>NC_140586.1:15483996-16922188 GCF_964204655.1 Triturus cristatus
AGAGAATGCCATCCGTAAGATTATTTATTCGGAATGGCCTATTGTCTTAACAGACAATATTCTTGGTCCCATCCTCCCTAGTCTCCCTTCTATTACCTTTAGAAAGGCTCCTTCAATGAGAGATGCCCTTGTGAGTCCCATGCTTGCATCCAGTACCAAAGGCACTTGGCTTTCCAGGACGGGCTTCTTTAAATGTAATTCTTGCCGAGCCTGCACTTTTGCAACCAACAGTACATACTACAAAACAGCCTTTAGTGATAAGGAGATAGCTATCCAAGGACATTTAACTTGCCGTACAGAATATGCTATTTACAAACTTAAGTGCACTTGTAATTTAGAATATATAGGCAGTACCAAACTTCCGGTGCATAAGCGTATTCTCCAGCATGTGAGAGCTATCGTCAACAGTGATCATAATTATCCAGTTGCTAGACACCTTAAATCCATTCATGAGAATAAATTAAAGGATTTGGAGTTTACGGTCATTGGGTCAGTTGCCAACCCCGGACGGGGTGGCAAACGTGATAAGTTATTGAGGCAACAAGAGTCACATTTTATTCTTGCTCTAGATACTAGAGTCCCCAATGGCCTTAACATGAATGAAGATCTGCACAACTTTTTATGATTGCTGTTACACACCAACTTTTTCACTTTTTTAGAGTCGTTGTCTACCATATTCTATTATACATTTTAAAAACTAGTCTTGACATGTTTTCTCATTTTGACTTGCTGCTACTGCTCTTTTTATCTGCTACATTCATAGCGCTATTTCTGCACTGTTTGTTTACCAGCACCTTAGTTTTTAGATTTTTTACAGACTATTTATTATAGGGATATTTATATGTATTTTTTATGCATTGAGGTCATTTAACTAACTATAAAATGTATAGAAAGGATTTTTTTAGACACCTTTTTAGCATGAGATCTTAGCTATTTATGAAGTCCGACAGTTTTAATTGTTGCACTGATATTGTTGAAATTTCTTGGTTTCGATTTTACCTTGACACCAATTGCTTTATTTATCATCTTTTTTACTGTTTTGGTGATTTTTAATTGGTGACATTTTTAGCCTTTTAGTCTATTGTATATATACATTTTAGTCGGGTCCTATAATAACTTTGGGATCTGTTATGTCTTATGTTTAGTTATATCTAGCTACCTCTCATTAGTATTTTATCCCTTAGTTGATTTCTGGTCTCATTTTTTTAGTGTCCGTAATTAGATATATAAATTGATATGATTTGTCAGATGTATGTTATGAATTTGTGGTGGGTATTTTTCAAATGACACTTGTCCTTGTTTCATCAGATTTTTGTACATTCAGGTATTCTTTGAAGCGGTTCAAATGCACTATGTACCAATTTTGATTACCGCCTTCTTGTAACCTGTTTTAATTTTCTGATATGATTATTATACACATCACCACTACGTTTTTACTCATTAAATTCTTTTAACATCTGGCAATTTCATAATTGTGTTTTTTTCGGATGCTTTTGAAACCCTATTTACTGATATTTATAGTCTGTTTTCTATTTTCACTTAATTTTTGGTGTTGCTCCTCTATTTATTTCGTCAACATACTGCATTGCATCATGTGATCAAGCTCCCTGCGTGGAGTGAAACGCGTCATGGAGGACACTGGTCCTATGATTTATTGACATTGAATTCTTTGGGAGAAATAAATTCCTGCTTCATCCACTTGTTGCTGATTTTTTGCGGAGGAAAGAGGCCCGTACCTTCACGTTTCTGCTAGAGCAAAGAGCAGAGAAGGACTGTTTTTATGTATATATATATATATATATGCATATGCATTTATATATATGTATGTGTATATATTTACATACATATATATATACATCTGCATATCTCTATAAATACAAATATTAATGCATGCATACATATACGCATACATATGCATGTTATGTACATGAAAGTTTGAAAACCACTAATAAAAGCAAAGCTAAAAAGCCACCTAATTACAAACAGAATTGCTTTAACTTAAACGAGGCTGAGATCTATTGTATTTTCAATGCTTGTTTAGGTCTCGCCTGAGCCAGCACATGCGTTACTCTGGTGAGACTTTTAGTAAGTTGGCTCAGACAATGCTACCATGGCCGGCCTAGACCTTGCGGTTACGAGCGTGGGCGCGCGCTTACGAGTAGAGGCGCCATCTGACTTTCCTCGTCATGCTCATTAGGCACAGCGCTCGCAGCGCGCGATCACGATCACTTTCACAGCCGCGCGGCCAATGCTTGTTGAACATTCATGTTGGTTTTCCTGTATAGGACACAGTAATAAACCATGATTAATGCATCACATGGCAGCTGTGAGTTTAAGTATCACGGTGCTGCAGTGATGCATCTGAGGAGGGTCCAACAACGGTCTTACACCTGCAAACTGTGCTTTGAAAATAGAAATATTACAAGAATCTTTAATTGTTTCCGTAGCCTCATCCTAGCATGCCACAAGTCGAGTTTTATGTCAAATCCTGTTTTTACATGCATGCTATGACTCCCCCAGCTGTGAGGCTTTCACCCCAGATTTTGCTGCTTGCAAACGCCATTTTCAGGAACCGACAGTCTGTCCCCCAAGGTATAGGGCAGCTGTAGTGTCTGATGGAGAACAAAGGGACAAAGCGCATCAGCAACCCAGTGACAGCCTAGGTCAGTGGCTCTGTGCAATCCAATAGATTTAGGAATCAGAGTGCGGCTTCCAGAGCAAGGCGCTGCAGGTGGCAGGCTAGTTGAGGAAGGGGAGGGGGCAGAGAAGGGTGCTGTGGGCATGCTTGAGAACATGTCTCCATCCCAACCAAACCTTTGACTTGAGATTTCCTTGTGCAGATGAATTTGTCAGTAGACTGTCCTGTGTCTACAGTTGCAGTTTTTCATGTTGCTGGAAATGGAGGCTCAAAAATTATCATATGATTGTACTTTCACTCTGTATTTTTAAAATATTTTGTGGGATCATTACCAGTTCGCATGATCTATAGTGGTTGCGTTCTGTGTGTCAAATGAACATTTGGATATTGTGCATGAGAAATAAAAAGGTAGTTTTGCATTTTTATTTTCACAGGTGGCTATGTGAGTTCCACCGAGAAGAATGCCTCCGGTGTGGGGCTGCAAACCTTTAAATTAGCGCTGGGTTCCTTATGTTTGATAACAAAGGCCGGTACTGCTGAAGCAGATGGCCGGGCGGTAGGGGTTGCTGAATTATTACAGCAAGAGTCTAGTGGAAGGCCAGCAACACAGACTGCAGATGCTTTATGATAGAAGCCCTACACCATCTGCTTTCATCAGAGCAAAGCACGCGTCTATCAAAATAATACATTGCTAAAATGGCCGACCCTAGCATTGGAATCGGTAATATATGTGACCCACATCCAGTTGTTGAAAAATACTATCTATTGGAAAAATACTTGAGCGTAACATTGAGATGCACGCTCTGCAGCACTGACCGGACCCTTTTGTCTCCCTCAAAGGCACTGGCTGCCGTCTGTGGATGCCATTTTGGAGCGACTTTAACCTTTCCCCCTTTTGACGACATAAACAATGACACTCTTGTTTCCGACCACTGGCAGTGGCTTAAAAGGGTGGTAGCTTAAAGTTGTCTGATAACTAATACAGCAGCAGAAAAGCATACCTCAGTGGGATCACGGACGACCCACGGCAGAGTGTGCCCCCAGCTGACTAGATTTATTATTCCACATAAAAATTCACGGCCCTAGTGCTCTGGGGTCTTTTTAAAATAAGCCACAATCAAAACGTCCAACGCGCCCCCCCCCATCCTGCTCGCGAATGGCTATTTTGTAATATTTTCTTTAATATACGAATGTCTTGGCTGACCTGTTTGGTTAAAATGAAGATTATAGATTACAAAAAATGCACGAAGGGGTTGGGAAAAAATCTCCCTGAGAGTAGTGTTAGTTTATCCAGGAATAATTTATTTGCACATCTGTACATCAAGAATTTATTTTGCTTACTAAGATCGACATTGTAACATTATTCGGTTTTAATCTTTAAAACATTACTTTGCATGAAAAAACTATCCAGTCGTGGTCAAGTGCTGCCAAACTGCGGCTGCGACAATGAGTCTCCGCAGAACTTGGTGCACTTTTTATTTATTTGTCCCTTTTACGATTTACCCCGGAGGTTATATCTAAAGCCCCTTTCAAAAAAACAGAACTTTACCCAGGTTAGACCAGCCCTTTGTTATTTACAAATGTTAAACCCCGAAAGTACATTATTTTTGACTGGTTTTTTAAAATCTGCCTTAAAACTCAGAAACACCAGGGCGAGTTAAATGTCTAGAATTGCTGCTATCATGATATATGTTTTGTGTCTGTTGTTATTAATACATATTTAATACCTGGGTATTTTATATCTGTACATCAAATTTTTATTTGTTAATGTGCTTTTATGTTTTTCTCTGTTTTGAAAAACCGAATAAAGATTTTCTATCTATCTATTCAGTTAAATATGCAGAGATGCGGCCAGTGCACTCCACCACAGCTGTGGGGTAAAGGTTGGATGAAACAATGGTGCGAGTAAAGAAAATACCACTTCAATCTATTTAGGTATAGAAAGAAAGCCTTCATTTTATATGCAGTTGATTTCACTCTTATTTCTCTCTCTCTCTCTCACACACACATCCAGCCCTCTTGCCTGGCGCCACTACACCTGCTGAACTAAATTTAGCTGCACCAGAACAGCCCTGCACAGACCTGGGTAGCAGTGGCAGCCATGGAGCCAGTTGCAGAGGGAGCGAGCCAGGCTTCAACAACCTTCTGTATTCATTCTAGCACCAGTCTTACCCCAGCCCTTTGTCTCGTCCTTTCCTCGCCCCGGCCCCAGGTGGGACTAATGGGCATAGACCAAATATTTTTTATTGGAATAAAATAATGGCGGGATTAGACTCCTGCACATGTAGCGTTCGCAGCATGTGGGGGATTTTTTGTTTAGCATAAAAGCGCAAATATTTTCAGGCCTTGGTTTGTCTCTGGGGATGCATCTCATCTAACTAATTCCACCTCTGGCTTCCCCACCCCCTTTCCCTGAGCAATTAATTTAGCTCTACAGATGCATCAGTGGCAGATGAGAGGCAGGCTGCCTGGTCCCCGTCTAGCCTGCCCAGGTCAGTCTGCGCCTGCAGTGCAGTCTGTTTTCACTGTCCAGCACTGCGTCTGCTTTCAGTGCCCCAGACTAGTTGCTTGGGCAATACTGCACACCTTCTAGTCAGTGCTTAATTGGTTAAAAAAATAAAAGTGCAATGGCTCTCACGTTTTTCCCATGAGGCAGTAGCAAGCGCTGCAGAATGTCGGATTTTCAAAATATCTATGCTGCCTAGACTTGATTACACCTCATACCCAGATAGTCTGGGTGATTTTTCCGGCAGGGTGTTTTCCGCATAATTATGATTTCTCATTTGCCAAGTAATCCATCATCTGCGGGGTAGATTACACAAAGTGATTCTAGCCCATACGGATCGCAAATTACTATGCGCTGTCTCACGTGTTGCTGCTACAGCGCTTGCGAAAAGTTACCTGGCCATCTTTCGGTTACTGATGTCTCTATTAAGGTGTTAAACCAATACCAATGAGGTGTGAACGTTCTCAGATAGTGGTAACTTGTAAAAAGGTCAAAATAATGAAGTAATGCTGCCATAAATTATGCCACATACTTTGCCTTTTCTTGCTAAATAATTTAGTCCAGTCTGCCACATAACTTGGTCCTCATCGTTGCTTAATTCTAGTGGCCCCGCTCACAGTTTTGCTTTCCTCCACCTTAGATTTTTGTCTCTTTCTCAAGCTTTCCTGACTGTCTTTCTGGCTTCAGTCCTGGACTGAGATAAAACAAAAAAAAAAGCGGCAGCCAGTAAAAACACAAACGATGGTATCCCACTGCCCTATCGCCTGCAGTAACCGGGATACATTGAGCTCTGCTACTTGCTTTGATGACCCAGGTTAGTAAAGTGCTCAGTAATTGTAATGATGGGGCGTTCAGAAAGCAAATAAAATGCCCCATTTATGTTTCAGTTTGTTGGTAATAGTGTCATAATTGTGGTGCTGCAGACCCTTCACAGACATGGGCCCTGGCAGCACTGCACCTGCTGTAGTAGTGACCGGTACGACCCTGCTTACTTTTACAGACACCCCTCTTCCAGTACCTCGATTTTGTGGTCCTACTGAGCATCCTTATATGTCTGGCCTTGGCCCAGGTGCTTTTTAAGTCTGGAGCTTGACAGCACAGCTGGCCATTATGTATTCCATTAACAGAAAATTTTAGGAATCGGTACTAAACGAGGGTCTTTGGCTCTACCTACAAGTTTATTACTTTTTTTGCAACAGTACTAAAGTTAAGTGTATTGCATTAAGTGTATTGCACTATTTACCTCGAGGGAAAGCTTATGGTCGATACAGCAGGACTGAGTTGGTTATCGTGACAAGCAGATAATCAAGGCTTTACGTCTTATCTATGTGATAATCCCTGTTAGGCAGTTTTGAGAGGGATTGTATTTTTTCTTGCCCCCTGTAATTTTGTACACATTTATAATTTCGTTTCTGTATGCATGTTGGTTTTTCCGGATTATCCGCAATACATAAGGCCGGCTTTGGATATGGTGACAAGCCAATGACGAAGCCTATATGCCTAATTGGTTCATTGTGAAAAGTTATGTCAGATGTCGAAGGTCTTACCTTGTTTGCTTAAAGTTCAATCAAGTGCAGTAGGCCTGACTTATTTATTGTGAAAAGCACAGTGCTTGAAATGAAAAAATAAAAGTGCAGGTACTCTGAACCAGAGTACCAGCTTGTTTCTGAGAAGTGCCGGTGCTCTCCAATTAAAAGTATTATTTCTCTCATGAAGTGCCAGTTTCCTCCCTCTCAAAATAAATAAGTGCCGGTACTTCGTACTGGTCAGTACCGGCCCATTTAAGGCACTGGAAAAGCATTTGTTGAAGCAAATAGGACTTTAATGGGGAATGATTACACTGTGCTGAAGTTGGCAAGATTTGCGTGTTGGTTACCTGCTCTAACAAACCGCGTGGTCAGCAGTTGAATTGTCAAAAAAGGTTCAGAGTCTGGCAACTGCATGCAAACCAGCATTGGCATAGCCAATAGGTCTCGCTTTTGGGACCTTATAAGTATTTGGTTATACAGCTCAATATCCTTGGTGCAACAACATTAACTGTTGCATGGTTAAACATTTATAAGGTCCCAAAGGCGAGACCTATTGGCTATGCCAATGCTTGTTTTGTTTGCAGTCAATCGCAGTCAGGTCATAATGTTGAAGTCAAAGCATTACCAGGTACAGAGTTTTAATTATGTTTTCTGCACCCTCTTGAGTTATGTGCTCTATATGTGTAGGTCTGACTGTAATGTAACTGGGACAACTCCACTTCGTTTGCTGTACTGCTTTCTGTAACACAACTGAACCAATCCAGGTGGGGTTTGCTCTTGTGATTCGGTCTTCTGTGAAAATGCAGTTTGTTTTTAGGTTTGCACTATGCTTGCAAAATCTTTTCAAATTAAAAAAGCAAATCTTATAAGGGGCTTACAGCCCTCCCAATTCTTACCATTGGTTGCCTTCTCCGTCACTTCCCTTTTCCTTCTTCTCATTGGTCAGCAGCATCAAGGTAATAGTATTAGTTTTCACTTCCTCTTTTTCTTCCTGATGTTCAGCTGTTCCCAGGAGCTTGGACCAAGTACAGTCTCCGGACAGCTGCCAAGGTCCTTTCACTGGCCTCCTGCTTCTGGAGGTACTTTTTTTTAGTTGGGTTCGAGCACTTCATAAGAGTGCAAATGTTTTCTAATGGTTTCCCCTCCTTCAAAGCACCCCTTCCGCATCGTTCCTTGCATCCAGAGCATCTTCCTCCACATTGTTGTTTGCACCAGTCCCCGCGCATGCTCATATGCACAAAGTAAACATTGGTAAGTCTGGCGACCATGTGGCACTCCTGAGTAAATAGCAGGCAGGAAAGGGATCGCCTTAGTAAGTCCTAAAAACTTTCATCAGCAGACCAACTCTGTTTCTAAGAAAGTATGTTCCCATTCCTCCCATATTTTATGCTCTCCATAAACGTCTCTTTGGTTCGCATTAAACATCTCTTTGGTTAAGCCCATTTGTTTAAAGAATAACGCACACCCTGCTCTTCCGGCCAAAAAGAGCACACTTGAGGTAGACTGCAGGGGTCAAATATGAGAGGCCAACACACGCGGTTAGGTTGTCTACAGTCCCATTTTACCACTAGAAATACTCTGTGGCTATTTCCCTAGAGGTGTTATCTCAGTCTACACCAGTTCGTTGTATTTATCCAACTTTTCCCTAATCTGTGCTAACACCCCAGGCTCTGACCCCCCCCCATGCGTTGGGCACTCCAGTAAACAAAACATGTTCTATAAAGGAAGGAAGCTTTCACTATTGGACTTAATTAGATTTCAGTGGCAATGAGGAACTATTGCCTAAGTATTTATGGCTGTGCTCAATTTTACAGCACTCTAGCAAGAGGCGCAGCCCTAAGGAAATCTCTGGGATCTTGTCTTTTACTTCAACCAGTGCTAGCTAAAAGCCTCTTGTTCTTCTCTGCAACAGATGTTAATCAGCTGTCAGAGGAGGTGTCCTATGTATTTAGATTTGAATGATATTAGCAAATACCTAATGTCTTGCTTTGTGAGCCGGGTCCTGCTGGTGCTCAGCACTGGTAGTTTTAAAAACCAGGTCCTAAAACGGTTCATATCGAGCACTCTATTTTCACCCTCACGCGTGGGAAAAAAAGCTGGCCTCGGTAGCCAAATACCCCATTCCTGGCGTTTGATATAAATTTAAAGCCATTGTTTGTTATGTCTGCTACCACAATCGGCAGCCAATTGGAATGTATGATCATCTGATGGTGATCTGAAAGCACATGTCCCATAATCCACAGGGATTAAGATGGGTGGGCGTAGAGGGAAAATCTCAGGTGATAAAGTTGGCGCGTGGGTTTCTGCTGCCGAGTATTAGCAGCTTCTGGATATTTTTCAAGCCCAAAATAAACAAGCATTTCTAATGGCAATAGGTCTCTGAAATGCGAGAGCTATTGGCTTTGTGAATATGTCCCAGCATTGCATGGCCATATGGTAAGTGTTCAACATGCACATTCAGCACCCAAGCACCCAAAGTATATACAACATGATTTTGAGACAGCGCATGATCCGTCTAGAGCCTAGAACTAAAACTGGTAGCGAGGAGGATAGACAATGAAGTGAGCCAAGAGCCAGAGATGGAGACAGACCAAGAGACCGCACATGGCGAAGAGAGAGGAGATAGTGTACACGTGTTTACCACCTGTCTTGTGTCTTCTGCTGGAGGTGCTTTAGCCTTCTGGTGGAGATGAGGAGGTCCTAATGCTTAAGTAGCTCAAATCATGGCTTAAGCTCTTTCAAGATGACTACTAGAAGACTGATTATTGCTTGGGTTCACCTAATAATCTCTTCATGGTTTCTGGGGATGCATTAGATCTGATATTCTGAAAGTGGTGTGCAAAGTACATTGACCGGCAATACCACTTTGATCAGTAAAGACCAAAGGGTAACACCTTAGTGAATCAACAACCTGATTTCTCCTAATCTAACCAATGCGGTATCCCCATTACATCGGAATTACCCCAATCCACACTCAAATTTGTACAATTGAAATTATTCAAAAGGAGATCTCTGTAGTTCCCAAAGATGTTTTATTTTCTTCTTCTTCTTTGCTTTCTGGTATCTTTTTCATTTCAACTTGAATTTCCAACATTCACTTTTTCATTTTTTCGAACAACCGTACATGTACTTTAAAAAAAAAAAATTGTGATAATTGTAATGGATCCATACTGAGTTAAGTTTCTTATACATAAAAAGGCCCAGCCCCTGATGAAGGGCACAGCCCGAAATGCATTGGGCACATTTTTGTTCTGAAGAATTATAAAAATGAAACAGTGAACAATGAAAATTCAAAGTTGAAATGAAAAAGATACCAGAAAGCAAATAAGAAGAAAATAAAAAATCTTTGACAACTACACAGATTACCTTTTGAAATATTTAAATTGTGCAAATTCGAGTGCAGATTGGGGATATGCCCCATGTGTTGGGGATATCTCATTGGTTAGTCCTTTAATACCTCATACTAAGAGGATTAACCAATCTGCACCAAAAAAGAGAGTACTTGATTAACCTATCTACACGTGTGTGCGTGAGGCTTACCATTGTTTGGACTTATTTAATTTTATTTCCTCCTATTCTAACCACAACCTTCAATAGTAATTTTTTTCCGACCTTTTATGCTTTCTCTATTGGTTAATCATTATATTCAGAATACATTGTCTGTGTTTTTTAAAAAGTTTTCATTGTATAGGCACCTATGAAGCCTCACCCTGTATCATGACTTTAGAGATGGCAGGTAAGAACGTGCCTCTAACCTACAGGCTGACTTACGCAAAAACAGTTCCTCTAGCGCCAACTGCAGGAAGTGAATACAAGGGTTTGGCTTCCAAACTGTGACTTAATATAGTCTTTACCTCAAAAAAAAGAACATTAGACCAGGAACTCAACAAGCCTGGAGATCAATGGACGGGAAGCAATGTATGGGGGTTTGGCTATTAAGGTAACACATTATGCTGCTAAGACTCCCCACTAGGGGCTCCTGCAGTGGGGAAGGTTGTTTGAGTTCTATACTGCAGAAAGAGAGGCAATCAGAAGGCATTAAGGTAGGCAGGTGTGAGGAAAAAGTTGATTTAAAAAATAAAAAAGAGTTTTATCAAAGACTTGGAGTCCTACCGTTCCCTGACCCGTGTCCTGTTAGGTTAGACAGGAAAAGGACAATGTAGCAGTTGAAGCACCTAAAAGAATTTGAAAGGGCAGGTTGCAGTCTTGTATCCTACTTGAAGGTAGTAGGTTGCGATAAAATCTCAATGTTGACATGAGCTAAAGACTCATCTAGTTTTGTTGAAGGTCTCAGGAAGGCCAGAGGAGGAATGAGGGTTCTGCTGTGAGTAATCTGAAAACGTCGTTCGAGATGCTTTTTGCCTTTGAACGTCACCACCAATGCAAGACACCCGTTCCCTTGTGCATTCCAAGGAAGAGGACATGGCATCTTAATGTCCATATTCAGTCTCCTCCGGGGTGTGGCCAAGGAGCCGGGCATGGCAGACGCGTGAGCTCCGAGCACCGCGCCAGGCCTGTATTTATCGGCACTCCTCTAGATGCCGGAGACCAGGGAGCACTCTCAAACTGTGCCCGTCGGTGCTTAGATGCCGGGGGCTTGTCTTGGCGACTCCCCGAGCTGCTGGAGCTGGTTGGAGCCTCCGACGGCTGTGGAGGTACGCAGGGGGCAAGAGGGCGGCCTGAGTGCATTTCAGAGGGGAGGAGGAGCAGAGTCTGTCTCTCTCCTCGGACCGCGCTCCGAGTGCATGTCTGAGTTTGCTGACCTGCAGATTACGTTGTGGGACAGCAGAGGACCGGTGGCCCCCAGCGGGGGCAATAGCGCTGTAACGGAGAGAGGAACGAGCTGGGGTGTAATTACACTGTGCGAGTAGCCTGGTTGGGACTCGTGACTGTGGTTGGTGGGCGCACGCACCTCTCCCGTGGAAGGAGGGGGCCCCTCTATGGGATCGAGGAGCTGCTGGCTGGGCCCTTAGAGGTGAACGCGCCAGCCGCTGTGGGGGCCATAGCTCCCCATGGGCCAGTGAATTGCCCTGGCCCAGCCCAGCGTGGCTGATTTGGCTAATCTGTTGAGGGAGTGGTTGCGATCGCCTGCGCAGTGTGTCCGGCCTGCCTGAAGAGAGTGCTGGGTGGTGATGCAGATACTCTGGGCCTATATCGGGGCTCAAGGACTGGCGGGCAGTCGCTGCCCACTGGCTCCCCCCTTTTAGCGTGGCTGCCCCTGGTGTCTCTGCTGGCTGAGCTGGGGCGTCACGCATTGGAGATCCCACCGGCTCCTGAGAACCAGCGGAGGTGACCTCTGGTGAGTGCGTCCGGCCCGGGGGGGGGGGGGGGGGGGGGCTCCCCTCTGGATGAGAGCCAGAGACCAGGGCCCACCTGGATTGTCTGCTCACCTCGTGGGGTGTGGGGATCCTCCTGCCTGTGCATTGTGATAGACTTAGCCCTGGAGTGAAGTGGGCATTCCCTGGTGAGTTTAAGGGCGCTTTGGACTGAACAGTGAGTGGCAGGGGGTGTTTCATTGCCTGGAGGTGTTTGAGTCGGGTCCAGTGCGTGTAGAAGTGACTGGGCCTGAACAGAGCCACGGCTGGCGCATGAACGCAGGAACATTTATTCTGCCAGGCCCTGCAGCGGAGCACCTGTCTTGGCGGTGGCGTTAGAACCTCTTTATGGGTGGTGTACCAGGGCCCTGCTACATGGTGTGGGATTGCAGCGCCGGTTGCCTGATCGAGCCTCTTCTCAGATGCGGCCCACTGGTTGGGGGTGGGCTGGTGCCATGGGCAAACCCCGAGGTCGGCAGGCTGGAGCCACACAGGACCCGGACGATAGCGCTCAGGAACAGTCGCAAACTGCTGTGGAAGCTCCAATACAACGGCAATTGGGCAAAATATTGGAGGCTATAGGAGATACGAAGGCCACCCTCCACCAAGACATCAGCACAGTGGCAGTGGACCTAGGTCTTTGCGTGAGGAACATAAGAAGCTCTCAGAGAGTGAAGGGAACTGAGGCCAGCATTGCTGGGATAACCCCAGCCCAAAAGGCCTTGAAGCAGCAGGTGGGAGCCCTCACGGACAGGGTGGGTGTCCTGGAAAAGAGAGCCGAAGATGCGGAGGGACGAAACTGACGGCCTACCTGGAGCATTGGCTGCGATCTGTGGTGGTGCCTGAGGGCCCACAGGGTTCAGGCCAGGCCCCCCGGCGCCTGGGCGCCCACCCGCAGCCGGTAATGGCCCGTTTGCTCCATTTCTGGGACAGAGATCTTCTCTTATAGAGGGCACATGCAGGAGGGCCCTACACAGTTGACAACAGTAAGGTTTTCCTCTTCCCGGACTATACCCTGGAGGTGCAAACAAAGTGGGCCTCCTTTCTGGCGGTTAAAAGGGCACTGAGGGAGGAGGGCCTGTAGTACTCCCTGGTGTTCCCAGCTCGGTTGCGAAATTGTGTTGAACGGCACCACCCACTTTTGTGGAAGCCCAGTTGAGGCCTGGGACTGGATTGAGGCCTATAGGACTGGGGCCTCCCAGCCTGCGGTTCCTAAATCTGAATCGGGGAAACCGGTGGAGTTTGGGAAGTGCTCCTGGCGACGCTCCTGGAGGGGCGCTCCCAAGGAACCGACCTCTTCCCAAACCGAAAGGGAGAGAGCAGAGGCTCTGCAGGCAATGGCGGCGCTGATGCAGGGCAGGAGCCCCACTCCTGAGACGGCAACTCATTTGTCCAAAGACACTGAGGACGTTGACTCTGACACATCCCTCAGCGACAGCGTGAGGATGCCGGTGGTGACACCACACAGGGCCGACAAAGTCATCTGCGGCGGCCTAGTCTCCGTACTGTTTTGGTCTATTGTGGAGTTGCTAATCTACCAGTGGTGGTCCCCGGTCCTGGTCTACCATGACTTGGTGGGTTCGGCGTGACCAGGACGGTTTGCGCGTTAATCTTAAGTGGTCTTCTGCTCTCACTGTCCACCCCCCTCCGACCCCCCCCCCCCCTCCGACCCCCCCCCCCCCCCTCCCCGGAGAACCTTAATAGAGTAAGGCCTCTTTGAGGGTCATGTTAGACACACTGTTTGGACGACTGACCATTGTCAGGCTGTCCTGGGATTGGGGAGTTGTTCAAGTTGAGGGTTGTTTTAGGTCGATGTTTCCTTTTGTTTGCTTGGTTGTTTGTAGAGGAGGGTGGTGGTGCATGTACTGGGACACGGGCTGGGGGTGTTCGCTATGGAGAGGATTTCTGTGGAAATGGCAGGCCCATCTAACACTGTGAGGTTCCTCACGTGGAACATCCGTGGTATGGAAACAATGGCCAAACGTCATAACATATACTCCTACCTTTGGCGCAGAGATGTGCACATAGACTTCCTCCAGGAGACACATCTTAATAAAGAGGAGGCTGGGAGGATACAGAAAAGGTGGTGGGGGGCGATTTTCGTGACCACCTACTCGGCCTTTGCCAGAGGGGTCCTGATTTGGGTGAAGCCTGTGGTCACCTTCTCGCCTGAATGCACATGGCTGGACTCAGATGGGAGGTACGCCCTGCTTGTGGGCCGACTGGCGGGAAGGGAGGTGACCCTGGGCAGTGTTTATGCTTCCAACCAGGACCAAGTCTGTTTCCTGGAGTCTTTGTCCTCTTGCCTGGCCCAATTTCTAACAGGTTCTCTAATACTGGGGGGCAACTTTAACTGTGTGGCTGATGTTGCCATGGACCGTTCGCAACCTCCCATGCCAGGGACCCAGCCACATCGTATTGCATCGGGCTTCCAGACTTGGATGTCCCATTGGGGCTTAGAAGACACCTGGAGATTGCAACACGCAAGGGATAGGGAGTACTCTTTCTTTTTGCCTGTACAGCAAGTCCATACCAGGCTCGAAATGTTCCTCTGTTCCCGGCCTTCAACGGCTCCGTGGCTCACACGGAGTACTTGGGGCGCACCCTGTCGGACCACAGCCCATTACTCATGCTACACCAACTGTTGTGTTGGCGCCCCCGATCCCTACTTGGAAATTGAACCCGCTCTTACTTGACAAGGTCCCTTTCCAGTCCACCCTGGAAGCACTACCCTGATGTCATTAATGACACTTTCTTGCAATACTATGAGGAGTTATATGAGGCCCCGATCGCGGCCCCCTTGTCGTATATACAAAACTTTTTGGCTACTCTACAGCTCTGGGTATTGGAGGCGGATGATCAAGAAGACCTGGGGAGTCCAATCACAATAGAGGAAGTCAGGGCCACCATAGCTGTGCTGGCACACGGTAAGACGCCGGGGCCGAATGGCCTCCAGGCCGAGGTCTACCAGAGGTTTGTTGATATTTTGGCACCACATCTGGTTGCATTGTATGTGGAGGTGTAGGAGGGAGGGGGGGCTTGCTGGTTTCCACCCAAGAGGCACAAGTGATCCCGCTCTCCAAGTCCAAAGAACCCTACGCGGGAGTGAGAGACTATCGACCACTCTCCAAGTTGAACTTAGACTTTAAGATCCTGAGTAAAATATTGGCCGGTAGGTTGCTACCGCATATGAAGTCTCTGATTCACCCAGACCAAAACTGGTTTATCCCCACTCGTAGTACCTCTTATAACCTACTCTGGCTCTACTCCGTGCTTTATCACACGGATGCTCCAGCTCTCCAGCAAGTGGCGGTTTTATTGGTCGATTTGGACAAAGCGTTTGACACACTGAGCTGGTAGTACCTATTTGAGGTGATGCGTTGCATGGGCTTCGGGGGATGACTGGGTGCGGTGGGTACAACCTCTTTACTCCTCGTCCACTGCGAGGGTCAAGACGGGACGAGCCATATCCAGACTTTACAAGATCTCTCGTGGCTCCCGGCAGGGCTTCCCTCTTTCCCTGCTCCTGTTTGCCCTCTCTGTGGAGCCTCTGGCGGAGCGGTTCCTTTGGGATGGGTGTGAGATGGGATTGAAACTGGGTGGGCGTGGCCACCATGTCTCTCTATATGCGGACGACTTGTTGCTATACCTCACGGAGGCAGTTGAGGGAGCCACTACGGCCCTGCAAATCCTAGGTGACTTTGCTCTCCTTTCAGGCCTTAAGGTTAATAAATCCAAGACCTATTTGTTTACAATAGCTGGACCCATACCCAGGCCAGAGGCGTTGCCGCCTGATGCCCTCTGGGCACAGCGTACATTTAAATATCTGGTCATACAAATTTTTCATGATCTAGACTATCTTAAGGACATGAATTTGGGAAGACGCTGCGTTCCCTTCGCTCTTGTGTTCAGTTTTGGACCTCATTGCAATTACCCATCATGGCCAGAATTGCGCTGTCGAAAATGGTAATGCTTCCCCGGTTACTCAATTTTTTTGTGAATCTCCTGGTTCTGATGCCGAGAAGCTGGTTTCGACCTCTGCATGCTCTTCTGCGGCAATTGGTTTGGGGTGATGGACGTCCGCAGGTGTCCCTGCAAATCTTACAGCGCCCTATGTCGGAAGGCGGACTTGGGTTGCCAAATTTTGAACTTTATATGTTGCCCGCCCTGCTGCAATGGTTGGCACAATGGGTGGAGGGAGTAAATGAGGAGGGAACGTGCCCAACGGATCCGGTTTCCAGTCGAGGGTTAGTGACGGCAAATCTCCTATTACCAGCTACGTCCATCCCCTCCTGCTCCCTTTCGCAGCGCACGTCCTTCCAGGCTTGGAGACGATGCTGCAGCGGCAGGCAGCAAACTGTGAAGTACTCCCCCTTTATACCATTGGTGGGTCTGCCACACGGTGACCCTCCATCTATATTCACGGACGCCCAACTGGCCAGGTGGTCGGATGCTGGACTGGAAACTGTTAGGGATTGTTATTTAAACAAGGCTCTGATCCCTTTTGCGGACTTGATGGAAGATAGTGGACTCCCCCCTCACCCCCTGGCCAGTTCCTGTGCTATGAATGTTTAATGCACATGTTTGGACTACTTTTGGGCCCTGGTAGGAAGCTACACGATACACACCCTGTCCTCCATGCGTTATTCACTCTTGGTACGGGGGGCACCTTGTGAAATGGCTCTATGCCACTTAGTGGAGGCCTCCACTAGCTCGCTGGATAGGTTACGTGCGTGCTGGGATACGATGAGGGGTAAAGTTCTTACTGGCTCGGAGTGGCGTAGAGTTTTGAGATATTCGGGGAGGGTCTCCAGGAACACCCAACGGAAATATATTCAATTTAACTATACGCATATAACCTATATGACACCACACAGGCTTAATGTGACATACGGAGGGGAAGTGAGACGATGCCCTAGGTGCGCACCCCCAGATGCTGACTTTGGCCATATGACTTGGGAATGCCAGTGGTTACGCCCTTATTGGGGTGAGGTGTTGGTCAAGATCAAGGCCGTGCTTGGCAGGGAGCTACCCTTAACAATTCAGACGTGCCTGTTAGGTCTCTTCCCCAGACCGCCTAAACGCAAAGTTGGGAATCACTTGATTGATCTTGCGTTGGGCTTAGCTAAGCGTAGGATTGCGCTGGAGTGGAAATCTGCAAGTGGTCCACAGATTTCAGTTTGGAATACAGATGTCATTGCATGGGCGGGGGCAGAGGATAGTGCACTGGCATGGGAGGAGGCCAGTGGGGTGAGGAAGCTTCTGATGGCTCAACAATGGAAGGAAGTTATAGCCAAATAGGAGAAACTGGCGGGATCGAGCAGTGAAGGGGGTGAGTCAGACTGTTTGTCGCAAATAGATAACAAGCTTCGGGTGATAAGGCCGGGCCATCGGGGGCTTATAGAGTCTGATCCGTGGAGAGGGAATGTGTAGACTTGAGATGTACCCTGGAATTGCTGAGTCTACTGAGGGTGGGAGAGTGCCGGCCAGGGGGGTCCCCTGTACCAGTCCAGTATGCAGGTTGGGAATGTTCCCAACCCTGCTAGATATTCACACCACTCCTCTGCACCAGTTACATGTTATCTGTTTCTTTTCTGGGTTTTTTCTGTTTTTCATTCCTCATTGGTTTGGATTTGTGTAATGTTAATGGCATACTATGATTCGAATTATAAATATGCATGAGATGGGTCGATATTGGATGACTGTATAATTGGCAAGATATAATTGTATTGGTGGAGCGAACACCCATGACTGTAGGCAGTGATAATAGGTGTAATCAGTTTCGCGGCTTTTTTTTTTCTTTTATTGTTATTTTGCTGCTTTTTTCTTCTCCTTATTGTATTTAAATTGTCGATGTCTATAAAATGCCAATAAAAATATATTTTCAAAAAAAATATTCAGTCTCCTCCGTCATGGATCCCCTTCTAGACAGCAGAGATATAAGATGTTCCCTGCACCCCTTTATATGACACCGCTCCTGATAACCCCCCCCCCCGTGTCAAACCAGTCTGCCTGAACTACTGCAGCATTCATTTTCACAGGCCTTCTGCTGCTCTCTGTTCTACTGGCATGAGGTGGAGGAGGCTGTGGTCCAAGCCACGGGAGGAATTAGAGAGCAAGAGACTACTCAATTTTTCGAGGCCGCTCCGCTGTGGATATTGTTTCCTTCTTTTGTGGCATCTTGGTAGGACACATCAGTGGAGTCTCACCGGGCCAAAAGCTAACATCGAGACCCACACACACACCAAAACACAATTCATGCATTATTAAAGTCTGATCACTGAAACCTGATATGACTTTAAATAATCCAGTTAAATTAAAAACAGCTTTTCAGTCTACTAGACCTTGCTAGGGTTTCCGTTTATAGTGTTCACCCTCAGCCATTGCATAACATTAGCAGGTCTAAATACCAGAATACAAGTGTGAATGTATAAGAAATCCTTAAAATGACAGGTACTGCTCCTCACCTAAAAGCTCGATAGCTGCATCATCATACTGAGTCACTGAAATACTTGACCCTGAAATCAGCATCAGTCCTCCATTCAATTCAATTCAATTCTTCTTTATTCGGTGGTTAAAAACCATCATAAAAGAATACACGTATATACAATTAAAACAGTATTAAATCAGTATACAGAACATTGAATGAATCTATGTACATACAAATAATTCATTAATCACAGACAATCCTTATAGGTGGCTTGCTAAGACTAACAAGTTGACGAGTCTACGGTGTTCATAATTAGTGCTGGCCTCTAGTTACCCTGAGTCTGAGTGCAAATTTCAAAAAGCTTATCACCGCACATAATGTTAACAGGTCACTAGCCCTTTGTAAAAAGATCAGTGCCTCTTTGGCTCGAGTGAGCCTTGCCTTTTTCAGAATATCTTTTAAAAATCTACGTCTTGGGATGGTGTAAATAGGACATAAAAGTACAAAATGAAGGGTGTCCTGCGGAGACCTATTGTCGCAGCCGCAGGCACCCTTCTGCTCAATTGACTTACTAAAACCGACTGGATCAGCTAATAAATAAGGTAAAAAATTGAGCCTAAAACGTGACATTAAAAACCTCTCTTGGGCATTGTAAAGGACACAAAGGTACGGTTCCATCCCTGCAGTGGTTTCAAGCCTACTGTAAGTACTCACTGTTGGTTTGCTCCCTTCTAATGTAATCCTGTCCGATACTCTTAATTCCATGAAAGGTCTCTTCAGGTTAAGCTTATCCTGAGCAGTGATCAGTGAGGGGTTTAAGTACAGCTCTTGGTAACCCATACTTTCCAGAGTAGTCTTAACATAATTGATCCATGGGATTTTCAGATGTTTATCTCTACCAAGGCAATCTTGTATAATCAACCTGCTCAGTGCAGCTTCAGGGTTCGTCCATAATTTAAGCCAAGCCAGGATTGGTCTAAACTCAATCAAATCCTCCAAGTAGGGTCTTCCTAGTTTTTGGTGGACTATGAGAGCTAGAGTACAATTAGGGACTTTCAATACTGAGCGAAGTATTCTATTTTCTTCCTTTTGTAGTCCGTCAAGGTTTATAAATCCCCATACTTCTGAGCCGTACATGGTTTTTGGACAACACATTGAGCCATAAAGGTTCATTGTTTGTTCCGGACACCAGCGGCCAACTCTCCTCCCGTAACCAGAAATCGCCCCAGATGATGCCACCAGTTTACCACACCTTTCCCGCGCAAGAGGTGTGAATTTTAGTGACTCATCAAAGAGCACCCCTAGATACGAGAATGTTTGCACCCTTTCAAGTATGTGGGTGCCAATTCTGTAAGTGAAGCCAGTCCATGGCTTGTGGCCTGCTGTCATTACATAAGATTGTTTTAGATTGACAGACAGGTCTATTGCTTCCATGAATTTGACAAACCCATCAATAAGGATCTGCAGGCTTTTAGGGGTCTGTGCCAGAAGAACCGCATCATCTGCGTACAACAGCACTGGTATGTTGCGTGTCCCTACCCTTGGACAATCTGTATTTAGATTATTAAGAGATTGTTCCAGATTATTAATATATAACGAAAACAAAAAAGGAGCTAAAATACATCCCTGCCTCACGCAACTTGTACAGCTGAAGGATTCTGTCAAGCACCCATCCTTGTTAAAACGTACCCTGGCAGAGGTTTCTCTATGCAGTTCCCTCAGTATGCAGATTATCCCTGGATCGATTCCCAGTTGGTTCATCATTACCCATAACTTGTTCCTGTTAACATCGTCAAACGCAGCGGCCAAGTCCATGAACCCCAGATACATGGCTTCATTGCTGGTTTTGGTATACTTTGCTACCAGCATTTATAGGTTCAGGCATTGATCGCTGGTGGACCTACCGGTCCGAAAACCGTACTGGGCATCTGTTATGATATTTTTATCCTCGGCCCACTCAGTCAATCGATTCAGGATTTTGGCTGTGACATCTATCAAGGAAATAGGGCGGTAGCATTGAGGGTCATCTTTGTTGCCTTTTTTAAAAATGGGTACAATAATGGCCGTTGACCAAGACCGGGGCAGACCGACCATAATGGCCGCGTTTAGTACTCTAGTTATAATAGGGGCCCATAAATCCACGTGACTCAGGAACAGATCTGGGGGGATCCCATCTGGGCCCGGGGCTTTGTTTTTGGTAAGTCCCTCAATGCCCATTCCAATCTCTTCCAGGGAAAATACCACTCGGTTGCTCACTATGTTCATCCCCCTCTCCATTATCGAATCCTCCCCGTGGTTATACAGGCCCTCAAAGTGAGCAATCCACTGTTCCGGGAGGATGTTTGTTGCGACCTCAGGGGCGTTGTTATCTTGAAAACAAGGAGAATTTATTAATCTCCAGAATTCTGTGATATCCTTATTTTCAGAGGCCTCCCTCAAGGCCGCCCATGCTTCCCGCTGCAGTGTGACTTTCCTTCTTTTTAGCTCCTTCCTGTATATTGACCTGCATGTTTTGACTTCTACTTGATCCCTAGGTGTACCGCTCAGGGCTATTTTTAGATTCTTTAGAGCGCGTGTACAACCCCCATCGAACCATTTCGGAGAGTTAGAATAAGATTTCTTGGGGGCCTTGGCCAGCAATAGCTCGTCCACCAAGCTAGTTATTTGACCAAACACATTTATTAGACGAGCCCCTACCACCAAGAGGTCTAAGCACTCGTCGATGAGTGACTTGCCTCTTTCCATCAGGGACTTGTAAAATCTAGCCCCATCTAATTTTGCACACTTGAGTCTTCTGCCTTGGGCCGTCACACATTCAATGGTACCCTCAACAGGCTTGTTCTTTTGCTTGCCCTGATACAGAAGCTCCATAACCAGAGGGTTATGGTCGCTAAACGGACTCCACTCGATTCCTGCTTTAATGATCCTATTTTTTAAGCCTCTCGAGGCAAAAATATAATCTATGTAGGACGAGCACCCTCTCCCTTTGAAAGTAGGGGGGAGTGTGCCATCCGGTCCCAGTGGGATCATATCCACTGTATGCTCAAGGTCATAAGAATGAATAAGCTTACCAAATTCGATACCACTTGGGGAGTGGCTGAAATGGGGGCCTTTTTCTATTGGGCATTTTGACCAGTTAACATTAATCGGAAACAACCACGGGCATAAGTGACAGTTCAAGTCACCCATTACTAGTATCAAGGGGGCCAAAGCACCACGGGCGGGAGCGAGTTCTTGTTTCAGCTTAGCGTCCAGTTCCCTCATAGTAGTCGAGTCATTTTCCGTGAGAGTGGTGTTATACACATTGAACAAAACAAGACTCAACCCTTTGTTCCTGAATCTCAGGGCCTGGACGTTCCATGCAAACCAGTCCACGTTAGACCATTTGCCTTCTATGTTTAAGTCAATGTATATTATCAAACCACCCTTGGCCCTACCTGAGGAGGTTTTTTGTGCAGGCGTGAAAAAGCATTTATAACCGGCTATTTGGAGGAGGGTGTTATCCAATGCCCAGGTTTCTTGAAGGCAAATTATATGGAAATGGGCCATATACTGACGCCAATCCTTGTTAAATTTCCCTGCAATACCTGCTATATTCCACGAAATAATTTTCAGGCCCTCTTTCTCGATAGTGACGGGCCCTACCCCTGCCATTCCTTGGGTGGTATTAGCCCGCCCCCCTTTCTTTCTGGAGGGTGGTTTCTGTAGGTCACTATCCTGCTGTCTTGGTTCTGGGGCTATAATTCCTGTCCCTAAGGGTGTTTGTGAACAACCCCCAGCGAGAGGGTCTGGGACTCCTATGGTCTTTACTAGGATCCTCCGCCCACCCCCCCTGGTGATGACTGTCCATCTTCTTTGGTCAAGCAATGTATGGGAAAGGTTCCTTCTATCGGGTCTGCCCGATCAGGAATTATCTGATCCGTATCAGCCAGCGCTAGAGGGGAATGTGAATTGAATAGTCAGTCAATCTCCTCTAGTGACCTTAGTGGGGTGAACCTATTTGCCCAACAAGGGTGTCCTCCTTCCCAAATCCCTGTCACTTATCGTGAAAAATTTGGGCCTCTAATTAAACTAGGATTTCGTCCCTCCACACATCTCAAAACAGTGTGCTGTCCCTCTTTAGGAGCCTGCTGCCTCGAGTAGAAGTAGCTAAGTGACAATGGCCTTATGCCCGTCGTGCATCCAGGTGGTCCCTGACATAGAATATGCTCAACCACCCTCCTGTCCCTAAAATTAGCAATAATGCAGTTTCCTTCGATGTTTTTAGGTCTAATCCCTATCCAATTAACTCGTCTAACCAGGAGAATTTCCCCATCCTGGTTATTAGATATTGGTCTGTTTTGGGTCAGCCAATAAATAAGTTTATTTTTTAGCTCCTGGTGTGATTCTTTCTGAGCCTCTTTTAATTCTTGGACCCCAGCAAAAACAACGACCAACGGGCACGCCTCAGGGGGAAGATTTATGGTAGGGAGTCTCTTGTGTATTAAAGTAGACCTGTCTTCGTGATTTGCTGCATTTGATGTGGGGTCAGCAGGGGGTTGGGGCTGTTTGTCCAACTTCTGTTTACCTGGACCATTATTAGGACACAGTTCGCTCTCACTAGGGTTGTGATTACTGAGCGCGTGTCCATGGTGAGCCGGGGCATCATGGATTTGTGCCGATATTATTTGTACGTTCCCACTATCACTAGAATTATTCGCCCTTTGAGTTGCTGAATTAGTCTCTAGGGTGCTAGTGGAATTACTTAAAGCCCCTAGTGAGCTCATTAAAGTAGCAATGGATGTTAAAGGAGCCATTAAGAACACCATACAGTGAGTAGACCCAGTGAACAACTAAGCACAGTGTGCAGCTAACACACTGGGCAATGTACTAACTGAGTAGTTATTGTCTGGGCAGCCTCAATATTCTGAATCCTTGAGCACCAACTTTGCTTAGACTCCCAAATCCAAAACAGCAGATTTGACAAAGGCACTATTTGGACATACTGGTAGACACTTGAATGAAGTGGTCAGGAAACAGAAAACTCACTGTCTCTGCTACTTCCTACTAAATAAATGTACACTACTGTATGGAATGTCTCTACTTTTTTCTTTATTACTGCTTTCAGATTGGATTCGGTGTGCTCATGTGACAGGAAAAAACCTTGCACTTGTGCACGCGTACTTCAGAATAGTATTCTGTATTTATTCCTAGTTTAGAGGGAGTGTTAAGTGATCATATTAGCTACTGTACATTTGGAGCTCACAGGGAGCATGTCACGGCATGCTTGAACATACGTGTGTATGAAAAAAGTGCAGTGCCCACAAGTACAAACCAACAGGACTAGGCTAGGGCAATGAACAGACTGAAGGTGCATTCTTAGTTATGGAAGAACAGTCTCGCAGCTTTGAGACCCTTTCTGGAACCAAGTGAATAGTCAGACCCTGCAGGAGAAGAACAGAAGGTCCCTACGCTAGACTATGACTATGACTATGAAAGCAGACTGGAATAACTTCTTGAGTTCCTCTTTCAGAGGGCTATTACAGCCCGCCGTATAAATTATTTGACGTTCATCATCCTTGGTAATTTGAAAACTAGCCCGGCTTATACCTATCACCTTGTCAGCAAAGCGCTTAGGCAACACTAGACAAAAGTAATATGCAGACATTTACATTGTCTGCTGAGTACATTTAGTTGCTGGCTTTCAGATGCTCTGAATTCACAGAACAGCAAGGCTAGGGGGAACAGCTCAATGTATGCAGATAGGGAGATTGGGAGATTGAATTATGGTAACTAGAACATACCGTACAGACCTCTGTGCGACACACAGATAAACCCAAATGTTTGCATCCGGTTCTAGGGATGCCCATGGGCACAAACCGTAACATGTGTGCTTCAGCAAGGGTGGCAGCCAGTGAGAGCAACATAGACATTTTGATAACATGCTGCCCTCTGTGTCGGCTTGTTGCAAGGTCATGTGATTTCAGCTCTACACCAGGTATGACTTACTGGCGAAACGTATCGTGACGCTGTCAAACGTGAAGTCGAATGATGGCCTATAAAACTAAGGAAAGTCTATATGAAAGACAAACCCGTAAAGGCAGCAAGGAGAAACTGACGTCAATCACTCGTAATTCTGGCTTTAAGAAGACCCTGCAAACTGTATTTGCACAAAAAAATATTTAATTGCTATAAGAGTTCATATGATCATGTGGCTACTGCATCACTGAGCCATGCAGGGATGTGACTTTCAGAAAACTCACTGCCCTTTGTCCTTTTCCACGGCAACGTATCATTATCTGACAGCATAGCTGGAACATGCCGACAACCAATTATTTAAACTAGGTACAAATTCCAGGAGACTTTTCAAGGGAAATCTGGGAATCAATGGATTCCTTCCCTGGACGAAACAGGCCCTCCAGTGGGGTGCTTCCCAGCATCACCTGGGGCCCAGGTACCTACACCCAACTCTCCATCAGAGCACTTCGCCTCGACAGTACAGTACAATCATGCGGTAAAGCTGCCACCCATTTCACTACAGAAATAAAGCGGACGGGTTGTGTCAGTAAGTGAGTAAGTAGGTAATTTTACTCATGTTCAAATAATTAAAATCATTACTAAAAAACTGTACGTTGCATTTACGCATAAAAGTAAATGACAGTGCAGCTGGCACTTTGCTAATAAAACTTATAAAATAATGCATTCAATACTATTTCATAAATAGGGTCATGACAAGTTAAAGCAAGGTAAAAGTTAGTTCAAATGTTTTAGCACCTTCGAGCATGAACGGGGCTGTCCAGTATTGTGGTAGGAGAAGGAATCCTCCATTACAACACCGTCATTATAGCGACCTACCTTTAGAACGCAACTGTTACAACGCAACTGCCTTTACATCGCATGCCATTACAATGCATACCAATACAACACGTCACTACAGCGCATGCCATTACAACGCATACCATTACAACGTATGTCATTACAACACATTATAAGGTAAGTAATGGAGATTTTTTTAGTATTAGGGTGGGTGTAGGAGAGTGTGATCTGCTTCTTATGGTTACCCACACTTTTTGCTGATGTTTCACTATTTTTCGACTTTAGTCTGGCTGGGACCCTGCTATTCAGGGCCCCAGCCTAGCTGCTTCCTCTCTAAATGGATTCCATGTCCTTTAGGTACACTTCAGATTGGATTCTGGGGTACCCTTGTGGTATACTATGTACCCAGGGAATAGGTACCCCAGAGGCCTACCAGGGGCTGCAGCATGTATTATGCCACCCCTGGGAAGCCATTAAAAATGACACAACAGGTCTGCTACAGCAGCCTGTGTAAGATGGTGTATGCACCCCTTACTCAGATATAGGTTCCCTATATCTATCCATATCACTGCACATATAAACCTATCAGTCACCCCTATGGCAGGCCTTATCAATTCTGAAGGAGGGTGCTGGGATTTATGTGAGAGGGTGTCCATGCATGAGCAGAGCCCCTCGGCAGCCTTCGGAACCTTTATTCCGGGGTTGTTTGTGATGCAGCCAAACCATATACTCTTAAGTGCATAATAACCTCGCGGTAAATGCTAACTTTGGAATGGCTGCATGGAAACATGTCGTGTTTGGTGTCAAACACCTTGGAATCATACCTCCCCACCAGTAACTGGCGTGGGAGTTACGATTCCACCCTACTAGAGGGAGAAACATGACTTCACCGGTACACCAAATGGATGTTGCCAGTCACAGACACAAATCTGCCATCCTGCTGCTGGATGAAACTCCGGCAGGGGAGGCCTGGACAATAGGTTTCCTGTCACAAGGAGGTGTAACCACCTCCCAGACAGGCTTTAGGGTATTGGGGCTGCGTGGGTGCACTCCAAGTGTGCTTTGATGTCTGCACTTGGGGCACATTTGGTGTCCCTGTGCATACTCCATCTCAAACCAGTTGCAGGGGCTACCAGCCCCTTCTCTGGCGCAAAACTGGACAAAGGATATGGGTGTAGCCACCCCTCTGTCCTGACCCACAGGTGGGCCCCCAGAGTTTGACCCTTCCTTGGGTATAAAGTAGGAACCCCTGACTACAGGACTTTAGATTTACCTGGATGAAACTCTGCTACAGAATCCCAGAACTTCTACTATCTACACGACGTTGGATGACCGAAGAATCTCCCTTGGAGTAAAGGAGTTACTCCGCTGCAAGGAAGGCACCAAAGACGCATATGTCCGGTTTGCATTTACGCAGCTCCCGAAGGACTCCACAGACTTTGCAACACAGGAGGTGGGTTTCCAAGCTTACCCGAGGCCAATCCGTGCTCTCAGTAACTGTGAGATCCAAAGCCCTCGTGGGGACCATGCAACCCGAAGCCCGGGACACCATGCACATTTGCAGCAGCATATGCTTCTTGGCGATCCCTGAGGCTGTGCTTTGGGCTACTTGTAGTCCTGACCCCGAGCAGTCATTCAACCAAAGATTTCTGGCTTACACTCCTCGAGTGACTCGTGGGCTGGTATCTAGTGATTCCTCTTGAGGTCCCTTAGCGGTCCCTTGTCCGTCGACTTATGGGTCTCTGAGAAGAGTACTTTGACTATCAATGGGCTTACCTGGTTGCTCCAGACATGCCCTGACTCTCCATCGCTTGGGGAGTGCACAGGACCTTGCTGGTCCACACCAAAGCCGTTTTACTCTCACTGCGTTGGTTGCCGTTGCCAAGGCTTTTTGGTCTCCAATCCAGACACCGACCACCCAGCACTCGACATCCTTCATGGGACGGCTCGCCTGTGGACTGATCGTCGTCGACGCCTCCTGGTCTCTGTGGCAGTGGAGTCAAACTTCACCTCATCACACCTGACATCGGTGGACATTTGTCTATCGTGCCCCTGGTCACTGGCAAGTGACCCAGACTCTGTCCCCTCTGCTTTCAGGCTCTTCACATCTTCGATCCAGACTTGGATCACACCGGACACTTCTCCTTTCCACGGCAGCAGCACTTTGCAGCAACTCTCCATTCCCGACACCATTTGACACCTATGCACCCGGCTTCCCTGGGTTAGGTAGCACGAGTGCTCACGTGGGTGCTGGCCTTAGAACCTTCTAAGTCTGAAAGGGTTTGCTCCAAGTCCTCTTCTAAGTGTCCTTAAACCCTAAAATTCCAACCGCGACTTTCCCATAGGATTGTATGGAGCTCGCGGTTGTGTTCTCACACTGCACCTGTCCCCGTGGGTCCCCTGCGTCACTATCTTGGGTGGTTCCTTGGGGTCCCAGCGATTCTATGTGCTCTAGGCACTGTGTCTAGTCAAGTCGTGGTTCTTATACCACTTTCTTAATATATGGTTTGGTCTCACATCTAATCATCAATAAGGGTTGTTTGGACTGGTACAAGGTGCCCACTATAACTAATGGACAGCATATACCAGGCCAACTTCTCACAGTGGGTATGGGCTTTGGGGTACATGGGAATAGTAATTTTTACCTCTACACTATCCAACACTTAGTAATTTTTACCCCTACATTAGCCAACACTTACCTTACTGTTGCCCTAAAAGTATTATGTAATGGTAGTTTTAAAAAATTTGTTGTAATGGCATGCGTTATAAAATCATGCAATGTAATGGTAGCTGCAATATAAAGACTACATTGTAGAAGCATGCATTGTAACGTCATATATTTGTAGGAGAGGAATAAAGTGCGGCCTGCAGATGGGTGGGGCCATGAGCTGCTTAGGATTCTGGCTGTTTCCCTGATGGGCACTTCGGGATGTTTTAATCTGGACTGGGAATGACGCCAGGTCCCCACTAGGTGTGAATCCCCAAGATGGTGCCAGAGGCGGGTAGGTGCGAAACTGGCAACCCTACGGAGCGTGGGGTGAAGCACTGCATAAAGCCCTTGAAGTTGACGGTGCTAGTTGACTGCTCTCCTGAGGATTAATTGCCAAATATTTGATGTTCAGCAAGGAGCTAATGTCACCCTGTGACTGCTTCAGTAAGTAAAAGTTGAATAGAGTTCGTAAATTTCCCTTGTTTGGCTAGGATGCTTGCCTTGTTTTCAGAGAAGTACTAGTCCGAGGCCTCCCTACAGCTCCTGATGCTGCTAGACCGAAACAAAGGGAGGAGCAGGCGGTGTCGTTGGCCAGTTTGGGACAGCAACACAACAGGTCGAGCCAGGAATCTTTGCCGTAGTTGCATGGCCTGCATGAAACTGTCTCCTCTTGATGTGCTCAGGCAGGAATAAAGTCTGAGATTGGCAGAGCGATGGGCCTCATATAGAGGATTTTCCTGCAAGCCTGGGCTGAGAGTGCGTGTTAAAAATAGGGCTGTGCTTTCCCCAGGGTGTAAGATGCATCTAATGTCTCAGTAGTGGGGCTGGAAGGCAAGTCTTTCGGTGTGCCGTCCAAACGAGGTTATTATCACCAGCCTGTTCTCAGCTTTTTTCCAGGCTGAGAATGGAATTTCGTGGGAATGCAGGCTCTCTGCCTTGACCTTCAAGCTGCTATTTGCCGTTGCTAGTCATATTTTCCATGGGGAACCCTCCTCTTCAACTATTTTTTCGAGGTGGTGTTTGAGGGAGGCTTCTGGGGCTTCAGGATCCTGAGATAATACTTTATTAAGTCCCTCTGACACACAAGTTCTAAGCTTCTTAGGCCCAACTCCAGTCTCAGCCTCGTTCTTCTTGCTTGCTGAGGGTCAAGCAACACTTTCTTATATGCCTTAATCTGGGAGTACATTTGGAAC
Source organism: Triturus cristatus (assembly GCF_964204655.1). Lineage (NCBI taxonomy): Eukaryota > Metazoa > Chordata > Amphibia > Caudata > Salamandridae > Triturus > Triturus cristatus. Next base: position 15,513,113 of record NC_140586.1, read on the forward strand.
ATGCCGAAGGCACCAGGAAAGGTCAGGTGGCTGTAGTTGAGAGCCTGGATCAGTTTTGCTTTCAAGACTGTCAGCATGGACACAGCAGTTGGACTTAATAGGCCATTGCTTAGGCGTTTCAGTGTGTGGATGACACAAGTAAACTTGGTTCTGAGGTGCCTCAGGAGAATGCGAGGTTTGGCCCCATCTGAGTACCAGACTCCAAGGTAGTTATAAGCTGGGGCTGTCATTATTAGTAAGCCTCCCAGCTGCCAATGGATTTGTTTTTATAAGGATGATTACCAAACACTACGTCCTTAGTTTTGCTCTGATTTACCTGCAGTTTATTCTCCTGATTGTAACGATGGTGTGCATTGAGGGCCCTCTGTAGGCCAGCTCTAGTGTGGTCCATGATTGCAGTATCATCTGCTTACTGCAGAATGGGAAGACGTACCCTTCCTTGCCTTGGTTAACTAAACTGGTGCCTTGCAAAGCAGCATCCAGGTCTGCAGTGTAAATGTTGAAAAGGAGGGGGACCAACACACAGCCCTGTTTAAGCCTGTTATTCGTGGGCACTCTGGCAGTGTGTGAGAAGTTGGCCTGGTATATGCTGGTCACTAGTTAAAGTGGCCACCTTGCACCAGTACAATTCGACTCTTATGGTAGATGGGTATAAGACAACCTTTTAAAGAAAGCTATCCTAGTGGTAGCTGTGGAGAGCAGCCTTCAGGCTACGTCTCAGAGGAATGTAAAGCAGCTTGTTTTACCTTATAATCTCTTGAATCACTAAATGAAAGGACACCACACAGGTGTATATATATAAAATATATATGTATTTATTAATAGACACACTCTACTAATCTATTTATAAGATTAAAAGTCAAGGACATATGCACAAATCAACGTTTCACAACAAATTAAGCACTTATATGGCTGGGGCCCTAGGGACGTACCAGACCATATACTAAAAAAGAGGTATAAGAAGAACGACTTGAGAGAGGAGAAGGCCTAAGGTCTTCAGAAGCGCTGGGCCCTCACTAATCCACCCAAGGCAGGTAAGTAAAGGACCCACGGGAGACGCATGCAGTGTGAGAACACAGCCGCGGATCCCAATAGACTTCAATGGAGCAAGTCGCGGTTGGATTTTTAAAGTTTTAGGATACTTCGGGAGAGTTTACAGCAAGTCACTTACAGGGTAAGTAGTTCTAGAGCCAACAAACACAGGAGCACCGGAGTACTCGAGTTACCTTGCCCAGGGAAGCCGGGTGCATAGGTGTCTTTTGGTGTCGGGTCGCGGCGTCGTTTTCAATGGGACCAAAAAAGACTTGCTGCTTGTGAAGAAGGGAGAAGTGTCCGGTGGAATCCATGGTTGGATTCAAAAGAAAGAAGACCTGAAAGCAGAGGAGACAGTGTTCAAAGTCACTTGCCAGTGACTCGGGGCCAGGAAGCTGGATGCCCACAGATGTCGGGTGATTTCAGGTGATCAAGGGTGTTTTGACTCTTCAGACACGAGGTCCAGGAGGCGTCGACGACGACCAGGAGCTGGATTCGGAGTGTCCCACGAAGTCTGCAGCTTACTGAGGTGTCAGCAACCGGATTGGAGCCAACAAGCCTTGGAAACAGCAAGTCTCGTGAAAAGTGAAGAAAGTCAGCGGTGCAGACCAGCAAGGTCTGAGGGACTGACCCAGCGAGGGTAAGTCAGGGCAGGCCTGGAGCAACCAGGGGAGTCCTTTGGTTCGGTAGAAAAGTCTTCAGGGGACCCACAAGCCAGCTGGCAAGGGATCGCGAAGACGCCTCGTGAGGATTCGCTTCACAGGAGCCCACGGTCACTCGGGACAGGGTAGGCCTCTGATTTTTGAGGGAAATCCTGCTGGAGGCTTGGACCACACGTAGTCCAATGCACAAGTTTGTAGAACGTCGTGAAGGGGTTGCACTCGACAATAGTGCACGGTACCCAGGTATTGCTGTTCCTCGTCACTCGTGGGGTCCACTCGCCTCAGGTTTGCTGGGTACTCACAATGGCCGTCGAGAAGTCAGGAAATCCACTTCTGGGGCTGCAGGGACTTCGGATTCCTGCAGGAGTGGGGATGTTTGCGACACTTTAATGCAAAGTTTTAGTGCCTGCCAAGCAGGGGAGTCACTCCTTGACTCTAAGGTAGATTCTTCAGTCTTCCAAAGGTAGTGGAACGCCGAAGGGCCAGGATTCTTCTTCAGAGCGTCGTACAGGGATATCTAGTTTGCAATGGCAAGGGTTCCCTATCTTATACTAAAGGAAAGGGAGGGACTAGCTCTATGACCACTCCTATGGGAGGGTCAGGGGAGTGGGTGGCTACACCCACTTTCCTTTGTCCAGTTTCGTGCCAGAGCAGGGGCTGATAGCCCCTGAACCGGTTTGAGCTGGCATATGCACAGAGGAGCCTACTGCTCCCCCAGTGCAGGACTTCAAAGCACTCTATGAGTGCACCCACCCAGCCCCAATACACTAAATCCTGTCTGGAAGGTGGTTACACCTCCCTGTGACAGGATGCCTATTGTTGGGCCTCCTCCACTGTGAGTTTCAGTCAGCAGCAGGAGGGCAGCCCAGTGTCTGTGCTGGTGGCATCCATTTTGTGATGCCAGGGCTCTTCAGGATTCTACCGTGTTTCCAAAGTGGGTACATGTCTACCCCTCTAGACGGGTGGGATCATACTCCCACACCAGTTACTGGTGTGGGGGTATGATTCCAAAGTGTTTGACACCAAACACGACATGTTTTGATGCAGCCATCCCAAAGTTAGCATTTACCGCTAGGTTATAATGCACATAAGAGTATATGGTTTAACCACATCCACAAACCGCTACAGAGAATAGACTGAGAGCTGCAGAGGGACCCTGCTCAGGCAGAGGTACCCCCTCACATGGAAACCAAGCACCCTTCCCTCAGGATTGATAGGGCCTGCCTTAGGGGTGACTAATAGGTTTATATGTCTGTGCAAGGTGGTGAGATATAGGAAACCTATACCTCAGTGCTAATACTACCTCACCCAGGCTGCAGTAGCAGGCCTGTTGTGTCAGATTTAGTCTGCTTCCCAGGGGTGGCATAATACATGCTTCAGCCCCTGGTAGGCCTGTGAAGTACCTATGCCCTTGGTACCTAAGGTACCATATACTAGGGGCTCATAAGGTACCACAGTATCTAATCACTAGTGCATCAAATATGCACTCCAAGTTGTTTAGAGAGAACAGAGAGGCTGGGGCCCTGATTAGCAGTGTCCCAGCCAGACTATAGCCAGAAACCAGTGTAAACATCAGAAAAAAGTAGGGGCCACATAAGTGCATATCCTACTCTCCTACACAGTGGCTGTGGTAGGGTTAGTTTTTACTTGAACCCATGTCACCCTGATATAACAATATAATCGCCTTGAGGAGAAAGGGAGGAATCCTACATGTGGTTAGCTTCCCCCATAGGCTGCGCGTATCCACCCTGTTGAAGCAGTACTAAAATCAACTAAAAAGCTAAACTGGGGGTCTGCTTCCTCCTAATTGCTTGTGTGGATAGATATGCCAGCGCTATGATGTTATCATTTGTTGACCAGTCAGGCCTAAATTCAGATTGGAAGAGTGATAGGATTCTTATTTCCGTTACCCATGTTTCCTGTTCCTTCAAAAGCATGTAGGCATTGGCTTCTAGATCGAGAAGAGCGAAAAGCTTATTATTCACTGGATTAGATTGGTCTCTCTTTTTATGAATGGGGAAGAAGATTGAGCCCCTCCAGGAGCACAGTGTGATTTCAGTGGTAAAAGCATGATTGAAGTGTAGTGTTAAAGTTGTCACCCAAATGTTTGCACTGTTTTAAAGACGGAGACAGGAATCCAATTCAGCCCTGGGGGCCCCATCATCCCTCATTTTCCTAATGGTAGCGATTACTGCGCCTTCTGTAATAGGAGTACCATGATGGACCCAGGGATCTTGGGCGGGATGGTGTGAAGAAGGGGCTACTGCCACCACCAAGTCAGTTGTGTATAGCTGTTCAACATGACTTATCCAGACCTTTTCCACCACACCGTTCTCTATAGTTTGCCTTGGGTTGCTGAGGTGATTTATTTGCCTCCACAGTCAGGAGTAATTCTTGTCTTTTAGTGGAGTTAAAAATCTGAGCCACTCTACTTTGATGTACCCACTTTGTGCTCCCATACTTTCTTCTCGTAAGCTGCCCTGAGAGCAGTAATGGATAGGCTGTTGTCTATTTTGGTGCTGCTTCTCCTGGCGTCCAGGGCCTTGCGGAGGGTGCATTTATGGTCAATTAGTTCTTTGGGGATGTGGTAAAGATTGAGGAGCTATTGCTCGTGGTTTCCATTGTCTGTTATCCAGCACCTGTTGGAGGTCTGCTACGAGGTCCTCTCAGTGCTCTAGTACTGTTGTCGAGCTGGTTGGCTTGTTGTCAGACTTTCTCTTCTCAAACCAGGCTAAATGTGTGTCCCTCAGTTTAGCTGATATTTTGTTTCTGTGGAGGACCTTGTGGTGCTGTACTTCTGCCGTTTCCCCAAGCGCAGGTGGTGATAGTGATTCAGTAGAAGCTGATTGCAAGGTTACAGGCAGAGGTCTGTGATCACTTTCATCCCTGTCGTCAACTTCAAAGTCTTTGACAATGGGAACGAGCCCTTCGCTGACAAAGATGTAGTCAATTGTAGATGTGTTCCTGAAAATGGGGCTAGTGCGCCAAAAGGGAAAGCAAACTTATTTTAGGGTTTGAGTCGAACTAAGATTGTGATTGTGAAGGAGAAGGAGAACATAAAGGGGTACAGCCACGCCTGACAGTCTAAGGGAGTTAAAAGGCTTGCCCAAGTCCCCAACTATGATTACCTGTTGGGACTCCTTTTTTTAATTTTTTTTTTATATATATATATATATATATATATATATATATATATATATATATATATATATATATATATATATATATATATATATATATTTGTACTAAGCAAAAGCTTCATACAACACATAGTACAGAGTAAGTCAACAAATATTATCTGTAGATATGCAGGGAACGCCCTTACTTTCTCTGATTATCCTCCCCTCTCCCATCCCCTCACTCATCCCATTCCTTGTCTATCCCAAATCCCAGTTTTTGCGCCAGGCCCCCCACACTTTTTCCTAGTTTTGGGGACAACCTCTGACTTTGTATATTACTTGTTCTGCCCCCTGGCACCTGTCTAGGTCCTTCTCCCAGTCCACAACCTACGAGGGGGGCTGTAGCGCCTCAGACCCTGGCGATGTTCCTTTTGGCTACTCCCTCTGCCAATCACAGCCAGATCTCAGTATATCTAGGCTTTGTGGTTTCCCCAGTAGTCCCCAGGATCGCCATTTCGCATCCAAGGGCACCTCCACCCATGTGACTCAAGGCATTAATTAAGTTGTTTTGACCCAGAACTCCTGTTTGTGTGGGCGTTCCCAGAGAATGTGGAAAAAGGTACCCTCATCTTGACATCCCCTCCTACCGTGCGGGGTCGCAACTCTACTAATTCTATACAGTAGGGTCTGTCAGTAGTAGGTCCGGTGTAATATTGTCAGTCGGATCGGTCTGAAATGGGTGCGTATAGCCCTTTCTCTTGGACTCTGGACTGCCTCCGCCCAGTCTTCATCGTCCAAGTCACCCACATCCACCTTCCATGCCTTCCTCGGAGACTCAAGTGGGTCAGGAGCATTGTTGATCAGTGCGATCGTTCATTGACAGAGCATTTTTGGCATTGCTACTATTAGGACATGGTCCTCCAGGGGGGAGGACACTGGGTGCTGTTCGCCCTCCCGTGAGTGGCATCGGAGTACATGGGCGAGTTGTAAATATCGAAAGAGTTCAGAGTCTGTTAACTCGTATTCTCGGCTGAGGTCTGCGAATTTGATAATAGCCCGGTCGCTCCAGACATCACCTAGATGTTCGATGCCCAGCAACCCCCAGGTCCTAAAACGTCTGAGCCCCCCCACCTCAGACAGCAACTGGCTGTGCCACAGTGGTTTCATACCAGTGAGTCTCGCTGTCCAACCTAGGAATCTTGTGGCATCTCTCCCGACCACAACTGTCGTCATATGTTGCGGTAGATCTCTGTCCTTCTTTGCCCCATAGAGGAGAGCTTCGTAACCTCCACTGCTCATTGCCTCTCTATCTACTCTGTACGCAGGGTTCTGGCTGTCAGAGAGAAGACCCAGTCGTTAATCACTAAGAGTTGTGAGGCCCTGTAGTATTTCAGAATATCTGGGGTTGCCAACACTGTTCCCTCTAGAGTGCACGCCTGGGCGGCCGCGCACATTGTCAGTTATCCCTGCCAGGGCGTCCTCTAGAGCACGCATTAGAAAGGGTCCTTCTTCTTTTCAGTTGGACAGCTCTTTACAGGCATCCGAGAATCAACATGCATCTGAAAAAGAACAAAGACACGGGTGCCAGCAATAAGAAGAACAGGGCCGGGGTGTAACTGGATCCCTTTAGTTAAATCACAGCAGAACGAATCACATTTAACCTTTCAGAGGCAGTTTACTGTGGGCTGCAACTGTTGTTATACAGAATCGAATAAGGAGAGCACTACAAACCTAGAGTATATATGCATTACAGAAAGGGACATCTTTTTCTTTTTCATCATCAACTATATTTTGTTTCTACCTTTCTACATACATTACTTTAATTTTAGTTCTAGGCTAATGTTTTCCAAACCTTTCATTTGAGGTGGTATGTCCAAGCTATAAATAAAAATGACTTTAAATTCTGTTTTTATTTTGTAATGTTTGCTGTGCTTCAATGACATAGGTCAAAAGTAAGACTGTCTTCCTCTGCTTATGTGTTTTTTTTACACAACTGGTGTTTATAAACTACTCTGTTTGCAGTTGGGGGAAGAAAAGTAAAGTTAATGATGGGCCAGTCTTGCTGGGGTACATGAAGTGTGAAAATAGGAAAGGCTGTAGGGTGGCATTGTTTTCATAGCACACCACAAAATGTGAATACCTGTAAATAAACTGTATAAATTCTGCAGTTAGAAAAGCGAAAATAAAACACTTTTCTGTATAATTCTAATGGGTGATTCAAAAAAAGATGTTAATGGTGCGGAACAAATCCAGACCCTTTAGTCTGTGTTGTACAAATAATAAATATTGACTGAAACCCGATTTCCACACATTTCAATGGAAACATGCTGTAAATGACAATGAGCTAACGCACCATGCTTTGGTTACATAAAAAATCGTCCGCCTCATGTTCATTAAGGCTAGGTGAGCCGCAAATGTTGGTCGTACTGAAAAGTGGGTCATTGTTCTAAAACGTTTAGGAACACTGTGCTAGGCTCAAGTGATGGCAGCAAACTTGCACCAAAATTAATTTTACTAAAGATCTTGGTCCAGATGTATGTAGCTCCCATCGCAAAATACTGGTTGCACATTGTGACCAATATTTATGCAACCAATTACATATCAAAAGGCAATGTTTAAGGGTGTAAACAGCCCAATATTGCAAATCAGACCTTTTGTGAACACAAAATACCTTTGCATATCTGGCCCTTGTTCTTACTCGCCCTTTCTGGCTTCAATGACCACCATTTCCAATTCCTGTGGATCCCATTAATATGCTGAAAGCTGGATTTGCATTTTAACAGCCATGTGCAGTCTAGAAGTTATGGTCTTGGTTTACATGGGTTGATCCATTTGATCTAACACTCCTAGAAACAATTTCCTTTTGTCCATTTTTATAGAGCAAACCTGGCCAAAGGCCTTTGGCGGGCTTTTTATGCGTACCAGAAAATGTGAGATCTTTTGTTTTATATACAATGAGCTTGAAGACCACCTATTATTTACCATTGGTTGGCTTCATTGCCACTCTCATTTGCTTGCACCCTATTGGTCAGCTGCCTTAGGTTTCCTTCCTCTTCATGTGTTTGTCCCTCCCCTGGAATATTGATGCATTACTTGTGTCCTTCCACTGCTCATTTTATTTGGTGCTACTTTTTTCTTTAAGTTTAAGCACTCTACTAGAGAGTGTCTTTTCCATCTGGCACCCTCATGTACTTCTCCTCCCACCTGCTGTCTGTGTTGTTGCTTGCCCCCTCCTGCCCATTGTCCTTGTTGTAGCTTGCCCTCTCCCACCTTCCTTTCGCTGTCTAAGTGGTTACTTGCTTCCTCCCACCCTGTGCTGTTACTTGCCCCCTTCTGCCCTCTTCTAGATGTCTGTGTTGTAGCTTGCCCCAACTACTGTCCATTTTTGTGCATGCTCACTCGCTTTCGCCTCTCGCTGTCCATGTTGCCCCGTCACCTGCAACAACAAATAAAAAAGAGATATGATGCTGCCAACGATGGCTGCGTCATAGCACTTATTTAAAAAATCTTTCAGAAATGCACCTTTCCTCCCATTTTGTCCAGAATGAGAGCGGTGTTGCCTTACACCCTTTTTGGAAGTAGCACAGTACGCTCACTCACATCGTGACTCCTGATCCGATTCTGTTGTGCACACAACTCAGGAAAGTGTGCACACAGACACTGCATAGACGCACACCCCAAAAAAAATTAGAGGGAACATTGGTTGCCAATCTCCCATCGTTGACCCCTCCTTGAGACTCATATTTGCTCAGCAACTTATTAATCGTGCTTGTTAGAAAGTTCAGAGCGTCTGGTCCTGTTTGGTTTTAAGGTAGCAGTTCATTAACAGCAAATGTAGGGCTTGTAAATTGAGCTTTAGACCTTTGATAAGCTGGACTTGTAGGGCGTGCAATTGAAATGGATATTTCAATGGCCACTAATTTTCGAGCATGTTTGACGACGATAGAAAGACCGCCAAATCTGTTGTATTTTGTGGCTGCGACGTGAAATTCATAATAACTTCCGAACGGCATGGTTGCCGTGGCCCATGTCTCCTGAAGGTATAGTATTTTGCCGTTAAGAAGGTAGTTGAGGGCTGACTTTTCCTCTGAGAGTTTCATGAGTTCTGCCACATTCCAGGAGAGGATTGTCAGTTGTTTGCAGCAGCTTTCCTCCCTATTAAATTTTCTTTCTTAATGTCTGGGTCCGATATTAGGGATGATGCCTGAAAGTGTTTTGACCAGCTGTGATGTCTGCCCTAGATGGCCAGAATTACGCAACCCAATGATTGTTGGTGCAAGGTTTTTTGAGTGCTATAGAAGCATTGGGCCATGTTAGATTATTTCTGCCACTCTTGAGATTGCTATTTGTGCCACGCAAGACAGATAGGAGCCCCTATCCATAATGTAGAGGGGTAAAGAACATGAGGGTGTTTCTCCTGGGGTGGGGTGTTGAATATATATATATACCCCATTCTGCTAGCTGTGGCAATTATTTAAGAACTGTGAGTTGAAGCAGCTGTTTGCAAAATCCCACTAGAGTTGATTTACCATGAGTGTCCCAGGGAAGATTCCTGAATCTTACCCACTCAAGGTCATCTCAGTGATTTAGAGCCAAAGATGGTATATGTTTGAATAAGCAAAAGATGTTGCTCCTGTTTAGGATGTCATATGGACCTTTGATGTGGTATCTGGGGGTAAGCACTGCCTCGTAGACACAGGGTGTGGCTTTTGAGGCTAGTGACGCAGCTGATTCCGATCTATCTTCTTGGTTAGAAATTAGGGGGCAGTTGCCTGGTGGTCTCAACATTTGATTTCCATTTTAGCTCTTACCGGAGGTGCTATGATGGGGGATTGCCTGTTGGGCAAAGTGAACCATTATAATATATGGGGTAACCCAGTAGGCTGTCCAAGGACCTGGGTATCAATTGGTCCCAGACAAAGATTGCTTACAGTTGAGTTGTAGACTGTTTAGTTAATTGGGTAAATATACATCAAAATGCTATTTCATTAGCATACGTGCATAAGAGGCATATATCATTTACCATAGAGAAGTGTATATGCGCACTCTACAGTATGACACCAAACAGAAGGCACCCAAACTGAATTGAATTGCATAGAATAATTTATTACTACTGCGTCTTATTCAACTAGTACCAAACAGACAAAATCATAATATTCAGAATAAATTGTCAGAGAGGTTACTCCAAGACGGAGAAAAGGAGTGGAAGTTAGTGCTCGTGTGTGGGATAGAAAAATGAGGAAGGAGATCAAGAAAAAACTTCCAAGGGATAAATATTTCAAATCATTGAACAGAAAGGATCTGGTTGTGATTCACAGCGGGGCCAGTATCCCTTTGTAATGAGCCTGCCCCTTAACAGGAATTAGTTACAAATGACAAAGTTGTTTCGTAGTGTGATGCACAGTCATCTGTGATTAGGGAAGGAAGGGCTTGATATTGAGTGCAGGCTCACTGGGAGAATTGTCGACGTTTCGACCCTGACGCAAAGAGGGGAATTTAGATCCTCTGCCACGGGTCTGCCTCAGAATAAGGGGAGGGGAGACGACCTAAAAAGTAACCATACAGTCAGAAGGGCGCCTGAATCAATTTAAACTAATTGTGGATGGCCAACTGGCCGCCACGGGTACTAACCTATATTTGAGGTGTCTGTTCACTGTCCCCGGGTGGTGGGTAGTCTGTGGAGTTGGCCTTCTGGCGCAAACATTTTATAGCAGTCCAATGCCACCAGTTATAGACGGATGTAAAAATGGAGCCCCCTATCCGTGTGATATGATTAATACAAGTCATGATATTTGCAATAGACAGCTGCAACCCTGGCCTGCTCAGTGCTCATCATGCTCCTCAGTGTACAGCCCTTTCAATTTCATGTAAACACAATGTTTCTCGAACAATCCCTATGTGCAGGACAATCACATCATCTCTCTGTCAACACAGTGTCCCTGCTGATGCCCAAAGCACAGGCATGTCCCCCCCCCCCTCTTCTCACTCTGGGCCATAGACCATGCACTCAAGAGTCACAAAGAAAAGAAAAATACCTTTTAAAGAAGTGTTAAAGGTCACACTTGCAAATAAAATCTCCTATGGCGAGCAATTAATGCTAAGAGAGAGGACCCTTCATGGGCTGTGCAACGTGGAGAGGTCGGGACTCGAGGCAAGCGATCAAAGAGAGGTCTTCCAGGAGCTTAACTGATAAGGTGAAAATGGTACGGCAGAAAAAAGTCAAGGTTAGGAAAGGCAGCGCATAAGAAAAATTACGATACAACTTACGGAGCTGAATAGTCGCACCACAGGAGCAGAGTGTCGTCAACTGACAAACTCACTACGACGAGCCAAACGCCATAAACGGGTCCACTGTCCTCTAATTAGGTGGATGGTTCTAGCGTGCGAAATACTTCACTCTGGAAAATTATAAACGCATTCATGGGGGAATCTCTAATGCTGCAAGCCATGTAAGGTATGTATCTTCGTGAGAAAAGTGGCATCTAGCAAGTAAGGAGCGGAAGAGATTTAAGTCATGAGCCTGGTGAATATATCCAAAATAGGCTGCCAATGGCTATGGCAATTGGGTTGTGTGTTGACGTCACGCTCCGAGCCACCTCCCAATGAAAATGTAGTCTGGAAATTATTAGCTAAAATGGCAAAATGTGTGCTATGTTTGGCGATTAGTAAATGACTGGTGCTCTTGGGTAGGGCTCAACACAGGAAGAAGCATGGCGCAAGCATGAGAAAGACGAATGGAGAAAAAGAGTTCAAGAGTGACGATAGTGCCAGCAAATGGGAATCCATGGGCGGGCTATTAAACCACGATGTAGATATAGCATGTCTCGGTTTGAGACCGTGCATGCTGTCTAGAGCCAATACCTAATAAATAGTAAATATTTTCCAGGGTTTTAATTTAAAGTTCCTAATGGAGCATTATTATCATCATACACAGCAGCCCTGTTCACCAAGAGGACGAGAGAGGACACGCTGAATATCAGCACGTTTTCCACTGATGAGACTAAAGGAGAGGTCTTAAAACGAAGAATAAAGCATTCTTTTAAAACCCTGCCTTGTTCCCAGTACTGGGGTACAGCTTTCACTGCAACTTATGAAAAGTTCTGTTAAGTGGATTTTTGTTCTATTTCTTGTTCTTGGCACACTTACTGTGATAAATAAACTCTTTGCTCTAACATCCTACTTAAGTGACTGTCAGCACACATACTTAAACATTCCTAGCCTCTCACACTCTGCTCTTTCTAACTCGACCCTGAATGCAGGGTACTTATTGTCATTGATGTTTGCCCCTCATGGAGTTTTTAGGTCTCGCCTAGGCAGTGCTGTTTCTTCAAGACCTTCTATAAATTTCCCTTCATCAACTTCACATAGAGTACAACCTAATCCGGAATTATTATAACAATCCTTTTGTCCCATTTCAAAGCTACTAATTGTATATATGGACATCGCTATTTGAATGTACTTGTGGTACTGTCTTGCATGCAATGCATTATGGGTAGGGTGGATTTACCATATCTTCTGTAGGGTGCAGTACCATATGTGGCCAAGAGGTCTCATGGGACCTCTTTTGGCCACATATGGTACTACACCCTGCGGCATGGCTAGGTAAACAAGCATTGGCATAGCCAATAGGTCTCGCCTTTGGGCCCTTATAAGTGTTTAGCCATGCAACAGTTGCATAACTAAATACTTAAAAGGTCCCAAAAGCGAGACCTATTGGCTATGCAAAGCGGCCGCGAAAGTGAAAGTGATTGCGATCACGATCAAACATCAAAGCGGCAGTGCGGCCGTGAAACCGAAAGTAATGGCGGTAAAGCGCGGCGCACACGCCCGCGCACATGCACTGTGGCTCTAGGCTGGCGTAGTAGCACTTTTTGGAGCCCTCTCAATAAATCTCGCCAGACCAGCGCATGCGCTGGGTCAGGCGAGACCTAAAAACATTGGCATTTAGAATGCCAATAACTCCAACTCCAACAAATGCGAGACCGATTGCATTTCCAGTGTAATAGGTCTCGCATGTGTTAAAGTTAGAGCTGTTGGTGTTGAAAATGACAATGTATTTTACTTTCGCTTTTTTTATACCATTGGCTATAGTGCTATACAAATATAATAGCTCCACTGCAAATGAAAAAAACAAATGTAAAAAAAATTGTTATTTTCACCGCGAACAGCTCTAACTTTAACAAGTGCAAGACCTATCACATTGAAAATGCTTGGTTAGCACGACATCTGGTATTTACTGTTTTCCCACTTTTCCTTGGCTGCCAAGACTTTCAGGATGAAACAAAACTGGCAGGATAGCTACCAGTAATCCTATTTCTGCATAATATTTTCTTGGAAAGTTTTGCTCTGTTCGCTGATGAATCAAAGTAACCCAAACAATATCCTTTATGCATTTGTATTCGGTATGAAAATGGAAAGTCTGTATTAACTAGTTCAGAAAACGAGTCAGCTGTTTTAAAATCCTAGTATTTTTTCCAGAAAATGCACTTTTCAGACTTATTATTATTTCTGATGGCACAGAGGCATGTTTCTGTATAAACTTAAATGTATAGTTGCTTACGGTTTTCAGTTATGGTTTCGAATTTGTGCAGGGTTCTTAGGCCTCACCGTTGATTACAGAGACCACACCCCTTTAAAGCTCCTCCACCATCCCACTTAAAGCACTGCCAAAGTTGCAAGTAATATGAAAACAATGATCGACGTAGTACTTCACAAATTTCAGAAAAGATCTCTTCAAATGTGTCTTCGAATGACCTCATTATTTATACAATTATACGTCGTGCTCGGATCCAGCAAGCGTGTATTACTGTGCATTTTATAATATTTATATTGGACCCCGCCGGCCCGTCTGAAGCGTCCTCGTGTTTAAAGGGATCGATCGGCGGGCTTGGTTTAAAGCCCAGGCAGGACCTGTCGTGCTCAGCTCCTGCTGCGTGCACTGTAGGGGCCGGCGGGGAGCATCGAGCTGGGGCTGTGCCCGTGGGTCCAGGACTACAGGCTCCGAGGCCGTGCTCACCGACGCACCGCTGCGGAGGCTGCAGTGCACAGGCTCCAGTGAAGCGGCTTACTGCGGGCGGGGAGCTGGGGGTCGGCGTGCACTCACTGCCGGGGCTCAGGGTGCATGCACCAAAGAACAGCGCATCCGGAGCAGAGTGGACTAAGTGCTCGGGGTACATCCGCTGCGGGGCATAGTGCATTAAATGACTGAATGCTGAGGTCTAGGGTGCACGCGCTACTACAACTCACTGCTCACTCACTGGGGAGGAAAGGAGGCAGAGAGAGGAAAAGAATCCTTCTCGGACCTCGGGACCGATAGAGACTCATATCGAATTAAAAAATAAATGTCTCCATCTCTTCTCTAGCAGAGGGTTCAAAATAAATCCCAATGACATTTTGATGACACGCAGAGTTGACTGGTTAGGAAATAGGCCCAAAGATATTGAAGGAGAGTGTATTATAGTAAATCTTAGGAAACCACATATAACACATTACATTCACTGTAATTTTGATCCTAGAGGCACACGTATTAAGTGCCTTCCACTTACTTATTTTTATGTGGATGGGGCTACGAAGAGGGTAGATCGAGGCATTGGGTCTCAGGACTGGCAAACAGTGTACCCCCTTCGAAGGCAGAACCTCATGCGCCCACACCAATATCAGTTTAACATTCCATTACAAAACAGATTCCGGTTACCTGATGAGATTGATTGACTAGGGGGAAAATTAGATGAAGGTATAGTAGAAAATCTTGAAGATGATATACTGCTGAAGGCTGATCCACATTTATCGGAAGGATTATGTCCAACTAGCTTATGTACTGTACCTCCCTTAGGTCGGAGGGCAATACCATCCCCACCGCAATCTCCTGATAGCATAGTCATTAACCACAAAAGTGATGGCACCTACTCCTGACATGGCTAATATGGAGATCATACATTCAGGGAATATAGCTACTCCTACACTGTTGGCCAGTTTCAAACCTAATCTTAAAATAGTGTTGTGGAATATTGCTGGCCTAAAAAGCAAATGGAACTGCCCCGAATGGGGAAAATGTATAGACTCATACGATATATGTATGTTTCAGGAAACCTGGGCAGTCGAGGACTATGTGCGCCCAGGTTTCGCTTCCTTTTTTATCCCAGCTACTTCTAATGGAAAGGGCAGGCCCTCTGGAGGTCTTACAACATGGATCGGGAGCAATCTGGGGTGCGAAATTACAACTGAGGCACAGACAGGATCAGATATTCTTAGCCTAAACTTGACATTCAATAAAAAATTTAAAATTAATTTAATCAATGTATATTCGAGGCCAGTAAAGAATGGTAGGGAGTCTCCTACCTTAGAACAGCTTGATACAGTAATAGAAGGTTTAATTAAAGAGGGGTTGATCTTAATTGGTGGCGATTTGAATTGCCACTTTGAACCAATCAAAGACCTTGATGACTCCTATGCACGGGAAGATGATGAGATTTGGGCAATCCCTGAGATTAATAGCCCCCCGGCTCGCGCATGGTCAGCTTTGGCCCTACAAATAAAAGCTTTGACCCTTAAATACTCTCTTCGGGCCTGTAATGGCCGTTTTAATTCTGATACCCCTGATAAATGCACCTACAATAAAAATGGACATGAGTCAATCTTGGACTACGTCCTGATTGAATGCAAGGGCTGGTCTATGATTGCTGATTTTATTATACTTCCCAGGCATGATAGTGACCATAATGCCCTAACAGTGTCTTTGACATGTCCTATACATAGTGGCCACACTGAGCCAGAATATTCAATCAGGAAGGATTTATTTCTCTCCAATAATAAGAGGAAGGTAAAGTGGTCACAGATGGAGAGGTGTGATAAAAATATGGTCACACTATGAGAGTATAATTGCTGATTTTGAGCAATTGTATGACCATCTGGATGCTAGTATTAGCCCTGACCTATTTTCCAAAGTTGGAGCTGTGAATGATAATATTTTTTGTAAACTAAGGCAGGTATTTAGTAAAGCAAATCCTATCTCTAATAGGGGTAACAAAAAAGTGGTGACTTGGTTTGATAAAAGCTGTGCCGAAGCTAAAAAAGCCCTCATCGCAGCGATTAAAGATAAGTCCCAAACCAATATTAAATTAACTAGGGCCCAATACAAAAAGAGCATTATTGCTGCCAAGACAACATGGGGTATAGCACAGTGGGACAAAATGAAAAGTGCCCTTGAATGTAAGGATGTTAAGGGCTTTTGGAACTTGGTTGCTACTGGATCTAGAGAAGGGCGGACACCCCTGGAACCCAATATTGCGGCTGAAAGCTGGGTCCTTCACTACTGGGCCCTTTATTCTCTGGAGCCTGATAGTGCAGTTTATATAAGTCCAATACCTAATAGTCTCCACAGTTTAGAACTAGATCCTCCCCTTATTTCTATAAAAGAGGTAGAAACTTCTATTGATAGAATTATTCCAGGAAAAGTGCCAGGTCTAGATTATGTCCCGGGCGAACTCTTTAAGAGAGAGCCTAAAATTTGGGGTCCATTTTTATGTGTGATTTTTAACAATATTTTACTTGGGATGGATATACCTGAATCTTGGCTAGGGGCAGAGGTTATCCCTATATTCAAAAAAGGCTCCCCACTTCTCCCATGTAATTATAGGCCAATTAGTTGCTTGACGTCTCGCAAAAGGTCTTCGCCAGAATTATCCTAGATCGAGTCCAAACCTGGTTAGAGGAAAATGAAATTCTGTCCCATCTCCAGGCTGGGTTTAGATCGAAAATTTCAACATTAGATCAGGTATTTAGGCTCCAGCTCCTCTACTGGAAAACGGTGGAGGTAGAAAGGGGGAGTCTCTATCTGGTCTTTGTTGATTTGAGAAGTGCCTTCGACATGGTACCTCGAAAAGCACTCTGGAGGGTGCTGCGGGAGTTGGGGCTTCCTCCCTACCTCCTTGAGACAATAAAACGCCTCCATGAAGGGAACTATGCAAGAGTGATATATGGGAAAAATGGGGATCTTACCAATCCTATCCCAGTAAAGAGGGGAGTGAGACAGGGGTGTGTCTTAGCTCCTACACTATTCTGCATATACATCCACGGTCTGGTGCACGCCCTGCGCCAATGCGAGAACATTGATGCACCTAGGTTGGCGCAGGGTCTTGTACCGGCGTTGATGTTTGCAGACGACACACTCCTTCTCTCTAAATCCCCTATGGGGCTCCAGAGGATTTTGGACGGGTTTTTAAGCTTCTGTAAGGATCGCGGTTTAGAGATCAATGTACAAAAGACTAAATATATGGTCTTTAATCCGCGAAAATATACCCATCCTGGTCCTCACCTGAAAGGAGTTCCTCTAGAAAGAGTTCAGGAATTTGAGTATCTGGGGGTGACCTTAAATGAAAAATTGCTCTGGGCCACCCAATTAACCAAGGCTCATCTCAAATTAATCCAAACTTCAGGGGGTCTAGCAAAATTTTTTAAGAACACACATTACAAACCACTAAGTCCCGTGATAGAAATGTATAAAACCCAGATAAGAAGTGCTACTTTATATGGTGCCGAGATTTGGGGACATTCTACAACTATCGCTATCACAATCACCGAGAACAAGTTTCTCAGGCGGTTAGTTGGGCTACCACAGAGCACTCCCTTGACTCCCTTGCGCCTAGATCTTGGCGTAAGACCTATCACTAAAGAGGCTGGTTGTAGGCCTCTGCTTTACTGGAGAAGGATTTGGACAACCCCGGAACTAGTGTCATTTAAAAACAAGCATTGGCATAGCCAATAGGTCTCGCCTTTGGGACCTTATAAGTGTTTAGCCATGCAACATTTGCGTAAATAAATACTTATAAGGTCCCAAAAGCGAGACCTATTGGCTATGCAAAGCGGCCATGCGGCAGTGAAAGTGATAGCGATCCGATCACGATCAAACATCAAAGCGGCTGTCCAGCCGAAAGTGAAAGTAATTGCGGTAAAACGCGGTGCGCGCGCCCGCGCACATGCACTGTAGCTCTAGGCTGGCCTGGTAGCACTTTTTTGGACCCCTCTCAATAAGTCTCGCCAGACCAGCGCATGCGCTGGGTCAGGCGAGACCTAATGAGCTGATTGAGATCCTTAGCACCCCTGGGAGTGGGAGATATCCGTGGCTTGCATACATTAAAAAAAATCTAATTCTCATGGGGCTTGGCGATTTATGGGATAATCCAAGTGTCACTTGTTTTAATGTCACACGTAAAAAACTGATTGAAAGGTACTGGGAGGTACATATGAATGATTTGAATATAGGTACCAGATCTGGGCCCATGTCTTTTACATTTTTAGAGTTTAAATGTATATATGCCCTGGAACCAGTCCTTGATGTGATCCAACCCACTCTTGCCAGGAAACTTTTTCTGCAGTTCCGTCATGGATGTCTCCCGCTCCATGCTGTGACGAATAAATGGTCCAACGGTACAGATAAGGGTTGCCCTGCATGTTTAGCTAACGAAGAAACTGATTTACATGTTCTGTTTTTTTGTGAAGGCTATTGTAAAATCCGACGGAGTGAGCTCATAAATTTATGTAGGAATTTGGGCTCTTCACGTTGTATGGAAGTTTACAGACTGCTAAAAACAAACACTGATCTTTCTATTGTCTATGCAGTATCCAGATTTTTTTATCGCATGTGGTGCATCAGGGCAAATCTTCTGAAAGAGAAATATTTTTTTACTTATTCTTAAAACTTGTAAATATTTTAAACTTGTTTTTTTATTTAATGACTTGTAAAATGGATTTTGTATATGGATGTCTCTTTTATGGCTTAAGCCGAAATAAAGATATATTGACTGACTGACAATATTTATATGCTTTCTGTTTGAATTCTTTCTTTTCTCCCCTGCATGTGTGATTGGTATGGTAGCATGTAGGTTTCCCAACGCCATATTTCCTTTAATAATGCAGTTAGATGATGTAGTCTTTATCAAATATAAGCCATGTTTTTAAACTTTTTCTTGAGAAGTCTGCAGATACCAGGAGGGGTAACCTGTTTTTTTTTTTTTACACCTAAATTGCGTAATTGCCCTTTATAGAAATGGCCATTACTTCAATGTAAAAGTAGAATCCAGACACGACCCTATCCCCACAAAAAAGTAATTAGTTCCGCAATGTCACGTACACAGTACATTGGTGTCCTATCCTCCACCACTTCCCTTACACGACTTGCCCATAAAGTAGTGCATTTATAAAATATCTGTAATTCCAACAAATGTGTCCTCTACCTGACGCATGCTTTTCCATTAAACGTCTTTCCTTCCACACACCACTGCAGAGAAGGGCATCTATTGGTGGTCTCTCTCATTGGTTGCACCTCGATCGCTTACGTCTAAGTTTGGATATGCACATGGTTAATGCCTACAAACTCACCACGGCACAAGTTTACAGCTCACTTGCATTCCAAAACCTTTGCCGTTCTTCTAACACTTCCAAGAGAACTCTCCCGCATCTATACGTTCATGCAGCATGCTTGTGGAGGGGACAGAAACCTCTTGTACAAGCGCAATGTGAGCATGTGTATGTCGCACATGGGAATGTTAAGAATATTTGCGTGCAGGAGACACCCTAGGCATGCTGAATAAAATATATATGAATCAGTCCCTGATTGCTCCTCTCTTGATATTAGGCATTAATTAGACCGGTGCCCGGAGATATTCTTCTTTAGAGGTATATTTAGAGCCCACTTTACATCAGGTTGGGTCAAATAATTACTTTTTTTAGTACTGCGAAAATTGGCGTGCGTTACATGGTGTTGCACACGTTTTGCCCACTTCATTGTGTTGTCATTTGCTACTATTTATATTTACCAGACTTTACAGCGAATATTAATGCAAATAAGGACTCCAAAACATTTCATAGGAATCTACGGGAAATAAATACAAACACACAACTGAATTTGGCAATCAGTATATTGAAGTAACTATAGTGTTTTCACAAAGCCAGAGGACCATATAGGTGTCTCTCTTACTTGACTTAATCCTCCTCTTTAGCCTTATTAATTAATAATCGGGTACCACGCCCTTCACCATCACAACCTGCTTTTATTCAAAACAAGGCCCTCTAAACTTCAAACACATTCTTAGTTCTTGGCAGATAAATGGCAACTTTCGAATTTGGTCAAATAAGTTCTAATCATTAGTACATGCCTATGAGAATTGTTAGTGATCTAGTACTTGTTAGTCTCGAAGTTTTTGGAAGTAAAATGCATAATAGCTCTTTTTGTTTTACTAAAAAAAGCATTGAAAAAGCCAATAGATCTGTAGTAAGGTAAACCTAGTGGCTTTGCCAATGCTTGTTTGTCCTGTTGCCTTATCTAAACACTAGGCATTAAGAAAGAAAATGTCACTGCCCAGCTTTCAGAATGCTAAAGAGGCGTTCATACAGTGTACTTGTACAAATAGCTTTCTACCTCAACGTCCAGTTGCCCCATTTATGTGGACTGTGTGGAAACTGACAAGACAAGGAATGAAAAGCAACAGTTGTGTAATACTGCTAATACATCTGTCTCTAATAAATTAATACCCATGCCTGAAGATGCATACTAATCTGCAGTTACCCTTGTATGACAATATATATCTGCTAGAGACTTGTAGCCGCAGATTCCTTACCTAAGAATTATCCCCAGGCGTCTGACTGCATCCAGAATTTTTATTTGGGAGCAGGACCCCTGCGCACTGGTTGGTGGCATCATTCTGCTCTGCGTTTCATTTCCCACGCCGGAAGTGACGTGCACGGTGCCTACGCAAGTGCCACCTCAGTTCTTTTCTTTCCGTGCCAGTCAGTACAGATCTGGAGAGAGCTACCCCAGCTGCTTTTTGAATTTTTGTCAAATTTTTGGGGGAGACTTGAGGTGGCAAAGATGTCCAACAGGAAGGCTGGATTCAAGTCCTGCAGTGCCTGTCACTGGCAAATGTCGGTGAGAGACCAGCACCTCACCTGTCTCTGGTTCCTTGAACGTGGCCATGTCACCAAGACCAGCATCCATTGTTGCGCCATGCAGCCCAATTGCCTTGAGTGAGTGATCCCTCAAGCTCCTTGCTGCTTAATGTGCTACATCGCGGCGGTCTAGAGGAAGGTCAAGGTGCCAAAGATTTTCGTCAAAGTTGTCCCACTCTGATAAGTCCCACAAAAAGAAGAAGAGCAAAAAGTTGATGAGGTCTTTCACTTCACCCCATCCGTCAGTCATCCGACGATATGAGGAAGCAACGTCACTCTAGGCCTGGCTGCACGGTTGAGCTATGTCTGGGCTCTCTCTTTGCTTACCCAAATTTCCAGGAACCGGAGCGACCCCACCCAACTCTGAGAATTCTATGATGCCATGCACCTCCTATTTAGGTGGCTGTCCCCACTGGAGCACTTTCGGGCCTCTGCAGGCTTGAGGGGCCCTACTGGTTCCCCACTGGCAGGTCCACCCTCTGCACCAGGCGGGCCCCTTGGATCAACAGATGGATATGGACTGATGCCGGTTGTGCCACCTCGACCTTCCCCGATGCCTGTCCAATTGTCAATGCTCCAGGTGCGGCCGGCACCGACACCATTCTTATCCCCAACACTGAGCCAGAGGGGCATCATCCAACACCGACTGGAGCCACTCCCTCCAGGATGGAGTCTGAGCCCTATCCCTTTGGGCTAGGACTTGGGGCACATTGGCTGGGGGCCACTGGACCCTGAAGAATACCAGTTCCTAGATCTTAATATGGACTGGTATGAGGAATTGGCGGATGCTAGTGGACTGGACACCTCCCCAGATACTGGCTTGGTCCTTCCTCCTACTGTGACTAATGTGCAAAAGGTTTCTAGGGTGGTAAGGAGGGTGGCCGAAGCCCTGGACCTTCACTTGCCCTTTGTGGCTGTCAAGACTTAACATTTTGACGGAGGTATTTCAACCAGGAGTCATCCCTTCAGAACTGTTTCTTTAATTTAATGAAGCCCTTATGGACGTCCTGCTTGGGGCATGGTCAACACCCTGCACAGGGATTCCTGTGACGAGGACAAAAGCCCACAACCATCTCCCCGTCTGATGCCCCGCCTTTCCTAACCCAAAACCCTAACCCCAGAGAGCTTGGTAGTCTAAGCCTCCACTTCCAAAGTAAATCCTGGTGCATTCTCTACCGCCCCACCGGAAAGGGAATCCAAAAGGCTAAACACCTTGGGTAAGAAAATGTTTTCTCCAAGCCTCTTCAGTTTCCCCGTTGACTATAATAAGCAATAAGTGGTCTGCGGATAAACCATCACCTGCACTACTGTAGGTCAACAACATCGGACCACTGGGTTCTCCAGATTGTCCGAAGGGGCTACTCACTTCCCTTTGTGACTATCTCTCCACCCAAGCCACCCACTTGTGACATCTGACCGAGGACCATCTCTCCCTACTCTGTCAGGAAGTGGAGACTGTCTTGGCCAAGGGAGCCATAGAGAGGGTGTGAGCATTAGAAGTAGGTTGTGGTTGCTATTCCCTCTAGTTTCTGGTCCCCAAGAAGGACAGATTACTTCTCCCTATCCGAGACCTGCACCCTCTCAATTCCTTTCTGAAAAAGAAGAAATTCAAAATGCTCGCAGAAGTCCTCTCTGCCCTGGACCTAGGAGACTGGATGGTGGTGTTGGATTTGCAGTATTCTTATATCCACAACCCCGTCCTGCCTGTCCAGACATTTCCTGTGGTTCAGGGTAGGCAACGAGCGCTTTCAGTTTGTAGTACTGCCCTTTGGCCTTACCCGTGCCATTTGGGTGTTCACAAAGGTGATAGCGGTGGTTGCAGCTCATCTGTGGAAATCAGGGTGGCCAGTCTTTCCCTATCTCAGCGACTGGCTGCTGAAGGTGGGCTTGTCCCAGTCAGTCATCTGCCACCTCAAGACTACGGCTTATCTTCTGCATTCGCTGGGGTTCACTAACAACATGCCGAATTCACACCTGACCGCTTCTCAGATGCTCCCTTTCATCTGAGCTTTTCTAGTCACAGTACAGTTTTGGGCTTATTCTTACAAGTACAAACCCAAGATATTCAGGCTATGAATAACATCATATCTGACTTACAGTATGGGTTTATGCCTGGTCTTGGTACCATCAACCAGTCCCTGAAGCTGTACTAAATAACTCCAAAGTACACTGTGGCCAAAAAGGCCACCCTATTTTTACATTTTTATGGTTCTTACCTCAGCATTCAATTGCGTAAATCATACTAAGTTATGGAATATGATGTTGTCTGTCTCCCGTGTTTCAGCCTCTATCCTAGGTCTCGGTGAGACTGACTCAGAGGCTGCAGGGCCTCATGGCCTCCTGCCTCCTGCTTGTAACACATGCCTGCTGGCATATGCAGGATCTATAGTGGGACCTGAAGTTCCAGTGGGCACAGCATCAGGAGAATCTCTCCGACATGGTCCAGATCTTGGAGGGCACTGCAAAAGATCTGCAATGGTGGTTAACAAACCATGATTGGTTCAGCGGCAGACTCTTCTTCCTTCCCCAATCAGATCTGAAAATAGTGACAGATTCATCACTCCTGGGCTGGGGCGGCCATCTGGGAGAGGTGGAGTTCAGAGGCCTCTTGTCTCTGGTAGAATGGGAACTCCACATCAACCTAGTGGAACGCCAGATGATCCGACTGGTATTGAAAGCCTTTCTACCCTCCACAAGGGAAGGCTTGTGTAGGTGTAACCGGACGTAGAAATGGGGGTTGCTAATTGGCAAGGGTTTGCACCTTTGTCCAAGTAGGAACAAGTCTTGATAAGGGAGTTACACTCCTAAAACGACCCCTGCTCACCCCTTTGGTAGCTTGGCATGAGCAGTCAGGCTTATTTTAAAGGCAGTGTGTAAAGCATTTGCCCGTAACCAACAGTAATACAGTGAAGACGCTACAAAAGGACACCACACCAGTAAAATCCAATATTTTTATATACTTCAAACAAGACCAAAAAAACGATAACAATCCACCATACAGTTCTCAGAAATCTTCAATAATCAAAATAAGCTTGAAATACAGTTCCTTGACGTCGATAGCTCCCTCTGGGACTATCACGGCGTCGTGAACAACAAATCCAAACAGTTCTGGCTGACCGCAGTAACGCAGACCAGCTATGGAGTTGGGAAGACCCGCAAAACAGTACCTTCAGAAATGCAGGGTGTCAGCGACCTCTTGATGAGCCCCTAAGAGCCGGCATTCGCAGGCGTCGGTTCCAGAGTTTGGTGCAGGAGTTGTCGAGGCCGTTGAAGTTACACATGTTGCAGATCGAACTCCTTGCGGTTGAAGATGATAGTGCTGGCGTTGGCAGACGTCGGGGCTGCGTGTGATACCCTCATGTCGCGGTGCAGGTAGCGGCTCGTTGACGGCCATCCAGCAGCGTCGGTGAGACCAGGGCTGCGGTGCGACCAGGGCTGTGGTGCAAAGTGATGAGGTGCTCGTCACGGTGCAAGCAGCGTCGTCGTTGTTGCTGAAGCGCTGTCATACTGAAGTATATGGTGCCGGCTTCGGTAGGCCAAGACAGTGGTGCGGAATGAGGACGTATAACTTAGGAAAGGTGCCCTTGAACCACGGTGCAAGCAGCGGCATCTATGTAGCTGTGGAGCGGCATCATCGGGGATACCAAGGTGATGGTGTGAAGTGAGGCAGTGAGGAGTACGGTGCCCACAGGTCGTGGTTCAAGCAGTGGCATGGTGGTGGCATCAGGTGGCATAGTCGGTGAGACCAGGGTTGCAATGCAACATTGTGGCGGTGCCCTCTGTGGTGCCTTCAGGACACCGAGCCGACAGCGGTGTCTTAGACTGCATCGGGTTGCTTTTTCTTCTGTTGCAGCACAAAACACAGTCCCCATTGCTGATGGCAGAAGAACTTGAAGTCTTTGCTGTTCCTGAGACTTCTTGAACTACCCCAAGCCCTTGGAGAAACTCACAAAAACAAATTGTAGTAAGTTCAGTTCAGTCCTTTCACTGCCCAAGACAGAAGCAACCACTGCAGGCCAACACAGCAAAGCGGTAGTCTCTCCTCACAGCTTTCTCCAGCTCTTCTTCTTGGCATTCTTCTTGGTTTCAAAAGAGTTCTAGAGTTCTGGGGTCTGGGCCCCAATATTTATACTCCAACTTCCTTTGTCCTCTCAGGCAGAGTGTTGGTGCTTAGTCCAAACCAGTTTGGTCCTCTCTGGCCCAGCTTCCCAGCAGGGGGCAGAGACATCATTGTCTACCACAGACCAGGCCCATTCAGGTGCAAGGAAATCTCCTCCCACTACTCTAAATGCAGTCCAGGTCGATTCAGCCCAGCCCCTACTCATGCAGACCCTCTGGAGCCACTGCACATCCCCAGCCCCTGTCACTCCAAAGCCAGACAGTCAATACACCCCCTAGCAGAGGCACACAGGATGGCTAAGCAAGAAAATACCTATTTTCTAAAAGTGGTATTTTCAAACACAGAATGTAAAAATCACCTTTACTAAAAGATGCATCTTAAGATTCAGACATACTAAACTTTATTTTCCTATCTGGTCCCAATGGGAAGCTATATTTATAAGTTGTTATAAAATAACTCCTGTGAGAAGTTGGCCTGGCATATGCTGGTCACTAGTTAAAGTGGCCACCTTGCACCAGTCCAATTCGACTCTTATGGTAGATAGGTTTAAGACAACCTTTTAAAGAAAGCTATCCTAGTGGTAGCTGTGGAGAGCAGCCTTCAGGCTAAGTCTCTGAGGAATGTAAAGCAGCTTGTTTTACCTTATAATCTCTTGATTTACCAAATGAAAAGACACCACACAAGTGTGTATATATATATAGAATATATATGTATTTATTTCTAGACACACTCTACTAATCTCTTTATTAGATTAGAAGTCAGGAACACATTCAAATATCAACGTTTCACAACAAATGAAGCACTTATATGGCTGGAGCCCTAGGGGCGTACCAGACCATATACTAAAAAAGAGGTATAAGAATATCGATTTGAGAAGGCCTAGAGCCTTCAGAAGTGCTGGGGCCTCACTAATCCACCCAAGGCAGGTAAGTAAAGGACCCAAGGGAGACGCATGCAGTGTGAGAACACAGCCGCGGATCCCAATAGACTTCAATAGAGCACGTCGCGGTTGGAATTTTGCAGTTTTAGGATACTTCGGGAGAGTCTACAAGCAAGTCACTTACAGGGTAAGTAGTTCTAGAGCCAACACACACAGGAGCACCGGAGTGCTGGAGTTACCTCACCCACGGAAGCCGGTTGCATAGGTGTCTTTTGGTGTCTGGTCGTGGCGTCGTTTTCAATGGGAGCCAAAGAAGACTTGCTGCTTGTGAAGAAGTGTCCAGTGGAATCCAAGGCTGGATTCAGAAGAAAGAAGCCCTTAAAGCAGAGGAGACCGTGTTCAATGTCACTTGCCAGTGACCCGGGTCCAGGAAGATGGATGCCCACAGTCGTCGGGTGATTTCAGGTGATCACGGGTGTCTTGACTCTTCAGCCACGAGGTCCAGGAGGCGTCGACGACAACCAGGAGCTGGATTCGGTGTGTCCCACGAAGTCTGCAGCTTACTGAGGTGTCGGCAACTGGATTGGAGCCAACAAGCCTTGGCAACAGCAAGTCTCGTGGAAAGTGAAGAAAGTCAGCGGTGCAGACCAGCAAGGTCTGAGGGACTCACCCAGCGAGGGTAAGTCAGGGCAGGCCTGGAGCAACCAGGGGAGCCCTTTGGTTCTGTAGAAAAGTCTTCAGAGGACCCACAAGCCAACCGGCAAGGGATCGCGAAGACACCTCAGGAGGATTCACTTCACAGGAGCCCACGGTCACTCGGGACGAGGTAGGCTTCTGATCTTCGGTGGAAACCCTGCTGGAGGCTTGGACCACACGTGGTCCAATGCACAAGTTCGTAGAACGTCGTGAAGGGATTGCACTCGAAAGTAGAGCACTGTACCCGGGTATTGCTCTTCCTCGTCACTCGTGGGGTCCACTTGCCTCAGCTTCGCTGGGGACTCACGATGGCCGTCGAGAAGTCAGGAAATCCACTTCCGGGGCTGCAGGGACTTCGGACTCCGGCGGGAGTGGGAAGTTTGCGACCGTTGATTCAAAGTTTTGGTGCCTGCCAAGCAGGGTAGTCACTCCTTGACTCCAAGGGAGATTATTCAGTCTTCCAAAGGTAGTGGAACGTCTAAGGTCCAGGATTCTTCTTCAGAGCGTCGTCCAGGGATATCTAGTTTGCAATGGCAAGGGTTCCCTATCTTATACTAAATGAAAGGGAGGGACTAGCTCTATGACCACTCCTATGGGAGGGTCAGGGGAGTGGGTGGTTACACCCACTTCCCTTTGTCCAGTTTCGCGCCAGAGCAGGGGCAGGTAGCCGGTTTGAGCTGGCATATGCACAGAGGAGCCTACTGCTTCCCCAGTGCAGGATTGCAAATCACTACAGGAGTTCACCCACCCAGCCCCAATACACTAAATCCTGTCTGGAAGGTGGTGACACCTCCCTGTGACAGGATGCCTATTGTTTGGCCTCCTGCTGCTGACCGAAACTCACTGTGAGTTTCGGTCAGCAGCAGGAGGACAGCCCAGTGTCTGTGCTGATGGCATCCATTTTGTGATGCCAGGGCTCTTTCAGGATTCTACAGTGTTTCCACAGTGGGTACATGTCTATCCCTCTAGAAGGGTGGGATCGTACTCCCACACCAGTTACTGGTGTGGGGGTATGATTTCAAAGCGTTTGACACCAAACACGACATGTTTTGATGCAGCCATCCCAGAGTTAGCATTTACAGCGAGGTTATAATGCACTTAAGAGTGTATGGTGTAACCGTATCCACAAACAGCCACAGAGAATAGACTCTGCCAGCTGCAGAGGGGCCCTGCTCAGGCAGAGGCACCCCCTCACATGGAAACTAAGCACCCTGCCCTCAGGATTGATAGGGCCTGCCTGATAGGTTTATATGTGTGTGTAAGGAGCGATATAGGGAACTACTTGTGCCTCCGCCTGTTAGAGGGATCTTGATCCTGGAATTGGTGGTGATAGTGAAATTGATAGAGTGGTGGTCAGACCATATGCAGGGTAAGATGATAGGAGTAGATATTGTGAGATTTAAGGACCAGAGTTGGTCCAATGTGTGACCTTTTATGTGGGTGGGAGAGGATATGTGTTGAGCCAGGTTCAGGCTGGACAGTAGTTCCGACAATTCTGGCGCTTGTGGTCCACCCGAGGTCTCGTTGAGCCAGTAGTTTAGGTCGCCTATGAGCATGACCCTTGTGTAGTTAGTAACAAGGTCAGCCATTTGTTCGCTTAAGGAAAGCGGGAATGTGGCCATCGCCTGAGGGGGACGGTAGATTAATACGAAGATGATCGAGCCGGACGTGGCGTCTAACTTGATGACTAAATTTTCTACCTCAGGAAGGATGAGAGGAGTGAGGGTGGTGAACTGGTAATCTTTGTGGATGATAGCGGCTACCCCCCTGCCGTGTTTTCCTGGGGGCCGATTTGCCGCCAGGATGTAGTAGTCCGCGGGGAGGGCTGCTAGGATGTCGGGGGCAGAGTTTTCAGTAAGCCATGTCTCAGTAAGCAAAAGGACATCTGGTTTCTCAGATCTGAGTAGTAA
The DNA here is from genome assembly GCF_964204655.1 of Triturus cristatus. NCBI lineage: Eukaryota > Metazoa > Chordata > Amphibia > Caudata > Salamandridae > Triturus > Triturus cristatus. The sequence continues at coordinate 15,541,474 of NC_140586.1, forward strand.
GAGGATGTCGAGTTGGTGTTTAACCAGGGAGCGAGTGTTAAGGTAGATGATATGGAGAGTGGACTGATTAGAGGGGTTTGGAGTGGCGGTGACCGGTTGTTTGGGGCTTGGGATAGATGGGGCTGAATGGTAGCGCTCTGAGTGTATATTGTTTCCCTGATGCGGTTGTGCGTGGCCAGCTTGAGGGATGAGCGATAGTTGGCTAAGGATCGAAGTGTCTCTGGAGAGTATTTAATTATTAGGCCATGCGTTGTGGCCCCTGGTCCCGGCTGGGCGCGGACAGGCGCAGACGGGCTTGCCTTTGGCACGCCTTCGGCGCGCCCTCTGCGCCCGTTTGCTGCGCTCCTGTGCTGAGGTGAGCATATTTGTACCTGTGCCCCGCCTCTGGCTCCACCTCCTTACGGCCGATTGGCTGGAGGCCTGGGGAAGGGAGTGCACAGAGGAGGTAACGCTGTGTGATCGAGCAAGCAGGATTAGGCTGAGAGCTATGATCAGTTAAAAAGCGCCACAGTGACAATTTAAAAAAGGATTCTGTTACAATTCAGTTTTCGATTACAAAGCACTGCGCGCCGCTGTTCCAAGCAACAATCATACAATTGCCGGCTCCTCACGCTAAAACGAGCTTTGTACCTATGCCCCGCCTCTGGCTCCACTTCCTTACGTCCGATTGGCTGGAGGCCTGGGGAGGGGAGTGCACAGAGGAGGTAACGCTGTGTGATCGAGCAAGAGGGATTAGGCTGAAAGCTATGATCAGTTAAACAGCGCCACAGTGACAATTTTAAAAAAGGATTCTGTTACAATTCCTGTCCATAGTTCTTAAGAAGATCTGGAATGACTGGGCCCAAGTCATCCTTATGATTCGGACTGGGCTCGGAGAGTTTGGTATCCTGAGCAGTTGAGCATGGCAATCGGTCCTCCGATCAGGCTCCCTCTTTGGGAGGATCTTCTGTCGCAGCAGCAGTGGTGGGTTCTCCGCCCAAACCTGTTAATGCTCCGTCTTCATATGTCGAGATTGAGTGGCGACAGTTGACAGCTTTCCACTCGAAGTCTGCAATGTTATCTTGGTAGCCCGGCGTCACTTCACCAAGACGGTATACACCAGCTGTTGGAATACATTTGTGGCATGGTGTGCCGGTAAACAGATTTATACCTTATCTGCCCCCCTTTCCCATATTATTTTGTTTATTTTTGTCCTAGCCCTTCAGGATTCTGCATTGACCACTTGGAAGAGTTATTTATCTGCCATCTCTCCCCTTATGTGTCTCCCAGATCAGCCTTCTCTCTTAAAGTCTCCTATTATAAATAGGTTCCTTAAGGATCCACAATATGGTTCTTCCATCTCACTTTGTTAAGCCTCAAGGGGGCCTTAACTTGGTTATTATGCACTCTCTTTGAGCCGCTTCATTCTTTTCCTGTCCTTCAAGAAGACCTTTCTGGTGGCAATTTCATCTGCCTGGAGGGTCAGTGAGTTACAGGGCCTGCCCTCTCAGCCTCCCTACATCTCCTTTTTTCCCAACAAACTGGTACTTCGGACTCGAGCATCTTTCTTGCTGAAGGTAGTCCCCCAGTTCCACTTAGGACAATCCATCAGTTTACTGAGCTTTTTTCCCTCTGCCTCATCCTTCTAAGGAAACGAGAGACTCCACCGGATGGACCCAAAAAAGAGCATTGTTCTACCTTGACTGCACAAAACCATTTCTTGTGGATGATCAATACTTCGTGGGGTATGTCGGGGTCAAGAAAGGGAAGGCCGTGCAGAAATGGACCATCTCCCTATGGATCATGCTCTGCAATTAAATCTGCTACGGACTGGCTAAAATGCAACCCCCTGAGGGTTTGCGTGCTCATTCCACTAGAGCCAAGGCTGAGACCACTGCTTTAGCACGCAGAGTTCCGGTCCTGGACATCTGCCTGGCAACAATATGGGCGCATCTGTATATGTTTATCAACCACTGCTGCCTGGACAGTCAGCTTCTTGGGATGGCTAATTTGCCTGTTTGGTCCTGCACGACATTTTAGTTTAAAATCACCTGCAGGGAGGTATTGCTTTTGTATCTATTCTAAGTTAAGGAATCTGAAGCTTGAAGCCTCTATCAGATGAAGAAGTTGACAAGTTACTTACCTTTTTGGTAACCCCTTATCTGGTAGAGACTCTATCAAGCCTCTGATTCCTTACTGACCCACCCATCCTCCCCACTCTGCGATCAGATTTCTACGGCCCTAGTTTTCTACACCAGAGGTGTGTGTGTTCCTCATGGCTCTGTGCTCCTGGTGTGGAAAGTTGCAAAAAGTAACTGACATCAGCACGCTGGGGTGGCGCCTATATAGGCACGAGCTTGTCACTTCCAGCGTGGACGATGCCGATGACCCCACAAGTAGCCGAACGACACTACCTACCTGCGTGCAGGGTAACTGCTTTCAATTATTTTTCTTGATCCAGTCTTCACGCCTGGGATGATTCTAAGGTTGTTACTGAAGGTAAGTGGCTTTTTTGATTTGTTGGCACCATACAGTTTATCAATCTTTAGCGAGATGCACAGTGTTTGCAGCTGCAAAATACTTTTCTACTATTTACATGAGGCCTTTTGTGAGTCTGAAAAATCTTTCTGCTCTGTAAAAAGGATTTTAAGACCTTCTCCAAGTCATAAGGGTGTGAAAGGGGCAGATTCTCCTAGCTATGATTCAGAGAAGAATGTATAAATTATTTGTGATCTCAGTTGCGGTCACAAACCATTGATCAGATACTGACACCTCAAAGGGGGTGGTACCTGATTTCCAAAATGGAAGATGTCCTACTGAGACATCTTTCCCTTTTGGAATCGTGATTTCACTTATGGGAGCATGCGGTTATCCAGTGGAGCACTGCATGCCCGCCCGCCCCCTCTTCCCCACCCCCTTTATGTGAACACACTCCTTTTGGGAAATTAAATGCATTACAGCAATACAGACATTTTCATATTTAGCATTATTACTGACTGTTGGAGCATCACTGTTGCTTGTTTTCAGTTAACTTCTATTTAGAGTAGCAATTATGTGACATTTGTATTTTTATTTTTTACCTTACAGTAATGGAGTTGATGGCAACGAGCACCTCTATCACTGATCCAGACAGTGTGTTTGACAAAAACTTACCCCGCGTGTGTGGCGTCTGCGGAGACAGAGCGACTGGTTTTCATTTCAATGCAATGACATGTGAAGGCTGTAAAGGATTTTTTAGGTAACAATTATTTAATAGACTTCCTAAAAACAGTGATTGATTTATTTGTTTGATTACAGGTTGTCAAGCATTTTAACTTAAATCAGTGCTTCAGTTTCACATTTATATTCGTTTTTCAAGTCATATAAAACACATTTGTCATTCAAAAACTTCAGTGGATGAAATTTTAAATTTTGATACATGTTTGAAATTTGACATTTGTCATTCCAGAACTATATTTAATCAATAAACTTTATTCGATTTTAAAACAAAAACATACTAGACACAACAAGAAAAAGAGCAACATCACAAATATACAATAAAGCATACAAAGAATAAAAATATTGACATGAAATTGCATAAGGACATCAAGAACCGGAACATTAGGGGTAATCCTGTTGAGCTTATCTAGAAACCCCAATAATAAATATTTTCACATTATAGTAAATTACATAAGAAGCTAAAAGTTGTAAATGTAAAAAAGCAGGCCTAGGCCTGACAAAAATCAAGCATTAAAAAGAGAGGTTTTAAGAACTTGTGCCGAAAAGATTCATAAAAAGGACAAATCAAAACAATGTGCACAGTGTCGCATTTAGAAAGAAGATCACAATACATACACGTGGATCAGAATACTTGTACCAAGTTCCCTCGGGATAGAGCAGCTGGTGGAACAAATCCAATCTAAGAAAAGTCATAAGACGAGGCTGATAAGTAGGCATTTTAAAGAAGAAGATAAGGCGGATAAGGCTCTATCCTGGGCACTGTTTTGACCATTACAAAGTTTCGGTAAAGAGACTTGGCTCATGCTGAATAATCCCTTTCTGCTGTCGTTCTATGAAGAAAGGACGCCTTTAACTATATTGTATGGTCTCCCATGCACTCTGGTGCTGTCCCTGTCCTGTACTAAGTCACTGAAAAAATAAGAAAGCTGTTGAAGATGAATCTCCGGACACTTCTAGTTGGTTACATGTAGATTTATTGTAGGACAAAGCTGAGTGTACACCTCGTCAGCTGACCAGACCATCAACTGACAAGAGTAGAACACTCCGGTACAAGTTAGAACACACATGGGTATTCTGATAGGCTAAGGAGGTAAGAACACAAAGGAAGGGCTAATGATAACTGTCAGCCATGTTACATGAAGAACTGATTTACAACAAAAGCCCTTGACTTTGGCTGCAATCACATGATCTTTAATATTGTTCCTGTATGTTTATTGAATTTGTCTGTATTGGTTTTATGTTGTTGGGGGTTATTGTGATTGTGAAGTAAGGAAAGGGTGAAAATAATCCTAGACTCTGACCTGGCGTAGAATTTATATGCATCTCATTCAAATCTGCATGAATTTATAAATATAATTTTCTTTCACAAATACTCAGCTCACATGGAGGTAGAGCCGGTGAACAAATATGTTGTGCAGCTGTGAAGCATCTTTGTACAGACCTTTTCCCAAGACTAATTGTCTCTTTCCTCAAGGGATTCTCAACAGTGATTAGAAAACACTCTGCAAGGTTCTGGCCAGGAGACTGTTACCACTCATGCTTGAGTCTGTTTACCCCCACCCAAAATTGGTTTATCCCTTGCATATCAACATCCATTAACATTCGAAGGATACATCATCTATCGTGCTTAGTGACTAAAATGTTTGATAGCATTTATCTGACAGTGGATAAATACAGTAAGTGCACATGGAAAATTGAGGTTACAGTTGCACATAGATTTTACCTAGACTTAACCATACCCAAAGTCTGCTCTTGGGAATTCTGGTGCATGCATATCATTTTCTGGAGTTTCCTTGAAAAGGTCCCGAACTTACATTGTGAGGCCTGCCCGTACAGTGAGTGTACAGGCTGTATGCTGTACCACAGCAGTGCATGCAAACTCTGTGTTGACTGGTTATCCTTAGGGACCGTATGCTGTACCAATCGGCTGTATGCTGTACCACAGCGGCGCATGCAGGTTTTATATGGTGATAGGCTATCCTTCAATGATGCAGAGGTGTGGGGCACTTGTTGTAAAGGGCTCAGCAATCGCAGATCAGTTGCAGAGTGCATTTGGGCTGAGTTCTTTTGTTTCTCCCTATGTGGAGTGTGATATTAAACCTGGGGTAAAGTCTCCAAGTAGCATTTATTTACAGTAATTGCATCAGTTTAGGCACAAGGTTAAGCTATGATCAATCTAGCAAACATGCCAGCTAACATTAGCATTTAAGCATAACAACTGCTTTTAGGGCACATGGATTACATACATTTGTACATCATCAGAAGGACCCTGTGATGGAGGATGGGCAGCAGACGTTTTTAGAGACCTTTATCAATGCTGTAGTCTTGGACTATAACTCAAATATGATAGTACTGCTGGGCAATAGAGGAAAAGTGATGTTCAACTTAGTGACTGTTGGAGACGCATATAATTTCATCTCAGCTAACTTTAGCAACACCATGGTAGAGCCATGCTAAATTTGTGAGCAAAACCTTGGGAGCAATCACCCTTCCTTCTTGTGTCACTGCAGTCCATTTGGGGGTGTTTTTGACATTCTTTCTTAACCAGGTTCACTTTTTGTTGTCCAGATTCACTACTGTAACTTGATGAGCTTGTGCTAAAAAAATATTAAGGTTAGCTTATTCAGGTAGGTACAGTATTTGACTAATATCTTGAATTTTTCAGTAGATCTTTCAAGAAGTGTGTTACATCTTTAATTTAGGTTTTCCCCCACATTGAACACTTGGTGAATGTCCCCACTTGAGTCTCCATCGGCTATTACGCCTCCATGTGGCCCCTGTAAATTATCTGAGGGACTGGTGTATATTCCTTCCCTGTGCATATTCCATTTGCCCCATATCTGATCCCATTTACCCGGGCACCCGCTCTTAGAGTATATAGCTCTTTCTGTTATACAGGAGTCCATATCTTTGCCCACCCAGTCTCGGAGTGTCGGTGTGGTCTGGCTCCCCAGTGTCGTGCTATATTCCGTTTTGCAGTCATCATACCCATTGTTGCCCATATCTGCTCTTTCCGGCTTAAGTCGGTTCCCTCCCAAATGTTGTGGAGACACAGCTTTGGTTTTATCTCTACACGACCACCACAGATGCTAACCACTTCTACCATCACGTCCCTCCAATACTGCTGAATTGAAGGACAGTCCCACACTAGATTGTAGAAGGTACCCTCATGTCCACAGTCTCGCTGGCAATGTACAGTCCTTTCCCTTCCCATTCTAACTAGTGTGGCTCTGAGAGGTAAACTCTGTGTAAGATCTTAAGTTGAATTAGTCTAAATCTCGCTGTGATGTCTACTTCCCTGGGAGATCCATGGGCTTCCTGCCAGTCCTCCTCTTCGAGTTCATCCACATCTTTATACCATTGTCTACGGAGTTTCTGTAGGGGGTCTGGGGAGTTGTGCAGCAACTTTTGATACGTCAGAAAGATTGCTTTGCATTTTATGTAGTCTGCGAGAAGCCTGTCCTCTAATGGAGAGGCTTCTGTTAGATTACTCCCCAGAAGAATAGCTGCCTTTAAAGCGTGTTTGACCTGCATGTATCTGAAGGTTTCGGTGTGGGCCATTGCCAACTTAGACTGTTGCTCCTCAAAGTGTAGAACTCCCCCCTGTTTCCACATACCTCCTATCGTCGAGATACCGATGAGGTCCCATCTGTTGAAACCTTGGTAAATGTGAAGCTTGTGCCACAATGTAATCGTATGTGCGTTGGGCTCAGTCAGGGCATTCCCTCTTGGTTTTCTGTACAGGGCTCTTAAGTATCCCCCCTACTCATCAGTAACCTGTCCATTCTATATGCTGGTTCATCGTGTGATCGGTGGACCCATTGGTTTATTACTGCCAATTGGGCTGCCCAATAGTATGTCTATGCCCCCGTCATACCACCCTGTGTCAGTTTCCGCGCTGCTATCCGTGGTGGTTTTCCATCCCATACCAGATCTTGTACCTCCCCCTCGACTGCCCGGAAAAAGGTCTGGAGAAATGAGAATGGGTGTTTTGAAGCACGTATAGGAAGCAAGGCAATGCCATCATTTTATAGAGTGCTGCTCGGCCCAACAATGACAGTGGTAGCCATCTCCAAAGCTGGACATCTCTCCGAAGGCCAATCAGTGAGGCTTGTATATTTTGAGCATAGAGGAGCTCAGAATCTGTTCTCAAGAATATGCTGAAGTATCCAAATCCCTCTCGTCACAGTTGCCTAGCAGTCTTCTGGTAGTGCTGTGGCTGGGCTGCTTAGCATATATATTCTGGATTTAGACCAATTAATTGAGTACGCTGATTGTTCATCTAATTTTGTAAGAATGGTCAAGATTCTAGCTATTGAGTGACATGGGAAGAGATATATAGTAGGACATCATCTGCATACAATGATATGCGATATTCCCATCCTTCTGCCCAACGCAGACCCCGTATCAGATGATCTCTCCTGATCCACACCACCACCAGCAGCTTAATGACTAGTGTGAACAGGAGCGGCGACAGGGGGAAACCCTGTCGAGTCTCTCTCCGCAGCATAAACGCTGTGGAAGTTTGCCTGTAACCACTGCCTGTGCCATGGGTCCAGAATATAAGAGTCAGATCCATGCATGATATTTGGGACCGAACCCCATTTACTCCGCACTGCGCAGAAGTATGGCCACTCCACTGTGTCAAACGCCATACGTGGGTCCAGGGACATTTTATTTATTTATTATTATGTCATTTGTAGAGCGCTTGAATCGCCTCGGATGGGGTATCTCCGCGCTGTAGACGTATAGAGGTGATGACTTAGGTGCAAGAAAAGTTTTTTCCTAAATATCAGATAGTTAGTACAAAGGCGAATGTCTAAAGGTAGTTGGTTCCAGAGTTGAGGGGCTAGGTAGGCGAACGCTTTGCCTCCTAGTCTGGTTTGTTTTATGCGCGGAACAGTGAGAAGGCCTTTTCCTTTTGAGCGAAGGGTACTTGATGGTGTGTGTCTGACCAGTTTGTCCTCCAGATATGTTGGTCCCATCTGGTTTAGGCCTTTGAACACCATACAGCAGATTTTGAATTGAATTCTTTTGCGTATGGGTAAACAGTGAAGTTTGTGGAAAAGGGGATGTGAGGGAGTTCGGTAGGGTGCACTGGCTACCAGGTGGGCTGCTGTGTTCAGGACCACCTGTAACTGTTCAGGGATGATTCCTTGGCAGAGATCAGCAAGGCATTGCTGAAATTCAGTTGACTGAGTACTAGAGCGTGTACCAGGGTTTTGCGTATGGAAGGGGGGAGGAAGTGAAAGGCCTTACGGAGCAAGCCGAGTGCATGGAAGCATGCTCATTTGGTTGCAACTATATGCTCGTCTTCGGGTAAGACGAAGCGCAAGCAGAAGGCGAGGAAGCATGGTTGCTCTTCGCGTTTTCTCTGTCTGTCGGCTGACGCGATGTGGACGCAGTAGGTTGTCGTCCGGCTCCTCCCGGGGATCCTGTTGGGTCGAATCTGGCCTTTCTGGGAGCCGGAGCAACCCCTGCCCAGCTTCACAGCTTTTACGAAGCCTTACATTCCATCTTTGGGCAGTCCGACTCCGCCGGCGCGCTCTCGGGCCCCGCAGACTTGGCTGGGGGCTCTAGGCCTTCCATGTCGGCGGCTTAGGCTCCGGCGCCACAGGGCCCCCAAGAATCCAGGCCTGAATCTGGATCGGCTTCAAATTCGATGACTACACCTTTGCCCCCTCCGATGCCGGTTGTGCCCCCAGCCAATGTCGACCCAAGCCTCCCCCTCGATGTAGACACTGAGTCAGATCGACGTTGGCCGACGTCGGGACTGGCGCCGACTGGTACTTTTGTACCATTGTTCTCCCCTAATGATCCCTATCGCTGAGAGTGGCTACCAGAGGAGGGTGAGGAGGACTGGGAGGGGTCTGTGGACCCTATAGCAGACCAGTTGGAAGATTTGGACTGGAGAGAGGAGTTGGGTAAGGCCAGTGGTGTGGACACCTCCCCAGACCTTGGCATGCTTTCTCCCACTACCTTGGCATGGGTGCATCTTACACAGAGTTGCATAGGGCGGCCGAGGCCCTAAATCGCGAGCTTCCTACGGTGACGGTCAGGACTAACCTCCTGACCAAGGTGCTTCAACCGGCAGCTGCCTCTTCGAACCCCCAGCTGCCGTTCAATGAGGCCCTCACGGATATCGTTTTGGGCACTTGACTTGGTCCAAGCCCAACACAGGGGCCCCTGTGGATATGATTGCCTGACGCCACTGCCCAGCCCCGGGCAACCCCATTATCCTCTTGCCTCACCCCACCCCTGGGAGCTTGGTGGTCCAAGCCTCAAATTTCACGGGCGCATTCCCTAACGCACCACCTGATAGGGAATCCAAGAAGCTGGACCACCTTGGGAAGATGTTTTCTTCCTCCTGCTTAGGACCATGGTCTGTAAACACCGCATGTTTCTTGGGACATTACTCCCACTTGGTGTGGCACATGGTTGCGCAGGTGTTGCCACTGTGCCCAGAAAAGGCCGGGGTCGTGCTCTCCCATGCAGTTGCTGAATGGAGAGACGCCGCGAAGTTCACCATCCGATGTGGGCTGGACCCCACCGACTCCTAGGCAAGACGATTTCCACATCAGTACCCCTTAGACACTACGCCTGGCTGAGGTCTACTGACTTTTTGGGTGATGCAAGCTACGCTTTTGGACATGCCTTTTGATGGCCGTTGCTTGTTTGGTGACCAGGCGATCAAAGCGCTTGAGTGCTTTAAGGACTCCAGGGCGACGGCCGGGTCCTTGGGCCTCGCATCCACCCCCCCTCCCCCAGCCGCAGTCCAATTTTCACCCCTTTCGTGGCTACGGAAGGGGTGCCCCGCCAGGTTCCGCCCAGAGCCACAGGCCTGCGCAAGCTGTTCAGCCTCTGCATGGCCGGGGACGTGGGACCCACCGCCGTGGGTCTGGGAGCCAGGGGGCGCGCCAGTCCACCAGCGCCTCCTCTGCAGCAGCCTCCAAGCCCTCCTAGTCCGACCTTTCAGGGCCACCAATCGCTAGTGGGCAGCAGGATTCGCCATCAACTCCCCCACTGGCTCAACATCATGTCGGACAGGTGGTTTTGCAGATAGTTTGAAGGGGCTATTCCCTCCCCTTCGAGACTACCCCTCCATCCATGCCACCTCGATTCCATCGCATGTCAGAGGATCACCTGGCCCTTCTCCAGCAGGAAGTTACGGGTCTCTTGGCCAAGGGAGCCACGAGCAAGTTCCTGCCCCAGAAGTAGGTTGGGGTGGTTATTCCCACTACTCTGGTGCCTAAGAAGGACGAAGGCCTGCGTCCTATCTTGGATCTCAGGAAAGTCAACTGCTACTCCATAAGGAGAAGTTCTAAATGTCGACACTGGCTCAGGTCCTGTCTGCCCTTGAGACTAGATGGTAGCGTTGGACTTGCAAGACGCTTATTTTCACATCCCCGTCCTGCCATCCCATCGGCATTACCTACGGTTCACGGTAGGCCACGAGCACTTTCAGTTTACTGTGCTCCGCTTTGGCCTTACCAGCGCCCCCCGGGTGCTCACGAAGGTGATAGTGATGGTTGCAGCTCATCTGTGCAGATCAGGGGTTCCAGTCTTCCCCTATCTCGACGACTGGCGCTGAAGGCGGGCTCGTCCCAGGCTGTCGTCTCCCACCTCCAGACTCCAGACTACAGCCGACCTCCTGCATTCGCTGGGGTTCACCATCAATGTGCAGAAGCTCCTTTTCATCAGAGCGGTTTTGGACACAGTGCAGTTTCGGGCTTTTCCTCCCGAGCAGCGAGTTCGGGCTATGATTCTGATCTTCCAGCCTCTATCCCTGGTTTCTGTCAGAATGACCCTGAGGCTACAGGGCCTTTTGACCTCCAGCATCCTGCTGGTAGACTATGCCAGGTGGCATATGCGGGCTCTGCAGTGGGACCTGAATTTCCAGTGGACACAGCATCAGGGGAATCTTTACGATTGTGTCCAGATCGCGGAGTCCACTGCACACCAATTGCAGTGGTGAATGGCAGACCCCTCTCCATTCCCCAACCAGAGTTCACAGTGGTGCAAGGTCTCTTTCAGCAGTGGGGCGGGCCTTTGTTAGATCTATTTGCCACCAAAGAGAAAATGCAATGCCTGCAATTCTGCGCGGTGGAATTTCCAATGTGGCACTTGCTAGGCAACGCTTTTCGTGGGAAGTGGAGTTGCGGTCTTCTACACGCTTTTCCGCTTAAAGCACTTCTGCCCAGAGTACTGAAGAAGATCAAGCGCGACCGAGCCCAAGTCATTCTTGTGGCTCCAGGCTAGGCAGAAGAGTCTGGTTTCCCGAACTCTTGAACATGTCCATCGATCCTCTGATTAGACTGCCCCTTCGGGAGGATCTTCTGTTGCAGCAGCAGGGGACGGTCCACCCGAACCTGTCCAGCCTCCACCTCCTTGCGTGGAGATTGAGCGGCGACAGTTGACAGCTTTCGACCTTCCTCCCGAAGTCTGTAACGTTTTCTTAGCAGCCTGGTGTCCCTCCACCAAAATGGTATACGCCTGTAGATGGAACAAATTTGTTGTATGGTGCGCAGCAAAGGCTCTGGATCCTCTTTCCTCCCCCCTTTCAGAGGTTCTCCTCTTCATTCTTTCTTTGGCCCAGCAGGGCTCTGCTCTGGGCACTCTAAAAGGCTATCTTTCGGCCATTTCGGCCTTCCTTCGGCTGCCTGACCAGCCTTCGCTTTTCAAGCCCCCTATTGTAAATCACTACCTTGATGGCATTATTCACGTGTTTCCTCCAACCCCTTTCGTAATGCCCCAGTGGGACTTGAACCTGGTTCTCACCTATCTTATGTGCGCCCCCTTTGAGCCGCTACATAACTGTCCTCTCAGGCTTCTGACCCTTAAAACTTCCTTTCTGGTTGCCATCACCTCTGCTCGCAGGGTGAGTGAGCTTCAAGCCCTTTCTTCCAAACCTTCTTTCCTGGCTGTTCATCCGGACAAAGTTGTCCTTCGCACTAGGCCTTCTTTCCTTCCCAAAGTGGTTACCTCTTTCCACATAGGACAGACCATCACTTAGCCCACCTTCTTTCCACCCCCGCATCCTTCTAAAGTGGAGGAGAGGCTCCACCGTCTGGATCCAAAATGTGCGCTTTAATTCTATCTGGATCGCACAAAATAATTCCGAGTGGATGGCCAGCTCTTTGTTGGCTATGTGGGCTCCAAGAAAGTTCCGGCCGACCACAAACAACCATCTCCCGATGGGTCGTTCTGTGCATCAAAATCTGCTATTCCTTGGCGAGAAAGGAACTACTGCTTTGGGACTCCCCCTTCTTGACATCTGCCAGGGAGCTACGTGGGCTTCAATGCACATGTTTACCAAGTACTGCTGCCTGGACAGCCAAGTCTGGAGAGACTGCTTCTTTGGCATTCTGTTCTCTAGGACTTTCTGGTGTGAACTTCATTTGCCAACCTACCTCCGGGGTTGGTATTGCTGGGGTATCTATTCTAAGGTGAGGAATCCATAACTAATTGCCTCTTTCAGATGAACAAGTTACTTACCTTCGGTAACAATATATCTGTAAGAGACATAGATTAGTTATGGATTCCTCACCGCCCTCCCCATCTGCGAACTGACTTCTAGGGTAAGGGACTCCCTTTCAGGGCCCTAGTGTTGTGCACCAGGGGTCAGTGTCTTGTATGGCTCTGCGCTTCTGGCGGGAATGTCGTGTAAAGAACTGATGTCCGCATGCGCAGATAGCGTCTAAGTAGATATCGCGATGTCATTCCGGCGACCACAACGCCAACGACAAACGCGGAGTTGACCGACGCCACCTATCGAGGCGCAGGGGTACTGCTGAGGAAAAACTTCTCCAGATGCAGTCTGACGCCTGGGGTAATTCTAAGGTGAGGAATCCATAGCTAATCTATGTCTCCTACAGATATATAATTACTGAAGGTAAGTAACTTGTTCGTCAGGCAACTTGAGGAGAAATGCACTTAGTTCTGGGAGGGCGATATTATGTAGTGCTGGTGGTATGTATACTGAAACAATGTTAATTGTTTTCCCCTCCCATTTGCCTGTTAGCGCAGCAAATATGCCCTGGTTGGCCATCCATGTCTTTTTCCACCATGAAGTAGAACTGTTTCCTCATTAGCACGCCAACTCCTCTTGACCCAGTTGTGAAACTGTCGTGAATGGCTAGGGTATAACCCCATCTGTCGAGTGCCCTGCATGTTTTTCCAACTAAGTGTGTTTCCTGTATAAGTGCCACGTCTGGTGAGTGGCGCTTAATATATTGGAGCACCAGTCCTCGATTTCAGCTTATCCCCCAACCCATTAACATTCCACGAGAGAAGTCTCAAATGAGGCATAGTAACATTGTCATTCATCCCTATACCTGTGGTACATCCGTTGTCTGGTCCTTCCCCATATGTGGAATGGATATAGTTATCGTGGGGGCTACAAATGTATAATGTTACAAATCTTGGTCCCGAATGTCACTTGTAACGTCCCCTGCTGACTAAACTGAAATTCAATTACCCTACCTTTATGGTATATTAGAACTAAACTATCCCCCCTGCCTGCCTCCCTGCATCTCAGGCCTAAAACTATACGTGTACCCAACTCTGCAGAGTGCTTGTTGTCCCTTCCACACACTAACTTGGGGATCAGTGTCCCTTCCCCATCCCTCCCCTTACTATATTTTATACAGTGCTAGGTACAATATTACTTGGGTAGTTCATGCTCCTCTCAAGAATCTCATGCCTCCTGGTGCAGGGTGTCATCCGTTTTGCCGCGCTCTGCTTGGCAGGTCTTGGATTCCGAATTCACGACCTCAAAGTTTACTAATGCACCATAATTGTCTCTTCTGGTTTCACTTCCCCTTCTACACTTTTGAGAATATTCGTATAGGTCTTCAGGGGTCCTCCATGCTTTCCGGCTCAGTTATAGGTGGATTTCCTTTGTTGTGAGTTGGTTGTCTTTTTAGCTGCTCCGGCTTCCATTGACTTTCCCAGTCGTTTGTCTCTCCTCTCTCAGGAGTTGGGCTCTCCAACTCTTCTCCAACCACTCTCATGCATCCTCTGGGGTAGCGATGAGCCAGACTTTTCCTTCTGCTTCTACCTTCGCTTTTCTGGGAATAGCATTGCATATTTTAGGTTCCTTTCTCTCAGAGCTTTCTTGACTTCCAATAAGCTGCTCCTCTGTCTCTAGACTGTTAATGTGAAGTCTGGAAAGAGTGTGATTTCACTGTTTTTATGGCGCACTGGCGGTGCGCTGCGTGCGGTCCGAAGTATTGCATCTCGGTCCTGAAAGTTGAAAAAACAGGCCTGTATTGTTATTATTAATATTATTATTAATAGGGTTTTGTAGAGCGCATAGTAACTCGTAAGTATCCCCGCGCTAAGACAGAGACCGTCGAGAGGGGGGGAAGTCTGAGGAAAAGAGCGGAAGAAGGGAACGGGGATCAGGGGAATAGGTGTGTTTTCAGAAGTTTTCTGAACCGGAGATAGTCTGGTTCCAACCTAAGATTACGGGGGAGGGCGTTCCATAATCGGGCTGCGTTCACAGAAAAACGCCGTCCGCCAGTGCGTGCCTTCTTTACTCTGAGAATCGCGATAAGATGTTCGTGGTTAGAGCGAAGGGGTCTTGTAGCTTTGTAGGGCCTGATGAATTTTTTGAGAATGGGGGGACCTTTTTCCTGCAGGAGTTTATGGGACAGACAGAGAGCCTTAAATTTGACTCGCTCTCTCACTGGGAGCCAGTGAAGGTGCTTCAGAGCTGGTTTGGCCGAGGATCTAGCCGGAGTGTTAGTAAGAAGCCGGGCTGCGGCATTCTGTATCCTTTGTAGTTTGTTGAAGGTTGCTTCGGGGGCACCCAGATAGATGGCGTTGCTATAGTCCAGCCTCGATAGAATAAGGCCTTGGATGAGCAATTTCTGGGAGACGAAAGGAAGCAGAGGCAGAATTTTCCTGATGGATTTAAGGAGCCCGAAGCAAGTCCCAGCGATTTTTTTTGGCTTGGGTCTTGAAGGATAGATCTTTTTCTAGCCAGATTCCTAGGCTCTTGATCTCGGTCTTGGGGACCGGGGGTTCACCCAGACAGGCGGGCCAGATGTTAGGTGGAAGGGAGAGCCCCTTTTGACCCAGGAGTAGGATATCTGTCTTGGATCCGTTGAGTTTCAGCGACGAGCTATTCATCCATCCCTGAATTTCGGAAAGGCAGCTATGGAGGTTAGATGGTTCGTGGTTGGGATGAGATAGAGACACCACTAACTGAGTGTCATCGGCGTAGCTGATAATGTTTACTCCGAACGGAATAACCACCTCCTCCAATGGGGACATGTAGACATTAAATAATGTCGGGCTTAATGAGGAGCCCTGGGGCACTCCACTTTGGAGGGGAGTAACAGGGGAGCGGGCGTCGTTCTCCCAGACCTGGAAGGAACGATGGTCCAGAAATGATGCAAACCAGGTCAAGGCAGTGCCCTTCACACCTATATCTCTGAGTCGCTGGATTAGGACTCGGTGGTTAACAGTGTCGAAGGCCGCACTGAGGTCCAGGAGGATCACTGCCACTGATCCCCCTGCATCCAGAATGTCTCTGGTCTCCTCCACTGCCGCAAGCAGGGCGATGTCCGTGCCCTGACCTGGGCGGAAACCGGTTTGCGAGCTTCTGAGCAGGTTGTTAGACTCCAGAAACTGCGAGAGCTTTTTATTGACTAACTTTTCAGTAATTTTACTGATTCCGGGGAGGAGGGAGATTGGCCTGTAATTGGCCAGGTCCAGGGGGTCAAGTGAAGGTTTTTTTAAGAGTGCCTTGACGACGGCCGCTTTCCAGCTTGGGGGGACTTTTCCCTGGAGCAATGATAAGTTGATAAGGTCTGTTAGAGGAGGGGCGATTGTGGGAGCTACTTTTTTTAGAATACGTAGGGGCACCGGGTCGCTAGGGGAGCCGCTTTTGATTGTAGCTAGCGTAGTTACAACCTCTTCGATAGTTACCGGGCCGAGAGAGTTTAAGTGAGTGGTGATAGGGTCTGATTTAGTGCAGCCCTCGTCATTGAGACTGGGGTCGACTGGAGGTAGGGAGGTGAGAATTTTCTGAATTTTCTCTTCAAAGAATTTAGCCAATTTGTGGCATTTCTCTTCAGAGGCATTGGAGTCTGGAGATTCCTCTGGCCGCGGATCTGGGACTTTGAGTAGTTCTTTTAAGATAATGAAGGTTTCCCTGGCGGAGCAGGAGGCATTTTTTATTCTTTCATCAAAGCATATGATTTTGGTATTACGTAGGGCGAGTTTATAATTTTTTAAGGAGGTGCGGAATGCGTTTTTTTTTACTGTGGTTTTATCCTTCCTCCATTAGCGCTCTGTTCTTTTACACTCCTTGCGTAAGAAGTTAAGCTCAGGAGTGTACCAGGGAGCCGGGTTCACTCTTTTGACTCGTTTCAAGGTGGTGGTTGTAGGGAGGAGGTCATCCAATGAGTGAGTTAGCCAAGAGTTGAACTGGGTGTCCGCACTAACTGGGTTGGAGGCCGGGGGGGGGGGGAAGCGTGATCCTGAGTGTGTTGGCCCATTCTTCCGGCGCGAGTTTGTGCCATCGTCGGTCAGTTACCCGGGTATTTGACAGTTGGGTGGATGGGACGGGAAAATGCCAGTAAATGGGGATCAAGAAGTGGTCTGTCCATGGCAGGGGGAAAGGAGTGTGGGTTTTGAGGTCGGGGATATTGGTGAGAATGGGGTCCAGAAGATGTCCTTTGTCATGGGTGGGCTCTGAGTTCACTAGATGAATACCAAAGGACGTGAGGTCAAGGAGAAGTTCGGATGCAGTTATGTCCTTGGGGTCTAGTAGATGGAGGTTCAAATCTCCCAAGATTAGAAAATTGGGAGTAGTGGTTGCCATCTGGCTGACTGCATCAACAAGGGCGCTTGAGAATTTGGCTGGGGCTCCTGGCGGGCGGTATATCAGTAGACCAGAAAGGGAAGATGCAGGGGATATCTGTAAAGCAAAGTGGCAACTTTCGCATTCGTCGATATTACCCTCGTTGGTATTGGTCTCGGAGGTGCTCCTGGTCTCGGTCTACACTCTACCCTCTGGAACTCAGTGGGCGCATTCCACTGAAAAATATTTGGAGATGCCGCGGAGCTCAAGCGATTATAGGATTAGGTCTTCAACAAATAAGTCAGTCGCTGGTCCTTCTGCTCGTTCTGGTATACCTATAATTCTGACGTTGTTGCGTCTTGTCAATCAAAGAAGAGGAGGGGGACTAGGAGCTTGTTGAGGTCCAGTACCCATGCTCCATGTAGTAATATAAATCCAAAGAAAGGGTTACTGTTCCTATGAGGTCACTACTGGTATCCAGAGAGAGGTAAAGAAAAGTGGGGTGAGGAATTCTTTTCTCTCAAAATGAGACAATCACAGAATTTGTCTCTTGTTGCCCTCACACATCCCAAGGGATGTCATGCTTCATCATTGGGCGTTGCTCCTCGTAGGGCCGGCGCTGCAATGCCCTACGGGACTCCCAAAGGGTCTCTTTAGCAGAGATCTTTTTATTACGCCGTATCATGAGTGAGGGTGTGAGATTTATTTGAAGGGGGTTGTGAATGGTGGTGGTGGTGGTGGTGAGCGAGTATTTAAAACTGGCTAGGGGATACTTTAAAATATTTTTTATATATTGGTTCCCCCGTCGGAATTAAAAACCTGTAGGGTATTGTTACTGCTGAAGTAATGATGTACCCAAGTAACTAAAAGGTTGACATGTTTTGCGCCTTAAGGTGGTCAAAACAATCGTTGGCGCTTCATCAGGACCAAAAGTAGTTATAAATAGTTGTGAGATACACAAATAGATAACCCCTTATATTAAAGTGGTGGAGTGATCCCCCTTGTGTTATGTGTAGGGTGGCGCCATCTCATAGTAACCACTAGTATTCTGAACTAGAAAAAAGATAAAAAACATATAGATGATACATACACACAGGAACATGAAAGCATTGTTATTGTTTGATTCCAAGTGACGAGATATTTGATGGCATCTCATCCAAACTGTGTACTTGCCTGCCAAGCAGGGAAGAGGTACTGTGGGTGCCAGGTTCTGGTGTAAGATACGTACGCTGTACATTCACTCTGTGCACACACTCTTACGATTGTGGTGTAACGCAGTGCACTTGTTCAAGTTACAGGTTCATTTCATCAGTTGGATGCCCATATATTCCTTGTTATCGCTTGTCGATAAGGTGGAATGCATACATTTTTAAACATTAAATTCAGCATATTCTTACCTATTAATAATGTTCAATAGGCTATTGTATAGCAGCCCGCACCATAAAGGGCTGTAATTTTCAATGGGGGAAAGGGGAGAAGAAATGAAGAGTTTTTTAGAAGAATATGCGGTGCCCTGGTTCCCAGTATTGGTACCGGCTGCCTAGCCCATTGACTGTTCCTGAGTCACAGGTGTCTTACTTAGTTTTTGCAGGCTGCGCGAGTCTGCTACACCCCCTTGCATGTGTGCCTGGATGTTGGCTGGGAGGTTTGTCGGTTCCCATAAAGTAGTTGTTCTCCCGTTGTCTGATGTCCGGCTGCCTGGCTTCCGGTGGGCGCTCCCCCTGCTCCATAGCGCATACACTGGCGCCATCTTGGAGTGTCATAATTTGCAGAATGCTTTGTAAGGCATGCATTTAAGCTTTGAAGCTTTTGGGGAGACAGCTAGGAGTGTGGTATAGTGAAAGGTGCCTTATTGAGTCTGCATCTAAGCGTTCCATATTTGTGTGGACAGGTATGCTGATACTGTTGCACATGTGTGGGCATCTAAAAGTAGTGTACAGTTTTAAACACTGATTGTGTATCAACGTACAGAGCAGTGGCAGACTGTTGGAGCATATTTAGACATATCATGTCAAGTGATATTGTTGGGAGTGGAGAGTAATGAATTGAGTCAGGGGCCCCTGTCAGACAGAAAAGTGTGGTATGAGCGCACATGTCTATGTGCTTGTTAAATGTCTGCTCGCCCTTTAGTGGTGAAAATAGACAGATGTGTATCTTATATTCTGTTACCCACGTGGCACATAGAGGGAAGGACTCATGTTTTTTTGGTTTTCTGACGTTAGAGAGACAATAAGCCATATATCTAGGGGGAACTGAAAATCATGTTTCACAATGTCTGGTAGGGACAGGCCCTGAGCCCAATGAATGAGTCATAGTTCGATCCACGGCATGTCCTCATTTAGTCTTGTTTTGTAAGTTTGAAGACGATGGACCCATCGTTGTTCACTTCTTAGTAGGGCTGTGGTACTCCGAGTAGGATTAGCTTCTATGATTGTCCATCTGATGTCATCAGCCAAGTTTATTTGTTGTTTGAATTCATCGTGAACGTTTATTTCAAACACGTTGCGATAATCATAACATTTGTTATGTGCTCCCAATGCATTTCGGCATGAGCCTTCATCAGGGGAAATCTAAGAATAATAAAGAGGATAATGAATGCTATTCACATATGTAGCCATTTACCCACGTATAAGAGCTTGTCGTTTATACTCTCACGAATTACTCACCATATCTTTACCAACTCACTGCCTGTACCATACAGTTCACCTTGTCCGCGTCACACTGCATGGGTGATCACTAGACCTCGTACATAGCATTCATTATCCTCTTTATTATTCTTAGATTTCCCCTGATGAAGGCTCATGCCGAAATGCATTGGGAGCACATAACAAATGTTATGATTATCGCAACGTGTTTGAAATAAACGTTCACGATGAATTCAAACAACAAATAAAGTTTTTCAAAACGATGAAGATTCAAGCTTAATCCTTTCGACGAATATTTGAAACCTCCACGGGAGGACAGCATCTGTGCCTGGGGGACACACCCCAAGGTCTTGGGGGTGCATCTCTACGTTTTCACACGCTCAATTTCGGAGAGCGATACCCCGGAGCACGAAACAAATTACAAACAATCGACGAACCATTAGCCAGTGCATGTACTACACACCCCTTTTTCTTCTTGAGACTCAAAGTGTGCCATATACAGGCATGCCAGACTGGGGCAAAGGTACTTCCTATGGAAGTACCTTGTATTTGATTGTATATGTTGGTTTTGTACAAGTTATTCTTGAGTGCCAGGGTAATACAGTCCATTATGAACTCAACAGGGGTATTGGTAGGGAATCTCTGTTGTATGTAGTAGATTTTCCACTGCTTCGATCTTGGCATCTTGGGAAATGTTCGTGTAAAGTGCTTCCACTTCCAAGATCATCAAGAGGTTAATTTCTTCAATGTTAGTTGTATTGATTTCAGTGATAAGGTTGAGGACGTTGCTTTTGTCTTTTAGGTAGGAAGGAGTTATCTGGACCATGGGGCATAAAAAGAAGTCACTGAATTGACTCGGAGGTTCCAACGGGGAGCCAATCCCCCAGGCGATAGGGCGTCCTGGTGGTGGAAGGATGCATTCGTGTATCTGAGGTAACACGTATAAGTATGGTATCTTGGAGGAGATATTTATGAGGAAGCCAGACTCCTGTGTAGTGATCCATCCATACGTCTCCGCCTCATTCACTGTGATCTTGATGCGAGTTAGCAGGGTCTTGGTGGGGTTGGTTTCAAGCTTCTTATAGTACTTGGTGTTAGCTAACTGGCGCAGACATTCTTGCTCGTAGTCACATGTGTTCATTATTACTGTGGCACCCCCTTATCAGCTGGTTTTATGACGATATGTTTGTCTTGCGATAACCTTAACACACTAAGAGGAGGGATACTCCTCCTGTGTTCAAAGGGCAGAGAGAAACTCTTGTGGAAGTACGTCCTCCCTAAGTAAACTTGTAATCACAAAAGGTACCCCACTATATGTCAAGATAACACTAGATAACCCTGGAGGGATGTTTTGATGAAGCGACCTAAATGCTATACACTGTGTTGTGGGAAAGGAGAAAATCATTTTTGTTTTAATTACCCTCACACACCCTAGTGGTGTCATGCTTCATCATCGGGTCACCCTGTTCCCTAAAATTCAGGGTGGGCTCAACCGTATTTCAGGGAGCGCTTGTAAGATCTGTCCAGGGGGTCTTATAGAATAGAAATCCTCAGCCTGTTCCCGGTATCCCTTTATTCTTGGAACAGCATGGGACATTAAAATAAGCATATAAAGGGTCAATTGGATGTATTATTATGACTCTAGTGCCAACATGTTTCAGCCTATCTAATGGCCTATCAAAAGTCATAGGCTTTCTTCAGGGCTATATGAGTATAGAAGTTCCCTCCCTGGTATGTGCAGAAGAAAAGTATCACACTGCTCCAGTGGTAAAGAAAGGGCAGGTAGGTGCTCCTTTTTCATACGAAAAGATGCACTTATCTTTAATGTTAAGGATCTTGTTCCTTCTTCTCCATCTACAAAAGAAAAAGTGGAGAAACAAAACAAAGTATAACACAGCAACTCAATACTGTAGTTATCGTTCTATCCCCCGGTGAGGTGCAAAGAAATTCACCCATGCTCATCCGTTTTTCTGGGTGATTCCAGCCATCAATCCTCAAAAGTGTCCATTATTCACACCTTCTTGTTATCTCATATCCATATCACTATTGTGACTAATAAGTGATACATATTGTGTTGTGGCGATACTTAACGCAGTCTATCCTTATTCAGTACCAGTGTACTAATAAGTGCTTGAGAAATGTTGACATTCATATAACTTCAAATCACACCCAAGTTCAAACACAGCCATCGTCATGCACGCATACTTTATGAGCATTCGTCTCAGCCTTACCCCAATCTGGGAGAGGTAATACTTCATGGGGATATAGTCGGAGGGGTAGCCCTGTAGTCAAACACTAAATTTAGCTTTAGGTTTGTTGATGGTAGAAATGGTTCCATACCGGCATAAAAACCAAGGGAGAGAAACGAAGAAAACAAAACAACAACCGTGGGTGAGCGGAGTATTAGAATCTGATACTTCTCCCCTATACCCACATACCTTCTGCAGGTTGAGATAGCCGTCATGTCTGTGCATACTCACGTCCTCAAGAGTCCTGCCCTGCTCCTACACCTATTCGGTACTATTCCCCGGGCTTGTGCAATTGGTTAATTTCCTGCTTTTATGGAGACCGCTTTGTTCTACGTATCCCTGGCGGTGCACGTGACCACGACTGGCGCTGCCGTAAATGACGCGTACAGCTTCGGGTTGATGGGATATGTAGTCTAAGCTACTATTGTGTCTGTCTTAAATTCAAACCATGGGTATGCTATACAGTATAAGTATTGTATATTACCCCTCACGGTACGGACACGATTACGCCAATATTATTTTATGTCAAATATCATTTATGGCAATCAAAAATAGCACTCTGTCATTCATTACCACGGATTATATTAAAAAGTTAAAAGAAAAAAGAAAACCTATTGCCTGATGAAACAGGAACCAACGGAGTTCATAGTTCCAAGTAATTTTGAAAATCTGCATGATCAAAAGAAAGATTAAAATTATCAGTGTGATGGAAAACTGCTTCGTCTACTATACAGATCAGGCAGTAATGTTTTGAGCGAGTGCTGTGTATGTTGCTCCTAGATGGGCAGGGCAGTACTTGGGTCACGTGATTTTCAGTACATTATTTATTCTTGTGGGGGAGCGCTAGTGAATCGAGTGGGCTCATCTAAATTGTTGCCAGGGTCATAAATGTATACTGACGTACTCGTTTTCCCCCGATTTATCAAACATGTGGCTAAAGGTAATAAAAGACACATGAGACGTACATAGTCGTTTCGACATGTGGCTAACGTTAATTAAAAACCAAATGAGATGTACATAGTTGTGTGTTCCTATGACTGTGTATGAACCAGCATTGTGATATCTATACATAGTCAATGTACTTGTCTGCACACATAATGTTTGTTACACTTCACACCATTACTAATCTGCTACATGTGGTTTAGTTGATTCCAAGGTATGGAATCATTTAAATCTTTCTCATGGGTTCTCAAATGATAAACCCATCGTTGTTCGCGTTCGAGAAGTCTCCTGACCAGGTTGCCACCTCCATTTATCTGTTCGATCACCGTCCAGCTCAGTTCTTTATCTGAATGGTTCTTTTCCAGATAATGGGATGCGAGTTCTGTCGTTGAAATTGCCCGCCTGATTGTGCTGCGGTGCTCACTCATGCGTATCTTAATCTTTCTGTTGGTCATTCCTACATACATTAATTTGCACAGGAAGGTTATGACATACACCACTTGTTGTGAATTACAATTTGTGTGTGCTCGTTGTTCCCAAGGACGACCTGAGCCTAAGTCGATTTCTTTCGTGTGCTTAGTGAAAGAGCACACCACACAATTTCCATAGGGATAATGGCCCCTAACAGGTGGCTGGTTCCATAATGTCATTTGAAAATTAGTTTTTGGTCTATTCTCATCCGTGTGTACCAAAGAATCCCGCAAGCTTATGTTTCTTTTAAACGAGAACATTGGTTTAGCAAACGTTAGTGCATTTGAAGTCAGGATAGACCATTTCTTGTTCATGATCTTTTTGATCTCATTTGACGACGAATTGTATGTTGTGACACATATCAGTGAATTGGTCTCTGATTTCTGATTAGTCTCGAAGTGCTGACCTAGGAGTGTTGCTTGATTTTTTTTTTCGTGCCCTTTCTATGATTTTTTTGGGGGTAGGCTTTTTGCTCTAATCTCTTACTCAGTGCATCCGCCTCTTTATTGAAGTCATTCAGGTCAGTGCAATTTCTCCGGACCCTAAGGAATTGACCCACTGGTAAATTCTCCCTCAGGGCCCTCGAATGCGTACTGTCAAATTGTAGTAGACTGTTCCTGTCTGTTGATTTTGTGTGTAAGGAACTCCTCAATCTTCCTTCTTTGGCAATGAAGTTTATATCCAGAAAGGAAACCTGTTTGCTATTGGATGTCTGTGTGAATCGTAAGTGTGGGTTCAGATTATTTGTCCACCCTGTGAATTCAAGGTCGCTTCTTGAGTCACCTTTCCATAAGATCAAAATATTGTCGATGTATCTCACCCATTTCAATATTCTTTCAGTAAAGGGATTGATAGACCAGATATGTTCCTCCTCAAATTGATTCATGTACAGACACGCTATGCTTCGCGCGAATGTGCTGCCCATGGATGTCTCATGGACTTGGAGATGCATCTGGTCTTCAAATGTGGAGACATTTTCAGTAAGGGCAAGGTGCATCAATGTGATGATCTAGGTGCCTTCCATTGCCAATCTTCCCTGTACAGCAGTTGTTCAATGACTCGTATGCTTTCTTCTTGGGGAATACTAGTATAAGGGGCCTCTACGTCTAGACACATCAAGATGTTGCTCTCTGGATCATATTCCATGTCAGCTAGTATATTGAGCATGTGTTTTGTGTCCTGTATATAGGATTTGATTTCTGTGACAAGGGGTCTTTGAAACCAATTTGTGTATTTTGATAAAGGTTCCAGAATGGACCCAATTCTGGACACTATAGGTCTTCCTGCCGGTGGAATGTTCCCTTTGTGAATCTTCGGTATTGTATAGAACAATCGAGTTCTGGGGTCTTCCGAATTCATGTTCTTTCTTGGTGATCCAGTTTCTGTCCAAAGCCTCTTTTGTGAGGGTCTCAATAGTCTTCTTGAGGCGATTGGTGGGGTCTCTTGAATCGATTTGTAATGTTGTTTTTCTGACAATAGTGCCATGCAGGCTTCACCGTATGCTGCGGTATTCTGTATCACTGTAGCTCCACCTTTGTCGGCTGATTTAATTACTACATCTTCCCTCATATTCAGATAGTGTAGGGCCTGCTGTTCTTTCTTACTTAGGTTGTTGAAGGTATTCTTTTTTGGTTGCAAACCCTCTGCTCCCTTTGTCACTGCTTCTTCAAAGGCACTCACTTCTGGGGGTAAGAGTGTAGTTGAAGAACAAAAGGTGGCCTTTAGGCAGAGATTAGTATATCCTTCATCCATCTCTGTTTCTTGTGTACCCATAAAAAATGCTTTCAGCCTCACTTTACGGAAGAATTTGCTCAGTACACACCTCAGTCGAAATGTATCCACAAAGGCTGTGGGAACAAAACCCTGGCCTTTATTGAGGACTTTTTCTTCATCTGTACTCAGTGTGGCGTCCGAAAGGTTCACCACTAGTCCCGTGTCTGACTCGTGCTGAATAGAGATATGGATGCTCTCAATTTTGCTGATAAATTGTTATATGGTTTCTTGGGTTCTAATCCGTTTACCCCTTTTAGGACCGCCTTTTCGAAAGTTAGGACAGCTAGGTACCATGGCTGCCATGGGGGTGAATTTTGGTGACTCCAGGGTCTCTTCTTTCAGGCATCACCTTGTCCTGGAAATAATATTTTTTGAAGAGTTG
Source organism: Triturus cristatus (assembly GCF_964204655.1). Classification (NCBI taxonomy): domain Eukaryota; kingdom Metazoa; phylum Chordata; class Amphibia; order Caudata; family Salamandridae; genus Triturus; species Triturus cristatus. The sequence goes on from NC_140586.1 coordinate 15,566,947, forward strand.
ATGTAGTTCTCCATTTAGTTTGAAGTTGTTCTCCTTTGTGGTGAAGACTGCTATTTATATACGTACTAAGTTAGCACAACCGCGTTAGATGTTAGAAAGCCATCTTGCCGCTTTTGCACACGACACTGCAGTTACATGTTATTAATTGAGTAATGCTTGCTCGCCTCTGCTTCACCTGAGAACTGTCTGTAGTTCACATCCCTAACAGTGAGCTGCGACCTTGGTCTGAACATTGTGTAAAGAAACAGTCTGGGTCGCTAGACGGTGCACGTTGTTGGGTTCAGGTTGATCGGCCCACTATTTAGCCATAACATGCACGCAGCTGCAAATACCTGAAAGTCGAGTGCTTTTAATATTGCAGGCTGCATGCTTTAGACACATTTGGAAGAAGAGCTTTCCCAGGAGCAGAGTATAGCTGATCCTGTGATGTGATTCCACTAAGCTGATCTTTAGGCTTGAATGGGGAACCCCCATACCGTAGAGACCCTCTGTTAGTCTAATAGTAATAATATTAGTTTACTAGCGAAAGGAAGGAGGCTGTAACCCACTGTCATTTTAGTATGATTTCTCCTTTAATTTTCTATGGTATTGTAACTATGCTGATGGTTTTGATTTTAATCATTTGTCTGCATATGTTAGCCAAAGTACTGCATCTTAGGACACAAGGTTTATAAAATAAACTCTTTAAACTTTACAGTGTCTCGGTTTACTCTGTTGTGGACTGATATGAGAATAATTACGAACAGGTATTTCTGATTCCCACCATTCCTGAGAATACACTAAGTCGCTTGTTATGGGTTGTCTATACATTGGGACCGCCGAGATAAAACTCGGATAACGAATGGAACACTGATGCTGGTCGGATAAGGGGTTCTGGGTTCTGAGGTGAGTTTTTGGTACACCACAATTCACTGAGGTCCTGGTTTCCTGTGCATAAGCAGAATCCCTGCAACACCTTTGGAGTGGTTACGAAGCCTAATCCTTCTTTTTTTTTTGTTTAATCTGTTTATTGAGATTTTTTAGATATATGAAAACATGATACAAACGTGCATAAAAGTAACAAGTACCAGTTGGAGCGACAGTTCACATTAATAAGTAATACATAAAATCCTTATAAAGATAGAAAAAAGCATCAGCGAGAGTAGCTCGTCTCAGAAGGATACAGATACTTAGCGATTATACTTCGCACTTCCAGTATTGTATCCTGTCATTAAAGCAATATCTAAGCACCATGCAAGAGCACAAATAGCTCTCCTCGACATGAGAACTGCGCATTTCTATTGACTCCTTTCAGCTGAGCCATGAAGTCTCAACCATTATGTAAGTAAACAGATTTGTTATAATAAAACTATATAAAAACACTCAGAAATAGCAACTGAGAAAACCAGTGAGGGTAATAAAGAAAGGAAGGAAGTGGGGGGGCTAAGTGTATGGGAATGATCCGTTTCAGGAGGCCACATCATCCCACACTCAGTCCCAGACATATCAAACCCGGTGGCACCTTTCAAACTACTATATCATCCAAAGTGAAGAAATGCACTAGGTGCAAAACTCGTTAACGAAGCCTAATTCTTTTTGTAGTACAGAGACTTCCTCATTGGAAAGGGTTCTGTCTGATATGTTGATCAGTTTTTGTGGCCGTCTGGCTCCTGGTTTGTCGTTGTGTTTCGGCATCCTGCCATTGGACCTATTTTTTCTTTCCCTCCTCTTCTTCTTCTGCCCCTGCCTCTGTTCCAAAAGGGAGGGGAAGTGGGGTTTTGGAAAATGGAGGGTTGAAATCCCTGTTGGGTTCCTGCATAACCAGGGTACCACATGGGTGCGTGTGTAGGGTATGGTTGATTAGGATATCCATACATGGTTGGTGGACGGGGGAGAAGTCCCTGTCGGCCTACAAGGTTTCCCCAGCTGCCGTTGCTTGACTCACTGTGGGATGAGCAGTTTGATCTTAGCGACATTGTTGAGCCTTCCTCGGAGGACATGTCTCTTCCGGGTGGTTGGTAGTCCTCCTTGGTGTAGGGGTATACTTTCTCCCTATCGGATCTTCTGATATCTTTCTGTAGTTTTGGGATTTTCTGCTGCATCAGATATTCTTTGTGCTCATTCATCTCCACATTGATTTTTGCTAGGCGTGTTTTGTATGCAGTGATACTAATCCATGTCTTCAGTCCGTTTTCTCCTGTTTATTTTGATAATTAAGGCATCTGATAGACATTTGGCAGTGCTGATGATGAATACCAGCCAACCACAGATACATTTCCAGGCTTCTGTTTCCATTCGCGCCTAAAAATGAGGTCCTCTAGAAATATTTGTGGTGCCATTGTCACTAGTTAACCATTGGGTACCATGTTGGCGCTAAGGTATTTTGTTATTACTGCTTCATGTAATGCTATTTTCACTTATTTTTTGAGGGAAGCAATGGAATTCCAATCCCCATGGCTGCTGATAGTTGCCATATTCCACTCTGTATCGAGTAGTGAGGGAGTTTTTAAGATTTCTGCCACAATGTCATCTCCAAAACGAAGTCCAAGATTTTCATTCATGATGGACGTGATAGTAAGGCTATGTATCGTAGGTGAGGTAGAGGTGGATAAAGTGAGGAAAAACCGAGAAAGAGAGTAGTCCCTCGGTTGAGCCCCTGTACTAATGTCTAGCAATCAAAGAAGAGGGGGGACTTGGAGCTCGTTGAGGTCCAGTACCCGTGTTCCATGTAGCAATATAAATCCAAATAAAGGGTTACTGTTCCTATGAAAACGCAACTAGTGTCCAGAGAGAGTTAAAGAAAAGTGGGGAGAGGCGTTTCTAGGTTCTTTGCTCTCATAATGAGACAACCACAGAATTTGTCTCTTATTTCCCTCACATATCCCATGGGAAGTCATGCTTCATCATTGGGGGTTGCTCCTCGTAGGGCCGGCACTGCAATCCTCCAATGGCTTTCTTTAGCGGAGATTTTTATTACGCCGTATGATGAGTGAGGGTTATGAGATTTATTTGAAGAGGGGTTGTGAAAGGTGAGTGAGTTTTTAAAACTGGCTAGGGTTAACCTAAAACACATTTTTAATATGTTTTATTTTATGTTTTAGTTTTCTGTTATATTTTAGTAGTTATAAATAGTTGTGAGATACAAAAATAGATAACCCCTTATATTAAAGTGGTGGGCAGTCCCCCTTGTGTTGTATAGGGTGGTGTCATCTCATAGTAACCACTAATATTCCGTCCTAGAAAAAAGATAAACACACAGATGATACATAGACAGACACAGGAACATGAAAGCATTGTTATTGTTTGATTCCAAGTGACGAGATATTTGATGGCATCTCATCCAAACTGTGTTCTCGCCTGCCAAGCAGGAGAGAGGTACTGTGGGCTCCAGGTTGTGGTGTAAGATACGTGCGCTGTACATTCACTCTGTGCACTCACTCGTACGATTGTGGTGTAACACAGTGCACTTGTTCAAGTTACAGGTTCATTTTATCAATTGGATGTCCATATATTCCTCGTCATAGTTTGTCAATAAGGTGGAATGCATGCATCTTTAACCATTAAATTCAGCATATTCTTACCTATTAATAATGGTCAATAGGCTTCATAGTCTATTGTATGGCCGCCCGCAACGTAACGGGCTGTATTTGTCAATGGGGGAAAGGGGAGAAGAAACAGATTTTTTAGAAGACTTTGCGGTGCCCTGGTGCCCAGTATTGGTACCAGCTGCATAGCCCATTGACTGTTTCTGAGGGAGGGCCGAAGGCGTCTTACTTACAGTTTTTACCGGGTGCGCGAGTCTGCTAAACCCCCTCGCATGCATGCCTGGATGTTGGCTGGGAGGTTGGCCGGATTCCATAAAGTAGTGCTTCTCCTGTTGCATGTCTACCCGTGGGCGTTCCCCTCCTCCATTGTGCATGCGCAGGGCGCCATCTTGTAGTGTGATAATTTGCAAAGTGCCTTGTGAGGCATGCATTTAAGCTTTAATGTTTTTGGGGAGATATCTTGGAGTGTGGTATAGTGAAGAGTGCCTTATTGAGTCTGTATCTAAGCGTGTTATGTTTGTGGGGACAGGTATGCTGATATTGTTGCGCATGGGTGGGCATCTAAAAGAAGTGTAATACTCACTGGGAAGAAGTCATGAAGTGCACAATTTTTTTTTTTGTTGTTTTTTTTAAACTATCCGTGCTAAAACTGTGCACTTCATGATTCCTCCCGGTCAAAAACGTTAATCATACGGCGTAATAAAAAGATCTCTGCTAAAGAGAGCCTTCGGGGGACACGGTAGGGCTTGCAGCGCCGGCCCTACGTGGACCAACGCCGAATGATGAAGCATGACATCCCTTGTGTTGTGTGAGGGTATCAAGAGACAAATTCTGTGATTCTCATTTTGAGATAAAAGAAGCTAGAAACTCCTCTCCCCACTTTTCTTTACCTCTCTTTCTGGACACTAGTTGTGTCCTCATAGGAACAGTAACCCTTTCTTTGGATTGAAGTTGTTTAGTCTTGACCTTCCTTCATAGTCCTCTATTTTGGCCTCCATCGCTATACTATTTTCATAAAGTTCCTTGACTTTCCTTTAAAGTATGGCTTTGTCACTCTACAGGTTGGCTGTCTTCTCCACCTCCGTGCCTCTCAAGCTCATTTTCTTTTTAGGTCTGCCTTGAACAGGGAAACGTCCGTGGAGTCAATTCTAGACTTCAGCGAGGTCTACACTCTGTTTAAAACCATCATTATGTCCTGTAATGTTAGGTTTTCTTTGGATGTAGGTTTCGAGGCATTGGTCGCGGCTCCTGTGTTTGTGCTCTCATCTGCATCTGTCTGTCTTGTCCAGGCGTATTTATCCAGTTTAGCTTGGTGGGTGTTTCACCCTACTTTGTGGCCTGTCATTGTGCATGAGTTTTCCCTTTTACTGAGGTTGCAGCGGTTACTGTTGTTCCGTCTCCTCTGGGTTCTTCTGCTGCCTGACTGTATGTGCCTTTGGGCATTACGTGGCCTGTTGGAAGCCTCCCGGTGGGACAAGGGTGGGGATCTTACTGTAAGCGTTACCGATGGCCTGGTGTGGTGCACTGTTCCTAGGCGTATGTTGATTCACTGCGCCTCTCAACTGTGGGGCTTATTGCCTTGTAGCTTGCCTATGTGTCTTTCTTCATGTGGGGTGTTGCTGTTTCTCAATTCGATTTTTTTTTTTTTTTGTTTCTGGTTGGGGAGGCAGAGGCTCTCGCTCTTGTGTCTGTCTTTTGGCTATGTTTCAGATGCTCAGGCCACTGCCTGCCTGCCTGCCTCTTTGCTCCGTGGTTTCACCTCCTGAGGAAGATATGGTGTGCACTTTCAGTGCTTTGCGCCTCCACCAGATCTTTTCGATTTCCCCAACTGCTGTTATGGTGGGGCCTCCTGCTCCTCTCACCCAGTCTCTGCCAATCTCCCCTTTGCTGCCGTATGTCAGTCTTTGGGTGTTCCGGCCACCTTTTGGTTCAGCTGGTATTCCTCTTGCCCTTCGGGTTCTTCTGACGTCACGTGACATTCCAGCGTCCATTGTCTCGAACAGGCCGCAGCCCTGCCCTCTCCGCGTCCTTCTCTGTGTGAGCTTCCAACTCCCTGATGGTTAGTCTTCTCCCCTCCGGTCTCTGCCAGTCTTTCCCTAACTGACTTATTCTTTGCCCCTCTATAGTGCGTGTTTCTTCCATCCCGGGGTTCAGCTGGCGTTCCTCCTGCCCTTCAGGCCCTTCCAACAAATATTCTGGCATCTGCTGTCTCAAGCAGGCCGCAGCCCTGCCCTTTCCGCGCCCATCTCCGTGTGGGCTTCCGACCCCACGGACGGACAACTCGGCTCACTTTGTCTAGACGAGGGCCGATAACCAAGGCACCACTGGTCCTGGGCGGACTTCTGTCGCTGGCGCCCCGTCTCTCGATCTGTTCGGATGCGGGAGTCTCTTGGCTCGGGTCCCTGGCTGTCAGCCGTAATCTAGACCCGCTTCGTATCTCTACACCTCCTCCACTGTCGGGTGCACTTCCTATCCTCAGCCCTCCAGTGAGTCTCTAATTTCGGCGGCACCTCTTGTTGTTTACCTAGCGCGTACTAAAACTCAGATTTTTATGATTTGGGGGTTCGAGATTCGGAAGCCTCTCTAACAATCAGTCATCTTCCTTCGCCGCTGGCCACGCCCCACGGTGAGCTCTCTTAAAGTGGGCAATAGTGGCTCAGCATCCTGGGACACATACAGAGTTACCTCACAGCCCATGGACAAAGGAGCCTTGTTAGCAGTTCAGTCAGTAAAAGTTTTGCCCTTGGATCCTGCATCTTGAGTGTATTGGTGAGAAACATATTTAGCAGCAGCAGCCTTCAAAGGCAATTGAACAAAGTTGTGTCTCGTTTTCATGTTTGATAATCCATCACTTTTCCAATATTCTTTGCCCAGCTTCACCCCTCGAAAGGGTGGGGGAGACTATCTGCTACACCTCAAAACGTCTTAAGGTTCGACATTGATCGCACCAAAGTTCATTGGGTGGATGATCAGCTATTTGTGAAGTTCAATGAGGCAAAGAAAGTCAAGGCAATGCAGAAAAGGACCCTGTCAAAGTGGATAGTCCTCTGCATCAAGATCTACTATGAGTTGGCCAAATAGAGGCTTCTGGAAACTCTGTGGTCCCATTCTGCCCGAGCTAAGGCTGCACCAGTGCTTTGGCGCATGGAGTGTTAGTCCTGAACATCTGTTAGGCCAGTGGTTCCCAAACTTTTGACTCCTGAGGACCCCCATTTTGTCACCACTGGAAGCCGGGGACCCCCAAGCAATTTAAGATTTAAATTTCAAAGATTAAAACAGTAATTAGAGGGCTTGGATGTACCGGTATGACAATAGCAATCAATGTCAGAAATTGGATGATATGACAGCACAGTGTACCGCACAGATCTACCATGTAATGACGAAAGGTGTACTTTTGTTTGTTGTTTCAATAAAAATTGTTTAAAAAAAAAAAAAAAACAGTAATTAGAAAGAAAAAAAAAAACACACGTGCACACAAAACAAATACTCTAATTACTAAGGATTTTAGGGACATATTTACAAGCCCCTATTACCATGGGAATGCCACTTTTTGCGACGTTCCCGTGGCGATAGGGGCTTCGCCTTATTTACAAGGCAGCGAAAAGACACATAACGTGGCTTAACACTGCCTTGTAAATAAGGCCCCCTTTTGCGCAATACTTAGCGTGAAAGGGGTGGGCAGTGGGTGTTCCACCGCAACACCCATTGATTTTGATGCTGCCTCCTATTTATAAGGGCAGCATAAATAGGAGGCAGGGCCAAAATTAAGACCAGGGAAAACCTGGTCTAAACTTGGTGAAACTAGGAGAAATGGTTTCCCTCTCCTCATTTTTGCTTTTTCCGTGTGTGCTGCCTTGTGCAGCAAACATGGAAAAAGCAAAACACCTTGGATTGTTTAAGGAAGGTGACCCTTCCTGCACATAAACAATATTAAAAACAGAAATGTTTTAACTTCCATGTGTGCTGCATTAAGCAGCACACACAGAAGTGACAAAACTGCATTTCAAGATTTCAAGGGGGACCTTCCTGTACATAAAAAAATCTTCCCCTGTGCTCAGACACCCTTGCACTATGGCGCAAGGGTGCCTGCCTTGATGCTACACTGCTAAGTGTAGCGCAATGGAAAACGCAGGACTGCACCATATTCTTGTAAATATGGTGCAGCCCTGCGTTTCTGAAGTGGCGGAGCGTGTCGTTAAGCCAAGGAGGCTAACGACATGCTCCGCCACTTCTGTTGTACGTATCCCCCCTAGTATTTTATATTGAAAGAATTTGCAAAAAACTAAAAATTGTAATGGGAAGGTTGATGCTGCATCTCCGTGACTTAACTTTTAAATGGTTGCTTTTATTTCGCTCTACGAGGCTCCTGCTCCTGCCAAGGCCATACTGGAAACCCAAAGCGGCCCTGGCAAATATTTTCAGACCAGTCTCCATGCGGTGCACACCAAGTGCAGTGTGTGAGCCTGACCACTACAAAGGGGGCTTTGGGACGCTCTCCTCCCCACAAAAATTTAGGATACAATAGTGCAGTCTACAACACATTAATCACTATATATTTAATTGTATCAGCTTTGAAAGAATAGTAAATGAAGACCTTACTATGCACCAGGATACGACAGTCTTTGTTGGGGTTTTTCAATGATTCCCCTACTAGCACCCTCCAACAGGGCCTCATCTCTCCATAGCCTCTCTCATACCATTTTTAAAGAGTGCTTGGTCTGGAGAAGCACAAACCCAAGATTCAGAACATAAGTCGTTAGCATGGACGTTACCAATAAAAACGTATTTCCACCCAAATAAACCTTTTTAGCAGCATCAGGATAATGAAAGACTGGGAAAATACACAAGTTACTAACTTGTACCATGCAGTTTGCAAACAGCTCTTTGATGCCAATGTATAGGTCACTGTGCTAGATTACGATTCTCACTTATGAACTGCACAGTAACAAAAGAACCTGTGACAAAAGCAGTAACCCACTGATCTATGCACATAAAATACTGTTTTTTTAAATTGCATGGTACACCTTCGTTGCAGTAGGCATATAACCTTCTGTGCTACATTAGATAAGTCAACGCAGCTACTGGACAAAATGTTCATCTCTCTCCAGCAGATACATTAATCACTGACATTATCTTGACCCTTTTATTGTTGCTTGAAAACCGCTAATTATACAAGGAACTTTGCAGTGCTTTTTAAACTGCTGCCTGCGGACCCCCTGGGAATGTGTCACGGACCCCTGGGGGTCCCCAGACCACAGTTTGGGAAACACTGTGTTAGGCTACAACATGGGCATCAGTGCACACATTCACAAAGACCTACTGCCTTGACAGTCAGGTCCAATGGGAAGGACGTTTTTGCCTGTTTGATTCTACAAGACATTTTGTTCTGAGCCCACTCAACAGAACCTCTTAGAGCCCTTAGTAGGTACTGCCTAACTATCTATACTAAAGGTAAGAAATCTGTGATTAAATGTATGCATATACTCTTCCAAACCACATCTTGCTTACTGCTCTTCCATCTCCCTGTTCTGTGGAGTGGTTTGAAATTAGAGTTCTGCACACTAATAGCAACAATTGGTTTGTGCTCTGCTAGGGGGCAGAAAGAGTCAAGTAAAAATATGATGTGGACAGGCTGGATTGGCTCTAACAACTGGCTCTGCTCTGTAACGGTGAGGAATAAAGCTAACTCCGAGCTGCACAGTACCCCATCAGGTTTAACAGGTACTGGGACATTTAGGGTAGTTTCTTCTGGGCGCAGGGGAGGTTTCGGGGGGGGCTCGACCTTCACCTTAAATGGTTCCATTGATTATATGAATCCCCCTTGGTTGGCACCTGTGGACCACATTGTGGATGGTACCTCTGAAAGTAATTCAGTTATATCAGGAGACATGGTTGCTTCATTCGGTTTGCTTAGACATATTCTGCTTTCACACAATACTGTGAGTAGTTTGTTTACCTGTTGACAGGGTTTATTTAACAACACACCTAGAGTGAAAAATACAGTACTGCTTAGCTTGCAGAGACTTTCTCTGCCTATCCGATTATTCGGGGAAGTTGGGCTCAGCAAAAAGGAATATTTATCACTAACAGGTCTAGGGGAAATAGACACTAGGTCGGAAATAGAGTGAGGGACTTGTTGATTAGAAATACTTTATCTGTGTATATGCGTGAGAGAGTAAAGTGAGGAAGTCAGAGGGTTTTTAGTATTAAATGGCTAGCGCCCATGTCAATGAGACAAGGACTGTGCTTACCATTAATATTGCATTCTCCAAAGCGGCCCAGGATTAAGGTATTCATGGCACAGTGTGGACCTTTTGGACTATCCTAACATTCATGATAAGAGTTTTGAGTAATCGGATGATACTTCCAGTCACCAGGGAGGGCTGGTAGATTAGATACAATATTGAAACAGTTCCAGTTCCCAAGCAGTCTGCAGAAAAAAAACCTGGTCCTCCTGCTACTCTACATCTTCTAATACCTCTCCCTGCCCCTTTGTTCATCCTTTTGCAGGGCTATTCACCTAACAACCTTAAAGGTTATCTGTACGTTTTGCAACTTAAGTTACTTCAGTTTCAAATCTACATTATCTTTCTCTCTTGCAATACTACACATGCCTAGCGACTGTCAGCAATTTTGCAAACATCTTAGTCTGTCATCTGATTCAGATGGTCACTGTTAGACCCGGCATCCTTGGTATGGTTTTTTCCCCTAACGTTTTGCTGTCAGACCTCCTGCTTTTCTGACTTTGTTTTGGCTGGCCTTAGGACTCTGCACACTTTGCCACTGCTAACATGTGCTAAAGTGCATGTGCTCTTTCTTTAAAATATGGTAAGATTGGCTTATACTCAGTTGGAATATCTGATTAACTTATAAACCCCCTAGTAAGGTGCCACTACCTATTCCCAGGGCCTGTAAATTAAATGATACTTGTGGGCCTGCAGCACTGTGTGTGCCACCCACTCGAATAGCACTTTAAACATGTCTCAAGCCTGCCATTGCAGCCTATGCATGTACAGTTTTACACTGCCATTTCGACCTGGCAAACTAAACGTTTTCCAGGCCCAAACCATCTTTTTTTAATACATATAGGTCACCCCTTGGGTCGGCCCTGGTTAGCTCAGAGAGAAGGGTGCAGTGTATTTGGACATGTACTTTTAAGTTTTACATGTCTTCGTAGTGAAAACTCTTACATTTGTTTTTCACAACAGCAAGGCTTACCTCCCCCATAGGATAGCATTGGAGTTACCTTATTCAAATTATTAAGCTGTACATTCCAAATGGGAACAGGTAACCAGTTCATGATTGGTGACTTTGGAATTGTAGTGAAAAATCCTAACTTGTGGTGAAGTCTGATTTTAAATTACAGTTTTAAAACTGCCGGTTTTAGAAAGTTGGCATTTTCCTTTTTTGGCCATGTGGTCCCTGCAACCTCTTTGTCGCATGACTGAGTGTAGTTGACAGTTGGGCTTTGTTTATTCCTCCTAGACAGCCACACACAATGGGGAGCTTGAATGTCCCTGGAAGGGTCATCACTGGCAAGATGGGAGGGAGGAGCTGGGTCCAACCCTTCTTACACTTGAATAGGCTGTGTCATGTCTTCACACAAAGGGTTGCATACCCCCTGTAGTTATACTGGAGCCAGTAAGGCGTGGCATCTGTGCATTTCAAAGGTGTGGCTCTAGAAGCTTTGACACACTTCAAAAGTACAACTGGGTGTTTATATGCTGGACCCCAGGCACCACCACTTCAATAAACTTGTCTACTCTGTCAGGTCAATCAATCAATCGCATTTATAAAGCGCGCTACTCACCCATCAAGGGTCTCAAGGCGCTGGGGGGGGGGGGGGGGGGGGGGTCAGTGCTCGAAGAGCCAGGTCTTGAGCTGCCTTCTGAAGGAGAGGTGGTCGGGTATGGCGCGGAGGTGGCTGGGCAGAGAGTTCCAGGTCTTCGCTGCTAGAAAAGAGAAGGATCTTCCTCCGGCGGTGGCTTAGCGGATGCGGGGTACGGCTGCCAGGGCCTGTCCGGTGGAGCGCAGAGTGTGCGGGGGAGTGTAGAAGGAGACGTGGTTGTTGATGAGTTTGGGTCCGAGGTTGTGAAGGGCTTTGTGTGCGTGGGTGAGTAGTCGGAAGGTGATCCTCTTGTTGACGGGTAGCCAATGGAGTTTTTTCAGGTGTCCGGAGATGTGGTGGTGGCGAGGGATGTCCAGGATGAGTCTTGCGGCAGCGTTCTGGATCCGTTGGAGTTTCCTCTGCAGCTTGGTGGTGATGCCGGCGTACAGGGTGTTCCCGTAGTCCAAGCGGCTGGTGACGAAGGCGTGGGTGACGGTCTTCCTGGTGTCGGTGGGGATCCAGCGGAAGATCTTGCGGAGCATGCGGAGGGTGTTAAAACATGCCGAGGTCACCGAGTTCACCTGTCTGGTCATGGTGAGGGAAGAGTCCAGGATGAAGCCGAGGTTGCGCGCGTGGTCGGTGGGTTGGGTAGTGCTGCCTAGGGTGGGGGGCCACCAGGAGTCATCCCATGCGGTGGGAGTGGGGCCGAGGATGAGGACCTCCGTTTTGTCTGTGTTCAGTTTCAGACGGCTGTCTGTCATCCAGTTCGCCACTTCCTTCATTCCTTCATGTAGTCTGGTCCTAGCTGATGTGGGGTTGTTAGTGAGGGATAAGATGAGCTGGGTGTCGTCGGCGTATGATATAAGGTCGAGTCCGTGTTTGCGTGCGATGTTCGCCAGGGGGGTCATGTAGACGTTGAAGAGAGTGGGGCTGAGGGAGGATCCTTGAGGTACGCCGCAGATGATCTCCGTGGCTGTGGATCTGAAGGGGGGAAGGCGGACTCTCTGAGTCCTTCCGGAGAGGAAGGAGACGATCCATTCCAGGGCCTTGCTTCTGATGCCGGCGTTGCTGAGGCGGCGTATCGGGGTGCGGTGGCAGACCGTGTCGAAGGCTGCAGAGAGGTCCAGGAGTATGAGGGCCACGGTCTCTCCCTTGTCGGTCAGGGCTCTGATGTCGTCAGTTGCTGCGATCAGGGCAGTTTCGGTGCTGTGGTTGGCCCTGAAACCGAACTGTGTGGGGTCGAGGGAGTCGTTGGTTTCCAGGGTGTTGGTGAGTTGAGCGTTGACGATTTTCTCAATCACTTTGGCGGGAACGGCAGGAGAGAGATGGGCCGGAAGTTTTTGAGTTCGGTGGGGTCTGCTGTAGGTTTCTTTAAGAGGGCGTTGAGCTCTGCGTGTTTCCAGCTCTCCGGGAAGGTGGCGGCGGTGAGGGAGGCGTTGATGACGTCTCTGAGGTGCGGTGCGATGATGTCGTCGGCCTTGTTGTAGATGTGGTGCGGGCAGGGGTCCGATGGGGATCCGGAGTGGATCGAGTTCATTATGCGGGTGGTCTCCTCGGTGGTGGTAGGGTTCCAGGTGAGGATGGTGGTGGTGTCGGTGGCGGGTTCCGGAGGGGGGCTCGTGTCGGCGGTCGGGAAGCTGTTGTATATGTCGGTGATCTTGTGGTGGAAGAAGGTTGCGAGGGAGTCGCAGAGGTCCTGTGAGGGAGGGATGGAGTTGTTTTCTGCTTCCGGGTTGGAGAGCTCTTTGACGATGCCAAATAGTTCCTTGCTGTTGTGGGCGTTGTTGTCAAGTCTGTTCCGGTAGGCTGTTTTTCGTGCGGCGCGGAGGTGTTGGTGGTGTTGGCGGGTGGCGTCCTTGAGAGCTGACATGTTCTCTTCGGTCTGGTTAAGGCGCCACGTCTTCTCGCGGGCGCGGCATTCTTTCTTGGAGTTCTTGAGGTCGGAGGTGAACCAGGAGTTTTTCTTGTGGTTGTTGGTGCTGGCTTGAGTCTTCAGGGGGGGCCAGGAGGTTGGCGCAGTCGGAGATCCAGTTTGTGAGGTTGTTGGCGGCTACGTTGGGGTCGGTGGTGCTGGTGGGTTGGTTCTGGGAGAGGGTTGATGCGAGCTGTTCCGTGGTGATACGATTCCAGTGTCTTCTTGGTGGTTGCTGGGGCACGGTGGTCTTCTTGAAGATGAAGTGGACGCAGCTGTGGTCCGACCAGGTGAGTTCGGTGGTGTGGCTGAAGGTGATGTGTTTGCTGGAGGAGAAGATGGGGTCGAGCGTGTGTCCGGCGTCGTGGGTGGGGGTGTTGACTAGCTGATTCAGTCCCAGGTTGGCGAGGTTGTCCAGTAAGGCGGTGGTGTTGTTGTCGGTGAGGTTCTCCAGGTGAAAGTTGAGGTCTCCTAGGAGGATGTAGTCGGTGGATGAGAGTGCGTGAGGGTTGACGAAGTCTGTGATGTCTTCGCTGAACTTGGTGCGAGGTCCTGGTGGTCTGTACATGAGGGTGCCTCTGAGGGTGGTTTTGGGGTCGCTGTGGATCATGAAGTGGAGGTGTTCGGCGTCGGGGAGTGAGTGATCGGTGTCGGTCGAGATGCGGATGGAGTTTTTGTGTGCGATGGCGATGCCTCCTCCGATGCGGTTGGTGCGGTCTTTCCGGATGATTTTGTAGCCGTCGGGGATGGCTATGGCGATGTCGGGTGCCGAGGAGGGGTTCATCCAGGTCTCGGTGAGGAAGGCGATGTCCGGGTTCGTAGAGTTGATGAGGTTCCACAGTTCGATGGCGTGCCTGTGGATGGATCGGGTGTTGACCAGGATGCAGTGGAGGTTGTTTCCGGGGGAGTAGTTCTTGGCGAGAGCGGAGTGGGTTCGGAGGCAGGTGAAGCGGCAGTTGCTGCAGGTGAAGGGTCCGTGGGTATGTTTCGGGGTGGCGCAGTAGCAGCCCGGCGTGCGGCCGGGGTTGAGGTTGGCGAGGAAGGCGGAGTCGTAGGTCAGGCGGGGGGCGCGGGGGCCAGAGGTTTGGGTGCTGGGCGCAGTCCAGGTGCGGACGGGCGCAGACGGGCTTGCCTTAGGCGCGCCCGCTGCGCGCATCCGCTGCGCGGCCTCGCAGCGGCCGCCATATAAGGGGTAGCCGGGGAGGCGGGGACAGCTGGGAGGCGGGAGGAGGGAGGAGGGCGGGTAGGGGGGAAAAAGAGCGGGAAAAGCGGCGAAGGGCCTCGGGGAGGCGAGGAGGCCCGAAAAAGCGGAAAAGTACCTAGAAGGGGTACAAAAGCCGGAAAAGCGAGAAAAAAACGACAAAAAGCGGCGGAAGGACGGAGGGGGACGGCGGGGGCACGAGGGGCAGCAGGCACTCAGGGATACAAAAAGCAAGGGGAGCGCGATCACAACGGGGAAAGCAGGCACTCAGGGATACAGAAGGCAAGGGGAGCGCGATCACACGGGGAAAGCAGGCACTCTGGGATACAAAAAAGCAAAAGGGGACGCGATCATACACAGGGGAAAAAGGCAGACACTCTGGGGGACAGTCGGCACAACAACAGAGCAGAAGGCAGGCACAGAGGATCTGGTGGCGCCGCGAGGGCAGGGGAGCGACCTACCCTGGGGTCAAAGGTCGCTACCACTGCCTCGCAGCGGCCGCCATATAAGGGGTAGGCGGGGACAGCTGGGAGGCGGGAGGAGGGCGGGTAGGGGGAAAAAGAGCGGGAAAAGCGGCGAAGGGCCTCGGGGAGGCGAGGAGGCCCGAAAAAGCGGAAAAGTACCTAGAAGGGGTACAAAAGCTGGCAGGTAGAAGAATTGCTGTACTGCTGAAATGACTGACACTCTGCTGGGCTGCTACTGTCAATGAATGCAGCCCTGCTGTGCTGCTGTGCTGACCAGTTGTCTGGTTGAAAAGGACTGGACTGGCACCTCTTGAACCCAGAGGGACGGCACTGACTAGTTGGCTGGCCTCCTGATATGAAGCTTCTGGGACACAACGGCCTTACACCTGCACCAGGACTCTGCCATCTGTGAGTCTACGCTACAAAGTTGTGCACCTTAGTCCTGTCCCCTTGCAAGTGGGTTTTAAGTGCTCTGACAGCCTCTATGAATCCAATGGAATGGACACATCCCCTCTGCTGCATGGCGCAAACCTGAGGAGAATTGACGTATCACTGCTGCTGTGTGGATTGGACCTTTTGCAAAGACCTGCGTTGCCTGTGTAGCCTTAAGGGAACCACCACTGTGCAACACATCCTCTGCACAGGCCCTTGTATCCTTCGTCGACGGCAGCCTCGACGATGACAACTGACCCCGTGTCAAAGTACCTTGACTCCGCAGAAGCAGAATGGATGCTTTTTCCCTATGCCCTCTCACTGGTACATGCTGCCTTGGTTTATTACAGCTGCACGTGAAAGGGGGAAAGGGGATGGGGACAAGAAGAGAATTCAAACTTCTACCAGCACTCTCTCTCTCTCTACTTCTTTGGAGTCTTCACTCTTACTGATTCTGCAATCAATTCCTGAGTTGGAGCGTACCTAATGCACAGACGAAGAAAGAGAACAGATGCCAAAATCAACACTTATACATTTACTCTCTCTACTAGTAATATGACTAATTGAGTTGTATGAACCCCCCCCTACCATGTGCTGTAGGAGTTGATGCTTCTCTTTATTGATATTGCCAGTTTAGTGTAAATGATAGATTCACTGTTAAATTAGTAATGAGTAACAAGTTACACTCAATTACTTTCAGTCAATGTCTCTTACTGTTGCTAGTATATTCTTCAACACTTTTATATGGAGTTTCCTGATGAACTTGCTTGGTTCCAAAACGGTGAGTTTCTTCGGGAAGAGAGCGCGCAAAATGGAAAAAGGGAAAGAGTAGGAAGGAAAAAATAGTTAGGAGGGAGGCATTAGATGAGATGCCAAACAAGCAAGCGCTCTAACTTGTTCACCCTGAAGTCACTTGCAGAACTTTCGCCTCATAGACGATACAAATACAAAATTGCAGGCTTAATTGGATGCAGAATCGATGAACTGGCAGTCTGAGAGTAACTTACTCAACCCAGGAAAGCTGGAACTCTGGCGGTTCACTTACTCCAACCCAGGAGAATGGAAACGCTGAAACGTCCTGGGGAAAATTCGAGTCTGCAAACTAGGCAATTCCGCTGAGGAAATTCACAAGAGAATAGTGAATACCCAGCAGACAGTTACTCAAACTCTTCACATGCTCTATGAGGAGTACTGGAGTACGGAGGACTAAGAGGTATTCTCCTGCAATAACTTCCGCTGTCTCTAAACTGGAGGAATAATCTCCCGACAACTACTGGACTACGAAAAAACTGTCAGCAACCTCACTCAGAGTACATGAAGAGGAACGGACTCGAAACGTGTCTTCTCTTCGTGCTTTCAAATTGAAGTTCGCAGAGAGGTGCACGCGCTCGCATCTTGAGATCTCTTAAGATCGCAAGAATTCCACAACACTAACTATATACAGAATAACGTGACAACATGGCGGCCATCTTGTAATGTGTGTTTAGTCTAAACTAAGTATATTTCCATAAATTGACAAGAGAGGGTTTTACTAAAACCTTACGCCCGCTCGTGCATTTCCTATTGTAACTACCCTTTACCAAAGAGATGGCATTTACGTAATTCCTGACACCCCGTCTTGGAACCAACGCATTGCACTCACTGCACACTGCAATCCCAATGCCGGAGCCCGCATCACAGGCCCTGTTGGCAGGATCCCCAATGATGACGCAGGCCCTCAGATCACAGCCTTGAAGGAAGTGACCCGAATCGGGTCACCCGTGTCACTCGCGATCACCTCTCAGCCCTCCAAACAAATGAAGAGTCCATCAGACAGTAGAGAATACAAACGAAAGTTATTTATTAGTCATACACTCGAGCGGAGTCAAGTCTGACCAGCCTCCTTGGATTGCTGCAGAGGGACCGACCCCCACCAACATGTTAATACATGATATACATTTCCAGTACCCATAAGGACGCGCCCAGACTGGAATTTTCCAGTTAGTAGCTGGTGAACAAAGGAGACACAGAAGGATGAGCTGCAATCCTAAGACCGGGTAAATGCTATCTCAGTTCCAAGGCTATTCTGCCTGTGCCCGCCACTCTTAGGGTGGTAGCAGGCCTATCTAACGGGAAAGGAATTGTCAGAAACAGCTGGATCAGGGAGGAGACCAGACGACGTAGGTAATGCTTATGGGTTGTGTTTATTTCCGCAGTTACAACAATAACCAGGTTTTTAGTTCAGCCTGAGGTATTCTTCGTGAGCACTGAGGTCTTCAGTTGGCGTCTTCCCACTTTGGTCGTCTGTCGGGGGGCCCCTCGTATCGTTCTCCGTCCCGGGCTCGCCACATAGAAGGGGAAAAGGGAGAGACCAATATGAGGCAGGGCTCACGCTATCTAATGTAACGGAGGGGGGTTTAGTGAGGGGGTAGAATGCACAATAAGTCCCACAACATGAGGAGAGGGTAGTTCCCAATCACCAGAGAGAGTGGATCAGAGTGGACACCCAGAAATCGGCAGCCCACTCTGTTAAAGGGTTCTTCCCTGAGCGTTTGTTCTCCCCGTAGAACCCCGTAACCCCTCCCCGCGTCTCAACTCAGAGAAACGAGAACGCACCTGTTGTAGCCACGACCCTCCGGGGCCGTGGCGGGGCGAATCGTCCTCCTTGTAGTCTTTAGGGTCTTCTCTCTCCGTGTTGCCAGCAGCCCTTCGCTCTCCTCCGACACCAGGTTCCGCAGCTTCCTCCTTCCGGTCGCGCCCCCAATGGACGTAGTCTTCCGGTTTTAATGGCCCCTGCTCGTGGACTGCGTCACCGAAGGGGGCGGGTGTTCCGATCTCCTCGTTCGACTTAAAGGGCCAGTCCATGGAAGGGATACTCGTGGTCCGTGTTGCTCTTCTCCAGTGCTCGTCAGGGGGCTGGGAAAAAGGGAAAGAATCAGGGCACGAAGGCGAGTCTTTCTCATTGTTACTGTCGGAGGGTGGGGACATCCGACAGGTATGTAATGACAAACCAGTCTCTTCATTAGTGCAGTGAAGCTCAACCTTGGAGGAATAGAAAAAAACATCAAGGCTGCTTTCTGCTGAGGCAAACCGAATGAGACAGCAGCTTGGTTTCGGTCATGGTACAAAATGGCAGCTGAATATAAAATGGTGCAGCAAATGCTAACTTAAATCGTACAATGAGAGGGGAAGTCGCCCAAAAACATTTTCCATTCCAACAGACCCTCCTTTTAGCATTCGCTAACTTTTTTTGCTACTGTCTAAAAGCAAATGACTCCCTGCATATCATCGGAACTACTGCTACATGTTAATACATGCATTATCAGTATTCAAAAATTCCTTCGTCTATTGTCATTAGATCTTGGATACCCTGCATCATCAAGGCCGTTGTCTTAAGGTCATGTACTGTAACCTTCGGTTTGGGTGTCGGTGTTTTTACACAGCAAGCAGGAAGACCGTGTATATACAAGCAACAGGTGAAAATTATAACAGCAATTGCAACTAGCAAGATCAGAATCTTCCAACCCCAGGACGCGAATAGACCCCAGAACCATCCAGAGAGACTCCATGTACCATTTTCTTGGTGGATGTCAGATGTGAGCCTATGCAACTTCAGTACGGCAGCATATACATTAGGGGCGTGGTTTGGGATGTATACACAACAACTGCTGCCAATAACGCGACAGGACCCTCCACGGTCAGCAAGGATAACGTCTAACACCATCCTGTTTTGTAAGGTAACGAGTCTCGTGGCTTGAAGCTCAGCAGTGATATTTGTCAGTATACCCGCTGTTGTATTAATAACCCATTCAATGACTTGTGAGCCGACGAATGTTAAGGCTATTGGACATGGGGCCCCAAAAGGGTATAATACCCCTCACGGTGTCGGTAAACTGCTGCAAAGTGGTGTCTGTCTGATCTATAGCTTCTGCGTTAATAACCTTTCTGATTCTGGACAGTTATTTACTCCTACGTTGCAATCAATGTTCCTTATGGTAATTGGGCCAAGCTATATATACAGGGGGTGTTAGACTTGGCACCTTTTGCCGTGTTTCTCCTGAGTTTTTGCTTTCTGACCTCCCGGTTCTGACTGATTTTGGTGGTGAGCGTTTCTGCTCACTTTTCGCACTGCTGATCAGTGGTAAAGTGCAAGTGCTCCTGTGGTAAATGGTGATATGGATTGGTGTTTCCATGATTGGATATTTGATTTACTTGTTAGTCCCTAGTAAAGTGCACTGAGTGTGCCAGGGCCTGTAAATCAAATGCTACCAGTGGGCCTGCAGTACTGATTGTGCCTCCCACGTGAGTAACCCTGAAAGGGTAACTCAGACCTGCCATTGCAGAGTCTGCGCGCAGTTTGTAACTGCCATGTCGACTTCGCCAGAGCACACAGTTGCCAGTCCCTAACCTTCCCTTTTCGTACATGTTAGGCACCCCTGAGGTAGGCCCAAGGTACCCCTGTTGGCAGGGTGCAGTGTATGTGGAAGGTAGGATATGCCCTGGTGTGTGTGACATGCCCTGATAGTGAATTACGGCCAATATCGTTTTTTACTATTGCAAGGCTACCTGCCCCCCCATAGGAAAAAATGGTGAGTTTGTTTATAACATCTTATAAACCTAACTGGCCCCGGGAATTAGGTAGGAAAATAAAGTTTAGTATGCTTGAACTCAGAATCTAAAGATGCATATTTTAGCGAAGGTGATTTTTTACATTCGGTGTTTGAAAACACCACTTTTAGAATGTAGGTATTTTCTTGCTCAGTCATCCCGTGTGCTTGAATGTGGATTGCCTGTCTGGGTTTTGGATGACAGAAGGTTGGGGAGCAGGAGTGGGTCAGGAAAGGACTGACTAGACCTGGGCTGCAATTTGGGATGGGGGAGATTTCCTTGCACCTCAAAGGGCCTGGTCTGCCTCTGACAATGCTGCCAGGAAGTCACACCAGAGAAGGCAGAACTGGTTCTGGCTGGGCACAGACACTCTCTGCCTAAGAGATCAAAGGATTTTGGGATATAAATATTGGGGCCCAGACTGCTGAACTGGAGAACTCTTTTGGACCAAGAAGACTGCCAAGAAGAAGAGCCGGAGAAGATGTGAGGAGGAACTACCACTTTGCTGTGTGCTTTTCTGTGTTGGCCTGCAGAGGCTGCTTCTGTCTTGGCCAGTGAAAGGACTGGACTGAACTTTCTGCAATATACTTTTATGAGTTTCTCCAAGGGCTTGAGGTAGAGCTTGCCCCTTGTTCAAGAAGTCTCAGGAACAGCAAAGACTTCAAGCTCTTCTGCCCTCGGCACTGGGGACTGTGTGTTTTGTGCTGCAACAGAAGAAAAGCAACCCGATGCAGTCTACGACGCCGCTGCATATTCAATGTCCTGAATGCCCCGCAGAGGGCAACGCTGCAACGCCGCACCGCGACGCTGGTCTCACTGACGGTGCCTGCTGACGCCGCCACCGAGCTGCTGCTTGCACCGCGACCTGTAGGCACCGCCTCGCTTCATGCTGATGCCTTGGCCTCCCCGACGACGCTCCACGCCGAAATCGACACCGCTGCTGGCACCGTGGTTTGAGGGCACTGCTCGTAAAGTTACACAACGCACCCCTCTCATCCCACACCACAGCCTTGGCCTACCGATGCCAGTGCCATTGAATCTAGTCTGTCAACCGCCGACAGCACTTCAGCAACGGCGACGCCACTGCTTGTACCGCAACCTGCCAGCACCGCGAAGAGCACCGCATTCACTTCGCACCGCGACCCTGGTCTCACCGACGACGCCGTGATACGTTGAATCCCTGCCGCAAGGGAGGATGATGCGCTGATTTGTGTGCAGGACAAAGTGACAAACTTCTGCACGCTAAGCCGGCGATGCGATAAAATCCTTGCCGCGAAGGGAGGATGATGCGGCGAGCCTGTTGCGTGTGTGATCTTGTTGCGATGAAAGGCAATGGCGCTCCGCGAGGGAGCGACTATCCTGATGCGATGCGATGAAAATGGCGATCGCTCGGCGTCCGCTCTGCGATGTCGTGAAGCGATTAACTCGATGCGATGATCTTTGGTTAGAGAGCGCTTTCAGGCCCGCAAACATGCAATGCGATAATCTTCGGGTTAGCGAGTATTTGGCAGCCCGCAGACAGGTGATACGATGATCTCCGGTAGCGAGCACTCAGCGGCAGCAGCGCCATGATTTTCCTTACGCTCTTCAGCTGCGGCGGCTCGCTAACGGCCGTTAGCGACGATTTTCAGCACTCTATTCTCCACAGTAGAACTAGAGGCCCTGGAACTCACAGGAGCCTCACTTGCAGATAGAAATCCTCGCTGGGAGGAAACAGGAGGCTGGTGGTGGAGTCTGATGTGCCTGAGACTCCAGCAGGAGGCTAGCTCTCTTCTAGCCCTTGGGTGATTACTGTAGCAAAAATAAAAGTTCCTTCAAAGTCCTTTTCCTCTTCTTCCAAGTCCAGTAGTAACCACTGCAGGCTAGTCCAAGAAACAGCACACAAGCACAAGGACAGTCCTTCTCCTGCAGATTCCTTCAGTAACACGGACAGAGGTTCTTCTTGTTGTCCAGGAGCAATACAAAAGGTAAGGGTTTGGGCACAGATATTTATACCCCAAAAGTGTTTGTTCTCAGAAGCTACAAGTCACTGAACCCAGCCATAACCAGTTCTACCCAGCCCTGGAGCACTTTGTTTACCAGGCGCATCCTTCCTTTCAGAAAGAGTGGGTCTGCCATCAGACGCACAGTGGGAGGTGGAGCCAGCATTCACCTTGCCAGGCACAGCCCTATTCAGGTCCAGGAGCTACCCGTCCCCATACTCCAATGCAGATCTCTCTATTCAACCCAGGTCTGACTCAACCTGCCCTGTCCCTCCAAAACCAGACAGCCAATACACATAACCGCAGAGCACACTGGAAGGCTTAGGCAAGAAAATACCTACTTTCTAAAAGTGGTATTTTCAAACACAGAATATGAAAATAAACTTCACTAAAAGATGTATTTTAATTTTCTGAGCTCAGGCATACTAAATTCGTTTTTCTACCATGTTCTGTGGGTCAGTTAGGACTATAGAATGTAATAGCCAAGCCTCCCATTCTGGCCTATGGAGAACAGGTAGCCTTGCAGTAGTGAAAAACGAAATTGGGTGTAATTCGCTACCAGGACATGCTACACACATCAGAGCATGTCCTACCTTACACATACAATGCTCCCTACCAGAGGGGTGGCTTACATGATGCCAAGGGAAGGGTCAGGGGCTGGAAAGTGGGTGCACTTCACAGACAAGATGGCAGTTCTAGACTGCACACAAACACTGCAGTGGCAGGTCTGAGACACACTTTACAAGCTGCCTCTGTGGGTGCCGCAAACCAGCGCCTGCAGGCCCACCATCTGCATTTGGTTTACCAGCCCTGGGCACACACAGGCCACGCTACTAGGGACTAATCGGTAAACCAAATAAGCCAATCATGGATATACCAATTCACATGTCATCTTTACACAGGGAGTATTCGCGCTGTGGCACTGGATGGCAGTGGCACAGTGCCCAGAGCATTTATCACCAGCAAAAACAGAGGAGACAACAGCGAAAAATGGAAGGGAGACCCACGCCAATGGTGCCAGGTCTAACACTCACCCCTAAGTATACATGCATGCAAGAACTTAAGAACAAACTACCAAACGGCTTTTGACCTGTAGGGGCACCAGAGGGTGCTCTATGCTGGAAGCGTACATTTTGTATCATGGTGTGGGGATCAATACTCTTTTTTTCTAGTGTACCAAATTGGGGAGGTGGGCGTACCATTCTAAGCAATTCAAACCACCCTTCACAGCTACTAGTATAGGACAATGGCATGCACAATAGGTTCTCACTTTTATGGGTCACTGAGGGAAGTAGTCCGCACACCCAACAGTTTGTCGTGTTAGGCGCATTATGTGCGCAAACAACCGCTAACACATATTTCAGACTGTTGACTCGATCAATCTCTATGTAATCTAATTGGAGGACCTCAAAAGGGAAAGTAGGGGGTGCAAAATTGCCAGGTGGTATAGGGGTACCCTTCCCAGGTTTGTGCATCATACACACCATACAATATTTGACCAAATGGGCCAACGTTTTTGGGATATTGTCATTGTGCCATACAGGATCTAACAATTTACAGATACCTTTTGCACTGATTTGGGCTGGCCCGTGCGCCATAGTGACTACGGGGAGAACATATGCATCTGAGAACATCCATCTCTGTTTCCCTGACTTATCCGTCCAACACTCTTCCTCATCCAAACGTGCTGTTCTTTTCCTGCCATACTGCTAACTCCTCGATCATTGCCTCGCTCTGAATCTCCTTGACATTTGCCAACTTGTCCTCAAACATAGTAACCACGGGCACCCACCTAGCTGGACCTTCTACAAACATCCTCTTCATCTGTGTGCGGGCTGTATCCTTAGCTGTCTGGTCTGCAAATGCATTCCCTCTACCCACATCATCAGTTATTGCCTTGTGTTCGCAACATTTTTTTATCGTTAATTTTTGGGGGGAGTATCAGGGCAGACAAAAGGCTATGTATAAGTCGGCCATTCTGTATCTTCATCCCATGGGAAATGAGAAAACCCCCTCCCTGCCCAGAGTCACCCAAAATTATGGGCCACTCCAAAGGCAAACTGTCTGTCAGTATAAATATTGACCCCCAGTCACTCACTCAACTTGCAAGCTCGGATAAGGGCAACAAGCTCAACAGCTTGGGCCGACTGGTAGGGAACCTGTGACATCTTAACTACTGTGTGTAGTGTTGTGATTGCATACGCAGCTGTTGTAGTGGTAGCTTAAAACAAGAGCCATCGACATATAGTTCCCCTTGGGGGTCAGATAAGTGAACATCTATCGGGTCTACCCGTCCCTTTGTCTCTTCCTCCGTCCGAAAAATACAATCATGTATATCAATTTCCTCACTCTCAGAAGGTAGGGGTAACAAGGTTGCTGGGTTTAGAGTGGCACATCTTTTAATTGTGACATGTGGTGCAAAGAGGGTCAGTTCATAACCGGTCAGACGTGCACTGGTGAGGTGCTGTGTCTTGGTTTTGTTCAAAAGTGTATCCATCATAGCATGAGGTACCATGACTGTGAGGTCAGTGTCAAATACGAGCCCTGCCGAATGCCATATAGAGATGGCGACTGCTCTTAGCTCATGAGGGCTCTTGCAACAGGGTCAAGAAGAGCAGAAAAATAAGCACACAGCCGTTGCTTACCTCCAAAGGCTTGTGTTAAGACAAAGTGAACAGCTGGCCGTCTTGTGTACGTACAGCACGAACGTCTTCATATAGTCCGGCATACCAAGCACATGTGCCGAGCAAAGCGCAACTTTTAATTGCTCAAAAGACTGCTGACATTCAGGCGTCCAAGGCAGGGGTTCATGCACATCGTTAGTGGTTAGTGCGAGCAGGGGTATTGTTAGTAACTAATAATTAGGGATCCATTGTCAACAGTAGGAAGTAATGCCAATAAAATCGCGTCCATCCCTCTGAGTTTTAGAGATAGGCATTATAACAATGGCGCTGATGCGCTCAGGGGTCAATCTTCAACAGTAGGTGACGTAAATAGGTGACCTCCTGTCGACATTATTGGAATTTAGAAAGGGACACTTTATGTCCGTGGTGAGCCAAATGGAGCAACAACTTAACCATACTGTCTTTGCATCCCTTTTCAGTATTAGAAGCAATGAGGATATCATCCACATATTGAAGTAATACATTACCTTAGGGAAGCATGAGGGAGTCCAATTGGGCTTTCAAGGCTTGGCTATGTATACTAGGGATCTCAGTATAGCCCTGAGGAGCTCGACAGAATGTAAAGCTTCTGCAAGCTAGGGTAAAACCGAACAAGTGCCTGCTGTCGGGATGAATCGGGATACTAAAGAGTGCATTCTTAAATCAATAATAGAAAAGTATTTAGCAGAGGAAGGAATCATCGTCAGAAGGGCAGTAATGTCAGGGACCACCGGGAACTGAGGAACCACTATTTTAATAACTGTGACCAAGTCAATCACAAAACAATAAACATCTGGATGATCATCAGAGGAGCCTGAAGGTGCCCTCTTAAGAATGGGAAGAATAGGGCTATTACACACATTTGCGTCGTCTCTTCAGCAACTCCAGACTCAATTGGGTCCTGTATAAACCACAACGAAGCTCGCTCCCCTGCCTGTGGTATTTTGTACTGGGCAATACGAGGCAAAATTACATTGTCTTTATCTTTAATGGAAACTGGGGGAATTTGCAATAGTCCTATATCCGTGTCACCTTTTGCCGCAACGTGGGTGGTACATCCTTAAACTCAGCAGGGAGGGGTACATCGTTGGATAGACACTGCTTAGAGCGGACGACATTCGGGCCCATTGTCATGTAAACACCTTCCGGAGAACAATAAATTGTAGCATGAAGTTTCTTTAATAAGTCTAAGCCCAATACATTTTCTCCACAATTTGATGTTAACAAGAACGGTGAATTCACAGTAAAAGGACCTATAGTCAATGTAAGAGGTTTGGAAATGGGGCTTACAACCGGTACACGAGAAAATCCGACCGAAACATTATTATGGCCAGACAGAGCTGCCCAAGGAACCAGTGACCGTGAACCTAAGCTAATCATTGCACCTGTATCCACCAAGAATTCCTTAGCTGAGCCATGCAAACCTGCAGTAACATAAGGAACGCGTTGATCTACAGGTATCGGAACTGGTCCCTCACTCTGTCCCTCGCTGTCCTAGCTTTGAGACATCCCTATCACCTCGTCCAGATCATAGTCATCGTGATAATACTGGCCGCCCCTATTGTCATCAAAGTAGTTACTATCCGAACAATCCTGTGAGGTGGCAGCATGCTGGACCCTGTCCTGTCCACCAGCTTCACGACCCCATCCACGAAAACCTCGTCGTCTAGGGGCCGTAACAACATTCACTACGCCAGTGTCCCTCCTCCTCACAATAAGTACACTGATTCGGCCCTACAGGCATAGTATTCCGGCTGGTCCAAGGAAGCAGGCGGGCTCTACCATTCCCCCAAGAAGACTGCTGCAATAACCCCTTCATCTTCAATCCTTTGTGCTTTTTCTCCACCTTCTTCTTCTCCTCATTTTCCCTATGTTCATAATACAGTGCTATACTCAATAGTACAGAAGGGGAGGCGGTAGTCCAAGTGCTCTCCGAAGCCTGCAATCGAGTCATGATCTCAGGAAGCAGGTTCGTAACAAATCTGTTAACGAACAATCGGACACCTCCTTCCACTGACAAGTCCTGTCCGCTAAAATCCCCCAAACACCCCTTCAAATCGAGTGAAAAAATTAGACAAACTCATCTTTCCTCTGATGACATGCCGTTAACTTTTCCCAATCTACCCTTCTTGGTGGAATAAGAGAATGCATATAAGAAATAATGTGGCCAGGCAAGGCTAGTATGTCAGCTTTAGGCTTCTCATCAGGCTTCCTCTCCTGGTCCCATACTTTAATCTGATCCCAGGTACCACCCAATTCTGCAACGTGGTCCTGTGTGTGTACCTGCCTCCAAATATTAACGGGTACCAGTAAACAGAACATTTCAATATCTGCAAGCGTCATCACTGTTGATGAAGCGGCCTCCATCAATTCCTTATAATGCGCAGTAAGACTTTTTTCCTAGGGTCGGGTAACTGAGCCTTAAGGGACGAACCTCACTGCTCTTCCATGGAGTATAAACCCATTGTTCCAGGAGCCGGGCCTCTACCCGGGGTCCAGTAACCATGTTATGCGGATCACGTAGCTCTGGTATTTCAGGGTGATATCTGTGGTGGACTTCCCTCATCGGGAATTGAGACCCTGTCTTCGGGCTCTTCTCAAGCAGCCTACCTTGATAAGCGACCAGTGTTGCGACATTACCAAAGACCTTACTAGGTGCCATATCAGCAGCATACACATTGTCCCCAATGTCATAAATAATTTAGGGTACGACATCATTGAAACACTGTTCCCACTGGCCAATCAAAGTAGCCTACATGTGCTTAAGGGCGTGCTGCTGCACAAACTGCTCATAATCTTTCATCACACTCCACACATCCTCCACACTGTAAATGGGGTGACAAGCCCAGTGAGCGGCCTGATTGGCTACCACCTTCTTCTCTTCATCACCCACATCAGATCGTACCAGTATCCGCCCCAGTCATCCCTAGCTGTCGCCCAGTCCCCGTTCCCTAATCCTCGTACAGGCGTTCCGCTATTAAGTGCCGTCGAAGAAGGAAGGAAAAGGGAAGGAATAGTAACAGGGGGAACGGGCACCAATGTCGTCAATGGCTGCGTCGTAGGTGTAAGAGCTGGAGAGAGAGATGCCGAAACAATAGGCATCGCAGGAAGACTCGTGGTCATCGCAGGCGCAGAAGACGAAGCCAAAGAAAGGACAGAAGGCGCGGTGGCCAAAGCAGCTGCATCAACAACAGTGGAAACAGAAACGGCAGAAGAGACGGGCAATTGTGGCTGTGGGATTGCAGGATATATTTTCTGCAGGGCGTCTAGAGGTGGAGGTTGAGCATCTAACAATTCTTCCAAAAATGTATCATTTTCGTCTCGAGCAACATAGGACTTTTCACATTGCAATCAAACTTCCTATCAGCACACTCTATCCCTTTCTCTGTTTTCTCTCTATCATACGCTACAGCTTTCTGAGTCACTGTCTGTATTTCTCCCTTCCGGGCCTCCTTCTCTGCTTTCATTCGTCTGTCTAGCTCCCTTTTGCCATGTTCTGAGGAATTCAAATATCGACTGCCTACTTCTTTTCGCAAACAATTTATCCTGTAGAAAACTAATTTTATGTTCATCAAAAGTGTCTGTCAACGGCCACTGCAACTTGGCATTGTCCCTTGTATATTTGTGCCATAACGTACTTAACATAATAGGGCCAAGTTCATGTTTGACATGCATGTCAAAATTTGGGGTGCCTTCTGGTGGGGCTGGCTGACTTTCTTCCAAGCGTGCATCAGTAGAACAACAACGACAGCCCAGACAAAACATTTTGCTAAAACACGGCATCTTTCAAACGGAAGCAACTTCACTATTGATGCCGAGCAGATATTTGCAAATATCTTACCAAAATCGGTTCTCAGACCTCATCAAATACAAACCAAAGTGGTACCATGTTCACAAAGAACTCAAACAAGTTCAAGCGCTTGTCCAAAAACGATCCTCCGACTGTACCAAACACAAACCAAAAGGGTGCCATAGCCATAAAGAACCAAAGCAAACTGACCTGGTGCCCACAGGTCAAACAAATGTATTCTCCACTACAGACTCTTCGGACCGAACGGTCTGATCCAAGGGTTTCACCGTTCAGGACCCCAACCGGGATAACCACTGGGCGAGGCACCGCCCGGTCAAGACCGACTGGGCAACTGTGAATACGAGACTCATGTGCAGGGATCCCCGGTCCGCCCGTCTGATCTGACGCGGCCTCACCTCCTCCCCGTCTTTGGGCGAGGAAGGGCCTTACCCGATGTGTGGAAATGTGCCTAAAACTGGTGCAGGGTCACACTCTTGTCCACGGGTCCAAAGACCAACAAAATAGAGATCGGCACTGGAGTTGGAATAAATAACAAGTTTATTAATCACTCATGAGTGGGACCACATCCACACAACACACTCAAGTGCTGCAGGAGGTAGTACACTGAATTCACAAACCATCGTCCCTTTTATACCATTTTGTTGCAGTGTAAGCATGTGAACAGAAATGGAAAGAACAGTTTTAGAAATAACTATCCGCAAACAAGGGCAGATGAATAACCACTTGGTCAGCAAAGTGGGAGGGGGAGCAGGAATGCTTATGGCAGCAGTAAATGGCCAACAGTTAACCTCTAAGACCATGGGCACTAGCAGATAAAAACCCCAGCACGCACATTGCTTTAGCCGAGTCAGGAAGTCAACTAAAATAGAAAACACAAGCAGAGTGAAAAAGACTAGCAGCAGAGGACGGAAGAATTACGAAGGAAATGAAATGTACACCACAGCAAAAATTACTTTTGCTTATGCTAACGTCAAATATTACACGTTTCCACAGATGGGGTCCCTGTTCGGGCACCAATTGAAGGAAGTGACCCGAATTCGGTCACCCGGGTCACTCTTGACCACCTCTCAGCCTTCCAAACAAATGAAGATTCGGTCAGACAGAGAATACAAACCAGAGTTATTTATTAGTCATACACTCAAGCGGAGTCCAGTCTGACCAGTCTCCTTGGATTGCTGCAGAGAGACCGACCACCGCCAACATGGTAATACATGATATATATTTCCAGTACCCCTAAGGACACGCCCAGACTGGAATTTTCCAGTTAGTAGCTGGTGAACAAAGGAGACACAGAAGGATGAGCTGCAATCCTAAGACCGGGTACATGCTATCTCAGTTTCAAGGTTATTCTGCCCGTGCCCATCACTCTTTCGGCGTGGATCCTCGCAACGCTCCGCAAAACAGAATTTAGGATACTTTGTTCAGCTGGCCTAACTGGATACCTGTAACCGCTCTGCGCTCCATCACAATTTGCCTGAACTTGTGACTTTGTCCCGGTCCAGCACAACCAGATATCCACAGTTGGCACTTTGTGCTTTCTGGTGCTTTTTTATTTTCACTAGAATCTTTAAAATTGCATATCTGCGGTTCTACTGATTACTGGTTAATTTAGGGTTGTCTTGTGCCTCACCTTGACAAGGATTGTGGTTGCTGCTTGACCAGGGCTCACACTCCAGCCAACCAGCAACCCCATTTCTTACGGTAACCAACTAACTCCTAACACTTGATAACAAACCTCCACAAAATCAGTTCCTACAGCTTCCTGCCTAAATCTGGTAGTGCAGCTCATGCCAGAATATCTCTTGATTTCATTCTTAAGTCTGTGTGAATAATCAGCTGGTGCTTCACACTTATTTTACATACAATTCGATATCTTAGTCCAATCGGTTTCCCAGGCACACACCTGCAGTTGCATTTAATACGGCATCCTTTGCCATTCTCGACTCTTCTTTATTAGCAGGGGCAACCCTTGCCCAAACTGACTTCTACACCAATGTTTCCTCTTTCACCTCGCTTAGCACTGCTTATCGCAGTAACTGGTTCACATCTGCCCAACTAAGCCTGTATAATTCAAATACATACTGCAGTTCCCCTCATAACTGGACAGGGTTTTTTCTGATGTTGTGGAATTGTTTCTTAATACTTATTAAATCAGAGAGGGTCAGAGGAACGTGCACCATAATTCTACTCCGGTTGCGGGGTAGTGCCTCAAGGGAAGAAGGGAGGTGAAAAAAGGGCCCTCATCAGCACTACTTGCATGAGGACTGCAAATTCTATATCCTGGCACAGACTGTACCTGGGGCCCAGACCAATCCACAGTAGTGGAGTTAGCCTCATGTATGCATGCACCCCTCTATTAGGCACTTTACTGTCAGACATTTGTATTTCAGTGCTTGCTTGTGTGTTACCTCCTTGTGCCTTTTCTGTCCGCAGTCCTGCAGGCACCATTCCGATTCTGGATTAATCAGCGGCTGCATTTGCAGCCCCTTCTGCCGGCTTGGGGAACATAGCCAGTAGATTTCCTCTTTCTGGTCCTATCTTGCTTTTTCTCCAGAACACCAAAGCAAGACTTCAAAATACCAGAACACAACGTGAACACTCTTCAAAATAGGACTGTGCACACTTTAGAATACCAAAATACAACATGAACAAAGCTCAACATTAATTTGCTAAGTAGAAGGGAATATTTATTGCAGGAAGTTCCCATATATCAAATGGCAGTAATGCACATGTAAAATAAATGCATATAGTGAATGTATATACACAAGAATAAATGCATAGAAATACAACTGTATGTACTCAAGTAAATAATTACATCTTGAAACACTTCACCTGCTGTCGGTTTAGCATCATCTGTGCTAGCACGTCTTGGGAACCCGTTGACAGTCTCAGGCAGGTGGTCTCAACTGGGCACAAAAGCCCTAGGCAGCACATCCACTCCCAGGAGAGTTTCTGTCAAAGCTCCAAGAGGTCTTTGTCTTTATACTCTTTACTAACACAGAGAGAGACTTCTAGAAGCTACCTCTCCCTTCATCTGCACTCTAGGTGCTGGCTACACTCTTTGCGTCGAGGTCACCTAACGGACCTGGCCAGGGTCAGTTGAGAGCTGAGGCAGAATCCTTCACTTTCCCATCCTTGGACACAGTATGCATCCCAGACTGTTAGTTCTAGGAGCTTATCTCTCTCGCTTGGTAAAGTGAGAAACCTAAACAGTCTGTGCGCAGACATAACCTGGGCCTACCTGTTTTCGCAGCTAAAAGGCAGGGTCAGACAGGCACAAGATGAAACAGTGCTCACAAAAGGTAGTTAGAGTAAATTGGAGTCAGTGGTCAATACACAATCTCATAAAGTCCTGTAGCATTACAGGTCTTCACTCTCTCTCTTTTTATTGTGCTTCAGTGATCCGGCAAATTTAAGTGGAGGAGTATGTGGAGCAGTTCGAGCACAAGCTGTAACTCTGTGCCCAAGTTGACTCATTTTGTACTCTAATTTCTCCTGGGTATTTCTCATACCTCAGACTTGAGATTCATGCTTATAAGGTCTAGGAGCAAGAGGGGGAAACTGAGCAACCAATTGAAAAACAACTCCCCTTAGACCTATATTGCTTTACCTAAGATTATATCTATGCATGAGTTAATGACTACATGTAATCAATACATAATTTACACACATGAATACACAAGTACATAATTTTTCTTTCATATTAAATATTTTTTTATTTTGGTTGTTGATTTCCAATAAATGTTATTATAGAACTGTTATGAATCAGTCTTCATTATTTATTAAACAGTACAAATCATTTCATATTATGAGAACATTCATTCAAAAATAATTTTTTATATATACAGAGAGAATATTTTCTAAACAAATATATCTAATATATTCAAATAGCAACCCCCTACTCATGAAGACAAACAGTACTCAAACACATTCATAACTCTGATTCATTCTCAATCACACAAAACACATACACTCAATGGGTTCAAGGAGCATGTAGATATAAAGACATCTCCAATATTTGGTTCAGATGACACCAACCTAAATAGAACTGGATGCACGTGGTCTACGCGAGTTTCGGTGGAATGACACAACTATGGACCACCTTCATCAGCACCTCGCCCAAATAGGGTATAGTGTCTCCAAGGTTATACACAGTAGGGGTACTATTTGGAATTGGATAAAATATTCATAATCCAAGGCGATCCTAATAGGACGATTTACGAACACTAGTTCTTTTTCATCAAGGGCAATTACGAATTCTATTGACAAGGAATAGTCAACTTCATTTCTATGTAGTTAGTAAGAATGAGGGACAATTTCTATGCATCAATTCGATAGATGTTTATATATACTCTGACGTTCAAGAAAACATTTTGTTCCCCCACATACTCAAATACTAAACCGTATATAGAATTACGTGGATGGCAGATAATTATATAGACTTTTCAAGGACCTTCCGGGCCAAGGCCTCCATGTTCTGACCTCCTCCCTCGGTAGTCGCTTTTCTCTTGGATGCAACAGCGTCTCTCATAAATGAAGAAAATAGTACCCCTACTGTGTATAACCTTGGAGACACTATACCCTATTTGGGCGAGTTCCTGATGAAGGTGGTCCATAGTTGTCATTCCACCGAAACGCGCGTCGACCACGTGCGCCCAGAACTCATGCATAGATATAATCTTAGGTAATGCAATATAGGTCTACGAGGAGTTGTTTTTCAATTGGGTATTCTTGTATGCCTCATCATGTCATTGTAGGAAGAGAGCCCATTGCTTAGAATTAATTTATTTTTGGGGTCTCTCACGTTCTTCGATAAGTGTAATAGTATTTCAGCATCAAAGGCACCATGCTCAGGAAAATACTTCTTCCCATCCTCATAGTGAGTCCCACCCACTCTCGTCAGTACATACAACTGCCTTTAAAGTATTGTTGGTACATAGTTTTGGACAGAAGTCCCTTTCAGTGGGAGCAGGCTACATTTAGATTTTTCACCCGATCTCTGCTACTTATCTCCCATTCGCACCTGGCTAACAAGGAAGGGGTCTGCCGGACCTTTGCCCACAGCTTATGCAATGGAGGGGGTGCTAAAGAAGACCCCATTACAGATTTGGATTCCCTCAGTTATATTGCCTCTGATTTTGGGGGGCTGCTAGCGGGGGTGGAAGGTATTGCTCACTCATACCCAAAGATCCTCCTGCTTCCAACGAACCTCCTTAATTTGACCCCTGGACTGGCTTGTGAAGGAGTTTGGTGGTTAGATCAGAATGCCTCTTTCTCAGACATCCTTCGATGGTCAGCTTCGGATCCTGGCCCTTCTATCTTCCCATTACCACACTATTTCTAGAGCCTGCTCACTTAAAACCTTGGATGCATATTTATAAACATTATCTGGTCATGTGACTACCCCCAATCCTACCTGCCCAGCCAACTTGTTTACCCTGTTGCCTCCCACCTGTGTAACAATTGTGCACACCCGTTCTAACAACACATGTTCTAACAACACATGTTTAACCATAGCACAGCAAACAAATATAGGGTAATTACAGTTTGGCTTTACCTAAAGTTTGGTTCACTAGAGTTCATCATTTTAGGCAATTCTCCAGGTCCGTGCTGAGGCATTGTCCACTTAAGTCCCCCTGGAGAAACTATTCCATAACTTTGACAGCTGGGTCAATCATGTGGAGTCCCATCCAGTGCTCTCCTATCTACTGATTTCCGAGTTAATTTTCCCAAACCCATGGACCATGTTTTAAAATAAATAAAACAGCAAGTACATAAATGAGCAAGTAGCAGTATCGTTTCATTGAGAAAATGTGAGATATCCCTGAAGCAAAGATGCAAAAATGTCAAAAACAAGTCTACGCTTTATAATGAGACACAGGGAATGTGCAAATGTACTATTTCGAATAAAATGGCTTTTAAGACTTCTAGGTCCATGAAATTAGCAAGCATATTGAGGTAAGACTGCTCTTCATTTTAATAAGAACACTACCTTCATATCTGATTAAAAAATATGTGTGTGTTGCAGTGGTCGAAGTGGGGAAAAAAAAGTAGGGGAACTGTGGGCGGAGACTCAGGGGGCGGGAATAATCAGGGATTGGTTCAGTGGGCGGAGTCAGAGGTGTGGCTAGAGAGAGCAAAACATCCTAATTTTTGGCATTTCACTGACCAGTTACAGCTTAAAAGTGTTTTTTAATGCTACCAATAGAAACACGTTTATTTGAGGTTTAATACAAGTTATTGACATTTACAATGTGGGATACGTTTTCAATCATAGAATGTCCCAAATAAGCATATAAGTGGAATCATAAGCCATGTGTGTCCAAGCCATGTAGTTTCTTTCATCAGCACTTTTCCTCCCTTTTTCTAACCATTTCTGAACATAAAATTTGGCGTTAGATTCTATGACCGAAGGCCCCACGAGATTTGGAGCACTGTTGATTACATCATTCTGTGCATTACCCCCCTCCCCCCCGGTCCATGCAAAATTATATTCCTAAATTTTTGCGTGATTCACGCAACATGTCATGAAGCCAGCATTAGATGCCTCTTAGTTTCCGGTTATTGTATCTAAACATAACACACTCAAAAACCCAGACCTGGTGGTTTTGCAGATGCTTTTAGTAGTATCAGACGAATGAAATACAACTATTTTATTAGTAGTATGTGTAATTACTACTCGAGTTAGTTAGCAATGAGAATTGCAAATGCATCAATCCTGAAATTATGACACTCAAACAGTGGTAGAGTCAGAAATAGGTAGTGGTCCTTGGATTATCTCAATCAGTTATTTTCTCCCCTCCAGACTACTATCCGCTGCAATCACTATTAGACACCTTTGTTCTTTATCTCTCCACGAGCACTGTAGGTGTCTGGAAATACCACCCAACAGAGACTGCATGAGAGAACTTCAAACATGGATGGCAAAATATCCTAGTTTGCAAATGTTTTCCACATAATTATAGCTCTCCCGTGTTTGCCACATAATGCACCATCTGTTGCATAATCTGATAGTTTTAACAAAAAAAAATTGTAGCTCAAATTGATTAACAACGTGACTTGTGTTGGTGTGAAGATAATAATTATAGATTTGTATAAACATTGTTGTAGTTCAAATGGATCAAAATTTACTAAAACAAAAATGCACCACACAGGGATGCTTATTTACACAACCTTTGCGAAGGTTAACTGGTCAACTTTCAGTTTTCAATTGCTGTATCCAGGTGCTAAACTGGTACTAATGAGATTACACTTTTGACCACACAGTTGTAATGTATTAAAATGACAAAATAGTATTATAATACTGCCACATAAGTTTCATTCTTCCCCACAATTTGCATTTTCCTGCCGGATAATTTTGTCAATCCTGTCTCATAATTTTGTACAGTCATACTGCCTAATTCCAGTGGCCATAACAGCGCTAAAAACAAGCATTGGCATAGCCAATAGGTTTCGCCTTTGGGGCCTTATAAGTGTTTAACCATGCAACAGTTAATGTTGTTGCACCAAGGATATTGTGCTGCATCACTAAATACTTATAAGGTCCCACAAGCGAGACCTATTGGCTATGCCAATGCTCATTAGTATTTGTTAGCATTTCACTGACCAGTTACAGCTTATTATGTTATTTAATTCAATCAATGGATACACATAATTATTTAAGGTTTAATATGAGTTATTGACATTAAAATACATTCACAAAGTGGGATATGTTTCCAATACCAGAATGACCTAAATATGCTTAAAAGTGGAATCACAAGCCATTTGTCTCTGAACTATGCAGTTTCTGTCATCAGCACTTCTCCCTTTTTCCACACGAGCAGTTCAAACATGGATGGCAAAATATCTTAGTTTGCAAATGTTTTATATATAATCATGGCTCTGTCATATTTGCCACATAATCATCTACAACACAATCTTACAATTTTAATAAATACATTGTTTGTAGCTCAAACTGATCAAATGTTGCTAAAAAATGTGACTTGTGATGCTGCGAGGTGGACAGCCCTTTGCAAAGGTTGACTGATCACCTTTCTCACTGCTGTATCTATATATTACACTGGTACTAATAAGGCAACATCTTTCCTAGACTGTTAGCATGTGTAAAAATGTCAAAATAATAAAGTGTCAGGAAATATACTGCATTACGTTGCAGCCTTTGTTTTGCTGCATAACTTAGTCAACACTGTGGCATAATTGTGTCCTCCTTTGCTGCATAATTCCAGTGGCCCCAAAGCAGGCAGCACATATTAACAGTGCTTGTGTATGAAGCAGAGAGACAGTGAAATTTGCTAACTTAATTTGGTGATCGTGCAAATCCTGCATTGCTGATCCCTGGTGAATTTCAGCTACTACTAATGAAACCAAGCCAAGGGAGGTAACAATGGGTGAGGCAGACTGGCCTCAAGGGCAGGGTTGGCTTTAACACTGGTGGTGCCCTGTGCAACAAAG
Source organism: Triturus cristatus (assembly GCF_964204655.1). NCBI lineage: Eukaryota > Metazoa > Chordata > Amphibia > Caudata > Salamandridae > Triturus > Triturus cristatus. Next base: position 15,603,802 of record NC_140586.1, read on the forward strand.
TTTGTTGGTGCCTCCCAATGACCACCTCCACTATGGAGTCCCTCACTGCCACTCTTTAACACTGCCCCTCACGTCTCCATAACCACTCTCTCTCTCAGATGCATTTAATTTGATTTATAGTGCCCCTCATGCCAGTGTAGGGTATCAGAGCACTTTACATCACACACACTACACAGAGGCAATCAATTATACATGTGTAACTCACTGTATAGGAAATGTTACATAAGACGAAGGACTACAAGGTGTAGAAGTCACATGACGCCATGCTATTGGGCGGTATAGTTTAATAGCTCACTGTACTATGTTAGGGTTTTAACTTATAAACTGCAAGTAACCAAACATCTCTCTGACAAAAGCAGTAACCCACTGACCTATTTACAATATGTGCCCTTTGTGATCTGCATTATACATGTTCTTTGCAGCAGGCACGTTAACCCTCTGCGCAGCCTTTCCATGAATAAAAACTTACACTAGACAAAACTCCAATCTCTCGCTAGAAAGAACATTCAGCCGTTCGAGGTACCGACGGATAGAGCGGTGCCTCCTTAAGCCTGAGCAGTTGCCAGGTGAGGCGAGGCGCATACCCAGAATTTTTCGGGTAATTTCTCCTATACCTATCACAGGTTCAGGTTGTATGATTTACCTGTTTTTTCACTTCTAAAACGCAGTAGCTTGTTATGGTCCTGACGAAAGCTGGGGTATAATCTATCCATAAGCTGAAACATGTAGACCAGATCCAACTCAGTTATTTGTTTAAACTGTCACAGCACTGTTTTAATTTAATTTGGCATCAAGGCAGCACTCAAATAAAATTTCTTTGTGCCTTGTTTACCAATTTTACTAATCCCACTTCTTTCACTCGCACTGCATACATCACCCTGTACCATTTTGTAGATTGGTTCCTTCCATTGAAGCAACATATCCATAGTTGCGTCCGGGACACACTCTGAACCTGTATCCACGTTCATTTGGTAGTGGATGGTTCTCTGATAAGTCCCCGGGTTCCCAAATGATGAAGCGAGCCACTTCTAGTGGGTGATGGGAACCTTTTATGCATATATAGACTTCTAATGCATATATATATCCAGTGTGATATTCTGGTATGAACATTCATTTTATTCGTGACCTTCTCAACTTCCTTCACTCGAGTGCCCAGGTTTCACAGATGGACCCTAATGAGCGAGACTTTTGTTACAATAGTGTTGATCCTCCTTGCTAGGTCCGACAAAAGTGCTTGCAGGGCTGTCATTACATCTTGCAGTGTGGATTCCACAGTCGCGGAGGGAGAAAACAGTCTAGGGTCCGGTCCAGCCTTCCCCGTATGCCTTGCCACCAATTTCCTAGGTAATGCATATTTGTCCAATTTCGTTTGTTGGCCACTTGCTGCCTGTCATGAGTTTACCACTCCAGTCTTGCAAAGCCTATCACCACTAGTTCAGGTGCACTCTTCAGGGGGGGGCTCAGGAGGACCCTGGGCAATACTCACCACCGCCTGCCCAGGTAAGTTCTCGGTCACTGACGGCCTGTCTGGGTTCCTACCCCGGACTCCCTGGCCACCCTCTCTCTATCTCTACAGTCACCGTCACTCAGCGCTTGGACGCCTTGGGGCAGCAGTCGCGCTTTATAAATCCCCTTTCATTTCATTCATTTCATTTCATTTCAAAGCCGTCCACCAGCAATTTCACCCCGTGGGTCTTAAGTATTCCAGGCCTCTCCCCTCACCGGGTAAAACCTAGTCCCTTTCACAGTTTGGTAGGTCATCTCAGTGCCTGGCCAGTGCACCAGGTTTTCCTGGTGGTCTTCAGGACTGTCTCTCTTTGCCAGTTATTGTTTATTTTTCTTCACGACAGGGGGGGGAGTCCCGTGACCCCAACCCCAGTTCAGGCAAGGCACTGCACATTCACTGTGGCCGGTTGGGTCATGTGTTTCTGTCCCACAGATAATGTATTGGGCGCCCCTTGCACACTGCCCTGGGCCTGCTCTGTCAATTTTCTTCTTGTGCGCCACTGGCCTCAGCACCTGCGTTTCACTTGGTGTTCTGGTCGTTGGGCCATCCCTCGCCACAGTTAGGTGTTTTCCCCACCCACCAGCAACCGAGTTATGGCCCAGAGCCTTGTTGAGTGACCCAGTGGCTTCTGGGCCTACACGCGCCCCGCTCCTGCTGATCCGTTGTTGTGGGCCAGATTCAGCCCACCATAGATAGTATCACTGGCCGCCGAACATTGCGTGGTTCTTTTCTCCACGTTATCCAGTCCCCACTTCAGATATTTGCTGGATGTATGGGGGGGATTAGTGGGATCGGCTCGGCGGAGCCTCTCTAGTTTGCAGCCATCTTGCATCACGGCAAGCCACGCCCCCTGCTCAAGAGTCTTGAGTGCAAATAAAATAATAATTTGGCCCTATTTGCACTCATTCATGCCTATTGTTTTTTTGCGTTCTTTCCCAGTGCCAGCCCAAATTAAATCACTACCCTACTAGGCCAAGTTAATTACTCTGCAGGCCTCCTGCAAGTTCAGTGCCGCCCCTCAATATTAGGCCCGTTTGGATTGTCGTTGTCTTTCTCCTGGTAGAGGATCGAGATGAGGGAGAAATATGATAGGAGATTAGCTGATAAGACTGGGCTTGCCCTTTTAAACGGACAGTTGCATAACGGGCATAAATCTGTCTTGGAGGGAAATAGCCTATTTTGAAGTCTCAGGAATGAGCCAAAGGTTCAGCTCTTGTAGACCACACCTTAATCCTGCCACATGGATGCTGTGCATGCAGTGGGCCAGCCTGTGGCTGCTCCAAGAAAGTCTGTCTGGGTTAGAGAAATGATGTGGCATCTTTGGATTGGGCAGGTACGCCCACCTTCTAGACTTCCTCGCCTCTACTTTTTAACCTCTGCACAAAGCCAATGACTTGAGAGGAGAGGGAACTACAGAGGAGAGAGGAAGGCCATATTATTCAACAAACCTCTACTAGAGATCACTCTAGGCTTGTACTTTCCAAAACTTTGTGCACTGTTTCCGGCGCCTGTGGCACTGGCGTCCCCCCCCCCTACTCATGTTGGTACACAGTAGAGGGTGGACTTGCTGAGGACTCTGAAGGAGAGATTTCTCTTGGTTTTTTTCAGACTTTTACACTATTTCTAGTTGGAGGTGCCCCTGAAATGTTATCACAGATCTCTGCAAGACACAAGGGTAGTCCTGCAAGTAGACAGGAGGCTTGTTGACCTGTGAAGAGCAGGCAGGTAGTATAGTCTAAATGAAGGGCCATAGGGTGCTGCTGAGGGAGCTAGGAGTAGGAGGCTAGGTCCCAAACTCTTCCTCAATAAGGGAGAGCGGTCTACAAACAGAAGTTCCAGAAATAATCATCTGTGAATTTAGAGGCCATAAGTCCCTAATCTGATACGCCTGATTACTGGAGCGTGTCACTAGGAGGGAAACAAACCAAGACCCATTTAAATTGTCCTGATAAGACCATGGAAACCACATTTATTAGGGCTACTTGTACAAGGCCCCGAGGTCCCCGAGGCCTGCATCCAAGTAGGCAGCTAAGAGAGAAAATGTGGCAGGGGCACTCTCCACATAGTGACATAAAATAGATAAAGTCTCAATCACCCATACTGCTGGAAGGAAACATTTGTATATCAGTAGAAGCTTATCCTCCTGATTCTAGAAGTCAGTTCACACATTAGTACAGTGCTACAGACTTCAGAACAACCAGTCTCACATTCATGCACACGTCTGAGTCCAAAGCCTGTACTATTGACAGGAGACCAATCATGGGTGGGACCGATAGGCAGTAACTGTAACCCGGGCTTCCCCTCATCGGTCCTCGCTCCTGAATAAATAGGGAGGTCTAGGCTAAGATGTGGGTTAACATTCATAAAAGAGACAAAGTGAAGGGGGGGGGGGACAGAATTTGAGGGCTAAATGGCGAGAGCCCTCAACAAACTTTTAAAAAAACATAGCAGTAGGATGCTTGTTAACTTAAGTGTGTCGCATCCCTGTACATATTAAAACACGTTGGACATGTTGAAACCGAATCTAATGAAAGGTCGTCATGTTTCATTTCCCACAACCTGAATTTTATCGGGACCGGAGGACCGCGCAAAACATTGAGGACGTCTCTTGGATGTGCCAAAAAGGCAAATAAAGTGGAACCTAAAACATGCTTGATAATGTAAGCGCTTCGGACTACAACCATAAAACGTGGCCTGCAATTGATTCTTGAACCCTTAATACTAGGGCTATAAAGAAATCGTGTGCTTTATCTAAGTATATGTAAAAGGGACCCAGATACATTTCCCAACTGTATACCACAGTCCCACTCTATTCTAATACGAATTGTGACCGGCGAGGAAGCATTGTACTCTACTATACCTGTCAGGAAGTCCGCAGCTACAGAGTTAACAAAGCTTAAACGGCCATGCACTGGGTCATGGTATGCCACCATGCAACGAGGTTGGTGATGACTAGGAATTCTGGGTAGTCAATAAGATCAAAAACCAAAGAAGCGTCAGATTTGAGTCGTGTTCAGAGTAAATAAATGCATAACCGGCCAAAGCAACCGATTGGAAAAGAAATGATGACTGTCATTAGGAAACTAAGCAAGCATTTACCATGCACTGGGTCTCGCAATCACATTATTTTGAACTATTGACGTTGTAAATTACAATGCCTTTAAAAAAATTTACAATACCAAAAGCAACACCTATTGCCTTGCATAGCGCGGTGTCTGTGAAGCACCGCGCTGGAGGGGGGGGGGGGCAGAGCCTTGTGGTATCAACAACACAGATTGCAGTTCTGGGCAGACACAGTGCAGGGTCACATACCAGTGGTCTTCACTGCTCAAGAATGCAATAGAGAATAAAGAAATGGGCAGTGCACCGCTTCAAATGCTTTTCCCTCATCTAGGGGTAGAAGTATGTGCGGTGAGTTGCGGTCCTTCACTCACAGCAACCACTTATGAGTCCTGCAGAGGTTAGTCTGGTGGCGCGTCCTGGCATGAAACCTGATTGGTCATCATGAATAAGAAATGTAATATGTCTTTAGAGGTGGGTCGCTAGAACCGTTGCCGATATCTTTACCTCAGTATTTAATAGGGAGATGAGGTGATATGGATCGCATCTATCATGTGGTTTACCTTCTTTATGTATTACCACTATCGTTGCCAACCGCAGATGGGGGTAAGATGCCTTCTTTGTGTGCATCCTGGAAAAGGCACAGCAGGTGGCGGCATAGGAGAACTTTGCATCGTTTATACAACTCTTCCAGTTGCCCATTAGGACCCGAGGTTTTTCCATGTCATAGTCTTGTCACTGCCTCTTGTATTTCTGTTAGGGTCAGGTCAGCCTCTAATTCTTATACCTCTTCGTCTCCCAGCACCGGGGTCTGAACGGTTGCCAGATATTCCCTATCTCCACACTGTTGCTCAGTGGGCGGGCTGTATAGAATTCCCTGAAGTAGTCTACAAATGCCCTGGCGATGTGAGTGTCTGTGGTGTGTGTTACACAGCGACTATCTACAATGTCCCTATCCCATCTAGCCTTGCTGTTCTTTCTTTTTTTTCTTTTTATATTTTTATTAACATTTTAAATTACAACCATTGCTGCAATGCATACGTATTCATTGTTGCATACATCATATTAACGGACAATAGCCGAACCATGTACCACAGGAATTTGTCCACATACATTTCGGGTTGTCTTTTGCACCCTCATCTTTGCCCACATTTATATACAGTGTATTAGCATCTTCTATTGACACAGCAGCTAGTCGGTATCTTCTGATAGTGATTCTTCCTGTGGGGGATCGCAAATGTTTCCTCAATACTCATTCCACTTTCCCCACACCTGTGTCCATTTCTTAGGGCATCTCCTATGTATGTATGTATACTGATTTTTCAGTTATCATTAATTCGTCCATATCTCGACACCACCTACCCACCGCGGGGGTCTGTCTGGCTCCCCATAATTGTGCTATATTTCTTTTCGCTAATGCCATACCTAGCGCTACCCACGTTTGAGCCGCATGGTTGAGGTCCGTCGGTTCCCAGATGTTGAGTAAACACCTTTTCGGCTCCGGCTCAACCGTTATTCCTGTTACCTGCAAAATTGTGTGCATGATTGCTTTCCAGTATATGGTTATTTCTACACATTGCCGGATTGTGTGCCAGAAAGTGCCTTGCGCTCCACACTGCTGAAGTTGTGTATCGGTCTTGTGTAATTTATACAGCAGTGTTCTGGTATAATACGTGCGGTGTAGAACCTTCAGTTGTATTAGTTTGAATCTGGAGCGGATTGCTACCCCCTTGGGAGATGCCATTGCGTCCTGCCAGTCTGCCTCATCTAGTTCACCCAGGTCAGTCTCCCATCTAGTTTTTAGGATTGTTGTCGGGTCCGGTTGGTTATTTATTATTTTCTTATAAGTTAGTGAGATGGCTTTTTTCGTCATATGATCAGTGAGTAGTCTATCTTCTAGGGGTGACGACTCTGGTAGTTGTGGCCTTGTGGGATCAGTGTCGCGAGTGCATGTCTAATTTGCATGTATCTGTAGGCCTCCGAGTTTGCTAGGCCATAGGTCTGTTGTAGCTGTGTAAACGGGATGATCTCACCTTTCTGCCATAGGTCCCCAACCTTTGAGATGCATATTGGGTCCCATTGCCTAAAACCTTTAGTATTGCGTAGCTTGCCTAATTTTTTCGTGTCCCATAGTGGCATAGCCTGCGTCACGACTCCCTCCCATCCCAGTTCTCTTTGCGCCTCATGCCATATCTTGATTGTGTGCGCTGTCGGCCCTGTTAGAGTCTTCGTTCTATTCTTATTATATAGTTTCCCCATCATAGCGTGGACACCTAAGAGATGTCTGTCCATGCGATAAGCTGGTTCCTCCTGTGCGGCGTGAAGCCATTGATTTGTTACTGCCCGTTGGGATGCCCAGTAGTATGTTTTGATATGGGTGAGTGCTATGCCTCCATCGTACCAGCTTTTAACCAGCTTATGCATAGTAATACGGGTTGCTTTACCATCCCATAACAGCTTATTCACTTCATTATTAATTGCTATGAAGTATGTCGGGGGGACCGAAAATTGCATATTTTGTAGGATATATAGGAATCTGGGGAGCGCCATCATTTTAAAGAGGGCTGCCCTGCCTAACAATGTGAGTGGTAGAGACCGCCAGTGGAGGACATCTCGGCGAAAGCTCGCCAGGGGTTTCATGAGATTTTCTTAAATAAAGTGTGTGTCCTGATAGGTTATATAAATACCCAGATATTTAAACCCCTTGCGAGCTATTTGTATGTCACAATTGCGCGGAAGTAGTGGGGGATTGCGCGAGAGTATGAAAATGTGAGTTCGTCCAATTTATAGTGTAACCTGACACTCACCCATATGCCGCACAAATATCTAGGAGGCTGTTAAGGGAACGTGAGGGCGAAGCCAAATACAGCAGCACATCATCGGCATAGAGCGAGATGCAATCCTCCCATCCCATTGTCCACTTGAGCCCACGGATTACCGGGTCTTGCCATATCTATGCTGCTAGGGGTTCCAGTACGATTGGGAATAGTAGCGACGATGATGGGCAACCCTGCCTTGTCCCTTTACCCAACAGGAAGGTAGCCGAGATGCGCCCATTTGCTACCATCTGTGCCATTGGTTTTGTGTACAATAGTTCCACCCATCGTATGAATTTGGGTCCGAAGCCTAGACAGTGAAGAACCGCGAACAGAAAGGGCCATTCCACCATGTTGAATGCCATTCGTGCATCTAGAGATACAATGATTGCGTCCTCTTCGATAGTGGATCTGCGCGCCAGAACCCTATGGATCCTTTGCAGATTCAATGCCGTATTGCGATGTGGCATAAATCATGATTGATTAGGCTGAATCACCGTTTTCAAATATGGGTGCAATCGTGTTGCCAGCGCTTTCGCTAATATCGTTGCTTCTGCATTGATCAGGGAGATCGGCCTGTACGACATGCAGTTGTGTGGTGGTTTGCCCGGCTTGTGTATTGCAACTATCGTTGCCAGGTGCTGATCTCTAGGAAGTTCGCCCTTCTCTAAGCTGTCAGAGTACATGTTAAGTAGGTGAGGCACAAGAATAGTAGTAGTCTGTTTATAGAATTCAGCGGGAATTCCGTTGGGTCCCAGGGCTTTACCTGTATGCAAGGCTAGTATTGCCCGTGTCAGTTCATCTTGTGTGAGGTCTGTCTCCTAGGATTGTGTTGCTGCTTGGGCCAGCGTTGGCATTTTGATATCTTTTAGAAAAGCTAGGTTTTCCTCCACTGTAGCAGTGGCTGTAGGCGTATATATGTGCTCATAATGGGTCACCAATTTGTCGACTATGTCCTGGGGGTCTGAGGTCGTGACACCTTGTTGTATTTCTAGCTGTGCTATCCATCTACTGGCTCATTCCTTTTTGTCTAACCAAGCCAGGAGTTTTCCTGCCTTATCACCTTGCTCGTAAATATTGTGCTGCGTGGCCGTGAATCTAGATTTTGTTTCCTCCCGCACGAAGGATTTATATTCTTGTTGCGCTCGCTTAAGCCCATGAGTTGTATCCTCATTGATATGAGGCATGATCTGCTTCTGCCCTTTCTAACTGTTGTTCTAGCGCTTGAATTTGTTGGTGCTGTTGTTTCTTATGATGTGTCACCAATGAGATAGCCTGGCCACGCAGGACCGTTTTGTATGCTTCACACAGTGTCGTTGGCGCAGTCACCGAGTGTGCATTTTCTGCAAAATATTTTTTCGGGGTCGTGATTAGTTTTTCCTTTGTCTTTAATCTTTAAATAGTGTGGGTACAGTGGAAAAAGTCTGCATCTACCCGGGATGAAGGAAGCATAGGTAATCCATACTGGTGAGTGGTCTGATATACCCCTAGGCAGGTGTGCTATGTCTAGTACCCTCTCCATCTCTGCTGCCAGCGTAAATATATAGTCTATTCTTGACAAACTGCTGTGTGCCCCTGAATGGAAGGTATATTGGTGCTTTTGTGGGTGTCTGGCCCGCCAAACATCTGTTAATCCAATCGCATTAACGAAATCTTTCAGTTTGGGATTGGAGCTGCTGGGATCTCTGGGGGGTCGTCTGTCCATGGACGCATCAATGATTGTGTTGAAATCTCCCCCTATAATAAGTTCTCCCTGCGGGAGTGAGAGCAAGAATTTGCCTAAGTCTAGGAGGGTGGACCGGTTTAAAGCAGGTGGGGCGTAAACTGACACTAAATTATATGGCTTCCCTTCCCATTGGCAAGTAACTGCGGCAAACCTACCCTGGTCGTCCGTCCAGGTCTTCTTTATTATTAAGGGTCATCGTTTCTGCATTAGAACTCCTACTCCCCTAGAACCCGAAGTAAATTCAGAATGCACTACCATTTTGTAACCCCATCTGTCTAGGGCCGTACAAGTGGAGCCTGTCAAGTGTGATTCTTGTAGCAATGCCACCGCTGGCCCTCTCCTCTTGATATATTGAAGGACCAGACCCCTCTTTATCTTGTCCCCCAACCCATTCACATTCCATGACATCACCGTGAGGTGTACGGATCTCCCACTATTGTCTATAGTTTGCGAGTTGTCAACTATCGTTGGTGTCATTTGTAGTCTTATTCCTGATTACCTTGCTATGGAACGTGTATTCGTTTAGAAGCGTGTATGCATTTATGTTGATTTGTATTTTTTATTGTTTCTTGGTATGCAGCTGAACCAATTTAAACAACAACCCCTTTAACTGATCCCTACACCCCTCCCTGCTTCCCTGCCCGGCGGATTCCAAACTACCCACCACCTCAACTGAGCAGAGTGCTTATTCCCCATAACTTTGTACTTGCGTGCAGGGGGGGAGAGCCATTTGCGACCAATCCCGGTCCCTACCCTAGTACTGCGGTATGTCCACACCTGTATATATAGCATTCAGTAACATCGTCACCGTAGTCCACCAGCATCTGCATTATCAGCACATTCATTTTACCAGGTGAGGCCTTTTTCCCAGTCCTTCATGGGATTCAGCACCCACCGCTACTTTTAAACATTCCTGCGGGGGATGATCCTGGTTCCAGTACCTGTGCCTGATCGATCCAGTCTTAATCTGAGTCTCCCTGTACGTTTTGAGTCGTTTCACCACCAGTCGCTCCCTTGTCTGATGATTCCGATTCTGCTGACCTTTCAGCAGATTGTCTGTGTCTCTGTTCTGATCTCTGGGGCCCCTGGGCCTTGCGCCATCCCTCTAACCAGTCCGTAGCCTCCTGCGGTGATGTGAAGAACCAAGTCTTACCCTCCGCCTCTACTCTGTTTGGCAGGGAAGAGCATTGCATATTTGAGTTCTCTATTCCGGAGCTCTTTTTTCACCTCCAAGAAATTGCGTTGTTGCTTTGTTACTAGCGCAGCATAGTCCGGGTACATCGCTATCTTACTGTTTTCTACTTGTATTGGGGGTGCTATACGTGGTGCCTGCAGGATGGTGTCGCGGTCAGAGAAGTTGAATATCCGGGCAAGTATAGGCCTGGGTGGGGCTCCTGGCTTGGGCCTCCCACCCTGTACTCTATGGGCGCGTTCCACCGAGAAGAAACTTGACAATCCTCGTGGTTGCAGTTTAGTTTTAACGAGTTCTTCCACAAAGCGGTCTAGAGCCGGACCGCGCACACTTTCTTGCACCCCCACTAGGAGCGGCCTTCCTGGTCATCAAGTTTCACCTCCATTTGTTTGTGTGCTCTTTCCAGAGTCCGTACTTGTCTTTGTAGCATCGCTGTGTCTGTGGCTAGAGCTGCCGTCGTAGATTCCACCTCTTTTAGTCTGTTACTGATTTTAGAAACGTCTGCACGTAGCAGCGTGATGTCTGTAGAAATCGTGCCAATCGACGTTTGCATTTGGTTGAGTGTGTGCATTATGTCCTGTAAGGTTATTTCTTTAGGTTTTCCGGATTGAGCGCCGTCCTCACTTCCCTCTTGAGTCTCCGGGGTCTGTGGTTTGTCTACATGGTAGGCGTACTTTTCTAATTTATTCACTTGTCGCACGTTGGTCTCTGCCTCCCATGGTAGCAGATCCGGTTGGTAGGTTCGACAGCTATGTGGCAGGTTAGTCGGTAATCGCTGCTGACAGACTGCGTTAGCAACTTCCACGCACTGCCTTTTGGTTTTCCTGCCTCCCACCGCCGCCGGTGTGAAGAATTACAGTACTCGTGCAGTACCCACAGAAGGGCGAAAAACTGTCTTTAGCTGCTGATGCAATGTTGGCCGGGTTTGGGTGTCTTGTGCTATCGGCTCTGTACTCATGCACTGGTTCTATGGTTGCAGTAAAGAGGTTTGGTGGGGCTATATGTCCCGTTGCACCCCGGATTGTGGGAGGTGTTTGGTCCCAGCGCATGTGTACGTTTGCCTCTGTTGTCTATATACCTCCTGTAGGTGTTTGCCACGCTGCCATGAACTGCCGTCAAAGTGCTTTCACCTGGGCCACTGTGGGTCTGCACATGCTCCTTCATTATCGCTGGGCACTGCATTTATTTTGAGGCTCGTGCTTTTAAATGGCGCAGGCTATTACCCCACGGTTTGATACGCGTGAGTCTCAGTATTATTTTCTAGGCTCCAGGGCATGTATTGGCTATGAGAGCGATCGTGGGTATTGAGTTCCATCCGCTTGGCTGTCCGCTCACCTTCAGGTCTTTACCACCGCTGTCCTGATCTTCGATTGGCGCCGGCACTCCGCCTTTTTTTGTCCATCACACCTGTCACCTGTCCTGGTGGCCGAGGCCCCGCACACTGGCGTGCAAGTTTCCGCCCTAGCCCTCGGTCTTCCCTCTCCAGCAGTCCAGTTCCCGTGGGCGATTGTGACTCGCGTTGATGGGTGCCGGCCGTCGCACGAGCCTGAATCCCGTCGGGGCACTGACCCGACTCGGGTCCGCGACCTGTCCGCTCGCGGGTGCTGCTGTTCGTATTTCAAGTCAGTAGCGCTGGTAGGTATCCAGTTTTCCCACCTCTTAGACCTCCGTGGGCTGTTCCGCCTCCGTTGCTTTGGCACCTTAGCTTCGCCAGCGCCCCACGTCTTTGCCTGCCGTTACCCGCTTACTTCCTCTCTGTGCGCAGCATTTTCTTACGGGAGTCCCCGGTTGCTAGTATGCATGTAGGCCCCGATCTCTTCACTCTGTGCTGTTCTTCACTCGACCTGCGTACCGGTCCCAAATCAGCAGTGATGCAGGCTGCGGTCTTCCAACGTTCGATCCCGGTTCTAAATCCGCCGTGCTATTGGTTTAGTGTCAGGATTGTCTAGGAGAGACGCTGGCGATCGCGGAGCTCTCCTAGGCAGCGGCCATCGCTGTCGGCTACAAGCCACGCCACCCTCTGCTGTTCTTTCTTACTTAGCCAGGCCAATAACTTCCCCGCCTTGTCTCTAACCTCATAACGGTGATGTAGCATCGCCAATCCCTGCTTCCTGGCATTAGCTATGGCCATGTCTCTGTATTCCTGTCTCAGGATGTTGAGTTGCCTGGTTGACTGGGGGTCGTAATCATGGATTGCCTGTCTTCGAGGTGCAATATCTGTTCTAGTTCTTCCAGTGATTTGACCCTTTCTTTTCCCAAGCAATTTGGTTTTGGACCTTCTCCTGCAGCACAGCCTTATAGGCCTCCCACACCGTCACCCCAAGAAGGAACAGAATTTTAAATGTCAAGAAAATATATTTCTGTATCTGCCTGTATGCTCCTCAGTTTCTTACCATCACGCAAGTCCCAAGCATTGAGGCGCCACCCTGTACAATGGTCATGACCCCGGGTTCCCAGTCTCACCATGAGCAGAGAGTGGTCTGAGAGACCCGACGCCAGATATTCACCTGGCCTACCTCACTTATTTCATCCCCAGAAACAAAGACCTAGTCTAACCTGGAGTGCTCATTGTGTGCTCCAGAGGAGTAGTGGGAATACTGCCTATCTTGGGGATGGCAAATTCATTGTGTGCCGCAGAGTAGTAGGAATACTGCCTATCTTGGGGATGGCATATTCATTGTGTGCTCCAGAGTAGTAGGAATACTGCCTGTCTTGGGGATGGTGTTATTGCCACAGGTCAGCAAGCCTGAGGGTACTGGCGAGTCGTGACAAAGGGGTAGTAGCCAGAGAGTACCTATTGTCTCCACAGCAGTCGAACAATGGATTCAATATGTCATTGAAATCCTCCCCTGTCACCTGAAGGGTTGAAGGTGTTTCAAGCAGAATGTCTACGATCTTCCTCAGTGTGGGCGCTTGGAGTCTAGGCGGCACATAAGTGCACATCAGGGTTATGTCTCACCTTTCCCATTTTTCCATGACCCCTGCATACCGTCCCATGGGATCTAACCATTGTCGTATGACCCAAAAGGAGGGAGGTTTGTTTATTAGTATGGCTACGCCACATGACCCGGTAGAATATCCTGCATTTGCCAATACCATGTAGGCGCTCCTACACTGTGTGCCCTGCAGATGTCTCCTGGAGCTTCACTATGTCTAGGTGTAGCCTCTTAATATATTGAGTCACCAAACCCCTTTTGATTTTGTCACCAAAACCATTGACATACCAAGTCAGCACCGTAAAGTCTGGAGTCTCAGCTAAGCTAGATACTTCCATGGGACATGATCTTCCCTTGGGGTCTCTGTCCCTTAATGGCCCATGCGACTAACAGAAATTATAAAAACCCAACCATAACCTGCCTCCCCACCCAACCAACCCCCACTCTTCCATACCCAACCCCTCTCCCACAACTCACAAACCCCTTCATCCAGGAAAAACAGCTGTATGCTAGAGACAATTATTGGGATAGAAAAAATGTTTTAGCATTGTCTTATGTAAGTTAGCATTCGCGGTGCCATTTTGTGTATGGAAGCCATTTTCTATCATGATCGAAACTAATTCTTTGCCATTTCCGAGTAATGACCTTCTCTAGGTTGTTTCTTCGGAGCGGAGTTTTGCTACACTAATAAATGCACTGTTCTTATTAGCGCATACCTTTCCTTTAGATATAAGCCTTCTCCCACTTGTTTAGTGGCGGGTACAGGCAGAGTGACCCTGAATAGTAGATAGTGTGTTCCCAACCCCAGAATCAAAACTTACTCCTTTGTAATTTACTGTCCAGCTGCCTCTTTCTGGAAAATTCCATGGTGGGCGTGCTTTCATTGGTTTTGAAGTGTATAAAATGTATGGTTATGCTTGCTGATGCCAGTGCCTCTGCAGCATGCCTAACCAACTGGGCAGATTGGGCTCCGCTCTGAGTGTATTTGAATAAACAGATATTGGTGTGTATTCTCTACTGTCTGACCGACTCTTCATTTTAGTGGATAGCTGAGAGGTGGTCATTAGTGACCCAAATTAGGTCACTTTTTTCAGTTGGCGCCTGAACCTGCATATATCAGGTGTTTGTTTTGGGTTTTATGTGGGTATGGTACCATTTTGGTTTGTATTTGGTACGGTCTAAGGACCATCTTTGGATAAAAGCATTTGCACTTGCTTTGCCAGGCATAAAATAGTGAATTTCTGTTCTTTTGGGCATGCCTGGTGTTAGTAAATTGTTCTCTTTGTGCTGTCACTGGTGTTCTGCAGATGCTCGATTGGAAGAAGCTCAGCCGGCGCCCCCAGAAGGCACTCCAAATTTTGATATGTATGTGAAGCATGGTCTTGGCCCTGTTATATTTAGTACATTATGGCACAAATATACGAGGGACAATGCCCAGTTGCAGTGGCCGTTGATGGACACTTTTGATGAGCAAACAATTGGGTTTCTACAGGAGCAGGTGTTTAAGAGACGAAGTAGGCAGTCTATGTTTGATTCCCTCAGAACATGGCAGAAAGCAGCTAGACAACGACATTTGAAGGTAGAAAAAGAGGCCCGGAAAGAGAAAATGCAGACATTGACTCAGACAGCTGTAGCATATGATAGGGAAAGACAGGAAAAGGGTTTTGAGTGTGACGATAGATAGGTTTCGATTACATATTGATAAATCGTATGTGGCTCAGGAAGAAAAAATACTTTTGTGGAAGAATTGTTGGATGCCTGACCTCGGCCCCTGTGACTGTTAGCACTCCTGCCATATCTAGTGTCTCAACATCCCTTTCGCCAACTCTTTCCCCTGCAATACAACCCTCAACCACGATAGTGCGTGTTACTTCTGTTGCCTCTCCCACTGTGGTTTTTCATCCTCCGACATTACTAAGTAGTGGGACACCGGTACGTTGATTTGACGATAGCAGTTGGACGAACTTTAAGGAGTGCATGGAACAGTTAGTGCAATTTGATGTGGGAGATGAAGAGAAACCGGTAAAAGCCAATCAGGCTGCACAGTGGGCCTATAATCCTATTTATAGTGTAGAGGCTGTCTGGGCGACCATGTGAGATTTTGAATCCTTTAAACAGCAGCACGGCAGCTACTTTGATTGGTCTTTGGCAACAGTACTTTGAAGCGGAAGCATCTCAAATTTTGTATGACATTAAAGATTGAGTGTATATTAGTAAATTGGGGCCGGAACAAGTCTTTGCTAATATTACGACAATAATAGCTCATGGGGAAGACTATATGAGAAAAGTCCCAGGTCGGTGTCCCAGTTTATGATCACCCAGAGATACCAGAGTTAACAGATGGGCGAGGTAAGTGATGGCCCGGGCCCAAGAACAATGGGTTTATACTCTGTGGAAAAGAAGTGAGGTTTTATCCCCTAAGACTCATTTGCTAGATCCTAGGAAACATCCTACTGCTTATTATAAAGAATTGACTGAAACTGCTTCTTCAACAGAAATGACTCTTGCTGACATTGAAATGTTTTTTGGTCTTCTTGTTCCGGTTGATAGTTGGAGGCAGGTCCATACTCAAGATCATGCTCCGGAGTTGGGTGACATTTGGGATCGAATTAAGGCATGGGACCAGGAGTGAAAGCCAGGTGATAAGCCTCGGGCAGAGATACTTGCTTTGCCAGGCCCCATCATTACATATATGCATTCTCTTATTCCACCGAGGAAAGTGAATTGGGATAAATTATCAGTTTGTCGACAAAAGAAAGATGAGTGTGTCTGATTTCTTCATCCGATTTGAAGGTACGTTTTAGGATTACAGTGTTTTAGGTTTTGAGTATTTACTCCTCTTTACGTATTGCCAATGTTTCTTTAATTCAATATTTCCTGAGGAAGACAGTTGTCCAATATTGATTTTGAATAAAGTCTTTATTATTTTCATAAATATGGTTCTTATGATGATACAGTAACCAAACAGCCGACACGTGTTTCGTCCCCTGCTCAGTACGACTTGGGCTTTCTCAAGGCTTTCTTAGTCTCAATTGAAAATCTTGTGCATTACATCATAGAGTTCTTCAAGGCATTTATAAGCAAGTATATGTCATTTTCCCTTTGTGTGTATTGGGGTGAGGGGCTGGCAACCAATTGGGTGCAGAGCGCGGTCAATGCTGCAGGATAAGGAAGATGATGTGTTCCGCCTGTGATTGGAGCGGAGAGATCTCGGGAGGTGACTGCACGCGAAGTGCAGTGGCTGCTATATATGAAATTAAGTAAGTCAACACGGGTACTGGATCGTGACTCCGTGTCCAGGGATATTCTTATAATTCATAGAAGGAGATCTTTAGTGCGTGCCCTGGCATCGCAAGGAGGTAGATCTGAATAATCTGTCTACCCAGGTTCAATGACCAGGGACAGAGTGGGGGACCGATTCAGATACCTGTAGACCAGCATGGTCCTTATGTAACAGCGGAACTGCAAGGTTCGACTAATGAGTTTTTGGTAGACACAGGTGTGACAAAAAGTTCTGTTTCTCAAAATATGGTCCCTGGGGCGGCTCTGTCTGGCCATAATAATGTTTCGGTAGGTTTTTCTGGTGTACCGGTTGTAAGCCCCATTTCAAGACCACTTGCTTTGACTATTGGTCCTTTCACTGTGGATTTGCCATTTTTGTTGACATCCAACTGTGATGAAAATGTGATGAGTCTGGATTTGTTGAAGAAACTGCATGCTACTATTTATTGTTCCCAGGCAGGTGTTTATATGAGGATGAGACCAAATGTAGTACATGCTAAACAGTGTTTGTCCAAAAATGTGCCTCTTCCTGTTGAATTTGCTGATGTGCCACCCACTTTGTGGGCGACAGGTGATACAGATGTGGGACTACTGCAGATACCTCCAGTCTCGATACAGTTTAAGGATGGTGCCATTTTGCCCTGTATCCCGCAGTATAAAATACCACAGGCAGGAGAGCGAGCCCATTTCATATTATTCAGGATTTGATCAAGAAGGGCGTGGTTGAAGAGACAACTGCTAATGTTTGTAATAGCCCTATCCCTCCAATACTTAAACGGACACCCTTCGGTTCCCTTGATGAGCATGATGATGTTTATCGTCTTGTAATTGATTTGCGTGAAGTTAATAAAATAGTGGTTCCCCAGTTTCCAGTGGTCCCTGACATCACTACTCTTTTGACAATGATCCCTTCCACTGGTAAATTCTTCTCTGTCGTCGACATAAAAAATGCATTCTTCAGTATTCCCATTCATCCAGATAGCAGGCACTTGTTCGGATTTACACTAGCTGGCCGAAGCTTTAGGTACTCTTGAGCTCCTCAGGGCTATACTGAGAGTCCCAAGTATTTTGAGTCCGGCTTTAAAGAGTCAATTAGATTCCCTTTCGCTTCCTGCAGGTAATGTATTGGTGTAGTATGTTGACGATCTTATTGCTTCTGACACAGAGCAGGGTTGTAGAGATAGTACAGTTAAATTGTTGTTGCATTTGGCCCAACGTGTACATAGTTTCTCTTTCTAAATTTCAATATTGTCGACAGGAGGTCACCTATTTATGTCACCTACTGTTGAAAGAGGGTAGGAGATTGACCCTGGAGCACATCAGTACAATTGTTGAAATGCCCGTTCCACAAACTCAGAAGGATGTGCGCGCTTTTTTAGGCATCATGTCCTACTGTCAGCAGTTGCTACCTAACTACTTGTTACTAATCAAACCCTTGCTTGCACTAACCACTAAAGACGTGCTTGAGCCTCTGCCTTGGATGCCTTAATGCCAGCAGTCTTTTGAACGATTGAAAATTGCGCTTTGTTCAGCTCTAGTACTTGGCACCCCTGACTATAACAAATCATTTGGGTTGTTCATCCATGAGATGGCTGGTTGCATTCTGTCTGTTTTAACACAAAAATTTGGAGATAAACCACGGCCACATGCTTATTTCTCTGCCGTTCTTGACCCTGTTGCACAAGCCCTCCCAAGCTGTCTAAGAGTGGTTACGGCTGTGACCGTCTCGATAAGACAATCAGCTGGACTCGTACTTGATACTGACCTCACAGTCATGGTACCGCATGCTGTGTATACACTTTTGAATAAGATTAAGACACAGCACCTCGCCAGTGCTCGTCTGACTGGCTGTGACATTGTTCACTAAACACATCACGATCAAAAGATGTGCTACTTTGAATCCAGCCATGTTACTGCCCCTCCCTTCTGAGAATGATGGGATTGATCAACCTGACTGTGTCTTCCGGACGGAAGAAGAGACGGAAGGACGGTTAGACTTGACTGATGTTCCCTTATCTGACCCAAAAGAGGAACTATATGTCGATGGCTCTTGTTTTAAATTACCATATGGCACTACAACTGCTGTGTATGCTATCACCACCCTGCATACGGTAGTTTAGACATCACAAGTTCCCTATCAATTGGCCCAAGATAGAGCTTGGTGCCCTAATACGAGCTTGCGAATTGAGTGGGGGACTGGTTATCAATATTTATACTGACAGGCAGTACGCCTTTGGAGTCGCACATAACTTTGGGCGACTCTGGGCTGAGAGAGGGTTTCTTACTTTGCATGGCACGAAAATTTTGCATGGGCACCTCATATTGAGGCTTTTGTCTGCTTTGACAATCCCTAGGTAATTGGCTATAGTAAAGTGTAGTGCCCACCGTAAAGTCACTGATGTAGGTAGGGAAAGTGCTTTTGTAGATCAGACAGCTAAGGAAACAGCCCGGACTAAAATGAAAATAATTTTTGTAGCAGGTCACGCTAGGCGGGTGCCTGAAGTCACCATGTTCGAGGATACACTTGAGAATGTGAAAGAGATACAAAGTGAGGCCACGATAGAGGAATTAGCAATGTGACAAGAAAGTACAGCACAATTGAACGATGAGAGATGATGTATTGATAAGTCAGGGAAGCAGAGATGGATGTTGCCAGACGCATATGTTCTTTCTCTAGTCACGATGGCTCATGGACCAACCCATATCAGTACTAAGGGTATTTGCAAGTTGTTGGATCCTGTATGTCAGAATGATAATATCTCAAAGACAGTTGCACACTTAGTGAAGTTGTGTATGATGCACAGTCCTGGAAAGGGCACCCCTACACCTCCTGGTAATTTCACACCACCCACTTTTTCTTTTGAGGTCCTTCAAATGGATTATATAGAGCTAGACGGATGCAATAATTTGAAGTATGTTCTGGTGGTTGTCTGTGCATTCAGTAAATGGGTTAAGGCTTGCCCCACTAAAGACAATACAGCCATAACGACTGCAAAGTTACTCCTGAAGGAGTTCTTTCCTCGTTTCTGCTTGTCCTGTTTGATCTGGAGTGATAACGAAAGACATTTCAATGCCAAAGTGATTCAGTTAATTTGTGATGGTTTGCACGTAAAGCAGAAGTTCCATGCTACCAACCACCCACAGTCAGAAGATTTGGTTGAGAAGTGCATAGTACTCTCAAACTGAAATTGGCAAAGATTCAGGAGACTACAGGGTTACAGTGGCCAGATGCTTTACCTTTAGCTCTTTTGTCGACAAGAACAACAGCACATTCTAAGACAGGATTTTGTCACCGTACGAGGTCATGTTTGGACGCCCGGCAAATGTTTGGGGCCTCCTGCGACCCCGGTGGTTTTCAGATATTGAGTATCCATTGCTGGCTGACTATCTTGCTGAGTTAACTGAAAGTTTGCGTTCTATTCACCAACAGGTCCGGGAAGCCCTGCCAGCTACACCAGAGGGGCCCGGACATGATATTCAGCCTAGTGATGTTATGTTGGTACGAAGCTTCCAGCGGAACAAGAGTTTGGAGCCACGGTGGAAGGGACCCGGTCCTCCTGGCTACATGCACAGCTGTCAAGGTTGCTGGCTGAAAGATCTGGGTGCACACGACTCATTGTCCCAGGATACCTCTACCCTTGCCCTACAATCAATGGGTGAGGAATGGAGTAGGGGACTCAGAGTGTGAGATGGTACCTCAGTTTGTCCCCTTCAGCGACGCCAGGCTGGCCTGGACCAAAATGGATGAGGACAATGATGAAATGCTGAATGCAGCAGTACCTCCGGAATATGGGCTCTCCAGGAGCCCTTTTTCACTGATCCCTCTGTGCCTGGAGTTACTAGTTATAATCTGCGCCCTCGGCTGAGGAACAGTGTTCCAAAGGAGAAGTCAGATTAGTTAGGGATGGACTGTATAAATTAGGGTGTACTTTGCTATAGTACCAACGGAGTTAGTTTAGGGAGATGTTACATTTGTGCACTGTTTGTTTGAACATTGGACATGATAGATCAAAAGTATTCCTTTGGGGGTACATTATCCTAGTCGACGTGGTAACATGAGCTTAGGATAGAGCAAGCTCCACCGCCGGTGCTCAAGAGCGCCAACATTTTGATGGACAATAGGAGACTGTACCAGTGAGGCTCTGACAGACACTGGGAACTTGTATATTCCTCTCGCTGGCACTTTGCCATTTTTGCTTAATCATATGCTATGTACCCCTTTAGTGGAATGGTTGCTGATGAAGAGCAGCCAATGATTTCCCTTGTTCATACACACATATTTTGGTCTACCAAGAAAAAGATTATGTGCTATTCTTGTGATTTTATTGCTATTGATTCTGGGTGTGGTGTCCTGGGTTTTTGAATGTGATCAGGATGCACCGTCATGTACTAAACAAGGTTGTTTCTCAATACGCACCAAGAGGGCAGGCCAAGTAATTTTTCTTCTAGACACACACAAAAGATTTTTGGAGAAGGTACAGCTTGTTTTCCCACCGAATCTGCTA
The DNA here is from genome assembly GCF_964204655.1 of Triturus cristatus. NCBI lineage: Eukaryota > Metazoa > Chordata > Amphibia > Caudata > Salamandridae > Triturus > Triturus cristatus. The sequence continues at coordinate 15,624,826 of NC_140586.1, forward strand.
AAAGTTTATGGACTGCTTACCCATTGTCACTTGTTAATTATACGTATATCCGCCCAGCCCAATTCGTAGAGGTAAAGGGTGAGTTTGGAATGGGGTAACCTGGTCCTTGTTTATATTATATGAAGCCCCGGGGAAAGGGGTATCTGGGTTGTGACAATAATACATATTGTATAACTGTGATGTCTTTCTTTTGATTTTTCAACACTTTTTAGACTTGCATTGTTGTAAAATTGCTCTTCCATAATGTTTCTAGAAATATGGAAGCTAAAAATTGTAAGACAGATCTTAATGAATTTATAAGCTTTTATGGTCTTCTTTTCTATCATATGACAAAAAATTGAAATATGCATATTTTTACTCAATTAAACCATAAAAAGCAATAGATAAATGACGCTTAGGCGGATTTTACTAAAAACAATATACCCTACGATGAACTGGGAATATCCCCCAACGCATCCTAATTTTGCTGGCGGGGGCTCTTTTTCTTTTTCCGCCCTAAAATGACACAATATGTATAAAATTTGATTAAGTAAAGAAAAACTGATAACTAATTGATCATTTATCTATAGAGGATTGCTATTTTGCACATATTATTATTCTGATGGTATAACTGGACATTTTTAAACAAACTTTTTCTTTTAATTTATGTCTTCTTTTATATATCATAAATGTACAGTACCAATGTCTAATGTAAAATTGTAAATGCTTTTATGGTTTGTAAATTCCTTACCAAATTAAGCTTTCTGGTTGATTGAAATAGATTGAAATAGGCATATTGTGATAATCTGTATATGAGAGAGCAGAACATTACCTTAGTAGGCTGGCATTACTAAGATTTAACGGTTACTCTGAAAGCTCAATATTATTATCCAGCATTTTGTCTAATAGTAAACAGTACTGACACATTTTTGCATGTCAATTGTTCTGGAATAATATTGTTCACAAATACGATGTCTTTAGGGAAAGGATCCGGGTACTTTTAGAATGAACACCAGATATGCTCCTGTAGATTATCAAGGTCCACTTTATGCACACCCAGGATTTTATTTTCTATCTAATGGTACTCATTCAAATGTTTATAATGGTACAGATGAAGTTGCTCTAAGGATGGTGCTCCCTCTGTGTGCCTTGTAAGTACAGTAAGCCAAATGTACGATGGGTAATAAGAAAATTGACGGCAGAGTTCTGTGATGTAGTTACCGATTTGGAAGTCAATAATTATAATAATGGTATCATCTTTGGGTAGATTCTTTCCTCCATTATTACCTTCGGTGGTACTGCAATGGCCAGGGGTGAAAAAAGTAGAGAATATTTTGGATGTAAGTTGCAGATGCTAACTCCACAGTAGCGGCTTTGCGCGACATCACCACCCAATTGGAAAGTATGTGGATATATTCTGAGCAAACTAGATATGCTGTTGATTTCATCCTGGCTAAGAGCCGTGTCGTGTGCGTGGTAGTAGGAGACCAGTGTGTAGTCGGGTTCCCTAATAAGGAAAAGAATATTACCCAACACATTTTAGACATCCTAGAAAATGTTAAAGGAATGGAGAGTGGGAATTGGAGTTGGTCACTTTTTGGTGGATGGGTTGGATACTTGAAAGGGTGATTTATTTTATAGTGATTTCGATTGCTTGCTGTGTCCTGGTCCAGTGTTTCCTCTTATGTTGCTCTTATTGCACCACCCTTCTTGCTCCTAAGAGAATATCGATTCATGATACTAATGCAACAATTATGATTCAAAAGGAAGTAGAAGACCTCAAGCAAATAGATGAGGGTATTTTTGAGACTTCCTCTCTCCTTACTGTTTCCCTTCCCGAAGCTGAAAATACAGAGTGCTCCTAGAACAATTTATTCATGATTTATTGAATTATATGTCTTTTTGCTATTACACAAAAATGTTTTGCTCATGCTAAAAGGAGGGTCTACTGGAATATAAAAATATGGTTTAGCATTCTTATGTAAGTTAGCATTCACAGCGCCATTTTGTGTATGGATGCCATTTTGTATCATATATCATATTGCTTAGTTCACCCAAAGTTGGCAGGGTATGCCCAGATGTGGGTCTCTTGTTCACTTTGCTACTGCATTCAAGCTAGCCTGGCTGATGAGGGGTGGTACCCCGAAAATGGCCCCAGGATGCTTGTTTTCGGGTCAGCTAAGACCAGGCTTGGCAGTTCGGGCTGGACTGTTCCCATGAGGCACAGGGTCAAGACTGATTTGCATATAGCTGGGTCTGAACTGAGGTGGCAAATTGAGCTAAAGAACGATTATGGATATAACCCAGATCTGTGACTAGGGGTAGTGTCTGATAAGTTTCAGCGCTCTGTCCATCATCTCCTTGTGTTTGCTTTCTTTGCCCTAAGTTGGCAGGGTATGCCCAGACGTGGGTCCCTTGCTCACTCTGTCACTGGATTCAAGCTAGCCTGGCTGATGAGAGATGTTACCTCAAATCCGGTCCCAGGATGCTTATTTTCAGTTCAGGGAAGACCTGGCTTGGCAGTTCGGGCTGGACTGTTCCCATGAGACACAGGGTCAAGACTGATTTGCATATATCTGGATCTGAACTGCGGTGGCAAAGAGAGCTAAAGAAAGATGACGGAGTCAACCCAGATCTGTGATGGGGGCAAGTGTCTGATAAGTTTCAGTGCAGGCCCAGCGGTCCACCTCCTCTCTAGGCCCCGGCATTCATCACTTTGACTCCCCGGGGCCGCAATCTGCACTGCTGGTCTCCAGCCTCGCACCACTCTGGTACCACAGCTCTCCTGGGCCTGTCAGCAGACCCCTGGAACCAGTCCTCCGGGCCCATCAATGTCGCTGCTTCACTTCACTCAGGGCTGCCTGTAATCGGCTCCGTCCCCATATATCACCTTGTGGCTCTTCCACCCAGTTACAATCTCAGTCGAGCGGCGACTCTCGCCGTGCGGCCTCTTTGTCTGCCACGGACTCTTATTACCGGAGGGGCGGGCGATCACCACATCAATATTCCCTGGGTCCCATCTCCTGCAGCTTGTCTGCACCACCTTCTCTCCAAAGGGGCAGGTGCAGGAGGAGCTTCAAGGTGTGTCAGACCAGTCAGGCCACCATCTTGCAGGGTGCCTGTCAAGGCTGCTCTGCAGTGGTCTGGATAGTTTCAGCGGGCCTGTCAACACAGGATCATTAGTTTCTCAGCCAGCGGCATATGGTCAACTCAAACGGTCAATTCGGGGCCCACAGTGCGCATTCAGGATGGCAGGATTTCGGTCGGATTTGGTGCTCCGGCAGAAGTTCACAGCAGAAGTGACTTACTCACCAATACTTCAGGCCACGCCCCAGCTTTATCACATTTAAACCTTTGGACAGGGACGATTTGTACGAAGTGGTGGAGGTAAATTAATTATGGTCAATCCCCAGCTTGTAACTACCTCCTCTTAATGAATGATCACATGTTGCACATCAATTGAAACCCCTGACTTTGGAGTTTGTGTTGAGGGCGAAGTAATGGTTGGGCTAATTTGGATAGAATGGCAGCTAATGCTTTTAATAGAAAAATTGGTATGAGTCGTATAGATTATATCCTGATAGACTTGAAGCTCTGGTCTATTGTTAATGATATGGTAGTGAGCGCAAAATCAGATAGTGACCATAACCACCTTTGCCTTAGTCTGTTGTCCCCAATGGGTAGTGTGCCTCAAAAACGCCAGATAACCCAGGATGTGATACCTTTTAACGATAAGCATCGCCTTAAGTGGCAACAGTTGATTCCAAACGAAGAAAAACTCCAGCTTATTATTCAGGATTTGTTAGTATGTACGTCAGTGAGTACTGGCCTGTATGCGGAGACCGGAGGGTTGAATATCGTTCCAGTTGTTCATTCCTGTTTTTTTGAGCAGTTGGTGTCCCACTTCACTGTGTCTGTACAGAAGTCTAGTTTTAGAGAAAGAAAAAGGGAACCAACATCTTGGTTTAACCAAGAGTGCAGTCAGTTAAGAAATCCACTCTCTAGCCATGAATTCCAAGGACAAGGCCCATATGAGAACCCAAAGAAGGTTGAATAAGCATGCTCTGATAAAGGCTAAGCGGGAATGGGATGAGACTAGATGGCTGGTTATCAAGGAAGCTTGTTACTGTAAAGATTCCAAAACGTTTTGGTCCTTTGTTGTGTGGGGAGGACACATGGGGGTGACCTCCCCTGATAACCATATTTCTGTCTCTGTTTGGTACCTTCATTTTAACTCCCTTTATTCTGTCATTTGTCTGACTCATTCCCCATCAGCTCCACCTGCACTAACTCAGGTTGCTAATAAGGATTTATTCACCTTGGGCGACATTCAGGCCTCAACTGATTCAATTGTCCAAGCCAAAGCATCGGGCCCTGATGATATTCCTGGTTACCCCTTCCTGCCCGAGAGGGATAATTGGTAACTTTACATCTTGTTTCTTTCAAGTCCTATAGCAGTGGGCGCTCCAATTCCTCGGTTTTGAAAGGGTGCAGAGGTGATTCCCTTATTTAAGAAAGACAATAGGAACCGACCTTGTAGCTATAGGCCTATTAGCCTTGTTGATTCAATCCAAAAAGTGTTTTGTCACACCCTTTTGCCTAAGATCCAGGAAGGGATTAGCGATAATGACATTCTAACACCCTAACAAGCTGGCTTTAGACAGAAGACTGGAACAATTGACCAGGTATTCAGTTTCTCATTTCATTTTGGAAAACGGTTGTCATTGGTAAAGGAAGCTTGCATGTTGCTTTTATTGACATACAGTCAGCCTTCAATCTGGTCCCTAGACGTAAGTTGTGGCATGTGTTGCATGAAATGGGAAAGCCTAATGAGATTTTATCTTTAATATTTCGTCTCCTTGAGGCTAACTATGGTAGAGTGCGTTGGGGTGACCAAGGTCTGCTCACGGATGTATGATTAAACCACTACTGCCTAAACCACGAATTCCTCAACCACGATGGCTAAACTACGAATAATCCCAAACCACTACTTTTTTTTAGAATGAGTTCCTAAACCACGATCAAATATTTAAAATACACATTTACACCTTTTTTTTTTTAATCCGCATGTTTGACATTTTTTTATAAAAGAAATCTAATAGATTAATTTAAACAATGTTTTTGTGGGGGGAGACCCCCCACACCCCCATCTTCCCTTATTGGCTGAGTCCAGAGCATTCCCAGTAACGCTGTGCCCCCGACGTTGCTACAAAGCTGGCATGATGAAAGCTGACTGCATCCCCGCGCTCCTCAGAGCCCGCCTGCCTGGTGGCTGCAGTGCCAAGTGATTCATGCCAGGGGTCGATGAGCGTGTCAGGTCAGTGGGGGCGAAGGGGAGTGACTACCATGCAGAGTGTTCCTCTGCAGCAAGGAGGCTTCAGAACGGGGAAGGGGAAGAGCACCTTAAACAGCTTTATCTCTTCTTTCTCAGGACTGAAATGCACACCTGCCCTGTCGTGCGTGTGCATTTATCATTTTGACATTACTTAGAAACAGGAGTCACAACTGATGCTTCTCTTTTAGCAGTCATAGGAGGGGGCTTAACTAAAGTGTGTGGCTGCTCACAACCTCAAACGTTTCAGGCAGACACATATTTGTAAATTGCTTAATCACAAATTTAGAAGCCTTTCGTGTCAGGCCTTGGCAGTCTTAGATCGTTCTTGGTTTAGAAAAGTTGTGGTTTAGGAAAGTCGTTGTTAAGCATTTTCGTTGTTCGGGCTTCGTTGTTCAGGTAAGTCGTAATTAAAACTTTGTTGTTAAGGTTGCTTCCCTCTGCTCACCGATCCAATAAATGTCAACAGGAGAGTCGGTCACGAGTTTGTCTTGACACCAACTCTTTTTTCACTTTGTTTGATTAATGCAGTCCATTTTTTGTCTCTCCATCCTGTAGACGCTCCCCTGCTTCGAAGGGAAAACATTTTGACCCTATTATTTGCATATGACACCTTGTTTGCATCCAAAACTCCAGGAGGTCTTCAGTTGTTATTAAACCGGTTGAAAGATTTCTACAGTATGCAAGGCCTTAAGATCAACATGTCAAAAAATAAATATATGGCGATAAACCCCCATAAGTCCTATAGCGGGAGGACTAATCTAGGAGGGGTTTTGCTTGGTAGAGTAAACACCTTTGACAATTTGGGCATAAAATTATCAGACCGCATGTCATGGAAACCCTATGTGTCGCAGATGACCTTGATGCATAGGCAAATAATTGATGCACTTATGAAGGAACATCTCACATCGTCCAGCAAACCAGTTGCAGCTGCCCTACAGATTTACAATTCCCTCTGTGGGGCCGTATTGTGGGGGTTTACTAAATTAGATGACCTGTCTAGATCCGAACATAAGTATTTGAGGCGTTTGCTGCTTTTGCCCTTGAGTACTCCACTCTACCCACCCAACCTGGACATGGAAGGAAATCCATCACTGATAAGGCCAAGCTACGCCCACTGCTATTTTGGAGGCAAATTAGGTCTACACCAGAATTGCTTCCCTATGCCAATACCCTAATGGAAGTTAGTATTTTGGATAAGTCCAACAAGATAGCTTGGATAAGCACTGTGAAGAGATTGCTGTCTGATATTGGGCTGCAGTAAATTTGTGATAATACTGTTCCTGCTTCTTTTCTCTCAAAAGATCTTGTGAAAATACGGTATTAGGAATGGGTAACACAAGCTGAGCTTAGTAACCCATCTTGTGAATTACTCACAAGCAAGTTTCTGGATTTCAAATCGTTTAGTATCCTGGAAAAGTATCTAGATATAATCCAGTTGCCGAATGATAGAAACCTCTACATCCAGATCAGGATTGGTACGCTTCCTTTGAACACCTTTACGAGCAGTTGACATCATAATTCGTCGCCAACTCCGTTATGTCATGGCTGCAATGCTGCTATTGAATCTGTTGCTCATGTAGTGTTTGCTTGCCCAGCATATGCGCTTCCATGAGCTAAGTGGATAAAACCAATTTGCAGATAGTTGGGAACACGCAATTATGAAATAGTTTTGAAAATTGTAAGATCAGACGCTAGGCCCTTATCTGCTTGTGCTGTTGGCATATTTTTAGGGCACATGTGGGGCAATACGAGGAAAGTTCAAAAGTCTTAATGTCATTATTTTATTCTAATAACTATAAATATATGGACTTTATTATTCAGCTGGTAGTCTTACACTCGTCCTTTTTAGGTCTCGCCTAGAGTTGCAGCACGCATGTGCCGCTCGCTCTGCGAGACTTCTTTTAATCGATTAACTTTTAGAAGTGGAGTGTAGGCTCCGCCCCGTGTTTTCATTGGCTTGCGTTATCGTACATGCTAAACGCTGGCCTCCGATTGTAAGTGAGGCTTTTTAGTCCCTCCTTGTTACCACCCTCTCTCCTTTTGGCCCCGCCCACATAGACTGGATCGTTTACTTGTGGCGTGATACTGTCTCCTTCACTTACTGGATAGGCACTTTTTTCCCCATTTGTGCATGGGCCCTCTGTATCCTGACTTCCTGTGCATCACTACCGCCTGCTGTCTCCCTCATGTACCGGGATGGCTCCTGGTGTGCACCCTCCCTTCGGCTCTGGTTGCGTGTACCGGGATGGCTCCTGGTGTGCACCCTCCCTTCGGCTCTGGTTGCGTGTACCGGGATGGCTTCCGGTGTGCACCCTCCCTTGGGCTCTGGTTGCGGCCCGCTACTCCACTCTGCAGCAATGGCGGGGGCCCAAAGATTGCCTGCCCGCGTCTTGCGGAGTCATAACTGCGGTGCCAGCGCCTCTGTAAGTACCAATGCGGCATCCTCGTGTGCCTTTATTTTGCTGTGTCTTCTTTTTTTTTTTGTTTTCGCAATGGCTGGGGGGGGCTGAAGACGGCCTGCCCGCGTCCTGCGGAATCATAATTGCGGGTGCCAGCGCCTCTGCAAGTACCAATGCGGCGCTTTCACTTTAACTGCTATTGTTAAAGTGAAAGCGCGATGCAAAAATATACACACTTTTTTGCCCACCTGCACCCCTTGTCTCCCTTTGCACGCTCCTTAAAGCTCTATTTGCTTTCTCCCTCCTGCTTTGCATTAAGACCCCTCCCCCCACTAGGCACAAACACAACCTTTCCCTTAATGAGGCGACAACGCCTCTTCTCCTCCGCTGCATTTGCTGCTCTGCCTGTCCTCCTCCCTCCACCCCCAGGGGTCTCCCCGCTGCGCCATGGCACAAATCCACCTGCACTTTTGTAAGTATGTATTTCTGTATGCTTGTTTTTTTCACACTTCTTGTCAAAACCTTACACTCCGCACCCAAAACTTCTCATATGAAACATACTACTACGTCATACTTCTTCAAGGAAAGTATTCAGGTGTGCCTAGAACTTCTGTTTGCAGTGTGAGTACTGCAAGGCCTCATTAGTGCAGTCGTGTGCTGTACAAATGCTCCATGACCCACCTGAAATCTGAGAACGTGATGCACACAGGTGTTAATCCCAACAAACCTGATGACACGATAATTGTGAGTGTGCATGCCTGCAGACATGTGTGTCTGAGTGTGCACATGTGTAGGTATGTAGGAGTGTGTGTGCTTGTATATATGCGTGTGTGTGCGTGTAGATGAATTTCCCATTGGTAATGCTGTATGTGCATGCTTGCTTAAGTGCATGTATGTGTGCACGTGTGTGTGTCTATGTATGTGCTGGTGCCTGTGTGTGTGTGTGAATGTTTGCATGTGTGTTTGCATGTATCTGTGTATGAGGCTTCAGCTGGCTGTGTTCCGGAATGTGGGCATGTCTGTGTATGCGTTTGTGTATGCGTGTTTCTGTGCCTACACGTTTGTGTGAGTCTCTCTGTGCAACTATATTTATTTGGACGCTTTTTTAATAGCACATAAAAGGTACTGAAAGTGGGTGAGAGTGCTTTACTGAGAACAATATCTGTGACACTAACTACTAATAAACATATGAAACATTGAGGAGCTGAAAACACAACAATACAAACAAAATGGGGCTATTACACACCTGAACGTGTTGTTATACTCTGTTGTCCGCCTTTGTTTTACCTTTGTCTACTTTGTATTTATTGCTACTTGTGGTCTTACTCCACCTATATCTATTGCCCTGAAGAAGTCCCTCAAGGGGACGAAACGCGTCGGCTGTACTGTGTACTGTGTCGCTGTATTTCAGGAACGTGATATGAAAAAGAAACAATAAAAGAGAAAGAAAAAATAATAAATTCAAGAACTTTCTTTCTTTGATATGGACGCTAAAATGATCTTCCGTGGCAAAAGTTTTTTTTTGAGTGGTGCACCTGTGCTTTGGTTTTTGAATTGTTAAGTTCCTGCTGGAACAAGTACTGTGATGGTGGGTACTATACAGTGTGCACACAGATCCCACTGAATATAAGGGACATCACGCAAGGAGTGTAAAAACAGGTTAGGTGCTGTTAATTGGAAGGTTCCACTGTCAGGTTCTCCCTTTTTTATGTATTGTTCTATGTAGTGCTTTGAAGCTGATGTATTGGCATATCAGCACTATATACATTGGATACAAGTATTCTAGTATTAAAAACAGCGAAAACATATTCGATAAGTGAAACAAAACAACATATGTTGTAAAATGTCAAGTTTTTTATAAGCTGTGTTTTATGCCAGTAAGTAATTTTAATTACTTAAAACTGTGCCAATCAGGATTGGTTAGTATTTTATTACAAAAAGGACATTTCTCTTTTTATTATATCTATGTTAATACTACATAAAAACATACACAATGGGGTTCTTTATTTTATTAAGGTGGTGAGGGCATATCTATTGCATAAGTAAAAATAATTTCCATTTACAATACCAATAGCTCCAAATCAGATAAATGCGAGACCTATTGCATTTCCAATGCTTGTTCCATTATAGCTGGTATTTTAGAGTTGTTTTTATTGTCTTGCATTGCAGAATCCAACTACCCGTGACATTAGCGCATCAATATGATGTACTCTATGTACTGCACATGTTTTATTTATTTATCTTTTTCTATTTTTGCTGCTTGGTCTGCGATGATGCGAAAACCTTTATGGTATAAATGCCAAAATAAAGTTGTTAAATGTAAATGACTCCTTAGGGGCACAGATGTTTTGAAAGCAAGTGGTGCAGTTCCAGTTCCACTAAATATTTTAACTTGTTTTCAGAAACAGATTCTCTGCAAGCAAACACTGTTTAACTATGGCTAAAATATTTCTAGTTTGGGAAAGCAATGCGATGTGTCCAGTGTTTAGTCAAAAGTATTTGTTTGTATGAGTAGTTTATACCGTTCCTTTGGTTAACCAAAATTACAATGTGGGCATACACTGTAGTATTTTTGAACGTAAGCTGAACTTGAACATGCATTTTAGGAATAGATCGGACTTTGAAAACATTTTGGGCTGCTTCTTTCGTACAGCATATGTGTTTAAGCATTTTCCCAAATGTTGTTTGATTTGTGGTAACACCCCAGCGTTCCCAAAAAATAAAAAATAAACAAGCTAGTAAAACGTGAAAATAATGCGTTTGATATTTATTATTGTATGGTTTATACAGTTTCCTTTTTTAGCTTTCTGCTCAGTTTGTTCTTCACTCGTTGTTAAAAAAATATCTATATTTGTGTAGGAGGAGCATGAAAAGGAAGGCCATTTTCACATGTCCATTTAATGGTGATTGCAGAATAACCAAAGATAACAGACGTCACTGTCAATCTTGTCGACTGAAGCGCTGCATTGATATAGGCATGATGAAAGAATGTAAGTATAAAAAGTTTCTTGTTCCCCTATATTAAAAAAAATCAGGTAAGTTTATGTAGGCTACTTGGTTTGCACATAATTATAATAACCTTTGGAGGATGCACAGATGACAGCCACACTTCTGCAACACGCTTTGCCAACTTAAACACGCTCCTTCTCCAATGAGGGATCTGCTACATTATCATTTCCCGTCATTGTCCTAGCCCAGGTAGAATTTTATGTCGTAGTACCCGCACTCACTGTTTCGGAGAGGTTTTTTAGGGCTTTGGTAACTGCGGGCCTGATGTTCAATGCCCATTCTGATACCCTTTCTTCCCACCAAAGGCTAGATATAGTAACATTAGGATACCTAATGTACACAACCAACGACTCGCATTTATTAAATTATGCTACACCTCCAGTTTCACTTGCCCATACTCCCTGCATCTACCGAAGTATAAGTGGAGGATGCACCTTCTCCCACATTGCAGCAGAGACCTGGAACAGTCTTCCTACACACCTCCCGACCATCACCTCAATTCCGGAATTCTGAATGGCCCTCAAGACCTTGGTTTTCGAATAAACCTCTGGGAGCAGCAAGCGCCTGGATATCCTATCTTGTGATTAGCCGTGCTTTATAAATTCAGATTGATTGAAACTCTTGAGTTTCATTAGCGATTCCTAGTCAGTCGCAGATAGATATACCTCAATACATGTTAAGGTAGGTCGTAATTTGCGACCCATTAGGAATCACAGACATCACAGGGAGGGTGGTCTGCTTAGGTCAGCAGACGACCATGTCTGTGATTGTTTTTTCATAAAGCAATTTATATTTTTTTTAACGATGTATTTAAAAAGAAAAAATGAAGCTTTGCAATTTCGATTTTTAAGAGTAGGCAGTGGTTTGTGTGACCACTGCCTGCTCTTATATTTATATTCTTAAAGGGGAAGGGGTCCAAAACGACCCCTTCCCCTTTGCCCATGGGTTAACACCATTTTAAACTGGTGGTAAAATATGACTGTTTTCTGACCGGAATTCGGTCGCAAAACAGTAATGCATACATACCGATTTGGTATTTGGAAGGGACGCCCTAAACACTCCCCTACCAAATACCAAATAGCAAGTGCAAAATGCCATGCAGTAACATGTTACCGAATCGCATTTTGTACATTTAAAAAATGCATTTTTCTGGTTGCATACAGCACAATCCTGTGAATCAACCCCTTTGCGACCAGAAAAATGTTTTGTACATCTGGCCCTAAGTGGCTTGCAAATGAAAATGCAATTTTTGAAGCAATTTATTCACTTAATGGTCTTATTGTAAATTGAATATTCATAGAGGGTCGTAAAAAGACTTGCCTAATGCTTATGATTCAGGGACGTTGCAGATTGAGACCCCCCTTAAATTAACTACGATTACTGGGATGAAGGGACAGCTGGCATCCATCCCTACAATTGCTTTGCCACATGGTAAATATATTTTTAAAGCAGAACCTGCCTATCGAGTAGACAAGCTCACATGTACGAATTAGTGAGGGTCATGTCTCTTTCACATCTAATTGTAATTCATAAAAAAATTACAAAAACCCATTCATGAGTGGGTAAGATTTTTTCATCTCTGTAAGGGATTAGATACGTTTTAAATAGATGCTTTGCTGTTGTTTTATGTAAGGCAGTAGCTTTTTGACCGCAGAATACCTTTGTACAAGAGGGCTTTCATGTTTACCACCAGCCAGAGTGAGATGGATGTGAGTACAGGTTTTATGTTCTTATGGTAACACTTGCTTGATCATTATCCAGAGCAGTGCCTTACGTCTGGGCTGATGGTGAGCCAGAGGGAGCAAGTTCTGGTTGCAACTATTGTTTTCTTGCTGCAAAGCTTGCTTGACCATCATCCAAACCAGATGTGGTGTCCTACCACAGAACAATTGCATGTGTCTGTAAATAGTTATTGCCTCTTTATTTTTAATTTCAATATGTGTTTTGTGATTGTGTCTTACCTTTTTATTTAAAGAAGTGAACAGTAAAGGACTACTCTCCTCAGTTGTCTTTTTTATAGTAGTTTAGAAGAAATAAAACTTTTATTTTGAAACAGTATAAATAGATGAAAAGAAGTTGATCGTTGGTGTAGTTATTACCATACAACTTAATTCCTGAGACCCAGGCACAACATTTGCAGCCGAAAAATGAGAAATCAATGTGCAATAATCCCCAAACCAGAACAATAAAACCATAAATCTTCTACCAGAAAAACTGATCCAGCGTGAGACCGGGGAAAAAGATGTGAATTTTCAACTATCCTCCCTGCGTCGCAGACCCGACGTCACACTAGCTCATTCACACATGCAGTCATTGTTGGGGCCCATAACACCAACACTCATACATCTCTCTCACAAGTCTGCACACAGGAGGGATGAACAATTCAAGCACTGGACATGTGGGGGAACACCTTATAACCTATAGGGAGAGAAAAGTTATTTTACAAAATATACATTAGCATTCGTCACCTATAGATCTCTAATCCTAAACATCAAGGCACTCCACCCACTTGGTCGACGGACCAATTAGTTGGATTGGTTGATGGTGATTTAGAACCAGCTAAAACACATTTAAGACTCAGAATCCTTTATTATCTTTAACGAAAAATCACAAACTCATAATTTCTGTTAATCAATATTTGTTTATCTAAATTTTCATTATAAGTAATATTAGCATTTGTCTCATCAACTTTTAGAATTTCTAGATCAATTTATTTCAATCACAGAACACCATATTTACCTAGTCTGGCTATCTGGAGTTTCTCGAATTCATTGGCTCTGCATAACCGAATTTTATCGTCAATTGCCCGAATAAAGCTGGCCAAGGCTCAATGTCTGAAAGTCCTCTGCTCAGCACGATGCAGTCCCAAAGATTGCCAAAGGACCAAAAGACGTGCTAGCATCCGTCATCGCCTGTGGGGGTCAAAGAGGGTGTGCAGTCATAGTAACCGCCAAATGCAACCGAATAGCCTCAATATCTCCTTCCCTCCCTATTCTACTACTCTTTTATAATAAATTTCGGGATAATATGAAACATTTCTAGGTGGAGACAGTACATGATTGGATAATCATAAATCATCCGATTTTTGACCGTTAGTCTTCACATGGGTTTTGCCGATTCATTTCCGGTGATGTCACGGACTTGGTGTAGCAAAGTTTCGGATTTTATTTGTAAAGTGCATTGTTCTTTTAAACCAGTTTCTACCGTCCTAGGTCTTGGCAGTCCACCAAGATCCTATCCTTGACCGGGTACAGTGTGGATTAGGTTATGGAGAGGTTCATGGAGCCGTCTGAGTCTGTGCAACAGACTTCGCGCTTCAGGAGATGGTGGCCACTTCTGTACACGGTATCTGCCACCATATTGGATTAGGCCCAGATGTCAACTTAAGCGAAACAAACACAAAAGAATAATTAATAGAGATGATGCTTTTAATGTTATACCCTTACTAATCCCTTTATGTATTAGTATTTTCCTAGCATATAGCGAAATTTAAAGCAATATATTCACCTTTACGGTCCTCCACGAAGATGCAAACGTCACAAAAGCAACATAAATCATGCGATATCTAATTATCACATATACTATTATTAATATGCTTACATATTTTAGTTATCAGTTATATCGTCATGCAATTTAGCAGTTCCCACTTGTGATTTGTGTATGCAATGGTTATATTAATTTTTCACACAGCAAACCATTAATACAATTATAATTAGTAGATTATTTAGTTAATCTTTTCATGCAAATAAAGGAGGTATACAAAATGTTGCTCTACCTGCTCCATCAGTGTCTTACCTTTTTATTTAAAGAAGTGAACAGTAAAGGACTACTCTCCTCAGTTGTCTTTTTTATAGTAGTTTAGAAGAAATAAAACTTTTATTTTGAAACAGTATAAATAGATGAAAAGAAGTTGATCGTTGGTGTAGTTATTGCCATACAACTTAATTTCTGAGACCCAGGCACAACATTTGAAGCCACAAACAATTGTTTTATGTTTTTACGTTGCACAGTCAGTTTATTATGAGCTATTGAGTTTATTTTAAAGGAGATTCCTCTCTCACTTAATTTGGGGTTCCAAACTGTGTTTTTCTACATTTCCAAACGTGTAAAATTGGGTACATATAAATATGTGTACCATGTGAGAATTGTAATCTTTTTGTTTAGGTATAAATCTGTTTTATTAGGTTTTCATTGAAAGATAATCAAGCATTACATTCAGCCCACACTTACATCCACCGGCCCGTGGTACAGGAAATGTAATGGCATAAGCAGGCATGAAGGGACAAGAAAGAAACAAGAATAACAAAGGCGTATGTACATTCAGCATTCCTTAAGGCTAAAGTAGATTTAACAGTCGATCTAGCAAATGTGGAAGTTATATCAATGGTGTGGCGTCAGTGTTGGGAGGATAAGGTGGTGATTGGGTGAGGCGAAGTACCCTCAAATACCTCTGACAGGTCAACTCTCTATACTCATTGGACAGATATCGAACATGCAGTCGTTTTGTCAAATAAAGGCAGTTTCTGCTCTGTCACTGCCGTTAGTGTTCCCATGCTCAGGAGGGGCCAGAGTTGGTATAACCTATGTCGTTTTGTTGGTGTATAATCAGTCCCCCACTTAGCCAGGATTACCTGTTTCTCTGCGCAGAGGGCCAGTGTGAGAGCACGTCTATGTTCCAAGTGCAATGGGTAAGTTAATGCATTAGGAAGGCCCAATAAAATGTAGCTGAGTGAGATCAGTGTCATATATTTAATTATGGTCCGGTATTATTTCTGACCAGAAAGTTTGTAATTTGGGGCAATGCCATAAGATGTGAAATAGTCTTCTTGTGTCCACAGTGCCTCCAGCACTTGCCATTATTGGCTGGCTTCCATTTGGCCAATCGGGAAGGGGTCTAATACCAGTAGTGGGTGGTCTTCAATGGTGTCTCCTTTTTCCCCACAAAACAGGCAGAGATACGTGCTCGGTGTAGGATGTCCGCCCATTTGTTGTGGGAGAATGTGCGCTCACATTCCAGTTCCTGTTGATTTTGTGCAGGGGATGGGGCCTTATGTTTCTATGTATTGAGAAACGCACATATGTTTTCAACAGGGTACTATCCTGGCACTCCAAGTATCAAAATCAAGTATCACACAGTGAAGTGAAAGGTGAACCGTCTGGCCTAATTAGAATTGGCAGTTACAACTTTCCCCACAGTTATTCCGGAAAAAAGCAATGCCGCACCAATACAGTTCAGTCATAATACATACATAGTTTAATTAGCAAATATAGTCAACATACACGTTTTGAAGTCCGCATGTAACAGCGTATAACAATCGTTTTAGCAGAAAAGAAATAAACATAGTGCCATTAATCTTCAAATAACACATGTAAGTTACAAACATATGTAAAGTGTAACAATGTAGTGATTTCAGAACAGCCCAAATAACACATGTAGGTATACACATATGTAAAGTACATCAATGTAGTGATTTCCAAAACAGCCGACACGTGTTTCGTTACTGATGTAACTTCTTCAAGGCTGTTGAAGTAAAACCAGAAAACCATTTAAGCATAAGCACTCCTTGTAATCTTTCTAATTCAAAGTCCCAAAATTGGTCTCAAAAAAAGGGGCCCATTAGTCCAAGAGTGGTAAAATAAACAAACATGCATGGCTACAGCAATGTTCACAAAAGGCCCTAATACTAGGGTTTAACCAAGGAGCAGGAGAAATAGATCCAAAACACCATGTCACCCGTCGTGATAAGTAAAATAAGCCAAGAATTCAATCAGCCGTAGAGTGAGTAAAGGAAAGATACCAATGGAATCCAAGGTGCGATCTCGTAGGATTGTTAATAGCCAATTAAGTCAGAAAGAGAAAAGACTCATCGCGTTACCTTCTGTCTAATTTGGTCGAGTAGTACTGAGTGGTATCACACCGTATTCTAACCAGGTCTGGTGCCAATTCTTAGGCAGGATATTCATCAAAATGAACAGGATACATAAGGAGAATCTACTCGTTTTCTGAAATTGAAAATACGAAAGAAGATCAAGTGACGTTATAGACTTAATTAAAGATTAAGAGTCAATAGGTTTCCTATTAATTAGTCCTTCACCCACTAAATTCTGGCAATAGTATACCTAGTATCAATGATCCTGAGTGGGGGGGAATTTTTTCGAACGGTGTAGTTCCGAGATCCCACGTCCGAAATTCCGGGCTTATGTGATCATTTCCAATGGAGTTCCGCGGCACCCCTAGTCCGTGCCTGAGCAGAACGAACCGTAAAAACAGAACATAGAAAGAAAAAAAGTACATAGTGGGTCCTCAGCTAATCCAGATCCATGCAATAATGATTTCATTACTTAAAAGAGACTAACCACTATTTACAGTTTCGATGTAGTCGAAAGTAGTATGTAGTACCCCTTCCGCAGTGTCCAATGTGTAGAAGGATTGAAGATAAAAGATGTTCGCCACGACCTATGAATATGACTATACTATAATATCTCATAAGTATTCGTCAATATGCCATCGCAAAAAGCACAAACCGACACTTAAGGAGGTGGGTTCAGTGCACTCCAGTAGCGCATAGAACCCTCCCAAGCGAAGGTAAAAGTAACATATATTCTTACCCCCACAGAGATTGTTTTCTGTGTACTGTCCGTTCAGTATGTACGTTGAGAAAGGTCACGCTATAGTAGCACACATCCTTGTAGCAATGATACACGGTAAGTGTGGAAGAGTTTCTTAAATATTCATTTGAGCAATGTGAACAATCTATAAGGCAAAAGAACCCATTAATCCCCGATGCTGGGAGTGTGGCATAGTAACACACTTCCTAAATTCAGTTATAAGTAAAAGTAGCACCCACATATATATATTTTGGGGCCACTCCATGAAGATATTGCGGGATGCAGAAATACGTACACAAAATTTGAAGTATCTAACACAACACTCGGTATCCAGTATGTGATGACACATTAATACGGTAAACACACCTCTCATAGTAGGAATAGTACGCGTCTTATACAAAGTTTACAAACAGGTACGTAAGCACTTACTAGTATAATCTTTGGTTAGTCAAAGAGCAACGGAACCATGTTGATGAATGACTTCTCACGAGAGCACTGTGGTAGGTGCCTGTGAACAGAGCCAATTAACCCGTTACGTAAATCTTTGTTAAAAGTTACCAGAGGAAACTAAACCCCCCATTTTAACGCTTAATAGCGTTCTCAGAGTACACGCGAGCTCGCGTTAAGTCACTTACTAGTTACGATCTTCGGACCTCGAACCCATAGTACGGCGGAAGTTCGCAGAGGCAGTCTGTAACGGTCCCGTCACTGCTTTTTTAAATCTAAGTTAGAAAGAGTAAACAGACTTCGCATCCCAAACGGACTTCCCGTTTCCCAGTCCAATGTGAGCAGGACTACACTTACTGCTAATTATTCGGCCATATTTGAAAGATAGTTAAGTTGCACATAAAGGTCGTTATAAATCCGAACAGTATTCCGAAATCAATAGACCTAACCATGGAGGGTGATCAGAGATCCAACAACCACCCATGAGTGTGGCAATAATTTAAATGAGAAGCAACTCGTCCATGTAGAAAAAAATTTCTAGTCCGCGTCCTTCTAAAGCTTCTCATGACTTCTTAAGGGGCCATCTGAAAATATCTTGATCAATGACATACCCTGTCTTATCAAAGCCCCGTGTGCAAAGTAGACCAAGGGAAAAAAAGGAAGAGAAGAGAAGAACAGTCATGGGTGAATTAGTATGTCCGCAAAAAGGGAACTGTAAAGCTTGATATGTAGAGTGTGCAACCAGGTTATTCCAATTACCTGCCTGAATGTTATGACAGCTTACATTATCTACAATCTTAAGAACCCAGACATTTAGTCTCTTAGAAACACTTGTAGTTCCCTATCAAAGTTGATTCCCTGTTCTACGGCCCGTAACCTGATAAACCATTGTGCCTCAAGTTTTCTAAGATTAAGTGTGCGATCACCCCCTCTAGGGTGGTTGAAAGCTTGGGTAATCCCATGAAATCTAATGTTATGCAATGAGTCATCTGAGTGCAGGGTATTGAAATGCACTGCCAGAGGGTAACTCTGGTCATTTTTTCGAATGGCCCTCATGTGTTCTTGAATCCTTTCCTTCAACGCACGAATAGTGCTGCCAATGTAAATTAGATTACAGGTACATACTATGCAGTAAACCACAAACTTGGAATCACAGTTCATAAAATCTTTTATGTAGTGAGTCGTACATGTATTGTGTTTGAATTCCTTTATACCATTCAATGCCAAGGGGCACATATTACAATGAGTGCACCTATAGAATCCCTTTGGTTTTGTAGGTAGCCAAGAGAGAGCCTTAGGGATGGGTGGAAGGTAACTATTACATAGTATGTCCCTCATCGTTTTGTTCCTTCTGTGTATAATTCTAGGTTTACCAGTGAGGTGTTTCTCCACTGATTTATCACATAACAGAAGGTGCCAATGCTTTGATACTATTTTGTTGATTGCCATACTCTCCACATGGTAGTCTGTTATAAGACCTATTTCTTTGATCTTAGTGTATTTCTTGTTAGTCATGCTCCCACTCTTTTTGAGGAGTGAGTTTCTAGGTGTTGAGAGTGCTCGATTCCTAGCGGTTTCAAGAATCTTTGGTGTGTAGCCCCTATGCACAAAGCGTTCCTGTAGGAGTTGTAATTCGTGCATGAAGACCTCATCCTCACTACAGTTTCTACGGAGGCGGAACATTTCGCCTAGAGGGATGGCATTAATTTGTGTAATGGGGTGGGCACTGTCCGCATGTAGCACAGAGTTACATGCCGTTTTCTTCCTGTATAGTTTTGACATGATTTTATTGCCTTTAATATAGAGGGTGATGTCTAAAAAGGCAGCCTGTGTAGTGCTGAAGTTAGAAGTAAACTTGAGATTATACGTATTGTCATTTAGAAATTCTGTGAGAGAAACGAATTGGGATTGGCTTCCTGTCCATATAAGAAAAATATCAATGTACCTCCCCCAATACATAATGTGTGCAGTTAGTTCTGATGGGCCGTTCATCCACAGGTGTTGTTTCTCGAACATGCCCATATAGATGTTTGCTATGGATGGCGAAAATTTACACCCCATGGCTGGGAGCATGACTAACAAGAAATACACTAAGATCAAAGAAATAGGTCTTATAACAGACTACCATGTGGAGAGTATGGCAATCAACAAAATAGTATCAAAATAGTATCAAAGCATTGGCACCTTCTGTTATGTGATAAATCAGTGGAGAAACACCTCACTGGTAAACCTAGAATTATACACAGAAGGAACAAAACGATGAGGGACATACTATGTAATAGTTACCTTCCACCCATCCCCAAGACTCTCTCTTGGCTACCTACAAAACCAAAGGGATTCTATAGGTGCACTCATTGTAATATGTGCCCCTTGGCATTGAATGGTATAAAGGAATTCAAACACAATACATGTACGACTCACTACATAAAAGATTTTATGAACTGTGATTCCAAGTTTGTGGTTTACTGCATAGTATGTACCTGTAATCTAATTTACATTGGCAGCACTATTCGTGCGTTGAAGGAAAGGATTCAAGAACACATGAGGGCCATTCGAAAAAATGACCAGAGTTACCCTCTGGCAGTGCATTTCAATACCCTGCACTCAGATGACTCATTGCATAACATTAGATTTCATGGGATTACCCAAGCTTTCAACCACCCTAGAGGGGGTGATCGCACACTTAATCTTAGAAAACTTGAGGCACAATGGATTATCAGGTTACGGGCCGTAGAACAGGGAATCAACTTTGATAGGGAACTACAAGTGTTTCTAAGAGACTAAATGTCTGGGTTCTTAAGATTGTAGATAATGTAAGCTGTCATAAAATTCAGGCAGGTAATTGGAATAACCTGGTTGCACACTCTACATATCAAGCTTTACAGTTCCCTTTTTGCGGACATACTAATTCACCCATGACTGTTCTTCTCTTCTCTTCCTTTTTTTCCCTTGGTCTACTTTGCACACGGGGCTTTGATAAGACAGGGTATGTCATTGATCAAGATATTTTCAGATGGCCCCTTAAGAAGTCATGAGAAGCTTTAGAAGGACGCGGACTAGAATTTTTTTTCTACATGGACGAGTTGCTTCTCATTTAAATTATTGCCACACTCATGGGTGGTTGTTGGATCTCTGATCACCCTCCATGGTTAGGTCTATTGATTTCGGAATACTGTTCGGATTTATAACGACCTTTATGTGTAACTTAACTATCTTTCAAATATGGCCGAATAATTAGCAGTAAGTGTAGTCCTGCTCACATTGGACTGGGAAACGGGAAGTCCGTTTGGGATGCGAAGTCTGTTTACTCTTTCTAACTTAGATTTAAAAAAGCAGTGACGGGACCGTTACAGACTGCCTCTGCGAACTTCCGCCGTACTATGGGTTCGAGGTCCGAAGATCGTAACTAGTAAGTGACTTAACGCGAGCTCGCGTGTACTCTGAGAACGCTATTAAGCGTTAAAATGGGGGGTTTAGTTTCCTCTGGTAACTTTTAACAAAGATTTACGTAACGGGTTAATTGGCTCTGTTCACAGGCACCTACCACAGTGCTCTCGTGAGAAGTCATTCATCAACATGGTTCCGTTGCTCTTTGACTAACCAAAGATTATACTAGTAAGTGCTTACGTACCTGTTTGTAAACTTTGTATAAGACGCGTACTATTCCTACTATGAGAGGTGTGTTTACCGTATTAATGTGTCATCACATACTGGATACCGAGTGTTGTGTTAGATACTTCAAATTTTGTGTACGTATTTCTGCATCCCGCAATATCTTCATGGAGTGGCCCCAAAATATATATATGTGGGTGCTACTTTTACTTATAACTGAATTTAGGAAGTGTGTTACTATGCCACACTCCCAGCATCGGGGATTAATGGGTTCTTTTGCCTTATAGATTGTTCACATTGCTCAAACGAATATTTAAGAAACTCTTCCACACTTACCGTGTATCATTGCTACAAGGATGTGTGCTACTATAGAGTGACCTTTCTCAACGTACATACTGAACAGACAGTACACAGAAAACAATCTCTGTGGGGGTAAGAATATATGTTACTTTTACCTTCGCTTGGGAGGGTTCTATGCGCTACTGGAGTGCACTGAACCCACCTCCTTAAGTGTCGGTTTGTGCTTTTTGCGATGGCATATTGACGAATACTTATGAGATATTATAGTATATTCATATTCATAGGTCGTGGCGAACATCTTTTATCTTCAATCCTTCTACACATTGGACACTGCGGAAGGGGTACTACATACTACTTTCGACTACATCGAAACTGTAAATAGTGGTTAGTCTCTTTTAAGTAATGAAATCATTATTGCATGGATCTGGATTAGCTGAGGACCCACTATGTACTTTTTTTCTTTCTATGTTCTGTGTTTACGGTTCGTTCTGCTCAGGCACGGACTAGGGGTGCCGCGGAACTCCATTGGAAATGATCACATAAGCCCGGAATTTCGGACGTGGGATCTCGGAACTACACCGTTCGAAAAAATTCCCCCCCACTCAGGATCATTGATACTAGGTATACTATTGCCAGAATTTAGTGGGTGAAGGACTAATTAATAGGAAACCTATTGACTCTTAATCTTTAATTAAGTCTATAACGTCACTTGATCTTCTTTCGTATTTTCAATTTCAGAAAACGAGTAGATTCTCCTTATGTATCCTGTTCATTTTGATGAATATCCTGCCTAAGAATTGGCACCAGACCTGGTTAGAATACGGTGTGATACCACTCAGTACTACTCGACCAAATTAGACAGAAGGTAACGCGATGAGTCTTTTCTCTTTCTGACTTAATTGGCTATTAACAATCCTACGAGATCGCACCTTGGATTCCATTGGTATCTTTCCTTTACTCACTCTACGGCTGATTGAATTCTTGGCTTATTTTACTTATCACGACGGGTGACATGGTGTTTTGGATCTATTTCTTCTGCTCCTTGGTTAAACCCTAGTATTAGGGCCTTTTGTGAACATTGCTGTAGCCATTCATGTTTGTTTATTTTACCACTCTTGGACTAATGGGCCCCTTTTTTTGAGACCAATTTTGGGACTTTGAATTAGAAAGATTACAAGGAGTGCTTATGCTTAAATGGTTTTCTGGTTTTACTTCAACAGCCTTGAAGAAGTTACATCAGTAACGAAACACGTGTCGGCTGTTTTGGAAATCACTACATTGATGTACTTTACATATGTGTATACCTACATGTGTTATTTGGGCTGTTCTGAAATCACTACATTGTTACACTTTACATATGTTTGTAACTTACATGTGTTATTTGAAGATTAATGGCACTATGTTTATTTCTTTTCTGCTAAAACGATTGTTATACGCTGTTACATGCTGACTTCAAAACGTGTATGTTGACTATATTTGCTAATTAAACTATGTATGTATTATGACTGAACTGTATTGGTGCGGCATTGCTTTTTTCCGGAATAACTGTGGGGAAAGTTGTAACTGCCAATTCTAATTAGGCCAGACGGTTCACCTTTCACTTCACTGTGTGATACTTGATTTTGATACTTGGAGTGCCAGGATAGTACCCTGTTGAAAAGATTGTTCTAGCCACTAGTACCATATCCTGGGCCTAGTGGACTTTCGCATCCTAGGTAGTGGAATGCTCTTCTATCCGGATGGGCACCTTGAATAAATTGTTCTAGCAACTAGGGAACAGATGTGCGACCTAATTCCATCACTACCTTGTTCTCAATTATTGTAAACGCACATATGTCTGCAAGTAGGCGCTTGTCTGAAGTAAGAGTTAAGAACCTTTTTTGATAGGGTGTACGCTGTCGGGAGGCATGCTGTTTTATATGGGGTTGTATGAGCCAATATTTAATGGTGAGGTATTGCCAATTTGCTGATGGAGTGATGCCATATTGTGATTGAATTTGAGTAAAGTGTAAGAGCCTATTTTAGTCAAATAAATCGCCTATTCTCTTGCAACCCACTGTCTGCCATGGTGAGATCGTTGGTCTGCACATGGCGGGAGGAAAGTCAGGATTATTAAGAATTGGTTTCTGTGGTGAGGCATTGGAGGAGAGGTTTTTTGTTTGTCTCACTTTGTCCCATGTGCCCATTGTTGCCTGAATAACCAGGGAAATGTAAACCCCCACTGGCCTATGTTTCTTAGGAAGCCAGGGAATCTTCCAAATGTATATCCGTGCAATGGCTTTATCAATAAAGCACCCATGTTTCTGTGTTGTGTGTCTGGACTATTCCACCATGTATCGGAGTTGAGAGGCTTTATAGTAGTGGACCAAGTTAGGGACTCACAGTCCCCCCTCTGCCATGGACCAACAGGCATGCTTTTCTGCCATCCTTGCTTGTTTGCCATCCCAGATATAGTTCTCTAGTACGTGTTGCATCCGTGCAAGAACATGTGGGGGTAGCTGCAACGGTATTGTCTGCATTACATACAATATTTTAGGTAACAGTGTAATTTTTACCATGGCGAGCTGACCCAGCCACGAGATCATGCCCCCCTTCCAGGATTGCACTCGGTCTTGAGTGTGGATAAGTGTGACGCATAATTACGCTCCGTTGCGGTCACCAGTTTAGAAAAGATTTGGAGACCCAGATAGGGCACCACATTCGCTGTCCACGAAAAGGGAAAGTTATGCTTAATATAGGTTTTATCTGCCTGTGTGATTTATATTTTTGAATTTTATTTTTATGGAGTTTTATATAGCGGGAACTCGACTCTATGGTATCAGAGCCCTTTGCATGAGCACCAATTGCATTACAGATGGACACATTCATTTTGTTAGGCACAGGGAAATTAAGTGATTTGGCCAGAATCACAGGATGTTGCGTGTCCCTGCTCAGACTCAAACCCGATTCTCCAGCTTCGAGGTCGATCGTTCTAGCCAAGCAGTTGTATCTTTTGGAAATTGACCTGAAACCCTCTCAAAACTGCACAAGGGATGTAAGTGGCCTTGCGACTGTGTCCATCACATCATCCCCATACATGGCCAGTTTGTGTTCTCAGACTCCCACCCACTCCGCTGGACACACGCTCGACCCCATCTTCTCTGCCAGCGACCACATCACCTTCAGCCACACCACGAACTCCACTGGATTGACCACCACTGCATCCACTCCTCCTTCGAGAAACATACTGCACACAACCAACTGCAACTTATCCCACACCGCAGCTGGGATAAAGTCACCGAAGACCAGCTCATCACCACACTTGCCCTCCGAGACCGACGCAGCAGCCCACAACTTCAGACAATGGATTGATGACTGCGCCAACACCCTCGCCCCGATCAGGAAACCCTCCAACAGGCGCACCGACACGAGAGCCATCTGGTTCAATGCCGACCTCCAGAACTCCAAGCACACCTGCCGAAGACTCGAGAAGCAGTGGCGCAATGACCAGACACTAGACAACCATGCAGCCCTCATGAACGCCAGACGCAAATACCACCTACTCATCCGATCCGCAAAAAAAACCTCCTTCAAGGAACGCATCGACATCAATGCACACAACTGCAAAGAGCTCTTCAACATCGTGAAAGAACTCGCCACCCCCAGCTCCAGCGACGTCCCGCCGTTACAATTACTCTGTGGCTCCCTGGCTACCTTTTTCCACCGCAAGATCGCAAACTTCAACATCAGCTTCGACACCCAGACGCCGACAACAGACGCCGACACCCCCGACTCAACACCCACCAAACACACTGACCTCCTGCTCTCCTGGAACCACGTCAACGACGAAAACACCATCAAAATCATGAACACCATCCACTCCGGCTCACCTTCCGACCCCTGCCCCCACCACATCTTCAACAAGGCAAGCTCCATAATCGCACCCCAACTCCGAAAGCTCATCAACATTTCTTTCGAGACTGACACCTCCCCGTAGAGCTGGAAACGCGCCGAGATCAACGCCCTACTCAAGAAACCCAGGGCTGCCACAAAGGACCTCAAGAACTTTCGTCCCATCTCCCTGCTCCCGTTCCCGGACAAAGTCATTGAGAAGACCGCCAACAGACATCTGACCCACTTCCTGGAGGAGAAAAACATCCTGGACTACTCCCAATCCGGTTTCCGCAGCAACCACAGCACCGAAACGGCCCTCATCGCCGCCACTGACGACATCAGGACCCTACTGGACAACAGCAAAACCGCGGCCCTCATCCTCCTGGCCCTCTTGGCCGCTTTCGACACCGTCTGCCACCACACCCTGCGCACACGCCTGCGTGACGCAGGGGTCCGAGGCAAAACCCTGGACTGGATCACTTCCTTCCTCACCGGCAGAACACAGTCCGCCTCCCCCCTCTCCGATCCGGCCACCATGATCACCTGTGGTATACCCCAAGGATCATCCCTTAGCCCGACCCTTTTCAACATCTACATGGCACCGCTTGCCAACATCGTCTGAGCACACCACTTCAACATCATCTCGTACGCCAACGACGCCCAGCTGATCCTTTACCTCACCAAGGACCCGGCCACCGCCAAATCCAACCTCCATGAGGGAATGAAGGCAGTCGCAGACTGGATGAAGACTAGCTGGCTGAAACTGAACTCGGACAAAACTGAGGACCTCATTCTCGGCTCCACCCCCTCCGCATGGGACGACTCCTGGTGGCCGGCCATGCTGGGAGCTGCCCCGGCACCCACCAACCACGCACGCAACCTGGGGTTCATTCTGGACTCAATGCTCTCTATGACCTGGCTAGTTAACGCTGTTTCCTCCTCCTGCTTCAACACCCTCCGCATGCTTCGCAAGATCTACAGATGGATTCCCACCGAAACCAGAAGGACGGTCACCCAAGCACTCGTCAGCAGCAGGCTGGACTACGACAACGCCCTCTACGCAGGAACCACGGCCACACTCCAGAAGAGACTCCAACGCATACAAAACGCCTCCGCACGCCTCATCCTCGGACTCCCACGCCAGAGCCACATCACCACCCACCTGAGAGACCTGTTCTGGCTCCCGGTCAACAAGAGGATCACCTTCAAGCTCCTCACCCATGCTCACAAAGCACTCCATAACGATGGACCAGCATACCTCAAAAAACGACTGTCCTTCTACACCCCGAACCGCAAGCTTCGCACTGCTGACCTCACCCTTGCCACCGTCCCACGCATCCGCCGAACGACCACGGGGGGCAGATCATTCTCCCACCTCGCCGCCAAGACATGGAACACCCTCCACGCCCACCTGAGTCCGACCCAGGACCTGTTGACCTTCAGGAGACTTCTCAAGACCTGGCTGTCTGACCAGAGCTGCTTCCCCCAACCCCCTTAGCGCCTTGAGACCCTCACGGGTGAGTAGCGCGCTCTACAAATGTTTGATTGATTGATGCCCGCTATTTGAGTGTTGCCCCGCATCTTCTTCGCAAAAAGCCTCCATGTAGAGTGCAAAAAGCAGCAGAGAGAGGTCAGCCCTGTTGTTTGCCACAGCCAATGGCAAAAGGCTGTGACAGAACCCCGTTCGTCCTGCCTTGTGCTCAAGGATTGGCTTAGCTACATGTGAGAAGTTGGCCTGGTATATGATGTTCACTAATTAAAGTGACCACCTTGTACCATGCCAAGCAACCCTTATGGTGTGGTTGTAAGTCAACCTTTTCGGACCAGCTGCCCTAGTGGTAACGTAGGCTAAGCAGTCTTTGAGGCTAAACTCGTTTAGGCGTGTTAAGCAAGCTGTTTTACCATATGTAACCCCCCTTTATACCAATGAAAGGACACCACACAGATATATATTCAAAATATATATGTATTTATTACTCAAAGCACAAATCGTTAAACAAGAAAGTATCACAATATACAGAAGTTGCACTTTATATGGATAGGCCCTGGTGGCCGCTCAAACCATATACTAAAATAGTGGTATAAGTACCACGAACAGGAAAGGGAGAAGGCCTAGGGCCTCTAGAATCGCTGGGCCTACAAGGAGCTAACTTTAGTTAGTGACCAGGAGGTCCACGGGTTGCGTGTGCAGTGAGGAAAGTTACACGCGGGCGCCCATAGGTTTTCAATGGGTGCGTAATTGTTCAAAAGTTACTGCTAGAAGGGTCTTCTGGTTGGACTACGAATTCAAGACTTCAAACCTAGACACTAGAGATGTTACTCTACATTTGTGCACTGGAGTGCCAGCTTTACCTCACCCACAGGAAGCGGGTGCATAGGGCTCGAAGTGCGTCGGGTTTCGTCTATCTGTTCAATGGAGCCTGACGACAAAGATGCTGCAGGCGGTCGGTCCAGAAGAGATGCGGTGGATCCAAGGATGGATCGGAAGTGTAGAAGACCTGTAAGCAGAGGGGACAGTGTTCACAGTCACTAGCCAGTGACCGGCGTGGCACCAGGTAGGTACCAGGCGATGTCGGGTGCAAACAGGTGAAGAGGTGTAGCTTGTCTCTGCAGCCACGTGGTCCCTGAAGGTCGACGACATCCAGGAGTCTGTTCACAAGCTGTCCCATACAGGCTCTCGCTGTCGGCGGTATCGGCAACTTAGAAGAAGCAAACAAGCCTTGGCAAAAGCAGGAGTCGCAGGAATTGAAGAAAGCTGTTAGCTCTGACCAGCAAGGTCAGAGGGGCTGCTCCTTTGGAGGGAAGCAGGGGCCAGTCTGGAGCAACCAGACCAGCATCGTAGTTTTTCAAGATGGTCGCCAAGATGGCCACTAGTCAACGGACCAGTAACCGGTTAGGTGCGTCGAGTCGCGAAGTGCAGAGGGGCCCCACACAGATCGTGGAGATGCCGGAGGGCTCACCTTTGGTGCAGATGCTGCTCGGATGTTGGGCTTCTCAGGACCCAAAGCACAACTCGGAGGGAGCCTCTGTTGTCGCGCTTGCAGCTAGTCGAGTGTCTTCCAAGATGGCTGGCTCCACGTGTCTCGGTGCCTCCACGGGTTCCTTCTTTGCAGGGACTGTGGATCGGGTGGTGAGAGGTCTGGAGGTCTAGTCCTTGTCGGTCTCTGGGCTCGGGCTCCGGCGGGAGGCAGCGGCAAAGCAGACGTTGATTCGCTGGATGGTGCTTGCGTTAGCAATATGGTCACTCCCTAACCATAGGGGAGATTTCCTTCAGTCTTCTGTGCAGCAGAACGTCGAAGTTCCCATCTTCTTCATAGTTTCAAGTTGATTCCAGGATGTCTGAAGTCTTTGGACACAGCTCCTACCTTTAAGCGGATTCTAAGGGCCGGACTACCTGCTAGGTCCCTCCCTAAGGGTGGGACCAGGAAGGGGGGTGGTTACACCCCCAATCCTTTGTCCAGCTCGCCCCAGGTCTGGGGCTGGTGTGCCCCAGGACCGGTTTGAACTGGCATATGCACCGAGGCTCCTTGTGAGCCTCAGGCATGTCTGTTTCTTTTCAAGCCCTACCTGACCAATACACAAAATCCTGTCTGGGGTGGTGCTCGCACCTCCCCTGGCAGGAAACCCTTTGTCCACGTCTCCCAAGCTGGAAGGACTCCCAGCAGCAGGAGGGCAGACTTGTGTCTGTGGTGGCAGCGTCCATTTTGTGGAGCTGAGGCTAAGTCTGATTTTACCCGGGTTTCAGGTTCTGTACATGTCGTGTCCCCCTAGGAGGGTGGAATGCTAACCCCGTCGCCAGAATTGGTGAGGGGTTAGTATTCCAATTCGTATGACCCCTTACTCGACATGTTTTGATAAAGCCAAACCAAAGATAGCATTTAACCGCGAGGTTCATAATGCACTTAAGAGTATATGGTATGACGATATCTGGAAACGGTAGAAGGAAGTTGTTCCGACCACTGCAGACAGGCTCAGCTCAGGCCAGAGCACCATCTCACATGGAACCAAGCACTCTGCCTTCAGTATTGTTTTTGACAATCCTCAGCAAAGAACTTTGGCTTTTCTGTGGTCACTTGTAAATTTGTTCAAATTAGATTGTATATAATTATATTCTTATGACCACATTGTCATTATTATTTCATCGCCGTTCACGCTGTCTTCACCAATTGTGCTCACTGCGCCGTTCACTATCACTAGCACGCTCAGTGCCCACTTGTGTGTTTTGGTCATTTGTACCTTTATTGTACCGTAGTGCTGTTCTAACTACTTACAATATATACTTTTTTTCATGAATTTCTTTGTGGTCTCCCTTCCTTCCCCTTGTGATTTCATCATTGCTTTGAAATTTGTCTTTTTAATGACATCCAGTTGAGACATTGTTGTTTTGTTAAACATTATTGCCCGGTCTCTGCTGGGATAACGGGCTTACTCCTGTTTTTTGTTCTTCAGGATTGTTAAGGCCTGCCATAGGAGTGACTTATAGGTTAACATGTGTCCCATTTAAGGTTAGGTATAGGTATACTACACCCAAGTAAGAGGTGGATACACCAACTTACCCCAGCTGAGTGATCAGCCAGTTGAGTCAAATTGCTAGGCCAGGCCAGGGGTGGCACAATATATGCTTCAGCCCCTGGTAGGCCTCAGATACACCAATGCCCTGGGTACCTAGGGTACACTACTACAGGGGCTCACAGGGTGATCCAGTTCCAATGGGTTATGCACCTAAAGTGCATAGTGTCAATTTAGCAGAGAGAACAGCAGGCTGGGGGTCTGATTAGCAGGCCCACAGCCTCAATACGTCAAAAACCAGTGAAGCAAAAATTTGGGGTGACCATAGGATAGCAGACCCTACTCTCCTACACTACACCATATGCATTTTTAATATCTGGGCCAAGACCGACCTTCCCTAGAACCATGCTTAGAAACAGCCAATGGACCTGGTCAAATGCTTTCTCAGCATCAACCGACAGGAGAAGAGCAGGTGTGTGTGTGCTCGTGGATCTTGTCAATAAGGTGGCAAAGACGTTTACTATTGTCACTACATCCCCTCTCCGGAATAAACCCAGTCTGGTCTGGGTCCACCAGTCCTGCATATTTGGTGCCAGCTGTGCAATCAAAACACTAGTGAAGATCTTACTGCCAATATTCAAAAGAGAGATGGGGCGATAAGATGCACAATACCTCGGGTCCTTTCCGGGCTTAGGGATAACTGTGTTGATGGCGTCTCTCATCGTATATGTGAGTGCTACTGAAGTGCTCAAGGAATTAAAAAGGCTAGTCATTAAGGGTGCTGGGGCAAAGGTTTTATAAAAGTTGGCAGTGTAGCCATTTTGACCCGGTGCCTTCCCTGGTTGTAGCCTAGACTTGCGTGAATGTCTCTGTCCATATAAGATGCAACGACTCAGGGATGACGCCTTCTAAGTGTAGGGGATCTAAATATTGCTTAATTTGCTTCTGTGTCAAATGTCTCAACTGTGTAGTGAGGAGTAGAAATGTGCGAATTTCTGCGCAATGAGGGTGTCTTGGTAGATCCTATCACCTCAATGCTCCTCTAGTTCGGTGATTCTCTGTCGGGTATTTTGGGCTTTTAAATGGTAAGCTAGAAGAAGGCATGTCTTATTGCCCCCTGCATAGTATTTCTGCTTTGTTTGCAGTAGAGCGTACTCCGCTCTATCCATATCCAGAGCTTTAAAATCTTTACGAGCTAATGTTAGTTAACGTTTTACTTTGAGAGCCTAATCTTTTGTGTTCCTCCTCAAGTGCCTTCACCCAGCCCTCCAGGAGGTGTCTCTTGTCCTGTGTATCCCGATTACATCTAACTGAAAAAGCTGTACAGGTGCCTCATAATGGTGCCTTTAGGGAGTCCTAGAGGAGGGCAATATGGTATCAGAAGTGTCTTTAAAGTCGAGGAATGTAGTTATTGCCTTGGAGAGTTCTATGATGTTTGAGTCATACTGGAGAAATTTGGGGTTAAGGCGGCAAGAACCCCGTTGGGATGGGCTAGTAGGGGTGTGCATGATAATAGTGATGGGCAAATGGTCAAAAAGAGCCGCAGACCCGATTTCAGCATTTGTTACCGACTCAGTTGGGTCGCCCTCCACACATCCAGCATTCCCATATCCTTTAACCTTTGGAGGTCAGCTGCCATTAATGAATGCATGTATGTATATAATATTTATAGAGCGCAACAAACACCCTATGGGT
This sequence comes from Triturus cristatus, assembly GCF_964204655.1. NCBI lineage: Eukaryota > Metazoa > Chordata > Amphibia > Caudata > Salamandridae > Triturus > Triturus cristatus. The sequence continues at coordinate 15,656,593 of NC_140586.1, forward strand.
ACCCCGGCGCTGAAGATACGTGAGCATGGACCAGCAAGAAACAGGAGAAAAGAAAATAGAATAGAGCCTAAAGCAAGCAGTACTCCAAGATAACAGGATCAGTTTCTAGGAAACAGCCACGTTTTGATCCTTTTTCTAAACAGGGACAAGGTACTACATTGTCTGATTGCAGGTGGAAGGGAATTCCAGAGTTTCGCGGTAGCATAGCTAAAAGATCTTCCTCCCAGTCTGGCCCTATAGAATCGGGGTACCTTTGCCAGACAGGCGGAGGAAGAACGAATACTTCGGGCAGGAGTGTACCGAACCAGATTCTTCTGCAGTGGCTTAGGGCCCAGTCCATGCAGCGCCCTGAACCCAATGCAAAGGGATTTAAAATATATCCTTTGCTGCACAGGAAGCCAATGTAGCTCGGCCAGGCACATTGAGGCAGAAGAGCTTCGTGGTCTGGACAGAACTAGTTTTGCTGCTGTGTTCTGAACACGTTGTAACCTCTGGATTAAATATTTGGGGGACTCCAACAATAAGGCGTTACAGTAGTCAAGTCTACTTAAGATGGCGCCTTGGACAATCAAAGCTCTAGCCGAGACTGGAAGCAATGGAAGGATCTTTCTTAAAGCTCTCATAAGGCCAAAACAGCACTCTACCGTCTTGTTCACTTGCGTCTCCAATGACAGGTTGGCATTGAACATGACTCCCAAGTTTCGCACCGTCGTAGACTGTGCCAAGGGAGTGGAAGTGCTGTGAGGCCAAAAGTTACCAGGAAGAGGCAAAGAGACCTTCCTAACTGCGCAGTGCAAAATTTCGGTCTTATACAAATTAAATTGTAAAGAATTATTTTGTAGCCACTGCGCAGTATCCTGCATGAAACTCCTCCAAGGCAATAGGCTGAGTTCCATCAAGAGCTAGAATTATCCGAGTGTCATCAGCGTAGTTTATCAGTTTTACATTATGAGCCATAATGGTATTAATCAATGGGCTCAAATAAATGTTGAATAAAATCTGGCTGATGGCAGATCCTTGTGGAACCCCATGACAGATATTAGTGAAGGCTGACTGGAACGGTGGAAGAGCCACAGCCGGACATCTGCCCGATAAATATGATCGAAACCAATTTAGGGCAGTGCCCACTACTCCCACCTCCTCTAAACGGGTCAGCAAAATATCATGGTTGACCGTGTCGAAAGCGGCTGACAGGTCAAGCAAAATAAGTATTGCTGATTGTCCCCTGTCTGCCAATTGACATAGATCATCCATCATGGTCACCGGAGCTGACTCAGTTCCATGTTCTGGACGGAAGCCAAATTGTACATCTGCCAGGCAACTAGTCTGCTCTAAAAATGCTGACACAGATTTGCTGACCAGGCGTTCAAGAATGTTCACTGGGTAGGGGAGGAGAGAGATGGGCCGATAGTTACCCGGGCAGGTTGAGTCAAGAGTGGCCTTCTTCAAAAGTGGCGTAACTACAGCCTGTTTCCAGCCAGATGGTACCACTCCACTAGAGAGTGACTGATTGCAAATCTGTCGAAGCCTGGTAAAAAGTTCTGAGGCAAATTCCTTTGAAATTTTATGTGGGAGGGGGTCCAAGAGGGAACCTAAGGCAACACCCATGGCAAGCCTACTGAATTCCTCCAAAATGGTCCAAAAGACTCGGTTTACCGGTCCCTTCCCCAATCTGTATACCTACATAAGACACTCCGCCCACACTATCAACTGAGGTAGCTGTTACTGTTATTTTTTAGCCCCATGATGAGATTACTGATTTTTTCATGAAAAAAGCTTGCTAAACTATAGCAGAGATCTTGAGTGGGCTGAATGCCTCTTGTTTGTCCCGTTCCCCGAGTTGGCCCATCAAGGGTAGTGTCTGGTGTTAAATTGAAGTCTCCCCCTATCAATGTGTTGGAGTATGGAGATGTCACCACTTGATCCATAGCGTCCAACAGGAAAGGCTACTGCTGATCGTTGGGGGCATACACAGTAGCTATTGTGAGCGTGCTAGAGTACAGAGAAACCCGAAGTGAGAGCATCCTACCTGGTATCTCTGCTTGTGTTTGGATCACCCTACCTGAGAAGTCTGTGGCTGGAAGGATCGTGACTCCAACTCGCCAGATGAGAAAAACTGACAATCAAACGAGCGTGAGCGTAGTCGATAAAGATCATTGGGCTTCCTTAAGCATAGAGAGGAGTGCTAAGCGATTCACTGGGGCATTTAGGCCTGGACATTAAGGCAGAGTACCTTAAGCATGGGACCGATTCTGTAGTAAAAGGAAAGTGTGCATTTCTTAGGTTCTAGTTAAAGATCTCTTTCTTTATGTTCCTTATAAAAGTCAAACATTTTCTGGATCAGATGTATTACCCTGCTGTTGGAGCTGTCATTACATTGCAGCTCGTTCTCTGTGGCGCTCAAACGCTATAGGCTTGGCCGCGGACTTTGTCCCAATTTGTGTGTGGCGCCGTGGTTTAATTGAGGAGTTGGAAAGAGCAAATGTCTTGTGGGAGTGGGACCCATCTTCTGTAATAGTAGGGAAGTCTAAAACGGATTGGTCCTCTTTGAGGGTGCACACCATATGTGTTTCATTGTTTCAAATAAAAATGAACCTAAATGGGTGCCCCAGTCTGTAGCACACTCCTTTCTTGTGTAGGAATTCCGTAGCTGGTCATAGTGTGATGAAAGACAGGTCTTGGAAAATTCCAAACTTTGTTCCCTTGAATGCGGTGGTAGTTTAGTCTCTCACTGCGGACATAATGTCTTTTTGTGTATAAGAATATAAGCAGGTGAGGATGTCTTGAGATGTCCCTGGAGTTTTGGTGGGTTGGGCTGCTCTGTGTGTACTATCTAGAATGACTTCTTTATCTTTCAAGGCCAGTACTACATAGCGAAACAAGCACACTACGTATTTCTCTAGCCTGGCAGAATCTTTTTGCATAGGGATGCCTTCAATACATATATAGGAGTGGTGTGATCTGTTTTCTATATCTTCCAGGTGGTAGTAGAGATCCTCATTTTTGTTGCACAACTCTAGCAATTCCTGCTAATGTGCATCGAGTTCGTCCTCTTGCTGGTCGCAGGCCTGCTCCAGTGTGTCCAATCTCTGCCCCATGTCAGTCAAGTCTTGCTTGATACCCTTGACGTCATCTGCCATGTCTCTCTTAAGGGCTGCAATGTCATCCCTCAGGCTCCCAAAAGAGTCTCATAGAAAGCCTGTGATACAGGTTCTTCAGGTGCTGTGTTGTCTACCTCAGCACGAGGGGCCTGTGCATAGGCTTCGGTTGGGGTGTTTGGGCGATGGCCGGACTTTTTTGGGGAGTGGCCTGCTTAGCATATCTTTTAACGTTGTGTCTTTTTTTGCGATTCACAGCCATTTCACTGGCTGGGAGTAGAGGTGTGTCTGGGTCTTCTGTGGCGGCCAGGGATTCAAACTACCACGAGTGTAGGTAGACAGGTAAATACTGGGCCCAGCACAGAACGTGGCTGCCAGGAAATGTGCAAATGTAGAGAAGCCTTTGCGATAATGCTGGGCTGGTCCTGGACTGTCCAACATGAGCCACTGCGGAGTTAGGGAGCATGCCGCTGGACCAGTTCAAGGTCAATGGGGAGGCCAAGCACCATCTGCCAGGCTCTTAGTTGAGAGAAATCCATTTGCTTACTACTTTAGTGAGCAGGTCTCAGCAATACTAGTCATAATTCTCGTTGGCCCCAAGACCTCTAGCTGAGCTACACCTTCTGGCAGCCCTGGGGACGTAACATCTGAAGAATCGTGCCAGCGCACTGGTCCTGTAGTGGTAACACTAGGCCCAACTCATCCAACATCATCTACAGTTTACAGGCGTCACCCCAATGGAGGGGACCAGTCAGATCCTTGGAGTGGTTATCGCAATGTGCCTGTTACCAGAGGCCCAGGGAGGGTCAGTATCTCTTCAGAGGAGACGGTTGGGGCAGGCAAGGACTCCCGTGGATCCTCCGGCTCAGTGTAAGGGATCCTCCAGTAAGGCTGCCCCGTAGCGTGTCCACCACCGGATACCCCATGATGCTCAGACCCCCCAGAGTGCCACTTGCACCTTAATGTTGCAACAGAGTCCCCGCCTGCGAGTGCAGGGCAATGTTCTTTGGGTACAGCGCAGCCAACAACAAAACCAGCATATGGTGCCACACCATGTGTCCCCAGGATCAGCATGGGCTATGTCCGGGCCGGTTCAGTATGGCCAGGGTCATCAGAAATGCAGAGGAAGTAGGTACTCCAGCTCTCCGGCAGCGCCATTCAGTGCTCCAAGAGGGTCATCACGCTTTCCCCGCAGTGCAGCTGGTAGCGGGATCTTAGTCGTTCAATGTCGGGTTTTCCGTTGCAGCCTGCAGGAGCCTATCAAACAAGCCATCCCCTCAGTGTGCCCGCTCCGAGAAGCTGCGCAGCATCCAGATCTCCTACAGCTCCACTTGTACTTGCAATACTGCTAGAAAGCCCTGCCGGGGCATTGAAATGTTGATCGCTACCTTGCAGGGTGGCTGTCAGGTACCCTGGTATGCGACGCTATCTAGCGTCTCTGCTGGGTCGAAGCAAACTATGCCCAGGAGCCATCTTAAGACTGCGGTTGCCAGAGTCATGTTAATGCCTGGTAACCCACTTCTGCTGCAGCAGCCTCACAGTGTTTTCAGGGTGTCACCAGTTTCCCCGCAGCAATGCCAACCTGCAGGGGCAGATACAACCCCAGAGGGATGCCGCCAATGAAATAATCAGAATTCATGCGGCGGAGTTCAGTAGATTTGCTGCTACTTGGCCACCATCCTCGCCACGCCTCCCTCTTGCTCTTTCTTTTTTAAATGGGTTTGAAACCTTGCAATTCTGCATTCTCTGCTACAAATGCTGCTCCAAGCCCATTTGAGGTACCCAGTCTTTTACTGCATGTACACCAGGTGGGTTGGGCTTCTCTAATTTATCCAAGAGGCAAGCGCAGCAATCCATTTCAGAATGTCATTACGAAAGCCTGGTCATCGTTTACTAGCAAGGATTTCTTTTGAGAATGTTAATGGGTACACCTAACAGTAGTTAAGATACTTACAATGTTTAAAATCCCTTCCACATGAATCTACGTCACATCCAGCTAAATACATCGGAAGTCGTATATTAAGCATTTAGGGGCAGATGTACGACCATTTTTTGCAGCCAAAAACGGGAGATCGGACTGTTTGCAACCTCAGAAAGGGTCCTGGCATGTGCAAACGCTGTTTTGCGAGTCACTGACTCACAAAATAGCGTTTTCGACTCTCGCCTAATAGAAATGGTCTTCCGTTCCTAATAGTGAGTCTTAATGCAAAGTACTATTGTTTTGCGACTACAAAACACTTGGAACTTACCACCTACTTCAAGTAGGTGGTAAACCACTCGCAAATAGGAAGGGGTAACGTTCCTCTTTGTGAGTGATTGCAAAAATATTTTTTAAGAGCAGGCAGCGGTCCCAGGAACCATTGCCTGACCTTAAAAAATGAAACTGAAAAGTTTAATTTTTCTTTTTTTAAATGCATCTAATTTTCTTTTAATGAAAACGGGCTGCATTTAAAAATAAATAAATAACTGCTTTATTTAAAAAGCAGTCACAGACATGGTGGTCTGCGGACCCCAGCGGGCCTCCATCCCTGGGAGTGCTAGCCATTCCCAATGAGGTCGCAAATTGCGCTTGCCTCATGAATATTCTCCATTGGGAATCGCAAACTGTGTCTGAGACACTTTTGAATATTCACGTTTGCGAGTCGCAGCTCTGCGCCATTTGCAACTCGCCAAAGTGAATTGTTGTGCATCTGGCCTTGAAATCAGAAGTCAAATAGTTAGAATCATTGTGTTACAGGTGTGTGTGTGTGTGTGTATAATATATATATATTTACTTAGATGCACAAGATGTTTAATGTGGTCTAATATGAAATGTTTGGAAAACAGACTCTCTAAGTTTGAGTAATATGTCTTCACTTTCTAAATGTCACATGGTGCAAAAAAATGGTGAAAAAAATGCAGCCAATTGAAAGCCTTGATGTATAAAATGGGCTCATTTTATTTAACTGATTGTCTGTAAGCAAGGGCGGATGCCCGTAACGCGTCAGATATTTGTGAAGACTCGGCTTTAAAATAAACTAACATCTATTGTGCCTGACTTTGGATCTGCGTGGTTTCTGCTTTCCGTGGACACGGATTCTTTGAGACTGCAAGCATGGGATTTAATGTCGGAAGGTGATTGTGTCCGAGGCATTTCCACTCCCAAGAAGCTGGCTGCTGTGTTCAATCAACTCGCGTTATTTTCCTTGAAAGGGATTTCTTCAACAGCAGCCCCCGTGATCATTTGGTTCGTAAAAGCCAGGCAGAGGAGATTTACGAGCAGCGTTTGTTTTCAGCATCAAACAACTTACTGCAACAAAGTAACCTCTGTAGTGAGTGAGCCATAATTATCGACACGGTTGGGAGGTTGTTAGGCACATGGCGTTATAAGCCTGGAGGCAAGTATCAGCTCAGGTTAAATAGCGTTTGGTAACTTTTAAGCAATTCGAGTGTTTCACCATGTCAGAGGAAATTCTTCGTTGGAGAGAAGCGGCGGCGGCTGCACTCTATTCTAGTTTACCTAAAATTACGAGCAACTCCAGCAATAAGAATACTGCTGAACAAAGTGGTAGTGACAATTCTGATGAAATTCAAATTAAAGCGGCGCTAAAAAGATTGGAAAAATGCATGTATCAGGAAATGTCGAAGTGGTGGGAACACAAGTCTTTAACTATGTATTTGGAAGAAAACCGTGTGCCTCGAGGGCTTCGAATACTGTTGGCGCCAAGTTATGAGAAACCTAATCCAAATATGCTTAAAGAATGGGGCCATGCTAATTTGGAATCTTCGGCTAAATTACTGCAAATATTGGTCAAATACGCCATTATTGATAGGGAGGCATTGATGGTAGAGATTCAAGACATCAATGACCTATTGGCAAAATTTGAGCCTAATGCTTTAATTACGGAAACGCGCAAATCAATTAATGAGAGGCTCGTGAAACAGGAGGATAAGATCAAGGCGCGAAAGGTGTACAAGTTCGCCCGTGACAAGGATGATTATGCCCAGGGCCGTATCTACACCTTCGCCAAGAAATTTGATAATGCGAAAAGATCTAAATTTGCGCAACAGTCACAACAAACTAAATCTGCCAGGCCCATAGATCGTATAACAACGTCTAGTTCTGTTGTGCTCAATGAAGCAACAAATATAAATCAAGAGCCAAGCGATGTTGAGTCATTAACAAGCGGACCTTCGTCGGACGAGGAAGGCGCAGCACATGGGACCCCAATGCCATTGCTTTAGACTTAGGAGAAGAGGTGGATTTTTTAGTGTTGGACAGGCTCCAAACACTTCGACCACGAACCAAACCACCACCAAAGACGCAACAGCAAAAAGAACAAGATGTAATAAAAGGAGGAGTGAACGTCGGAAAAAGCATAAGATGACCCAAAAAACAAAAAAAGCAATATTGGCGAAAAAAGCATTAATAAATAATGAAATTATAAATTTATCCACAGTCACCCTTACTGAAGCCGAGAAACAACTTCTAAGCCTGGGATTAACATACTGTCCGGTTTCTGATTTCAACTATACAAAAACGAGAGTTGATATTTATCTTTACATCAGAAAACTTAAATTGAAAAAGTTCTTTTGTGTCAAGGAAGGTCATAATGAGAATGAAAAGGATTCAACCATTGACACTGCTGTTGCATTGAATCCCTTGAATCTACATGCGAGAGACACCAAAACCTTTTTGACAATGCATCAACTGGCTACTAATGATACGATTAATCTTGATATGACTTCAACTCAGGAGGAGCTGAGAATGGCCTCGGTTGAACAATTAGGAGCCAACCTGAGTCCGTTCAAGCCTAAATCGAAATTTATCCCCACAATGCCTAGGGACTCTATTGATGTTTTTCAAGATATAATTGTAGATGATCTTAAAAAGCTACACCATAGGATCAAACACAAAAAAAGATATAAAAGCCAACATGAAAAGGATTATGCATTGTTAACCAAAAAATTGAGTGATGATTATAGGATCATTGTGGCCACTGCTGACAAAGGAGGTAACGTGGTTATCTGGCCGCAGGAAGCCTACATCAGGGAAGCACTGAATCAGCTCAATAATCCATCATGCTATTCCAAGAGTACCATCAAGGACTTCAATGAAGCCAGAGAAGGATGAAATGGAAAAGAGATGGCATGATTTCCAAACAGGAATTTGAGTTTCTACATGTTGAACATCCTTTACTACCAAAATTATATCTTTTACCCAAGGTCCACAAACAAGTTGTTCCAGTGCCTGGGAGACCTATTATCTCTGCAATTGCAGGAGTAGCGGAACATGTGACTGAATATATCGACTACTTCCTGCAGGATTTGGTAAAGGGTCTTCCTACTTACATCAGAGATACTGAGGACTTCATTGGTAAAATTAAAGATGCTGGTTGGAGCGATGATGTGCTATTTATCACCTTAGATAGCGAATCGCTTTATACAAGTATTGACCATGCATCTGGACTAAAGGCCTTGGAATTTTTCCTGGGCAAAAGGCCGATTAATTGTTATAACCATAACAAATTACTGATGGAACTTACCAGCTGGTGTCTTAATAACAACTTTTTTCTGTTTGGAAATGATATTTACATTCAGAAGCGTGGTGTGGCGATGGGGGCATGCTTCTCTCCCAGCTATGCATGTTTACATGTAGGCTGGTGGGAGGAGCATGTCCTCAGACTAACACATCATGATATGTACAAAGAGCATGTGGTACTTTGGATGCGATTTATTGATGATGTTTTTATCTTATGGCGTGGTGATTTTGCCAGTGCGACCAATTTTGTCACTGCACTTAACACTAATCAGCAAAATCTTAGATTCACCTCTTCCATCAGTGAGTGTGAAGCTGATTTTTTAGATGTTAAAGTATTTGTACATCAGAATCATTTGGCCACTAAACTTTATCGAAAAAGTACTGCTGGAAATAATACTCTTCATGCCAGCAGTGCACATCCTAGACATGTTATCGATAATATTCCGTTTGGAGAACTATTAAGGCTCAAACGGATCTGCAGTGAAGCCGATGATCTTAAAATTTGTACTACTGAAGCTCTGGAAAGATTTAGGCAAAGAGGCTATAGGGAATCTATTTTGAGGGATGCAGTTCTTAAAATGGAAGCCAGAACTCGTGAGTCATTATTATTAATAACACCTAATGTTTCTGTTAATAATGACTCCACAAACATCAGCCAGACCCCCAGGCTTATTATAGCCTACAGCAAACAGGCGAGACAAATCAGGTCCATTATTCAAGAACGATGGCCGATATTAAAAACTGATTTGGTCTTAAAACCTAGACTACCGGATGGGCCAACTATTACATACAGGAGGGGACCCTCTTTAAGGACCCAAGTTTGCCACGAGTTTCCCGAGCTCAGAAAGCAAGAAGAGTGGTTGAAATCCCGGCCGGGGTTCAAGCGCTGCTCTACATGTAGAGCGTGCAAATTTGGTAAAAACACCAACCAGTATTGCACACCATTCAGCCCAGATCCATTTGATATACGTGGATCATTTAATTGCAAAACTGAATTCGCTATCTATGTACTAACTTGTACCTGTGATCTTAGATATGTCGGGAGTACCCGGCAACCGGTACATGTTAGGATTCTTCAGCATTTACGTGCCATTGTAAACAATGATGCATCGTATCCGGTGGCGAGGCATTTCAAGGCTTGTCACAATAACAATTTACAATGCCTTAATTATTTTGTAATCGCCTCAGTTCCTAAAACCAAGAGAGGGGGTGACAGTGATAAAATGCTTAGAAGATTAGAATCTGAATTTATTTTAAAACTAGACAGCAGATTCCCTAATGGGCTTAATACAACTGAGGATCTACATGTATTTCTTTAACCTCGTATTATGTATTGTATTTGGGAAGATTTCTATGGAGTGTATTGCCCTGCCTGCTACCACGCATATATGTTATGTATTTCCATTTTTTGATCCCATTTTTTCTTTATATTCACAATTTTATTTTTCCTCATGTGTTTAATTACATGATATAGGAATATATAAATGTGTTTTTTTTCACTTCATTTATTAGACATAAACTCTTTGATATGTCTGTTCAGACCATACGTTTAATAATAGTGAGTTCACTCACAATGCTTTATAACATGGTTTATATATCTCAACTCTCAGGCGTTTTTCAGCACAACATAATCATTATCTCAATATGCTAACTGCATTATATGCGTTTATACATTTTTTGCATCCTTATCTCCATGGTTTGGTACTTATATCCAAAAAATATATTGAATTATTGACAATCTTGCATTATTTGCACAATTTTTGTGTTTATATTATTGCGTAATTTGCACATTATTTGTATATATATTGTATTTTAATCTAAAATATTTGCACTTTATTGCGTTATTTGCACAGTCAATTAAGATTGGATACCATTGGAATACGGACTATGGAGTTTTATGTACTTTATACTAAATAATGATATGTATTCATATATGTTTTGCATAATTATTATGTTATAACATATACATTATTTGCTCCTGATGTTTTTGGATTTTAACCTGTTACTTAGATGCACAAGATGTTTAATGTGGTCTAATATGAAATGTTTGGAAAACAGACTGTCTAAGTTTGAGTAATGTGTCTTCACTTTCTAAATGTCACATGGTGCAAAAAAATGGTGAAAAAAATGCAGCCAATTGAAAGCCTTGATGTATAAAATGGGCTCATTTTATTTAACTGATTGTCTGTGAGCAAGGGCGGATGCCCGAAACTCGTCAGATATTTGTGAAGACTCTGCTTTAAAATAAACTAACATCTATTGTGCCTGACTTTGGATCTGCGTGGTTTCTGCTTTCCGTGGACACGGATTCTTTGAGACTGCAAGCATGGGATATATATATATATATATTCACAGAAAAAAGCATAGGTTTCAGGGGTGTTATAGTTAGCTGCCCATTTCACTCGTACAAAACCATAGAAATTCCTCCGTTATAGTTAGTTCTGCTAACTATAACTCGCACGCCCGCAATGCACTGCTGATGATGTCACATATTGCATAATTCATGACATGGTCAGTGACATCACCGATGACATCACCGATGACATCACTGATGACATCATCCACGTGACAATCTGATACACCTTATCTTACACTAGTATAACCTTTCATCACTCACTGTAAAATACAGAGTACCATATTTTGACACGGTGTGTGACGGCTGCGTGTTTTTCAGATACATCATATACATTTAATATTATGTGATGTGCACGATTGGTATGCGACCAGTCCGAGACTCCTGCTCCCGCGCATTCACGACACATGCGCATTACGGTACGAGATGCTTGCGCGGTGGCGGGTCCCGCGTGACAAAATATACATGCAGGGGCGAGCTGGGTGCGCGACTCCCGCAAAAAAAAAACTATGTTCCAAAATGATATGTGTCTTTAATATACATATTAGGGCAAGAGATTATCTAAGATATTCATAAAAATAATATATTTGTACTTATAATAAACTTTTTATATTTTTAAATATATTTTCGCGAAGTCGGGTGCGTGCATTGTGAGTGCAGAGAACCAGGTCAGCAGAGCCGTTGTAGAGCCAGAGAACCAGGTCAGCAGAGCTGCTCTAGAGCCAGAGACCCAGGTCAGCAGAGCTGCTCTAGAGCCAGAGACCCAGGTCATCAGAGCTGCTCTAGAGCCAGCGACCCAGGTCAGAAGAGCTGCTCTAGAGCCAGAGACCCAGGTCAGAAGAGCTGCTCTAGAGCCAGAGAACCAGGTCAGCAGAGCTGCTCTAGAGCCAGAGAACCAGGTCAGCAGAGCTGCTCTAGAGCCAGAGACCCAGGTCAGCAGAGCTGCTCTAGAGCCAGAGACCTAGGTCAGCAGAACTGCTCTAGAGGGAGAGAACCAGGTCAGCAGAGCTGCTGTAGAGCCAGAGAACCAGGTCACCAGAGCTGGTGTAGAGCCAGAGAAACCAGGTCAGCAGAGCTGCTTTAGAGCCAGAGAAACCAGGTCAGCAGAGCTGCTTTAGAGGGAGAGAACCAGGCCAGCAGAGCTGCTTTAGAGCCATAGAACCAGGCCAGCAGAGCTGCTTTAGAGCCATAGAACCAGGTCAGCAGAGCTGATCTAGAGCCAAAGAACCAGGTCAGAATAGATGCTTTTGAGGGCGAGAACCAGGTCAGCAGAGCTGCTCTAGAGGGAGAGAGCCAGGCCAGCAGAGCTGCTCTAGAACCAGAGAACCGGGTCAGCAGAGCTGCTTTAGAGCCATAGAACCGGGTCAGCATAGCTGTTGTAGAGCCAGCGAACCAGATCAGCAGAGCTGCTCTGTAGCCTAAGAACTAGGTCAGCAGAGCAGCTCTAGAGCCAGAGAACCAGGTCAGCAGACCTGCTGTAGAGCCAGAGAGGCCAGGTCAGCAGAGCTGCTTTAGAGGGAGAGAACCAGGTCAGCAGAGCTGCTTTAGAGCCAGAGAACCAGGTCAGCAGAGCTGCTCTAGCTGACACTGACTGACTGACTGACTGACTGACTGACTGACTGACTGACTGACTGACTGACTGACTGACTGACTGACTGACTGACTGACTGACTGACTGACTGACTGACTGACACTGACTGACTGACTGACTGACACTGACTGACTGACACTGACTGACTGACTGACACTGACTGACTGACACACTGACTGATACTAACTGACTGACACACTGACTGATACTAACTGACTGACACACTGACTGATACTAACTGACTACTCTCTACTACTCTCTCTCTACTACTCTCTCTCTACTACTCTCTCTCTACTACTCACTCTCTACTACTCACTCTCTACTACTCACTCTTTACTACTCTCTCTTTACTACTCTCTCTCTACTCCTCTCTCTTTACTACTCTCTCTCTACTACTCTCTCTCTACTACTCTCTCTCTCTACTACTCTCTCTCTACTACTCTCTCTCTACTACTCTCTCTCTCTACTACTCTCTCTCTACTACTCTCTCTCTACTACTCTCTCTCTCTACTACTCTCTCTCTACTACTCTCTCTACTTCTCACTCTCTACTACTCTCTTCCACTCACTCTCCTACTCTCTACCTACTACTCGCTCTCTACTACTCTGTCTACTACTCTCTCTACTACTCTACTTCTCTCTACCACTCACTCTACTACTCACGTTCTACCACTCTCTCTGTACTACTCACTCTCTACTACACTCTCCACTACTCTCTCCACTACTCTCTCCACTACTCTCTCCACTACTCACTCTACTCACTCTCTACTACTCATTCTCTACTACTCACTCTCTACTACTCACTCTCTACTACTCTCTACTCTTTACTACTCTCTACTACTCACTCTCTACTACTCACTCTCTACTACTCACTCTCTACTACTCTCTGCTACTCACTCTCTGCTACTCACTCTCTACTACTCACTCTACTACTCTCTACTACTCACTCTGTACTACTCTCTACTACTCACTACTAAATCTACTACTCACTCTCTACTACTCTCTACTACTCACTCTCTGCTACTCACTCTCTGCTACTCACTCTCTGCTACTCACTCTCTGCTACTCACTCTCTGCTACTCACTCTCTGCTACTCGCTCTCTGCTACTCGCTCTCTGCTACTCGCTCTCTGCTACTCACTCTACTACTCACTCTACTACTCACTCTGTACTACTCTCTACTACTCACTCTGTACTACTCTCTACTACTCACTCTGTACTACTCTCTACTACTCTCTACTACTCTCTGCTACTCGCTCTCTGCTACTCGCTCTCTGCTACTCGCTCTCTGCTACTCGCTCTCTGCTACTCGCTCTCTACTACTCGCTCTCTACTACTCTCTCTCTGCTACTCTCTCTCTGCTACTCTACTCACTCTCTACTACTCGCTCTCTACTACTCGCTCTCTACTACTCGCTCTCTACTACTCGCTCTCTACTAGTCATTCTCTACTACTCACTCTCTACTACTCTCTGCTACTCACTCTCTACTCTCTATGACTCATCCTCTACTCTCTACCTCTCTACCTTCTACTCTCTACCTCCTACTTTCTACCTCTCTATCTCTCTACCTCTACACCTCTACCTCTACACCTCTCTACCTCTCTACACGCACACATATGAACATATATATATGCATATATGTGCATATGCTTTTATATATATATATATGTGTGCGTGTGTATATATATATATATATATATATATACACACACATATATATAATCTGCATATCTATATAAATACAAATTTAAATGCATGCATACATATATGCATACATATGCATGTTATGTACATGAAAGTTTGAAAAACACTAATAAAAGCAAAGCTAAAAAGCCACCTAATAAACAGAATTGCTTTAACTTAAACAAGGGCGAGACCTATTGAATTTTCAATGCTTGTTTACTTTGGTTCCATCAAGAAGGCATTCAGATGTGTCACACATTTGCCATAAATTCTGAATGTTAGCACTCTAGTTGCTCATTAGATCACTGTAGTAAAGCTACTGCTCACCAGGGAAGTCTGCTGCTGGTATTCAAAGTGCATGTTTCAGTCTGCATGTCAGAATTTTTTAATGAAATAGAAGAATATTTGAGAAGTCACTCAAAATGTGCCCTAATTTTTCTTTCTGCGGCACTAATCATACTTTCTATGGCAAAATGAACCCCCTCATTTTGTTCCTTTTTAAATTAAATGTTTTAAGAGTTACCACTTTATTCCAATCAAGATGGCTTCAGGTGTGCCATACGGTTGTCATAAGTAGGACTGTTAGCGCTCTAGTTGTTCTTTAGAAAGCTCTGGGAAGCTGCAGTAGAACACAAAGGAATCAACTGACAGTCTCTGCCCTTGTTGGATGTACATGTTTTACTGAGAATGTCAGACCTCATTCTCACATGACTGAGAAAGATAATGTTAATTTACAGAAAATATGCTCTCAGTTTAGCTTATAGATCACCTTCCAAACCTCTGTGGGAAAAGCATGAGAAAATAGTTTTCTCTCAAACATAATTCCTGATATCCCAGCAGAAGGCTTTTTCACCTGGTAAAATCACCTTAGAACACACCACAATTCCTAAAATGAGTATGGTACC
This sequence comes from Triturus cristatus, assembly GCF_964204655.1. Taxonomy (NCBI): domain Eukaryota; kingdom Metazoa; phylum Chordata; class Amphibia; order Caudata; family Salamandridae; genus Triturus; species Triturus cristatus. The sequence goes on from NC_140586.1 coordinate 15,671,743, forward strand.
ATCAACAAGTGATTTATAATGTAACTAAAGTCTTAAAACCTTCTATTAACTGCAATGCTTTTTAATGAGGTGCCATCATGTATATTGGTCCCAAGATGGCTGCCAACACCTTTGGATGAAGTACTGACAGCCAGTCAGATCTCACGATGAGATGTGTGGTTAGGCTCCACCCAGATATATCTATGATTTTACTTTTGATTTTCTCAGCAACTACTGAACGGATTTACTCCATTTAACCAAAAGGTATGAGTGTGAACCAAGGGCTACCTCTTTGCCAAATTTCGTGTAATTCCATTCAGCAGTTCGAGCTGCAGCTGCCATTAACAGTTCCTATGGAAAATTGCATGGGGAAAACACGCTTTGGGACCCCCCTTTTTTCTCGGCCCCCGCTTGACGAATCACCCCGAGACTGATAGGAGCGGACCGGAGCGCCCCACCAGTTTTGAAAATTTTAAGTGGACTTAATCCCTCGTGCAGCAGTGCGCCAGGAGCTGCGTTTGCAGAGTGGTGTAAAAAGGGGGCGTGGCCTCGGACCACCTCTCTGCAATGCAGCTCGGTGGCGCATACTGGAGGTACCCGGTGGGCTAGTTGACCCCAGGGACCCTCAGGAATGAAGGGGACTTAATACCCCAAATTAGAACGGGCCCCCTGGCGCGTTTGCAGAGTGGTTGGGAAAGGGGGCATGGCCTTTGTCCACCTCTCAGCAATCCCACTGTGTGGGGCTTACTGGAGGTAAGACGTAGGCTAGTTGGCCCCTAAAGGACCCCCAGCAGCAAAGGTGACTTCAATCCCCATCCAAGAGCGCGCCAGGGAGTGCGTTTGCAGAGTGGTGGGCAAAGTGGCCTGCTATGAGAACTTAGCAATCCTGTTGTGTGGGACTTACTGGGGGTAATAGGAGGGGTAGCTGGCCCCCAAGGTTGTCGTTGGGGGCCAATTACCCCTCTCGTTACCTGCAGTAGGTCCCACACAGTGAGATTGCTAAGGCGTCTAAGGAGGACATGCCCCCCTTTCTCCACCACTCTGCAAATGCGCATCCTGGCAGACTACAGGATGGGGGATGAAGTCTAATTTACTCCAGAGGGACTTTGGGGGCCAAGAAGCCCTCTTGGTACCTCCTCTAAGTCCTATGCAGCGGTGGTCTGAGGCCCAGCACCCTTTCTCCACCACTCTGCAAACATGACTACTACTTAAAGAAGCATCTTTCTGCACCTCTGACTTAGAGGTAGTTTTAATCCCCCTGCCCTATTATGTACTAGGGCCTTACAGAGGAGGTCATGCCAATCACAGGGGTACCCCCAATGCATAGTGTTCCCTATTGTATGTAGGTGTTTTCACTGTAGTCTAAGTGTCTTTTAGCATAGCACTGGCTCTAGGCCTGGTTAGTCAGAGTCAGTTACCACCAGTACCCGTCAGCAAAAAGTTGGGGGCACAGGATGACTTTGAAACAAGGCCTCTTTCTGCTCCTCTGTTGCCTCTTTCTGCATTTCTCTTGCTTCTTTCTGCGCCTTTATTCCTCTTTATGCACATGTCCTACCTGCATAGCTAGAAATTAGCATTTAAAAAACCTTAAAAATTCACTGGAAAAAAACCACAGGTTTCAGGCACGTTATAGTTAGTTGGACATTTCAGTTGTACAAAACCAGTGAAATTCAGCCGTTATAGTTAGTTCAGCTAACTAGAAGTCGCACCCCCGCAATGCACTGCTGATGACGTCACATATTACATCACTCATGACATGGTCAGTGACATCACTGAAGACATCTCAAATGACATCACTGATGACATCATCCACTTGATATTCTGATGCATCTTCCCACACCCTAATATAACCTTTTATACACCCACTCTAAATTACAGCCTGCTATTCTCAAAACCCTAGACACTCCAACACTAATAACTACATACCCACTCACTGATTTTTAGGTCTACACCTACATCCACTCACTCACCTATTCAGTCACTCATACTTTCGGTCACTCATCAGTACAGGACTATCATATGCACTCATACACCTATATAGACACTCACACACCGCCACTCATCCATAGAGTTACTCACACACCTAGTCAGTCACACAAAGAATTAATCACACTCCCATTTACTCACCTATACAGTTATACACACACACCACCTCACTTACTCATACAGATACCAACACATACTTACACTTTTATACAGTCACTGATAGAAGCACACACTCATCCATACAGCCACTCTCACAATCACTCACTCTCACATATAGCTATTTATATTCTCCAACACTCACATATACTGCCTTTCACATATGTAGTTACTCACACATGTACCACTGAGACATCCATTCACTCACCAACACACCTATACACACACTCACCCACCCATACAGCCCTTTACAGATACACTCTTGAATCCATACACTTAGTGAATCACTGGGAAGGGGTGTGGCGCTGCGCACAGGGCGACTGACTCCGGAATATGGGGATCTCGGTTTGATCCCTGGCGCCAGATTAGCCCAGCACCATGTGACTCTGGGCAATAGCTTGCTTAATCTTCCCTACAGCCCCCAGCCCCCAGCACCTAGAGACCCTTACGGGTGATTGTTCGCGCTTTATAAATGTGGATTATTAAACACTGAGGCACTCATACAGATACTCAGACAACCAATCAATAACCTGTATAGACACTCCTGTAGCTTTTCACCAACCCATGTAGCCGCTTACACACTGACATACTGATACAGACATTTACACAGTTTAGTCACTTACCCATGCATTCAGTAAGATACGTTTAATCTCTCACTTAGTCAGTCACGCACCTACCAGATCATCCATTGAGGCACTCATACACCCACTCATTCTTCAATACAGCTTGGCCTATATATATTAAACATATTTAAAATTTACAGAAACACACAGTCACTGGATGATGTCATCAGTGATGAGACAGACCATGTCATGAGTGCTGTAATATGTGACGTCATCAGCAGTGCATTGCGGGGGCGCGAGTTATAGTTAACTGAACTAACTATAACAGCCGAATTTCACTGGTTTTGTACAACTGAAATGTCTAAATAACAATAACGTGACTGAAACCTGTGGTTTTTTCAGTGAATATATATATAATCTACTCTCTCTCTCTCTCACACACATACACACACACACATATACAATTTGTTTACTACACAAAGCAAAGTTAAAAGTGAAGTTATGGTTTGCTTTGTTTTGAACACCAACGTACGTTTAACAAAATCAGAAACTCAGTTAGAGTGCAGTTATGGTTACAAATGACAACCCAATGAAATTCTTAAGTTATGATTAAGATAACAATTCATAACTTGCACAACTGCATTTCAAAACTTAATTCACACACCTAATGCAATGTTCCTGGACTCACCCTCAATAAAATAGATGCAGTTACAAATGTTTTAATTCATTTTACAGATGAAATTGCATCATATTACCCTTACCACTTTTATTGACACAAGTATGGATGCTATATTTATAGGCATAAATATTGTAAGGCTCAGGCCAGGCCCTGCACCCAACCCACCATGGGTGGCCAAATACAATGGTGCACTTTTGCCAGGCCCTGCGCCCATCCCGACGTGCATGAACACTCCCCACTGCACACATCTTTTGGCCATGCTCAGCGGGGTTGATGGAAAAAACTGGTTCACCACCTGGACCTTCTGTATTCATTTTTTTTCCATTTTTTTAGGGTTCACAGATCCAAATTTGAATTCACAGCCTGATAACTTGAACCCAGGGCAAGCTTCATATTCTCATGCTAGATCAGAGACCCCCGACTTAGCTTAAATTGTTTGAATTCAAACAAATAATAATAATTTGGGGTCCTGGTACCACAGTATCAGCACCCCTGGAGAAGCACTCTGACAACAGAGGGAGGTTTCGAGGGGCGGTTAAAGCAGCTGACAGCAGAGGGCGAGTAAAAGAGAGAGTTGGGAAGCAAGCTGAAAACTGAGGGTGAGAGGGAGGGGTTGGGGCAGTAAGATGAAACTGGAGGAGCTAGGGAAGCACATGGACAACAGCGTGTGGGCTGGATAGGCTGGGGAAACACACGGACAACAGAGGAAGTGACTGGGAGAGCAAAATGAAAATGGAGGGTGAGCAGGAGAGGCTGAGGTAGCAAGCTTACCGAGAAGGGCAGGTGGAGTTGCTGGGGAAGCACACATATAATGGAGGACATTCAGGAGGGGCTGGAGAAAGGCATGGGCGGCAGATTGTGGATGTGGCTGGAGAAGCATATAGTCAATGAAGGACGGGTGGAAGGGCCTCGGGAAGCATACGGACAGCAGGGTTTGTCATGTAGTTCGTAGGAGTCCCCCAGGACAAACTTAGGGCTTGGTGTCCTGACTGCTTCCGGACAACCACACAGGATATGTCAGCCGTTAGACCAGCTAGGTCTACAGTGCCACCACCACCCTCCTGTATTCTACAGTGGTGTAGGTCATCTCTGACAACCACCGAACATAACAACCCTGATTCTTCCAGGATAGTGGAAAATAGTACAGTAGGTTTTACCCAGATACTCGTGCTGGCTTTCTCTCAGAAAATACACAGGATGGCGATTAGGAAGTTTCAATAAGAATCTATTGGTCCAGCGACAGCCTGGTGTAAAACATATGTGCTGTGACAATCAGGAGACAGAAGCATACACAATAGATTGCTTGTACCATTATAGTGAATAGTAGATACATTTCTACCATAGTGCTACAAAGATGAATAGAGTTCAGATAAAAACAGTAGTACTTGCATATTTCTAAAATGCGCCCCCTTGAGTAATTTGCTAAAATGTCCCTAGCCTAACCTGGATGTGTAGGTGTGTATGCGTATAGATATGTGTATCTGTAGCCAAGAAACCACTAGGCAAGAACCAACCCCCTCACCTGATGGTTGGGAATGAAGGACGTCTCTGAGTCGAGTATGACAATCCACAAGGGATGTCAGTCCGCTGTGTGTCGAAGATTCGGCATGCAGGACCCTCGTGTCAGCTTGGAAGGAATTCTCCTCTAATTTGTAGGGGGGAATGAGGGTCTTTTATACTAAATTGGTCACCCCAGGGTTTTTCTAGAGTTGATATGTTTTTAAAACAACCATGGATATTTTGAAAACAATATTTATGTTTTGAAAACAGTGACCAAGTGTGATCATGCACAGCTGGCTGTTGGCCAAGGATGAAAGAAAGTGGTGACCCTTATACAGAATAAATCTGCCGTGCCTGGGGACATGTTTATGTACGTCAGGTTAAGGAATTTAGATAGAAAACTAAGAGCCTGGTTCCGAAGAGACAGGCGCAAGCTGTTAGGTAAAAGGTCACCTGTTTAGAATCGTTATAGTCGTGTGGATGGGTTGATGTATGTAAAATGGAGTATACATGAGAGGGCTATCCTAAAGGACATGACGCTCATCAAAAGATCAACAAGGTCAGCTAGGTAATGATAAATCTAATGCTATAAAAAGGCATACAATAATTTACAATACAGCATACTAAAAGCCTGAAAAATCTCCAAAATAGAAAAGTTATTTTTCCCTAAAAAACCATTCAAAAGTTCCTCTAAACTTAAAGTATATATTGTTATTATTGCACTGAGCACCTTAAAAGCCATGAAGCTCAGTTAGAGCCGAGAAGAAAACATAAAACAAAGTCAGTTTCGACCTTCAATGTTTAAAATTTAGCCAAACGGTTCCCAGCACAGGAAAGGCCAGATTGTTTTAAGAATCCTGCGCTGAAGACTCAACATCGCTGAACATTGTATCCGCAGATGGCAGTTCCTCAATATCTTCCAGTATCCTATCCAATGAGCAAAGATGGTCATCTCTGGTTCCCACGCAGCCGCCGGGGAAGAGTTAAAAGCCTGCACGCCTGATACCAAAGCTTGAACCTCTGAAGCAGAGCCGATATCCCTTCCAACGGAGCGGCAATATCCCTTGTATGCTCTAGAAATGCTGTTATCAACATGGGAATATGCTGTGGATAACCGCACGTGTGGGCCTGCAAAGGCGCCAGTAGCACTTCTATGTCCGGCAGCGCAACCGATGGAAGTGTCAGACACAGGTTTAACACGCAGCCGAAACCGCAGAAGAGGCAACAGAACACAGACAGGACACAGTCTAGCCAGACCGGTCTGAAAGACAGGAACCAATGTCACTCAGCTCTCGAAGCCAAGGCATAGTCGGGTATAACACCATGCGCTCACGACAACGTCGTTCCAGAAGTGTTCTCTCCATTTCATGAGGAATTGCGATGTCCATTGCGAAGCAAGAGTATAAAAATCAATATGGCCACTATCGAAAGCATGATCAAAAGAAGCCCTCCAAAAACGCTTCCAAGTACAGAGTGTATGAAGGCTGTAATTACTCCGAATATGGTCTGAAAGGTGGGTAAGAGACCTGATCCAAGGTGCTTAAATAAGTGTATTATCCCACTCGTATTAGACATTTTAAAGATATGATGAACAATTTCTCCTAAATGGATCGGGAAGTTCTTACGGACAAGGTGTGTATCTCTGCTGAGGACCTTTCAACCTGGAGATTAAAAGTCTCTCGGGCTGAAGTTAAGGCCACATTTTGTTGAAACAACATGGCTTCCAGTCTGCTCAGCGAATCAAACGTTATACTGGAAACATTCAATGAAGGCCACAGTGTTGGCTCCCTAACTGTGCGAGCCGGGGGAAACAATACTTGCTTACAGCAAACAACCCTGAAGTTTACTGTGACTAGATATGCGATGCCTGCCACCATTACACAATAGCCTTGATCATTCAGCTAAATAACTTCCATTTGAAAGCAATTAAAAAACCGGATGAATCACAGCAGCTGGGGAGCCTTTGAAGTAGCAAGATAAGTTCACTTTTGAACCATTACACGTTCCATAAAGCGACACATCTTTGAACACTAAAGACCCACTTAAAGCTTTCCTGCAGTCTTTACCACTTTAGAAACCTTAAGTGTCCTTATTTCTGCACCTATATCTACACGGTAACTCCCAGGTTTCCTGTATGAACCGTTCACCCAATGCTTCATACCTGCCTGCTTGGATATATCTAAGGCAGTATTGGAACTGAAATGTCGTGCTTGGCAGTGTGATATATATTCATGAATTAACCCTTCTGTAGATAGTGACTGCTACAATAAAAGGTGACTTCTCCAATTTCTTAATAAGCAGCATGGTGTACTTTGCATCTCTGCGTGCCATAGTCAACTGTCTGTCAGTCAGATTGCAAAACGAGAACAAGCTTGTGCTGTTAATGTATTTCCATGGTACATGGCCTGAACACAATGATTGCAGCGTCCAGCTTAAAAGCATAATGGAGCGCAATTGAGATTGCCCATGCTGTGTAATAGACAAATCTTTTTCCATTACGTCGATTGCCGAGGACACAATCTTGCCCAATTTATAAATATGTGAGGAAAGTGTGGTCATACCATTGTCTACCACAGCCAGGGCCTCTTCGAGGTTAATCCGATCAATTTCATGTAATCTCTCTGCAGCATCCTGTTGGGAGACTTTCCATAGTTCATGGCATACAAGAAGGTTTTTTTTTTTATGCGGTTTCATTGGACCTAGCAAGGAATCCCTAAGATCCATGTTTGATGATATAAGGGACAAGTGTTGTTTTACCTGTTGTAGTGTTGAGGTTTTAGCCATTCTAGGCACAGCTTCCCAACACTATAAGTAGTCACTACCCCTGGGTCATCTGTGTGTACCTAGCATGGGTCAGGCCTATCGATATTAAATCCTCTGGTGGTACCCTTGAACCTTGCTTGACACCTATTTGTGTCGATAGGCCAAACCAACCATCCCTTTCAATTGGGAGATGAAGAATTGTATGTACCATTCTGTATCATTGCACCCAGCATTTCCTCACTTATCAGTGTCATTCGATGCACCTGCAATAGGTATGGGTAAGAAGATGCATGGTGTTTTCAGGTGTTTAACTTTTACAAACCCGTTGCAAGTAGTTTGCTGCACTGTTCTGTTCAGGAATATTATCTAAATGGTATGAGTTAAGCTTTAAATAAAGCCTTTGTTTCCTGAACCTGCCAATCTTTTGTCCCCCAGATGGCTTTTTTGTCTATTGTGTCCCTCCAAAAGTCGAAACCTTGTATAGACAGTTGGGAGATGAAAGGTGCTGAATATATAAGCTTTGTGTTAGTCAGCATCATTTTCTTCGCATTTTTATTAGTCTGTACTAACTTATAGTAGTCAGTCAGTCAAAACACTTTATTCGATTAATTAAAATCATAAAAGTACAAAGTTCATGAAGGAAAAACAATCCAGGACATATACTGTACAAATATAATTGCAATAAGTCCACAGAATAAAAACAACATAAAAGCATACAAAAAAGGCATACATTAAAAATTGCTCATTGATTGCACAGGTTGGAAGGATTTTTTCGCTTTGCAGCGCATAGCTGCCACCAAGAAATTTGCCACACTAAATATGATACGAGTACTGCTCAGCTGTTGGAGGAATAACAGAGTAGGTCTAACTTTTAAGAAAACAAACAACTCAGTTCAAAGGGAGAGTCCAAGGGCATGAGTTTAAAGACCACTAAAGATTATATCCCCAAACAACTAGTATTATCAAACAATGAAAATCCTAGGGTCTATACAATTACCAGAAGTACCAGTGAGCGAAAGAGCAGAAAAACGAAAAGAAACAAAACAACACCACCTCCAAGTTGTAACCTAAACCGGTGCGGTGATGGTCAACCTATTTGGTAAGAATTGGCAGACAGAGTGCGTCTAAGGGCAAAACCCTTTTAGGACGTAATCCCTCACTCACCAATGGTGACATGCTTCATCATAGGGACTCTCCTCCCAAAGGAAAATCCTAGTTCCTTTGGGGGCTACAACCCCCTCACTGTGAGGGAGGAGCTCAGGGATGTTTTGTTTAAAGTGTCAGAGGATCGACTAAATCCACATATGATGAGCCAAGATGTATGAGGGAGGTGGTAGTGTTTTGTTTCTTTTCGTTTTTCTGCCCTTTCGCTTACTGGTACTTCCGGTAATTGTATAGACCCTAGGATTTTCATTGTCTAACTTGTAAGAAGCCAGCTTCCTTCAAAATTGGGAGCAAATATTTTTTTCGGCTTACAGTATAAAACTCGCAAAACATAATAAAATGCAAAGTATCTTGGGATGAAAAATCATCGCAATGGCATGGCGTGCTACATTCGGGCTTACCCCACGATGGATAAAAACCAAGTGAATAGTGGATCAAATTAAATCTAAATCTCAGCAATAAAAATCTATGAAATGGGTTGGAAACAATACTTAGATAGGGTTCCAGCGAGGGAGACAAGAGAAGCAAAAAATGCGCTCTCACACTAGGTTTTAAAAGTTCACTCTCCTCGTGATCCATTGTAACCCTGTCTAAAAAAGACTGCCTAATCCAAGCAATATCTGCCTTAACTATAAGTCATGGGGATGAAAAAAGCTCAGGGCGCCCAATACGAGAGAACGCCGCTCTGACGTACTCCAGCCAGGGTATTCTTTTGGGATAGTCTAAGGCTAGGACGTCATTCAAGATCTGATGGTTAAGAGAGATTTCCTGGTTCAACCAGGTTTTCACCCAGAATAACAATGGGGCCAACTTCAGTTTATCGGAGACATAGCCCAAACCAACCTCCGCATGAATAGAAAAAACAGGGGTTGATTGGGGGAACTGAAAGCAAATGATGCAGGAATCTGTTTTCTACCACTTGAATCATATCCTGCGTAACGTAACCCCACAGAGCCGCGCCATAAGTGGCGATAGCCAGGCTTTTTGTGGTATAGACTTTCAGTAAAGCCTCCATTGGCCTTGCCCCCAGTTTTTTAGCAAAACTCATCAGTGGTGAGGTAGACCTGGCTACAGTTACGTTTAGACTTGATTTGCGGGCCCCAGGAGCCATTCTCATCAAAGAACTCCCAAGTAGCAGAAAACCTTTACCCTGGTAATCTCATCCCCATTACAGAATAAAGATCTAGAATTAGACTTTTTGCTCTGTTTCCCCACCACCATAAAATGGGATTTCTTAATATTCACCTTAAGATCTAGAGCAGCCATGAAGGCACCAAAGGCATCCAGCAGTCTCTGGAGCCCCACCGCAGTGGGGGCCAACAAGACTGCGTCATCCGCGTACAGAAGAACTGGTATAACCAGTTCCCCCACATGCGGCGCATCCGGTCTCGGGACCCCCAGAGACCCCTCCAGGCCGTTAATATAAATAGTAAAGAGGAGTGGGGCAAGGATACACCCCTGCCTCACCCCTCTCTCTGACCTAAAGTGCTTGGTGCATTTCCCATCCTGAGTGACCCTCACAGATGCAGATAGATCCTGATGCAATGCTGCAAGGAAGCTTACTAAAGGAGGGTCAATACCTAAGTCCAGCATGATGGACCATAGCTTGGACCGATTTACTAAGTCGAAGGCGGAGGACAGGTCCATAAAAGCCATAAAAAGGGACCCGTCCTTCGCCACCGTATATTTACTGATTAAGAGCTGAAGATTTAGGCATTGATCGAGTCCCCCTATTTGCTCTAAACCCATATTGGAGATTCGATAAAATGCCCCGACTATCTAGAGCATCCCTGAGTTTAACAAGTAAGACCCTGCCCAAGATCTTGACCGCAGAGTCTAACAGGGAAATGGGTCTATAACAAGAAGGATCATCACGTTGGCCCTTTTTAAAAATTGGTATAATTAATGCGGTAGCCCACGAAGCAGGAAACCTGTAGCTCAAAACCACGTTAAAAACATTGACTAAAATCCTTGCCCAAAAACTAGGCGCATAGCCAAAAAGGTCTGCTGGTACTCCATCAGGGCACGGCGCCTTATTACTAGCAGAATCCTTTATGGCTCTCTCCACAACCAGTTGCTCAAAGAATAAGGAGGGCATGGAGCGGAGTGCTGAAGGGATGGTGCTACTAGTAGTACTAGAACCACAAGCCCCATAGATTTTACTGAAGTGGTCGTACCATAGCTCTTCCTGAATTACACAGTCTTGGGTGGTGCCCTCGATATCCGAGAAAAAAGGATTATTAATTATAGCCCAGAACTTACCACTGTCCCGGAGGACATCGATAGATAAAAGGTTGTCCCAAGCATCTAGTTTTATTGCCTTTTTCCTATTGGCAATTGCCTCTTTATAGGCCCTTCTCGCATGTGCAATTGCCCCCCTATCCCTAGGGCTCTTTTTTAGCGCTTCATACAAAATCCTATGAGCCCTAGAGCAACTCCCATCAAACCATCTAGGGGGGTTACTACTTCGGCGAGTATTGGTGGAAGTCAGATCCCTGGAGATCTGTGCACAAATGGCCTCAAAGGCCCCTACCACCTCCTCTGGAGTCGAGTGATCATTCAAACAGGTGGCCCACGGCCCATCCATCTTGGCGCAAAGCTCCTCCAAAAAGGATGCGGGGGCCACCTTGGCCCATTTGACCCTACGGCCCTGGTCTTTCACAATCAGGGGGAGATCTCTGTGACAAGCATGGCGCGCGCCACCCAGGCACTTCGGCATAACCAACTCCATAAATACCGGGTTGTGATCACTATGAGCAGATGGAACAACTGTATGAGCTAAAACCCTGGCTAAAACGCCAGAGGACAGAAAAAAATAATCAATTACTGAGCCCAAGGTAGAACCTTTAAACGTGCTAACCCTGCCCCCAACCTCTATAAGATTAGACTCAAAGATGTTGGTGGAGGCAAGGAAAACCTCAAGGGCCTCCCCCTGCCTCGTATGCTCGAAATGAGGAGCCACAGCGCCTACAGGCCCCTCATGGGCTTCACGGGGCCTCAGATAACACTCGCCAACACAAGGATGAATATTAAAATCGCCCATAAGGACGATCTCGAAACCGGTGTTTTGTTTTTGACTATAATCTAAGATAAAAGATTGCAAGGCGACCACATGTTGTGTGAGGTCAACGCCGTCTCTTGCATTATAGAAATGAATTAATAAAAATTTCAAGGTGTGGGAAACGAGCCATTCAACACAGAGGAAATTGTTTGACCCGGTAGCCAAACGAGTGAAAGTGGCCACCAGATGCAATGAAAAAAGAAACAATAAGCCCCCTTTTGCACGTCCAGCCCCTCCCATAACTGCCGGAACAACAAAGCTAGAATAACCATCCAGACTAAAGTTACTAGAAGGGTCCCAAGTTTCCTGCAGGGCAATAATATCATGTTTGGCTAAAAAATCCAGCCAGGATGGGTCCGCTCTTTTGGAGCTGGACCCAGCCACATTCCAACTAAGTAATTTACAGCTAGCCCCACCAACCAAATTATCAATACCAAGATCAGCTATCTGAGCCGAATCTGGCAGTCAATCATTAACTGCCAAATCTGACAGTGGGGAGTAATAATTGTTCAAGATCAAATTAGAGGGATGTGGCAGCAAAACATTCTTAGGAGGCTGACGAGCTTCATGCAATTGCGGTACCCCAAAGTTTTGGCCCCCCGCTGAATAAGGCAGACTTGACATAGGATATTGCTTCGAGGGTGGGGGGGGGGGGGAGTATATTTAACCTTACGGGCTTCAACCCGATGATTGTGTGACCCAGGGAAAGGTTGGGGGGCGGGTTGATAGAAGAACCCTAGGGGGACTGCTCTCATTTCCCCTTGCCTAATCTCAGACCCATCCCAAAACAGACTGTCAACAATATTTGGTTTATTGAAATTAATGATTACACAATCACCCACCAGTCGCTTCGGTTGCCGCCCAACCCACCCCACCCTTCTAGCCATAATAATATTTGGGGAGATATCCAGACCGCCACAGCTGAGGGCTGTACACCAAGATCTAGTTAATCTCAGTAGATCATGCGTAGGTTCCGTTGCACCCTCTCGGAGCGGAGGAACCCCAACAAAAACAGCCACCAAGGGAGCCGATTCCGGTGGAAGGTCAAGTATAGCCTGGCTCCCCCTATCCTGTTTCGTACTCCGGCCTGCGGGCTGGGGAGCAACATTGCCAACCACACACGGCATATTACTATAGGTATGGGTGGTTAATGGCGGCTGTGAAATAGGAGGGGAAGGGTCCAAGCTCAGCTCCCTACGAGGGGTATTACCCACCCTAGGGGGGCATGATTGTAACAATGGCCCAGAAGAGACTCCCGTACCCATCTCCGACCTAGATTGGCAATCCATAGCCTGGCTGGCCCCCACTTGCTGTAAGCTAATCTCTTTAATAGAGGCTACCAAACTAGAGCATTTTTTAAGCAAATCGGCCACGCAGGCATTCAGAGTCTCCACGGTGTCTTTAGCAATGCCGACCAATAAAGGTTCCAAGCGTGAGGCAATTAAGTTTTCTATTAGGTCCGCTGTAGGGGACCCTAAAAGCCCCTCGGAGGTCAACGCAGCTTTTTGGGGTTTAGGCCGTTTCGGGCACTTCTTATAGTTCCTCGCAACGCCCTTAGTGCCATGGGCCTGTTGCTCCAATTGATCTACCACGCCCTGGTTAGAGATAACAGGGTCCCTAGCAGCGGGTGGATTAGAGACGACCACTACGGGATCCAAAGGGATGCTAGGTACAACCACACAATCACTAGGAACACAGGGCAAGATAGGAGGTACCAGTCCAAGTTCCAGTTCAGCGTTAGCAATTTCTTTCGATAACACCCCCACAGCAGAAGACAAATATGAAATTATACAATCCGATTTTCTGGGAACCTTCGCTTTCTTCCTGCTCCCCTCCAATGACGCTGCTTGTTTACGCTTACCCATTATAGAGCGTTAGTGGGGTGGCCGGGCCCGGCCTCCTTTGGCCTCTGACGGGCGCGGACGGGCCCACCCTTGGCCCGGGCTTTGCCCGGGCACGCCCGCGCGCGTCCCGCGGGGCACCAGCGGTGAAGAAATAGGTCACCAGGCGCTGCCTGATGACAACAGCGGCGAGCGCCTGGTTCAGGGGCTGCTGGGAGGTGTAGTCCTGCCCCGCTGGCCGTTCCCCTCACGGCGGCGCTGATGGTGCAAAGAAACGGAGGAGTGAGCATTATTCCTCCGCAGTGGCCGTTCCCCTCACGGCGGGCTCTAGCGGGCTCTGGCAAGCTCTGACGTCGAGTAACTCCCCACGGTAAGTGCGTCCCGCGCTGCGGGGCACCAGCAGTGAAGAAATAGGTCACCAGGCGCTGCCTGATGACAACAGCGGCGAGCGCCTGGTTCAGGGGCTGCTGGGAGGTGTAGTCCTGCCCCGCTGGCCGTTCCCCTCACGGCGGCGCTGATGGTGCAAAGAAACGGAGGAGAGAGCACTATTCCTCCGTGATGGCCGTTCCCCTCATGGCGGGCTCTAGCGGGCTCTGGCAAGCTCTGACGTCGAGTAACTCCCCACGGTAAGTGCATAACTTATAGTAGTATCACATTGGGTCTGATGTATTGAACCCAGAAAAGTATGCAAATTTCTATACAAATGTGGCAGAACTACCTTTCGGCGGTGTCGGGCAATGTTCTCATTGGTGGTAAGCATTTACAGTGCGTGGAACACTAGCTCTGTGCAAAAAGTGATGGCCATAATCCTGGTAACAAAACATACTATCGTAGTCAGGTGTATCTTATCTTTATACAATTCCCAGTAAGAAAATGCAGCAGATTGTTCTAAATCTGAAAGCATAGTATTTACAGTCTCAATGTCCCAATCATCAGAGAGCGTACTCGGGGGTAATGAAGTCATTCATTGAAATTTGAACACGTATGGAATTTTCAAGTGTTCAGTAGGACCAAATACATCATATGAGACCCTATCCCAAACTATACAATCCGGTAATGGAACTGCTGAAATGTTCACTAGGGACAGGTCTCTGTTCACGGTGTAACGACATATGTGGTTTCAAGACCAAGTTCACAGGTTGTACTGCAGAGCGTTGTGGGAGGTAGTGTCCATTTAGTGTATGAAAAAGACAGTTACTATACCAATCAAAATTAATAGGAAAAGGATCCCTAATGCAAACCAAAGATGCTACCAAGGTTACACTAGGTAAGTCTTTTTCAACCAGAGATGGAATTGTTGAATATTTTCTTTCTTGGAAATGGGTGGCGTTTACTCAGGTTAACTTGGATCTGAAGAAAAGACATCGAAGTCGATGAAGTAGCCAGACGCAGTTCGATCTACCTTTGGGAGCCCAGCAGTGTTTGTAGAACTCGCAGTTGCTTCTTGTGAAGACACGTTGATGTAAAATTCATTGTTGGGCCGAATTAGAATTTGCGTTTCAGTTTCTTTTGGATGTTGTTCAGTTTTAACAGGTGTAATTCGCTCTCCATTATTGGCTTCTCCGGCATCTTGCACAGAGGAGTCTTGAAACGTTATTATTCTTTCCATCTGAACTTCTCGTATAGTAGCGAGAGGAGATCTGCGGCTACTCAGGACTCCATGTGCCCTATTGTTGAAAATTGGCCACATAGTGTGGTTTGATCAGATCAATGGAGACAAATCTTTTTTCCTTTCGGCCGGCAAGAGGCTGAAAAAGTACTGTTCTTGTTCCTTGAACCACCAGGACAGGTACAGGTGTTCTGTAAGATGGCCCAAACTTCTTCGGGTCCACATTCTTTTCTCTGACCAGGTCCCCAACCTTTGGAACCCAGACAGGTCCTGCCGGAACCGGTTTCACTTCCCCAGTGGTGGTGCGTTTTACTTGGACATTGCTTTGTAATGCACAGAATTCTTTGAGTTCCTTTAAAATAGCGAAACGATCATTCACTTCAAATGGTTTTACATCCGTCACTGTGCTGGCACAATCGAGGTCAGGTACCCATATTCTTGTCCCAAATAGAATCTCATAGGGGGTATGTCCTCCCAAGGATTTTCTTGGCATAATATTTAGTGCCCTCTGGACCCTGTATAGGTGATTGACTGAAGCACCAAATACCCTTGCTGTTAAGGATTGCTTTAGGTCCCAGTTTGTCCTCTCCACCATAAAATTTCCCTCGGGATGGTAGTGGGAGGAGTACCGTAAGGCCACGCCCATACTTTGTTTTGGCTTCCTTGTAAGCCAGAGAGCTAAACGCAGGGCCATGGTCGGAATGTAACGTGCCAATTTTAATTGTATCCCCGTCTTGTGAACTTGACACCCGAGCCACTCTTAACGTTGAACCCACTCTCAAAATACTGAGTTGGAATATGTGTGGCAGGTCTCGCGTCTAAAATGAATTTGCCTGACTGGTTGGAGTTAACTCACAAACAAGATATTGTAATGTTTCAAGAGACCTGGGCCACTCAAGAGCTGTTTTTAGAGGGGTTTGAATGCTTTAATACTGCAGCCCCCATTCCAGAATCTGGAAGACCAGCTGGAGGCCTCTCAATTTGGATCAAAGTTAGGGCAGGAGGCCGTGCCAGGGCGCTCACTACCAATAATGACAAATTTCAAGCCCTGGTCTACAAACGGGGAATTTCGTTTTATTTAATACATTTTTATAATAATGATTTTAAGAATGTTCCCCATATGAACTATATTGATCTGTTTAACTTCATCTCTAATATACAGACATCTAACCGCGGCATTAAACCTGAGGGCATTTGCCTAGGGGGTGATTTTAATGTTAAGCTCCCGAGGGGCATCCACTCTGCTATCTATCCTACGAACATGGCACCATTATGTCATAGGGGAGCCCAATTACTAGACATCCTAGGTATTAACAACTTTACAAACGTAATGGAGCTCGCAGAAGTGTCGACTAGAGCGGGCCATATTGAACCCACCTATAGAGGCAGGGGCTTGACTTCCACTATTGATTATATTTTTTAGGGAATTGTGTATAAAAAGCTGAGCTGATTCCCACACTACAAGGGGATCACAATCCTGTCAATCTAACCCGGAGTTCTATGTCTAGACCAATCTATGATATAGAGTGTGGTGCTAGGGACTTGTCCCCCTCTACTGACAATCTCAGATTGGTCTGGCGTGGAATAGACAACAAAGCCATACTTGGCAGGATGGTAAGAACTCACCCTGAATTGATCGACACTTGTTTGTCATTTAAGGAACATAACCCGGAGGTAGTCGTCGCCTTTTCACAGCTTTGTGCAGGAGTTAAAACCTTGTTTTCTAGGCCTAATAAGAAAGCCCACCTGGACCCAGGTTGGTTCAATGTTGATTGCTCCTCAGCTAATAGAGCTCTGCGCAGGGCACTTGTTAACAAACCCAGAGATAGTTCCCTTATTAAATCACTCAGATTATGTTATAAAAGAGCTATAGCAACTAGAAAGGAGGCAATCATAAGAGAGCATTGGGACAATCTTGCACGGGCCACCGCGTTAAAAAATGGTAGGGATTTTTGGTCGGCCGTTAAAGGCATGAGGTCTCTAGGGAAACCTATGTCTCCTATTAGTTGCAACATCTCTAGTGAATCCTGGGAAGCGCATTTTAGTAAGATCTATTCTGCTCTGGCTGTACCTATAATCATCAATGAGTATATAATGACTAACAGGGTTTTGATTGACCTATCGGAGGTAGAGGAGGCTATCGATCAGAGTCTGGGAGGTAAAGCCCCTGGCCCAGATGGCTTGCCCATCGACCTTATAAAAAGTCATCCTGATTTTTGGGCGCCCCTATTGTTGAATGTTTTTAATAATTTATTTAATTCCCCTATACCCCATACTTGGTCCTCCAGTATTATTGTACCTATTTTTAAAAAGGGGGACCGCTCAGACCCGAGTTGTTACAGGTCGATCTCCCTGATTGATAATACGCTGAAACTTTTAGGGAGGGTCCTGTATAACAAAATTAGGTCATGGGCCCGAGGAGTGTCAGATTTTACATCCTTGCCAGTTGGGGTTTAGGAGGAATATCGGTACTGTTGAACAATGCCTCAACCTGATTATCGGCAAATATAATGTAGCTCAGAAAACACCTATATATTTGGCATTGATGGATCTCACGTCAGCCTTCTACTTTGTTAACCGGTCTCGGCTGTGGACTACCCTTTTAAACTATGGTCTGGATGAGTCCCTTGTATTCTTTTTTAGCTTATCTGCATAAAGACCTACATGCCCGGGTGCGCATAAGCAGGGACGGGGAGGTCTCACAAATTATTGAAGTTGGTAGAGGGGTCAGGCAAGGATGTGTCCTGGCCCCTCTTTTATTCATCTTGTATATCAACGATCTGAATAAGTCTCTGATAACATTGACCCAAGACGTCCCACGCATTAACGGCAATAAACTTCCGGCCCTGTTATATGCCGATGACGCGGTGCTGATGGGCCGCACCCCAAAAGCCCTTCGCATTCTGGTGCGTGATTTTGTAGAGTTTATGGCCGCCTTGGTTTTATGCACTAATTTAAAAAAAAAACTTTTTTAATGGCGTGTGGGTCAAAGAAGTATTTTAAGTCATCAATAGTTTTAAATTCCAATAGTTTACAGAGCACTTGCACTTTCCCATATCTTGGTCTGGTATTTGCCTCAAATGGATTATGGGCGGACCATGTGGCTTATTGCAGGAGGAAGTTCACAAACTCTACTAACACGATACTCGGGCTATCTAAACCGAGGAATACAGAGATGGTGTCTGCCACTGTTAAAATTTTTAGACTCCAATGTATACCTATTGCCACTTATGGCGCTGAAGTTTGGGGACATCCTAATAGAGGCATCATCCAGGATGAGGAGAATAGATTCTGTCGTTAAATCCTGGGTGCACCTATTTCTTCCTCTAAATATGCCTGTCACTGTGAACTTAATCTGCCATATATTGAAGATTACATTAAGGCTCGCCCAGCATTATTTTGGCTGAGAGTTTGGAGAAATCCCGCGGCCCAACTAGCCAGAGAGATAATATCAGACTGTTTGAAATGTGATAAGGGAATGAACATACCTTGGTTGGCAGCGGTACACAAAAGTTTATCCATTGTGAATTGCAAACACTTATTTTTAAATCCTTTAGACCTCGGCACTATTAGCAGTAAATCCCTTCAGATGGCTCTCTATGCATTCTATAGGGATGCCAGATTGGATAAAGAGCGCAAGAAAGTGTCAGTCGCTAGGTATATGTGTATTGAGAATGTTTCACGTACACCTGCTAGCTATTTATTAAAACCAATTAGTAGCTGGGAAAGGGGGCTACTCTTCCGGCTGAGGACTGACACCATGACATTTATGCTCTCCTTTCCCACTGGGTTTACCTCTAACCTTGATCTACTGCCATGTCCATGTAATAGCCAACAGAAACAATCGATGTTGCACTTTTTATTTTTCTGCTGCTATTATTCAATACTCACTAAAAGGTTTTTACTTCCGTATTTTAAAGCCTCACTGGAGACTGACTATAAGGCTGCATATGGGAAGGTCATTGCTTTAAAAAATGATGAGCTAACCTTTCGGGTTTGCTCTTTCTTGAAGGCGGCGGTACGTACTCGTAACTCTATGTGCCCCTGCTGAATCCTTTGTATTTTACCTTGATATTTTAACTTTTAAGATATAAGCCATTTTAATGGATCCTGCACTTTCTATCTTGTGTACTGTACTACTGGAGGACTAATTTTAATTTCAACTGGACTCTTTTTAACTGTCCTTTTGCTGCTGATATTTTTCGGTGAATATGCTGCTGTTTGTCTGCACTTTTATGGATATGTATTTGTATCCGAATAAAGTTTATATTGATTGATTGATTGTAACGTGCCAATAGCGTATGTCCCCATAAAGACTCGCAAATCCTTTATAACAGTTTGAGCGTCAGCTGAGTGCTGAGGCCAAACCCATAGAAATCTAGAGCATGAATCCACTGCCACCAAGATGTACTTGTAAGGGCCGCCGTGATCCAAATAGACACTTGCGAGAGGTCTGTCGGAAATGAGTAATGATGTGTGTGGTGGCCGTGCTACTGTGGAACCTTTCATCGCACTTTAAGAAATAAGCCTTTGTTTGTTTAGACTAACTTTGCCACCAGAATTGCTGCTTCAGTAACAAAACTGTAGCAGTGTCTCCTGCCTGTGCAGAGCTCAGACCCTCGTGTGCAGCTAGTACTAAACATAATCTGCGATCAGTGTTTGGTATAACTCTACCCTCACTCCTGGAATTTGAGCATTCAGTGTGTTTTGCGCATCTAATTTATAGGAATATTTGAGTGGACAGCCTTTTGGAATGGCAAAGCCGTTCCTTGAGGAGTTGACAGCTATCAGTATGTCTCCGTACATCCTTGTGCTAGTACGAGTGATTGCAGCAACGGCAGCAGTTTGCACTGTCGCCTTGGCGGCTTCATCAGCCAGTGAATTCCCTTCAACGCATACGCCAACATACTGGTGACTCTAGGTGTGAATATTTTTAGCCCGTGGCAGGCATGCTTTTAACTTTGCCACTTGTTCCCATTACAATTTATGTTTAATTGTGCAACCCTTGGAGTCTCTAAACTCATTCTGGCCCCAGTAATGAAGATATTCATTGTAAGACTGTACACAGTAAAACGAATTGCACACTATCAGTGTGGGGAATTCCCAAATCAGTATACTGTAATGCCATTATCAGGGCTTTCAGCTCTGCCAACTGTGCTGTACAATCTCCTAGAGATTATGTAGTCACATTGCTGGGATGGAACTTACCGTCCCGCATACGTCCCTTCACTATAGCAAATGCAGCGCTATACTGCTTCTAAAGTTGGTACAGGGGTTACAACGATTATGCGTTTTCCCTGCGCTAGTGCTCTTTTTTCTCAACAGCAGTCTGTATTGCGGTGAGTATTTTTTCTGTGGCCGCAAATCGCATTTCAGCATTTGTGTATAAATGTGATTTGTATGCAATTGGAACGGTCTCACCTTCATTGAAAGTGAGCTAAGTGTATTTGGATAATCCGAGGACTACCCTGATCACCATGTTTTTAGAATTTACACGTGTGTGCAAGTGTTTAGATGCTATCATGTCAGCCTGAACTGAACGGAGAGTATCTGTGTTTTGCTATGTCCACTAATGTGATGTGAAATCAGGTCTGATTAAGTTGTAGAAGGGTTTTACTCTTTCTGCGTAATATAGAATGTATGTTCTGTTTAAATTTTGAAATCCTAAAATGGATTGCAGACCCTTTAGACTCTTTTGAGGTTGGAGCAGCACACACTCTTCTAAAAAGTTGGCTGCAAGACTCTTGCCTTCACTTAAAAGCTCATATCCCAAAAACAGGACATTGAGATGGGCTATTTTAGATTTCTTTAAATTAAATTTGTAGCCCAAATGGGCGAATCCCACAATTATGTTGTTTACCCTGCACAAGTGTTCAAGTAATTCATCGTCCATCAGATAGATGTCCTCTACTTAGGACACAGCCTCCTCATCACATCTTTGTAATAGTTCTGACACTCTTGCCGAGAATAGTCCTGGGCTGTTCTTATACCCTTAAGGCAAACTTAAAAAATTTCACTGAGCGCTATCACCGAAAATACTGTCAAATATCTGCTTTCTGCAGATATATTCTGGCAGGAGAATCCATTTGTGCTATCTAATGTTGTTTTGTATTTTTTCCGCACAATGTTATTCATTATTGCGGCACTGTGTTCATTTTGAACTGCAATTGTTCGCGTACATGTGTTTAAATCTCAGTAGTGTAAAACTAGACAAAATGTGTTGTCAGGTTTCATTACTGGAAACAAAGGATTATTCATCGGGAGGTGCAAGTCTCAATCACACCTTGGTATTCAAGTTGCTCTAAAATTTCTTTGACCTGTCTTTTTGCATTGTTTTTATAGGGTACTGTCTCTGTGGATTTGGAGTAGATTTTAATGGGATTTCGTGGTGGGTGGACTCCACGTCCCACCCTACATGGTTGCGGTATAATGGCAGAGCTAGCGCGAGCTCACACTCCTACGCGTATGAGTGTTTCAAAGATTCTGGAGCTAGGTCGGAGAAAGCAGGCAAAATGATGCTTTCCCCCTTTGGGCAATCCATCACAAACTCCAGATGGCCAATCCCTTTCTGCTAGCACTACTTTCATATCCAAAGGTCAAATTCACCCAAAAGAGACTTTAACCTTCCTTGCGATATCACCTCTAGTTGAAGTGTAATTTTATACAGTCTATGCGTGACACTAACTCTCTTATCAGGTGTTTCCACGGTGGTGTGTACATTCAATACTGCTGTCACCAGAAAATCCTTCAGGTTCTGGTGAGCTATTGTTTTTTTTTTTTTTTTTTTTTTTTTGAAACCGTTTATTACAAGTCTCAAGAGTATACAAGTATGGGCCTACAACCTTCCGGCCGGCCGCTAGCAATGACAGGAACATACGACATACATTTATAAAACACGTGGTGTTGCGGAGGAGCATGCTCAGGAGGTAACAACGTCAAAAGCCACATCATCCAGACCCCACTATACGGTTTCATTTTAAATTAAGAACAACAAAAAAAACCACACCCACAAGGCAACCCACAATCGGAAATAGCAGCACGTGCTCCCCTAGAGGGGGGATCCCAACTATCCACAGAAGTCTAAAGAGGGGGAAGAGAGCAGAGCGAGGACTGGGGGAACCCAATGCCCGGCAGCGGGGGAATGAGTCGGCTAAGGGGATGGGGCTGGCGAGGTATCAGGCAGCAACGGTGGTGCACAGATACCCCCGCGGTAGGCGTTCCAGGGGCCCCATACCTTCACCCATGTCCCAGGCTTACCCCTCGCCACATACACCACCTTTTCTCGAAACATGCACCAGTCCATGTGTTCTTTCCAGGCCGAGACCGTCGGGGGCCTCTGGGATCCCCACAGTTGAGCAATATCACGCTTGGCTATCATATATCCCAGAGTCACCCACCACGTCTGCGGCGCCGAATAATCAGTCGGTTCCCACACATTCAACAGGCATCTCCTCGCTTCAGGCAACAGCGCCACATGCGTAACCAGTCGCAGCACCTCATGTACACCACGCCAGAACCCCTCCACCTCCGGGCACTCCCACAAAATATGCAGAAAGGTCCCCAAAGCACCACACCCACGCTTACACAACCCATCTCCAGCATAGCCCATACGCAGAAGCTTTGGCCCCGTCATGTAGACCCGGTGGAGTATCTTGAGCTGGACGAAGCGAAGGCGAGCCGGTATGGCCACCTCCTTCGGGGAGGCCACCGCGGAGGTCCAGTCCTCGTCGTCCAACTCCAGCCCGTCGGCAACCCAAGCCGCACGAAGGGCAGTCAACAGGCCCGAGCGGTCGTTAATCAGCTTTTTGTATATCAGTGAGATCGTGCTGTCCGGGACGTGCCCATCCAGCATTCTATCCTCCAGGGGGGAATATTCCGGGATGGAGGCAACGTCCGAGAAGACGGAGCCCAGCGCATGACGGACCTGCAAATACCGAAAGTATTCACTGCCCTGCAACTGAAATTCCGTCTGCAGCATATCGAACGTTTTAAATCCTCCCCTCGTCCAGAGATCCCCCACTTTACTGATACCTATTATGTCCCACTTCTCAAAGCCTTTAGAGGTCCACAGGGAGCCTAACCGCTCAGACGCGTATAGTGGTGACGCCCGGGTCAAACGGTCCTTCCACCCCATAGCTGCATTGGCCGCGTGCCACACTTGCACCATGACACGCGTGGGGCCCGTCAGACGAGCGTCGGGCGCGCTAGAATAGAGCGCTCGATTGTAGTCGCCACCTGGCAGGAGCATCTTGTCCATTTCGAATGCCGGGTTTAAGGCGGGCCCGTATAGGCCATGGTTAATTGCAGCTAGCTGGGAGGCCCAATAGTACCGTTTAATATCCGGGAGGGCAATCCCCCGTCATACCATGGGAGCGTCAACTTCGCCAGGGCAATACGCGGCCTCCCGTCCCAGAACAGGCGGCGTTGCAGACTCTCCACCTCCCGGAAGTAGCGCGCCGGGACTAAGTCCATAGTGTTCTGCAAAGCGTACAGGAAACGCGGCAGAGACATCATCTTGAACAATGCCGCCCGGCCGAGCGGCGAAAGCGGCAGGCGCCGCCAGCGTGCAACATCTACCTGCAGGTGCTGGAGGGGGGGAAGCAGGTTCCGTGCATACCGGGCCTCCGGGTCCAGAGTAATGAAGACACCCAGGTACCGAAATCCCTGCGGGGCGATCTGGATCGGACAGCCCCGCGGGAGAATAGGAGCCTCCCCAGAGAGAACATAGACGCACGATTTAGCCCAGTTGATGACGAGACCGGAGTTACGACCAAATGAATGTAAAACATCAACCAGCACTATAAGTGATTTACGTGGGGAGGCTAGGTACAGAAGGATGTCATCAGCGTATAGGGATACGCGGTCCTCATACTCGGGGGTCCAACGGAGACCACGGATGGAAGGCTCCCACCGCAGCCACTCCGCCAGGGGCTCCAAGGCAAGCGCAAAAAGAAGCGGCGATAAGGGACAGCCCTGTCGCGTGCCCCGGCCCAGCTCAAACGGGGCCGATACTCTTCCGTTCACCACCACCTGCGCCAATGGGCCCGAATACAACAATTTGACCCAGCTGATGAATCCTGGGCCAAATCCAAACTTCGCAAGCATCGCCCAGATGTATGGCCACTCAAGCGTATCAAACGCCATGGTGGCGTCCAAGGACGCCAAAATGGCCGGTTCCCGTATAAATGGGACGCGCGCGAGCACACCATGCAAACGCCGCAGGTTAAGGGCTGTGTTGCGATGGGGAATAAAGCCGGACTGGTCCTGATGAACCAGATCTCCCACCACACCGACCAGCCGATTGGCCAGTACCTTGGCGAGAATTTTGGGCTCCGCATTCAGTAGTGAGATAGGCCGATAGGAAGTAACCCGGTCCCGAGGTCTCCCTTCCTTGTGGATCACCACGATTGTAGCCAGACGCTGGTCAAGCGGGAGGGAGCCCTGCGAGTGGGCCGCCAGGAACATTGCGCGGAGGTGGGGCGCCAGTGTATCCGGTCGCAACTTATACAACTCGATAGGGATACCATTCGGGCCCATGGCCTTGCCAGAAGCGACCGAGCGTATGGCGAGGGCGATTTCGTTGGAGGTGGGAGCGGCGTCCAGCGACACCCTTTCCTCCCCGGAAAGGGACAGCAGCGCGATATCCCTGAGCAGGGCACGGGAATCCTCTTCAGAGCAAGAAGAGACCGGGGAATACACCTCGCGGAAATAATCCGCGAAACAGGAGACCATTTCTTCTGGCTCAGTTACACACACACCATTCGTTTTCTCAATCAGCGGGACCACACGATTCGCTCTCTCCTTTTTGTCCAACCACGCTATCAGTTTACCAGCCTTATCACCCACATCATACAGTCGCCCCTGTTGCTCTCTACTAAGGCCCCTGGCCGCCTCCGTAACGAGGGCCCTATAAGCCGCTTGTTTGAGTTGGAGGACATGTAGTGCAGCATCCGTCACCCCATCTTCTAGATTACCCTCCAACTCGGCTATTTCAGCCTCCACCCGGGTCACCTCCTCCCGCTCGCGCCTCCGGGCGTGGGAAATAAGGGATAGGGCCTCCCCTCTGAGTACTGTATTGAAGGCCTCCCACAGGGAGATAGCCGAAGGCACTGACCCCGCATTCTCATCAAAATATCGCTGGAGGGATTTAATCAAGTCAGCGCGAATGGTAGGGTCGCGCAGGTACCAGGAATTGATTGGGACCACCCTGCCCTCACCCCTCGGAAAGACATCGAAATGTAACAGGAGCGGGGAGTGGTCCGAGATACCCCGTGCCAAATGGCGCACCTCCCCCACCCTCCCGACATAGGCCGCCGGGACAAGGACATAATCAAGCCGTGAGAGACTACCATGGGCCCCCGAGTGGAAAGTGTACTGCAGCTGCGTGGGATGTTTTAAGCGCCAACAGTCCACCAATCCCAGTGTATCCAAGAGGCCGGATAGCCACGCCTGTGCCCGGGGGAGGTCCTTAGGGGGGTGACGATCCACAGTCCCAGAAACCACCGCATTGAAATCCCCCCCCACCACCAGAAGCCCCCCCGGAAGGCCAAGGAGGAGGCGCCCCAGGTCTGCAAAGGTGGTCGACTGCAGCCCCGGTGGGACGTACACTGACACAAAGACAACCACTTTGCCCTCCATTCTCCCCACCAAGACAGTGTAACGTCCCCTATCATCGTGGAGCACCTCATCAATTTCTAACGGGAGCGAGTTCTTTACCATGATACCCACACCCCTTGAGCCTGACGTGAAGCCCGAGTGGGCCACAAGGCGGTAGCCACGCCGATTCATGGCACAGAAGGAATTGCCAATAAGGTGTGTCTCCTGCAGAAAGACTACATCGGGCGAGAGTCGCTTCAAAAACTGCAGGACCACACCTCGTTTGATCCTGTCCCCCAGTCCATTAACGTTCCAAGACAACAAAGTTAATTCCCTACCCCCCATCATACACAGAAACCATCATTCGTCCCCCCGAGAGCACCTTAGAACCAACACAGAAATAAGTTTGCCTTGTGATAATAACGAACAACACCCCATCCCTGCCCACCCCCCCAACAGAACTCCCCCCTCCCTGCACCCCTGCATGAGCCCAAACAGCCCCCCCAACGTGCAGTGTGCCTGTCGCCCCATAGATAGTTAAACTAACTAGACCCCCAGAGGAGGAGGGAGAACCCCCAAGAGACCCCACACAACCTCCATAGGAGGGGAACTCAAGCGAACAGACGGATGGTCAAAAGTGGCATCATTTTTGTCCCGAGCGAGGCCTAATATTAGTCCCTCAGTCCTGATCCGGCGAGCCCTCTCCCCCCGCCGCTCCCCCCCCGCCCCCCCGATCCCGATCCCCAGACAGAGTATCTAGCCAGTCCCCGGCCGCTTCGGGACGATCAAAAAAGTGCGTGCGACCATCCACCTCCACTCGCAGCTTAGCTGGGAAAAGCATGGCGTATTTGAGGTTTAGGTCCCGAAGACGGCGTTTGACACCGAGGAAGCTCAGTCTCTGCTTCTGGACCGCTGGGGTGAAATCAGGATAAAAATTAATGTCCATATTGTCAAGTCTAATCGGTCCCTGTAGTCTGGAGGATTGCAGGATAGCGTCTCTGTCCCGAAAATTAAAAATCCGGGCAATGAGAGGTCTCGGAGCGGCTCCGACCTTAGGCCTTCCCCCGGGAACCCTGTGGGCCCTCTCCACAGCAAAGAATTTACTCAGCCCCCGTGGCTGGAGATGGGTAACAATCAGGTCTTCCACGAAAAGGTCCGCCGCCGCCTCCTCACGTCCCTCAGGCACCCCGATGATACGGATGTTGTTCCTCCGGGCCCGACTCTCGGAGTCCTCCAGGCGGCGATCCATCAGCGCACTCGCCCGAGTAAGCCGGCGCACCTCCGTTTGTAGGGCCACATCTGTCGTAAGGCCCGATGCGGTGTGGGCCAAAGAATCGACTCGGTCGTTGGTCTTGGAGAGATCGGCCCTTACCAGGCCAACATCCACGAGGACCGAGTCGATCTTCTGCGCCAGTGTATCGAAACGCTGGCCCACCGAGGCCTTTATCTCGGCGATGGCGCCCATGACATCCCGCAGAGTCAGATCCGTGGGCAGATCGGGGGCATCAGTAGGGCCCTCAGGGGACCTGCGTGGCACCTCGGGAGATCCCTTCTGGAGGGTATATCGGTCCATGCTGTTGGACTGATGGACTGCGCCACGCCGGGTCGATTTTATCTTTGCCCGGTCACCATCTTGTTTCGTGGCCATGGTCCCAGTCTCCCGGTCGCACCAGCCACGTCGTGAAGGGCAGGCAAGCCGGTCCACGGGCTCCGGGGGGGGGGGCCACCTCAGATCTGCGGGGTGGATCACAGCCGGCGGGCAGGCAGGGTCCCCCGGCGAGGCCACACCAACACACAAAGCCCCGCGACCCAACCTCGCAGAGACAGCAAGGGGGGTGCGAAAGCGAAAGTGAAAGTGCGGGGTACGCGAGCCACCAAGCCCTGCCCGCCGCTGTTGTTCACTTTGTCACTGGATCGCCCCACAGCGCAAATCCGGGGTTCGGCTAGGAGAAGGCCGCAAACCTCAATCGGTGCTCAAGCCGGTGTCCGAGGTCCGATTTGGAAGCGGAAACGGGTGCCACCTCAGCTCAGGCTCACCAACACAGTCCCCTCATCTGGGACAGGATATGTTCAGGATAGTCGTAGGAGGTCGCGGAGGTCCTCGGGAGCCTCGCACCTACGCGGCCATCTTGGTTGCGCGCTAGGCTCCTCCTCTGGTGAGCTATTGTTACTTCTGCCACGCTGTCTAGCATCGTCAGAGCCCATTCCCCGTTCAGAAGCTGCGTCGTCAGTAACCAGGGCATGCCTAATTTTTAAGCCAGCTACTTTCTTCTTTTTAAATTGAGGTTTTACTTTATGTTGCTCTTCCTGTTTGATAATGTAATCTGAAGTGCGATGTGCTTCCAATTTTGTCTTTGGTCGAACTTGAGTCTTCTGTGCTGATCACCCGTATCTTTGAGTTTTTTGATGAACCCTGAAAGGAACGAAAGGAACGTGTATCCGTGTCGTGATAGTTATCAGGTGTTCTAATGTTATCACAATTTCTAATGTTGTTCCTCTTTTCAGAGGACTCCTGTGAGAAGTTGGTCTGGCATATGCTGGTCACTAGTTATAGTGGCCACCTTGCACCAGTCCAATTCGACTCTTATGGTAGATAGGTTTAAGACAACCTTTTAAAGAAAGCTATCCTAGTGGTAACTGTTGAGAGAAGCCTTCAGGCCAAGTCTCAGAGGAATGTAAAGCAGCTTGTTTTACCTTATAATCTCTTGAATTACCAAATGAAAGGACACCACACAGGTATATATATAAAATATATATGTATTTATTTCTAGACACACTCTACTAATCTATTTATGAGATTAGAAGTCAGGAACATATGCACAAATCAATGTTTCACAACAAATTAGGCACTTATATGGCTGGGGCCCTAGGGGCGTACCAGACCATATACTAAAGAAGAGGTTTAGGAATATCGACTTGCAAGGAGACGAGGCCTAGGGCCTTTAGAATCGCTGGGGCCTCACTAATCCCCCCCCCCCCCAGGCAGGTAAGTAAAGGACCCACGGGAGACGCGTGCAGTGTGAGAACACAGCCGCGGGTTCCCCATTGATTTCAATGGAGCAAGTCGAGGTTGGATTTTTAAAGTTTTAGGGTACTTCAGGAGAGTCTACAAGCAAGCCACTTACAAGGTAAGTACTTCGAGGGCCAGCACCCACAGGAGCACCGGAGTGCACGAGTTACCTCACCCAGGGAAGCCGGTGCATAGGTGTCTTTTGGTGTCGGGTCGCGGCGTCGTTTTCAATGGAAGCCGAAGAAGATTTGCTGCTTGTGAGGACTGGAGAAGTGTCCGGTGGAATCCAAGACTGGATTCAGAAGAAGGAAGACCTGAAAGTAGAAGGGACAGTGTTCAGTCACTGGCCAGTGACCTGGGGCCAGGAAGAGGGATGCCCACGGTAGTCGGGGGATTTCAGGTGATTTACAGGTGTCTTGACTCTTCAGCCACGAGGTCCATGAGGCGTCGACGATGACCAGGAGCTGGATTCGGAGTGTCCCACGAAGTCTGCGGCTTACTGAGGTGTCGGCAACCGGATTGGAGCCAACAAGCCTTGGCAACAGCAAGTCTTGTGGAATGTGAAGAAAGTCAGCGGTGCAGACCAGCAAGGTCTGAGGGACTCACCCAGCAAGGGTAAGTCAGGACAGGCCTGGAGCAACCAGGGGAGCCCTCTGGTTTGGTGAAAAAGTCTTCAGGGGACCCACAAGCCAACCGGCAAGGGATCGTGAAGACGCCTCGTGAGGATTCACTTCACAGGAGCCCACGGTCACTTGGGACAAGGTAGGCCTCTGATTTGCAGTGGAAATCCTACTGGAGGCCTGGACCACACGTGGTCCAATGCACAAGTTCGTAGAACGTCGTGAAGGGGTTGCACTCGACAATAGTGCATGGTACCCGGGTATTGCTGTTCCTCGTCACTCGTGGGGTCCACTTGCCTCAGGTTTGCTGTGGACTCACAATGGCCGTCGAGAAGTCAGGAAATATGCTTCCGGGGCTGCAGGGACTTCGGACTCTGGCGGGAGCGGGAAAGTTTGCGACCGGTGATTGAAAGTTTTGGTGCCTGCCAAGCAGGGGAGTCACTCCTTGACTCCAAGGGAGATTCTTCAGTCTTCTAAAGGTAGTGGCACGTCGAAGGTCCAGGATTCTTCTTGTAGCGCGCCGTCCAGGGATATCTATTTGCAATGGCAAGGGTTCCCTATCTTGTACTAAAAGAAAGGGGAGACTAGCTCTATGACCACTCCTCTGGGAGGGTCAGGGGAATGGGTGGTTACACCCACTTCCCTTAGTCCAGTTTCGCTCCAGAGCAAGGGCAGGTAGCCCCTGAACCGGTTTGAGCTGGCATATGCACAGAGGAGCCTACTGTTCCCCCAGTGCAGTTCTTCAAAGCACTCTAGGAGTGCACCCACCCAGCCCCAATACACTAAATCCTGTCTGGAAGGTGGTTACATTTCCCTGTGACAGGATGCCGATTGTTGGGCCTCCTCTACTGCGAGTTTCGGTCAGCAGCAGGAGGGCAGCCCAGTGTCTGTACTGGTGGCATCCATTTTGTGATGCCAGGCTCTTTCAGATTTCTACCGTGTTTCCACAGTAGGTACATGTCTATCCCTCTAGAAGGGTGGGATCATACTTCCACACCAGTTACTGGTGTGGGGGTATGATTCCAAGGCGTTTGACACCAAACATGACATATTTTGATGCAGCCATCCCAAAGTTAGCATTTACCGCTAGGTTATAATTAGGGCTCCCAGTTTTCCGTTTAAACGGATTTATACATATAAATACAGACGGGAAACAAGTTTTCCTTTGTATTTATATTTAGAAACGGCAAAATACGAGTACATTTTGACGCGCTGCTGTGGTTCAGAGTTGCCGTGCCAGACCCCTGTTCTGATACTGGGAATTCCTTTCAGTGACGTGCTGTGGTGTGGACTTATTGGCTCAGGGTCTTCTAGTGACGGCCGTGACCCTGAGCCAATCCTGGTTGTATCGAAGCGTCACTGTGTGGGCCTGCTAACACCTCCAGCCCCGTCCTGGGAACTTTTGCCCTTTATTTTGGGGGCTCACCTGCCTGTTTTTCCTTTTGCCTGCACTACGGAACAGTGACGTTTGAAGACGCCTTCCTGGTCGGCATCTCCAGGGATCAAGGACTCCGCCGCTCGGATTTGCCCTGCACCAGCCCACCGTCATTTGAAACTTCCAAGGTACGTGTATTTTATGTATGTGGCCTCCGATAAATACGCCTTGAAAGTCGCTCCTGCCTCTCTCTGTCCCTCTGTAGCCTCTGGCTCCTGCCCTCCCTCCCCCACCCCACGTATGAAGCAGAGGCACCAGGTGTTTGCTCCCCCCGTCTTGTGGTCTCGTTTTCATTTTCATTTTGTTTTCATTGTGATCGGTGTGCCTAGCTGTAGAGTGACTGATATGCCCTCTAATGACTTTATTCCTTTTTTTGGGGTTAGCTGTTTTAATAGGCAGCTATTGAAAATTTCATCAGCACATTTTTGTGCCATGCTGATCACTGTGCACCATGCTCTCCTACAGGTGAGACTTGCTGCCAGCCCCAGGCTTCTCTATGCCTAAACTCTGCGCCTCCCACCCTCCGGTACAAAGCCTATTGCCATCTGTCCTGTGACGGCTTCTGAGTACCAGTAAAAAGCGAAGTGTTAATAAATCCTTTCGTGACAATGCTCCTAATGTCCTTCATGTATTTTCTGTATTCACGATTTGTTCACCAGCCCTCAGACTTGTGACAAACTCCCCCCCCACTCCCGCGCTAGTGATTAAACGTGAATTAAACAATTGATTGTGTGCACTGCAGCATGTATTCAAAACATTCTGTTACTGCCTGCATAAGCCTCACTGCCCAGGAAAGCTCTGAGGAGCGCAGCAACTCGGTGTTTCAAGTGGAACATTTGTAATTTGTAGTTGAGTCGCAAATAGAAGCTTGGCCCCAAACACATCTGCGTCCGATGACCCTCATTGGCTGCTCATCCGCAGATGCAGAAAATGATGCCTCTCTTTGTCCCTCTGTAGCCTCGGACTCCTGCCCTCCCTCCCCCACGGGGTTCTGGCTTCATGTGGTAGTGTCCAGGTTATGTTGCATATACAGGTTTTTTTTGTGACAAAAATAAATGTGGATAAATACAGATAAAATGGCCCAAAAATAAATATGGATAAATACAGACGGAAATGGCCGAAAAATAAATATCATAAAACCGGGAGCCCTAGTTATAATGCACTTAAGAGTATATGGTTTAGCCGCATCGACAAACAGCCACAGAGAATAGACTCGGAGGGCTGCAGAGGGGCCCCTCACATGGAAAACCAAGCACCCTGCCCTCAGGATTGATAGGGCCTGCCTTAGGGGTGACTGATAGGTTTATATGTGTGTGTATGGTGAGATATAGGAACCTATACCTCAGTGAGGAGTGCTAACACTACCTCACCCAGGCTACAGTAGCAGGCCTGTGGTGTCAGATTTAATCTGCTTCCCAGGGGTGGCATAATACATGCTTCAGCCCCTGGTAGGCCTGTGGAGTACCTATGCCCTTGGTAACTAAGGTACCATATACTAGGGGCTCATAAGTTACCACAGTATCCAATCACTAGTGCATCTAATATGCACTCCAAGTTGTTTGGAGAGAACAGAGAGCCTGGGGCCCTGATTAGCAGGGCCCCAGCCAGACTATAGCCAGTAACCAGTGTAAAAATCAGAAAAAAAGTGGGGGCAACATAAGTGCAGATCCTACTCTCCTACAACTCCCGTTGGGGAGACCCACCTTTTGATTGTAAATTATTTTCTGAATTATTATTATTATAGTTTTTGTTTTCCCATTTCTTTTTAGAAGAAGTGGGTGCTTCCTTAGAGTTGTTCTTGTCGGGACTATCCGCCATTTGTGGTTTTCCGGCTTTGGTTCCCAAATTATCTCTACCTAATTCAGCCTAGGTTTCTTCAATAATGTTTGGTAATTTTCGCTCCCTATTTCTAGGTGCTATTTCCTTTGGGCGGCTGTGTATGGCCACTGCTGCTACCTCCCCTGTTATATTGCTCAGCATGATTGGCGAGACTTGGGCGAAATTACCCATCAGTTTCATTCCCAAGTCCAAGACATGTCCTGTCCCGTACTCATTCTGTATTTATTTCAATACATACGGAACGACTGCTATGGAAGGAGTACGGTGTATTCTGACGTAAACGGCAGCAAAGATTGTTCCCCAAGTGGTACAATCCTAAATCGAGGGAACCATCCCCATTGGCAAGCAAATGGTTAGCATTCTATGTTTTTCCTGCGTACCAGTATGGGGAAATACTGCTTCCAGCTGTGCAATTTTTTGTGCTATCCAGAACGGAATTTGCTCCCGTTTCGAAGGAATTGTTCTTATTACTGTTTTAAGTGTCTGTGGGTTAATTATAGATGTGGTCTGATGTGGACCAGCTGGAGCATTTCTCTCAGGTTGGACTGTCAATATTCGCATGACAAACTGGACAATGTGTCTGTATAGCCTGACTATATCTTTGTATATTATACGGATTTCATCCACTGGTAGTCTATCTATCTTGAATGTGGAGTGTATGTCGCTAAGACCGGCCAGGTTACTCCTTCTACTGCTCAGCAGACCGTGTCTTACGACAGATGTTGTGTGTGGGAGGGCGCCTTTAAACTACATTTTATGCTGCGGTAAGTTAACAGGACTTTAATTACTTTGTATGGAATGTATTCATCTGGTGGTTCAATTACAATGTATGTGTGGAACAATTTAGTCACTGGATCTACAGGTGGTAACTGAACCCAAGCATAGAATATCTCTGATCCGAACACCTCGTGTGCCAGCCACCTGTTGCTGGTACGCCATCTTCTAATAATTTCATAGTCACTGCATGTCAGCAGTTTTCTGTGATGTTAAGAGCGTTCGCCAATTCATCTTCTCCCGAGCTATTCGCGGGCTCAGTCATTTTTAAAAGAGAAGAGTAAGTTTGAGGTAGGGTGTTGCAAAATGTGTGGAACCGTTCATCCTTACAAGCTTTCTAAACCCTCAGCCAATACACAGAGTATATCTGTTCACCTGAGGCAGATTTCTCTTTCCACTTCAGACGTCTCTGAAAAGGTGCGAGTAGGGCTTTCTGAGAAAGCACAATAGAACTACTCAGATTTTTACTGTTTATATGTGAACCAAACCAACGTTGGTGGCGCCATGTCATGTAGTTCCTAGGAGTCCCCCAGGACCCGCGGTTTTTGATGACCTAAACTGAGGTCTGTGTGTCCCGACCACTTCTGGAAACCCCCTCAGGATATGTCAGCCGTTGGACCAGCTAGCTCTACAGTGCTACTACTACCCCCTGCATTCTACAGTGGTGTAGGTTGTCTCCAACAACCACCAAACATGACAACCCTGATTCCTCCGAGATCGTGGAAAACAGTACAGTACGTTTCGCTCAGACACTCTTGCTTGCTTTCTCTCAGAAAATGCACAGGATGGCGGTTAGGACATTTCCAAAAGAATTTATTGGTCCAGCGACAGCCTGGTGTAAAACATATGTGCTGCGTGTTAGAAATGGGGGTCTCTAGTTGGCAATGGTTCTCACCTTTGTCCAAATAGGGACCCTTGCTTCTAGTCAGGGAAAGGGGGATATACTCCTATAATAACCCCTGCTCATCCCCTTGGTAGCTTGACACGAGCAGACAGGCTTATCTCCGAGGCAATGAATAAAGCATTTTTGAACACATACAGTAACACAGTGAAAACACTACAAATGGACACCACACCAGTTTAGAAAAATAAGTTCTCTTTACTAGACTTAACACAAGACCACTCGACAAAAATCCACAATACAATATTGATAATACTTTAAAATGGTAGAAATAGCTTAGTTCAATGTATTTGGTAAATGCAACACTTTACTCTCAAAGTACCTTGGATGCGTCACGCAAAACAAACAAAAGGGTCGCAGGGAAGGTGATGAGTCAGTTCCTTGCTTCGGGGGAGGTGATGCGTCGGTTCCTTACTGCAGCGCAGGGTAGGTGATGCGTCTGTTCCGTACCGGAAAGGAGGTGATGGCTCGGTTTCTTACTGCGTTCCTGTAAGGATGCGACAAGATGGCGCTGCGATCCGACTAGCTGGTGCAATGCGACAAAATGGCGTCTTTGATGCGATGCAACAACGTGTATGTGATGCGTGCACGCCCGACGGCCATGCAGCAAAACCGATGGTTTCTTTAGCTGCGACAGGCCCTGCGACACGCTTCTCCGATGATGCAAGGGCAACCTCTGCGGCTACGGCATGCTTCTTCGGTGTCGCAACAGGCTTCTGCAATGTGACGGCGAACAGCTACAGTGGCTATACGCTTCCTCGGCGATGCAACTGCTATGGCGGCGACACGCAACTTCCTCGTTGTGTCGCGCTTCCAGCTCCCAGCAACACGCAGTCTCTAGAGGGCCCAAAACAACAGCAGGCACCTCTCTGCAGGTAGAATTCCCAGCAAGGGAATTCAGGGGCAGCTGGCGGGGAAGTCTGTGTGTCCCTGCGACTTCAGAACAGGAGGCAAGCTCAGCTTCAAGCCCTTGGAGATTTAAAAGTACACACAAAGTTCCTTTTCCCCTTTCCTTGGCAATAAGTAACCACTGCATGCCAACCGCAAACAACAGCACAGGGGCATTCTCCTCCTTCAGCATTCTTGGTTTCTCTCCTTGGCAAATGGTTTGTCTTGATTCCCAGAAGTGATCTAAAGTTCTGGGGTCTGGGCCCCAATATTTATACTGCAAAATCCTTTGTTCTCTGAAGGCAGAGAGTGTCTGTGCTCAGCCAAAATCAGTCCTGTCCTCCCTGGTGCAGCTTCCTGGCAGGAGGTGGAGACAGCATTGTTGAAAGCAGACCTGGCCCAGGTAGCTGAAAGGAAGTCTCCTCCTCCTACTCTCAATTCTATGAAGGCTCAGGCAAGTGAAAGGAAATCTCCTCCCCCTACTCTCTATTCAATGCCGGTCCTATTCAGCCCAACCCTGACCCATCAGATTGTAGGAGCCAAGGCCCTCTCCAGCCCCCTGTCGCTCACAAACCAGACCTGGAATACAGAAACCGAGCAGAGGTATACTGGATGGTTAGGCAAGAAAATACCGACTTTCTAAAAGTGGTATTTTCAAACACACAGAATGTAAAATTCACCCACACTAAAATATGTATTTTAAAATTCTGAGTTCAGGCATACTAAACGCGTTTTTCTACCTTGTTCCCTGGGTCAGTTAGGATTATAAGATGTTATTGTCAAACTGCCCATTCTGGCCTATGGGAACTGGTAGCCTTGCAATAGTGAAAAACAAGATTTTCAGTAATTCACTATCTGGACATGCCACACACTTCAGGGCATGTCCTACCTTTTACATACAATGCACCCTGTCCACAGGAGTACCTTGGGCCTACCTTAGGGGTGACTAATATGTAGAAAAGAGAAGGTTTAGGGACTGGCAAGTGGGTGCACTTGCCAAGTCGACATGGCAGTCCCAGACTGCACACAGGTTCTGCAATGGCAGGCCTGAGCCATATTTTACAGGCTGCCTCTGTGGGTGGCACAACCAGTGCTGCACGTCCACCAGCAGCATTTGATTTATCGGCCATGGGCACACATGGTGCACTGTACTAGGGTCTGACGAGTAAATCAAATAAGCCAATCATGTAGTCAATAATCCATTACAACAATTTACAATAGGGAGCACTTGCACTTTGGCACAGAATAGCAGTGGCAAAGTGTCCAAAGCATCTAGACCAGTAAAAACATGGCAAAAACATAGGAGACAACAGCAAAAAATGGAAAGGAGACCCACGCCAATGGTGCCAGGTCGAACACTGTGACAATCTGGAGATAGAAGCATAAAAAGAGATTGCTAGTAACAATATAGTGAATAGTAGATACATTTCTACCATAGTGCTACGAAGATGAACAGAAACAGTGCAGATAAAAACAGTAGCACTTGCATATTCCTGAAATGCATGCCCTAAGTAATTTGCTAAAATGTACCTAGCCTAACCTGGATGTGTATGTGTGTATGCACATAGATATGTGTATCTGTAACCAAGAAACCCCTAAGGAGGAAGCAGCCCCCTCACCTGATGGTTGGGAATGAAGGACCATGTCTATGAGTTGCGGATGAGAACCCGCAAGGGATGTCAGACCGCTGTGTGTCGAATATTCGGCATGCAGGACCCCCGGCTCAGCTTGGAAGGAATTCTCCTCTAATTCGTTGGTGGAAGTGAGAGTCTTTTATACTAAAGTGGCCACTCCAGGGTTTTTTCTAGAATCGATATGTTTTGAAAACAACCATGGATGTTTTGAAAGCAATCATAAATGTTTTGAAAACAATCACCAATGCTTTTCTCAACAAGTGTGATCATGCACAGCTGGCTGTTGGCCAAGGATGAAAAAAAGTGGTGACCCTTATACAGAATAAATATGCCGTGCCTGGGAACATGTTTATGTACGTCAGGTTCAGGAATTTAGATAGAAAACTAAGAGCCTGGTGTCAAAGAGACAGGAGCAAGATTTTAGGTGAAAGGTCACCTGTTTACAATCGTTATAGTCGTGTGGATGGGATGGATGATGTATGTAAAATGGAGTGTAGGTGACAGGGCTATCCTAAAGGACATGAGGTTTTTGGGCAGCAAGCTGACAATATGGGGCTGATGGGAGGAGTTGAGGAGAACTTCGACAACTGAGGCTTAGGCGGGCGGGCATGGGACAGCAAGCTGACAATAGAGGACAGGCCAGAGGGGCTGCTGCAGCAAGTTGACTACAGAGGGACAGCAAGAGTGACTGAGGATGCTCATGGACAAACCATGCACATGGACAATAGATCACAGGCAGAAAGGGCTGGATTAGCATACGGATAGGAGAGGCTAGGTTTGCGGTTTTGAGCAGTAAACTGACAGCAGAGAACAGGCATGAGGATCTTGGGGAGCACCGGGATATGTAAGGCAGGCAGGAGGACCTCGGGAAGCACATGGCAAGATCTGGGAAAAGTCAGCCCCAGCACCATGGTAAACAAACAATCTTAAGAAAGAAAAAGCTGTTTGTAGGAAATGTGAAAGGAAATGGAGAAAATCAAAACAGGAGGTAGATAAACTAGCCTATGGAACGGCTCCTAGAGCATTTTTAAACAAGTGTAACATCGCTAGAAGATCTCACTAAGGGGCTAGAATTAGTGAAGCTAATTATTCTTCCAAAGAGCTGTTCAAGATTCTTAAAGATTTCACCAACCCAAGGATTAATAATCCTTCTATCCCGTTGACTCAAAAGTTTTGTGATGATCTTGCAAATCACTTTAAGTTGAAGAGCGATAAAATCTGTAGCTCTTTTAGCACAGAGGGGCAACTTAGCGTGGTATCGCAAAATCATGAAGACTCCATCTCTACCCCATTGGAAGTTTTTGATGCCATCACCTTGGAGAAAGTCCAGTCCATATTAGCACATATAAAATCTAACTCCCCTCAGGACCTGGCCCCTCCTTTTATCATCTCAGCTTTGTCCCTGGCCCTTGTGGCTTCCATCACTGAAATCTGTAACTTATCGCTAACCACAGCTACCTTCCCTCAGAAATGGAAGAAGGCTCAAATAAGACCCATTAAAAAAAAACCTTGGCCGATCCACTGGATTTCCAAAATTATAGACCCATATCTCTTCTATCTTTTCTTTATAAAATTATGGAGGCGTTAGTCAATAAATAGTTAACGAAATATCTTGAATTGAATAACTCACTTGACCCTTCCCAGCCAGGCTTCCATGCGTCGTATAGTACCGAATCCGCACTAACTGAAGTAACGGATACAATTAAGTTGGCCTTAGACAAAGGGACACCAACTATGTTGAGCCTCCTTGGCCTAGCAGCATCTAACACCATCTCTCATGGTATCCTAGTGCATAGGTTACGAGAGATTGGTGTCAGCGATATGGCATTAAAATGGTTTGAAAGCTTCCTGGCTGACAGAACCCAGCGAGTCCAACTAGAGTCATTCACTTCTCAGACTACGCATGAAGATAAAGGGGTCCCACAGGGTTCCATCTTAAGCCCCACTTTATTCAACATCTATGTGTCCTCCTTGGCCACCATCATTAGATCTTGTGAGTTTGATACCATCTTGTACATGGACGATACACAATTGATAGTCACTATTGACACAGACCTCACGACGACCAGAGACATTTTTCAAAGATGCTTGTTAAAGACAGCGGCATGGATGACTGCGAATTTTCTACAGCTAAACACCAGCAAAACCAAGATTTTGTTGTTCGGAAAGACGGAGGAGCTCTGGTACACAAATTGGTGACCTTCTGAGCTGGGTGAACCCCTATGCCAAAAACATGGGTGGAAAACCTAGGTGTTCTTGTGGATGACAAACTCTCCATGGAAGAACACGTGAAAAGCATCTCAGGCACATGTTTTGGCCTGATGCGAATGCTTAGAAAGATATTTCCTTGGATCCCCCTCTCAGCAAGAACATCTTCCATACAGGCATTACTAAGTAGTAGACTAGACTATGGAAACTCCCTAATAGTAGGGATTAGGGGAGATCTATTCTCAAGGCTTCATGTTGTGCAGAACACAGCCGCGCGTCTTTCCCTTAATCGGCCCCCTCAAACACCTTCCGAACCCCTCCTGCGATTGCTTTACTGGCTGCCCATCAGGAAACAAGCAGTGTTTAAGCTTCTGCTTCTGATATTCAATACACCACAGGGGAGTGGTCCAGCTTACCTGAGAAAGAAGCTAAAACCGTATATTCCTTCCCGCCAATTGAGATCTAGTGATCGGCGGCTGTTGTGTCCTATGAGGGCCAATAAAACCAGAATGGGCGGCCACTTATTCTCGTATCTTGCCTAATCCATTTGAACAAACTGCCAGGCAACATCTGCACATGTTCCAACCTCTGGCAGTTTAGAAGACTTCTTAAAACCTGGTTGTTCATTCACTAATCAGTTGTCTCTACTCTGCTCTGTCTGATATTGTGGCGCTGAGAGATCCCTTTAGGGATGATTAGTTTTGCGCCCAATAAATATAAATAATAATAATAACATGGACCCTACGGACCAGGGGGTGGAGTGAGGGCTGCAAGCTGACCAGCAGGGTTTGGGGAGGGGCCAGGGAGCACTCTGACAATAGCCCATTAAGAGCCGGGGCACACGCTGACCACCAGGGTCATGTGAGGGGTTCCCTTTAGGTAAAATTAAAAAAAAATAATAATTTGGGGTATAAGTACCGTGGTACCAGCTCTTGTTACCGGCCCAGGATGCTTGTTTCCGGTCCAGGGAAGAAATGGCTTGGCAGTTCTGTCTAGAGTGTTCCCATGAGGTACAAGCTCAAGACTGATTTGCATATAGCTGTGTCTGAGCTGGGGTGGTGAAGTGAGCTAAAGAATGATGAGGGATTCAACCCAGATCTGCGACTGGGGGTGAGTGTCTGAAAAGTTTCAGAGCTCCGTCCATCATCTCCTTGTGTTTGACCAGCTCTTGTTACTGCAGTACCCAACGTGGCACCTCCTGTGGTAGCACAGTGCTGGTTTTCATACTGTGGTACAACCCCCCCCCGCCCAAAAAAAAAAAACACAAGGGTCTGGTGTAGCCAACCAGGATTGTGCAGGACATAGACTGATTGCAATTGGGGTTGGCCACTTTCATTGGCTTGGGCACAGGGCTAGTGCACCACTGCGAACTGCCACAAGCCTTGTGCAGAAGGGAGGGTTGTCTGTTTGTGGTGGCAGTGGGTGCAGGACAGGCCCTGTGGCTAATCTCACAGCCACAATTCATGCACAGTGGAGTTGGGCAGGGGCCTTGTGCAGTGGGGGCGTGGTGAATATGACTAAAATTTGCCAGTTATTGTTCACCGAGCTTTCTATATTTGCACCCATGCCATGTGCTGCTCAGATTTACATCACTTATGATTTGTTAGATGCATTACTTATGGCGCCATAATTTCATACTCCGTAGAGTTACTGTTTGAACATGTGCTTCTATGTTTCTACACTTTCCAGGCTACACCATTTTCTTAGTTTGACTAACATTTAATTTATTCTAGTATATTTTTGCAACAAATTATGAACTGTTTTTTTTTGGGGTGGTTTAATTTTGTGCTGCAGAGTCTACTTTTATTGTTCATATCTGTAAACACGTTTCCTTCATAGGAAATAGCTAGACACCAAGGAGTTGAGCAGTTTGTTGTAATGGTGATAGTGTAATTATGTGTTATAAGCAAATAAATACCCTTTGCTCTACGTTAAAAGGATATTGCAACTCACTTTGGAGTATCATGACCTTATAAAAGAACTTGGCCTTTGATCTCAGTTCTCTATAGGGTGACAGAACTTATTAGTGGATTACACTATCCTTATAATATAGAACAGGAGGTACTTTATCCTATTCGTGTGTGTTTTTATATATGTGTATATATATAATATATGTGTGTATATTTATCTATAAAGAGAGATCTAGATAGATATAACTGTATTGATGTTAATATATGGTAAATATCTACAGATAGAGATAAAGACACTTTACATAAAAATAGGGGGGTGTATTAGA
Source organism: Triturus cristatus (assembly GCF_964204655.1). NCBI lineage: Eukaryota > Metazoa > Chordata > Amphibia > Caudata > Salamandridae > Triturus > Triturus cristatus. The sequence continues at coordinate 15,713,185 of NC_140586.1, forward strand.
AAAGTAAGACATTTTAAAAAGTTCCTGTGATGAATTGTAATGGCTCTCCGCATTTAATGGTTTCCTATGTATTAGCTGCGATATAATGACTTCCGATGTAGTAACTACCAATATGCTAATATGAATTCCTAACAGCAACTATGGAAAGGAAGAAATTGTGATTTTTACCCTCTGTTTTCCCATCATAATCCTAGCCCTACCATGGGTCCTTTCACTAAAACCCCTCTCCTCAAACAGAAACAAGAGAAGCTGGTGGCTTTAAAAGAAGCCAAAAAGGGGTCAAAGTCAGTTACGCAATAGCAGGAGCAATACCATGAATCTATCTTAGTCTAGTCAAGCTGGCTGGCTCAACCCAGCAGAACTCTGAAATTATGTCAGGTTGAAGGTGTAGTGCTAGCAAAGACTTTAGCTGGAAGCGTGGCAAACTCAGTATCGCAACTGCAGCTCTTACATGTCTTTGCCCAGGTCCCAAAGCAGATCCAATACTACTGTAGACGAGTGTTAGGTTAGGGATTGCCCAGTCTGTTGAGATGAGTCTAGAGAACAAGGACATGTGTAATCTGTTGATTTGTTGTGCTGACATAAAAAAAGGTTTAGAACCCATTTATATTGTAGAAAGAAGCTTGCCAACATCACGCAATGCTATAGTGCGAAGTCTTCAAACTTCATCCAAAATTATTGAAAATAATTCAACTAAGGCCTTTCATAAGGATTAAATCAAAAAAAGCCAGTTTCAGTGATCAAAATGAAGAACTTTAAAATTGTATCGCTTATGTTGAAGGCAGCCATGCAGTGTTGCGTTCACAGGGGACCAAACTGAACAAGGAGATTGCAGATGTCAAAAATTAACAAGCTGGATTTCAGAATCGTTCTTGACCTGCAATTTGTTAGGATTCTTGAACAAGAGAAGGGTAGTACTGTAATTTCCATGAGGAAAAAAGCCTATTGTCTCCCAGGTTCTCAAGAGTATTTATACTTGAAAGCAAAATGCAAAGTCTCTGACTCTTCCAGTTAATTTCTCTGGCTACAAGACTTAGTAAAACATCCTAACTGGCTATAGAATTGATGTTATATTAGAAAATTATTTGACCTCATGGTTTATGCATACTTGAGCTTCATTATGACAAAGTGACACTTTGAGCAAGAGCAACATAAGCAGTCATTCTGTGTGTCAACTAACCATAGTTCAGCAAGCAAAGCTAAAAGCTCCCTGGCCCAATTTTTGGGGGGCACAGCTGTAGCCCAGACCTTTTTACAGTTGAGAGCCTACAGATGTCGACTGTTTGGACTAGATGTACGAAAATGGGAATAGCGATGACCTAATTGTGATTTTTTTGCACATCGAAATTAGGGAATCGCTATTCCTTTTGTATGAAACTTATTGAGTTTCATTTAGTGATTTGAGTGGGTTGAAAATAGACCTACCTAATGCATATCAATGGGGTAGGTTGCAATTTTGCAACTCACTACAATTTGCTCCTATCACAAGGATGATGGCTTGCTGGGGTCAGCAGACCACTGTGTATGTGATTTGCTTTTGAATAAAGCATTCTTTTTTTTTTAACACAGCCTGTTTTTCTTAAAGAAAATGGAATGCATTTAAAAGGAAACAATGAAACTTTGAGCTTTCTTTTTTTAAGAGTAGGCAGTGGTCCCTTGCACTACTTCCTGCTCTTAAAATATTTTCCCAACCATTCTCAAAGGTGAAGGGGTCCCTTGGTAAATTGCAAATCTTTTGCGTCTGCACTTTGGTCGCAAAGCATTTGCACATACCAATGCGAAGGGACGCCCTCAACATGCCCCTTCCAAACACCAAATCGGAAAACCCCAAATTGCGAGTCAGTAACCGGTTAATGAATAGCAGTTTGGAATTTGTACATCAGGAAAAGTTTTTTTGCGGTCGCAAACAGCCCTATTCTGTTGATTGGGCCATTTGGAAATGCAAAAATGCTTCATACATCTACCCCTTGGTTCTAAATGGGGTGATAGAACTGCAGTAAATATATCATTGGATTTGGCTGAGGATCTCTCCATATGTGCTTTTTATGGATCTCTGTCCCTTTGGTGGAGTTCTGATGGGGATACCTGAATAATGATTGAAGAATCAGACTGGAATGTTTGTCTTGCGGACTAGTAGGATAATATGGCCACATGTAGAAAATATAAAAGTTAGACTCCAAATGTTATGTTAATAAAAATGATCACCATGTCTATGTATGAGAAACTTGCATACATGTATATCAGTATTCATTTTAGTATTTTGGATTACAATGAGAACTCTCAATATTAATGTGATAAATAACCATCATAAGAACCATCATTTGTAATATAGAGACTACAATCGCTCTATCATTTTCCTACACAAAACTCCATTTGAACTGAAAAGTAAGTCCACATTCCAGTCAAGATGAATTGAGCCCAGTTTTTTCTTATTCCCTTCAGCGTTCCATAGCTGGTGTTTGTAATCCTTTTTCCTAAGGGTCTCTAATTTAGTGCTATATTCCTGTCAATGGAAATGCAAGGCACTAGGTAGTGATCTTTCTCTTTTTTGTAAGACTCTACTACTTTGTTTAATTACAATAGCGTGTTGTGAATGATGCCCAATTATTTTTCAGTTTAGTGTTAATACTTTCTATTTGGGAGGATTATAATTGAGGATGGATTTCTACTATGTTCAGTCTCTTGCTTTTGATACCTCAAGACTAGGTAGAATTGAAAAAAGCAAAAAACAGTTTTCTGAACGTTTTCTGAGCTAGATCTAGTGCAATACATAAAATAAGAAAATCCAGTGAGAAATTTTCGGTTCTCAAGTCCCTAAGGGGTGTTATGACAAATTCTTGACAACTTTTTTTTCAGGTTATGTGGCTACTCAACTGCAATTTCTGTTTTAGGATAAGGCTTCAGGAGGCACTCCACAGTGGTGTTTGACATGGACTTTTTTTGGAAGACCCTTCTATAATCTGGGGTGCGTCTAATTGAAGTATCTTCTTATATATGATTATTCATCTTATGAATACTCCTTCCAGGCTTCACACTGGTCGTTTAATGTTTTTTCCCAGCAGTGGCTCTCAGGAACCATTAGGTGTCATCTTGCTGTTCCATCTGCAACTCCTGGTCCAAATATAATGCAACTTGCATATATTAGGCACTAACTGGTGCACAGGTGTCAGTTTCCCTTTTTCTGATTCTCATTGATGCTGACTGGACCTCTCTATGGGTGTCTGAATGACAATTTCGTTAGCTATTCAAGAGCAGCTAGGTACATGTTTCCTCAAGGAACTTCAAGCCTTGCAGGCAGTGCTGTAATGAGATGTATTTTTCAGACCCCCCTATGATCAGTATGTAGTGTCTGGGATTGAGATCTGATGCTGCGGTCAATGATTCTTGTGTGCCTGTCCACCTGAAGGCCATCAGGGAGTGGAAAACTGAGTTAGTTTTTCCATCGCTTAAGAGGTTGACCCACAAAAATAAAGTATCAAAGGACGGTGAAGTCCTCCTCTTACTCGTGTAAGCGGACCCTTTCCTGGCCCCTTTGGAGTTTCCTGATGTCGGACGAGACAGAAATTTCCTGTTTCGCCTGCAGATCATTCCTGCGAGCTTGCTGCCTATGGCATCTCTTACTCAATGCCTCTTGATCTGGTCCTGTCATCTAAGGCAAAGTCACCCACTGTTTATTCTGGTCCTTCTTCTTCTTTGATTTTGAAATTCCTAGCACTGAAACTCACTGAACGCACTGTGACGCTACCCAAGTAGTCAATAGACGAAAACATTCATGTGGCAAAGATGCAGGTATGGGTGAATTTTAAAGATGAACTACTAGGTGGGCCACTCAGCATGCCAAAACGTTCCCCCTCTTGGAGGAGATTTTTCTGTTCAAATTCAGGTGCCTTGGCTATGAAGGATAGAGATTATGGCTGCAATGAAGGATGATGACCCCAAAACTGGCTATCTCCTGCTACCTTACAATGCTAATGAAGACCTTTAGTTGGAATTATAAAATGCCAGTGGCCTAGATACTTAACCAAAATATCTAATTTTTTACCCATCTGATGCAGCTATCAAGGATGTCTGCTCTTTAACCAACCGTTGTTCAGAAGGCGGCAGAGACCTTTGTAATTGAATTTGCCTTCTTCAGAAGTGAAATCTATAATTCTGATAGAAATCTTGCAATCCCCCACAGGCTGTCCACAAGCCCTACCTTCCTTTTCAATGAGGCTCTTCTAAGCCCTATAAAGGAAGCATGGGAGAAACCCTTTTTTGTCCATCAGTCGACTGGTAGATCATCAACACCATAGGCCCGCTCTGGATGACCCTCTCTTTTTGTCGTGGGGCTAGCTACACCACCAGGTAAAAAAATCCTAGCTACAGAAATGTCAACCAAAAGACATCCCAGCCCTGGGGAGAGAGGAATCTCCTTCACGGAGAGCTATGGTGCTTTGTGGTGAAAGCCAGAGATCCCTTAAAGCCACAAATCTGATCAACCAAGACCATCAGTATACGGAATGTGAGGACCATGCACGAGACAGGCATGACAGCCCAAGTGTCAGCAGCCCTGGTGTCAGCGAAGATGAAAAATTGCAACCTTGCCTGTCTTGCCATCCGCGAGACCAGATGGACACAGTCCGGACAGAAAAGACTGGCTCCAGTTGTAATGCTGCTGTACTCTTTACACGAGGAAGAGAACGCCCCACATCCTTATGGAATAGCAATGATGCTATTGCCAGCAGCCACCAGAGCTCTGATTGGATTGTAAGCCCACTGTCCCAGAATCCTCACAGGGACCTACAAATGACAGCAACATAGAGGAAAAAGCACAATAATATAACAGAATCCAGTCTTTCCTAGAGAAATACAGTGAAAGAGACATCACCATACTGATTGGGGACCTCATTTCAAAGATTGAAAGCAACAACACTGGATACGAAGAAATCATGGACAACCATGGCCTTGGTGACATGAACAGGATTGGTGAAAGGATCGCAGATGTCTGTGCCCTGAACCTGAACAGTCTGGTGATAGGCAGTAGGGTATTCCTACATCTACAGAAAATAATACAAACCCAAAGGATCAGTGAAATACCACCCCCCTGGCCAAGGGAGAAGTGGGGGTCTCCTGAAATAGAGTCAGGAAACAAAGATTTCAGGAATCAAGTACAGGACAAGGACAGGAACAGCTAGGTCTCTCTGCAAACCGACAGACAGTGATGCATCACCCCTCTCTCCTCTCCTTCCGACCTAAACGAGAGCTACTAACCCTAAACCACACCCTCAAAGGCACCCGAGTTATACCCTAAAACCTACATGTACAACCCACATTAGTTGAAACATTTCACAAAATTCGGTTGCTCATTGGATGATTTGGGAGATGGTTTGTCACACCACCATGTTCTCATTCAACAATTCTGCATGCTCATTGTTCTACATCCTTTCACATGACATAATTTTTTTTATTGATTTTAATACTAGCAATATTTCATAAGTTTCTCAGCCGCGTCCGCGGAAGAAGTCTTGAATCCTATGGCCAGTCTCATCTTTTGGCAGGCAAACAATGTTTTCTGAGCTGAACAACCTTGGACTTTTTGCTCTTTATCTACAGTGTTCAGCGTTTCTGTCTGTTTTGTCAGATCATTCACGTTTTTTTCTCCAGCCCCTCATCTATCATGGCAACTTAGGAAAATGCAGGCTCACTATGACGAATAAAACATACACATTCATTAATTACATTGAAATCCACTTTTCACTGTTTACCACCCACCTTCGCACTATCCCCTGTTAATACTTTCTTAGTAGAAGCTTTAAGCGAAGAGCGGCATTATTTATTATCCTTTTAAAGCAAGATATGAAATGCGGCCTAGACATGCATTAATTTTGTTTCTTTTGAAACACAATGTAAAATGCGGCCTAGTTCTTTCAAGCATGAGTTCACATTAGTGCACGCATGCGCAAAGCGGTTTCCCATGTGGTTCATGTGATTTGCATGTTAGTATTCACTTCACACTGTTAGTAAGTATTATGGGGGAGTTAATACGAGCAGATTTCTTTTTGCGAAACCCTGTTCAATAAGCACTTTCCTCTATTAATTTTCTTACTGGGCTTCCGAAGCCACTTTTTAAGAAAAGACCACTATATTCTGTCAGATGATTTCCCTAACATTGAGCAACTTTTTCATGTTTTCAGATACTTGTTTGAAAGCATTAACTTAATAATTTTATCTTTCACTTACTTTTAACCGCTCTCCTCGCTATAAAGGTTAATTTCAGAATCCTAATTTTAAGCATTCAACATACTTCAAACTGGTGTTTATGATGATGTGGGCACGTGTAAGAAGCATTTCTTAAAACTATTCTTGAGTAGGTATGAAATGGGGGACTATTTATGATGATTTTTAAAATAATGTGTAGAGGAAAAAAATAGCAGTAAATATTAAAGTTAAGATAAGATCATTTCACTTGAATCCGTAAACACTGTTTTAAAAATTTAAACATTTAATGCATGGGCTTTGCTTCAAGCCCAGCGCTCCCTTACTCCGAGTAAAACATACTTTTCGTTCTTGAAATGCAATGCATTTTTTGTGTGACCTTTTTTCATTTTGGTTTTCAGTTTTCAACATGGGTATAGTATTTTAAACATAAAGTGCAAGTTGTTTCTTTTAAATCAAGTTAAAAAAAAAGTCAGAAATGGACATTAGGCAAAGTTGAAGGGAGTAAGAAACGAAAATTTGTGGTTTGTGTGTGGGAAGAGGTTTGCCAATTTAATTTGCCTTTTTCTTTGAAGTTATCTTGACTGATGAAGAGGTCTTGAGGAAAAGAGAAATGATAACCAAAAGGAAAGAAGAGGAAGCACTGAAAGACTCCCAAAGACGTAAAATATCTGAGGATCAGCAGAGAATAATTGACATTCTTTTGGAAGCCCATCATAAAACATATGATCCTACATACTCCGATTTCAACCAGTTCAGGGTATGCTTGCTTTTGCACTCTTAATTTCTTTGTTGTTTATTCAGCAGATGTGTGCAGCAGAACATCATATTATAGTCGAAAGCCGTATCTTACATTGTATTGTCTAGGAAAGTATTCCATAAGAAAATCTTAAATGTATATGCTTTGTTGTTCCTATACACAGCTATTAATATATTATTAAAGTTGCTTGTTGATTATTCAATCAGTTTTCCTGCATGGATGCATGCTTACCTATTTTTTGTATAATTTAAGGATGGTTTTGACTTTCTGATTCATTTTCATTTGTGAAAGGTTGTGATATTTCTCAAAAGCAAATTAGTAAAATCCATGTTTTATCTTGCTTGGGTGGATAATCCAAACTCCCTCTGTAACTGTCCCTTCTAAAGAATACTTATAACCACAGTTTCCTCACCTTTTGAATATTCTCCAGGAGTCAGACTGGATCCAGAAATGTTCGAGTGGTACCCCTGAGTGTCAGCAGGTGGTGTCACGTTGCTCAGCGCTGCTGCTGTCCCACTCCAAAAAGCAACATGTGGAGCCACATGTAAGCACCACCTGTCGCCAACTGATGCAGGTTGGGTACTACAGATTACATAGGCCGGGCGATTGGCACTAGTGTGAGGCTCAGATGTCACACCTTGATTAGGTCCATAGGCTTCACTTGGGATATCTAATCTTTATTGATGGACATGCCTTTTGATGGATCTCACCTTTCCAGTGAAAGAGCAGACTCTGACTATGAGCGCTTTAAAGAGAGCAGGGCCATGGCTCACACTTAGGGGCTTTCTACCTCAGCGTGGCAGTTCCAACATCAGATTAATCTTCTAGGGACCTTAAATTCCTCCTGCACCACCCTATGTAGAAAGTCGAGCAGACCCCCACAGCAGTTCGTGGCCAAGGCACACAGCCACTCGGTCGGAGGCAAGATCTGGCATTTTCTCTCAGGGTGGCAAGCAGTCTCTTCGGACAGCTGTGTCCTACAAGTTGTCTTGCAGGGCTATGCACTTCCATTCCTTTCTGCTGCACCTTCCACCAACATCAGAGTGGCTGACTGAGGACTATCAGTGCCTTTACAGCAGGAAGTGCAAGCTCTTTTCGCCAAGAGGGCCTTAAAGAGGATCCCAGCATCAGAAGTAGGAACTGGTTGTTTCTTCTGCTATTTTCTGGTACTGAAGAAGGACGGAGGCCTACGTCCTATTCTAGGCCTTCGGCCACTCAGTGCCTTTCTGTGGAAGGACAAATTCAAAACGTTTACCAGGTCCAAGTCTTGTTTGCCCTCGAACTTGGAGACTGCATGGTACCGTTGGACCTGCAGAATGCTTAATTGCACATCCACCGTCCTGCATGTCCAGAGGCACTGTCTAGGGTTCATAGTGTGTCAGGAACATTTTCAGTTCGCAGTGCTCCCTTTTTGGCCTCGCCAGTACGTCTCAGGTGTTCATAAAAGTGAGGGAGGTGGTTTCAGCACACCTTCGGTGGTTGCAGGGTAGAAGTCTTCCCTTACCTTGATGATCAATTATTCCAGGCAGTCATCATCTCAGCCATTCTGGACAGGGTGCAGTTTCATGCTTTCCCCTGGAACAGGGACTCCAGGACATTTGTACTATAATCTTGATGTTTTCACCCTCTGTCCTGAAACTCAGTGAGGATAGTTCTGAAGATACTCAGATTGTTGCCTCCTGCATCCTATCCTGCTAGTCAAGCATGCCAGGTGGGATCTGAAGTCCCAGTAGGCACAGCATCACAGGGAAAGGCCTTAAGGAATTTCTGAGGAGACTTCAACAGACCTGCAGTGGTGGCTATTGGAATGCAGTTGGATCAAGAGCAGACCCTTCTACTTACCCTTAACAGCTGTAACAATGGTGACTGTTGCATCTCTGCAGGATTGGAGAGGCCATTTGTGAGAGGTGGAGATGAAAGGCATCTGGTCTCTGGTAGAGGCCCAGTTCCACTTCAACCCTTTGGAGCTGTAAACCATCCATTTAGCATTGAAAGTGTTACTGCCATCCATCAAAGGGTGGTTGGTTCAAATGCCCACAAAGAGCAATACTGCCAGATGGTACTGCAACAAATAGGGAAGGGTTGGCTCGTGGACCCTGTGTCAAGAGGGACTGCACTTCCAGAAATGGCTGGATCACCACAGGGTTTTCCTGGTGGGATCTCTAAACCCCAGGTCGAACGAAACCAGCCCGTGACGCTTAGTTGGATACGAATAACATCTATATTGGGACATTCTTCTGATTTTTCTTCCTTGAATTGGGAGAACCTTGGATTCATCTATTTGCCACTGCCTAGAACACGCAATAACGTTATTTTTGCACATTGATGTTCCCAAGAGAGCTCTCTCTTGGAGATGCATTCCTCCTAGAGTAGAGCTTTAATCTTCTGTGTGCTTTCCCTCCATTATCTCTAACACCCAGAGTTCTCAAGAAGGTCCGTACCGACTGGTCCCAAGTCATCCTTGTGGCACAGTATTAGGCAGTGAGAATGTGGTGCCTGGAACTCCTGGGCATGAACATCTGTCCTCCGGTCATGCTGCTGCTTTGGGAGGATTGTCTGTCTCAACAGCACCTGGGCCTGCGCAGTCTTTATCTCCATGCCTGGAGATTGAGTGGTAACAGTTGATTGCATTTGACCTGCTTGATCCCATTTTTTCCAACGTTAATAATCTGCAGGTTGGAAGCCCCATTCCCATGCCCTGGACAGATCACTGTCGTATTCCTTTTTCCTGGGCCCATCAAGTCATCAGCAGGTCGGTGTTAAAGTCCACTAAATTGACTCGTTCATGGTCAAAACTCCTGATAGATCATTGGGTATCAATACTTAATGATACCAGACCGACACCTGAGTCTAACCCAGCCATAGCAAATGATAACTTTGTTAAATGGCTTGTATTCGCCCTAGATATTGTGCTCCCAAAAAAGTGGATTAATGACAAGAGAGGAGCAAACAGAACAGCTTGGTACTCCCGCCAAGCTTCGCAAAGTTAAGCAAGCCTGTAAACGGTCTCAAAGAAAATGGAGAAAAGACTTCCTCGCAATTAATACAATGATTTACCGGGAGTATATAAAAATATACATGGAAGAAATCAAACTTGCCCAGGCCCTTCACTATGAAGGACAAATCCTCTCAGCTTCCAATTCTTCCCATGAAACATTTCGCATAGTGAAATCTCTTTTTAAACCCCCCTCCCCTCCTACTTACTTTGATGCTATACCATCCCGCTGTAGTGAACTGGTAACCTTTTTCTCTAATAAAATTCAAGATATTTATACTTCTTTTCCCGAGGCTACGGTTCAATCAAATGCTCCAATAACCAACATTGGAGGATGCATTAGTGATTGCTTTTTAGCAGAAATCCCTCTTTTAGACCAGCTCTCTTTACAAGCTTTGTTAGTCAGTTGAAGTCAGGATCCCCCAGGGACGTTGTTCCGCCCCCCCATTTTAAATCCAGTTTTTGATACGGTATCCCCTGTTATCTTGGACATGATTAATGCTACATTGTTGATGGGACTGGTCCCCCCTTTATGGAAGCAAGCAATGATTAAAGCCCTTTTAAAGAAACCGAATCTGGATCCAGAGGTGCTAGGGAATTATCGCCCCATATCACTATTGTCAGGAATTCGCAAAATTGCCGAAACGCATGTGAATTTTGCTCTCTCTGCGTTTCTGGAAAGCAACAACCATCTTCATGTTTCCCAAACTGGGTTTAGGCCTCAACAGGGTACAGAGACTGCCCTTCTAGCAGTAGTTGAGGAAACCAGGAAAATTCTAGACAACGGAGGCTGCTCCGCCACTGTGCTCCTGGATCTTAGAGCAACCTTCGATACGGTCAACCATCAGTTGCTTATTCAGAGACTCAGAGAGGTAGGAGTGACTGGTATGGGCCTTAAGTGGCTTCACTCCTTCCTGGAGGACAGGTCATTTCAGGTGTTCCAAGAAGAATGTACCTCCCATCCTATGCCACTCAGATGTGGGGTCCCTTGGGGATCGTCCCTGAGCCCCACTCTTTTTAATGCTTATATGTGCCCCCTGGCAGGTGTTGTGGAGCCGTTCAGCATCCAGATTGTCACATATGCCTATGACACGCAGTTGGTTGTTTCTCTCAACCAGCTCAACAACACTGGCCGTGATCTGGCCAGGTGCCTTGAGAAAGTTTCAGCATGGATGGAGGGTTCATATCTGAAACTCAACGGGTCGAAAACTGAGCTGATGTTTTTAGGTAAACCTCCCTCGCCTCATGTAAGTTTACCGGGGCCTAGTTGCTCAGGCTCCCCCCCTTCCCCCAAAGAACAGATCAAGAGTTTGGGGGTCTGCCTGCATCGTAACTTGGATTTTGGGGAGCAAGCACGGAAGGTTCAGGTTGCTGCTTTGGGTTGTTGAGGATGATACGGAAAATTCTTCCCCTGCTTCCTTTATCTGCCAGGAAAACAGTGGTTCACGCCCTCATACTCTCCAGGCTCGATTATGCCAATGCCCTTTATTTAGGAGCACCCAGCACTACTTTCAGGAAACTGCAAACTGTACAGAACTGTGCAGCTCGTCTGCTTTTGAACATCCCTAACCGACAGTCAGCAAGGACTGCTCTGGCCACTCTACACTGGCTGCCTATTCAGCAGAGAGTGCAGTTCAAGGCGCTTTGTATTGCACATAAGGCAATGCTAGGTAATGGTCCGCCTATTATTCGCTCCATTATCTCCCCTTATAACCCTAAAAGAGCTTTGCGGTCAGGCAATAAACAGATGGCGACTGTCCCTGAAATAAGGAAAGCACATACAGGGGGTCGCCTCTTTTCGTATAATGCAGCTAGGTTGTGGAATCTCCCTTACTTTTTCTGTAACACTCTTTCTGGTGGATACCCTATGTAACCAAAGATTTGTCTCGGTCTCCTACCCTCCCCTTTCTGGGAACTAGACTCTCTTTCCACCTAATAAGGTTCACAAGCCTAGAGATCTCCACACTGGTCAATGCCAATCTGCTGATGGGCTCTGAGGGATGCGGATAGTCTAGAAAGCAGCTGACATCAGCATGCATGGGTGGTGCTTAAATGCGGCTTCATTCATCCGTACAAGAGTGGAAAAATATTGGTGCGTAGCAGCACAACACCACTTACTGGCACGCATAGGTATTGCTTGAAAGGTTTTGGCTCCACTCTGACACCTGGGGAGCATTCTAAAGCAGAAAAATCTGCATTTAGATGCTGTATGCACCAGATAGAGCGTTGCAGAATGTAAGTAACTTTTTTTTTATCTGTAAGAGACCCGTTTTAGTGATAGATTCCTTACCTCAGAATATCCCCAGGCGTCAGACTGGATCCGGAAAGTTTTGCTAGCAGTACCCCTGGGCGTCAGTAAGTGGCGTCGTGCGGCTCCGTCGTAAGCGCCGAGATGACATCACGGAGACTACTTAGGCACCACCCATGAGGGCTGACGTCAGTTCTTTCTTTTTCCACGCCAGCAAGCGCAGCTCCGGTTAGAGCACGTACCTTAGTCACTTTTTGACTACCCTTTTTGAGACTTTTTGTCTCCTTTTCTCCTTGGTGCACGTAGGGATGCCCGGATTTAAGTCTTGTGGGACCTACCGTTGCAATATGTCGGTGGTAGACCCCCACGATGTATGCCTCTACTGCCTGGAGACCGACCACGACTCCCGGTCCTGCCGGGACTGTCGGGCCATGGCCCCGAAGGCCTTGAGGGAGCAGCGCTGGAAGCTGCTGGAGGTCCGGCACTCGTCCCAGCGCCTTTCCAGGTCCAAGGACCGTTCCCAAGAACGCTCGCGGGGCTCCAAGTCTTCGCCCTCGGATTCGGGTAAGCAACGACATAAAAAGAAGTCGAGGAAGCAAGTTCGCTCTCCGACGTCCCCCCGTCGGTCCTTGGATGCGGATGAGGGGGACAGGGTTTCTGCCCCTGCGGCTCCTTTGGAGCCTGGGAGTCCCGTGGCCTACCAACCTTATCCGAGTCTGTCGGCGACTTCCGAACAGGTGCAAGAATTTCTTTCTACAATGGACTGCCTTTTTAGGCCTCGGGCTCCCGCCTGCGCGCCTTCGGGCCCCGTGGTCCCGTGTCTGGATCCTGTTGGGCCGCCCAGCTTCGGCACCACAGGATCCTGCGCCGTTGGCTCTGGCCCCGGCGCCACAAGGTCCAGCGCTGCCGTCTCCAGCCCCAGCGCCACCCTCTGCTCCGCCTTCGGCACTGCACTGGGTGCCGTTTGTCCCGCCCTTGCCCCGGTTCCAGGACCATTTTGTTCCTACCTGGGACCCGCATTGGGCTGCGGCGCCGGCTCGGCCCTGGCCAGAGCAGTTTCTGACATCGTATGTTCTTTCTCTGGCTCCAGCTCTGCCCCCACGGTCTGTTCCCCATGCGACAGAGGTGGAGGACAACTGGGAGGGGTCCAAGGACCCTCTTGCCCGTCAGTGTGACTCCGAGCAGGACTGGGTGGATGATTTGGAGGACGACGGCTACCTCTATGTCTCTTCTGACCCGGGGTTTGCCTCTCCCCCACCTACCATGGAGGAGGGCGCCTCCTACACGATCATGCTCCGTCGGGCGGCTGAGGTCCTCAACCTCTATCTTCCTATGGTGGCCCTCAAAACTAATCTCCTCACTGAAGTGCTCCAGACGGCGTCCACTTCGTCGGAGCCCCTGCTCCCCTTTAACGACACCCTAACTGACGTCTTGTTGGGCACTTTGTCGCGGCCAGCCACAGGGGCCCCTGTGAATAAGAATGTCGCCAGGTGTCATCGTCCAGTGCCTGGTGACCCTGCGTTTCTTACCACTCATCCTACGCCTAAGAGCCTGGTCATCCAAGCCTCAACGTCACAAAGTACCTTTCCCACGGTTCCGCCGGATAAGGACTCTAAGAAGCTGGAGCAGTTCGGTAAGCAGTTGTTCTCTACGGCCAGCTTGGGGCTGCCGTCAGTGAACACCGCCTGCTTATTGGGCCGCTATTCCCATGCGGTGTGGGATACAGTTGCACAGGTGTTGCCTCAGTGTCTTGAGGAGACCCACGCTGTGCTGTCCCAAGCTGTTGCTGAGGGTAAGGATGTGGCTAAGTTCGCCATTCGGTGTGGTTTGGACACCGCGGACTCACTGGGCAGGGCGATTTCTACGACTGTGGCGCTTCTTCGCCACACCTGGTTGAGATCTACCGGGTTCTCCCCAGATGTCCAAAGCTCGCTCATGGACATGCCTGTTTGGCGATAAGGCAGACAGTGCACTGGAGCACTTTAAGGACTCGCGGGCCACGGCCAAGTCCTTGGGTCTTTCTGCCAAAAGCCCGGCCACTCCTGGTTTTTGTTCATTTCGTGGCCACAGCAGAGGCGCCCAGTCACGTTCCTTCAGCTAGCCTGTGCAGAACCAGCCTCGATGCGGTTTCCGCAGGGTCGGCTCTGGGAATCAGCGTGGGGGTCAGTCCCCCTCCCCCCGCTGCTTCTACCTCCAAACCTTCCTAATACGAGCTTTGTGGAGCACCCCATGCCGGTGGGAGGCAGGATCCGCCACCACCTCCCCCACTGGCGCGATATCACTTCGGACAAGTGGATGTTGCAGATCATCCGCAGGGGTTACTCCCTTCCCTTACAGTCCTCCCCTCCAGCCATGCCACCTCGGTGCCACCGCATGTCGGGGGATCACTTGGTGCTTCTCCAGCAGGAAGTTACGGCCCTCTTGGCCAAGGGGGCCATCGAGTGCGTCCCTGGGCCGGAAGTAGGGAGTGGTTGCTATTCCCACTACTTTACGGTCCCCAAGAAGGACAAAGGGGGCTTGCGCCCCATCTTGGACCACCGGAACGTCAATCGCTTTCTCCGGAAGGAGAAGTTCAAAATGATGACTCTGGCTCAGGTCCTGGCTGCCCTCGACCCTGGAGACTGGATGGTAGCGTTGGACTTGCACACATCCCCGTCCTGCCGGCCCACCGGCGTTACCTTCGGTTCACGGTAGGCCAGGTGCATTTTCAGTTTGCCGTACTCCCCTTCGGCCTTACCAGCGCCCCTTGAGTGTTCACGAAAGAGATGGCGGTGGTCGTAGCTCATCTGCGCAGGTCAGGGGTGTCAGTCTTCCCTTACCTCGACGACTGGTTGTTGAAGGCGGGCTTGCCCCAGGTAGTCGTCAAGCACCTTCAGACTACGGCTGACCACCTGCATTTGCTGGGGTTCTTCATCAACGTGCCAAAGTCACACCTGAGTCCCTCTCAGAAGCTCCCCTTCATCGGAGCGGTTCTGGATTCAACGCTGTTTCGGGTTTATCCTCCTGAGCAGCGAGTCCGGGATATTCCGGCTATGATTCCGATCTTGCAGCCTCTGTCCCGGGTTTAGGTCAGGATGACCCTCCGGCTTCTGGGCCGGATGGCCTCCTGCCTACTGCTGGTGACACATGCCAGATGGCATATGCGGGCTCTGCAGTGGGACCCGAAGTTCCAGTGGTTGCAGTATCAGGGCAACCTGTCAGATCCTGTCCAGATCTCGGAGGGTAGTGCACGGCAATTGCAGTGGTCGCTCACGAATCGCAATTGGGTCAATGGCAGGTCCCTCGCCCTTCCCCAACCGGAGCACACAGTGGTGACGGATGCGTCCCTTGGGAGAGGTGGAGATCAGAGGCCTCTGGTCTCTGGCGGAGTCCCTGCTCCATATCAGTCTGTTGGAGCTTCGGGCGATCTGTCTTGCACTGAAGGCATTCCTTCCCTCTGTCTGGGGACAGGTAGTGCAAGTGTTCATGGACAACACCACCGCCATGTGGTATTGCAACAAGCAGGATGGGGTGGTGTCCTGGACCCAATGTCAGGAGGCTCTGCGCCTCTGGACATGGCTGGAACATCACGGCATCACTTTGATGGTTCAACACCTGGCAGGTTCTCTGAATGCCAGGGCGGATGAACTCAGCTGCCGGTGCTTGATGGATCACAAATGACGTCTGTGCTCGGATGTGGTGCAAGGTCTCTTTCAGCAGTGGGGAGAGCCTTTGTTAGATCTATTCTCCACCGAAGAAAACGCGCAATGTCTTCAGTTCTGCGCGTTGGAATGTCCAAGGCGGCACTCGCTAGGCAACACTTTTCATCGCGAGTGGAGTTGTGGTCTATTGTACGCCTTTCCGCCTATACCACTTCTGCCCAGAGTGCTGATGAAGATTCGGCGGGACCGGGCCCAACTCATCCTTGTGGCTTCGGATTGGGCACGAAGATACTGGTATCCCGAGCTACTCAGCATGGCAATCGATCCCCCGATCCATCTGCCTCTTAGGGGAGGATCTTCTGTCGCAACAGCAAGGGACGGTCCTCCACCCGAACCTGCCCAGCCTCCACCTCCATGCGTGGAGATTGAGCGGCGACAGTTGACAGCTTTCGATCTTCCTCCCGAAGTCTGTGATGTCATTCTGGCAGCCAGGCGTCCATCCACTAAGACGGTGTACGCCTGCAGGTGGAACAAGTTTGTGGCATGGTGCACAGCTAAGGCTGTGGATTCCCTTTCTGCCCCTCTTTCCGAAGTTCTTCTGTTCCTTCTTTCTTTGACCCAGCAGGGCTCTGCTCTGGGCACTATCAAAGGTGATCTTTCGTCCAGTTCCACCTTTTTACGGCTTCCAGATCAGCCTTCTCTTTTTAACTTCCCGGTTGTTAACCATTTCCTAAAAGGCATTACGCACACATTTCCTCCTGTGCCGTTCATAATGCCTCAATGGGACTTAAACCTTGTCTTGATATATCTGATGTGCACTCCCTTCGAGCCCCTTCATACCTGTCCTTTGCGTCTTCTCACTCTCAAGATGGCTTTCCTGGTAGCTATCACCTCTGCCAGAAGAGTGAGTGAGCTCCAGGCTCTTTCTTCCAAACCTCCTTTCCTTTCTGTTAATCCGGAGAAGGTGGTTTTAAGGACCCGTCCTTCTTTTTTGCCAAAGGTTGTCACGCCCTTCCACATCGGGCAGACCATAACTTGGCCCACCTTCTTTCCGCATCCTTCGAAAGAGGAAGAGAGGCTCCACCGTCTGGACCCAAAACGCGTGCTCTTGTTCTACTTGCAGCGCACACGACCGTTCCGGGTGGATGACCAGCTCTTTGTTGGCTACGTGGGCGCCAAAAGAGGTCGGGCTGTGCATAAGCGGACCATCTTTCGGTGGGTTGTTCTCTGCATCAAGGCCTGTTACTCGTTGGCTAAGAACGAGCCTCCTGTGGGGCTGCGTGCCCATTCTACCAGGGCGACGTCAACCACTACTGCCTTGGGATGCGACGTCCCCTTGCAGGACATTTGTCAGGTAGCTACGTGGGTTTCACTGCACACGTTTATCAAGCATTACTGCCTTGACAGTCCGGTCCGGAGAGACGGCTTCTTTGGCCGGTCTGTTCTCCGTGACTTTCTGGTGTAATCTTTTCGCAGACCCACCACCGGGATTGGTATTGCTGGGGTATCTATTCTAAGGTAAGGAATCTATCACTTGTGTCTCTTTTAGATGCTCAAGTTACTACTTGTGTAATGATATATCTGTAAGAGACATTATTTAGTGACAGATTCCTTACCGCCCCACCCATCCTCCCCGTTCTGCGAACTGATTTCTAGGGTTGTCATCCCTTTCAGGGCCCTAGTTTCTTGGCACCAGTGGTCAGTTTCTTGCATGGCTCTGCGTTCCTGGCGCGGAAAGTCGTGTACAGAACTGACGTCAGCGCGCATGGGTGGCGCCTAAGTAGTCTCCGTGACGTCATCTTGGTGCTTACGACGCCAGCGACGGACGCGGAGCCGCACGTCACCACCTACTGAAGCGCAGGGGTACTGCTAGCAAAACTTTCCAGATCCATTCTGACGCCTGGGGATATTCTAAGGTAAGGAATCTATCATTAACTAATGTCTCTTACAGATATATCGTTACACAAGTAGTAACTTGTGCGTCACTTTCGCAAGTCTGCTGCAATTATTCTTTCTATCCTTCCTCACCGACTGTCAAGTGAAGCTTCCTTCCTCAGGGTCTGGACGCGATGATACAAGGACCCACCTCTCGATACCTTCAACTCTGAGTTTTGAATATTACAGAGGATTGAAGTGATCAAGCAGGGGGAAAGGGAATTCGGGAAGGGAAGGGAACAACTGGGAAGGAGATCTGTAAAGGAAAATGGTTATACAACATAAAACATTTTAGCAATATGTAAAACAAAGTGCCCTTGAATGTCTCTCTCTATTATTAAGTCTGCATAAAGACAACTATGAAATGAGGAGGTCTGCAGTTCAAAGTAATGTACTTTAAATTATCATCATTTAAGCACCTTTGTCTAAGTTTTTCCTCATGTTCTCCAGTGAACAAAAATACCAAAATCCAAAGTATTATGCCCAAAAGAAATCAGCAATATAATACCAAAATCCAAAGTATTATGCCCAAAAGAAATCAGCAATATAACTCCGGAAGAACCATTCTGCATAATAATCCGCAAGTTCACAAATCAGTAAATCTGTCATGAAAAAGCTCAACCAAAAGAACTGAATAAGTACCTGTGTTGTTTAATCATAACTAGCCTCTGCATTATAAGAATTCTACTCTTCTTACCTGCAGAGTAAGCCTTACTCTACATGCATTTCACAACTTGCATGCAACATCGGATCATCCGCTAAGTGAGCTGACACGGACCTTCTGTAGGCAAAGGGAGGTCACGTGATGATCGGCGGAAGCTGCTGCGACCTTTAGGAAAAGGCAGTGGGGGCTCAAAACATTTAGCGAGAGCCAACACGAACCCTTCAGGACAATGAGAGGCACAGCGGGATCTGCGGAAGCTGGCGCGAGCACAAAAAGAAAAAACTCCAGGTTCCCGAAGCGGAAACAACTCTGGAGTTTACCTCTGAATCCTTAGGGCAAATCTTCACAGACACCCAACCTGGAAATGAACGGTCCCGGAAGGGCTTGAATGCGGAAAGAAAACCGGGAGGTCCGCTCTCTACAAACTCCTCTGAATAGTGAGCAAGGACGCATGGGCGTTGCCGCTGACGTCAGCGCGGTCAAGCTCATTCTCAAAGCAGGATAGGAAAGATAGTTTTACAATCCTACACTCTCGCATTGTGAAAAGGCTGAAAACGTAGTCTGTTCCCTGGAAGCATGAAAATGACAAAATATAAACATAACAACTGAGAGATAATGCAAATAAATAATACAGCAGTATATTAGTCAATCACCTCTGATGAAAACACAGCACCCAGCGGTGAGCTAAGGAAGCAGCTTCATGTGCTTTGCCACAAAGGTTCTTAGCGCAAGATGGCAAAACTACACATCTGCGCTGCTTAAAGCATGGCAAGCGTGATGGGGCGGGCCCTAGACCACGTGCCGCCCTTATAATCCTGACACCGACTGGTACCAGGCAATCTCGACTTTTTGTCACAGCATCCTACTCCATTGAGAACTTGGTGGTCTAGGTGTCCACCAGCAGAGTCAACCCTAATGCATTCCGCACGACTCCTCTTTGAATGGACATGCCTACTCAGCCATTTTACTTGAGCTACTTTCTTGTGCTGAAAAAAACTGAGGCCTTCATCTTATTTTAGATCTCTGATCTCTCAATACCTCCCTGTGGAAGAATAAATACTCATGCTCACCCAGCTATTATATACCCTGGATCTTGGAGACTAGATGAACACGTAGGATCTGCAGGACATCTCTTCTTGCAGGCCCAGAGAAATGACCTGTGGTTCAAAGTAGGCCAGGAGTGTTACCAGTTTGTGGTGCTTCCCTTTGGCCTTACCAGTGCCCCACAGATGTTCACGAAAGTGATGGCAGTGGTTGCAGCACACCATCAGAGGTTGTGGGTACCAGTCTTCCTGTACCTCGTGACTGGCTGTTGAAGGAGGGCTCACCACAAGCGGTTGTAGACAACCTCTAGATGACAGCAAACCTCCTAACAGTGTTGGGATTCGCAATCAACATGTCAAAGTCTCACTTGACTCCTCCGTAGATGCGCCCCTTCATTGGTGCTATCCTAGATATGGTGTAGTTTCATGCATTCCCCCAAGTGGAGAGTCCAGGACATTCAGGCTAAGATCCCACTGTTTCAGCCTTTGTTTTTAATCGGAGTGAAATTGGCGTTGGGGTTATTGGGACACCTGGTCTCTTGTATCCTGCTAGTCTAACACACCGGATGGCATATGCAGGCTTCCCTTTGGCATTGTACATCCCAGGGAGCACACCACCAATTTAACCTGACAGATTAATTACATCCAGGTTTTGGGGGAGACTGCAAAAGATCTGTAGTAGTGACTGCTGCATCACTATTGTTCCAGTAGCAGAATGCTCTCATTATCCCACCCAGAGCTGAAAGTGGTCATGGATGTATCATTACTAGGTTTGGGATGCCATCTGGGAGAGATGGAGATCAGAGGACTCTGTCTCCAGCGGAAAGACGCCTCCACTTTAATCTGAGATGCGTGCGGCCCACTTGGTGTTGAAGGGCTTCTTAGAATCCATCAAGGGGAGTCTAGTACAGATTTTCACAGACAACACCACTGCCTTGTAGTACTGAAACAAGCAGGGTGGAGACAAATTTTGCGTCCTGAGCAACAATGATCAACACCTCTTGAGGGCATTTGTCTGGTCCTGAGCAACCTGGCCGGATAGCTAAATGCCTGGGCGGATTAACTCAGTCGCTGATGCCTAGCGAATCATCAATGTCAACTACACCCAGATGTGGCACTGCCCATTTTTCAGCAATGTAGAGAATACTAGCGTGATCTTTTCACCACGGTCAGAGTGCACAATGTCAGCACTTTTGCATGCCAGAGTTCCCAAGAAAGCTCTCACTCAGAGACACGTTCCATCTAGAGTAGAAAATCAAGACCAACGAGGCCCAAGTCATAATGGTGGCTCCAGATTGGGTCAGAAAAGTGTGGTATCCAGAACTCCTAGGGATGAGCATTATTCTTCTGATCAGGCTGCTACTTCTTGAGGATGTACTGTCGCTAGAACAGGTACAGGGTCCTGCACCTGGGCCTTCATACTCTGCACCACTGTGCATGATGATTATGTGGCACCAGCTACTCTAATTTGATCTTCTGTCCAAAGTTGTTGATGTGATTCTTGTAGCCAGGCATCCGTATACAGAATCAATGTAGTCCAGGCGCAGGACAGTTGTGTAACAATCTTTGGATTGACAAGTTACAGTGGTCTGAAGTGTTATTCATTTTGTTGCTGGGTAAGCAAGGACTTTTATTGGTCATGGCTAAAGGCTATTTCTTGGCCCTTTCAGCTTTTGTTGATTTTTCCCGATTAGCCCTTTTTGTTTATATCACCTGTTGTGATGAGATTTTTAAAGGTTTACACATGTGTTTCCACCGAAGTAGTTTGTGATGCCACAGTGGGATTTGAATTTGGTTCTCACTTTTCTAATGAGCACCCCAGTTAAACCAATGCACAGCTGTCTACTCCACTAAAGAAGTTTGTTCTGGTCATGATCACGTCAACTTGCTGATTGAGTGACTGCAAGCCCATTTGGTCCAACTGCTGAATACAACGTTCTTCCTAGGCAAGCTGAAGATGAAGTTGTGAACCCCAGCTGTATTGTTGCCCAAGGTAGTAACGTCTATCTACTTCAGACAGGCTGTCACTCTTAAGACTTTCTTTGCCCGACTCACACCTCAAAAGAGGATGAGAAAGATTACATGTTTTAGACCCAAAGAGAGACCTCAGTTTCTGCATTGATCCTACTAAGGACAAAGGGCAAGGTGCATTGGACTGCCCTGCTCTGTGTGAAGGTGGACTGGACCGGCTTGCTTCATCCCAGGCTACCTGAGGGACTCCAAGGGTAAGTTATCTGACCTCCTGTTTGAGCAACAGGGACCCATCAAGCTCCAGAGGCCTCCCTGCAACTGCCCAGCTGACCTACCACACTGAACCTTCATGGATCTGCAACTGGGCCTGCCTGAGCCCAGCTGGTCTCTGCTGGAGTGAGTTCCTGATCCCCAAGAGATGCCTCCCCTGGTCCTGGGCCATTGGCTTGCATTAGTTAAGCTTCTCTTGTGAAGAAGACAAATCTGGAAGTTTTTGTCTCTTCTCGTCCGCAAACAACCTTTTAAACACTGCAGACCGCGATGACCTTCAACACAAAGCTCCAGTGAACCTGACTCTTTGTGCTACATCGACAACCGGCAACGCAAGAGCTGCACTTTGCTCTACAGCATCAAAAGCCTGGAGAAGTGTGGCTCAATGGTTAGAGCGGCAGATCTTGATGCAGAGCTCTGGTCCGGGACCAGGGTTCGATTCCCGCCTCGGCGGGGTCTCGGGCTAAATAATTTCTCTGACCTGATATTCTCGCCTCAGTGCCTATTCTAATCATGGGTCCCACGCTGCAACTCTGGGCAATAGCTTGCTTAATCTCCACAACGGCCCCAACAGCGCTGGGATGCCTGGCTTCACCATGGGGGTGCCCAGGAGTGAACACTTCACAGGGAAAGCCAGGAAGGGTTCCTACAGCGGTATGAGTACAAGCGCCGAGATGCCTCAGTGGTGAGTCGTGCGCTATACAAGTACCAAGTATACAGTTTTACAGCCTGTGGTGGCTGCCAGCGCGAATCTCCAGCAACGACTGTCCGCAACGCCCAACTGTATCTTCGTGCTACATTGGCGACCAACCGCGATGGCAGGCGAAGCTTTGTGCTACATCAACAAACATGCACAACGCTCTCCCTACTCCTCACGCCCTCCCTACTCCTCACGCCCTCCCTACTCCTCACGCCCTCCTCCACAATGAACGGAACTCTTTGTGCCGTACTTTGAGAAGGTAACTTTGTTTTAGCTGTACTAACCTGGTCCCTGTATCTGGCCCATACTCCATCGCAGCCGAATTTAACCTTTGACTTTGCCCGGTCTAGCACAACGAGATGACCACAACTGACCCTTCGTGCTTTTAGGCGCTATACTTACCAAAAACCTTAGAATTGCAAATCTCCAATTCTACTGATTGAAGTTTTGTAGGTCTGGTGTCATTTTATTTAATAAAATGTACCTTATTTTTCTAAATTGTGAATTTTTCTTATGTGTGTCTTAACTTTATTACTGTTTGTGTGCGGCATAAATACTTTAAAATGTACCTCTAAGTTAGGCCTGGCGCTTTGTGCAAAGCAACCAGAGCATTAAGCACAGGTTATTTTAGTGACTTTTGTGGTTCACACTGACCATGATCGTGGTAGTTGCTTGAGTGGGGTTCTAATCCTCCTAACCAATAACCAAGTTTCTTACAGTTGATATGTATTGTGTGCAAAAGATGGAGTGTAGCTCACAGACAGAAGATAGTGTGTTATTACAGCAAATATGACGACCACAAAATGTTTGATGTATGACCATCCATTGTATACTACAGATAATCATTATGCTTATGTTTGAGTACCCTGTACGACCAATTAAGAATAAATGTTATATGCCTATATACCTGTTGCCTGTGAAACTTATCTATGTCCTGAATTGATATCGTTTAGCTGTCATATGATCTTAACATCAGGAAAAGATCATTTTATTCTTGTTTTGCAGAAAAAACATTTATGGCATTACCAGCTACTTCAACCATGCCCATACTATTTTTAGTCCAACTTGACAGCACAGCTGTCTCCCTACCTTATTTGATCAACAGAAAAAGAACTTTGACCAGCACTACTGAGAGCGGGGCTTTAGCTTCGCTCACATGTAGAAGATGTTCTTCTTGCAGCATTTGAATGGGCATACGTTGTGTGCTTCTTCTGAAAAAGAGCAGTTGCATTGTACTTAATTGTTGGAAATTTTAAATTCATTTGGGCAGACCAGAGTTGGTTACAGTGACAAGTCAACAATGCCATAGGCCTGACCTGTTTACTATACAATGTTACAACAAAAGCAGTAAGCGTGTCTAATTTAATTTGAAAAAGGTTTGTTTCTAATCCATTAAAGCCTGAAGACATGTATTTAGTTACATGAAATCCACTGCAGCAGGCAAAAATTTTGGCGTTGGTTATCCACTATGGCAACCCTGTGGGAAAGGACCTTTTAGGACTGGTTTTATTTTGTTTTACAAACTGTAATTTTGTGTACTTGTATGTTTATGATTGTATGTCTGATTTCTCCTTGTGGAAAAACGTAGCCGAAGTATAGTAGGCCTGCTGCATTTTATTTTTAAAAGCCAATGTGTAGTAAACCTCCACAGATTTGAATAAGGAGACACCTAATAAATTGATATTAATTCAATTAGAAATTTACATACATAGTGTTAGAAATTTGATTTCTGGTTGGCTAGGACATGCGCCTAAGCCAGGCAGAAACCACCCCTCTAGTCAGAGTAAGGGAGTTACACGCTGAAGATAACCCCTGCTCACCCCCTTGGTAGCTTGGCACGAGCATTCAGGCTTATCCCAGAGGCAATGTGTAAATCGTTTGCGCAACACACAACAGCGACACTCTAGGCACACCACAAAAGAAACTCCACATAAGGTTATATAAAAATAGCCTTTGTATTATCACAAACACATTAGAATCATAATCACAAAAGTACACTGTGCCACCTGGCACTAGGCAATATTTCACAGGGGATTATATATATGACCGGGCCAATCAGGCCACTGTCTGAACGATTAGAACAGGTAATAACACAACCAGTAACTACTGGCAAAATACTGTACTCCGCATCATCCCAAGCAACATAAATGCATTATGTCTGCATCACATTAGGCATAAACATTATAGCATGACATTTGGCACAATCACATTATGCATTAGTATTAGGCATGTATCACATTTAGAAGTGCACCGTAGTAACATTCCCTGGATGCATACATCACCTTCAGGCATAAACACATTATGCATCCTAGTAGGGCCTTGCGCCCTACCAATATCACAAAGATGACCCCAGGCCAACTGGCCTTCTTTGGGACCCAAATGGCCTCTGTCCAAAAGTCAGGACTCTACTGGGGCGAGGGTGCAACCCACCCTGGTGTCTCTAGAGATCCAAACCAATGGCCCATCACGTTGCAGCTGCCCGCGCTCTCGTGGTGCAGCTGGGACAATGTCCTTGGCACTGCAGTGCCTCTTGAGCCCCACTCCGGGACTCTAAAAACTAAAGTCTCCCCATGTTGCAGCTGTCTGCGCTCTTGCGGCAGCTGTGACAATAACTCGGCAGCAACAGAATGCCGGGGAGCCCCCTCCTCACCGGGACTCTTCTTTTGGGAAATGCGGCCCAGGCAGGCACCAATCACCGGGGCTCTTCCTCCGCAAGGGGCAGCTACCAAGAGCTCCTTTCCAATCCTTGCGGCACATCCGGCACCCTTGGGTCTTCCCAGACCGCTGTGGCAAAACCCCCATACTGGAGATTCAGGGGCGCCTCTCTCACCGTGCCGACCGTGTATTTGACTTCCCCTCCTCCTGCCAGGCATCGCCTGATTTCCGGCAAATGGTACATCCTGCCCTAGGCTTCTGTTTCTCGCTGTACGGTCCCTGCCCACAGTCAGGCAAGGTCGCCGCCTGACTTCCGGACCGCAACTGATCCTGGATGCAGAGCAAAATCTCCGCGACAGCCCCGGACTCGGTGAAGACTTTTCGGGTGCCCTCACACACCTCTGGCCACAGTGCCCGGTATGAGCACAGTTTGAGCCCTCTCCTCTGGCTCTGGGAGTGAACTGAAAAGCAGCCACAGCACACAGCGCTGAGTATGGGGGGGAGCGCTGACATGCACACCGGCTGATCCTCCCTCTTCAAAGACTCAACAGCAGCACCTCCACTCGTGCTGGCTAGGGAGCAGAGCCAAAAGTGCTCCTCCCAAGTTTCTGCAGACTCTGCTCAGAGTCAGAAAGCGCCTGCCTGGCGCCAGATCCCAAGGATCACCTAGGGTAGAACTGGACCCAGGCAGGCCAGCATGCAGGGCCTCCCAGCAGAGGGCAACCCCTCCGCCCCCCTCCTCAGTCAGCAGCTGGGTCCCACAGCGGTTCCTCCTACCGCCCAGCAGTCCTTCCTCCAGGTCCAAGTAAGCACACTTTGCATGGGGTCACAGCCCCAATATTTATACTAGGTTATATCTTTGTTCTGCCCTGGCACAGGGCTTGGGGAACCAGTCCCGACTGGTTCTGGGGGGTACTGAAGCACTTTTCGTGCAGCGCTCACTCTCCTTTGTCAGGTTGGGCTCTGTCATCAGACACGCCACAGGCGGGCGGAGCTAGCATTCAACCAGTCAGGCACAGACCTATTCAGGGTCAGGGACTACTCCTCCCACTACTCCAAATGCAGATCTGCCCATTCAGCCTAGCACTGACACACCCTGCCCCTCTAGAGCCAAACACCGCACCAGCCCCTGTCACTCCGAGGCCTGACATGCAGTACACATCAGGCAGGCAAAGACACGTAGCACACAGAAATTCCAACTTCTAAAAGTGGCATTTCTAAAATAGTGATCATAAATCTGCGCACATCATTGCGTAGCATTTATTATCACTATTCCAAACATACCAAACTTGACCACGCTGCCCCTCACATATCAGGAATTACCACTGAAACACTGATCAGGAAATCCCCAATGCATTCCTATGAGAGGGCAGCCTCACAACCGTGAGAAACCAAAAATGGCTGTTTATCACTACCAGGACATGTCACGCACTTAAGGTACATGTCCTACCTTTTACCCACAATGCACCCTGCCCATAGGGCTAGCTAGGGCCTACCTTAGGAGTGACTGACATGCAGTAAAAGGGGGTTCACAGACGTGGCACACACTTTAGGTGCCACGTCACAGCGGGAGTAACACATGAGATACCACATTACTGTGGACTGACAGGTAAATTAAATATGCCAAACAGGTGTAGACCAATCTTACCATGTTTACCACAGAGAGCACACGCACGTTATACTGGACAGCAGTGCTGAAGTGCCCAGAGTCCTAAAACCAGCAACACCAGGTCAGAAAAAAGACTAGGAGGAAGGCAAAAAGTTCAGGGATGACCCTTCAAAAAGGTGCAAGTTTAACACATTGTAATGAAATTAGAAATATAAAATTAAACACATATATTGTCAACAGCAATACTTAATGGTGAAAGTATTCCCGTGCAAAATCCTGAAACTTAAGAGGGTGTGCACCCTGCTCTTCTTAGTCTCACTCAATCGCCATCAGTGCTAAAAATTAACAATGCTCATAGGAATGTGGCCATTCAAATGATGTTTACTTGCTTTCAAGTCATATTTCTTTTCCTCTTGTTATATGTTTATGAATGGGCCTCTGATTTCTCTGCATTATTTGTAACATTGTAAAGATCAATTTATAACTCCTGATTGCTTCATCTAGCCCAGTGCTAATGTTGAATTCAGGAACTTTCCCCTAATCACACAACCCAGTATAGGCCGTAACATGTTTTCTTAACTTTTGTTTCCAGTCCAGTATCCCTTTCTCAGCCTATTGCTTTCTGTTAATATTCTATTAAATCTTTTTACCATCCTGTTCCCTCTAAGATCATATTAAGAGGTAAATTAGTGTTGCATTCTCAACTCATTCAATAAAGTATTTCCTTTGTCCAGTCTAATCTGTACACCATTTAACCTATTCATCACCGCAGATGAACTGTCTCTTACAAAAACTCTTTTTAACAACTCCGCAAGTATACTATCAATACTTTCACAACATCTTGTCCAGGACATTTTGAGACCATATCTGTCAGGGCCATAATGTACTTCACCGATCCTCATCTTTAATTGGGCCTTCTAAGTCGCTGTAAATGTTGTTGCATTCAATGCACTTAAGACATAAGGGTGATTGTAATGTTTTTAAAATGTAGTCAAATCCATGAAATGTCACTCAAGATCAGACAACATTTTTGACTTCTAGGTAATAGTTTGAATACTGGACACCACAACACTTTATTGCCCTATCCCATTTGTGTGTAGTCTTTAGCAACATTCATAACTGCTTCCGCTTCATTTACTGTTGCTCTTGGTCAAGAACTTTCCAACATAGCAATCGCTGCAGTCTCCCACTCTGCATCCTTGTTGTTCTTCATTGATATTAGAAATCTTGATAGTAAATATAAAAAACTGATTTTTACTCCTGGAACATGGATCATTTTGTAAGTATGACCCTGTAACTTCATCGAGCCATCCTCTCTAGGATTCAGTGTGTGGACACTCTTACCACTGCATAAGTCCACTTAAAAAGCAAGCCCTTCTTTGCCCGCCCGAGCATGGGCACCACCAGCCATGGTGAAACCAAAGGTAACTCTTTGTGGGTATACTCTTCACATGAACTATTTAGCTATTTATCTGTTTGGCCTGTTTAACCTCAGTTGTCTCTATCTAGTGATTTATGTGTTATTTTGGAAACCAAAAATGTTCTTCTACCCTCCCCAAAGCTGTTTTCCATCTAACGCAATGAATCAGTTTCAGATTCTTCTTATCCAACCTGTGGAAAAATTAAACTGCTGCTGTGCACCATACGATCAGCTGTTACACACAGGATAGAAATAACAGAACTTTGTGACTCCTTACATCTAGATATGTGTTGTCTGACTGAGACTTGACTCGATGAGACCTCTAACTGGTCTTTCGATGAGCTCCTCCCAGCAAACTTCGATAATTTGGAAAGATCACTTCTCCAGGATAGGGGACTGAGTTGCTAATCTGTTTAGATCCTCGCCACTTCAAAAATCTTTCTCTAGGAAATATCAGATTTGTTCTGTAAAAACTAATACATTTAAAATGTAATATGTTTCTAATTTATCGTCCACCAGATACTTCGGTGGCAAACTCAGAAGCACTTATAAATTACATCTCCACCTTTTTGTTAAGCAATTATGCACACATAGTGGTCTGCAATTTTAATTATTGTGTACACCAGCAGCAATCCAATGACTTTCTTTGTAACAAAACCTTGCTGTACAAAAGCTAGAGTTAAGAAGAAAAGTTAGGAAATTGAGGTTTTCTTATTTTTAAGAAGCTAGACGCAGAAATTAAATGGCGTTGGGTGATTATATGTTGATTATTCTATCTGGTAAAAGCAATTATTATACTAATAAGATTATCAATGTTCACAACCTTTCGGAGAATTGTTCTGTTATTAACAAACTTGTGCTAATGGTCCTTCTGTAGTCTCCCCTCAACTTATATCTGACCAATTGGCAGCTCATTTTATTTAGAAATCATTAAAGAAGGATAGATATAAGTAATGACGGGACCATTTGTCCCTTGCCATCACTTTCTTTGCTACCCAACACTATGTGTAGCAATAAGGCTTGTTTTGCAGTTTGTCTGGTCTCTCTGAGCAAGTAGTCAGAGCTCCCATCCCTTCTGTTGGAGCATCATGCTCAGCCAACAACATCTGTCCAGCTACCTTTATGATGAGGTAAGCCAACTTTATTTTGTCTAACATAGTTTTTGTTCTCACTAGTAGAGGTTCCAAACCTTTGTCAAACAGTTGTGGTGAGGCCTCTCCTGATATAACCTTCTTTACCTCTGACAATAATTAACTGCTGTTCTATCACAATTCTGCCATTCTTTTGGCTGCCTAGCTTATCAGCAACTTAATGTGTGTGTGAAAGGCAAAAAACTACTGTCCTCTTCAGACAGGCTTTAGTTATGGGTAGATTACTTAGTCAATTGTTATTTCAGTCTTGGATGACCTGCGTGTGAGCTCAGATTGTGGAGAAGTCAGTGTGCTTGTCTTGCTCAACCTCCCCACGGCCTTTGATACCGTTGGCCATGCCATCTTATCAGACAGGGTTTAAAAACTTGGTTTCCAACTGTGTCAACATCGGGTGGCTTTAATCTTTTCTCCATGTCTGGTCTCAAATTGTTACCTTTTGTACAAAATCATCTGTACCTCAAGATTCACTACCTTCCCCATTGCTTTTTGACATTTATGTGGCCCACTGGTGTCAGCTTTGATGGATATGGTGGTCAATTTTTTTTATTTTGGCTGACGACCCACAAAGGCTCTCTAAACTCCAAACTGACCCAAGCAATTCTCATCTTTTTTTTAAGACTGTGGATGGCATGTTATTTTCTTAAATTGAATTGGGACAAGGTAGCAGTATTAGTCACTAAAATCATCTAATAAACTAGGAACCCTCTTTATGACTTACCTCTGTGGGTCTGGCCCTTGTTCCAGCAACAATAGCAAAAGATTGCGGCATCTTAACTCACATTAGTGCAAAATGCCACACATGCACTCTTTTACCAGCCCCTTCACCAGGGAACATCTTTCAACCCTAAAACATTTTCACTGATTGTCCGTAAAGAAGAAGATTTTTATTAAAGCCTTGGGTATGATCCATGAGATTTTCCACAATTACTTCCCCAATTTGTTAGATAAGAAGTTCTATAGTATTAATATCTGCCCTTGTAGCAAACACCTTCATTAAGTTCTTTTGGAAGCTGAACTTTTTCCTATGCTGCCACAAGGTAATGTAACATCTGGTCATCAAAACTGCGTAGGCATGTCAATTGTCAAATTTAAGAAGGCAGTAAAAACTATGCTGTTCATGTCTGCTTCTGATTTGTGTTTGTTCTAGCACAAATGTAGGTGGTTACCTAGCACCAAGAAGCTCCAGTGATCATGCGCTCAATAAATCACCTAAAATTAAAAAAAACATTGACATACTCACAATCATAGCCATAGCTTTAAGTAGTCCATCAGTGGTGAGCAATTTTGTGAGTATTCTTTTGTGTCTCCTCAGTTCAAAATAGTTCCCCTACACATGTTCTGAAGTGTTCAATTGCCTAAATGCATGCAATTGTCTTATGCTTGAAAAAAGAGTATCTTTATTCTGCTGATGAGGGGTGAGAGTAAACACACTTATGCTGACCTCACCAATTTTTTTTTTTTTTATTCGGATTATTGACATTTTCTAAAACAAAAACAATCATTTACATAGAAAAAGCAGTGCATTAGACATAATCATATAGTCGAACCTAATCGGAATGCCATTATATATTACAATCCTTCATAAGCATGACATTGTGGGGACACCAACAGGTAATTAACGATAGCTGAAAAGGATAATAAAATGAACCAAAGTCCGGGGGCACCCCAGTATAATACTAGTTGTATTTATGGCTTTTAACATCGCCTAATATTACCATTCTGATGCTTAATCATCAACAACTGCAGAGGTAAGCCATCGTACATAAGGTTCCCAAATGTTTTTCGGCCTGGATCTGTCCGGCATAAGTTCCCAATAATTGGACTGCTGTACCTACAGTATGTCACACTCGTCGTCCAATCCTGCACCTTAGGAGGTCGAGTTGCTCCTCACTGTATAGCAACCTGTCTTTTCGCCATTAGTAGTAGTATTTATGGCAGCGTGCGCATTTTAGGTGGAATCATCTCTAGGACCCCAAACAGAGTCAACAGTGGTGTGCAGGGGTGAATCAACCCAGTGATGTCATTGATGTGATGCAGCACAGTCAGCCAGTAATTTGCAGTTGGTCTGCAGTGCCATGCTAAATGGTCGCTCTGGGAGCACCGCAGCGCCAGCAGCCGTCATCAACGTGGAGACCCATTTTGTGTAATTGTATGGGTGTGCGGTACAAATGGTGTAGGTACTTAAAATTAGTCGAAGACGGTAATTAGAAATTAAGCGCTCCAGCGGTTTACAACCCGAGGACCACTGTTGGTCTGTGATGGTTATACCCAGCTCCGACTCCCACGCCCCGCGTGAAGCCGGGGTGGTTATCGGAGACGTCCTTTGTGTGATTTTATAAATACGTGAAATGAGTTTACATCCGGATTCCACCGACAACAGGTTCTCCAATGCAGGTAGCGTTTGCGGTGGGTCTGGAAAGGAGGTGAATTTGCCCCTACAGGAAGCACAAAGCTGATAGTATATAAAGGTGTCAAGCGCCGAGGGTGTTTCTGGATCACACATTTGCTGCAATGTAAGAAAAGTATCTGCCGGGTATAGGTCACCACCCACCCTCAGATTATGCACTGATGCGCATTCCCGCACCTTACGGTCCATGAGAGGGAGGGTACAGTGGGTTTTGAAGCAAAGACATAGAAGGAGCATATAGTAAATCCAGTCGTGCTCTCCTGCGTATCCCGTCCCAATCCCATCTCAGAGTCTGCACCGTATCTATTTCGTCTCGAGGACGCTTGTACGGTTGGAGTAGTACAGTGGATAATGATAATGGTGCCACCTTGTCCACCTCGATTGCAACATGTGGTTGGTAGGGAGTGGGGAGAGCCCAAAAATGCAGGAATTGTGCCTGTGCACAATGTGCATATAAGACGAAGTCTGGGGCAGCCATACCCCCCTGCTCTTGTGGTAGTGTCCGTATTTTCCAGGTTATCCGCGGCTGTTTATCAGGCCATACCAGCTCGATCATGAGCAAACGGATGCGGCTAAAAAAGTGCACCGGGAGGGGCATGGGAATGTTGACAAACAAATAGAGCAATTTTGGCAATATAATCATCTTCACCACCGCGATGTGTTCCGCTAAAGAAAGAGGAAGGGACTTCCACATTCTCACCCTGTCCTCAATCCAAGCAATCAATTTACTATAATTCTCGGTCCATAACTCCTGCATGTCACAACTGATCCATATACCCAAATATTGAACTGGGCCAGACGCCCAGACAACTGGGTAGTCCATGGCGAAAGTCTGGGTACCAGAAGTGAGTGGGAGGAGAACAGACTTGCTCCAGTTAATATTCACACCTGACAGTCCGCCATAGCGCACCACCTCTCGCGTCATCGGCGAGAGGTTGTCTTTGGGGTGTACCATGTACAGCGTAATGTCGTCTGCATACATGGGCACAGTCTGCTCGTGTTGTGAAGCCAATTGCCGTATTGGTGTGATGCTGATGCAGGCGGGCTGCCAATGGTTCTGTCGCAATCGCAAACAGCCGGGGCAATGGTAATGGCTATTGGTTCTGCGACTAGCCCATTAACCCTTATGCGTGCCGTGGGACAAGTGTATAAAAGCTGTATTTGTTGGATGAAAATTGGGCTCAGGCCTATCCTCCTAAGAAGTGGAAACAGGAAGCCCCATTCAAGGGAGTCAAGCGCCTTGGAGGCGTCCAAAAGCGCGGCTAACGCGGACACATGAGGGGCAAGGTAATGCATTAATCCAAAGAGCGTTCTGAGATTGTGTGTTGTAGATCTGCCGGGCACAAAGCTCGATTTGGTCCGGCAAAACAATCAGTGGCAACAACGGCTGGAGCCTGGTGGCAAGTAGCTTAGCGAATATCTTAGCGTCTAGATTAATCAAGAAAAGTGGCCTGTATGATTCGCAGAGACTTGGATCTTTATCCGGTTTCAAAAGTGTAATTATGATAGCCTTGTGCATTGAATCAGGAAGTATCCATTCCTGTAGCACCTCTTGGTAAACTGCCAGGAGACGAGGGGCGAGTATCTCAAAGTATTCTTTATAAAATTGCGCAGTGAGGCCGTCCGCCCCCGGTGCCTTGTCTGCCCGTGTGCCACTAATAACTTGTTGCATGTCCTCAACTATGAAGGGGACTTCTAAATTTTCACGATCAGCTCTACTAAACCAAACGAGTGCTATAGAGTCAAAATATTCTTCCAGGGCTGGGGCAGATGGGAAAATGTGTGAATTGTATAGTTGTGCATAAAAGTCCTGCATGGAGGCAAGTATATCAGGCGGTGAATGTACCAAGCCGGCTGTGGGGGTGCTAAGTACTGTTATGAAAGTGGATCCTCTGGGGGGGCGCATGAGATTCTCAAGAGTTTTGCCCGGCCTGTCTCCATCCCCATACCTGTGTGCAACTGCGTGTTTGTGTAGAAACTCGGTCAGCTTCTTGCGTATAGCACCCTCGACAGACGCCGCTATACAGTATTGCCTGTCCAGGTCATGCAGTTTGGCTTCAAGTTAGAGTAGAGTGCCACGTATTTCTCCGAGTACCTTAGTCTGTCCCGCTATACAGTGACCACGGATTACCACCTTAAAGGCGTCCCACAACAGACCTTCAGTTTTGACAGACCCAGTGTTGTGTGAAATATTCTTCAATTTGTGTATGGATCTCTTCTCGTAAGGCCGCATCTAGAAGAGCATTGTGTGGCAGTCTCCAAGTGAACGGTTACATATATGGGAGTGGAATCTGTAAGGTCAGGATGACTGGGGAGTGATCCGAGAGTGTATGTGCACAATGAGACACCGTCGAAACCCAAGAGTGCAGGACCAGGGGCAGGAGCCAAAAGTCCAGTCGAGACCAGGCACCATGGTGCTGTGTGATACATGTGCCCTCCCGGCTTTCTGGATGAAAGACCATCCAAGCATCAACCAGTCTATAATCAGTCATCAATCCCTGCAAAACCCCCGCAGCCTGTGGGTGATGTGTGTGTGAGGCGCCCACCCTGTCGTTCTCAAGTGAGAGCACTTTGATTGAATAAGATGCCACACCTTCTGAAAGAAGGCGGGGTGGTCCACATTAGGCCCATACACGTTAGTGAGTACGATCGATTGGTTGAATAGTGTACCCAACACAAGCTGGTAGTGTCCCTCCCGGTCACTGACCACCTTTGTGGTCTGCCATGGAACTCCCTTTTTAGGTCTCGGCCTGGCGAAAGCAGCGCATGCGCTGCTCTGCCATGCAGAGGACCTTTTGGAATCTATACGATTCCAGCGTGCACGCGGGGAGACAAACAAGACAAAAGATGTGCATGCGGGGATTGAATGCTTTACTGGCGGCGTGACACTGGGGACTTTTTTTTTTGCCGCCAGTAAAGCTAGTCCCCGCGTGCACATCTTCTGTCTGCCCTGTAAAGAGCCCGCGCTTGTTTTACAAGGATTGGCAAGGAGCAAAGACTTCCTATCTGGAAGTCGTAGTCCCTGTTCACTATCATTGAGTGAAAGTGCGACATTACACTGGTTTGTCCAACACGCACATTGTGCACATTGTGGAAAGATGCATCCGCTGTTTGACATCTTCTCAAATATTTACATCCTGTCTTTGGCACCGAGCAGCTGAAAGAACTCTGTTCAAACTGAAATCGAACAATAGCAAAAGTTATGTATAAATAGATGCAAAAATCAATCAAGCAAATCAATGCTCGCACCAAGCTTAAAATGCGACACAATGAAAATACATAAATAATTATCACGTTTGTTTAGAAATGGGTATCTGATTTTTTTTATTTTTTATGATATGTGGATAACGTTTGCAAAATTACACTTGTTTTGTGAAATACATTGCAGTGATCCTGCAAATATCTCTGCAAGAGTATAACTCACCAAGAGAAGTCACAGGAGCTACCGGGTTGACTAGAAAACGTCTCTCTGCATGACGTGTTCTAATTAAACCAATCTCCTGCAGGTTATAAAACACGCAAACGTTTGGATTAAGCAAAATAATGAAAACTTGCACTTTTAATGGTAGTCCTTCAATGTTTATGGTATGTTTACTACTCACTTTCTACTACTCACTCTCTACTACTCACTCTCTACTACTCACTCTCTTACTCACTTTCTATTACTCTCTACTACTCACTCTCTACTACTCACTCTACTAAGTCTCTTCTACTCACTCTAATACTCTACTTCTCACTCTCTAGTACTCTCTCTACTACTCTCTACTACTCACTCTCTACCACTCTCTACTACTCTCACTACTACTCACTCTACTACTCTACTACTCTCTCTACTACTCTCTCTCTCTACTACTCTCGCTACTACTCTCTACTCACTCTCTACTACTCACTCCTACTCACTCTCTATTACTCTTTCTCTACTACTCTCTCTACTACTCTCGCTACTACTCACTATTACTCACTCTACTACTCGCGCTCTACTACTCGCGCTCTACTACTCGCGCTCTACTACTCGCGCTCTACTACTCGCGCTCTACTACTCGCGCTCTACTACTCGCGCTCTACTACTCGCGCTCTACTACTCGCGCTCTACTACTCGTGCTCTACTACTCACGCTCTACTACTCACGCTCTACTACTCACGCTCTACTACTCACTCTCTACTACTCACTCTCTACTACTCACTCTCTACTACTCACTCTCTACTACTCACTCTACTACTCACTCTACTACTCACTCTCTACTAATCACTCTCTACTAATCACTCTCTACTAATCACTCTCTACTAATCACTCTCTACTAATCACTCTCTACTAATCACTCTCTACTACTCACTCTCTACTACTCACTCTCTACTACTCACTCTCTACCGCTCTCTCTACCGCTCTCTCTACCTCTACCTCTCTACCTCTACATCTCTATGCGCACACATATGCACACACATATATATATATATATATATATGTATGTATGTATATATATATATATATATATATATATATATATATTACCTACTGGCGGTCGCCAGTAGGTAGTTATAGTTAGGACCACGTTTCCATAGGAAATCCGCAACATTCTATTTTGAACAACTTTTGCGCCGGTCGACGAATCCTTGCGAATTTTTAAAAATAGGTGGGGCGCTACGCTCCGCTCCTACCCTGAAAGTCTCGGGGGGATTCGTCAAGCGGGGGCTGAGATAAAAGGGGGGTCCCAAAATGCGTTTTTCCCATGCATTTTTCCATAGGACCTTTAGACACAGCTACAGCCCGAACGGCTGAACAGAATTACTTGAAATTTGGCAGAGAGGTAGTCCTCAGGTCAAGGAAGTGCCTTTTGTAGGTTTGGTGTAAATCTGTTCAGTAGATTCTGAGAAAATAGCCTTTAAATCAATATATATATCTGAGCCAGCTTACGGTGCGCTTACGGTGCGCTTACCGTACGCGTACGGTGGCGTGCGCGAGCGCGATTCTGATTGGCCCTTAGATCTTAGTAAACATTCGAATCGGTCGAAACCAGGAAGCTTAGGCCGCCATTTTCTCTCTCGCACTCTGAGGGGGGAGCTGATAAACAAATGCCAAAAACATATAAAGGGGCTGTTTAGACAGCGCCCATGCACATAACCATGTTAGTTGAGTCTTCAAAGATCCCCCAAGGCAAAAAACGTTAATTTTTTATTTTTCAAAAAATTCGCGGATTACGCTTACCGTACGCTTACGGTAAAAAATTATTAAAAAAAAAAAACCCCACTCTCTCCACCCCGTGTGCAAATGGTGGCCGAAGGCCACCATTTGTGCATGGCATATAAGAGCACAGCATTTCCCCAAAAAATTTCAACAGATTACCCATCACAAGGAAGCGCATAATATGTCCTCCATGTGCGCACGGTGCGCGAAGCGCATCGTGCGTACATGGCCCATCTAGCGTAACGTGGGCACGTGGTGCGCGTAGCGCACCGCGTGCCCACCGTGCATGCACGGCACTAACTGCGTAAAGTGGGCGCGCACGGTGCGCGCACGGAACGAACTGCGTTAAGTGGGCGCGCACGCCACGAATGGCGTAAAGTAACTTAGCATTTAAAAAACCGTACAAATTCACTGAAAAAACCATAGGTTTCACACACGTTATAGTTAGGAATTAGCATTTAAAAAACCTTGCAAATTCACTGAAATAACCATAGGTTTCACACATGTTATAGTTAGCGGAAATTTTACGGATAAAAAACCAATGAAATTCCCCCGTTATAGTTAGTGCAGGAAACTATAACTCATGCGACCGAAATCTTCTGCTGATGACATATGTGTCTTTATGAAAAAAAAATATTTGTAATATATGTATAGCTAAAAATTTATGGAAGAAGACATGGGCAAATAAGTGTCTAAATACAGTATTAGCATCAGCAGAGGATTGCGGTCGCGTGAGTTATAGTTTCCTGCACTAACTATAACGGGGGAATTTCATTGGTTTTTTATCCGTAAAATTTCCGCTAACTATAACATGTGTGAAACCTATGGTTATTTCAGTAAATATATATATATATATATATATATATATATATATATATATATATATATATACACTGAAAAAACCATAGGTTTCAGAGACGTTATTGTTAGAAATTAGCATTTAAAAAACCTTAGAAATTCACAGAAAAAAACGTAGGTTTCAGGGGTGTTATAGTTAGCCGGACATTTCACTCGTACAGAACCATAGAAATTCCTCCGTTTTAGTTGGTTCTGCTAACTATAACTCGCGCGCCCGCAAATATTGTACCTGCTCTTGTATTAGTGACTAGGCCATTCTTTAAGTATATGACTAATAACTGGAGTAATTTCAGTGCTGCAAAGAGATTGCATGCTCAATTTATAAGTGCTTAGGTATTGGTGAAGTGATAGGATACGTAGCTAGTGCTGGATGGGTGATAGGAGAAGTGCATGGAACAGACAGAAGGATTCCTAGACTGCATAGGTACTAACTGAGTATTTAAAAAACTGTATCAAAGCTATGTAGCTGATTAGAGGTCTGCATGCATAGTGCACAGAATATTGTAGCTGAACTAGTATTGGTGTCTATGGTTTCGAGAATGGTAATCTGTATTTTAGGGTGTGAGGAGGTGCATCAGATGATCACGTAGATGATGTCATCAGTGATGTCATCAGTGATGTCACTGACCATGTCATGAGTGATGTAATATGTGACGTCATCAGCAGTGCATTGCGGGGGCGCGAGTTATAGTTAGCACAACTAACTATAACGGCCGAATTTCTCTTGTTTTGTAAATTTCCAACTAACTATGACGTCCATGAAACCTGGGGTTTTTTCAGTGAATTTTATATATATATATGTATTTAATCTCCTCTCACTCTTACAAGGAAGGAATCAGCACTCAGGTTGTGGTTTGGAAGTATTTAATCTGCAAATGATGTGATCCATGCGTTTCGGCTTGTCCGAACCTTGATAATGATAAAAGGCGTCATTGTAGCATCCTTATTTAAATGTACAAATGCCTCCAGTTGCCAACATTAACAAAGGACTACATATTACTTTAATCCAAAAAGCTGGCGGCCATATTGGCCAGGTCATGGTGTGAAAATTCAGGAATTGATACAATAAAGAAAAGAAAACAAGTGTTAATATGCACACAATGTCATTTCAGCATATCTTGCCCCGGGACCGCCATACCTGTATGTTGGTCAACATGACTTATTCATAATAAACATACTTAGAATTGCAAACATCAACATAAACAATGGACTACACATTACTTTAAAGTGAAAGGCTATCCCATATTAATCTGGGCACGTTGCGTATTATAATATAGGCTTATAGCCCGCCGTAGCGGGCTATACCGGCTATTAAAGTCCCGCTGCAGCGTTAAAGGCCCGAGCCGAAGGCGAGGGACTTTAACAAAAGCAGCGGGACTTTAATAGCGGTATAGCCCTGCTACGAAGGGGCAGAATGTTCTAATAAATTAAACAAAGGCTTCTCGAAGCTCGAGGGGATTTAAATCCCCTCGAGCTTCGAGAGGCTTTTGTAAAACATTGGAATGTTGCTCTGCGGGCCTTTACCGGCCCGTAGAAGCACGGAGCACTCCATTGTCTACAATGGAGTGCTCCACATTCCAATGTTCTAATGGTTCTTACACGAAAGAAAAGGAAAAAAGGGGTGTTAATACACACACACTATCCCTAAATAAAGTTCTAGCGATTATAGTTCCATTCCATTCACAGCTCATTTGAGATGTCATGAGTGATGTAACTGACCATGTCATGAATGATGTAATGTCTGAGGTTGGTAGCAGTACATTGCGGGGGCGTAAGTTATAGTAGCTCAGGTAACTATAACTGCTGAATTTCACTGGTTGTGCATGAGTGAAATCTGAGTCTAACTATACCGTCCCTGTAATCTTTGCTTTTTTCTGCAAATTTCTAGTTTTTTTTTTTTTTTAACGGAAATTAAGATTAAGGCTCCCTGTTTTCCGTTTTTACTGATTTTTACAGATAAATACAGACATTAACCTTTCTTTTTTTTTGTCTGTATTTATCTTAAAATGTTGATAAAAACGAGAATTGGGTTGCTTTTTGAGTTTCCTAAATACTGTCTGCCATGACTACCAGGCCAGTAGATGTATAGATTGATGGATAAGGGGGTTAAAAAAGAAAGTAATTTTAGTAAAGAGGCTTTAAAAGCAGTAGATAGGCACATGGTCGATAGTGAAATTTGCACATTTTCATATAGGTGAATACATTTATCTTTAGCGGGTGTTCACAGCACTGAAACCTGGCAAATATTCAAGCATGAGTGCATGTTTATCGGGTAAATAAATGCAGAAATACACCAGTTTCAGCATAATTTTTCCACAAAGCCCAAATAAATATGGATAAATACAGATAAAATTTTCAAAAAATAAATATGGATAAATACAGACGGAAATGGCAAAAAAATAAGTACCATAAAACCGGGAGCCCTAATTAAGATGCATATCACAATAGATGGTGGGGGGTTGGAAGCAGGGCCTCGCATTGTGCTGCCCCCACCCAAGCTTGCTGCTCCTGCCTTCCCTCCTCCTAGCCATCCATTGTCCAAGTCCATGTCCCTGCTCCCTTATTACAGCCCTGTGTGGCCATTGTTCTGCCACTGGCCTTCCTGCTTTCTCTGATCAGTTAGCTTGCTGCCCCATCCACCTCCTCCCTATCCTCTGTTGTCTGAATCCATGGACTAGCCTCCTCCCACCTGCCATGCATGGTCTGATGTGCTGCCACTGCCCTCCATTTAGCATGATGTACCAGTCCACTCCTCCTGCCCTCCATTGCCCAATTCTTTGCCCCATCATTAACCTCCTGCTTAAACTCTGTGCTTAGCTTGCTGCCCCTATTTTCCTCCCCCCTGCCCTCCGATGTCTTTGTGCATGCCCCTGCTCCATCCTTTTTGGCCACCATGTTCCATGGACCTGCCACTCCTATCTACTATGAGTGTTCTGTTGAGCTGCCACTCCCCTCCCACCTGCCTAGCATTGTCAGATGACTGTAACCTGTCACTGCCACCTCCACCCTGCCTGTCCACATTCCATGCCCCTATCCCCTTCCTCCTGTCCTCCATGGTCCATTTTACTGCCACACCCTTCTGCCCTCCCTAGTCTGTTGTGCTGCAACTGCTCCTCCTGCCTGCCCCGCGTGGTCTGTTGTGAGGCCCCTTCCCCTGAACTCTCTTGTCTGTGCCCAGGTCCTGACCCTCCCTTCTATCCTCCGTGGTCCTTTGTGCATGCCCCTGCATCCTCCTTCTTCCCCATCATAGCCATTGTGCTGCCACTAACCCTCCCGCTTGCCATGCATGGTCTTCTGTGCTGCCACGGCCCCTCCCACCTTCCCTGTGTGGTAAGATAGCTGCCCCATACTCCCTCCCACCTTCCCTCCATGGTCTGTGTGTATGCCATCATAGTCTCACTGTTGCTCTCCATGGTGTGTCTTGCTTCTAGTGCCCATCCTGCCTGACCTCCATGGTCATCTTGCTGCTCCTTCCCTGCCCCCTTGCCCCCAGCCCTCTGTTTCCATGTGCAGACCCCTATTCTCTCCCTCCTGGCTTGTCTGTTCCATTGTAATGTCCCTGATCCGTCCCTCCTGCCCTTTATGGTCTGTTATGCTGCAGCTTTCTCTCCTGTCTGTCCATTATGGTCAGCTAGCTACCATTGCCTCTTTCCTCTCTGTTCTCTGTTGTCCATGTGCATGGTCCTGTCCCCTCCCTATTGCTTTCTATGGATTGTTGTGCTGCACTCCCGTCCCGCGTGCCTTGTGTGGTGTATTGTGCTGCTGCAAACCCTGATACCTGCCCTGTAGGGTCAGTTTGGTGCGCCTATCCATGTCCCTCCTGTCCTCTGTTTCCTTAGTCCATGTCCCTACCCCAATTCCTCCTGCCTTCCATGATCTAATGTACCATACTTGTTAACATTTTGAACTTGGTAAGAGGGAGATTTTGAAAAAAAAACTGGGGTATTGATTTTCCCCTTTGACTTGCATTGAAAAAGAGGAGATTGTAGACAGGAGACAGATCAAATAAAGCCCAGTTGGGCTTAAAAACATTGGACGTTTCCTGCCTGAATCGGGTCTGTTTGCATGTATGGTTGTACTACCACTGCCTCTTCCTTCTGCCCACAATGGTCTATTATATTGCCACAGCCTCTCTTGCCAGTCCTTTATTGTTGGTTTGTTGCCCCTGCCCCCCTTTCCACTGCCCTCCATAGTCTGTTGTGCTGCCACTGCCCTGCCTGCCTGCCTGCCCAGTGTGGTCAAATTGTTGCCTCTGCACCCTCCTACCTGCCTTCAATTTTCAGAGTCCAGGCCCCTGGCCTCTGCTTCTCAACAGTATCCTAATGAACAACTAGATTTTTTTTTTTTAATTAATTTATTTTTGGAATGGGATGACAAAGGACAAAAAGAAAAGAAACAGAACTCGTATACAGCCACTCGCCTACATCCCATAGGGCCGGCTCCTTTGTATCAAACAAACAGTGCATGCCTAGCGTTTCCCACATCCCGGAGGCCGGGTATTGCCGTCATATGTGTTATCTTCCCACATCTCTTTACTAGAATGCCCCCAACCGTATCAATTCTCATAACCTGTGCCCTATGGCGAGCCCCAATTCGTCTCATTTATCACTCATCAAGCTCGCTCCCCCCTCCCTCCCGTAACCGTGAACTTAACCTGTCAGCTGCGCTCTGTGGCTCCCCCTCTCACCCAGTGCCCGTGCAGGCATACTCTTCGCGTAGTTCTGTTTCCCTAGTTCCCTGAACTGGTGCACTCACATGTCAGTGGCGGCGTGCTATCCTGCGCGACCTGCAGCTCGCAGTCCACAACTCCGTGTGCACCTACATCCCCGCACTCCACTAACCAAAACTCCTCCACCTGTCGCGCATTGACTTTAGCCTGCCTCCTGCGCCGGCTGGGGTATCTCCCCCACCCCCTTCCCCACCCCTAGACCCGAACCAGCTCCCCCGTTCTTGAGATAATCTGAATACAGTCCCCAAAAGTTCTTTGGCCTGCTCCTCGTAGGCAGCAACTCACTAAATGTCTCCGATTGCGTACAGCAGTACAGCACATCCCTCTTCCAGTGTGCTATCGTGGGAAGAGGGCCCCGCATCCAACATAAAGCTACTCTGCGCTTGGCTATTAACATGCCCATATCTACCAGCCGACGTGCCGCCCTCGGGAGCCCTCTCGTGTGTCCTAGCAAGGCGATCGCGGGGTCCATCATTAATTCCAAATCAGCTGTCTCACCAATCTGACGGAATACCGCTTCCCAAAATTTAGCAACTCCGGGACAGTACCATGCCTAGTGTATAAAATCAGCCCCGGGGTGCGCACACCTTTCGCATTCCGATCCCTCGCACAAACCATATCTATGCAGCCTGTCTGGCGTATAATAGACTCTGTTAATAAAATTGAAATGTATCAATCTATGCTTGCCATGCAACGATGTGCGTCGCGTACCCGCACAGCAATATGCCCACATGGCGTCGTCTATCGCTTTGTCTAAATCACTTTGCCAGTCCAATCGGGCCTTGGTGTATTTCTGGGATCTCTGGGACATGGCAATGGAATATAATTTGGACGTCATCTGACGTGGGTTCTTGTGTTTGATTAAATACGTCAGCTCCAGGACATCCGGAGGCTCGGCCATGTCCTTTCCCAGAAGTTGTCGCAATGCGCCCCTGACCCTGTGAAATTGAAACCTCTGCAGCTGTGTAGTAGTCTCCACTGTCGACACCGCGTCATCCCACGTTTTGGCGACTCCGTCCTGAAACAGGTCGCCCATCTGGTTTATGCCCATTCCCTTAAGGGACTGTACCACTGCGCGTTCCCTACATGGTGCTAGCCAGACCGCCCATTCCAGTAACATGGCTGGAGAATACAAGAGCGCCCCTGCTGTCTGCTGTGGTATCCAGCTCCATGCGTGCCTTGTAGTGTTCAGTGAATCTAGGACGCCCGTCCTACGGCGTGCAGGCTCGCTCATAATCGCTGGCAGTGGGAGAGGCGCTGCGAAGAGCCTCTCCAGTTTTAAATACGGGATCGTGTCGTCTCCATGAACCCAGTTATGTGCTTGTGCTGCCTGCGCTATTCTATAGTACAATTCCATGTCGGATGCCCCTAGGCCTCCCATATGATAGGGTAGCGTCAGGATCTTCCAGCTCACGCGGGCCTGCTTCCCAGCCCACGCCAGCCGCAGTAGCGATCTGGTCAGCCGGGCAAAAAATGTGCTAGGCAGCACCATGGGGATATTGGTAAACAGGAATAGGAAGCGGGGGAGAACCACCATTTTAGCTCGGCCCATGAGCGACAGGGGAAGTCCGATCCACGTCTCCAAGTCGTCCTCCAATTTGGCTATAGCTCTCCCGTAGTTCTCTGTAAAGACAACTTCGGAATCCCTATGAAGTTGTATTCCAAGGCATCTAACCGCCTCATCCGACCATTGCAGCGGGAACTCCATTTCGAACGGTGCGGTGGACGGCGTCAGCGGAAATGCAATGGATTTGCTCCAATTAACCTTGAGCCCCGACAGCGCTCCAAACTGCACTACCTCCCGCAGCACTGGCGCCAAGTTACTCTCCGGTTCCCTAACGTACAACAACGTGTCGTCTGCATAAGTGGAAACCACAATGCGATATGAGGGGAAGCTCACGCCTCTGAGGTGATGGTATTCACGGAGGGCCCGCGCCAACTGTTCTGCTACCAGTGCGTACAATATTGGGGACAGAGGGCAACCCTGACGCGTCTCCCTAGAGATTGGTATAGCGTCCGTGACCTAGTCACCTAGTCTAATCCTCGCCGTTGGGCCTCTGTATAGCACACCTATCATTTGTAGGAAAACAGGGCCCAGTCCAAATTTTGTCAGGACCAGCCTCATGTAGGGCCATTCTACCGAGTCGAAGGCCTTCTCCATGTCCAGGAAAACTGCCAGCGCCCTCGAGTCTCGCTTTACATGCTGCAGGACTCCAAACACTGTCCTGAGGTTATACGTGAGGTTCCTGCCCGGCACAAATCCCGCCTGCTCCGGTGCTATCAAGTCCGGTGTGAGCAGCGCAAGGCGCGTGGCTTGCACCTTC
Source organism: Triturus cristatus (assembly GCF_964204655.1). NCBI lineage: Eukaryota > Metazoa > Chordata > Amphibia > Caudata > Salamandridae > Triturus > Triturus cristatus. Next base: position 15,757,945 of record NC_140586.1, read on the forward strand.
GCCAAGAGTTTATTATCGACGTTCAGCAGCGACAATGGCCTATACGAGCTACATTCCTCCGGGTCCTTACCAGGTTTAGGGATAGCTACTAGGATCGCCTCCCGCATTGAATGGGGCATACTCCCGGACACACATATATCGTCAAACAGCGTAGAGATGTGCGGGAGCAACAGGTCTATAAAGGACCTATAGAAGGCCACCGTGAGTCCGTCGGCTCCAGGGGCGCTATTTGCTTTCATTCCCGCTAATGCCTCTAGGATTTCATCCCTCTCTATGGGGAGGGCCAAAAATTCCCTGTGTTCATTAGGGAGGAAGGGCAGCTGAATGTGGTCTAAATAGTCTTGTATGCTGTCCTCCAAGTTATGCTGTTGGGAGGCATACAGATTGGCATAGTAGGATTGAAAGCGTGCGGCTATGTCAGCCTCCTCAGTCAGAGTTTCCCCAGTATCCGACTTAACCCTCGTTATCGCTGCTCTGCACCTTCGGGATTTTAGCACATTGGCCAGGACTGAGCTAGGCCGTTCACCTTCACCATACTGTCTGGCTGTAGCATACTTCCCCAGATGTTGCACTTCTGCGTCTGCTTCCCTGTGGTATTCTGCCAGCAGCTCCTTAAGCTCATCCGTGATATCGTCCGTCACGCCCGACTGCTGCTTCAATTCTGTTTCCCCCATCCTGCGCTCCAATGTGGCCAACCGCTTCCGAATAGATCGCAATACCCCTGAGTGCTTCGCGATCGCCACCCCTCTAATATAAACTTTAAAGGCTTCCCACACCGTTTGGAAGCTGTCTACTGAGCCCAGATTGGTGTCAAAGAACGTTGTTATGGCCTCCGCCATTTCTTCCTTAAACAGGGGGTCCAGTAGTGAGTAAGGGGGGAACCTCCATAAGAATGGGGGAATAGTTTTTCTGGGGGCAGCCAGTATAATCACCACTGGGGAATGATCCGAAAGAGTGCGCGGGAGCACCTGGCACACGTGGAGCTGTGGCACCAGCGATGACGATGCCAGCCAATAGTCTATGCGGGTGTGCAGGTCATGATAGGCGGAGTAATGTGTAAAGCCCCCCTCTGTAGGATGGAGCGCTCTCCAAACGTCAGTAAGGGCCATGCCTACCATCTATCTTTGTATAATCTTAGCTGCCGCCGTTTGCGACCTAACCGGACCGCCCGACCTATCCAGACCCGGATTCATGACCGTGTTGAGGTCCCCTCCCCACAGCATGCTTGGAATCCCCAGGCTCCTAACTCTGATTGCTAAGTCTTCATAGAGCTCAGGGTTGTCATAGTTAGGTCCATACATGTTCAGCAATAATAAATCCAGCCCTCTACACTGGAACCGGGAGAGAACGAATCTGCCACCACCATCAGCATAGAGCAACTGCGCCGCGCCGCCCAACCTTGGATTAAACCATGTTAGCACACCTCTGGCGTGCGTTGTGAAGCCTGCCGCATGTGAGTTACCCACCAGGCCTCTCGCGCTCCGCATTGGACTCCGACTGGGGAGGTGCGTTTCCTGTAAGAAGGCTATGTCAATATTGTGTCTGTTACTATAGTGCAATACCTTGCGCAGCTTGCGGTGGTCATTCAGACCCCTAACATTCCAGGTCACCGCCCGGATGGAAGCGTGCAGCTCACTGTGTTTTCCATTGTGCGCCATGCTATTTCCTTGCGGGAACATCGTGCTCTATCTCTATCTGCCGCACTTGCCTGTCTCGGAGAGAAAACCATATCAAAGCACACCAACAGTTCCACCCCTCTAACACCAAAAGGAAAAACAAAGACCCGAACCCCGCCCCCCTCCCACAGCAAACCCTCCCCAACTCGGCCTTGCTGCGTTCCATCTAGGAACTACTCACCACCCCCCTCCCCTATCCCCTAAGAACTAGTCCCGTACAAAAATTACCAAAGTGAAATGCACTCGCGGGCAGAGGTCGCTCAGTCCGTAATATGTGGCAACGTCTCTCTGTATGTAGGAGCTCAACCTGCCAGCTCAGCAACCCCATCGTGGCCCCACCGCCCTGTCCCTCTTCACTTGTCCCAATCCGCCAAGTGTCTCAGGTATGTCGCATCTGTGCGCCCCCTGGACGTGGTGCCATGCCTACCAGCTATGACGTAAAGTCACCTCTGTCTGCTGGGGCCCATCACATGTCGCCCCCCCCCCCCCAACCACCTGAAACACCATAACTATTTCAGCAGCAGCGCCCGTCGTAATACTCAATTACTCAACCACTTGCCTCAACTACCCAAGGAGCCCCGCGCCCTACAAGAGTCCTTTGTCCCCTCTTCACAGTTCCTCCCAATATCCGGGCCCATAGTGATTAAAAACCATGCTTGCCAGTGCGACTTCTCAGTCTTGCAGTTCCAGCGTGTTCTCCGTTTCCCCACTCCGGGAGTTCTTCTGCGGACTGCCCCGCCGTTCCCTATGCCAGTCCTTCAGTGCCTTAGTCAGCGCCCTGGGGTCCACAAAGATGTGCGATGTCCCCTGCCTGTTGACACGGAGCTTGGCCGGGTACAGCATGGCATAGTCAAGACCCAGTTCGCGTAGCTGTTTTTTCGCTGGGGCAAACTGCCGTCTCGCCTCCTGCACCTTGGCCGTGAAGTCCGGGTAGAGAGGTATAGTCGACCCCTCGTATACCAATGGTTTTTTCTCTCGCGCGGTGCGAAGGGCCGCGTCCCTATCTCGGTAGTTCAATAGTTTCGCAATTATCGGACGTGGCGGTGCGCCCGGTGAGGGCCTTGGACCCAGCGACCTGTGCGCTCTCTCCACGATGAACATCCCGGAGAACACCTCCCGGCCCAGCAGCTCCACTAACAGCGTCTCAATAAAGCACTCCATGCGACCCGTTGAAGTCGTCTCAGGCAAGCCCGTGATGCGCAAGTTACAGCGCCGGGTACGCGCCTCAAGGTCCTCTGTCTTGTCTTGCAACACCTGTATTAGCCGACCGAGCTGCTTTTGGCCAGCGTCTAGTGTGGACTGGGACTCCTCAACCTCCACTATGCGGAGCTCCGACTGGTCCAGTCTCTCCGCGTGCTTGTCAAGGCGCTCCCCCATCCGTCGATTTTTGCCCCTAGGGAAGTGATTCCAGACTGCAAACCTTTCTCCATCGAGATCAGCAATCCCCGTAGATCCTGCTCCTCCGGGGGAGGCGCCGAAGCCCCGCCGGCCTCATCCGCCCCCATGGTCTGGGTTTTAGAGCGTTTTGGGTCGAAGGACAGCTTGGGCTGGTATTTATCTGACTTGCCCATCGTGGCTACCGAGGCGCTACTGCTCTCTGCCGTTCCGCTCCTGCTATGTCCAGAGGTGCCCCTCGGTGTGTGCAGACACAGATCCCCGCGCTTTCAGGCCTCGCTATAAGACATTCGTGGCACCCCTCCTGGCTTGTGGCGGTTCTGCAGCTAGGTCAGCTCGCCGTCCGTCGCGATCCGCCGGTCCAAGCCTACCCAAGCCGCGTAGCTCCTGTATTACTTGTCCGCTCCCTGGTGTCTGGGCATTACCCTAGCACCCTGTGTCCGCTCTTATTTCACCGCAGGGTGGTAATGTCCGCTCTCACACCACAGGGCCTCAAAGTGTCAGCCAGTGTGCCTCTTCTCTCCAAGTTGGCCATGAGCCTACAGGCCTGCAGGGCATTGAACTCGCCACCTTCCGCCCCCCTGGATGCAGCGCCACACCCGTACCTCTCCTCGCGCTGCTCCGTATCTGGGCGCCCCAGCCACACTCCTCGATCCACTCCAGCCGCCGCGCCCCCTTCACGAGCAGCTCCCGGCCAAACTTCAGCGATTTCTCTGGCGGTGGGGGGGGTGGCTTGCCCCCCGCTTCACTCTTCTGGCAAGCCGGCGGGACGAAGGGGCGCCCACCCCAGACTCACCACGTCGCCGTCGCGGGGCTGCGATACCTCTAGGCAGGTCCGGAGGGGTGACCCGGTGCACGGTCCACTTTCATTTTGGCCGCCGCACGCCAAGTGACGCACGCCCGCCTGGACTGGGCGCAGCAACCGGGGATCAGCGGCCTAGCACACCGCTCTCCCTCCGTCTCCACAACTTCGCCGAGAGGACTGCCTCGGGGATCGGGGTCACAGCAGTCGGTAGCGTTCCCACTACCACTCAGAATTACGCCGTCCGGTAGCTTGAATCGGCGGTGTAGGGCAGGATAATGTCGGATATTGGTGCCGTTAGCAGGAGCTCAAGGCTCAAGCGGCCATACGCGATGCGAGCCAAGCTCCGCCCCCCGAACTAGATTTATTACAAAAGTGTGGAACGCCTGACGTCATCTTGATGTAATCAAAACTGTAATACCTAGAGCATTTCCTTTAGAAATTACATATATGAGAGGGTCTTTTTTGCATCAAAATTATGGTTAGTGCTCTAAAAAACTATGAGGATATATTTTCAGAATTTTCAAATAGCGACAAAGCACTTTTAAATTATTTGTTATCTTTATGTTTTTTATCCAGTTGACCACTTGATTAAATGTTGCACTTAGGGGAGAGGATGTGGTGTTACTTCCAAAGCTGCAGACTTTGCAACAGTGGAACCAGGTTGGAGTTTCTGCTTCAGCTCGACATTCTGTGATTCTGGTCAAATCACTTAATCTCCCCATGTCTACAACCAAAATGAATTTGTTCTTGTGTGATGTAACCAATGCTCATGTAAAACACTCCAATACCTGACAAATCTGCACTATATACAACTGCAAAAACACAAACCATAAAGTGTTTTGCACACTTCTGTCATTGAACTACATGTGGGCTACATCTGGGTGATATTTGTGCTACATTTAGGCTCTTTTGTCTCTTGTGGCCATCTTGGGAGATTTATTTGTTATGAAGTTTCCTTATTTCCTCATTTACTGCAGTCTCCTCAGTAGGAAATGCTTTCAGTTTTTTACTTTGATTTCATCAAGAAGGTATTCAGATATGTCACACATTTGTCATACATTCTGAATATTAGCACTCTAGTTGCTCATTAGATCACTGTAGTAAAGCTACTGCTCACCACGGAAGTCTGCTGCTGGTATTAAAAGTGCATGTTTCAGTCTGCATGTCAGAATTTTTTTATGAAATAGAAGAGGATTTGAGAAGTCACTCAAAATGTGCCCTAATTTTTCTTTCTTCAGCACTAATCATAATTTCTATGGCAAAATGAACCCCCTCATTGTGTTCCTTTTTAAATTAAATGTTTTAAGTGTTACCAGTTTATTCCAATCAAGATGGTTTCAGGTGTGCCATGCTTTTGTCATAAGTAAGACAGTAAGCGCTCTAGTTGTTCTTAAGAACACTCTGGGACATTCTGTCATTGAGCTATACGTGGGCTACATCTGGTGATATTTGTGCTACATTTAGGCTCTTTTGTCTCTGGTGGCCATCTTGAGAGACTTATTTGTTATGAAGTTTCCTAATTTCCTCATTTACTGCAGTCTCCTCAGTAGGAAATACTTTCAGTTTTTTACTTTGGTTCCATCAAGAAGGCATTCAGATGTGTCACACATTTGCCATAAATTCCGAATGTTAGCACTCTAGTTGCTCATTAGATCACTGTAGTAAAGCTACTGCTCACCAGGGAAGTCTGCTGCTGGTATTCAAAGTGCATGTTGCAGTCTGCATGTCAGAATTTTTTAATGAAATAGAAGAGGATTTGAGAAGTCAAAATGTGCCCTCATCTTTCTTTCTGCAGCACTAATCATAATTTCTATGGCAAAATGAACCCCCTTATTTTGTTCCTTTGCAAATTAAATGTTTTAAGTGTTACCACTTTATTCCAATCAAGATGGCTTCAGGTGTGCCATACTTTTGTCATAAGTAGGACTGTTAGCGCTCTAGTTGCTCATTAGATCACTGTAGTAAAGCTACTTCTCACTGTAGGAGAGTAGGCTCTGCTTCACATGGGTACCCCCACTTTTTGCTGGTGTTTCTCTGTTTTTCGACCTTAGTCTGGCTGTGGCCCTGCTAATCGGGACCACAGCCTAGCTGCTTCCTCTCTAAAATGGTTTCCATGTACACTAGGTATATATCTAATTGGATTCTGGAGTGCCTTATATAAGCCCCTATTATGTGGTATACTATGTACCTAGGGCATAGGTACCTCAGATGCCTACCAGGGGCTGAAGCATGTATTATGCCACCCCTGGGAAGCACTCCAAAATGGCACCACAGGTCTGCTACTGCAGCCTGGGTAAGGGTGTGCTTGCACCCCTTACAGTAGTATAGGCTACCTATATCACTACCATTGCACACACATATAAAACCTATAAGTCACTCCTATTGTAGGCCTTAACAATCCTGAAGGCAGAGTGCTTGGTTTTTATGTGAGAGGGTGCCCCTGCATGAGCAGAGCCCCTCTGTAGCGTTCAGAGTATCTCCTCTGATGCTGTTTGTGGTGCAGCCTGACGATATACTCTTAAGTGCATTATAACCTCTCGGTAAATGCTTACTTTGGGATGGCTGCACGGAAACATGTTGTGTTTGGTGTCAAACGCTTTGGAATACTACCCCGCCGCCACTGGCGGCGGGGGTAGCATTCCACCCTTCTAGAGGGAGAGACATGTTCACACTGGTCTAACCCGGTAGGACTTTCTACAGCCCTGGCATCACAAAATGGATGCCTCTGCCACAGACACTGGTCTGGCCTCCTGCTGCTGACCGAAAATCCGGCAGAGGAGGCCTGGACAATAGGTTTCCTGTCGCTTGGAGGTGTAACCACCTCCCCAGACAGGCAGATGTGTATTGGGGCTGGGCGGGAGCACTCTCTGGTGCTTTGAAGTCCTGCACTGGGGGCACACTGGGTGTCCCTGTGCATAGTCCAGTTCAAACCGGTTGCAGGGGCTACCTGCCCCTGCTCTGGCGCGAAACTGGACAAAGGAAATGGATGTAACCACCTCTCTTTCCAAGCCCACCCATAGGTGGGGCCTTTTAGTTAGTCCATCCCCTAAATTGGGTATAAGTATAGGAATCCAGTCCCTGGGACTTTAGATTACCCTGGACGAAACTCTGCAACATATATCCTGGACCTTCGACGTTCTACTTTGCTTAGAAGACTGAAGAAATCTCTCTTGGGGTCAAGGAGTGACTCACCTGCTTGGCAGGCACTAAAGAAGCAACTGTCCAGTCTGCAATTCTGAAGCTCCCACTGGACGCCGAGGTCTCTGCATCCCCAGAGGTGGATTTCCAGACTTCCCCGAGGCTACCCTGACTCCACAGCAAAGCTGAGGCCCGTGGCTATCGTTGGTGACGTGGAACCGTGACCCCTGGATACTGTGAACTTTTGCAGCAACATCATCTTCCTGGTCTTCCTCGAAGTTGTGCTTTGGGCTCCGAGTAGCCCCAGCCTTGAGCATCTCCTGCACCGAAGATTTCTGGCCTCCACTCCACGAGTGACCCGTGGGCTAGTTTCCAGTGCAACCGCTTGAGGCGCCTTCGCGATCGCTAGCCCATTGGCTAGTAGGTCCCTACGAAGGCAACTCCTCTTCTGATTGGGCTTTCCTGGGTGCTCCAGACGTGCCCGACCCTCGCTAGGTGAGTCCCACAGACCTTGCTGGTCTGCACCGCAGTCCTTTCTCTGATTTCCAGTGACTTGCTGTTGCCAAGGCTTGTTGGGTCCAAGCTGGTCGCCGACACCGCAGCACTCGACAGACTTCGTAGGACAGCTCGAATCCAGCTCCTGGTCGTCACCGACGCCTCCTGGAACTTGTGGCTGAAGAGTCAAGACACCCGTCAACTCACCTGAAACACCCGACATCTGTGGGCATTGGTCCATCCTGCCCTTGGTCACTGGCAAGTGACCCAGACTCTGTCCCCTCTGCTTTCAGGTTCCTTCCATTCTAGATCCAGGCTTGGATCGCTTCGGACACTTCTCCTCTTCACGGCAGCAGCACTTCTTCGCCAGCTTCCATTGAAATCGACGACGCGACCCGACACCAAAAGACACCTATGCACCCGGCTTCCCTGGGTAAGGTAACAAGAGTACTCCGGTTCTCCCGTGGGTGCTAGCCCTAGAACTTCCTAAGTCCAAAAGGGTTTGGGCCTGACTCGATTCTAAGTGTCCCCAATCTTTAAATTTCCATTGCCCATAGAAGCTAACAGGAACCCGCGGTTGTGTTTACACACTGCCCCCGTGGGTCCCCTGCGTCACTACCTTGGGAGATTCTACAGGCTCTAGGCCTTGTGTCTAGTTCATTCGTTGTTCCTATACCACTTTATTGGAATATAGTTTTGTACGCCCCTAGGGCCCAAACGTGTATTTGTGCTATTACTGTTGATGGCTAACTTGTAAATTAAGTACTTCGAACTGCAGCCTCATAAAGAGACTAGAGGGGTGTGTTTTATCTTAAATACATATATTTTAAATATATACCTGGTGTGGTTGTCCTTTCATTTGACCATTCAAGAGATTATAGACTGGTAAAACAAGCTGCTTTACATTCCTTCAAGACTTAGCCTGAAGGCTGCTCTCCATAGCTACCACTAGGACAGCTTTCAATAAAGGTTGTCTTTGACCTATTCACCATAAGGGGTTGTTTGGACTGATACAGGGTGTCCACTATAACTAGTGGACAGCATATATCAGGCCAACTTCTCACACTCACCAGGGAAGTTTGCTGCTGGTATTGAAAGTGCATGTTTCAGTCTGCATGTCAGAATTTGTTTATGAAATAGAAGAGGATTTGAGAAGTCACTCAAAATGTGCCCTCATTTTCTTTCTGCATCACTAATCATACTTTCTATGGCAAAATGAACCCCCTCATTTTGTTCCTTTTTAAATTAAATGTTTTAAGTGTTACCACTTTATTCCAATCAAGATGGCTTCAGGTGTGCAATACGTTTGTCATAAGTAGGACTGTTAGCGCTCTAGTTGTTCTTTAGAACACTCTGGGAAGCTGCAGTAGAACACAAAGGAATCAACTGACAGTCTCTGCCCTTGTTGGATGTACATGTTTTACTGAGAATGTCAGACTTCATTCTCACATGACTGAGAAAGATAATGCGAATTTACAGGAAATATGCTCTCAGTTTAACTTATAGATCACCTTCCAAACCTCTGTGGGAAAAGCATGAGAAAATAGTTTTCTCTCAAACATGATTCATGATATCCCAGCAGAAGGAAGGCTTTTTCACATGGTAAAATCACCTTAGAACACATCACAATTCCTAAAATGAGTATGGTACCATCAACAAATGATTTATAATGTAACGAAAGTCTTAAAACCTTCTATTAACTGCAATGCTTTTTAATGATGTGCTATCATGTATATTGGTCCCAAGATGGCTGCCAACTCTTTTTGGATGAAGTGCTGACAGCCAATCAGATATCACCATGAGATGTGTGGTTAGGCTCCGCCCAGATATATATTTCTTTTTCCACTAATATTTTAAAAACTACTGAACGGATTTACACCATTTAACTAAAAGGCACGACTCTGAACCAAGGGCTACCTTTTTGCCAAATTTGGTGTAATTCCGTTCAGCAGTTAGGGCTGTAGCTGCGACTAAAGGTTCCTATGGATAATTGCATGGGGAAAGCACGTTTTGGGATCCCCCTTTTTTCTCAGCCCCCGCTTGCCGAATCACCCCAAAACATTCAAGATAGGAGCGGACCGGAGCGCCCCACCAGTTTTGAACATTTCGCGAAGATTCGTCAATCGGCGCCAAAGTTATTGGGAATAGAATGTTGCGATTTTCCTATGGTAACTAGGTCCTAACTATAACTACCCACTGGCGACCGCCAGTAGGTAATATATGTGATATATATGTGTGCGTGTGTGTGTGTGCGTGTGTGGGTGTGTGTGTGTGTGTGTGTGTGTATGTATATATATATATAACACCTACATATCTATATAAATATAAATGCATGCATATGCATACATATGCATGTTATGTGCATTAAAGTTTGAAAAACACTAATAAAAGCAAAGCTAAAAAGCCACCTAATTACAAACAGAATTGCTTTAACTTAAACGAGGGCGAGACCTATTGCATTTTCAATGCTTGTTTGTTCTTGTTTATAAGTGTCGCCACCCCCTGAGAGTAGTTGGAGTAACTGGCGGTGTGTACCTCACTCCAGCGGCTGGACTTTCATTTGTCACAAGCTGTACCTGTAAGGTGCGTTTCCTGCAGTAGGCATATTTCTACGGAGTGTCTTGTAAGATATGATTGTACCAGTCTGGTCTTTCTATAATCATTTAACTCGCGTACGTTCCAGGTAATAAAAGTTAAGTGTGTCACGAGGTAAGCATAGGGAAAGAAATCCTATGGCTACCCCCCCGTCTCATATCTTAGGGCGCAGGTTGTGTCCCCCTGGGAAACTCCCCTAGTGGTCCGACAGCTTAGTTCCACAAATGATAAGGTGGTCAAGGTTGTAAGGCACACAATTAGATCGTCATGATGCATTGCTATTAACAAACAGTAAAAATTAACATTCCCTACCCACCAACCACCTACTCCAACCCCCAAATCAGGTTGAGATACTATGCCCGTCCCTCCCGCAAAGAACTGAAATACAAACAAATGCGTACAGTGGGGAATTATCCCGGAGGGGGCGTGAGGTTGCCAGCATACTGCCCTGTCGTAGCATAACCGGATGGCCGAGCAGTAGTGAAATCGCCTGAATGCAGGGAAGTTCGGGACACACCATTGGCCAGCAACGACACCGCATGTCCCTTAAACATTTTAGCAGTACCAGGTCTAGATGCATCAATTAAACGGCATGGAAAGATTATAGACTAGTCATTATCACTTAGCTGACTCTGGGGCGAGTCTGCCGTGTCTCGGTTCTTCTCCTTCTGTTGTCTAGAATGTTGTTTGGCGAATTTCATCACGGCGCTCGCTTCCGTGAAAACCAGAGGCTTGCCCTGTGTGTGGACCCGGAGTTTGGCAGGGTATAACATAGCATATTTAGTCCCGGATTTCTGTAACAGTTTCTTTGCAGGGAGGAACTTGTGTCGCACTGCCTGGGAATAGTCCGGAAACCGAGAAATAACATTATTCTGGTAACGCAGCTCACCACGCTCCCAAGCCAGATGCAGTACGGTGTCGCTGTCTCTGTAGTTCAGTAGCCGCGTCAGGATCGGTCGCTGCAGGGTTCCCGTCTGTGGGCGAGTGCCATGAGTACAATGCGCCCGCTCCACCAAGAACATTGCAGACAGATCAGCACCGAATAGATCTTGGAAGAGGCCCTCAACCTATTCCTCCATATTAGGTATATTTGTGGAGTCTGGAACGCCTGTAATGCGGACGTTATTTCTCCTTGAGTGAGCTTTCAAGTCCTCGTTCTTTGCCTTAATTACTTCCAGTACCTTATCCATTCGAACAAGATAGCCTTGTGCTTCCACTTGTCCATCGTCAGTGTCTGAGACTCTAGTTTCCAGCGTGGACAACCTGGTGTCATGTTTATCCACCCTGCGCGCCACTTGATCCATACGGCCCGCGAGGGAGTCTATTTTGGAATCAATTTCTTTGAGGCAGGCTTTCATGTCTTTCAATATGGTTCTAATGGCCTCTTCCTGCTCCGGCTCCAACTGCGTCTCGGCACTATTGTTTATGATGCCATTTCCCCGTCCGCCTGACTGGTCGAATGTTTGTCAAATGTTATTTTGGGCTGTCTGTTATCTGTTTTTCCCATCATAGATTTGCGTTGCGGCAGAACCATTTAGCGCACGCCTGGCAACAGCTACGCGGTTATGAAGACTGGCGGGGGGCTGCGGACCCTTACTGTTCCTTGCACCCAAGTCGCAGATTAGGTGTGGACCTAGTCGGAATCCCCCTCTCTGGTGAGACGGGGGCGCCCATTTCGGGCCTCGATCTCATGTCCCAGAATCCGTCTGCTATGAACCCCAGCAAGGGTATTGCTTCCGTGTCATGCCCTCAGCTGCGCAGGTAGGAATGGCACAGTATTATTCATGTTGCCCTAGCGTCTGGAAGACCTCGTGGTCAAACAACGCAGCTAGCCCCAACAGCAATACAGGAGAGTAAAAGGCAATGTGGCTGATTTATTCTTTATTGTATGAATGGGCTTCCGGGGCCGAGAATGTGTACACAGTGTCCCATCCAATGTTTGCTCCCATTGTGAGCTGTGACAAGGACGTTGATTACAGCCCCCATCTTTATATTGCTCCTTACCGCCATTCTCTGTGTGCGATCCCAGCCTGGGGCAATCTTGGCAGACCGAGGCCAGCGTCAGGCAAGTGGTGCACAGATCTGTGAATATGCTGTCTCTGAGTCTCGGCGGCATCCGCAGCACAGCAGCCACCGCACCAGCCCCCGCTGCACCTACGGTTTTGCCAGAGCGGCCTTCTACTGCGGTGTTGCACAGCTAAATGTGACTCCTCTCGCCAGGCGTTCGGCTAGGCCTCCGCCGATCCCAGACACTACCCGGGGACGTTTTCACGATGTCGCTGGGCTCTGCTTGGGGGGGGGGGGGGAGAAAGAGCGCACCTCCTGCTCACTGTGCCGCGATGTCCTCTTCGTAGGTCAGGTCTCTGGTGGCCATGCAGTGCGGCGTACGCGAGCGGGCCTAACCCTCAACCTAGGCCCCGCTCTCCCTCCGCGCAGCTGTTCTTGCAGACCGGGCCCGGGGCGATCCCCCAGCCCTAAAGTGTGTACTACTTGCGGTTCCACCCGCGGAGCTCTGTAGTCAGATCCGATGTCGCGATCTTCACTCTGGCACCCCCGGCTCAGCCGTCAGCGTCAGGCTCCGTTGTCAGCCACGCAGTTCGTGAGACTTTGGCGACGCTTACAGCGGCTATATGCTGACTCACGGGTCGGTAATTGCACCGTTCTATGCCGCTCCGCTCGCGCACAAATGCCCCTCAGTCAGGTGACTGAATGCTGCGCAGGATTATTTAAGGATGATGCGCTCGGCCGGCAGAGCCTCTTCACAAAGCGGCCATCTTGCTGCTTGGCTTGGCCACGCCCCCCAACCCCACCAATCTTTACTTAAACAGTACTACTCCCAATCCCTTAACACTAGAATCCATAGTTTTGATATTGCCCGCCTTGAGGTAAAAAACCATTCAATTCTGGGGCCTGGCATACTGCATCTTTAACACTCTTATAGGCAAACCCACCTCCTCACTACACACGTTTGATTTGTTTTTCCATTAACATATGCTTTGGAAATGTAATACCTGAAGATTTGCGTGGCCCGGATATTCTAGATAAATCTTGACTGAAGTTTTGCATTCTCCTTCCTCTTCTGTTGAGCCTCTGCTGCCTTTCAATGAGGTGTTGACTGAGCTGATTATGGATGTGTGGCAGAAGACCTTGTCTGCCCCTGCAGTTTATAGGTCTGTGGCAAGACGGTATAAGCCTGATCCTGGTGATCCAGCTTTTCTTTCTACCCATCCTTCGCCAGAAAGCTTGGTGGTTCAAGCCTCTGGTTCCAAGCAGTCAACTGGATCCTTCCCCACCACCCCGGGGATAGAGACTCAAAAAAACTAGAACAGTCTGCCAAAAAAGGTGTTCTCCTCAGCAAGTATGGCTCTGAAGTCGACAAATGCCATGTGTTTGCTAGGAAGGTACATTCATGCACTTATGGATTCTGTCAAGCAAGTGGTTCCTAAGTTGCCTGAAGAGGACTGTTAATTTTTTGGAAGCACTATCAGACACACAAGCGGCAGCCCGTAAGGTCATTCAGTTTGGATTTGGACATGGCGGACTCGGTCGCCAGGGTAATGGGCACCTCAGTGGCTACCAGCAGGCATGCCTGGCTTAGGTCTGCAGGTTTCTCAGCAGATGTACAGGCTACGCCCTTATCTGCCCCTGCTGTCTCAAAGACTGTGGCAAGGAGGTACAGGCCTGCTTCTAATGATCCTGCTTTTCTTTCTTCTCCTCCTTCTCCAGAAAGTTTAGTGGTGCAGGCTTCTTGTTCCAAACAGTCGGCTGGGTCTTTTCCACAAACTCCAGGAAACAGAAACTCTAAGAAATTGGAGCAGTCTGCCAAGAGTGTTTTCTCTTCTTCAAGTATGATGTTGAATTCCACCTATAATACGTGCTTGTTGGGGAGATATATTCATACCTTAATGGTCTCTGCAAAGCAGTTGGCTCCTAAGTTACCAGACCATGATCGTGGCTCTTTTTTAGAGGTTTTGGTTGATACACAGGCTGTAGCCCGTCAGGTTATTCAGTCTGGCCTGGATACTGCGGATTCGTTGGCCAAGGTGATGAGTTCCTCTATTGGTACCAGAAGGCATGCCTGGCTCCGGTCTTCGGGGTTCTCTCCGGATGTGCAGGCTACTCTTCTTGACCTGCCGTTCGATGGTGCCAAGCTCTTTGGTGAAAAGGCGGATTCTGGGTTGCAGAAATTCAAAGACAGGTAGAGCCACTGCAAAGTCCTTGAGTCTTCAGTCCGAGACTAAAGGTTTTGGATATAGGAGGTACAGTGGTTTTGGTAAAGTGGCTTTCTTTCGAGTCCGTCAACAGCCTCAGCAGCAGCAATACCCTCTGTACAGGTCGTACAGAGGAAAGGGCAGAGGTCATCTGTGGGGTGCAGCCAGTCTACCCTCCTCTTCCTCCCCTATCCCCACCACCGGTACCACGGGAAAGCAGCTCTAGGTCCCCCATCTTGGAGCATGCTGGTCCTGTAGGGGGTCGGGTGTCCCAGTTTCTACAAGATTAGAAATCTATCACATCTGACCTTATGGGTTTTGAATCTTGTGGAAAATGGGTACGCCCTTCCCTTCTGAGAGTTTTCTCCTCCTCCTCCTTACCAGGGCTGGTGCTCAGAAGACCATTTGCTGTTTCTGCAGCAGGATGTTCTTGCCCTATTACAGAAAGGTGCGTTCAAGGTGGTTTCGGAGTAGGAAAGGGATGCAGGTATTTCCCGATCCCCAAGAAGGACGGCAGATTAAGGCCTATCCTAGACCTCAGGGTCTTGAATTTTTACCTCAGGCAGGAGAAATTCAAGATGTTGACCCTGGCATAGGTATTTCAGGCACTGCAGCAAGAAGACTGGATGGTGTTGATCGACTTACAAGATGTGTATTTTCACATTCCCATCTTGAAGTCGCACCAGAAGTATCTCTGTTTCACTGTAGGGTCTCAGCACTACCAGTTTGCGGTCCCTCTGTTTGGTCTTGCTTCCGCACCTCGTGTCTTCACAAAGGTGATTGCAGCGGTAGCAGTTCATCTCAGAAAGTCGGGGATTCCATTTTTCACCTATCTGGACGACTGGCTGCTCAAAGCAGGGTCACCAGGGATGGTGCTTCATCATTGGCAATTAACAGCACGGCTGCTGTTCGACTTGGGTTTCTCAACAAATGTACCCAAATCTCACCTGGTGCCCTCACAGTGCAATCTGTTCATAGAGGCAGTACTGAACACTACTGTGTCAAGCTTTACCACCTCCGCAGAGGATTAGCGACAATCAGGAGATGATTCCTTTGTTTCACGATGGAGCGGTTGTTCTAGTCCTGAAGGTCTTGCACCTGCTTGTTTTGTTCTATTCCGCATTCTGTTGGTCAATCATGCATGCTGGCACATGAGGGCATTCCAGTGGTGCCTCCCCAGGCAGTGGCATCAGCACAACAGAGATCTCAGGGAGATGGTCAGGATCTCCAGCGACACTGCAGCGGATCTGTTTTGGTGGAGTGTGGAGGGCAACCTGTTGCATGGAAAGTCCTTTCAACTTCCTCCACCTGTGGCCACAGTGATCACAGATGCCTCCACTCTGGGTTGCTCATCTGGTGGATCTGGAGGTCAAAGGTCTTTGGTCTCCGGAGTAAAGGTTGCTTCAAATCAACCTTCTGGAATTGCGGGCGATAAGTTTGGCTCTCAAGGCCATTCTTCCATCCCTTCGTGGGCAGTCGGTTCAGGTCCTGACAGACAACACTATCGCGATGTGGTACATAAACAAACAGGGAAGAGTAGGGTCATATCATCTCTGCAGAGAGGCTCTACGACTCTAGTCTTGGGCTCAGGACCATCAGATTTGTGTGTTTGCAAATCATCTGGCCGAAGTGCTAAATGTTCGTGCGGACAGTCTCAGTCGGCATTTCTCAGCCGACTACGAGTGGAGGCTTTATCCAGAGGTTGTCCATCAAATCTTCATGAAGTGGGGATTCCCGTGATTTGACCTTTTTGCCACTCAAGAGAACGTGCACTGCCATTTGTTCTGGAGTCTCCAGGTTCCGATGCGGAGAGCCTTGGGGTACGCGTTTCAGTTGAGATAGAGTTCGCAGTACCTTTACGCGTTTCGCCCCATATCCTTGATTTCTCGGGTTCTGAGGAAAATTCGCAAAGACCGGGCCCGAATCATTTTGATCGCCCTAGATTGGCCAAGAAGAGTGTGGTACACAGATCTGCTTTGCCTCTCATCCTACCCTCCGTTCCATCTCCCTCTCAGTGCAGATCTCCTGTCGCAGTAGTGGGGGCAGGTTCTACACCCCCATCTCCAGAGCCTGCACCTTCATGCCTGGAGATTGAACGGGGCAATCTGAGTTCTTTCTCTCTCCCACCGGATGTTGTGGATGTTATTTTATCATCCAGGAGACACTCCAACAAGTCCATTGATCCTTTGAAAGCCCATTTGTCTGATGTGCTCAGTTTCTCTCTTTCCTTGGCTCAGCAGGGTTTTGCTGTGGCCATGGTAAAGGGTTACTTATCAGCCTTGTCGGCTTACCTCTGTTTGCCGGACCAGCTGTCTTTGAGTCTCCAATTGTTATGAGGTTCATCAAGGGTCTCACCATTAGGTTTCCTCCCACACTTTAAATCTTGTACTCGCTTTCCTGATTGGTTCTCCTTTTGAGCCTCTTCATAGTTGCCCGTTGAGGCTTCTTTCTTTCAAGACGGTCTTTCTGATCTCTGTTACCTCAGCCAGAAGGGTAAGTGAGCTGCAGGCTCTAAACCTCGGTTTTTAACTATTCATGCAGAAAAGATGGTTCTCAGGACCAGGGCTGCTTTCCTGCCTAAGGTGGTCACTCCTTTCCATCTAGGGCAGTCTGTCACCTTACCTACATTCTGTCCTCTCCCTCAGCCTTCCAAGTAGGAGGAGAGACTTCTCCGCCTGGCTACTAAGAGGGCTGTCAGCTACTATCTGGACAGAACCAGGTTGCTACGGCTGGATGACCAGCTCTTCGTGGTCTACATTGGATGAATGAAAGGCAAAGCTCTCCACAACCGAACGTTCTCCAGGTGGATCATCTTGTGTATCAAGATCTGCTATGCCCTGGCCAAGAAGGAGCCACCTGAAGGTATAAGAGCTCATTCTACCAGAGCGAAGTCCTCTTCCTCTGCTTTGGCTAGAGGTGTTGCTTTTGTAGACATCAGCAAAGCGGCATATGGGGCCTCCCTTCGCACCTTTGCGAAGCATTACTGCTTGGATTCGGAAGTTAGAAGGGATGTGTTGCCGGTGCCACTGACCTCGTCCAACAAGCCTCAATCCACAGGAGCGACGACTAATTCTCCACTTCCCCTAGATCAAAGCACTCATGTGAACAGATATACTGCCCCCACACGCCTGCGCTGACCTCAGGGGACGAAGGGAAAGGTCCTTGGAAACTTCACGTCTCACTCTCCCATCAGTGTAAATAGGGGTTCGAGGTAACAGGACAGAGAACAACCTATAGAGAGAAGAGTGTGACAGTAAACGCAATGCTTCTCTATGTACTACTACACAGTTCTACTAATCATGCTCTCAAGACGTGTTTGCTCCTTGGAAATACCCCAACACTCACCTCCAGCACCTTCGTGTATCTATATGCAAATCGCCACCTCTGCAGGATATTCAGGAGGGAGGTAAGTCCATAGGTTAACATCCACTTAGTTTCGAACTCAAAACAAAATAATGAAAGGCACCTCCGGTCAGAAACACTTAAATGGAAGCAATGTTTATTCCTCCAGAGTTATCAGCCTTCTGTTCTCCTTAAGTAGTTTCGTGATTTAGTGGACACTGCAGTTTTACTCCAAGGACAAAAATAAATTTCTCAGACAGCACCTTAGCGCGTAATACAAAATATCCAAAGTCTGAGACCGAAAACAAATAAGCACGTCTTAGGCTTTCAAACGTGCTCATTCAAATAATCCCCAATACTTCCGTATTACGACCGCGTTCAGTTAGCGGTCCTGCTACAATGTAACACAGGCAGGAAACAAAATATCTCCTCTAGCGCACTCAAACGCGCGTATGAAATAAACGTTCAACTCTTTCGTTTTAGTCGTCGCGAACGTGGCAAATTTCCGAGAGGGGGCACCTTCCGGATGTAATGGAGGATATCACAGGGAAGGCAGGTGTTGCGAGTTCAGACAAGACACGTAGAACTCAGGAGCAGGGAGATGTAGGATCGAAGAGTTTTCTTCCGCCGGCACTGTAGAAAATGAGGAACTCACAATTTAGAAATGCTGCACGCGAGTTCCAGGACTTGAAAGGAAATCAGGACTTCTTCCTTGTAAGGTTGCTAGATTCACGGAACATGACAGGACAACAGCGCATTCAGGATACCAAGATTACACGACAGGACTCGAAAGCCAAGCAACGGCTTACCCAGCTGAAGAGCTATTTGAAGGTAAGGGAGTATCCATAAACTCCGCCTCGTGAGGAGAGCTCAGGGAGTGTCCCAAAATTCGGTTATATTTCACAAAGAGCAAACTCCTAACCTGCCCTTACACTACACTGTATGATGCCGGAAGCTCGATGCCTAACAGTACTCCCACCCAAAGGCCGTTTCACAGGACGGGGTTTAGTGGGATAAAGTGCATGAAACCTGCGCACCAAAACAGGAGCATGAACGTTTTCAGCAGGTTCCCACGACCTATCTTCAGGACCATATCCCACCCAGTCTATCAAATACTGGAGCCTTCCTCTAAATCTGCGAGCATCTACAATCCTTCTCACTTCATGTTCTATTTCCCCATTCACCAGTACAGGGGGAGGGGGTTCTTCAGGGTCAGTGGGGATGACATATCTTTTGAGTAAGGAAGTGTGAAACACAGGATGGATCGGTATTTCTGCAGGCAAGTCTAATTTCATGGTAACAGGGGAAATTACTTTACTGATGGTATAAGGTCCTATGTAACGGGGTTGTAACTTGCGGGGTCCTTCTAACCTTAGATTTTTGGTGGCTAACCATACCTTGTCCCCTATGTGATAGTCAGGAGCAGGAAGACGATGTTTATCAGCTTGTTGCTTCATTGATTCCTTAGCTTTTTGTAATTCAAGTTTAGCAGATTCCCAGACTTTCAAAAGGGTCTCATGATGGGATTGAACCGCTGGAAGGCTCACTAATGACAGAGGCAAAGGGAAGGGTAGGATTCTGGGATGATGAGCATTGGCAAAAAAAAAAGGTGATACACCTGTGGCGGAATGTGTAGTGTTGTTGTATGCGAATTCTGCTAATGGTAAAGCCTGCACCCAATCTGAAGTGAGTGTTGCTAATAAACAGCGTAAATATTGTTCTAATGTTTGATTAGTCCTTTCTGTTTGTCCATCAGTTTGAGGATGGTATGCCGTGGACAATCTGTGATCAATACCGAGGTGCTTACATAGCCCTTGCCAAAAACGAGAAATGAACTGAGTCCCCCTGTCTGTTACTATCACAGAGGGCAGGCCGTGCAATCGCACTATATTCTGGATAAACACCTGTGACAATTCTTGTGATGAAGGTAATTTTTTCAAGGGCACGAAGTGAGCCATTTTGGTGAACATATCCACCACCACTAGTATTACTGAGTAACCTTGTGTTCTAGCAGGCGCCACATGTAATGCCTTTTGTCTTGCACAAATCGGACAGGCTGAGACATAGGCCATGATGTCCCTATTAAGGCCTTCCCACCAGAACCATCTTTTACAGGTCTGTATCGTTTTTTCCCCACCAGGGTGAGCGGTCAAAGAGGAATTGTGACACCATCGAATGATTTGTTGTTGTAACTCCACTAAAGGCACATATATTCTCTCCTTATGATAATATAACCCGTCTTTGATTGTGTGATGGGGTTTTATCAACCATTCACCAGGAGGTATATCTGCACAGGCAGTGGTTAACTGACTGATAAAGGAAGATGACTTCCCACCTACTTCTCCGACTCCCTATTATTCTTTGACAAGGAATGAATGGGGTACTTTCTGTCAGTGGAACCCGTTGATCCAGTCCCAATCTGGATAATGCATCTGCTTTGCCTTGTTGGGATCCAGGTCGGTACGTGATAACAAAATCATATTCACTGAAGAATAACACCCACCGCATCTGTCTAGGAGTCAATGCTTTTGCTGATCGAATAAATTGCAAATTCTGATGGTCAGTGTAAATGGTAATAGTGTGAGGAGACCCAAGTAGGTATTGTCGCCACTCCTGAAATGCCAATTTAATGGCTAACAGTTCTCTTTCCCCGATTGTGTAATTTTGCTCAGCTGGCTATAAAGTTTTGGAAAAATAAGCAACAGGATGTAAACACCCTGTAGCAGGATTACGTTGGGATAACACTCCTCCTACAGCATATTGAGAAGCATCTGCCTCTACAAAATATGGCTGTGTGTTGTCTGGATTGCGAATAATGGGTGCGGAGGTGAATTTGTCCTTCAGCTGTATAAAGGCTTGTTCAGCTTCAGAGGACCACAGGAAGACAGTACCCTTTCGCAATAGTTTGGTGATGGGTGTGATTAAGTCCGAAAAATGGTCAATGAAGCGCCTATAAAAATTGGCAAATCCTAAAAATGATTGTATTTCCTTCACATTACGCGGACTAGGCCAATTGACTAAGGCGTCTATCTTCTTGGGATCCATGTGAATACCTTCAGGGGAAATAACGAATCCCAAGAAGTCCACCTTAGTAGTGTGGAACATGCTTTTGTCCAATTTGGCAAACAACTGGTTGTCTTTTAATCTTTGCAAGATCTTGTGAACATGTTCAATATGTTCTTGTTCAGAGTGAGAGATGATTAAAATGTCATCAATGTAGACTATCACAAAAACATCAAGATAGTCCCTTAATATTTCATTGATAAAAAACTGAAAAGCCGCAGGGGCATTGCATAACCCGAAGGGCATGACGCAATATTCGAACAATCCAAATTTGGTGCGAAAAGCCGTCTTCCATTCATCCCCCTCCTTTACGCGTATAAGGTGATATGCCAATTTCGTGAATATTTTGGCTCCTCGTACTTGGTCCAGAAGGACCGATATGAGGGGAAGTGGATACTTGTTTTTAATGGTGACCTTGTTCAAGGCACGGTAGTCCAGACAGGCTCTTAAACCTCCTTCACGTTTAGGAATAAAAAAAATGGGGGATGAGACAGGAGAGGTGGAATGTCTAATGAATCCCCTTTTTAACATGTCAGTGATATATTCCTGTAAATAGTTGGTTTCTGGTTCTGTTAAAGCATAAATGCGGCTGACTGGTAATTCCGCTCCTGGTATTAAATCGATGCGGCAATCATAACTTCTGTGTGGAGGTAAGCTAGTGGCCTTAATCTCGTCAAATACTTCTTTATACTCTGCATACATTTGAGGAAGAGTATCTTGCTTCTGCTCTATGGCACAACATAAGTAGGTTCCCCATTCTCTGACTTCCCCATAACAATGTGACAGACAGTGAGAGGATTTTAATGTGACCTGACGAGAATTCCAATCGATATGAGGGTTGTGTACCTGTAACCAGGGAATCCCTAGGATGGCGCCAAAATTAGGAGTGTCAATTAAATCAAAAACTATTGTTTCTGAATGGCCATTGCTACATACCATAGTTAACTCAGAGGTATGATGCGTTATTAATCCCGAAGATAGTTCCATCCCGTCTACTGCCCTGATGGGTTCAGGTTTTGGTTTAGGCACGAAGGGAATGCCTAAGACGTGAGCCATTTGGATATCTAAAAAATTTCCCGTAGCCCCAGAATCAAGAAGAATGGATAGCGTCTTTCTTCGTTGCGGAGACATGATTAGTGTGACTGCTAGCGTGAAATGATGAGCTATGGGAGCCATGATGCTTGCCACCTTTTGTGAGACCAATGAATACATACAACTTGAAGAAGAGGTCTCCACCGTCTTCAAGTTCTCTAGTTTTCCGAGAGGGAAGTGTATTCCAGATTAGCAGCAACGTTCTTAGAGGCGGTAGTGGTCTTCACTGGACACCCTCTAGCATAATGCCCTCTCTTCCCACAATATAGACATAGATTATTCTTTCTACGTCTTTCCTTTTCATCAACGGTTAAGGGGGCTCTCATGCCTCCTATTTGCATAGGTTCACCAGAATCCCTGGTATCTTTATGTTCTTTCTTTTCACCTCTAACCATAATGTAACAGGCTAGATTTCCTCGTGTCTTATCTCCCTTTCTCTCCAGCAGTCTATGATTAAGTTTCACCACAAGATCAATAAATGCAGAACAATCCTCAGGAGGATCCACTATTTGCGATAGAAGATCTTTGAGGTCATCGTTCAACCCTCTATAAAACAATGACGTTCTCTTGTCTTCTGGCCACTGTGTTTCCACGATTAATCGATTGAATTCTGTGAGGTAAGTGAGAAGGTCCTTAGAGCCTTGTCTCAAGTTCAATAACTCGGTGTCACTGGCCTGTACATATGTGTGTCTTGCGAATAAACTCTTCAACTTTTCCTTAAACAAATTGTAGTTATACAGCAAGGGATCGTTATTTTCTACCAATGGAACTGCCCACCTAGCCGCGTTCCCTCCCAAATATGAGATTACAAAAGCCACTTTGGCAGCATCATCCAGAAAGGACGACGCCTTACATAAGAAGTGTAAATGACATTGATTAATGAAAACACTGTATTTTGCGCTATCCCCATGGAACCTCCCTGGCACCGCCAATGGAACAGGAGTATGTGTGTGTACTGAAACCTGAACTGCTTGTGGGTTTTCAGTGCTGTGGGGTGCAGTATGCATTTGAGGGGAGGGTATTGTGAAGTGCGCGGGTTGTATGTAAGAACGTTTGTTCTTAGTTGTGGTCTCTATTCCACTCACACTAGGAACAGACTGACGCTTCGCTTGTACTAGTTCAGAATGCAATCGCTGATTTTCCACTCTAAGTCTCCCTACTTCTCCCTGAAGCTCTAGTAGAGCAGTAGCCAATTCATCCACAGTGGGACTATGGGCAGGATTTTCCCTGAAGGCGCAAGCCCCTTCGGAATCCATCGTCGCCCGGGTGGACCTGATTCGTGGGCTTGGCTTTCTGTTGCCGGTGCCACTGACCTCAAGTCCAACAAGGCTCAATCCACAGGAGCGACGACTAATTCTCCATTTCCCCTAGATCAAAGCACTCCTGTGAACAGATATACTGCCCCCACACGCCTGCACTGACCTCAGGGGACGAAGGGAAAGGTCCTTGGAAACTTCACGTCTCACTCTCCCATCAGTGTAAATAGGGGTTCGAGGTAACAGGATGGAGAACAACCTATAGAGAGAAGAGTGTGACAAACGCTATGCTTCTCTATGTACTACTACACAGTTCTACTAATCATGCTCTCAAGACGTGTTTGCTCCTTGGAAATACCCCAACACTCACCTCCAGCACCTTTGTGTATTTATATGTAAATCGCCACCTCTGCAGGATATTCAGGAGGGAGGTAAGTCCATAGGTTAACATCCACTTAGTTTCGAACTCAAAACAAAATAATGAAAGGCACCTCCGGTCAGAAACACTTAAATGGAAGCAATGTTTATTCCTCCAGAGTATCAGCCTTCTGTTCTCCTTAAGTAGTTTCGTGATTTAGTGGACACTGCAGTTTTACTCCAAGGACAAAAATAAATTTCTCAGACAGCACCTTAGCGCGTAATACAAAATATCCAAAGTCTGAGACTGAAAACAAATAAGCACGTCTTAGGCTTTCAAACGTGCTCATTCAAATAATCCCCAATACTTCCGTATTACGACCGCGTTCAGTTAGCGGTCCTGCTACAATGTAACACAGGCAGGAAACAAAATATCTCCTCTAGCGCACTCAAACGCGCGTATGAAATAAACGTTCAACTCTTTCGTTTTAGTTGTCGCTTACGTGGCAAATTTCTGAGAGGGGGCACCTTCCGGATGTAATGGAGGATATCACAGGGAAGGCAGGTGTTGTGAGTTCAGACAAGACTCGTAGAACTCAGGAGCAGGGAGATGTAGGATCGAAGAGTTTTCTTCCGCGGGCACTGTAGAAAATGAGGAACTCACAATTTAGAAATGCTGCACGCGAGTTCCAGGACTTGAAAGGAAATCAGGACTTCATCCTTATAACGCGAGTTCCAGGACTTGAAAGGAAATCAGGACTTCTTCCTTATAACGCGAGTTCCAGGACTTGAAAGGAAATCAGGACTTCTTCCTTGTAAGGCTGCTAGATTCACGGAACATGACAGGACAACAGCACATTCAGGATACCAAGATTACACGACAGGACTCGAAAGCCAAGCAACGGCTTACCCAGCTGAAGAGCTATTTGAAGGTAAGGGAGTATCCATAAACTCCGCCTCGTGAGGAGAGCTCAGGGAGCGTCCCAAAATTCGGTTATATTTCACAAAGAGCAAACTCCTAACCTGCCCTTACACTACACTGTATGATGCAGGAAGATCGATGCCTAACAGGATGGCCATTTTGTTCTGTGCTGCAGAATTTTTTGGTATGAGTAGGTGGACACCCTCCTCCGGGAGCGGGACTGCTGTGGGATTCAATTCAAAAGGTGAGGAATCCACAGGCAGATGTATCCATCTGAAGAACAAGTTACTTACCTTCGGTAACGCTTTTTCTGGTGGATACAGTATCTGCCTGTGGATTCCTCACCAACCAACCCTCTTCCCCATTGTCCACCTTCATATACCAAAAAAGTTGTCATTGTTTGACATGGTTGTTTCCCTGTCTTTTGATTGCTTTGCTGTTGCTGATTCAGGAAATACTTTGTTTCTTTAGCTTGTCCTATTTCACTATATACTGTGCATATTTGTGTATATATATATATATATATATATTGTATACTGTGTATACTCCAATTATGTGTCGGTCCACTTTTTCGTCTCGAAGGCACGGACAAAATGGGTCTTCTGTGGTTCCGGTGATGTCATATGGTGTCGCGAGCGGAGCTGTGCCATTGTGACGCCCTCGTCGACATGGGAGAGCTAGAAAAAAGTTTCAGTGGAATGCTGGCTCAAGAGTGATTCAAAAGGTGAGGAATCCGCAGGCAGATACTGTATCCACCAGAAAAAGCGTTACCGAAGGTAAGTAACTTGTTCATCGGGCCAATCTGCTCCTGTACAGGTCAGTATGGTAGTCCAGAAACAGGTTATTAATGTCCTGTTGTCTGTGGCGAATCTCTCCTCTCTACCCTTTTAGCTCTAATATTACCGACCCTCTCCTAGCTGGGTTAGCCAACCAGGCCAGCAGGGCCTCAGATTTGTCCCTTGTAGAGTGGGCCCGTATCGCATATTTTTAAAATCGAAGCAACGCAGCCACTCCACCTGCTCGGCCACTGCTTCCTTTGCTGCCAATAGCTCCTCATGTTTGTCTCTCCTTTCAAGCCTCTCCTTCTCGAGGATCCGGAATCTCGGCTCAGCCAGCAATGTGTCCTGTAGAAACTCCTTCGGTGCTCCCACCATCTCTCAGATACAACGCCCCCGAAAATACGATTTGACGCCGTCCCACTCTCTAAGCGGGTTTGTCGCCGTATTAGCATTTTCTAAGAAATGTTGTCAAATAGCGGTACCCACTATTGTGTGGAAGACCTGGTCTTCTAACGCTTCAGGTCGCAAGCACCAGGTGGGGATTTTGGGCCTCGGGTGGGACCACACTAGTCCCACTAATACTGGGTTATGGTCTGAAATTATTCTGGTAAGATATTCACTGGTTTGTACCCACTCGTGTCCATCAGGGGAGCTCAGTATAGAATCTAGGCGGACATGGAGCTCATGCAGTACCGAGAAAAAGGAATAATTCCTGTCCCAGGGTGTTGTGCCCTCCAGGAGTCCAGCAGTCCCCACCGCTGTTGCCATTGTCGGTGCACCCCAGCTAGTTTATGTATGGGAGCGTCAGGGAGTGGACGGGGGGAGCGGTCCAGCCCAACATCCATAAAACAGTTAAAGTCGCCTCCCAGTACTATTGACCCCGTCAAGACTGGGGCCAACATCCTGGAAAGCTGCGTCAGGAACGTGGCCTGTTATGTATTTGGGTTACAACAAACAAATGATGGGACGGAATGCTGACAATGCAGACATTCTCCCCCAGTCAAGAGATCTGAGTTAAATCCATCGTTCTTTTGCCCACTACACCACCCCAGTTTAGACATGGCCATATGCAAATCAGTCTTGACCCTGTGCCTCATGGGAACAGTCCAGCCCGAACTGCCAAGCCATGTCTTCCCTGGACCGGAATCAAGCATCCTAGGACCGGTTTCTGTCTATCAGCCGTCATCAGACAGGATAGCTTGACTCCAGTGGCGTAGTGAGCACGGGTCCCACGTCTGGGAATACCCATCCCACTTAGGGCGAAAAGCGTTACAACAAACAAATGATGGACGGAATGCTGACAATGCAGACATTCTCCCCCAGTCAAGAGATCTGAGTTAAATCCATCGTTCTTTTGCCCACTACACCACCCCAGTTTAGACATGGCCATATGCAAATCAGTCGGGCTGGACTGTTCCCATGAGGCACAGGGTCAAGACTGATTTGCATATGGCCATGTCTGAACTGGGGTGGCGTAGTGGGCAAAAGAACGATGGATTTAACCCAGATCTCTTGACTGGGGGAGAATGTCTGCATTGTCAGCATTCCGTCCATCATTTGTTTGTTGTAACGCCTTTCGCCCTAAGTGGGATGGGTATTCCCAGACGTGGGACCCGTGCTCACTACGCCACTGGAGTCAAGCTATCCTGGCTGATGACGGCTGATAGCCAGAAACCGGTCCTAGGATGCTTGATTCCGGTCCAGGGAAGACATGGCTTGGCAGTTCGGGCTGGACTGTTCCCATGAGGCACAGGGTCAAGACTGATTTGCATTTGGCCATGTCTGAACTGGGGTGGCGTAGTGGGCAAAAGAACGATGGATTTAACCCAGATCTCTTGACTGGGGGAGAATGTCTGCATTGTCAGCATTCCGTCCATCATTTGCTTGTTGTAACGCTGTTATGTATTTGGGGCATATAGGATCCCCAGGACAATATCTCTGCCAGCCAAATGCCCAGATACTATGACATATCTCCCCTCAGGGTTGATTATTTGTCTTGTGCTCTGAAAGGGCACTCCCTCTCACCCAAATCAGGACTGCCTTGGCGAAGGCCGAATATTTGGTATAGAACACTTGACCCCTCCATCTACGCTGAAGTGCAGCTCCTTCTTTTGCCATTATGTGGGTCTCCTGCAGCAGCGCGATTTGCACCCCTCTCCTGACCAAGTGTGCATGTATTTTATGGCACCGCAGCATAGTGTGCATCCCCCGTACATTCCAAGATATGCATTTAATATCTATGGGGGGTACCATTGTGCTAATTGCATCTCGTTCCCTGTGACTCTCCCAAGTTTGATACGCCTGGCTCCAAACAACATTCAATTAACCAAATGAGAACCCCAACTCCTCTTCCCCAGGACAGGTACAAGCAAACTAGTTCCCATCCAAACACAAAACTAATAATGAAAAAGTCCAGGAGAGCAAATGGGGCGCTAGACGATAAGATAGGGCGCTGGATTCAATTGCCGCTATCCCTGGTAGACCGCCTAGCCATAGTAAAGATGGTCATCCTACCTAAATTTCTGTATCTATTCAATAACATTCCGATTCAGCCTCCACCAGAGGTTTTTCGCAGGATCTCCACCATGGTTCTGCGATTGATCTGGGCGGGTAAACAAGCCCGGATCGAAATGCGTTCTCTCACATTGCCGTATTCGCAAGGAGAGTTTAAAGTTACGGATTTTTTCCTTTATTATCTTTGTGCACAGGCTCAATATGCACTATTTGGTATCATCCAATCCCCTATCTTACACATGCGGCGATTGAAGAAGGTGACGCGCACCCGATTCCACTGAGGGCTATTTTAACCCACCAGAGGCCCCCGCTGCACAACCGCGATATCAATACTATTGATACGACAAACAACGCTTGGCGGACTATGGGTAGAAAGGCAAGTAAATTGCCATTGTACGCTCCGGCGTTGCCAATACACCATCACCCCGAGCTGTCTGTCACCCAGGAAGAAGTGGGTATGGGATTGCTTAGGCAAGTGGGATTTGTTACCATGGGAGATGTATACGAAAATGAGGTCTTCAAACCGCTCGCAGAGTTGACATTTATTCGTAATCAAACGCTACTATTCCAATTCACATATCACCGGCTACAGGGAGCGCTGAAGGCGTTATACCTGACACACCCTGCGGAGCCACCGCAGCTGACCGCTTTGCAGTTACTGATCACGACCCCCACTGCTAAGCGACTGGCTTCGAGGCTATATACAACACTGCAGGAAGACATAGCGGGCAATACACATAAAGCAATGGGCAAATGGAGCAGGGACTTAGGAGATCCGCTGACAGTGGAAGAATGGTCCACTGCCTGCTCTCTTACTGGTATGTTGACACCTAATGGAAATCTGCGTATGCTACACTACAAATACCTCCATCAATCCTATTACACTCCAGCAAGGCTTTGTGAATATGGTCTGCGGGCAGACTCTAAATGTTGTTGATGTGGTGCGGAGGTTGCAGATTTCATACATCTGGCATGGTATTGCGATGCAGTGGCTGGGTACTGGGCAAAAGTGATACAGATGGTGGGGACAATGGTGGGTGTTAATATTGCATGCACTATTCGAATATGTCTGCTGGGACAACTGCCTGGAATACGGGCGAACAAGCAAAAGTTCTGTGTGGTTGCACTGCTTCTGGCCAAGAGACGACTGTCGTTGTGTTGGGGCGGCAGGAGAGCTCCACGGATTAAGCAATGGATTCAGGACCTGACGTATTGTAAAGAAACCTTGCAAACTTATGAGGAGGAACTACCAATGGAGTCTAAGCCTAGAGACTACTGGCAATACTTGGTTCAATACTTACAAACATACCAGGTTGACTAACTGTGATTGTAAGTTCGCACTGTACATGAGGTGATCTCCAGTAACATTGTTAAATTATCCACAATTGATGCAGGATGTTGTTGTACCATGGCCTGTAAGTTGCCTATATGTTGACTCTGTATGTTTTCTATTGTTAACATATGCCAATAAAAAAAAAAAATGAAAAAGTCCTCTGGTGGTTGTGGGGTTATGTAGCTTGCCCTACCGGGCCTGGAACACCATCTGGTTTGCACCCCCCAATGTTGACTGGATCGGCAGCCCCCGCTCACATATTGTAATTCATCTGCCTTATCAGTAGGAGTGATTTCCCCCACAGTCACATTCTCTTTGTCAGGCCCTTCCATTGTCTCGGTGTTCCCCATGCTTGCGACTCAAATCGCTCCACGCAGGCAATGTCATCCGCTGTTCGGAGTTTGACCTCAGAGCCCTCGTTGACACTGACAGCCAGCAAACTATCCAACCTGTCCACATCTAACCCACTTTTGCTCGATCTGGGGCTAGAGCCACCCTGGCTAAGTTCTGCAATTGAGCTCCTTTGAGGATGGGGGTCGAGTCGTGCTTTTACTTTTGTTTGTAGTCTGCTGTGTAAGATCTGGTGAGGAGTTACGTCATTCCTGACCTTGTCGGGAGTCCAACCATTCCTATGCTTCTTGCGGCGTAGTAAGAAATTGCACTCCTGTCTTATCGGCTACTCGTAGACGTGCCGGGAACAGCATTGCATAGGGGATCTGCAACTGTTGTAGCTTCTTTTTGAGGGCCAGAAATGACGCTCTTGGTGCTGCAGTGAAGACCGGGAAAACCATAATCTTACTGTTGTCCATCTGCAGATCTTGCTTTTAGCGGGCTAAATGGAGAATATGGTCCCAGTCCCTAAAATGAAGGAGTCGGGCCACTATTGGATGAGGAGGGGCTCCAGGTCTAGGTGGTCTGGCTGGGACCCTATTAGCTCTTTCTAGTGTGTAGAAGGGGGAAGCCCCTCCGGGGCTACCTCGGTTTTGATCCACTCCTGAAGAAATTGTACCATGTCCGACCGAGCCTTGCGCTTTCTCTGGCATTTACACTTTTCGCTGATTATTTCTACGGTTTCTCCCCTCACTGTCCTCAGCCCGTACGTCCAGTTTGTTGATCTTTGCCTCCACTGCACCGAGAGATCAGGGAGTGTTTTTTCCGTAGTCGTGATGCGCTCCTTAAGTTTACGATGGTCATCCTTCAGAAGACTGAGATCCGTCCCTAATGCATCGATCTTTGCCTCGAGTGCCTCCCGGAAGGCCGTGATGGCCTGCATAATGTATGTCAGGGTGGGCTGCGTAGGAGCAGCATGTTTTCCCCTCTCCACGATCTCATAGTCGTCGTCCGTTTGGGTTCCAGCGCCCCCTATGCAAATGGCGCTATACCCCTTCTTCTTGGGAACTTCCCCCATTTTCCTCTCAAAGGCCCTGCTCTCACAGCGCCATACGGGTCAACTTACTCAGGTGGTGCTTGAACGGCTCTCTGGTTCTCCGTGCTTCAACAAGGTTTTTTTCCGGATTGGCTTTTGGTGCGCCAGTCAGTGGAACAGCACGGTCTCCTGTGGCAGCCTGGGTCAGCTTTGACGCTTGACTGGTTCTTCTTTTTTTTTTTATTTTTTTTTTTTATTATCCGCTTGGAAACACAGACAATTAATATAATCTTGTTGAATAACATTAGAATCTATTGCAAATATTACAGTCAAGCAGTCCCCCTGTATTTAACAGTACTTAACAAGCAAAAAGACAAGCCATTCATTATTACATTAGCAGTATTACTGAGAATAGAGCAAGATCGAATTGGCTTTATATGAGCCAGTTATATACCACTTAGCCTTCCAACCATTGTGTGAATGGGGCCCATATTTGTGTGCCCCTTTCCCGTCTTCTGCTGCCCCCCCGTAAGAAAACGGCTGACTCCAACCTGTGAAGGGCTAAGATCCTTGCTCTCCAGATCATAAAGGTTGGGGCGGCAGAATTTTTCCATTCTGATGTAATACATAATCTGATTTGCGACATTGCAATATATATTAAAGCAGTGACATGACTCGTTCTATTCATTGATGTATCAGTTTCACAGCCCATTATAACTAATTCAGCTGATAAAACCAAGGGGATTTTGAGGCTAACAGTAATAAATGTTTGAACTTCTTGAAGGAATTGGGCCAATTTGGAACAGGAAAAAAACATATGGACATCATCAGTCGCTATTAAGCCGCATCTAGGACAGCTGTGGCCACCCCTACCGCCCCATTTGTATATTTTGGCTGGGGTGTAATAAAGGTCGTAAAGGGCCATATAACTTTGGGAGGGCAAACTCCCAGAGATTAAAACCTTAGCAGAGAGTTCTAAGGCCATAGCTATATCAATATCCGGCTTACAAAATTTGGCTTCCAGTTTAGCTTTAGATTTCGATAAGTCATCAGGAAAGACTGAAAGTAAATTTCTGTAAATTGGTCCAATTCGTGAGTTTTTAAAAATTAGATCCATAAGTGTATTCCTACAGAATAATGTTGGGGTATTAGGTAGAAGTTTAGAAAGGCAACTGCGGACCTGCAGGTATTTAAAAAAGTGATGGGTATCTAGTGCAAACTTTTCTTTTAAAGAAAGAAAAGTGGCCATGTTACCTTCGTATGCCAAATCCCCTATTATCTTAATACCTGAGACCTGCCACCTTATTGTAACGTTATCTTGGAAAATTGAGGGAAGCATTCTGGCTGCTGACAAGGGGGTATAGAAGTTTATATTAGCAATTGGCCATCTACGTCGAACCTTCCTCCATATTGAGTACATGGAGATAATAACTTTAAACTTAGTCTTTTTATAGTAGCTGGGCTCAAGTATTGACGTTAGTGTCCCCTTGGCAGCATATCCTAGCCCGATCTCAAAAATAGATGGTGACCTACATGGCGGAAGATTTGCTCTGTCCCCAAACAATGGAACGGCAAGATATTGAATAAACGCTGACCAGCTATATAAAAGCAGATTAGGAACAGACCACCCCCTCTCTATCCAATGGAAGCTGCATCCATTTTGCGGCCCTGCGTGACTGACGATAACCCCATAAAAACCTATTACAGCATCTTTCTGCCCGAATAATGCTGAGCTGAGCAAATTCTAGGGGAATAGTCCTAAATAAATACAAAAATTTCGGGAGTATCAACATCTTTAAGACATTGCGCCTGCCAAACAGGGACAGATGCAGCTTATCTAGTCTGCATAACGTAAGATTAGCTTTGTCAATAATGGGTGAAATATTCTTATCAGGCAGACTATCAATTGCGGCTGTTATTTCTATCCCTAAATAACGAGTACTGTGAACTACCGGTGCGGTAGAGGGGCCCATTGCCGTCGTTTGAACTACCTGGGTTTTCTGGGCGTTAAGTTTGTAGCCCGAGTACTGGCCGTAATATTTAGCTGCCGTTTTTATTGCTAAGAATGAAGTGGACACATCTGACGTAACCACTATAATGTCATCTGCATATGCTAGAGCTTTAAAATCGACTGTATGGTTTTTAACAAAAGCTATGTTTGGACAGAGTTCAAGTTTACTCAGAAATGGATCTATATATAGAGCAAACAGGAGGGGGGGGAACAGGGACAACCTTGTCGAGTACCCCTACTGATTGGAAAAGAGCTTGAACCCTTTCCAGATATAGATATAGTTGCACGAGGTGTTATATATAAAGACTGCAAAGCATGAATAAAATTGGGACAGACCCCCTTCCAATGTAGGACCCGCCAGAGAAACCCCCAGGCAACCCTGTCGAACGCCTTTTCGGCGTCCAACAGGATTGCCCCAAGGGGGGAGCCCGAGGCCTGGGCCCAGTCTAATAGTGCAATAACACGGCGGACGTGATCCGTCGTGTCCCTGCCAGGGATAAATCCATGTTGCCGAATGGAAACTAGTGGAGTTATCACCCGTGCGAGCCTCGTTGCCAAAATTTCTGCGAATATTTTGTTGTCGGTGTTGATTAGTGAAATCGGACGAAACGAAGCAGGATCCGACTCTGGTTTGTCCTTCTTCTTAAAAAGAATTATAGTTGTGTTGCACCAAGAATCTGGTATATGACCTAGTTGTGCCTCTCTTAATATTTTCAAGAAATCCTCGCGGATCTCCAGCCGGAATATTTTATAAAATTCCAGCGGAATCCCGTCCGGTCCTGCGCTTTGCCATTTGCCAATGCATTCAGTGCGGTTTCCACCTCAACCCATTCTATGGGTGCCGCCAGAACAGCGTTCTCTTGATCTGAAACTCTAAGAGTGTTGAGATCTGATAGAAAGGTAGTGATGTCTTGATCTATATCTCAGTCCCTAATTTCTTCCGTATATAAAGATTTGTAAAACTCAAGAAAAACCGATAAGACAGATTCTGGATTATCCTGAATGTTTCCGTGACTATCCTGTATCTTAGTAATGCGGTTAGCCGTAGCTCGTTGCTGCAATCGTTTGGCGAGGACCTTACCTGACTGTTCACCAAACTCAAACATCGTTGAGCGATACTGAAAGTATTTGGCTGCAAGGTCTTGTCCAAAGAATTCAAGCAAAGAAGCTCTAATAATGGCTACCTGAGTTTGACTATAAGATAGATCACGACCTTCCCTAATCGCATTGACAAGCTGAATTTCTGCAGCAGATAAAGCTTGTATCCTGGACTTAGTCTGATCTTGAGCTTTTTTTTGATGAAAAAATGAAAAACTCTTAGTTTCGCCCCGAATTGCAGCTTTCAATGTGTCCCAGACAATTCTGCTAACGGCTGAATCTCTATTAATATTTAAGAATTCATGCAACCAAGGCCTCATATGGTCTAAATATGTCTGATCTGTCAAGAGCTTTCTCTCAAAGGTCCACACTTTAACGGGTTTGACAATTCCATTCAAAGTAAGGGTAATGACCACCGAATTGTGATCTGAGATAATACGGGGTAAGATTGAAATCGAGGTGTGATCTTGATACTGATCAGAAAAAAAAAATAATCGAGCCGCACCATTTTCCTATGTGGAGCTGAAAAAAAGGTGTAGCCATCTAGGTTTTTAAAGTGATGGTGCCAAAGGTCAGTCAAGGAATGTTCCTGGACTAATGCTTGTACTGACCTAAACACTCTCGGTTTCTTACCTACATACCTTTCCTGGCTATCACAAATATTAAAATCAGCTGCAAGATTTATATTGAAGTCACCACAAAGGCATAGAGGATGAGGCCACAATGCTAACTCAACATTTAGATAGTCTAGGACTTCCGGGTCATCGAAATTAGAACTATAAACTGAACAGATAGTGAATGAGGTACCACTAATTAAAAGCTCGGCAATAACCCAGCGACCCCCATTATCTTGTGATGTTCTAACACAGGATCCCACCCCACGCTTCAATAAAATTGCCACGCCTCTTATCATCGAGGACTGTCGAGAGCACCCAATCAAATCAAAACCAGGAATTTTTAAACAGTCACGACTGTTCCAGGGCACATGAGTTTCCTGTAAACATATTACTTCTAGGTGCAATTGATGAATAATGCTTGAGAATAAAGCTCTTTTCTTGCCATTATTGAGGCCACAGATATTCCAAGATGCTATTCGTATGCTAGCCAACACCATTTTGACACACAGTTATATGGCCCAAAATCATGACTGTAATAGAATAAAAATTAACATAATGAGAGCATAATGAAACACAAGGTATTTTGTTTTCCAAGCTTGTTTTTTTTTTTATCCCGTGCCGCCCACCACCCCCCTCGCCCACCCCCAGTGCCACCCCAACCCCAACCCTCACCCCTACCTCCCCAACCTCCCTGTGAAACACCCTCCCAACGCCTGCAGAAACCCCCCATACAGGGCAACAGGACCGTGGTCCAGTTGATGGAGAAGCCGGTATAGGCCGTGAGGCCACCCCCTCCAGATGTTACCGCTAACTACTGCATGATTAATTAAAGAAGCAGTGCAGAAAAAATCAAAAAATACGACAAACTTAAGTACTGCATCACTACACCCAATATAGTGCATTGCCTTCAATCGTAACCAACGAACCACAACACATGCAAGTATGTCACAACTAGTACCTTTACGGCCTGAATATTATTACTCGACTAAATTGAATCTAAGAAAGTTCGGGCCAGCACTTCTGATTCAAAATATTTTGTCTGAGCTTGATAAGTGACCTTGAGTTTGGCAGGAAAAAGCAAGAAGACCTGTGTTCCTTTCACTTGAAAAGGAGCAATAAGCTGCCGGAGCTGCCACCTCCGTTCTACTGTGGCTGGACAAAAGTCAGGACGTACAAAAAACTGACAATCCTTCGCTGACCTTTGTCTGTCAGGCCTGGCTAGGTCAAAAATCTGCTGTCTAGCTAGAAAATTGTGCAAACATATCAAAATAGCACGAGGTCTATCTGATGTTTGGCCTGCGCTTTTCTTCGGCTTAAAGGGGAAACGATGAGCGCGCTGGATCTCTATGCGCCAGTCCCACTCTTTAACCTCAGGGAATGCCTCGGTGAATAGTTCAATCACAAATTGTCGGGTATCCGTGACTTCTTTACCCTCGGGGACCCCCAAAATTCTTAAGTTGTTTCTTCGGGCGCGATTTTCGATGTCAGACAACTTCCATTGGATATCGTCCCGTTGGGATTGAATTGCATCTAGACTAGATTTTTGGTTTGCTAAATCATCTTCGATTGACGAGATCCGAGTCTCCGCCTCGGTAACCCTAGCAGCCATATCTGCGCACCATTTGATCACTCTTCGTAGCGAGTTTTGGACCCTGCGACATGCCCCTTGTGCCCTTGCACTCTCTTGTCTGGTTTCTTCGCGATGTGCCATAATCGTTTGGTAAATTATTGACAAAGTCATCTCACCAGAAGGAGAGTGTAAATTATTATCAGAACTAGGGCCCGAGCCCGAGCCCTGTATAACGAAATCTTGGGCGTTGGATTGATCCTTCGGCTGTCCTGAAAATGAATAGTCCCATGTCAGAGAGCCTGTGTGACTGCCCAACTCTTGCGGCACCTTGCGTACTGTGGAAAGATCCCTTATTCCGTCAGCAGGATTCAGAACTTCATTGAGGCGCCAATCTCCTGATACACTATCCTCGTCATCGGTCCAGTCTTTGTCCAGTGCATCATCAGCAACTGAGGATCCTGTGTGGTCAGATAACGAATAAAAATTATCGCCATCTGTGTCAGCCTCTTTATTTGAGAGCTTGGAAGAAATAATGTCACTCTGTTGGACTATAGGGAGCGACTGCATGGCCATCAAAGGTGCAATTACAGATGAATCCATAGAGACTACATCTCCCAGCATGCTGCTTGGCAGCAAGTTTACACCAGGCAAAGTTTGAGCACTTGTGAGGCCCCCGCCCGCGTTCTCAGAGTTATTCCCTGTATTGATCTGAGGCAACAAGTCTGTAGGACTCACATTATTGCTGCCCCCCTTGGGACACAAAGATTCACCCATTGAAGGAGAAGCGATAGGCGCGATCTGATCCTTACCGGATTGCCTCGCCGCAACAGCAGCCGGCGATAGAATCTCAGCATCAGCAGGGCTCCGCGGAGTTTCACGAGACGGCTTGACGCGGTTTGAACATCGCGGGAACCGGAGGTAAGCCTGCGTTCAGAGGCCTGGGAGCTGCGCTGTCTGAGCGCTTGCTCTTTGAAAGCGGAGAAGATTGCTTTGATGTGTGAGGCACAGATGATGGCGGTGCTGTGGCTCTCCCAGCTTTAGGAGGATTTCTATTTTTCGGCGGCATCTTGACGTTGCAGCCCCCGAAACTGGTAACCAATTTGTAATGCTGAAAACGCAGGAGCCGTTGAGGGGATTTGGTGGTACAATCTAGCGCCGCTAAACTGTGTCCCAAAAAGCCGTGAGCCGAGAATAAACGTTGTAATACAGTCTTGCACAGCAACCACCGAATCATCGCAGACACCCGCTTCTGTTTCGTGTCGAGAGGATATAATCAGGCTACATCGCTGTAAGTCCTAGCGGTTCATCCAGAGAGGGAGTTGGTACCGGCTTACTCGGCCAGGGTTACGGCCGCCATCTTGCCCCCAGAGAAGACGCTTGACTGGTTCTAGGCCTGTGGAACCCACTGCCCCTCAAAATCCTCTTCCTTCGCACCCCTCCATCAGCTGCAGCTGAATTGGACAAATTGCGCTGTCGTCCCTTCGGCGCCCCTTTTTTCCCCTTGTGACCTTCACCTCCAGCGTCACAGAGGTTTGGGGGGGCTCTGGCCAGTCATCATGTAGTTCGCCACCCTCTTGCTGGCAGACGTGCTCACTATGTTCCGCTCCCTATTGTGTATCAGACCGGAGCCCCTCAGGCCTCATTCTCCAGGTCTCCACTCGGTCAGGGACAGCATATAGCTCTGGAGGCCCAACTCTGGACAGGGGCTGCTGCTACTCGCTTCTCCCCTCCCGTGCTGTCTCAGGAGGTGCACTTCATCACACCGCTGTGCCTGCCGCAGATTCCGCCAGTATAACACAAGCAGGGACTGCCTTCCGGCCTTCCAAGCCCTCTCGCACCGGGGCCTCCTCTTAGCGCCTAGACCTCCACCGCCTCAACACCTATTTCTGCTCTGGCCGGCCTTTCTTCCACGGACACTTGGGGTACGTAGTCTCCCTGCAGTGGCCGATGCAGGTCTTCTGCTCCTAATGAGGCAGTTCCCTTCGGCGTGCCTCCGCCGGAGCAGGTGTCTCCTCCCCGCAGCAGGCCTCACCCGGATGTAGCCGTCAAGCACTCACCAAGGCTCCTCACTACCATGGCCAGTAGACCAGGGGTCTTCTCTCCGCTGCCATCAGGATTCCGCTCCACGCTGCCATTACCTCTGCTGATCTCTACTTATGCTGCTCACGGCTTTCTGCCTCACATGGGTCTGTCCTTCTGGATCGGGGATGCTGTTTTGGCGCTCTTTGCGCTGTTCCTCGCTGGGTTAAATACCGATGATGCAAACCAGGGTCATTTGGCAGTTCGTCCCCAGATTGGCGTGATCGAGGCATATTCCGCCGCAGATATTTTTTTTTAAATAATAGCACCCAGGGCTCAGGATATTTGGTAACTGAGGATGCGCCTGCCGGAGCTCCGGAGTCTGCTCCTGCCCACATCGGTGCCTGGCAACACCCCTCTCTGCTCCCCTCTTGCCTCATTCTGCACCTCTGTTCCTTTTTTCTGTACTTCTTTTGTTTCTTTCTGCAACTCTCTTGCTTCTTTCTGCATCCTCTTGCCTCTTTCTCTACCCCTCTTCCCCCTTTTTTCATCTCTGTTGCTTCTTTCTGCACTTCGCTTGCCTCTTTCTCTGCCCCTTATCCATCTTTCGGCTCCTCTGTTGCTTCTTTCTGCACCCCTCATGCCTCTTTCTGCACCCCTCATGCCTCTTTTTGCACCCCTCATGCCTTTCTGCACCTCTGTTCCTTCTTTCTGTACTTGTTCTGTTTCTTTCTGCACCTCTCTTGCTTCGTTCTGCACCCATTTTACCTCTTTCTGCACCCCTCTTCTCTCTTTCTGTACCCCTCTTGCCTCTTTCTGCACTTCTGTTCCTTCTTTCTAAACCTATTTTGTTTATTTCTACAGCTCTCTTGGTTCTTTCTGGAGCCCCTTGCCTCTTTCTCAGCCCCTCTTCCCTCTTTCTGCACCCTGTTGCCTATTTCTGCACCTCTGTTCCTTCTTTCTGCACTTTTGTTTCTTTCTGCACATCTCATGCTTCTTTCTGTACTTCTCTCGCCTCTTTCTGTACTCAAATGGGAAGTGCAAGCTGTCAAGTTTAAAGGGCTGCGTCCTCTTGTGACTGAGGTATATGTCTACTTGTATATGTATTCTCACATGTGTTATGCATCTGAAGATGGTAGCTTAGAAAGTGGGTAGGTTCTTCTATAGGTTGTTTAATGTTCTCAGTTCTGCTCTGTCATTCAGTTGCACAGGCAGACATGTCTTATGTATATAGGTGTTATAGAGCCCTTCAAATATACTATTGAATACCCATGTGCCCTGTATTATGAGCAGACCGAAATACATACACCTTTTTTACTCATATTTACAGAGAATGCTGTTTGAAACGCAGGTATTCAAGTATTTCTATGGTTATTTTTATGTAACATGTCACTCGGTAAAAGCAGAGACACCTATGCATACCTTCACAGACTTGGTCAGACTTACAACAGTGATATGTTTAGGATTGCTGTTTTATGTTTGGTAGGTAGGCCTAACATTCTGAGCAGTCGAATAATAGTGAACCTTCAAGAAAAAAGTGAGATTTAAGACATTTTGGGAGAAGCATTAGTGATTAGGCTACTTTGTATGAGTCTGTTGTAAGGTACTAGGCTTCTTTCTCCACCTCTGTTGGTTCTTTCTGCACTTCTCTTGCTTCTTTCTGCACCTCTCTTCCCCTTTCTGCACATGTCCTACCTATGTAGGCTTATTTAGAAATTAGCATTTAAAAATCCTTAGAAATTCACTGAAATAGGTTTCAGGGGCATTATAGCTAGACATTAGCATTTAAAAAGCCTTATAAATTAACTGAAAAAAACACATGTTTCTGGGACGTTAGAGTTAGTTGGACATTTCACTCGTGCAAACCCAGAGAAATGTGACTGTTCTAGTTAGTTGAGCTAACTATGACTCGTGCCCTAACAATGCTGTGCTGATGACGTCACATATTACATCACTCATGACATGGTCAGTGACATCACTGATGACATCATCCACTTAATATCTGATGCACCTCCTCACACCCTAATATAACCTTTCATACACCCACTCTAAAATAGACTACCAGTCTCGAAACCGTAGACACAGCAATACCAATTAGTACATACCCACTCACTGATTCATAGGTCTAAACACATCCACTCACTCATGGATATAGACACTCATACACACAGTCACTCATCAATACAGCCTCTGGTATATGCACTCATACAGCCATACAGACACTCAATACTGCCACTCATCCGCAGAGAAACTCTCACACCTAGTCAGTCATCCAAAGACTCAATCACACTACCATTTACTTACCAAAACAGTTATACACACACCACATTACTTACAGCAGTCGGCTCCGCGCCGTTAGTAGTTCCGGTCGCGTGAGAGGTCCAGGGACCAGTCGCGGAGCCACCACATCAATCATCTTCCACTCCTCGGGTAAGTCGAAGCACAAGAAGTCGAAGAAGCATTGTCGCTCTTCGACTTCTCCCTGTCGGTAGGCCGACGCGACAAGGGATGCGGGTGGTGCCCCTCCTGCGGCTCCATGTGCAGAGTCCAAAGGGTTTACTCTGAGTTTCCCTCCCTTCCTGGGACCCGGAGCGTCCCCTGCCCAGCTTCGCCTATTTTACGAAGCAATGCAAGCCATCTTTAGGCAGTCCGACTCCGCCGGCGCACCTTTGGCCCTGCGGACTTGGCTGGGGACACTGGGCCTTCAGAGGGTCCTCTTTGATCCAGGCCTGGATCCTGATCGGCGCCGGTCAACCTGATTACACCTCCCTAGCACCGAATCCACCAGCACCACGTCCGCAGCCAACGCCGGTTGTGTTCCCAGCTGGCGTAGACCCCAGCCTCCACCTCGATGTAGACACGAGGCCGGAACGATGCCGCATCCGGTGCTGACGGGGACTTTTGTGCCCTTGTTCTACCCTGGCTCTTTTAGACCACAATGGCAGCCAGAGGAGGGTGAGGACGACTGAGAGGGGTCTGGAGACCCTTTAACTGACCAGTTGGGTTTTGAACCGGACTGGAGAGTGGAACTGGACGAAGCCAGTTGTCTGGATACCTCACCAGACCTTGGCATGTTGTCTTATGCTGTGGTATTGCATAGGGGGACCGTGGCTCTCGGCCTTGACCTACCAATGGTAACAATGTGGACTAACCTCCTAACAGAGGTGCTTCTACCGGCAGTGAGCTCTTCAGAGCCCCTGCTATCGTTTAATGAAGCCCTCACCGACATCCTTTTGGGATCCTGGTCCAGGCCCAACACAGGGGCTCCTGTGGATAGGATGATTGACCTACGACACCGCCTGGCCCCGCTCCAAGCCTCCACCTCCAAAGGCCCATTCCCTAACGCACCACCTGATAGGGAATCCAAAAAGATGGACCATCTTGGGGAAGAAGATATTTTCTTCCTCCAGCATGGGACTGCGGTTGTTAAACACTGCATGTCTGTTGGGCCGTTACACCCCCTCCGTGTGGATACCACCGACTCACTATGCTCTTATCCTGAAAGTCTCGGGGTGATTCGTCAAGCGGGGGCCGAGAAAAAAGGGGGTCCCAAAAATTGTTTTCCCCATGCAATTTTCCATAGGAACCTTTAGTTGCAGCTACAGCCCGAACTGCTGATCGGAATTACACCAAATTTGGCAAAAAGGTAGCCCTTGGTTCAGAGTCGTGCCTTTTGGTTAAATGGTGTAAATCCGTTCAGTAGTTCCTGAGAACCAAAAGTAAAATCACATATATATCTGTGGGCGTGGTGGATCCGCGCACCTTGCGTGCACCCTCCCGATCACGAGCTGCATGTTAATTTGCTGTCTCCTTGCTGTCAACACTCCAAACCAGGAAGTGTTGGCAGCCATTTTGTGCCTCGGTAGAACCGAGACACAAGAAATCCTTGAAAAAAGTGCGCAAAACGCAAAAAGGGTGCATGGTAGAAACACCCTGACCCCCTAAGCCCACAAGGACCCCCTGGGCCCCAAATTTATTTCTTTATTTTTAAACGTGAAAATGCGCGCAAGGTGCGCGAATCGTGCCGATTTAAAAATAAAAAAACAACAACAAAAAAAAACCTCTAAGCGCGGGCTCCCGTGTTTCGTTGGTAATTAGCCCCCGGGGGGGCCAAGTCCCTGGGGCATATTAGTCTAACCGAGATCTGGTTAAGTGATAACTGCCACCATCTTCAATTACTTTTTCCCCCATGCGTTCGAAATAATAAACAGAAATATGCAGATGTGTAGGGTTGCTTTAGTACATATTGTAGACCTAATTTGCCAAGTCTTAACAAATGCATCCTGCTCAGTGTTGGAGTGTGTAGTCAATCACAGTACAATAAACCATAACCACTTGCTCATCATACTTCTGAACTGCCCCCTCTAGACTGCAACCCAAATTTCTCCTACCAGTTGCATGAGCGAATTCTCCCCTTACACACTGCCACCCAGAATGACCTGATCACGACCCATTCCAACCTATCAATCATTTATATCCGCTCAAAATAAGCAATTGATTTCTTCAGCGCTATGCAAAACTTGGGCTTCAACAAGATAGTGAGTGCTCCTAATAGACTGCTGGTCACGCGCTTGTTCAGAAGCCAGTCCTGAAGACTGCCATTCCCTGGGGCTTTATAAAATTATGTACGGGGGCTCACAGCCCCCCCAGCCCCAGGGACCGTCACCCCGGGGCTTAAATATTCATAGGTGGGGGGCTCAAAGGCCCCCCCAAGCCCTGGGGATAGCCACCCACCGGGGCTTTTCACGCGCAAGCGCACGAGCGTCGCGTAAAGTAATACGTATGTGTTGTGTATGCGCCTGGAGTCGCGTACCAGTCGCATAGCGAGCGCGCACGAAAATATGCACCCATCGCACATACGCGGATCCTACACAACAATCCTAAAATGGCGGCTAGGTTCCGCGCAGTGATCGAGAAAGGTACGCTTTAGGTGCGCAACTCCCCAAAAAAATTAGAAAAAAAAACAATAAAGAAAATAATATAAATATATATAAAACAAAAAAAACATTAGTTTCAATATTTACATTTTTTTTCCCCATTTATATTAAAAATATATAATGTAATTGAAAAAATAAAAAATGTAGAAAATCAGTATCAAAAAAAATAAATATAACTTTTATTACATTTAAAAATTGTCATTTAAGAAATCTTTTAAATCCACTGAAAAAACTATAGGTTTCAGGGGTGTTGAATGAGTCAATATACCTCATCCAACTCGCGCCTGCCCAAAAATAATGCATAGTTAAGATTAGTACTAAGAAACACCCACTCTGCCCAGAAG
Organism: Triturus cristatus; assembly: GCF_964204655.1. Taxonomy (NCBI): domain Eukaryota; kingdom Metazoa; phylum Chordata; class Amphibia; order Caudata; family Salamandridae; genus Triturus; species Triturus cristatus. Next base: position 15,800,880 of record NC_140586.1, read on the forward strand.
AACACCATGTGCTCTAGCACCTGATTTCCCCTGCTTGGTCTAACCGAGATCTGGTTAAGTGATAACTGCCACCATCTTCAATTACCTTTTCCCCCATGCGTTCGAAATAATAAACAGAAATATGCAGATGTGTAGGGTTGCTTTAGTACATATTGTAGACCTAATTTGCCAAGTCTTAACAAATGCATCCTGCTCAGTGTTGGAGTGTGTAGTCAATCACAGTACAATAAACCATAACCACTTGCTCATCATACTTCTGAACTGCCCCCTCTAGACTGCAACCCAAATTTCTCCTACCAGTTGCATGAGCGAATTCTCCCCTTACACACTGCCACCCAGAATGACCTGATCACGACCCATTCCAACCTATGAATCATTTATATCAGCTCAAAATAAGCAATTGATTTCTTCAGCACTATGCAAAACTTGGGCTTCAACAAGATAGTGAGTGCTCCTAATAGACTGCTGGTCACGCGCTTGTTCAGAAGCCAGTCTCCTCCAGCTTCTCCGCCCCACTCTACCATCATATCCTACACCACTCAAGGGACACATGTTCAGTTGCGTTCAAGCACTACTAAAGCTTAGCATTGCTAAGTTCATGTCACCTTGGTGAGAGCAGTAAGGGTATTTCTAGAGACACAATAATAGTAAAAGTAGAAAGCTAGGGGGGCGTGGCCTGGCAAGCCACCATGGCGGACGCAGCTTAGTTGAGCTCCGTCCATCCACGCTGTAATCGGACTTCTATCCTTCAAAATCCTGCCCAGAGACGACTCGCCTAGCTGTGCTAATTGCCTCTACTGCCCTGGAGAATGGGGATCCCTTCGCCGGGGTGATTGAATGAGCTGTAGCCGTGTTTTCACCAGATCCCCGAATCGGCAGGCTACCCGGAGCCTGTGGAGTGGAGCTGCAGTGCGGGCCCTGCTCGGGTCCGGATAGTCTATTTCGGTGGGGGGGGGGGGGGTTAGTGCCTTGTGTCAGCTTGCCCAAGAGGACTGTGCCGGTGGGAGGGAGTCGCCACCCCTCCCCCTTCGCTCCGCGGTCGCCATCTTCCTGGCGCGGTGCCGGAGGTGCGGCAGTACCCATCCTGCGGTGTCGCCCGAGTCCCTGCCGAGGGGGCTGTGGTTGGCTTGATGCCCCTGGAGCCCGCGGAGTGTGGCTCTGTCTTCTGCTGCCGATGAGATCAGGCCCCAGAGGAACAGACCGAGCGAGACTGCGGCTGGTGAACCGAGGTCGGGCCGTGACCTCAGACGGTGAGCGCTCCTGCTGATACCCCTCTCCCTCCCGCCGTCAACGTGGGATCTGCCTTGCCAGGGGGCCAACTTTAGAAGCACCAGAGCCCCTGAGTACCTTGGGGGCAGGATTCAATTGCCTTGTTGTGCAAGCTGAGGAGACGGGCCCCCTGACTGTCACGCTTGGGGCCCCGGGGGCACTTAGACTGTACAAAGGGCCAATCTGAGTGGACCCCCGCTGCCTATCCCATACTGCTTGCGGAGAGCTGCGCTCTGTCCCGAGTGGGCGGTGATCTGTGTTCCGGGACAATGGAGTGCCTGCATCTGGCTGAAATCCACTGTCCCTGCTGGCATCCCCCCTTGGAGAGCCTCCCCAGGTCTGGGGTGCCCGGCCCGGTGCGCTAGGCTGTGGTGGCTGCCCTCCCTGTTGACCGACCCTAAACGGCCATATCCTCTGTCCACGCCCGGCACAGTACTGGGGGCCGTGCCTCTCCGGCCTTGGTTATCCTTGTCCCGCTCAGCACCTAGTTGGTGTGGGCTCATCGTCCCTAGTGTCGCTGCACTGCCCGGGGCCTTTCCTCCAGATGGGCAAGGGCAGACCAGGTGGGGCTGGCCCCAAACAGGGCAAGATTGACCAATTCACTACGGCTACTGGGGGCACTGCGAGCGGGGATGGGAGCAGCTCGGCTCCGGATAAAGCGGCCCACCTGGCGGCGATCAACCGTGCCCGAGACATGCTGGATGCATAAATTGGCGCGGTGCGGTCCGAAGTCTTTTTGCTCCAGGACCTCCGCAAGTCAGTGGATCGGATCACTGAGGCTGAAACAAGGGTCTCAACGGTGGAAGATTCTGTGACCTCCCTTCAAAAGAAAGTGAATAAGCTCACGGTCGTGACACAAGAACTGGCCTCTAGATTGAAGGATGAGGAAGGTCGCGCTCGACGGAACAATCTACGCTTCATGGGCCTGCCCGAGGGCTGCGAGGGGGTTTCCATGACGAACTTCATCTCTAAGTGGCTCACGGCTATCCTACCGAACGATCTCCTATCCTCGGCCTTTGTGATAGAGCGGGCGCACAGGGCCCTGATGCAGAAACCCCCCCCCCCCCCCAAGCGCGGCCCCAAGGCCTGTCATCGCAAAGATCATGAACTACGCCGACCGTGATGCTATTCTGAGATTCGCCAGGTCACATAATCAATCAATCAATCAATCATTGACACTTATAAAGCGCGCTACATACCCGTAGGGTCTCAAGGCGCTGGGGGGGGGGGGGGGGTGCCGCTACTGCTCGAACAGCCAGGTCTTCAGCTTCTTCCTGAAGGAGAGGTGGTCTTGGGTCAGGCGCAGGTCGGTCGGGAGGGAGTTCCAGGTCTTGGCGGCCAGGTAGGAGAAGGACCTTCCTCCTGTAGTCGCTCTTCGGATGCGGGGGACGGTGGCGAGGGCGTGGTTGGCTGATCGGAGGTGGCGTTTGGGAGCGTAGAAGTTGACTCGGCTGTTGAGGTAGCTCGGGCCTTGGTCGTGTAGGGCTTTGTGTGCGTGGGTGAGGAGGCGGAAGGTGATTCTTTTGTTGACGGGGAGCCAGTGAAGGTCTTTCAGATGTCCGGAGATGTGACTGGTTCGTGGGATGTCGAGGATGAGTCTGGCTGAGGCGTTCTGGATCCGCTGGAGTCTCTTCTGGAGCTTGGCGGTGGTACCGGCGTAGAGGGCGTTGCCGTAGTCCAGTCGGCTGGTGACGAGGGCCTGGGTGACGGTCTTCCTGGTCTCGGTGGGGATCCACCAGAAGATCTTCCGTAGCATGCGAAGGATGTTGAAGCACGCCGAGGAGACGTTGTTGACTTGCCTGGTCATGGAGAGGGAGGAGTCCAGGATGACGCCCAGGTTTCGTGCATGGTCTGTCGGTTTGGGTGCGGTGCCCAGGGCGGGAGGCCACCAGGAGTCGTCCCAGGCGGAGGGTGAGGAGCCCAGGATGAGGACCTCCGTCTTGTCCGAGTTCAGTTTCAGGCGGCTGGTCGTCATCCACTCGGCTACCTCTTTCATCCCTTCGTGCAGGTTGGCTCTGGCGGCGGCGGGGTCGTTGGTCAGGGAGAGGATCAGCTGGGTGTCGTCGGCGTAGGAGATTATGCTGAGGTTGTGTTTGCGTACGATGGCCGCGAGGGGGCTCATGTAGACGTTGAAGAGGGTGGGGCTCAGAGATGATCCTTGGGGGACGCCGCAGATGACTTCGGAGGCCTCTGACTTGTACGGTGGTAGGCGGACTCTCTGTGTTCTTCCGTCGAGGAAGGAGATGATCCATTCCAGCGCCTTGTCCTGGATGCCGATGTTGCTGAGGCGCCGTACTAGGGTGCGGTGGCAGACCGTGTCGAATGCCGCGGAGAGGTCTAGGAGGATGAGGGCCGCTGTTTCTCCATTGTCCATCAGGGCTCGGATGTCATCGGTGGCGGCGATGAGGGCGGTCTCATAAAGACAGTTTTGTACATGAATCCCGTTCTATCATGATATTTCCGGAGTATACGCGCCTGGTCCAACAACAACGCCAATTCTTCATAGCTGCGAAGTACAGACTTCGAGAATTGAATATACAGTATATGCTGGATGCGTGTAGTTTGACTCCAAGTCCCTTTTTTTGGACACCCCTGAGGCGGTCTTCACTTGGACAGGTGAACGCCCGCAGCTCCAAGCGAACTCTCCATCGGCATTAGACTTGGACTCCTCTCGAGGCTCACGGAGTCATAGGCCACGACGCAACAAGTCTCGGAAGCGGCGAGAGCCAGGGTCGGACAGGATGTCAGCAAGCCCTAAGCGACCGCCCTGAAAGCTCCGGACTATCCCGCAGACCACAAGGCAATCTGTAAGACACTGTAACTGTTTTAATTTACATTAGTAATATAGCTCTCTGGGCGGGCGTGGGAGCTCGACCATGGGCTGCTAAGCCAAGGACTTATTGCACTCCCCATTTTCATAGAGTTAAAGGGTGGGGTGGGAACCTTTGGTGCGATATCAGGGGGTCCCCCGTTGGGGGTCCGCTGCTCTATGCACCGCGACAGATGCTCCTTGTTTCTGTCAGTGTCGGGTGGGGGGGTGTTTCTTCAAGTGTTGTAGCTTTACAGTATTTATGCGTTTTAGTTACATGCAGACAGGGGTTCTTTTTCTTATTTTCTTCCATGCAGATCTCCTTGCTTTATCCAACTCCTACCTAGGACTTAATGATACCGGGTGAAGTAAACCCCTTCGGGGACCTAACGGTGGTCTCATGCAATGTTCGGGGATTATTGAATAAGGTGAAACGAGGTGCAGTCCTACGACAGGCGAAAAGGTATGGGGCAGACATCCTGCTTTTACAGGAGACCCATTTACTGGGAACAAAAGTCCTGTGCCTCGCCCGCTTCGGCTTTTGTCACATTTACCATGCAGGGTTCACTAGGGGTTCCAGGGGGTTGGCTGTCCTTATCCACTGCAGGGTTCAGTTTCAATACACAGCACATAGGGCAGATCCGGGGGGGCCGATTCCTTTTCATCAAGGGTATGGTATGGAGAACAGATTACCCATGGCAGTATCTATGCTCCCCCTCCATTAGGGTTACTTTTATTGACAAACTTTTGGGGGTATGGGGATCCATTCCAACTGACTTGACCCTGCAGGGGGCAATTGGAACGACACCATGGGGCCTTTAGATCTACAGCGCAACTTAAATACCCCTCAACCATCGCGCCCAACTAAACTGCATACATTGGCATCGACATTGGGCTGGGCAGACATATGGCGTGAATTCCACCCTACAGAGCGGGATTACACATACCTTTCGGCGGTCCATGGGTCGCAGTCCCGACTAGATTATTTTTTTGCCCCTCAGGTGTTTCTCCATAGATTTTCGCAGGTACAGCATCAACCCTGCAGATTGTCCGATCATTCCCCGGTCACTATGCAATTTCACACATGCTCATGCAAGCCCCCATTCCGTTGGAGAATGTCCCCTTGGCACCTCCATAGTCCAGTCTATCAAGACATGCTCAATACGGCTATCACTACTTATTTGGCAGACAATGGTCCCTCTGCCCCCTCGCGTACCACTCTCTGGGAAGCCCTCAATCCGACTGTCCGTGGTTCCGAAATTAGCTATCGCACAAAAGAGAAGCGTACTCGCCGAGAACAGCTTGACACCCTAGAAACGCGCCAGGCAGCCCTATCTTCCCAACTCAGCTCCAACCCCAGCCCCATTCTTTGCCGTAATCTGATCTTCGCACAACAGGAGCTGCATCAATATTTATTAAATGAAGCCAAGGAGATCTGGGAGGCGTCACAACATCGGATATATCAGTGGGGTGATAAATCCAGAAAAAGCTCCACATACTGTGCCAAGCAGATGGTACCCCGGCCGTTACGCCCACTATTTGTGGTCCAGATGGGTCCCTTTACACGACACCGGAGGGTGTTGAGGAGGAGTTTGCGAGGCACTTCACATCCCTATATGCCCGGAAGGAGCAGATCTCTGCCGAACTCATTGCGGAATTCCTAGTGGACATTCCACCTCGCCGGCTACCCGACTCCGTCCGGGAAAGGCTAGAGACCCAAATCACATTGAATGAATTGACTGGCGCCCTCAATGCGCTACACCCTGGTCGTGCCCTGAGTCCCAAGGGGTTCCCCATGGAATTCCTCTGATCACACATGGCTCTTATGGGGCCTCATTTATTGGCGACCATCGCAGTCGCTACAGACTTGGCAAGTTTGCCAAGGTACTGGCGACACGCTGAGATTGTGCTTTTTATCAAATCTTGGTCGACCTCCGGAGGACCCATCTTCTTACCGCCCCATTTCCCTTATCAAGTTTAAACCCAAATTGCTAGGGAAATTCCTGGCAGATCGCCTTAGGGGGTGTATCATGGACCTGATCCACCCTGATCAGTCTGGCTTTATACCACAGAGAGCCACTATGCACAATATCAGACGAGTCCATAACGCCAGCGCTGCTGCCCCTATCCTGGGCTGACCCGCTGCCCTATTGTTAGCGGATATTGATAAAGCATTCGATTAGCTGAGCTGGGTCTATCTTTTTCAACTGCTCGAGGCGATCAATTTTGGACACCGCTTTTTGACATGTATACGCCTGTCATATACAGACTTGACGGCATCAGACCAGGTTGCGGGACACTGCTCCCGCTCTTTTCCGATCCAGAGTGGTAGCGGTCAGGGCTGCCCACTATCTCCATTGCTTTTCGCCCTAGCAGTCGAGCCTCTGGTGGCCTGGGTCAGAAGCGACCCGGTGCTCAGGGGGTTCGATTGGTCCCGATCACGGTCAGATCGTATAGCATTATACGCTGGCGACGTTCTCTTTTTCATGACAGACCCATGGTACTCTGGACCCCGTACATTGGAAATTCTTAGGGTATTTGGTGACACCACGGGCCTCCACGCCAATCCCGCTAAATCCATCTTCTTCCCAGTGTGTGGACACCAAGGCTGTGAATCATGGGCCGCACAGCTCTCCCGGGCTCAGATGGGTTCAAATATTTGGGGATCTACATCTCCCCGTGCCCCAAGATTTCATGGACACACAATATTACCCCATTGTTAATCAGTCTCAAGAATGAAACGACGATATGGTCCGCTCTCCCCCTTTCCATCTATGGGCATTCAGCCATCTTTAAGATGGTTTCTTTGCCTCGTATCCTATACTGCCTTCAAAATTTTCCTTACCCTCTCCCTCACGCTTGGTTTGCACAGGTAAATGCAATACAAAAAAATTTCCTCTGGGGTGGTGGAGCTGTTCGCGTGGGGCTCCTCACTTGTGCACAATCCACGTATTGTGGGGGGATAGCGGCAGCTGATATTTACTCCTACTATGTTGCGTCTCAGATCCTTGTAATTAACCAATGGTGGTATAATTCTCCTACAGATCCGGCATATGCTATTGAGCACGCTGCAATGGAACAAGTACCTCTTCTCCACCTATTATATAGCTCCACACGTTTAGACCATTTACCACTGGCTGCCAGAGTAGCCATACAGTTATGGAGGGCCAAGATCAGAAAAATGGGGTGGAAAGGGAAACTTACTCGACAAACTTCGTATTATTGCTTTGCTGTGATGTATATTTCGTATCTGCTGAATCATGTGCTGTATTATGGAGATTGACAACTGTCTGCATAATGGTTGTATTACTGTTTTACCTGCATGTTCGGCAGGTATTGTTCGTTATCATAAACATGGTTATCGATGCAAATATTATCCCTATGCCCACACATGTCATTGTAGGGCTTATGCCCGTTATGCTGCAAAATAACCAAATAAAATTTGTTTTAAAAAAAAAAAAGTAGATGGCTCAAACTGATCCTTATGGACAGGTGTTTTGCCTGTAAGAGGGGGGATAGGTTGCCAGCACTACATGCATTGGTGGACATGGAGTGATAGTTCCTCCTAGGCCGTTTGTGAAATAGACTCTGGGACTGTAGTTCTAAGAGTTGATGTGATCCCTTAACTCCTTGGTTTTCCAATTTTCCCTCACCCATCGCATTTTTGGAATAACAAAAGTCCGGCAAGACTTCAATGCCAGATCTAAGGAACTGTAGCATTACCCTTCAAAACAGCCTTGGGTCAACCACATATACATCATTACTGGCCCTTGTCCAAAAATGGACACGTCTGCCACAACTGCCAGGAGCTGGACTACTCCGTTGAGGCCCAACAAAGCGATTGAAATCAGCTGTCGGTTGTGCTTCCATACATAGGCGACGTGGCACTGTATTTTCGGGATAGGGGTGAAAACAGATCTTCTGAGGATGTTCTGTATCTAGATGGCAGAGACTGGATAAAAAACATTATTGTATGGAATGGGACATGAATAATTAGCAGCGCTTCAGGTTGATTGAAATTTTTCCATTCATCACCTTTGCACTTTGAAATCCGGGCTTAATGTTCTTTTTAAATATTAACTCCTCTATGTCTGAGGAAGGAGCAGTACAGTACTGTAATGCAACATGATGGGGACTACATGCAGAATGTGAAGTGGGGCTGCTGAGCCCCCCCATATTTCCCAGATATTCACTGGCCTTGGGCTGCATAGACGCTGAAATTGCTGTAAAGTTGAAATTGCTTGATGCATTCCCTATATGTACTTTGTAATGTTAGGTCATAAACAGTATATATTTTAAGCATTACTAGGAAACAAAAAACATTATTATTATTATTTTTTTTATTTTGTAGCCTCCGGTCAGGCGCATTACCAGATCGTCTTCTATTCAGACACCAAGTTTTTCTTCAGACAGTTCCTTGGATGCCTTTAATTCGTCTCCTGGTAAGATGCAAATTAGTAATAATTTTTTTATAAAAGGTTGAAATATATTGATACATACTTTCTTGTTTTGGGTTCATTGAAATGCAGTAATGGGTGGGTTTGGTAATTTTAATTATTTTCTCAATTATGTTCTTGTTGTTGGTTCTTTACATTGAAAATCATATCCATATTGATCTATGCCCATATTTTTTGTTATGAAATGATACACCCAATCGAGTTCCTACCCTCTCTCTCCATATATCACTAAGAGCATGCTGCTGCATCATAGATTTAAAAAAAGCTTGAGATTTCGGGGTAGGTATAGCCCTACTACTACAAGATTTATCCACCTTAGGGTCTAAGATAATATTGAAATCTCCCGACATTATCACTGGGTCTGAGAAATCTAATAAGTTAGTATATACAGATTTTAAAGGTTCACAGTCGTCTTGATTCGGCCCATAGCATCCTACTAGAGTAAATGAATGGTCTTCTACTCTTAAATCTGCTAAGATCTATCTACCGGACTTATCCATACGGGTATTCACTAACCTCATCCCAGCACCCTGTTTCTTAATAATAATTGCTACTCCTCTTATATTAGCTGTCTGTTTTGTACATTCTATCTGCTGAACCCATCTTAGTGTTTTAAACAGCTGCATACATTCTTGTCTAACCAAGTGTGTTTCCTGTAGAATTAAGATTTGTGCTGGGGAATCTTTAAGGTATTGCAAAATCCGGTCCCTTCTACCCCTTGTACGGAGCCTGTTGAGGTTCCATGATAGAATCTGTATCATCTTCTACGCTACCCTTCCCATGTGAAAACTACCATGTTGCAACTTAACTGAGGTCTGTATATTTGAGGTTTCTGAGAACCCCCCCTACTTCCTACTGGGCCTAGCATAGGCCCCCTTTTCTTCCTAGCCCTTGTTACAGTGCTCCGCAGCCTATTAACCTAAATTTAAAGCACATCCCTCTGCTAACCTGCACCCCCTTAACTAGGTCGCATTGTAAGATCTATGTAATTTTCTCTATGCTCTCCCCTCCTCATTAATTACTTCAAGGAGCTCATCGGTTTCATTAACAGTTTTCAAAAAGTACATCGTGTTATTATACATAACTCTGAGGGCGGCAGGAAACTTTAGCTGTGCCGAGGCACCTACTCTTCGAAAATCCTTGAGACGTTTTCAAAGCTCCTACTGTCTATCCAGCGTGACCCGGGCGAGGTCAGACCTGATTTCGAAAGAAAAATCCTTACCCTTTAGGGTTTTCAATTTTAATGCACTCGATAGAATTTTTTCTTTCAAAGTATACGTTTGAGAATTCAACAGAATTTTCCGTGGTTTTATTCTATTCAAATTTTTGGGGAAATGGGTCCCTATGTATTCGCTGAATATCATGTTCAATGTCTGCTTTGCTTTCTTCTATCTGGAGGGAGTCCTTAATTAGGTATGCTACAAATGATTTCAAGTTTTCCCCTTCCTGTCCTTCGGGAACATTTAGTATGCGCAGATTGCTTTTCCTCAAGCTGTTTTCCAATTGTTCTACTTTCTCCTTCAATGCCTGTTCCCCTCTCTGCAGGCTATAATCTCCTTCTTGCTGATATTTAAATCCGCCCTTAATTCCCCAACATTAGTTTCAAGTAGTTGGGTTCTCACTGTCAAAGAGTCGATTTTCTTTTCTAGGACTTCACAGGCACTAGACAGAGGAAGGGTCTGTTAGTACTGCCACCGAGGGACTGGAATTAAGCCCCCCCATTTTAGCCAAAGGTCATATTTCCTCCATTTTCCTCAAAGTTACTACACAGGATTCTAGAATTAAGGGAGAAAGGGAGTACGACCTCCCGAAAGCGCGTAGGGGTGGAAAAAAGAACAGGGACGATATTTTACATAAACAATTTAAAGTAACTCCTTCCCTACTGACCTTTTTTTAAGGTTCTCCCGCCAGTTGTTACTCTAAATATGAACCCTGAGATGTTGGAACAGGGGGCAGCTGCATACTCAGCAGGGCCAGCAATAGAAGGTATGTCGGGAAGTGTGGCAGATGACAAAAGAGACAGATGCTAGAGAGAAAACAGTAGTCCCCCCTGAGAGAAAGAAAATAGTAGCCGGTAATGATCATAAGTTGCCTGATAGTAACAAGGGTACCTCTTCCTCTACTGGGTTACCCGAGCAAGCAAATAAGGGCATAGATCGGGGTTTGGATACTGACACTCCTGATACTGATACTCCTACTGCTAGGACCAGTGGAGGCTCAATGGAAGATATTGAAGAATAGATGGGAAGATGTAGATCTCAACAACATAACCCTGGAGAAATTAAGGGAATGTATATAATTAAGTGGTGCATGTTTCCTGGATGCAAGTGTAGTAAAGTCCTTTTAGATTCCGTTAAGAGCCGATAAATAAATAAAGAAATTAGCAAAATGCTGAAGAGACTCAGGACAGGGTACCATGAAAGGACCTAGAAAGAGAATGCTGTGAATTCCAGCCCTCACAACAACTTAGCCAAGGTTTTCCCTAGGCACATCCCTAGTGTATTCCCTAGGCTGCTTTCAAAAAGTTTCATGAGTTAGTTCCCCCAAGTAAGTAAGTAAGTAGCATATTTGTAAAGTGCATGAATGCCGAAGCGTCTTGGCTCGAAGGGTGGCGTGTCGAGTGTTATCCAGGCAAGTAGCAAAATTATTTGGGGGAGTAGAGCCAGCTCTGGATCATTTTCGTAATCTAATGCCTGTTAGGCTGTAGCATAATGGTGATCGGCAGCATGTTCCAGAGTTTGGCTGCCGGGTAGAATAGGCTCTTCCCTCCCCATCTGGCTTTTTGGATTTTAGGAACCTGAACTAGCCCTGTGTTGGCTGATCCGAGACTCCATCGTGGGGAGTACCAGAGGAATAGTTTCTCCATGTCCAAGGCTCCCTCACCATATAGTGCCTTATGTACCAGACACAGGGCTATGAATTCAGCACGTTGTTTAGCCAGTGGAGCTGTCTAATGCTACCAGAGATGGAGTGGTATTCAGGGATGTCAAGTAGTAGTCGTGCTGGGGCATTCTGCAGTAGCTGTAATTTAGCTATCTGGTACTTGTCAATGCCCAAAAACTGACTTACCCTAGTCTATTTTTTATTGGATTAGCACACTTATTACCATTTTTCGGAGGTCCTGTGGGAAGAAGGGCAGAATCTTACGTAAGATCATCAATAAGAAGAAGCAAGCGGAAGTCAGGAGATTAATCTGCCCTGTAAAGTTTAACTGATTGTCAAACTTTACTCTCAAGTTTCTCACCTTAGCAGATGGAAGGGAACAGATCCCTGCCTCTGTTGGCCACCATGCTTAGTTCCATATAGGTGGGCCCTCCAAAACTCCATGACCTCTATTTTATATGTCCTCAGTTTAAGGAAATTCAGATTCATCCATCCCATTGAAGGAAGTGACCCGATTAGGGCCACCCGGGTCACTCACGACCACCTCTCAGCCTTCCATACAAATGAAGAGTTGGTCAGACAGCAGAGAATACAAACCAAGTATATTTATTCAGATACATTCGAGCGGAGTCCAGTCCGACCAGTCTCCTGGGATTGCTGCTGAGGTACTAATTTCAGCAAGCATGGCAATACATTATGTACAATTCGGAACCAATAAAGACACGCCCTGACTGAAAATTTCCAGTTGGTAGCAGTTGAATAAAAGGAGGTACAGAATGATGAGTTTCGATCCTGAGATCAGGCACATGCTATCTTCTTGTCAAGGTCGTTCTGCCTGTGCCACCCACTCTAAGGATGAGAACAGACCTCTATCTACTGGGAAAGTTATGCGCTAATAAGAACAGGGCATTCATTAGTACAGCAAGACCCAACCTTGAAGAAACAAAAACGATCTCAGCTGCTTTCAGCAGAGGCAGGGAAAGAAATCAGTTTCAATCATGATCAAAATGGCGGCTAAACATAAAATGGTGCAGCAAATGCTAACTTAAGGCGCACAATACATAAACAATACAGCTAGAATTTTTTTATTCCAACACCATAATGTCCTTCAGACAATTGTGGAACCCGGCAGCGGTGATTTCAACACTCAACGAGATAGATAAAACTATCTGAGTGTTCTCTGCATACGAGACCAACGTGAAGCCATGCTCTCTGATTAGCGTGGCTAAAGGGGTAACAGAGATGTTAAATAGGGTTGGTGACAGTGCTGCTCTGGCAGCTCGCATGGGATGCAAAACGTATATGATTTCAAATTGTCCCAGCACACCCTCTGCTCCCTGTATGTCAGGAAAGAGGAGGGTAGGGTTAGAGCCTTCTCCTTAAACCCTATTGCCTTCAGCCACCTTGTTAGCACTGCATGATTAACGGTGTCAACCGCTGCTGATAGGTCAAAAAGCATAAGGACGGCTCTTCCCCCTACATCCAGCTGTTTGCGAATCTCCTCTGTAGCCATTATCAGGGCAGATTCTGTAGAGTGGTGTGGTCTGAAGCCATGTTGGGTGGGGTCTAGGAGGTCATTGGAATCTAGATAGTGAGTTCAGTATTCACAGATTTTTCTAGAAGCTATCTGTAGACATGATATTGGATGGTAGATTTTTACCTCTGTGGGGTCTAAGGAGGGTTTCTTCAAAATGGGTCTTTTACATGTTTTTTTTCATGACACAGGATAAGTCCCTGAACTGATCACCTAATTTAGACTAGGGGTTAGATGGATACTGATCTTTTCTGAAACCAGATATAGTATGGCGGGGGCATGGGTCATTGGGTGAACCTGACTTAATCAGTAACAGCAGATTATTAACTTTATCTGCTGTTAGTGTCGGGAAGCTGGACAAGCTACTGTGGACTGGATTCTTGTTGTTAAGTGTGTTATTGTTTTCATTTGAGTTGGGGGCTGCTGTTAAGAGTTTATTGTTGACTAATTGTTCTTTGGTTCCAAAAAGGTTAGCAATCTTTTTATGGAAAGGTTTGATCTGGTATGAACTGGTGATCCCGTTGCGGCTTAGATAGGGCAGTGACCGTCTTAAAGAGCTCCTTAGAAGAGTTCTTAGCTTCATCTATTCTGTTTGTGAAGTAGTTCATTTTGGTTTTTTGATAGCTTCCTTGTATTCCTTCAGGGCTAGATTGTAGGCTGCTTTGCATTCCCTGCTATTGCCAGCCCTCCATTTTCGTTCCCATTGTCTACATTTGGATTTAATAATTCTAAGATCCAAGTTATACCAGGGTGCTGAAGCCTGATTTTTTCTGTTTCTTTGTTTTTCAGGGCCAACTGGTCTGCTACTAATCTAGTCCAAACTTCAAAGTTATTAGCTGCCAGGTTGTTATCTGAGAGAGGCATGTGAGGGTTCCTATCAAGGGCCTCTTCAAACTAATTTTTTTGTATTCTGTACCAGGGACGCGCCTTAACCAAGGGGCGTGTTATTTAGGTGGGACCGGTTTCTCTCTGGTATCGGTAGTTTAAAATAGATGGCTTTGTGATATGTCCATGGTAAGGGAAACCATTTTCTCCACTATGATATTGGGGTTATTGGTGGTAAAAATGCCGTCTAGGGTGTGGTCAGCCCTGTGTGGGTTCATAGTGAATTTGGGTCAGACCGAATCCCGCCAGATTGCCCAGCAGTATGGCTGTGTCACTATTGTTGGATTCGAGGTTAAAGTTAAAATCACCTAGAATTGTGTAAGTAGGGACCTCTAGACAAGATTCTATGAGAGTCTGGAGTGACTGAATAAAGGTAGACCTTAGCCCCGGCGGCCGGTAGAGAAGTAGGCCTGAGTTATTGATTTTAATAGTAAAGTTCACGGCCTCGGCTTCAAGTTGTTGGGTAGGCTCGGTGCTTACTCTGAGGTAGGAGTGATATAGTATGGCAATATCCCTCATTTCTTTCCCTTTCCTGTCTACACAGGCTACTTGATATCTTCCGGTAGAGCAATGTTCCAGTCAGGCTCAGAAGTATCATTAGCCCAGGTTTCTGTTAGAAAGACTAAATCTGGGTTCGACAACTGCATCATGCATTCGAGTTCATATTTGTACGTTATCAAGGATCTGGTATTCAGCATGTCCTGGGAGTTTGTTCCCCCTTTTGGGGAGTTGTTTTTAGGGAGTCTGGGTGAATTGGTGGTTTTGTGGTGAGTATGTGTCCTTCTTTACAGTGGTGGGGTTATGAGAGTATTATTTATGAGGATAGTTCAGAAAGCTGGGTCTTTAGAAGTAGAGAAGGAAAGGAGGGTTTAGAGGGAGACGCTAAGATTAGTTCACCAGGAACAAGAGGAGCGGTGAACGGAGAGACAGAAGAAGTTGGCTCAGGAAGAGGGACAAGGAGAAAAGAGAAGAGCTGGAGGGGAAACAGAAAGGCAGGATACAGAAAGGGAAAGTGTCAGGAAAGACAAATGCAGGAATGAGAACAGGAACAGAAAAGAAAAAGCAGCTTAGGATTGCAGCAAAAAAAGGTTCGCTCTAGAAAAGCGATTCTCCTCCCATTCTGAGGAATTCCCTTCCAGCGCTTCAAAGGAGTATGTACATATGTGCCACAGTGTGAAATTTTGAATTGCTTTGTCATTTATAAGATAGCTTTTAAAGCTCATTGATTTAATGAGAAGCCCGAATCAGCTGGTCTACTGAGGAGACTGAAGTAAGTGAGAGAATACCTGAGGTGGATAACATGAATGATGAGCCAGTGAACGAGGCTCTGATCAGATAGTTTGAGCTGACACAAGCTCAGTCCCGTCAGGGGTCCTTGAGAACAAGAAATTGGATGTTGTTTCATTTGAAAAGTGGATTCATGAGGTATTGTCAAACTTTAATAAGTGTGTGAAAGAGATTGAAGTGAAGGACTTTCAGTCTAGTACCCATTTGATCATGGCTGACTGACTCAGGGGTAAGTACTCTTCCCCACTCAAGCAATATATGTACGATTTGACATAGATTAATCCAGATAAGCTTACAGTCTTGGTTGCCTGTTGGTTAGTTAATAGGGTAAGGAAGGGTAGAGCAGCATGGTTAGCAGCAAGCTAGCTTGGCGAGCTGACAGATATGAGGGGTTCTTTTTGATGGTTCCAAATTTAAACCAGAGAAAAACTCACATGGCTCCTGAGGCTCATGAGGCTTTATCTGCAAGGCAATTTTTGGCATCAAAAGGTCACAGAACAGGTTAATTTAACTTTTTATGCAGTATGTGATTAGCCACCGGTTTCCTGTTTCTTAAATTGGAGGAAACCTTTAGGATACTGTTGTGTAAATAGCCTCATTTTGAACAGTTTCCTGAATCTTAGTAGGCTTGTTTCCTTTCTCAAGGTTAGCTGGAGTGACTTCCATTTAATTGCTACCTGCCTCATTGACAACACTTTTTAATTTTGGATATTTGAAGGAGACAAGCAGAAGACGATCATAAAGTTCTCTTTTGGAGGGTACTAAGAATAATGCAGCCTGGTAAATCCTGGTCCTCGTCTGTGAAGTACTTTAAATTGAATGCATAGGCTTTTTAAAACATTACTTTTCTTTATCAAAAGGCAATGCAGGTATGGAAAATGGTTAGAAATATGAGCAAACTTTGGAAGCTGAAATAAAATATGGGCGGCTCAAAAGTGCACAAGCTGGAGTCTTTATGCTACTGAGGAGGGTAACCCTGAATAGAGAGCATCACCATAATCTGTGTGGACCCACATAATGGTTTGAATAATTGGACACTCCACATTCTTGGGAAGATGTGGCAAAACTTTCCTCAAAGCTTTCAAGTATTGAAAACAGATAGAGGTACCCTTTTATTACGAGGAAGAAAAGAAACATCTTTGCAAATAGCACTCCAAAGCTCCTAACAACTAGTGAATGACTTGAGATACTCCACTCGCACAGGTTTTGTGATTGGATGGAATGGGAGGCATAACTATCTGTGAGATTTTAATGGACACAATCAATGGCACATCCCATCAGACTGCAGCTGCTAAGTCTGTACACCAAGATGGAGTTCCTAAGTGTATCAAATGTGGTGGACAGATCGAGCAATATGTGACCTGCAATGCCTCCCTGGTCCTAAACCATTCCTAGCTCATTATATATAGCCATGTAAGTGACTTCTGTCCTATAATGCTCTCTAAAACCAGCTTGGTTGGGGTTCAATGTATATATTATTTTTTTTAAATACCAAAGGTTGCAGATTAGCTACCTTCTTTGCAGTCTTAGAGCAGAATGGCAGCAAAGAGATAGAATGATAATTGCCAGGAATAGCACAAATAGTAGAATTAACTAGTTGACTAACTGAGGAACTAATAAAAGGGCCAAATTTACCAAAAACATTAGCTGGACATCATTCGTCTTTTAAAACTGATTTGATTTGTTTCATCACTTGGGCACTTTGTTTAATTGGAATGTGCCTGGATAAAGAACAGTTCCGTAGAATGTTTCTGGTTGTCAAGTGAATGGTAAGTGAGGGAGTAACACTGTTGGTCCTGCTCCCTGAGGGGCATTTTCTAAGCCTGTATTAGGACCTTAACACTCTGTATGCCATTGAATAAATATGTAGAGTAAACTGAAAGGTAAAATTGTAAAAGAAAAACAGGGTCTTTAGGCATTTTTGTAATGGCTAGGACTTAGATCCACATTTTGAAACACCACAGCAGTGTTCACGGATATTTGTTCACATACGTATTCTTCCTTGGGTTGGAATGGAGCACCAGCTTACATATCCAATTGTTGGCAGTTGTGCATCACCGTCAGTCGATGAAGGGGCTTTTTTTTACAGTTGCTACCTTAAAACCAAGTTTAATGTTAAGACAGTGTGCTACATGGTCATGACACACATTACTCTCCTCTCAGAATGCACTTTGTCAGTTAGTGCTTGCATGCCACATGCCATGTACAATCTCAAGGTGCCTAGTTATGCAGGAGTCTCTGTATATTCAACAAAGACAGGCCCTGGAAATAAAGGTGGCTGGAGAGGAAGCGATTGAGTATAGGGATATCTTTGTTTTTTCTCGATGGGCAGCATTCCTCCTACATATTGCACTCATTGGTTCATACCATAGATGTTTGTGGTTAGTCAAATGTAAAATTAATGATAGGTTCACTAAGGGTTATGACAAACTACGTTCTGCACACACTTGTTCCGATGTTCACGATCATTATCCAATGTCTCTCTTATCTGCATCCTGTTCATCCCCACTTTTCATGCTCCATAACTTGTCTCCATTCTCTCTCCAAATTTAAACTACTTTTCCTCATCTAGTCTGTTTCATTAAGTTCCCTTACCACCTGGGATTCTTGATCACCCTCTCCTCCCTTGCCCTGCCTGTATGTAATTTGATACTCTGCAGCGCTGTCAAAAGCGAGATTGGTGAGCTGACAGATACAAGGGGGTATTTTAGGTAGGTTCAGCATCCGACAGTTTTGAGAGCTCAATGTGGTACCTAGCCCAGAAAGCAAACGTGTTAGTTCTTCCACCATTCCTCATGCAGGACGTTCAGTGCATGTGAACAAAGGCATTCTCTGCAATGTACACTAAGAAGTTATATGATTACTATGCCCTGTTACAAAGCAGGTGAGAAGCAGGTCATAGCTGTGCACGCAGTGCACAGCTTGACTGAGATTAAGTGAATGGCAGACTGGTCTGACAAGGGCTGGATGTAACTGGAAAACCATGTGATGAGCATCCATTTAGATTGCGTAGCTGTGAACTCTAGTTGAGAGGGTCAGATAAAGGGAGGGCAATATGGACTATGTATTGTTTTGTGATGTGTTGGGTGAGGATTACAGAGAACTATTAAAGATAGTTGGACTGGTGCTGCTTCACAGCTGTTCACTCCTTCCTATGATCTGAGCCCCAAATCCATCTGTATAGATTTCTGACCAACACGTTCTGTCAATCAACTGACCCAAAATATTTCCTCACCAAGAGCAGTTTTTACCACTGTTCATGTACTCCACCAACCCACATTTTTAATGAAACCTTTCACTTGCATTATTCCTTCTATCTTACATCTATTTCTTGCTTGATGTTAAGCCCAGATACACCCTGAAGCAAGAAATTGTGGATAGGGAAAAGGGACAAACAAAGCCTATGTAACTACTTTCAAGCAGTCCTGACCGTTCTCTCAAGCACCTACCTCTGTTTTCTGGCAGCAAAAAAGTAGTTTTCTAAAAGCAAGTGTATCGAAAGGCCTCCATACAGCAGGGCCAAGTTGCGGACACTGTTGCCTCCTTCAAGGTCTTGTGCCACTGTATGGCAATCTGCTGTATGCTAATCTACTATACAGCAATCTACTCTACTCCATTCCACTGTATGCAACTCCACTTTATCCTGCTCCACTCTATGCTATTTCACTCTTCCCTACTCTACTGTACGTCACTCCAATGTATGCTATTCAACTCTTCAGCATTGCGTTGTTCTCCCCTCAAATCTGTTAATACCCTATATATTGCACTCCAGTCTGCACCATTCCACTATACACTATTTCACTCAACCCACTCCACAGTACGCCATTACAGTCAATGACACTCCACTATATGCTACTCCACTCTACACCACTCCAGTGCACTCCATTCCACTGTATGTCATTCCACTGTATGCTATTTCACTGACTGCCACTCCTCTCTACGCTATTCCACTCTTCACTATTCCTCTCTATGCCACTCCACTCTACACCACTTCACTCAACACACTCCATGGCACTACCTTTGACAACACTAATAAATGCCACTCCACTGTAGCACACTGTACCACACTTTATTCTACTCTACCCCACTTCACTGTACAGCACTATACTCCTCTCTGTGTCACTACACTGTACGCCACTCTATGGCAATTTCACACACTCTACAACAGGCCATCCCACTCCCAGGGGCATAGCTGTTACACCCCCCCTAAAATATGTATTCTGTGGTAAATAGTTGGGGACAAGTGCTTTTAATTGGGGAACATGAGGTATCTGTTGGGTTTCACCTGGGATTTTCACATACACACTAACAAAAACACATGCACACTTGCTCAGCTACCTTTTTTGAAGTTCTTACAATTTGTTGGTTACTTTGAAAATATTATGTTTTAATTACTACAAACCCACTCCTCCTTAATCCCCCCTCATGCCCTGCGTCTCATATAATGTATTTTCACAAGATACTCCAGCGTGACTGTTGGGAAATCTGAAGTTCACCCCACCCCCCCCCATTTTTACTGATCTAGCTATGCCCCTGACCACCCAACTGTAAGAGGTGTCACTCCACTCTATAAAACTTTACTCTTCTCTACAGTGCAATACACTCCACTGTACTATAAGAGACACCACTCTACTATATGACACACTCTTCTTGCATCAACTACCACACTACATTAACTATAACTCCCCCTTTCTCCATGTACTAATTATATCCTTGCACATTATATAACTTACAGCATGTCAAATTGTAGCAGTATAATAAGACTTATGACATCTGTAATTACATCATTTCTCATAATAGTTCATGGTAGAACGACGGGTTATAGTTAATGTAGTATGGCCATTGATGTGATAGGAATGTGTATGGAGGCGCTTAATGTCTAAAAAATTGAAGGCGGTGCATACATTTCAAATGTAAGTTCTATCTAGTGGTTAGTAAATAAAAAAATTAAAGAGATAACTTTAACTTTTTATTTCTCCTGCTTGTATAGTTTAATTTGGGTTTGTATATAAAGAACAAATAAAGTTTATATATATATCGATAAAGTGTGATGTCTACTTTTTATGTTTTTATGTTTGACATTGGTGTCAGTGCACATGTGCGGTTGTAGAACAACATGACAGAATCAAATGCTCATTTAGAGCTAAATTAGTTGCGATATAAAATATGACACATCAGTTAGTACTTCTAACTTTTTCTAATTTTAGACACTTGATGACCGTAATCGGTGTTTAGAATCATATAGTGTTTGAATTGAATTGTAGTCGAACATTAAGCATTTTTTAATGGCGCCTATATTTTACTGCCAATAACCGAGTGTTGTCTGCTTTCTATATCTATGAAATTGGTCTACTGCGAAGGTGCGATGTAAAATAAAATGGCAGAGCCAAGTTGACAAATTTTATAGCGGTCGAAAAAGTCGTGAGCCGAAACGCGTCCCGCTTGTTGTTGAAATAAACTTATAAATATTCAACCGTGAGTGCGGCACCTTCTTTTTTATGAAAGGAGTACGAGCTGGTGTGTGTATGTATGTATGTATGTATATGTGTGTATATATATATTCACTGAAAAAACCATAGGTTTCACACATGTTATAGTTAGCGGAAATTTTACTGATAAAAAACCAGTGAAATTCCCCCGTTATAGTTAGCGCAGGCAACTATAACTCACGCGACTGCAATCCTCTGCTGATGCTAATACTGTATTTAGACACTTATTTGCCCATGTCTTCTTCCATACATTTTTAGCTATACATATATTACAAATATTTTTTTTTCATAAAGACACATATGTCATCAGCAGAAGATTGCAGTCGCGTGAGTTATAGTTGCCTGCGCTAACTATAACGGGGGAATTTCACTGGTTTTTTATCAGTAAAATTTCCGCTAACTATAACATGTGTGAAACCTATGGTTTTTTCAGTGAATTTGCAAGGTTTTTTAAATGCTAATTCCTAACTATAACGTGTGTGAAACCTATGGTTTTTTCAGTGAATTAGTACGGTTTTTTAAATGCTAAGTTTTTTTCCCTTATAATAAGCCCTGTAAAGCACAGGGGGTGGGGTAAGTGTGGATAGTGTTTTTTGCCCTTAACAAAAGCCCTGTACATTTGGTGGCTTTCGGCCACCAAAAGCACAGGGGGTGGGGTAAGTGTGGATAGTGTTTTTTTTATTTTTATTTTTTTACCGTACGCTTACCGTAAGCGTACGGTAAGCGTACCCCGCGAAATTGCCGAAAAAAAAATAAAACCGTTTTTGCACTTGGGGGATGTTTGGGGACTCCCTCAACATGACTATGTGGGAGGGAGTTGTCAAAACAGCCCCTTTACATGTTTTTTGGCTTGATATTTTAAAAATCACTCTCAGTGCGAGAGACAAAATGGCGGCCGCCGCTTCCTGGTTTCGGCCGATTCGAATGTTTACTAAGATCTAAGAGCCAATCAGAATCGCGCTCGCGCACGCCACCGTACGCTTACCGTAAGCGTACGGTAAGCGTACCGTAAGCTGGCTCAGATATATATATTGATTTAAAGGCTATTTTCTCAGAATCTACTGAACAGATTTACACCAAACCTACAAAAGGCACTTCCTTGACCTAGGGACTACCTCTCTGCCAAATTTTGAGTAATTCTGTTCAGCCGTTCGGGCTGTAGCTCGTTCTAAAGGTCCTATGGAAAAATGCATGGGAAAAACGCGTTTTGGGACCCCCCTTTTATCTCAGCCCCCGCTTGACGGATCCCCCCGAGACTTTCAGGGTAGGAGCGGAGCGTAGCGCCCCACCTATTTTGAGAAATTTGCGAGGATTCGTCGACCGGCGCCAAAGTTATTCAAAATAGAATGTTGAGGTTTTCCTATGGAAACGTGGTCCTAACTATAACTACCTACTGGCTATCGCCAGTAGGTAATATATATATATATATATATATATCTCAAACTCTCTTTATTAAGTTTATACCAATGCAGAGAAAAATATTGTAGTCACATCAAGTACAGCATACAGGCCAAGAGTTAGATATCTATCAGGTACACACAGCTTGTTAAAAAGGTCTCGGCCCCAGAAGTATTTGAAGTAGAGTGTTCTAGTCTACACCTTTAGTATCATATATTGTAATGAATACTCGATTTCCCTAATGCTGCAGCTTTGCCAAGATGCACTTGTGCGTCTTACCCCAACTTTAAGCCTTTGGGTGGGAACAAACCAGAAATAAAAAGAAGAAAGTGAAAAAAAGAAGGGAAAGAAGAACTAAGAGTAACCAAACTAATGTATTCCAAAGTGGTGGAGTGGTCTTTTGGGTGAGGACTAGGGTCGTCTCTCTCTCATCGTATGGTCGCCTAAAGCACTCTCCCCTCCAATTAAATATGAAAGAGGTGAAGTGCTCGCAGTCTGGGGCTACATGTAAATAAGGGCAATCCTTCTGATAGATGTTTCACTAGCGGGGACCAAATATACTCAAACCCCTTTCTTGAACCCTCTGCAACGCCTGCCTCAATCTAGCGTGCCACTGCGTGATGGACGGAGCCTCCGCCCTCTTCCAGGCCACCACAATAGCCATCTTAGCAGCTCCCAGGCACAACCACATGATGGAGCGATCCCCGAATGTTTGCTGCTTCAGAGTCGGAGCTCGAATCCCCAGGAGAGTGTGGTCTATGGTGTCCGGAATGGGATACCGTAAAATCAGTTTAATCTGTGAGAGAATCTCCTTCCAGAATGGCTAAATAGAGGAGCAGTCCCACCCAATGTGTCAGAAGTCCCCCCAGAGCCCACACCCCCTCTAACACCTGTCCATAGTGTTAGGGAATATTTAGTGCAATTTCTGGGGGTGCAAATACCAGTCGTACATAATTTTATAGTGAGCCTCTTTCAAATGCATAGAGCGGTTGTGTTTAGCAATGTCATTATACAGGCGACTACATTGTTTCTCTTCCAGTGGCCTAGAGAGGGTAGAGTCCCAGAAAGTCCTGTGTGTCGTAGTCGACCACGGACTCAGTGCCCTAATGAGGGAATACTGAAAAGGTAGTCCCCTTGGAGGATGCCCCCGTTTGTGCAAACTTTTCAATTGGGAGCAGATCCCTGGTCGTGGCCAGCCGCACCTGGGGTTGCTGCACCCAATGTTTAAGCTGTGTGTAATGGAAGCCCTCTGGGAGTTGCAGATGGAATGTTTTGGTGCATTCTGGAAACGTCAGGAGGAGAGATCGTAAGATAGCCTCCTATTTTCCAAGGTCGAAATGGTTCCTCCCGCATCGCCGGGAGAAACTCAGAGTTGAAGTGAATGGGGGTGTAGGGAGATGGGAAGATTGTCATGGATAATGTTTTTGTAAGAAGGACCCAGACCCGCAGGGAGGGTGGTGGCTGTGGGGGTGCTCAGGTAAGCGTTGGGGGCCTATGATGCTTCTGTAATCACAGGAGATCCCAGATGGGTCCTGCCTGTCATTTGATGGTCAATATAGAGCCAATGTTTTTCGGACTCTCTGAGGGACCATTCCGTCAGCACCTGGAGCTGGGCAGCTCTGTAATATCCCCGGAAGTCTGGAAGTACTAAGCCACCCTCTGCTCACGATCTGGTTAACACTCGATAGGAGAGTCGGGCCCTTTGTCCCTGATAAATTAATTTAGTGTTCATCGTTTTTAGTTCTGTAAAAAGGTCCCTGTCCACCAGAAGTCCCTGAAAGAGGGAGGACATTCATTTTAATGACATTAATTCTCCCTAGTCAGGAGGTATAGGCCGCTTTCCATCTATTCAGGTCTTCTTTAATCTGTTGCAGCAAGGGCGGGTAGTTAGCCTTATAAAAGTCAGCAATCTTTGGGGTGAGCTTGACCCCTAGATATGTAATGTCTTTGCCTGTTATGCAGAAAATGGAGGTCTACTTTATCCTTTCCATCACCTCTCCTGAAAGAGTTAAGTGGAGCAAGAATGACTTTGAGAGATTATCCTAAAGCCGGAGACTAGTTCAATGCGATCAAGCTCCTCTTGTTTGGTCGGCAGCGAGTTCAGCGGATCAGTGATGGGAAGCAGGACCTCATCCGCAAAGAGAGTGATCTTGTGGTTATCAGTGCCAAATGCAACTCCTCTTATATCTGGGTTTGCCCTGATCTGCTCCACCGGAGGTTCAATGCTAAGAGCAAAGAGCATGGGGGACAGAGGGCAGCCCTGCCTTGTGTCCTGTGAGAGTGCAAAAGAGTCGGAGGTCACCCCGTTAATGAGGACCTGAGACCTGAGAAAGTGATAGTTGGCTCGCACCATACCAAAAATGTTTCACTGAAACCAAATCGTCTGTGTTCGCAGAAGAAAAGGCCAGTCGACCTGGTCAAAGGCCTTTTCCACGTCTAACGAGAGGAGCGCCACTGGAATGCCCTTCTGTGCTTTCTCAATTATTTGAGCTATTCTCTGCAGATTATCATGGTTCTGCCTTCCCTTAATAAACCCAACTGATCGGGATCAATCAGACCTGGAAGGAGATTTTCAAGGCGAGTGGCCAGTATTTTAGAGTATAATTTTGCGTCCAGGTTCAGAAGTGCGATGGGCCTGTATGAGGCGCAAGCTTTAGGATCCTTCCCTGGTTTAGGTATAACGGTGATCAATGCCTCCCCCATGGAATCCGTCACCCTTTGGGCCTTTGCTATATCAATAAAGAGGGTCACCAGATGTGGAGTTAGCTCGGCTGCAAAGGTAGGATAGAATTGAGTATTTAGCCCGTCTGGGCCAGGGTCCTTCTGCAGTTTCAAGGCGTCTATCTCCTTCTGGACCTCTCCCCCGGTGAAGGGGCAGCTAAGTTCCTCATTGGTGTGGGCTGGGACCTGAGGCATATTGGTAGTCCCTAAGTAACACTCCTGGGCATGGGCCTGCAGCAAGCCAGCGGCGTAGAGGTTGCAATAAAAATTCCCAAAGGCGTTCGCTTTAACCTCCTTGTTGAGATGGAATACGCCCGCGTCATCCACTATTTGTTTGATATATTCTTTTTCTTGCTTTGCTATCAGCTGTTGCGCCAGGAGGGTGCCTATTTTACTGCCATTTTCGTAGCCCGGGCCTGAAGCCTTAAAATAGATTTCATTGCCCTGTTCGTGTATATGGCTCTTAATTTCCCCTTTAAGGAGATGACTTTGTGGTGAATTTGGATCGACAAACTCTCTTTGTGTGTTTTTTCTGCCGCTTGGAGTTCCTATTCTAACAGTAATCTCTCCCCTCTCTGCCGATTTCTGAGCGTGGTGGCTATCTCTAAACACCTTCCCCTAATAACTGCCTTTAAGGCTTCCCAGTTGTTAGCTTGAGATGAAAGGGCCAGATCATTAGTCTTAAAGTACTCCATGATCGCCTTCCTGAGCTCGTCCCTGCTAAGGAAATTGGGGAAATACCATCTCTTGTGTTTCGAGCACGGGGCTGGCCAATTTAGTACTACCTCCAGGGGGGCATGATCTGAGAGGCATATTGGATGGAACTAAGTACCCGAGACAGTGTACAGAAGGGATTGACTGAGGAAGATGTGGTCTATTCTAGAGTAGGTTCTGTGGGAGTGAGAGAACAAGTAGTAGTCCTTTGTCTCAGCGTGAACTGCCATCCAAGCGTCTAGTAGGCCCAAACGCTGAAGAGAGGCTTTAAGAGCCCTACTGAATGTCCCTCATGTTGCCCTGTGCGAGTGGGTTGTGTCCAGAAACTGGTCCCAAATTAGGTTCAAGTCCCCCAGCAGGAGGATGTCTCCCATTGCATACCCCTCCAGAGTTGTTAGAAATGTCTCTAGGAAGTCCAGTTGCCCTGTGTTATGTGCATAAATTGAGGCAATGGTGCATGTTCTACCCCTAAGCTCCCCCGGACCATCAGATAGCACCCTGACGAGTCTGTTTTAGTAGCTTGGTGATTGAAGGGGATGGAGGAGTGGAAGAGAAGGACCGATTCTTTCGTTTTAAAGGAGCTGAATTTTGCTAGAACATCTCTAGGCCTCCTGTCATTGCCGGACAGCCTCTGCCCCACTCGGAGCTCGCTCCAGTTTCACCTCTGGCCCTCCCTCTCCGAGGACAGTGGAAAAGAGGCCTACCATGAACATCTCCAAGTTCGGGCCCTCGCAGCCTTCTTCCAGGCCTCTGACCCTGATATTGTCCTGTCGGGAGCGATTTTCTAAATTCTCACATTTGAGTGGCGGAGCTCCACTGCACTCTCTTCCAGAGGCCTCATGTGATCCTCCAGTTCTTGGCATTTCGCTTTGAGGTCAAGGGTGCGTATTCCTACCGAACCTACATTGGCCTTTAAGGCCACCAGCTTCACCTTCATCTCTGTCCTTAACTCTTCAAAGGAAGCATCCATGTCCGTCTTGATGTCCTCGAGCAGCTCCTTCCTGAATTGTCGCAAATCTTCCTGTGTGAGAGCCATATTGCCACTTGAATGTATCTTTCTTTCCCTAGCTGCCCCTGCGCCAGGCGGAGCGAAGTAATGGGAGACCTTGTTGTTGATGGCCTTTTTAGGTGGCATGTGGGGGAAGGGCGTCCAGTCAGCTCGGGCCACTCTTCCGCAGGCCAACTCTTGACCAATGTGAATACCGCCCACGGAGGGGCCAGCACAAAACCATGAGCCTTCCTCTTCTGGAGACTTGACTTCTCACTGGGGTCTTCAAACAGGGCCCCGAAGTCCTCCCCAAAATCTCAGAGCACCACCCTCTTTCTCTTTTCAATAGGAGCTCCTGTAGCACCTGGGTGGCCGGGGAGGGAGTCAACACCTGCCACATCAGGGATCTTGTCTACATAAGGGCCTTTCCCCCCTTTACGACATCCGCTACAGCTTCAGGCAGAATCAATGGGGGGGGGGGCAGGCGCCGAACCCCTCCTATCCAAGGCACAGTTCAAATTGATGGGGCCCGCTGCCAGCCACAACAGGTATCTTGTCTGCATAAGGGCCTTTTCCCCCTTTACAACCTCTGCTTCAGCTTCTAGATGGCTTCAATCTTCATACACCCGGTGCCATCTTAAGGTCACGCTGACTCAATAGGGGCTCAGGCGCCGAACCCCCCCACTTCAAGGCACTTTTAAAATTGAGGGGGCCCTGCTGCCCATCGGGGGACCGGACATCACCCACCGCACAGCAGCTGTCTACGAGCCCCATAGTGCTGACTCCTCACTTACGCCGCCAGGCTCAGGACCATTGCAGAGGGGCCTTGCCTATGCAAGGGGTGCTTAAAGGCAGTGTCTGCGGCTCAACCCGAGTGAAAGCAGAGTTGCTTACCTAGGGGGGGCTCATCCTGCTGCTACTCCTTTCCGGCCAGGGCTACGGTGAGCTACATTGCCTTTCAAAATGGCAGTCTGTTGGAGTCAGCCATTTAAGGGAGTTCTGCAGCGCTTCAGTCACCTCGCATGCAGACTCCTACAACGACATTCTGCCCTCAAGAGCCCCCGAGTTCCCCCCTACGCCTTCCAGAAGGCAATATGTGCTGATATTAGTGCCCTTTTATTAGATCGTCAGCGGGGCCTGGGACGGAGCCGGTCAGAATCCTGTCTGATCGGCCATGATGGTTGGTGTATATATGTGTATATATGTGTATATATGTGTATATATTCACTGAAAAAACCATAGGTTTCACACATGTTCTAGTTAGCTGGACATTTCACTCGTACAAAATCATTGAAATTCCCCCGTTATAGTTAGTTCAGCTAACTATAACTCGCGCGCCCGCAAGCCACTGCTGATGACGTCACATATTACGTCACTGATGACATGGTCAGTGGCATCACTCATGACATTACTGATGACATCTCAAATGACATCACTGATGACATCACTGATGACATCACTGATGACATCACTGATGACGTCATCCATGTGATAAGTTACCACATCTTCTCACACCCTAATATATGCGTGCTCCGTACGCGCATGCGCGCGTCGTACGTACGCGCATGCGTGCTTGTACCGTGCGTGCACCGTAAGCGTATGGTGCGCGCACGGTAAGTCATGTGATCAAGAAACAACACTTTTCATTGGTTTATAGTAGTTTCAGTTCCAGAAACTTCCAACACCACACCCACTCCCCTCATTATTTCTTCTGATTCCCTGGGAGAAGGAGCTGAACTGTTTTTGTGATACAATGGCAGAGCAGCAGTCATCTTCTGGGAGTGAGCAGGAGACTCTTGTGAGACAGAGACAGAGGAAACAGAAAGATTCTTTTATCTATCAATATTTTACATTTCCACAGGGGCAGAAGAAAGTCAATGCTCCCAAAGTCACCTGCACTCTTTGTGGTCGTGTCTTATCAAGAGGAGATCCTAAAAAGAAATACTCTTTTAGTATCTTCACTATGATCAGGCACGTTAGGGATGTACATCCTGTGGCTTATGCTCGAGCTGCTAGAGAAAACCCTCCTGCAGCTCAGCCGAGTACATCCGCAGCAGCTCAGCCGAGTACATCATCGGCAGCTCAGCCGAGCACTTCATCTGCGGTGGCAGCTTCACCTTCTTCTGCTCCTCTGGATATACACCCTCTGTTTGAGAGGGTGCATATACGGTGCAATACGTGTAATGCTCTTCTTGCTTTGGGGGAGACCAGCGTTCCCCTAATAGATATCAAGATACAGCAGCACACGTTCGGCACCCTATAATTTTTGCCATTCTTTCCTACCTCTGTCCCTCAATTAACACAACGGCTCTTTTTAGAGCCACCTAACATCTAAACACTTTTTAAAAAATGTACCCGACGTGCGCGTACCGTGCGCGCACGGTACATGCACTCCTCGATTTTCTTTAATAAAATAAAATGTTTTTTTCACCCTTCATTGTCCTTCAGGGGGTCAGGAACTCTGTACCTTGCTCCCTTTTCACGTTCTCCACCTTTTTTTTAAATGGAAACACACATTTCTTTTTTTTTGCATATTTTAACCCTTTCTAAATGATTTCTACCCCCAACATGACTTCTGCCTGCTAGCATAGCATTAGATCATGTAACACTTGTGTGTGCAGAGACGTCAGAAGTTCAGCACATAATGTTTCTAATCCAAAGAGCAAGAGTACATTTCATAGATGAAGGGAACAGAGTCTTCCTTTTGATCTTTGGACTCTGCATCGATACTTACTTATAGGTACCGAAAAACACTGAATTAACACAATGGCTCTTTTTAGAGCCAACCAACATCCAGACACTTAAACTTTTTAGAGCCAACCAACATCCAGACACTTAAACTTTTTTATTAATTAAATTTTTTTTACGATTTTTTTGTCGCATCTCTATGCTTCCCCTGCGCAGGCGTACAAACTGCAGCCATGGGCCGGCGCAGGCTCCCATGGTACAAGGATGCCTGCGTGGTGGGGAGATTGTTCTTGTGCAGGAAGGGACACCTTCCTGTACAAAAACAATCACAAGAGGCTTTTTCCTCTTTCAATGCGTGCTGTAGAATGGAGGACGCTCTAAAAGAGGAAAAAACGAGGAGAAATAAAAACATTTCTCCTCGTTGTGCCTCGCAACACCACCTCTAGGGTGGCGTAGCATTCACACGCATCTCCAGAGTTACGATTTCTCGTAAACCTGGAGATGTGTATAGTTCTTTGTGTGTTGCGTGGGAACACCCACAACAACACCCACGGATATGCCCCTTCAACACACAATGCTGCGTGTGAAGTGGCTGTATTTATGTGGAGAGGAAAAGTCACGCAGGGTGGCTTTTCCTCCTTGTAAATATGAAGGAGCTCCCTGCACCACCAGTACGTTATGAAAAGTGACGTAGTGGTGGCACAGAGGCCTTGTTAATCTGCTCCAGAGATGTTAAGGAAATTAAGGGTAAGACCGACAAAGGGAGAGAGACAGAAACAGAGACAGAGAGCAAGGAACTGAGAAGGAGTAAGGCAGTTAGAATGACTGAGACACATGGAGACAGGGAGAGATACATGGTTGAAAAAGTAGTGATGGAGGCAGTAAACCTAGGGGAGTAGTATAGAAGGAGTAAGGGAGTTACGAAAGAGCAGTAAAGGAAGAAGACAGAGAGAAGGGGAATGAGAAAAGCAGAGTGCGGAGAAGTGAAGAAAAGGTAGCATGAAAGTGAAGGGGTGAGAAATACAGATATTTCAAACTTACCTGACCAACAAAAAAACTTAATTATAAATAAATGTTTTTTTTAATTGCTAGAAAAAAGGATTACATTTCCTAAATTTTCTTTCTCTATCTGAAAAAAAAGAAAAAAAGGATTAATATTTAACAATACATTTTAGAATACAGTACACATATTTTCATATTTAACAAAGTAATTTTTTACCCTTTTTTTGCTGTTTTCAGAATATATTGAATTTCACTGCAAATTGTGAAATCAATTGCATTCATCACTTAACAGCGGGCAAAAAAATTAACAATCAAAGATTGTTTAAAAAAAGCCCTGAATCTCTTCTCAGTAAAACATACCTTGATAGAAATGTAACATATATATTAAAAATATCATCAACAATAACTATTTCCAATAAATAACGTCTGTAAATCTTGTTGCTTAAGCTCATACACCAACATAATATCTGTCAAAGAAGTCTACAATAGAAATTTTTACCTTTCCATGAGGCCAAATGGTAATTTTAAAATTCTTTTTTGGTGAAATATCCAATGTTAATCCTATAAAATCGAAATAATGGTTTCTTCAGATACTGCAATTTGTATCTAAAATTTTGGTTTTAGAAAAATTAAGTAGGAATTTGCAGGCAAACGTTGCTTGAAAATCAATTTAGAATCATTAAACAGTGTCCAGCCTCTATCACATTTTAGATAAACTGTGTAATGACCAGAAGTTATAGAAGATCCATCATGGAAAATTATTGCAACTGTAACAAAAGTTTTTCCTGATATTGATAATTGATGTCCTGTAAACTTCTTTATTAAAGTGTCCAATTTTGATCCATCAGCTCTACAACGTTGCATCATTAAAATTACATACTGTTCATATTTCTTTAAAAAATAACGTTGATAACATGTCTGATTTACATTGAGAACATTCCATGTTGTGATTTGCATCTTTAACTAATTTACTAAAAGTCACTGATTTACTCTCTGGTAATGTTAAATATATGAACCTTTCAGAATCAACATTAGAGCTGCATGTGTTCAAACAGTTTTCACAACTATGTTCCCAGTTATATGAGAGACCAAACATATTTTCTATTTCTACCCCTTCATCTTCCAGTACCATAAGCATATACATTAAGAATTCCTGTGCATCTTGCTGGACATTTTGAGTAAACTGTGTACATCCTGAACATACATCTAAAAGATTTCTAACATGAGAAGCACTTTCTATTTTAGTTTTATCATTACTCAGCTTCTCATAAAGAAAACTCAGCAGAGAACAGAATCTTTTTTCATGATTTAGTATTATCTGCTCTTGCAAACTTTCAAGATAAAATACAACATTCAGCACTACATTAGCGTAGCAGTTGACTCCAGAGCTATTTTCAAAATGACAACCAACAACCTCTTCAACATTGTCCTTTTTCTTTTTGCTTAGAATCACATCACTCTCCTTTTTGTTTTCTCTTCTCTACATCCTCATTACAGATATTCTCAATTCTCCTTTTCTGACAAACAACATGTTTTTCAAACACAGGATACTGACCTAAATGAGGAGCATAGCTTCTTTTTAATCTATTATATTCCTTTACACAGTTTGCATCAGCACTAACTTTTGACTCATCAAAGTCTATCATGAATAAACCAGATATTTTTTTCACGCGTGACAAAGCAACATATGCCATACCTTCTTTAAACACAGTAGATCCAATGTTTACAAAAGCACTATCTACAGTTAATCCTTGAGATTTGTGAATAGTTACAGCATATGCTAGAGAAAACGGAAACTGCTTCCTACGTACATATAAGTCTTTCACAAGCAAGAAACGAACTGAACAATGACTAATGTCTTTAACCTCTTCAATCTGATCAAATTTTATTTTTAAAAATTCAATTCAAACTTTTTTCTGGTAATTAACAAAACCCACAACTTTACCCATAGCTCCATTCACTAAACCTTTTTCTACATCCAAATTACATCTTAAAATTACTCGACAGTTCATACATACATAAAGATTCTTTTCTAAACCAGCTGATTTCGAGATGTTTTTCTCTAGAGAATCCAATTTAGTTGTCAATTTGCTTGTCAATATAATAGTTATTCCTTCATGTTGTATTTTATCCACAGCTTCCAGTTTTACAATCTCATCATTTTCCAATTTCAAAAGTTCTTGATTGAATATAGAGCACTCATGTAGTGTTGGCATTAAGCAGATTACAGTATTTTTTCCAGCAATTTTCTTGTATATTTTCTCTGGAACTATTTGTTCTGTTGGAAACAAATTACATAGCAATCGACTCCGTAAAGCTTTTCTGCCATTTTCTGTGAGTAGTCCAATTCTGATATCTTTGAGAATACTTGCATAATCATCATCATTTGCTTGCCGCATATTGGTAATGAGTTCTTTGTACTCAAAGTATGTCCAAATATTCACATTACCTATACATCCTAACGCCTTTTTCGTGTCTTCATGTGTAAGAGTATGAAATACTGGTTGTCCTTTAACTGGAGTGAGCTGCAGTAGATCCCCAAAAACTATAACATGTTTTCCTCCAAATAGCACGTCATAGTTTGTCTTTAGAATTTGCTGCATTCTTAAATGCACAAAGGCAAGCATTAAGTTTGATACCATGCTTACCTCATCAATAATGAGAACTTTCATTTTTTTCAATACTCTTGAAACTTCAAAACATGCTTCTCCTGTTAGCTTGTGGTATTGTATTTTGTTCTCATGCTCTACTGGTAACATTAGCAAACGATGGAGGGTAATTTCCTTTTATGTTATATGCTGCTAACCCAGTTGGAGCAGTAACAACACAAGACAAAGTTGAATCAGTTTTTTTCTGTAGGTAGCTTCTAATTACTTTAATCAAGAAACTTTTTCCAGTTCCAGCTTGTCCACTCACATACATTCTGATTGGTTCAAATGATGTGCATGAGCACTCTTTATTTTCATGTAGTAATCCATGATCAATTTGTTTTGTGACTTCCTCATACATTTGTTGTTGTTCATCATTCAGTTGCTGTTCCAAATTTGGTAAGTTTATTAAATCTTCCTGAGCTTGATTCATAGCTGTTTCCACTTCAGTCATGGCTATTGCAGCTTCTTTTTCTACGATTGGTTGTCCTAGGGGATCTTGACTGAGCGTCCCAGAGCTTTGACTGTCTTGAGAACTGTCTCTAGCTACTTCAGCTGCAATTGTTGCTTCTTGTTCAATTTCTTCATTTAACATTTGTACATAAGTTGTGAAAGTACTGCATTCTATGGTATCTTTGCATGCATTAAAGGAATCTTCATAGCTTTGTAAAAGTGCTAAGTGGTAAAATTCCTTCTTGTCAGTAGTGTCGCAACTCAGCTTTCTGTGATTAATCAAACTTCCTTTTGTTTGTTTTACCAAACATCCTTCCTCACCAATGACTTTATATTTTCCATTGTTGATGTCTTCTGTGGCATTCCGTTTATAAATGTAGTTCTGCAGCACTTCATAGAGACACATGTTCTCAAGATGATGACTTCTCTTTGGGTAATATGTGTCCAACATGTTTGTTCTTAAAATGTCTGTACTTTCAGGTTCGTACTCTGCTAAATATTCAATTTCTCGAATAGATTTCAGTACCCGATTTCGCATTCCAGCAAGGCTTAAACTTACCCAAATTATTCTTCTGGATTTGAAGTACAGACTTGCAGATGATAACCTATCTGAGCATTCGTAAGAGCCAATTTCTCGATGCGATAACATCTTTAAACTGAAACTGTATAGCTTTTTACTGACAGTCTTCTCGTGAGAAATCTCTTCCCACATTTCTTTCAATTCCGTTTTCTCAGATTTAGTGATGTAAGATGTGACATACCGAGCAACAGCAATAGAATTGTCAGCTACATACTGAATATCCATGTTAGCATTCCACATGGATAAAATGACTGGGTTGTAGTCATTTATATATTTTGACTCTTCTTTTCTTCTTAGGTTGTAGGTATTCTTAGGTGATTTTCTTGTAATAGTATGTCGCACAGCTGACATAAAACTGTTTACTCTTCCTTTTGAAAGAACAGGTCGTGGAAATCCAAATCGACATTTTGTGTAGAATTTATCTTTACTCTTGTACTTTCGGCGACATTATTTTCCACACCGATGACTTTGGAAACGTAAAACTTGCTCTTTTAAGTTTTTTTCTTCTGTGCTTTTAGGTATAGCACATGTTGCATATTCTTCAATGAAAGTTAAAACTGCATCATCAGAATCTGTTCCAAATTTTGGGGCATCCTTGATCCACAAAAGCATATGAATATGAGGAGCACCTCTTGCTTGGTACTCTTTTCTCCCAAAAAAATCCACAACTTCTCCAAGAGGTGGATTTTTTTTATTGCAGATGAAGGACATCATAGCCTCAAATCTATGATTGAAATATCTGCAAACATTAACCGGATCCAATGAACACAATTCTCCTGCTGCCTTGTATTGGATGTTTTCAATATTTGAATTTGCCTCTCGAAGAAAATCCAGTAAATCATCCCAAGCGTACTCTGCACAGCTTAGGGTAAGGAACCATGTAGGAGTTCCTAAATTCCGTAACATACAATTCAATTCTCCATGGCGTCGGTACCAATATTCATTAGTCCCACACTGACAAGCCATTAGATTAATCAATTGAGATTCCAAATGATCATCTCGCTGTTGCACTTTGTTCATAAAATCCTTTGCAGACACATTATGTAGATGTACTCCAGTTTTCAAAATGTGATTTACTGCATAAGATAGTGCTGATAAGTCACTTTCAAATAAAAGATGGAACAAATATGGAATTCTTTGACGAAATCTTGGATCTTCTGCATATAATCTTGTAGTCCGATACTCAGAAGCAGGAATCTGTACTGGACGTTTATCATATCGTCCACCTTTTCCTGTAGGAAACAGCTGGGGAAAACAACGAGCTTCCAACCTCTCCTCTCACGGGAGTTCCTTTTGCTTTTTTCATCTGAAAGAGATCAATAGTGTTTCCCATAACTTCTTTAGAATGAAGAGGATGTATGCTGAAATGTTCATATATTTCTTCTTCTTTTGACTTATCCACTTTTTCAATTTGCCCTGTTGGTATTCCTGTGTCAGCTAGTAAATCTTCTTCATCTTCTTCCATATAAATTGATTCATACCATTTATTATTTCTTTTCAAATATAAATTTGCTCTTTGTACTTTTCGTACATCCACCAGCTCCTGCCAAATTTTCTTATTCTTTGTAGGTACACCATTAACCAGAATAACTAATGGTTCAGTTTCCAAACTATCTGCATCAATTGTTTCAATATTTTTTTTCAAATCTAATGGCAAATAGACAACTCTTCCTTTTAAACCTCTTTGTAAATCTGTAGGAGGTAATTTGCCTGTTTTGGGCTCCATACGAACTATAGTCTGAAACAGATGCACACATTGAATGAGTATAGACTCATACGTATTTAAATCACTAAGTTTTGCAGGAATATCAACCAATTCTAAATTATTATGCACAGCTCTAGCAGCCATTTTATTTTCTTCTAACTTGTTATAACAGTATTTACAAATACGCTGATCTTCACCCAATTCAAAACAATTTTCCAGAAACAAATATGTAGCGAAATCCTTCCACTCATAATTATTTCTTTTTCACTTTTTTAATAGAGATCAACATTCCTTGTTTGATTTTTGTAATGGCTTCTCCGGCAACAAATGCAACAAATATTTGGTCTTTCATTAGAGATGATAGTAAAACATTTGAAGATCAAATGACAAAATGTACTAACAGTGGGTTCTACATTCTCTTCCACATTTTCTTCAATAACTGTGTCATTTCCTGCACTTTCTTGCTCTGGACCAAAGTAACAAAACTCAATATCCTCACAAACCTTCTTCACATCTGTTACAGATCCACGGAACAGAGCACTATTCAACTCTTGTAACTTTAGTGCTGGACTTTTAGCAAAATACAATCTTCTCACAAACTTTCTCATTTCAGTATGATGAACTGCCAGCATCCTAAAATGGTGAAAAACACTTTGACAAACTTTCCTAGAAAGACAAGCCAGAGAATGTCCTTGCAAACCAGTATTCTCTCTCACTCTGCATGGACCTAGTCTTTGAAGCACCTTAATCTTCTGTTTAACACTTTTTTTTACTATATTCTCTTAGAAAGTCACTAAATTTATCAATAGATTCCTGTCGTACAGTACAAATACTACTACAATTCAAAGTGTACACTGGGGCTTTAGGACGTCTCCCCATAACCTCATCAGCTAACACTTCTTCCTCATTTCTTGGAACCATTACACAACCATCCTTAACTTCATAAGCTCGACCACTGGTGTCAACTGCATGCAGCAAACTATTACTTTGAAGATAACTCTCTTCATTAAAAAATGGTTCAGTACTTGAACTATGCTTCCATTCTCCTAAGAACACTTTACAAAAGTTTTTTTTTTCACTTCTCTTTTTCTTTGTCTTTTTCTTTTTGACTTCATTACATTCACTATTTTATCTAATGTACGGATCCTGTTCAAAATTAAAATGAATAGTTTCCTTTTCAACTCCAAAGCATTTGCAACAATTGTTTCAATATGTTTCTTTTTCTTATAAAATTTTGCTTTCTTCCTATATTTTTTCACATCCTTTAGCAAATTGAACATCACTCTTCTCTCAAACATTTTTCTACGAATGTTTTTAAAATCTATTTTTCTTTTTAAGTCATTCTTTCTTACTTCTGTTTGTACATTAGCATTTAGTATATTCTGTCGATTGTCTTGTTGTTTTCTACTTGAAACACTATTTCCAGTGGATATATTTTTTACATTTTTTCTTGGCTTGAGGATATTTTTAAAAAAAATCCTTAGTCTGCTTACCAGAAGGCTTTTTCTTTTTTCCAACATGAGGTTCTTCAACTAATTTTTTTTGTCCAGTTGTCTTCAAATATAGATGTTGTTGCTGTTCTTTTCTCTTTCTTGATTTTATAGGCATCTTTAATTTATTTCAGTATTGTTCAGCAATATCTGAAAGAAACTAAAAAAAAATACCTTTATGTAATTTATATAGATTACTATATTTTTTATGAGCTTTTCAAAACATATCATATGAGCTATCCCTTTCCTACGACTGCAAGTCTTACACAATTAAAGCTACACAAATTAAATCTCTGACAACAATTCCTGTGTGCACACAGACTCATGGTGGGATTCTAGGCAGAAAACAATATTTGATTGACAATTTCAAAGCACATTTACTACTGTGGTTGAGCAAGTGATAATTACTGTAAGAGCCTGACACATTTTCCTTCTAGTTTAGAGAGGCAGAAAACAGCACATGTCCTAACAGCTACTTGAGAGCATGAGCATGTGGAACCTGAGTGAGTGATTAGACTAGAGCAAAAGAAATGAGCCTTGGTGATGTTGAATGTGTTAGCGTTACACACTACTATCTGAAATACCACACAGTGCTGAATACTTAGCATGGGAGTGCAGGAAAAGCAGCTGCCTGTGTGCTAAAAGTATGTTTCTGGAGACTGTGTATTGTCAGCTGCAAGAGAGATCTGCATGGACGCTTGCAGAACTGCATGAAGACTGCACAGATGTATGTAAGAGTACATGTGGGGTAAGGGTTAATTGCAGTTTTGAACATGTAGGATCTACCTCACCCATGGCAGGAGTGGAAGGAAAATCTACCCTGTTGTTTTCAAATGTGTTAGCATTTGCCTCTCATTTGTGAGATAGTGATTTCTGCTGAATGCAAACCATCACAGTTCAAGAAAACAAGCTGCCCCTTTCCTACGAATGCAAGTCTTACAGAACCAGACCAACACGAATTAAATCTCTGACAACAAATTCCTGTATGCACACAGACTCATGGTGTGATTCTAGGCAGAAAACGATTTTTCATTGGCAATTTCAAAGCACATTTACCACTGTGGTTTTGCAAGTG
The DNA here is from genome assembly GCF_964204655.1 of Triturus cristatus. Taxonomy (NCBI): domain Eukaryota; kingdom Metazoa; phylum Chordata; class Amphibia; order Caudata; family Salamandridae; genus Triturus; species Triturus cristatus. The sequence goes on from NC_140586.1 coordinate 15,838,955, forward strand.
ATAATTACTGTAAGAGCCTGACACATTTTCCTTATAGTTTAGAGAGGCAGAAAAGAGCACATGTCCTAACAGCTACTTGAGAGCATGAGCATGTGGAACCTGAGTGAGTGATTAGACTAGAGCAAAGGAAATGAGCCTTGGTGACATTGAATGTGTTAGCGTTACACACTACTATCTAAAATACCACAAAGTGCTGAATACTTAGCATGGGAGTGCAGGAGAAGCAGCTGCCTGTGTGAAAAGAGCGTGCTTCTGGAGACTGTGTATTGTCGGGTGCAAGAGAGATCTGCATGGACGCTTGCAGAACTGCATGAAGACTGCACAGATGTATATAAGAGTACATGTGGGGTAAGGGTTAATTGCAGTTTTGAACATGTAGGATCTACCTCACCCATGGCAGGAAAATCTACCCTGTTGTTTTCAAATGTGTTAGCATTTGCCTCTCATTTGTGAGATAATGATTTCTGCTGAATGCAAACCATCACAGTTCAAGAAAACAAGCTGCCCCTTTCCTACGAATGCAAGTCTTACAGAACCAGACCACCACAAATTAAATCTCTGACAACAATTCCTTTGTGCACACAGACTCATGGTGTGATTCTAGGCAGAAAACAATATTCCTGGGTGATACCAGTACACCTTTACTTATGGTGAAGACATACTCCATAATATCTGACAAGTTCAAGGCAGTTAAATATCTTCCAAAACCTAAAATGTAAAACACAACTTTAAAACAAGAATCTCATTTACATTTTTTTTATCAAAATGCACCACATACATCCCCTCTCAAATTCATAACTCACCTTTAAAAGTAGTTAGTTGAGAAAGAAATGTGGCACTCACACAGTAGATTATCAGAGCGAGAATCTCTGAACTGTACACCTCTCAGCAGAACCAGTAAATGGCAATGTTTCCCTCTCTTTTTTCACACATATAAATGTTAACTTCAAATCACAGTGCTTCCCACATTTTTTCAAATGGAAACACACATTTCTATTGGTTGCAAATTTCAACCCTTTCTAAATGATCCCTACCCCCAACATGAATTCTGCCTCCTACCATAGCAACAGGTCATGGAACACTGGTGTGAGCAGAGAGGTCAGAAGTTCAGCACACAATGTTTCTAATCCAAAGAGCAAGAGTGCTTGACTTTTCAAACCTAACAGCAAATCCAAAGTAATGTTCTGTGGAAACACATTTTTCTGAACCAATACAAAACATGCTTTTTAAAATTTAAACATACAGCCTAGTTTTTAGTGTAGAATGGTGTGAAACAGCCAATGAGTTCTTTTTATTAAAAAAAAGTATGTAAGCCTCCATTTTACAACTATCTTTCTTTTCATATTGCCATTCTACTGAAAGACACCTTCTGAGTGCATCCAGATCTCCTTGAAAGATGTTCACAGTGTGGATTGTAGGTCATAGCTATGTCTTCTGGAGTGAAAAGTATGCAGAAAAAATAGGTATTTTCAAAGACCTTGCTTTGCCAAATGTAGACATTAAATGGATTGGTCAGAGAGGGTTAAAGTGGCACCAATTAATGCCTTTGGTGAAATCCTTTCTACATCTTCCACAGCCTGACCTTATAATTGTGCACTGTGGTGGAAATGACCTAGGCACTTTAACTGGGGTAGGTCTGGAAATGCTTGTTAAGGACACCTTTGTGCAATTGATGTCACTTTTTCCACAAACTACCTTTGTATATTCTAATATATGCCAAAGGCAAAAGTGGAACTGGTCCAACCAATATTGTCCGCAGATTGACAAAGCAAGAAAGCACGTCAATAAGTCTGTTTCTGCTTTCCTCAGAGACTATGGTATGGGTTCTATATACCACAACAACTTGCGTTACAACATGCAAGGCATTTATAGAGGAGACGGTGTTCATTTCACAGATGAAGGCAACAGAGTCTTCCTCTTGAACTTTAGACTCTGCATCGGTACTTACTTGTAGGTACCAAAAAACACTCAATGAACACAACGGCTCTTTTTAGAGCCAACCAACATCTAAACACTTAAACTTGATTTTTTAATCTATTTTTCGTATAGTTTTTTTGACACCGTGCGCGCACCGTACGCGCACCGTGTGCGCACCCCGCGATATTTTTTAAATTTTCTTTTTTTTTTTTGACCTAAGAGGTCTTTCATGGTCCCCATGAGAAGGCCTAGAGGGTCAGGGACTCTTTACCCTACCCCCTTTTCACGTTCTCCACTTGTGTTTTTAGCTCTCTTCTACCTCTAAAACTCAAAATGGCGGCTGGGGGTGCGCGTTTAGAACCGTAGTTCCTGATCACGGCAAATTGTTACATTGGTCCTACTTCAATTTCTACCTTATATGCTAATGCATATTGATGCTGTTGTAATGCATTCTGGGTATGGTAGTCTGTCTATTTTCAGTGTCAAACTTTATTTTATTCTACAAACAGCTGTATTGATTAATAGCATGTTCCATAGATGAGGCGCTGGGTTAGCAGAGGTTATATATGATAAGCGCCTCATCTATGGAACATGCTATAAATCAATACAGCTGGACAACACATATGCAATTGCGAAACACATGTTAACTCGTATTGGAAAAACTTGGTTGGGCATTAAATACTCAGGGCTGGTGACAGTACCTCCGAGTGAACGAGGAGGAAATCGAATACAAAAACTACGAAGATTGGAATCGCGAATGATAATGAGATTCAAAACCAAGCACCCTTTGGGTCTGAATGGGGATGAGGAGCTGCATGTTAATCTATAGTATTGAAAAGAAAACAACATAACTGGATAACAATTATGAGCAAGAACTATATAGACTTGATGAAAAAATGCACTGATTAATATGCCAAAATATGAAATGCCCTAAAGACATCATGATTTAAATATGAATCAATGTTAATTGAAACATTTGTCTAAATGTATAGAAACGCACCAAATGAGAAACATGTAACAACTTGCAATGCTGTATAAATTCCATCTGCATGCTCTGAGGTGAGAGCAGAGTGTAATGGGCACTTAGCCCTATAAACGTACATAATGACACTAAGTCACTAACCACATTCCTGACATGATCCGATGTTTAAATCTTTCAACACTGGTCATGTTATTCATGGTTATGAATCAAACGCGCATCTCTCATTTCTAAACGACAAGCGCTATTTGGAAGGTATAATATATAACCTCTGCTAACCCAGCGCCTCATCTATGGAGCATGCTATTAATCAATACAGCTGTTTGTAGAATAAAGTAAAGTTTATTGACACTGAAAATAGACTGACTACCATACCCAGAATGCATTACAACAGCATCAATATGCTTTAGCATATAAGGTAGAAATTGAAGTAGGACCAATGTAACAATTTGCCGTGATCAGGAACTACGGTTCGAAACGCATAGGAAGGAGGAACACGACTTGAAATAAAATAACATCTTTGCCAAGAGGAGTGCCGCACCTTTATTTCTTTGAGGAGACAAATATAATATATATATAATACCTACTGGCGGTCGCCAGTAGGTAGTTATAGTTAGGACCCTGTTTCCATAGGAAAACCGCAACATTCTATTTGGAATAACTTTGGCGCCGGTCGACGAATCCTCGCGAAATTTTCAAAGCTAATGGGGCGCTACGCTCCGCTCCTACCCTGAAAGTCTCGGGGGGGATTCGTCAAGCGGGGGCTGAGATAAAAGGGGGGTCCCAAAACACGTTTTTCCCATGCATTTTTCCATAGGACCTTTAGACACAGCTACAGCCCGAACGGCTGAACAGAGTTCCTTGAAATTTGGCAGAGATGTAGTCTACAGGTCAAGGAAGTGCCTTTTGTAGGTTTGGTGTAAATCTGTTCAGTAGATTCTGAGAAAATAGCCTTTAAATCAATATATATATCTGAGCCAGCTTACGGTGCGCTTACGGTGCGCTTACCGTACGCGCACGCCGCCGTGCGCGAGCGCGATTCTGATTGGCTGTTGGATCTTAGTAAACATTCGAATCGGTCGAAACCAGGAAGCGGCGGCCGCCATTTTCTCTCTCGCAGTCTGAGAGGGGGTTAAAAAACAAAGGACAAAAACATGTAAAGGGGCTGTTTAGACAGCTCCTAAGCACCTAGCCATGTTGAGGGAGTCCTCAAAGATCCCCGAAGGCCAAAAACGGAATTTAAATTTTTTCGATAATTTCGCCGATTACGCTTACCGTACGCGTACGGTAAAAATTAATAAAAAAAAAAAAATTATCCATACTCTCTCCACCCCATGTCCAAATGGTGCCCGAAGGTCAACATTTGTGCATGGCATATAACATCAGTGAAAAATTAAAAATTAAGAAAAAAAAATAATTATCCATACTCTCTCCACCCCATGTGCAAATGGTGTCCAAAGGGCACCATTTGTGCATGGCATATAACATATGTGAAAAATTAAAATATTACCTTTCACAACGAAGCGCATCATATGTCCTCCATGTGCGCACGGTGCGCGAAGCGCATCGTACGTACATGGCCCATGTAGCATAACGTGGGCACGCGGTGCGCGTAGCGCACCACGTGCCCACCGTGCGTGCACGGCACTAACTGCGTAAAGTGGGCGCGCGGTGCGCAAAGCGCACCGCGTGCTCACTGTGCGCGCACGGTGCGCGCACGGAACGAACTGCGTTAAGTGGGCGCGCACGCCACGAATGGCGTAAAGTAACTTAGCATTTAAAAAACCGTACAAATTCAGTGAAAAAACCATAGGTTTCACACACGTTATAGTTAGGAATTAGCATTTAAAAAACCTTGCTAATTCAGTGAAAAAACCATAGGTTTCACACGTTATAGTTAGGAATTAGCATTTAAAAAACCTTGCAAATTCACTGAAAAAACCATAGGTTTCACACAAGTTATAGTTAGCTGTACATTTCACTCGTAAAAAACCAATGAAATTCCCCCGTTATAATTAGTGCAGGCAACTATAACTCACGCGACCGCAATCCTCTGCTGATGACATGTATGTCTTTATGAAAAAAAATATTTGTAATATATGTATAGCTAAAATTTAATGGAAGAAGACATGGGCAAATAAGTGTCTAAATACAGTATTAGCATCAGCAGAAGATTGCGGTCGCGTGAGTTATAGTTGCCTGCACTAACTATAACGGGGAATTTCATTGGTTTTTTACGAGTGAAATGTACAGCGAACTATAACTTGTGTGAAACCTATGGTTTTTTCAGTGAATATATATATATATATACACACACTCACACTCATACTCACACACACTCACACGCACTCACACACGCACACACTCTCTCCACAAGTCCCTCCCGTTAGTCACAGAAGAACATCCGGACACTCATACACGGTGAAATAAAAGTTTTAATGGCTTCAAAAAACGCATTTTGGCTTTCGCCTTGATCACGCTTTCAGCAAGTATTTTCATAGCAGACATTTAAATAGTGCATATAATGAAAATCGAGAACTATCACCAAAAGTATTTACATATGCATACATGGCGGTCATTTTAACAGGGTAAAATGCACATTGATTAATGCATTGCATCTAAAAAAGAATCCAATATCTGATTGTCACAAGAGATTCATGACAGCAATAATGGTGGTGGTTGATGTAGTGTACAAGAATGTGAGGGGAGGCAATCAAGAGCTTGCACTTCGAAAGCTTGAGTCAATAAGAAATTAAGTTGATATCAGTAGAGAATGGAGTACTGTAAACAGTGTTAACTCTATGGAGAGTGTTCTCTCTATACCACACAGTTTGCAAACTGGGAAACTCTCATGAAAAAATAGACCACAGAGTATTGAAAAAATCTACTAACAATAGTGTACATTCTATGCAACCATTGTCAAAAAACACTATTTGCTATACATAACCAAGATCTGAAAGAGCAAAAGATCATACTACTTGCAGCCTTCATACTATGGTGAAACCTTTACAGATAGCTCTTCTTCAGAAGCGAAACAAACATGCGTACATAGGGTAGTATCTGGTGCACACATCCTTCCAAGTTAAGTATACATTATCATGCTGTCACGATTCTTTCTAATAACTAAAGACTGCTTACAAAAGAGTATCTACTACGTAGAATCTTTCTCCTGTTGGAAACTTTTTCTGCAGAACCAAAAAGTTCTGTAGTGCATAATGAATACAAGTCAACTGTCACTTGCACATGGAGTAACTCATGAATGCCAACATTTATAATGTGTTCAATACCTCTACATAGCTATCCTCCATTAGGAGCACATGCGTTTTGTAGATACTTATACCCATCCATCAATCAATTCAGCTTTATTCGGAACAAGTTAATGTCCATAAAAGCAAACACAATCACAATCACGAATACAAAACATGAACACTTATAGCAGACATGATCTCACTTCATAGACAATATTAATAATTAAAAGCATTAATTACACCTTAAAATTACATATCTACATCTAAAAAACACATACTTTTCCTCAAGTTAATGCATTTGTTTAAAAAGGAAGCAATATAAAAACAAATATCAGCAGATTGTAGGTTAAAAATCAGTTTCATAGCCTGCTCAACCGTACGTGTACCATATTTAACAAACATAGGCTTTAGCAGGATAACACGAAAGTTAGAGTACAGCTTACAAAATAATATAAAGTGCATTGTGCTCTGCTTGGAAAAACCGTCACATCTACAAGGGCCTATAGGGTATTTTCTCATTACAGGATGTGCCACCAGATGATGCACTATTCCAAATCTCAATCTGGTTAGTACAAATTTATGTGTTGGTCTGGTGACAAGAGTTAGATAGACGGGAAATCCATCCATGGACAAATATCTGTTGTAAAACATAACAGTGGACAAAGAACCTGCAATTACTATTCTTTTCCTCTCGGCATAGGCCAGAAAAACCCTTTTCAACTCAATCTTGGGGATCAATAAAACAGCGTTCGGATCAGTTACAATGTTCAGGTTAAAAATATCCGAAAAACACATAATAATGTATTTAATCCAGGGTATTGCTATAGCTTTATCTAATCGCATACAATCCTGGATTATAGACCTAGTGAAAGATTTTTCTTCATTCAGCCAAATTGATCTCCACAACATCAAAGGTCTAAGTGACAAAAGATCGGATAAATAATTAACATTTAGTTCATGATGACATAATGCATTAGAGGCCGAAGTGGGTAAACACAAAACTTTTTTAAGGAAAGAATTCTGTTCCAGTTGCAATTCATGTACGCCACTGTAACCCCAAATTCCTGCCCCATATAATGCAATCGAAACACATCTAGCCTGATAAATTTTTACCATATCTCTGGTCCTACGATCCCCAATTTTCTGGGCAAATCTAAAAATTCCGTGCGCATTTCTAGCCATTTTATTGCGTATATTATTAAATTCATGTGTCCACTTTTTATCCTCAGCAAAGGTTATGCCTAAATAACAGAATTTGTCCACCTGCTGTACTTTTAACTTGTCTATAAAATACCCTTTTGCTGCATGTTTGATTTTCTTTGGGCCACAGATCATTGTATAAGTTTTGCCTTTATTAATGTCTAGTTTTTTAGCTTCAATAAAAGAAGCAAAACTATCCATTAATCGTTGTAACCCTATCGGTGTTCTTGACAACAATACAGCATCGTCGGCGTATAATAACACCGGAACGGGGGTACCATTAATCATTGGAGCATCTGCGGGTACTTCTTTTAAAATTGCGTCAACATTATTTATAAATAAAATAAATAAAAGAGGAGCTAAAACACAACCCTGCCTTATACCGCGTTTAACGCTAAAGTTCCTGGTGCATTCACCCTTCCTACCAAAACGTACACATGTTTTTAATCTCTCGTACATTCTGGCAAGAAAATAAATTATGCCCTTTGGCGCCCCTAATTCCAACAGGGTCGACCACAAAATAGAGTGGTCGACCATGTCGAATGCGCTACTTAAATCAGCAAAGCACATATAAATATTACCAGATTTGGCTTCGCTGTATTTCCCGATCAATAATTCTAGATTAATGCATTGATCGAGTGTACCCCTACCTTTCCTAAAGCCATATTGGCTATCCGTCAGAATATGATCCTGTTCTACCCATTCTTCCAGTCTCACCAGCATAATCCTACTCATGACTTTTACTGAAGCATCCAATAAGGAAACTGGGCGATAATTTTTTGCATCGGACCTGGATCCTTTCTTGTATATAGGTACAATTATAGACTCCTCCCAAGTTAGCGGGGGGACTATACAGACTGCAGCGTTAAAAACAACAGCCAACAAAGGGCCCCATACTTCTGGCGTCTCCTTATATACATCGCTTGGAACCCCATCCGGGCCTTGGGCCTTTCCTCCCTTACTTGCCCTTATCCCTCTTTCCACTTCTTCCACAGTGATATCTAGTGGTATAATAGGCCAGCTATCTGACCCGACATTACTATTTTTGTTTGAGTCAAAAATACTTGAAAAATGGGTAATCCATCCTTCACAGGAGACATTTGCTGTTAACTCAGGCATATTTGTCTCCTTAAGGAACGGAGAGTTGACTGTTGTCCAAAATAATCCAGAATTCGAAAGTTCTGCAGCCTGGTTAAGAGATTCCCACGCTTGTTGCTGCAGAACCTTCTTCCGTGCTTTTATAGCCTTTTTATATTCTAGCCTCAGAGTAGTTACTAGTTTTTTGTCCCTAGGTCTTATTGCTAGGGCTTGCTTAAGGTCGGTCAGGGCAGCAGAACAAGTTTTATCAAACCAAACAAAGCCAGACTTTTTACTGCCCCTACTACCACTTGTGAACTTGTCGTTAATGGCAATGTTGATATCTTTAAAACTAGATAAGACTCGCTCATGATCTAATCTATTTTCTAAAATAAAGACAATGTCTGCTAAATTCTTCATGATAATAGACTTGGTTAATTCAGATGCTTTAGCACCTATCCACCTCAACCTTACCCCATTAACCCGGTGCGCTTCAATGTTTTCAACCGTAGCCCCTAACTCTACATCATTCTCCTTCCACAAAGTCATGGGCACAATAATACAGTTATGATCGCTGGTATCCATTATTTCAATTTCGAGTGGACCAAAACAATCGACAATACTGGAGGATACCAACACATGATCAATTACAGAGTTGGCGCGCCAATTCTTAAATGTTGGGATAGGTGAACCATTACTATCCCTGCAACTGTCCAAAATTTCCAGGTCAAGGCACCCCATTAATGTATTCACTTTTTCCCCATATATATCATGCCCAAAATGTGGGGCCTCCCCTCCAGCATTATTTGTAACCCCACATGCTTTTGTGGATAGTAATTCACACAATGAGACATTAAAATCCCCACACCAGATGATATCAAATACTTCATGAGAATTCGAACTTAGGTTCTCAATAGCATTGGTCAATTCGGTGACAATTCTGCCCCTGGTACTATCAAAAATGTTGTTATAGTAATTGATCAGAAGGATATTACGACTTTTACCTTCTCGGATCCAAATCATCTGTATTAGGTCACCTACCGGCACATATTTTATCACCGTCATCTGGCGGTGGACCGATACAAGGGTGAGTAAACCCCCCTTAGCTCTTCCCGGTCCCTCTCCATATGCTGGCAGGTTGTATGAAACGAACCCCTCATAATCAATATTATCTTTGCACCAGGTTTCCTGAAAACATAGGATATCATACCTATTAATAAAGGAGTTCCAACTCGGGTCCCTACTTTTAGATTTCAGACCAGCCACGTTCCAGCACACCATCCTGGAACATATACCTGCTCTGATCGTACTCCCACTAATGGTACCTCGGGTATCTCCCTCCGTAGTATCATCCTCAATAATTTGGCCCAAATCACCAGTGTTCATACAACCATCTGGTATGATCTCAGCCTCATCCTGTTCATGCACCAATCTGGGGACCAAAGTTGTTAAACCAGATATTACGGATATACAATCATCTCTCTGGTCCTCTAAATCCGGTTCCTCTTCCCTTCCTGTGCCTATCTCCGTCTCCTTTATGCGTCAATCATTAGAGTCCAGAGTACTAAGTGCCAGAAATCTATTCTGTATAGGGATATCAAAATGAGGTTTGCAAGTAAGTGGATGAGTGGGATTTCTAGTGTTAGCCCTCCCTTTATCATTAAGGTGATTATAAAAGTATCCTAGTGCTCGAGCACATACATTGCCATCTAAGATTGGGAGAGATGCCGCTCTTAAGAGGACGGTATTAACATGCTGTGGATATTTGAAGTTAATAATTACACAATCCCCTTTTAATCTTTTTCTGTCACTCCCAATCCAGTTGGCTCTCCTGGTAATCAAAATATTGTCAGAAAGATTCAATGGGAAACCACATTGTCTATTCAACCACGACAAACATTTGTTTTTTAAGGAATCATGAGTTTCTTGAAGACCCTTATTATCCAGCGGTGGCACATTTGTAAGTACCACCACATAAGGAGCGCACTCAGGTGGGAGATTAACAGCGCCCTTTATTTTGTTTCCCTCCCATCTGTTTATGTTATCTGTATCAGGCAAATCAATGCCTGGTGGGTCGGTGCTCGTTTGTGGTATTGCCACGGTAGCACTATCCTTCCCTTTATTCCCTGTGGCTTTCTTAGCAGGGTCTCCCTGTCCTTGAATCTTATTTTGGGTGTTAGTAGTGTTGGTTTCCACATCTGTAACAGAAGTAGCAGCAGACACTTCTCCCAATTTGCCTAAGGCTTTATTTAGCAAACCACCCAATCTGACAACTTCTTCCGTTAACTCCTCTATTTTTAAAACCAGTGGATCTATTATGTCCTTAATCTTGGTACCAATAATCTCCTCAATGTTACTAACAATATTATCCTCTGCTCCCACCTTATTAATTTTGCTCAAAGTAGTATTCCCCATGTCTTTATCTGATGAAACTGCAGATTTCTGTCCGCTACATAATGTCCCTTTTTTAGTCGTAAATTTCCTACATGTTCTAACTGTTCGTTTTTTCGGGGGAGGTAGACATTGTTCCACCGTGTCATGACAGTCATCTATCATTAACTCATTGGGTCTAATTTGTACAGATTCAAGGTGACCCAGCTCAGTTAACTCGACCACCTCTGGGGTAATAGTATCAGAGTGATTGTTTGCATCCTCCATACCGGATGTTGATAACCCTCCTGAAAGGCTCTCTTGAGGCGGGGTACTATTTTTCCCCAACGACTGTCGTCTTTCAGAATTTATCTTGCTGACCCTCTGAACCAAATAGTTATCCATTGTACGTGGCCCCGAAGAGGGTTTAGATCTAGACATATTGTAAGCAGTCACACCCTCGTCAAAAGCCTGCTGAATTGATATACGTTATGTTCGCTAAAAATTACTTAAATAACACATTTTTCATCACAAACAAATAATAACAAACACTCAATATCTCCCCCGCTGCTTCTTACAGCTCTTTGAACAGGACCAGCGTCTCAGGCCCAGCCCAGTCTCCTCAGGCCTCTGAGGGCCACAGAGGGCCCGCCCTTTGCCCGGGCTTAGCCCGGCGCCGCCCGCGCGCGTCCCGCGACGCGGAGGGAGCCTCACAGTTATAAGCGCCTCAGGGCGCGCAGGGCAGCGGAAGCGGAAGATACCGCTAGGGACTCTGGGGGCTGTAGTCCCTTTCACGGCGTTCAGCGCGGTCTCAGCGCGTTCTCAGCGACCTCCGACCCCTGGGCAATGCAGAGCGCGCAGCGGAGCGTCCTTCCACCAGGTAGGCTTGTTGGCAATGTCCCCCGCTCCACCGAGGGAGCCTCACAGTTATAAGCGCCTCAGGGCGCGCAGGGCAGCGGAAGCGGAAGATACCGCTAGGGACTCTGGGGGCTGTAGTCCCTTTCACGGCGTTCAGCGCGGTCTCAGCGCGTTCTCAGCGACCTCCGACCCCTGGGCAATGCAGAGTGCGCAGCGGAGCGTCCTTCCACCAGGTAGGCTTGTTGGCAATGTCCCCCGCTCCACCGAGGGAGCCTCACAGTTATAAGCGCCTCAGGGCGCGCAGGGCAGCGGAAGCAGAAGATACCGCTAGGGACTCTGGGGGCTGTAGTCCCTTTCACGGCGTTCAGCGCGGTCTCAGCGCGTTCTCAGCGACCTCCGACCCCTGGGCAATGCAGAGTGCGCAGCGGAGCGTCCTTCCACCAGGTAGGCTTGTTGGCAATGTCCCCTGCTCCACCGAGGGAGCCTCACAGTTATAAGCGCCTCAGGGCGCGCAGGGCAGCGGAAGCGGAAGATACCGCTAGGGACTCTGGGGGCTGTAGTCCCTTTCACGGCGTTCAGCGCGGTCTCAGCGCGTTCTCAGCGACCTCCGACCCCTGGGCAATGCAGAGTGCGCAGCGGAGCGTCCTTCCACCAGGTAAACCAAAAAACAAACTAGCACCCTCATTGAATGATGTCATCAGTGATGTCATGAATGATGTCATGAGTGATGCAATATGTGAGATCATAAGGAGTGTCTGGCGGGGGTTCAGGTTATAGTTATTGCTGCTAACTTTAAGTGCTATATTTCTGTTAACATTGCCACTGAGAAATTAGTCTAACTATAAGTGTTGGTCGCCACTCAGAAGGTATAGTTAAGAACATGTTTCCTTAAGAAATTGATTTTTTGGTTTATTTATAACTTTGGTGTCATGTGACAAAAATGGGGGGTCCTAAACATGTTGAACTGAATTACACCAAATCTGGCAGAAAACATGCTTTTTATGATTTAGGTTGTTGGACTTGGCCCTTCTGGCAGGTTCACCCCTGAACTTTTTGCTTTTATTGGTGACCTGGTGGTAGTGATTTTTGGTTTCTGCGCACTTTACCGCTGTGTCCCAGGGTAAAATGCGTGCGTGTAGTGAGATAGGCCTTCCCTCCCATAGGAATGCATGGGGAATGTATGTGTCCCTGGTAGTTCCTGATGCGTGGGGTGTGCAGGGTCGAGTCTGGTATGTGCGGACTCGTGTGATGAAATGCTGCGCGATGATGTGTGCGGCGTGCATGTACCTAGTATGGAAGTGTGAAATGTGTGCCTTGTCTGGCGATTAGCTGGCTGAGGTCATGTGAAGGGCTAGGGAATCCCCAGAGTCAGGAGGAGTCACCCAGTGGTGAATAGGGAGATCAGCAGCTAGATGGGTGGGAGGAGTACACCTGGGTCCTGAATAGGGCTGGGTTTTCCCCACACAATGCTGGCTCCGCCCCCTGTGGTGCGACTGATGACCCTGGCCTGCTCTCTGAATAAGGAGAGGGGCGGAGCAAAACAAATTGCTCAGGAACCAGTTGTAACTGGTTCGCCCCTTCCCTGCACCTTGAAACAAAGGGGAAAGGTGTATAAAAATGGGGCTGTGTCCCCACTGATGTTGTTCTCTTCCAGGATCCTATCTGAGGGGGGCTGCTGCTGTAGCTGGACCAGAGGACCGCCACTTGGACTACCTCCCTGCCTGGAGGCCCAGTGAGCTGGCTCTGGGTCCAGCCTTGCCCCCCCTGCCTTGCTGCATGCAGGGGAGAACTTTGCTGGACTTTTACATTCTCCCCTAAAGCGCCTGGAGGCGCTTCCATGTGACTTATAGCGCTAGGAGCGCTTTCTGTGGGACCCCAGCGTCAAAGAGCGCTGTACTTGGGGCTTTGCTGAAGCCTCCAGCGCCTGGAAGCGCTGGACTTGCCTGGATCGCAGAGAGCGCTTTCACATTTACCCCAAGCGCCAGGAGCGCTTTATTTCTGATATCGAGTGCCCACCTCGATTTATTGTCTAGTTATCGAGCAGGTGCCCACCCTGCATCGTGGCGCTAGGAGAACCGAGCGGGAGCCCACCCCGCATTTATGCACCCCAGCGGGAGCCTACCCCGCTACTGAAGTAGTTTGCTGGAACTGCGGGAGCCCACCCCGCGAGTACGTGTGTCAATAACGGGTGCCTACCCCGTGCCGTGCTGCATCACCGCCGCAGCCCGTCGTGACCCGGCAGCCGTCCGGGAAGTCCTGGTCGTGGGCGGGGCCTGACCCGGAAGACGAGTCCAGGCGGGAGCCCACCCCGCACTGGACGGCACCCTGAAGGAGCGAGGAGACACAGTGGCTGGCGAAGCTCCCGTTCAGTGAGAGCCCCGCGAGTGGCTGCCGAGTCCTCAGCCTCGTGGGGAGCCGGAGAGGTCCGAGGAGAAGGAGCCCCGTCGAGCCCCGGTGAGTGAGGGGGCAGTATCCTTGAGCCCCACGAGGTTCCATAGGGCGCGCCTTGTTATTTCAAGAGCGCGAGGGCGCTCCAATGTCGACGGGGGCGATTTTAGTCCCCAGGGCCCCAGAGAGGGGGCCCCACCTACATGTGCAGCGCTTGAGCGGCCCCGCCTGCCAGAGGCTCCAACGCGAGTGGTGGCATATTGTTTTCAGAGCCCACGAAGGCTCTAGGGGGCATTTCTTTTGGCGATTTCGAGTCCCCCGAGCAGGACTCCAACGACAGCACATTTCTTGTGGTTAGAGCCCAGAGAGGCTCCAAGTGTGACAGGTTGGGTCCAAAGGGCATAGTGGTGCCCACGCTCCTTTTCCCAGCTGCCCAGCACTTAGTGGGCAGCTGCAACGTGTAGGTGGTGCCTTGTGCGCCTGGGTTGCGCAGCATGCTCAGCCTTGCCCTAACTCTGCTGGACACAGGGCGTCCTAGCCCCGACAAGGCCAGTTGGCCTAGGGACTAGCACAAGTGGTGGCTAATGTGAGTTTTGCGCTATTGTTCCTAACCTCCACCTCTGAATGTGTTTTTTTATGCGTCATGTGCCTTGTGTTTACACCTCTGAATGTGATGCATCATGTGTAATGTGCGTTTACCCCTACAGGTATTGTGATACTTAGGTGGTTGTTTTCTCCTAGTACAGGTGGTGCTAGTGAGGTCCTGGTTCCCTGCGCGATATTTTCCTAAGGTGGTTAGGGTTGCGTAGGTGGTACTTACCTGTTACCAGTAGTTACTGGTCGTGTGCTACATATGTTATTTAGTGCTACAGTGATTGTATGTGCTATGTTCTAAAGCATTATACCTATGTTCTAAGTGCTAATTTCTACAAAGTGCTAATTCCTGACAGTGGTCCATGTGGCCCTGTACATATAATCCCTTGTAAACTCTGCCCGTGCCTGTTGGCAGATTGTAAAGTGTGTGGTTTTATCTAATGTGTTTTGGTAATACAAAGGCTATTTTTATATAATACCTTGTGTGGAGTTTCCTTTGTGGTGGGCCTTGGGTGTTGTTGCTGGGTGCGCGCGGAAACGCTTTACACATCGCTTCCGGGATAAGCCTGACTGCTCGTGCCAAGCTACCAAGGGGGTGAGCAGGGGTTATCTTTGGCGTGTAACTCCCCAGCCCTGACTAGAGTGGTGGTTTCTGTCTGGCTTTGGCGCAAGCCCTAGCCAACCAGAAATCCCATTTTTAACATAGGTGTACATGAATTTAGTAGTTTTTGAGAAAGTAAGGTATATACACACATATATATATATATATATATATATATATATATATATATATATATAATCTGTGGAGGATCCGTGGATCCAACAGATGAAAAGATATAATCTGATTGGCTGCCGCCACATCAACAAAGATGTGGTGGGAACTGTTTTAGGACTCGGGGACTCAGTCCCCTTTACTGCAAAAGGTATTTTTTTAAACGTATGGAGAGCAGGATTAGGATACCGTGCCTCCCAAGGCCTGGTCGTGGGCTAACTACTGGACCCACATGGGACCAAGAACTTAAAATATTAGTGCAAATTCATGGTTTTTTGGGGGGGGGGGGGGGGTTCCAAAAAGGATGAGCTTTTTTTAAATTAAGCCTCCCAGGATGGGTCAGGGCCAATTTTTTAATGTAGTGGGGAGCATGTTGTCCCCTCCCCAAACCAATTTCCGTCCCAGGGCCCCCATACCCAGGATTATTACATTTATTTGTAGTAGGTGGAGGTGTGGGGGCCTGTACTAGACCCTTTTGTGTGTAGGCGACCTTTCATACTCAATGAATGAGATGTGTGGCCATGCCCATACAGTGCACTGTCTACACTTTGTACACAAGTCTTCATGGAGCACCCACTCCCTACAGACATCCAAATTTCATTAGGTGGCCAAAACTCTACTATGCACAGCCTTCGCCCTGTACCAGAACCTTTTCATGTAGATGATTTCTTGTGCGCAATCAATAAGACATAGGTGGCCATCCCCCTATAACTCACAGCCTTCGCTTTCTTCAGGAGTCTCCACAGATAGCCCACCCCCTCCAGACTCCCAAGCCACATTAGCTGGTCAAGTCTCTACTACCTGCAGCCTTTGCCCTGCACCAGACCATTTGTGCAGAGGGGACCGTCCAGGTGCAATCCGTTAGATGTGGTTGACCAAGCCCGTACAACGTACAGCCTTCACTTTCTAAAAAGGTTTAGAGAGAGTTGGCCTCCAGACACCCAAACCCAATTAGGTGGCCAAGTTCCAACCAGGCTCAGCCTTCACTTTGACTTGAACCATTTGCGGGTAGACGACTTCTCTCACACAATGAATGAGATGTGGGTGGCCAAGCCACTACAAAACTGGTTCCCATTGCAAAAAGATACTATTTCAAGCTGTGTTGCATCACTCACAGAGCAATAAAAAAGCAAAGAGACAAAAGTCCTCTTATCAAAATGCACCAAATATTCCCAACCAGGGAGCTTACATTACAAACTGGCACTGTGTTTAATTGCTGCCTAGAAGAAATGTATAGGTGGCACTACCCTTTCCGTTCAAGCCACCAAACTATGGAACACCCTTCTTGAAATGATTAGAGCTGCTGAGAATCCCTTAGACTTCAGAAGATTGGTTAAGACCTAGGTATTCCCAACATCAATCAGAGAAACTATATGAACTCTTTCATGAGTATCTTTACAACGTTCTGCCCACTCTGCCTATAAACAGATGTCACTGCAGGACCCTCTAAGATCAAGAAAGAACTAAATAAGCACAATACCTTTATAAACACTCCCTTAATAACATCAGGCGAGAATCTGATCACCCTACAAATATATCACCCATGCATGTATCTCAAAAATACTTAAAGAACATTGGTTGCAAACCACAGAGTTGATCCCCTCCTCCAAATCTCACCTGACAAACCTAAAGGATAAATATCAGGCATAACACAGTCCCTCACATTAGAAAAAGGGAAGTACAAAGTTGGTAAAGTATGGAACTACTCATCCCATCTTCCATTAACATGAACTCACAATATTGATCACACCTCCCTCCTAAGAACTTAATCTACACAACACTAACCCTAATATTCAAAAATAACTACCAATACCTAATGACCACCACATTAACCACACACCGTGAGTTCCGGAATAGTGTGCTACCTGCCATAAAACACATCAGTCGTAAGTACTATGTAAAGCAATTCCATTACAATAAACTGGCTATAATGCATTTTTGCTGCAAGTTACTAACTGCTTTATGGTGTGCTAAATTCTACATCGCAGATTTCGTTGTAATACTTCATGTCTGCAAACAGATTATCTTTTATTGGAAAGAGCAGAATACCAAGGATTTAAGTGGTTTGTGAGATGAGTGATTGTGTGATCATGTATTATAAGGCACAAAGTACCTTCTGTTGTATGTTAAAATGATATTGCAAATTACCTCAGAATTTAAATGACCTATAAAGGAATTTGGGTTTTAGCCTCATTCCACTATACAGACTCATGGAACTCCTTCATGATTTTCAATATCCTTTTAATGTATAGTAGCAGCGACTTTAACCCTTTTATGAAAGTATTTGGTGTTGCTGCCTGGTCTGGTAATGTACTATCTTCTATTCTTTCAAATGAAATGTATGTGGCAGCCCTTAAAGCATTTTTCTATAGCAATGTCTAGTGATATCACCCTAGGTGATGCCCCAAAATCTTTTCTAGTATATCAAACAGTTCATA
The DNA here is from genome assembly GCF_964204655.1 of Triturus cristatus. Lineage (NCBI taxonomy): Eukaryota > Metazoa > Chordata > Amphibia > Caudata > Salamandridae > Triturus > Triturus cristatus. The sequence goes on from NC_140586.1 coordinate 15,856,796, forward strand.
TCCCTTCTTAAAGGCTTTTCGGTCCTCTCTACTCTGCAGTTATTGGAGTACTTTACATGAGCACCAGTTACATTACATAAAGTTGTGGGTCCCATACACACTGTCACTGGAACCAAGCTATACCTGTCTGATGACTCCTTACTAAGGCAAAACCTGTCCTCGGTTGCTTGTGTTCCAGTCGAGGGAGGACCTGGCTTAGCAGTTTGGGCTGGACTGTTCCTATTGGAGCAGGGTCAAGACTGATTTGTATATAGCTGGGTTCAAAGTCAGGTGGCATGGTAAGCAAAAAATCAATAGACTAGGAGTAATTACCAGTGGCTGAGATTAATTCAAACATTCCATCCATCATTTTTTGTATACGTTAGTGTGTTGCCCTAAAACTAGTTATAGCATGGAATATGGGAGTAACTCAAATAATTCCCATTACCGGAAAATATGTATCATTCCACCACCTCCTATCCCTCTACCCACCCCCAGAGAATCACAAATTGAATGTTATCCTGTCCTCATATTTTCTTTTTGCTTCTGTTACTTTAAAGGCCTCCTGTGCAAAAAAACAATTCCAGTTCCTATTTAGAAATGGCAAAAAATTATGAAGTATGGACCCAGTGTCTTAAATAGCTATTTCTTAGGATTTGCTATTTAAGAATACTCTGCTTCATGTATGAAGAATGCATTGGGTAAAAGGGGTCGGAATTTGCACATTGAATTTTACCGAAAGCATTTGTATTTTACGAACCAACCAATGTACTGATTGGTCATTTCACAACATACAGAATCGTAGAGGGTTGCGATTTGACATACATTATTAATTGCAAAACATTACGATTGGCTACAATCAGAGGGCCGGTGGCCTGCAGGGGTGTTTAAAAATGTGGGCTGTAAAGTGCTTCTTACCCATATCACATCACCCCACATCTGCATCTGAACTTTCTTACATGCCATTCCGCAATACTCCTCCTTGGCTCGAATTCCACTTGAGCCTTACACGTATTTCTCTGACCTTTTGGGGGTTCCACACACTTCCCACATTGTATCCCTCTTCATAGGCAATCCCCAAACATTCCGCGTTCTCTTATGTCTCTACGTGGTCTCTCCCTTATATGTTTTAGTTGCTAGCTCTGTCACTTTCCCCTTCCCCACATCTCTCCATTCCTATTGTAAAATAACTACTTGAGAAAACATAACTCCAAGCGTTCACCTTGTGGAGGCCTCCAAGTGAAATGGGATCCTTTTCTTCTGCACAAAGTCATGGCAGAGGTGCAGCAATTTAATTACAAATAAAAGAAATTGCACTTTAAAGTTAGCTACGCCCTTTAAAATGAAAAATGTTTCCTGATTGTTGCAGTTGTAAAATTATTTGGAGACCGAGTTTCTGTTCACAGGTAGCTTTTGTCTACACGCCTCAGCCCCATCCCTGCTGCAATCACGGTTGCATTTCAGAGCTATCCCAAGCCGCTTACTTGAAGGAAGGTGTGTTAGGTGCAGACCCATCCCCCAGCCTGGGAAGGTAGGAGACTTCGATGGTTTGGCTGCACGGGTCTCTTGCAATGCTGTGATGGCCCTTTTGTTATGCACAGAGAAGTATTTGCAACTCTAGCCTGCAGTTACTAAGTCCTACCTTGAGTTCTCTCTCAAGGCAGGTACTATTAAACCCACGTTATAGATTGAAGGAAGACCTTTTATGGTCTACAAGATGCAACACAAACATTAAATATTTTAACGCAATTCAGAAAAAAGCGAAGAGTGCGTTCTTCTTTTATATTAATTTGTTTTGTTTTAAATCCAAGGATATTTATGTTTTAATTACATGTGTTGTTGTGAAGTAAGGGGTTATTTCACTGCCACTGTTGTAAATCCATTTCTTTTTGCAAAAGGCTTCAGGTTTTAGAATAACCCAAAAATGGCATATCTATCTCTCAGATGTATTCAGCGCCAAAGTCCTCCATTGAGATACATTTGTAAGGATTGTCAGGGCTCTTAATGGAAAGAGTTGCTTTCAGAGGCCCAATCATGTGAACACTTGGTACACCCAATATTGAAAACATAGGCATTCCTATTAGTAAGCTTGTGTTTGTGTTTTTATTTTCTCTTTAATTCAACATTTGTTTTATACTCCCTATTTCAATTGAGAGGATGTGGCGTAGTGCCAGAGCGGACGACGTAGGAACTGGGGGAATCCAGGTTTGAGTCTCAGTCAGATCAACATGCTGTCAGTCTAGGGAACTCACATAATCTCCCCATGCTTAGGAAATTTGATTATGTCCTTGTGTAATATCATTGGTGCTCATGTCAAAGCGCTCCAATACCTTATGGGCGATGTTGTGCTATATAAAACTTCCCAAAAATAGTAAGGAGCTTCAATAAACAGCATTAATTAAATGGTGTTATGGGGCATCCATGAACCAAATATTCACTATTTTGGTGGTAAATAACAATTTATTATCATATGCTGAACTCGTATTTAAGTTTCTTAAACCATTGCATCTTCTAAAATATTAGAAGTTGAATCTATGTACGTTAAATGGTAAAAATACCAGAAATAAAACAATATAATGTGATGCATAATTTAAGTTTAGATGCAAATTTACACATATTTTGTTTTGCTACGTGCATAATTTGTTTTTTTATTTAGTGAACCCTGACATTGTTTCAGACGCTCTGAGTATGCCTTTCACAATTTATTCGCATAACTCAGCCTGCAGTGCAGTCTTACTCCGCAAAGTTGATGCATTCCATACTGATGTGGAAAGTGTTACAAGAGGCATATTACACACACTCATTAAGGGGCACATTGATCAACAAATCACGCAACACAGCGCAGTGCATAAAGCCACCTTGCTGCGCTGCATAAAAGGGAAAGGGCAATAACGCGCCATACTTAGCATTGTACTGCAAATTCCTGTCTTTTCTTTGCACTGGCACACAATGTGCTTCCTAGCGTCAACGCAGGCACTCTTGCACCATGGTACAAAAGTACCTGTGTTTTCAACAGGATTGTTTTTGTGCAGGAAGGGGCACTTCCTGCATGAAAACAACACTGTGAGGTACACACACAGAAAGAGGAAAAAAGGAGGAAAAATGAATACATTTCTCCTCGTTCAGCCTCACCTAGGGAGGCATAACATTTTGACGCATTCCCAGGTTTACCAGTGTTGGGAAATCTGGGAAAGCGCAAAAATCCATGCGTGGATGGGTGGCACCTCTGGAAATAGGCTTTGTTCAGTGAACAGACTTGATTCTTAGGCCGCATCTTCCTTCTACACCCAAAAATACTATCAGTGCTCAAGAAACTGTCTGTGTATATTTGCCAAGAAAAAACATGGACCTTAACCACACCCCTCCTCTTTAGTTCTCTATATATAGCTAGCTGATAGAGACTACTAGCCGCAAATTCCTTCACGTAGAATTATCCCCAGGCGTGAGACTGGATCTGGAAACCTTTTGCCACAGCATCCCTGCGCGCCGGGGGCGGGGCGACATCACGTGACTTCGCCCAGGCGTCGTGCGTGACGTCAGCGAGGTCACATAAGACCCGCCCCGGCGCGCCCACGTTAGATTTTTCCTTTTCCGCATGCAATTCGGAGCCGTTTCTTGCTGCGGGCCTGTTTAAGGCCCCCCTTTCTTCCATTCTTTTTTGGTGAAACAGTGTGCGAATGCCTTCGGGCTTTAAAACTTGCACGTTTTGTGGGCGTCTTCTGTTGGCGACGGACCCTCACCTCATTTGCATGTGGTGTTAGGGGGAGGATCACGGCACCTCAGATTGTGCAGCATGCTAAAAGTTGAAGCCGAAGTCGCGGAGGGAGCGCCGAATGAAACCTCTCGGCGCGTCTCTCCAAGTCAACGTCCTCCCTCGGTCTGCTTCGGCGGACGGCTTCAGATCCGGCCGTGGTCGTTGTCCTCGCCTTTCTCCGATGTCACTTGAGCGTCGCTCCCCGGTGGGTAAGTGTCACAGTTCGTCCCCGGGGGCTGGTTTCCGGCCTCCTGAGAGCGTTGACTCTCCGCGGGTGATGCGGCCCTGCATGTTGTCCTATCCACCGTTTCCCGGTGTTGGGGCATCGAGAGTCCAGATGGAGACCTACGCGGCAGCTTTGCAGGCCTCGCTTGCGTCTCCTCTTCCTTCCCCTCCTGGGGCGTCGGCGAATCCCTCGCCTTGCGCAGGGCCCTCCGCGGCACCGCTGGTGGCTCCGGCGCCGACTATGTCGGATCCAGGCTTAGAGGATGTGGTGATGTTGGGGTGCGGCTCCTCTGGGGCACCTCCTTCAGGCCACAGCGTCTCTGCCTTGCCGCAAATCCCCGCGGGGGTCCCTGTGGTGTCGTGGGAGGTCGCCGGGGCTCGGGTCGCATCCCCGAGCCCCTCTCGGTCCCTTGGCAGGGTGGTCCTATCTAAGGCCGAGATGACGCCGCTACACCGCGTGGAGCAACAGGGGTCAGTGGCCCCCCCTCGTCCCGCTCCAGGTCGAGGGCAGACCCATCGTCCCTCTCCGAAGCCCCTCTCGTACCTCCTCACAGGCGGCTGCCTCATTGGAGGGAGAGTCAGAGGTTGTATCGTCCCTGGCGCCACCGCAGGGGTTGCCGGGCGACCTTCGCCTCCTTCTGGGCCATGGAGGGCTTCCCGTTCCCCCACGCAGGTGGTTGCATCGGCGGGGGTCGGGCCGGCGCCGATCCGGAGCCGGTGCGGCTCCAGCTCTGCTCCGGTCCCTGCTCCGGTCTCCGGTGCGGGGTGACTTGGAGGTCCCTTGTCCGGCGACGCCAGATGGCGCCGGTGTCCTGCCTCAAGCGGCGGACGCTACGGCTCCGCGCAGGGGTCGTACCACGGATTTGTCTTCGGATGCTCCTTCTCCGGAGGCAGGCTGCATATTGGTATTGTCCTCCCCGGAGACTGGTCGCCGTGTGGTGTCCTTTTCACCGGCGTCGAATGGTGGCTCCCCGCCCTTCCTGAGACAGGGGTGTTCGTCGGATGAGCGGCAGGTCCCTCATTCTTCGGCTCCTCCTGACTTCCAGGTCTGGCCCTTGCCCGCCCCGCTTGGCCTCGAGAAGGCCACCTTAGTTTGCAGCCGTCGCCCACAGAGGAGCTGCTTTCTCCACCGCGTGGCCCTACGGATGCGGGTGTGGCCTTCGCTCATGCGGTGTCCATGGCTGTGGGCATCCTACGCATGGGTGACCCGGTGGCTCACTTTTCAGTGGGAGGAAAATCTTGCTTCCCTTTGAAGGTTCGCTCCTTTCTGCCTTGACGGGGGCTTGGAGGCGTCCTGCCTCCGGGGACCCAGTGCATCACCATCTTCTGCATCGGCACCCTCCGACGCCGCGTGACCCGGCGTGCCTGTCCGGTCACCCCTCAGCCGCCAGTCCCCTTCTGCGGACTGCTTTTCCCTCCCTGCTGCCCCTGTTGGCCCCGCCGTCCAGAGTGGCCCTCTGGCTGGACACTTGGGGACGCAACATATTCACCTCGACCAGCGCGGCCCTGTGGGCCCTTAGCACCTAGTGTGTGCTGGCTAGGGCCTCCTCCTGTTTGTGGGACTCGGCTGAATCTCTGGGGTCTGCAGCGTCCCAGGAGCCTGCTCAGGTGGATTTGCGGCACCGTGCATTGGATGGCCGGGAGCTTGCGGCGTTTATTCTCTGCTCCGCTCTGGACTTCTCTGAGGCACTGGGCCGGGCCATGGCTTCCTCAGTCGCTCTCCGTCGCCATGCTTTGCTTCAGGACGGCGTCTTCCCCGAAAATATTCGGGAGAGGCTCATTGATCTCCCATTTGATGGCAGTCTGTTTCATGCGCCGGCCGACTCCCCCATCCAGAGGCTCTTGGCAGGGCTCTGTCCTCCTCCTCTGTCTCTTCCTCAGTGACTTCTGAGTTAGGGTGGCTTTTGGGCCTTCTCAGGCCGGCGGTCTAGTTGTGGAGTAGGTTTTTCTGACCATTTACGTCCTACCTTGGGACTTTGGCATTGTTGGCAGCTGGACGGCCCCTTTGTTGTTGTGTGCGAGTTCTGCATGAGTTGTTGTGCAGACGTGGCCCTGAGATTGGGCCTTCTGCTTTGCTTGGGCTGCTGTCAAGCCTGTAGCAGGGATGCTTTTTTTCCCCGGGCTTCTTTTGTTTCTTCCTCTGCTGCAGAAGTTCTTCCATATATTGGGACTTCACGTGCCCTATGTGGGGTTATGGTAGCGGTCATATGGCTTATACTCTGCAGGAGGGTTCTGGTCGCCTTCAGGGACCTGTTCTCCATGGTGTTTACGGAGGTTGCTTTTGCTTCCTGAGGTCATGTGCGCAGCCACTCGTGGTGGTGGCCCGGGCCTCTTCCCCTCTCCCCGCTCTGCGGTCTGGGATGTCCCTGTATTCTCCCTTGCCAGGCGTTGCCTACTTGGTCTTCCTGGGGCCTCAGGCTGTTCTTCTTGCTTCTGGCCTTGACTGCCAGCATTGTTCTGGCTGGCAGGCTGCTCTCCATCTGGAATGGGCTTGCCTTCTTCTCCTTGATTTCCTTTGGCCCTCTAGGCTTCTTCTTCTTCTTCCGTCTTCCTGTCTTGGTATTCAGCGGAAGCTGTGTTGCCTTGTGGGGGAGTGGGGTGCTTCGGCCTCTCCGTCTTTGTTCTTGGTTCCTCTGCTGTGAGTGTACGAGCCTCTTCAGCCTTCCGTCCCTCCTACGTCCCCTTGGGGTCGGTGGGGTTCTGCTTGTGGAGGTTCCCTTGGCCTAGCAGGGGCGAGGTTCTACCTGGCCCACAGATTTGGTCCCCCTTTTGCAGACCCTCCTTCCCAGGGGGTATTGCTAGGGTATCTATTCTACGTGAAGGAATCTGGGGCTAGTAGACTCTATCAGATGTAGGAGTTACTTACCTTCAGTAACGATGTATCTGGTAGAGACGATTCTAGCCGCAGATTCCTGCACGGCCCGCCCTTCCTCCCCTATTCTGCGAGGACCCTTGGGTTGGTCTTCGGTACTCTCCTCCCGGTGGGGAGCTGTCTCTCCTGTGAGTGCCTTCCTTGTTCTTGACTGGTGGCTCCGTCTGGGGGAGGTTCATTCCTCCCTTGGTTCTTTGGAGGATGGGGTTTCGGTGCGCCGGTGCCCTACTGCTCTGGCTACTCCAAGTTTGGGGGGGGGGGGGGGGGTTGCTTATATCCTTGTCCTCCCTCCCCTCCCTTCCTTCCATTGCCATCCTCTGGTTTGAAGGTCCTCTGGCCATGTCTTGCCCTTGTCCTTGTGGGTGGTTGCCCTCTAGGTTGGGGTGGCTTGGTGGGTTGTTGTCCCTGTCTGTCTTGGGACTGGTCCCATTCCTTGCTCCTACCCTGAAAGTCTCGGGAGGATTTGTCAAGCGGGGGCCGAGAAAAAAGGGGGGTCCCAAAACGCGTTTTCCCCATGCAATTTTCCATAGGGACCTTTAGTCCAAGGTACAGCCCGAACGGCTGAACAGAATTACTTTAAATTTGGCAGAGAGGTAGGCCTCAGCTCAGGGAAGTGCCTTTTGCGGGTCTGGTGTCAATCTGTTCAGTAGTTCCTGAGAAAATCAAAAGTAAAATCATATATATATGTGGGCGGAGCCTAACCACACATCTCATCCTGAGATCTGATTGGCTGTCAGCACTTCATCCAAGAAGTGTTGGCAGCCATCTTGGGACCAATATACATGATAGCACCTCATTAAAAAGCATTGCAGTTAATAGAAGGTTTTAAGACTTTAGTTACATTATAAATCATTTGTTGATGGTACCATACTCATTTTAGGAATTGTGGTATGTTCTAAGGTGATTTTACCATGTGAAAAAGCCTTCTGCTGGGATATCATGATTGAGAGAAAACTATTTTCTCATGCTTTTCCCACAGAGGTTTGGAAGGTGATCTATAAGCTAAACTGAGAGCTTATTTTCTGTAAATTCACATTATCTTTCCCAGTCATGTGAGAATGAAGTCTGACATTCTCAGTAAAACATGTACATCCAACAAGGGCAGAGACTGTCAGTTGATTCCTTTGTGTTCTACTGCAGCTTCCCAGAGTGTTCCAAAGAACAACTAGAGCGCTAACAGTCCTACTTATGATAAACGTATGGCACACCTGAAGCCATCTTGCTTGGATTAAAGTGGTAACTCTTAAAACATTTCATTTAAAAAGGAACAAAATGAGGGGGTTCATTTTTCCATAAAAAGTATGATTAGTGCTGCAGAAAGAAAAATTAGGGCACATTTTGAGTGACTTCTCAAATCCTCTTCTATTTCATTAAAAAATTCTGACATGCAGACTGAAACATGCACTTTCAATACCAGCAGCAGTTTTCCCTGGTCAGCAGTAGCTTTACTACAGTGATCTAATGAGCAAAAAGAGTGCTAAGATTCTGACTTTATGGCAAATGTGTGACACATCTGAATGCCTTCTTGATGGAATAAAAGTAAAAAAACTGAAAGTATTTCCTACTGAGGAGACTGCAGTAAATGAGGAAATTAGGAAACTTCATTACAAATAAGTCTCCCAAGATGGCCACCAGATACAAAAGAGCCCAAATGTAGCCCAAATATCACCCAGATGTAGCCCAAGTATAGCCCAATGACAGAATGTCCCGGAGTGTTCTTAAAAACAACTAGAGCGCTTACTGTCTTCATTATGACAAAAGTATGGCACACCTGAAGCCATCTTGATTGGAATAAACTGGTAACACTTAAAACATTTAATTTAAAAAGGAACACAATGAGGGGGTTTGTGAGAAGTTGGCCTGGCATATGCTGTTCCTAGTTATAGGGACACCTTGCACCAGTCCAATTCGACTCCTATTGATGATAGGTTTAAGACAACCTTTAAGAAAGCTATCCTAGTGGTAGCTGTGGAGAGCAGCCTTCAGGCTAAGTCTTGAAGGAGTGTTAAGCTTATTGTTTTACCATAATAACCTCTTGAATAACCAAATGAAAGAGTAGCCCACACAGGTATATATATAAAATATATGTATTTATTCTAGACAGAATCCCACAGACACTTTATGTGGCTAGTGGCAAAGTTACAATTCAAACAAGCATTTCTAAACACAATAAATAGCACAGAAATCAATGGGCCCCAGGGGGGGACCAAACCATATACTAAAATAGTGGTATAAGAACCACGACAATTCTACAGGCAATGCCTAGGGCATTCAGGATCGCTGGCCCCTTAAGAATCCACCCACAGTTAAGAGGAAGGGGACCCACGGGAGGCGTGTGCAGTGCGAGAAGCTGCTGTCGGGATCGCAATGTTAGCCTATGGAGAATGTCGCGGTTGAATAATTAAGGTTTAAGGACACTTCTAACAACAGTACAAAGTTAAGGCTTGGGACTTAAGGCTTTGGAGAGCCCACCACCACGGAAGTACCGAAGTACCACTGTTACCTGCCCCAGGGAAGCCGGGTGCATAGGTCGATTCTGGTGTCGGGTCGCGGGCTGATTTTCTATGGAAAAGGAGTCCAAACTGCTGCTAGCTGGAAGTGTCGCTGAAGTCGTGAAGATTAAAGTTGAAGAAAAGACAAAGATGAACCTGAAAGCAGAGGGGACAGAGTCTGGGTCACAGCACAGTGACCAGGGAGCTCACAGGAAGGAGCTCGTGGATGTCGGGTGCTTCAGGTGTGGAAGGTACAGCTGGGCTCTGCAGTCACGGGCTCCGGGAGGCTTCAAGGAAGGCCAGCTTCTGGAGGGCGACTGTCCCACGTCGGCTGAGGGTCGCTGCGGTGTTAGTGTCCCGATTGGATCCACTAAGCATTGGCAACCGCAACCCACACAAGATGAACGAAGCCGCTGCTGGTGCAGACCCACGTGGTCTGAGGGTGCTCTCCTTTGCAGGGAGCGTAGAGCAGGCCTGGAGCAACCAGGGGAACTCTTAGAAAGGAAGATTGTCCTCCGTCAGGGCCCACAAGTCGAGAGACAAGGGACCGCGGAAGGCAGCAAAATGGAGTGCGTAAAAGGGCTCCCACGGGCCACCGGAGCGGGCCAGGGAGCTGAGGGTCGGCACAAATGCTGCGTGAAGGTTGGCTCAAAAATGGGCCAAAGCACAACTTCCCCACTGGTCGGGGTCGTGTGCTGGACAAGAGGTGGCCGGTGTCTCGGGGTATGCGGGGATCTCGGCACCCACGTGGTCCAGGGTGCTCAGACTTGCTGGGCACGCTCACAGGACGCTGGGATGCACTGGAGACCCACCTCGAGGTTGCTGGAAGGCGTCGAAGGTCGTGAGAGCAACGAAGTTCCAACCGGGTATCCTGTAGTCTTTTAGGTGCCTGCCAAGCAGGGGGATAACTCCTTTATCCCAAGGGAGATTTCTTCAGTCAGCTGGGCAGCAGCTCGTCGAAGGTCAGTTCTGTGAAGTCCTGTACGAATCTAAGGCTCTAGGGCAAAGTTATTCCCATATATCCCCAAGATTAGGGGATGGTCCAAAATAGAGCCTACCAATCAGAGTAGAGGCGGGAAAGGGTGGCTACACCCACTCCCCTTTGTGTGTTTCCCGCCTGGGCGAGGGGCAGGATGCCCCTGAACCGGTTCCAGGCGGTGTATGCAGAGTTGGGGCTCTGCAGCTGCCTACGTGCAACTCTGAATGGACATTTGGTGCACCCACCCTGTTCCAATCCACATTATCCTGTCTGGGGAGGTGCTGGCACCTCCCTGCCACAGGAGCCCTATTGTCCAGATGGCGAGGCTGGGGTTTTCCCCAGCAACAGCCAGCCAGAGTCGTGTAGGTGGCGAACAGTAGCCATTTTGTGGTACATGTGCACTTTTAAATTGGTTTCCAAATTCTACCGCTTTTCCCATATCACCCTCCTAGCAAGGGGGAATCGTGCCCCCATGCCCATGGCTGGACTGGGGGTATGATTCCTTCATGTTTGACACCAAACACGATATGGTTCGGTGTAGCCATTCCAAAGTTACAGCGATGACGCAATAACTTATAATGCGGTTAAGAGTATATGGTATGGCTACACTACAAACAACCCAGTAACGATTTTACGAAGGTTGCAGAGAGGTCCTACTCACGTAGGGGTCCCCCCTCACACATACCTCAGCACCCAGCCCTGTAGGATTACCAGGGCCTGCCATAGGGGTGACCTATGAGAGTATATGTGTTGTAATGGTATGGGACATAGGGTACCTATGTCCCTGTAAGGGGTGCTAGCACCACCTTACCCAGGCTACAGTAGTGGCCTGGTGGTGTCAGTTTGGGTGGCTGTCCCAGGGTGGCACAATAAGTGCTGCAGCCCTGGTAGGCCTACTGGGGGACCCATGCCCTGGGTACCTAGGGTACCATCTACAAGGGACTGGAAGGGCACGCCCAGCATCCAATTATGTTTGTACCTAGGGTACTCACAACAGTGTTAGGGAGAAAGCAGATAGGCTGGGGTCCTGGATAGCAGGATCCCAGCCAGACTAGTCAAAAACCACTTAAATACCAGGCAAAAAGTTGGGGGCAACCATTAGTCAGATTCCACTCTCCTACATAACCCCCCCCCAAACGAAAGGAGATAAGGCTAACCTTGTCCAGATAAGCCTTTATTTCCTGAGTGGCCATATAAGGAAGAACCTGTACTAACATGGTTGCTCCCTGTGTCATGGTCCACTTGGGAAATCCTACCCCAAGGGGTTCTAGAGTTTCTCCAAAGTCTAGGGAAATTACCTGTATTGGTTTTTGGGTCAGAGGTGGGCTGGTGGGGTGTCTGAGTCTGGAAGTGAGACCCTACTTTTGCTGGTCTCAACCTCCTCAGATCACTGGCCACTATGGAAGCCTTTCTGCCCATGGCGGTGTCATATCTGGCCCTAAGGGTCAACCTCTGGCTGCCTACAGCTGGGGGTTGGATCCCTTTGGCTGGAATAGTGGAGGGCACTGGAAGGTTTGGGGCAGCTAGGCCCCAGGTTTCCCTGTGCTCAACAACATCCATTTGAGGGGTGCCTATACCTAGGGGTAAGGGGGATCCCTCAGTTTGTAGAGGAATATTCACCTGGCTGAAACTACTCTGCTGGGTGTCCCTAATCTCTTGATGAGGGGGTTCCTCTGGACAGGGGCCCAGTAAGGGTCCACTGGCCTCCCTGACCTCTGCAGCGCTGGGCTGACTGAGGCAGGGTAGAGAGGGGCAGGATACCTGCTCCAGACTGGGTACCACCTTGGAAGGATCCCCTGCCATCAGAGAGGTGGGCAGGCCAAGCCTGTCCACTTCTGGGGCAGTTACTTCACAAGGGGCAGGGGCAGTTCCCTGAGAAACTTGCCCTTTACCTGTAGTCTGGTGGGGGGAAGACTGCTCTTCCTCCCCTATGCTCTCTGTTTGTGTAGAGTGATCCATAGTTTCAGGCTTCACTCTTGCTATTTCCTCCTGGGGTGGAGGTGAGGCCCTCAGGGTCTCATCCACTCTCCCAGGAATTCCTACCATTTTCAAATGGGCCTTGTGGTCAACCTCAGCCCAGGCTGAGATTTCTAGATCATTCCCCAGTAGACAATCTACAGGCAAGTTTGGGGACACTGCCACTCTCTTGGGGCCAGTGACTCCTCCCCAGCTGAGATTTATCACTGCCATGGGATGATCTGTCCTGATTCCATCAATATTGGTCACCTGATAGCTAAACCCAGGTAAAAGCTGATCTAGGGGCACTAGCCTCTTGGTCACCATGGTGACACTGGCCCCTGTGTCCTTATAGGCCACAGCCTTCTGACCATTGATCATTGGTTCTTGTCTGTACCTGCCCAGAATACTGGGGCTCATGGTAAAGTTGGCAAACCCCATGCCACCATCACAGACCATAGTTGCTAATGCAGGGGACCTGGCTAGGCCAGAGTCCACTGGTGTCCCCAAAGAGAACCCAACTAAGTTTTTGGGTGCACTCCCACCGCCTGGGGGATTACTACTAGTAGTAACAGGAGGTGTTGAAGCTGGTTTTGGAGGAACACTTTCTTTATTGCCATTCTTAGGACAGCTGGAGTCAGTTTTCCAGTGGCCAGGTTTCTTACACACATGGCAATATGGTTTCTTGGTATTAGAGGAAGTATTTTGGGACCCACCCCCAGCACTGGTTTGTTGGGGCCCTTCAGAGGACTTTTCTTGTTTATCATCCCCACCTTTCTCTTTGGGCTTAGTGGAATCCTTCTTCTGGTCACCAACTTGGTTCTTAGGCCTAATCCTGGTTCTGACCCATTTGTCTGCCTTCTTTCCCAATTCTTGGGGAGAGGTCAGATCAGAGTCCACCAGGTGCTGGTGTAAAAGTTGGTTCTGACAATTATTAAGAATCTGCTCCCTCATAATGAGATTATACAATCCTTGATAATCATTAACTTTACTGCCATTTAACCAACCTTCCAGTGCCTTGGTTGCACAATCCACAAAGTCTACCCAATCTTGATTCTGTGCTTTCTGGGTGTCTCTGAACTTAAGTCTGTACTGATCAGTGGTTAAGCCAAACCCATCTATTAAAGCAGCTTTCAAGATATAATAATCATCAGCATCCTCTTCTCTTACAGAGAGGAGCTTGTCTCTCCCTTTATCTGAAAAGGAGAGCCACAGGATTGCTGCCCACTGCTCTACAGGGACCCTCTGTACTCTACAGGCCCTTTCAAGAGCAGATATCCATTTGTGGATATCATCCCCATTCTGATAGGGGGGCACAATCTTGTGGAGGTTCCTATTGTCAGGGACTCTCTCTCTAACTCTAGGGGTTTCATTACTGCCACCAGGGATCTCTAGACCCCACTTTCTTGAAGCTTTCTGAAGCTCCAGGGTTTCCCTGTCTAATGCTAACTGTTCTCTTTTAAGCTCAAGCTTAGCCTGCTCAAATTTGATCAGTCTGCATTTCCTCTCATGAGAGGTTTCTCTTCTCTGAGAAGAGGCAGAGGACCCTTTGGATCCCTTAGAATGGTTGGATCCCACTGAGGGGGATCTGTTCCTTCTTGGACCCACCACTCCCCTTTTAAGGGTGGAAGGAGTGCCTCTTGGGCCATCACTTCCATGCTGTGAGTGGTTTGTGTCTTCCAGGTCAGGATTTTCATCCTCTTCCTGTTCCTCTTCAGATTCCACTCTGGGAGTGTCCTCTTCTGAGGGGTGCCCACCCACGTTGTCCATCCCTCTGGATCCTATGGACTCCATAAAGTCTGCTATGAGCAGGATCTCTTTGAGACGTTTTGTGTTGGCACCTCTTTCTGTCTTCAGTTTCCTAAGGGTGCACATTTCCCTGAGCTCAGCAAAGGTGAAATTATCATACTTATCTACTGGGACCCTCTGGGGTCCTTCCATAGTCTTAGTGCCACTTGAAGACATGTTTAGTGTAGTGATGTATCTACCTACACTAAGTGTGGCCTACTGAACCCTCTCTTGAGTTGTAGTCAAGGTGTGCTAGACCCTCTACACACAACTCCAAGTTCAGTAGAACTTATTGTATTCTAGCTTGAATTTATATGTACCTTTGGTACCTTGTGGCTTTCACTTTAGAAATTCAATTTGTTATCTGGTAAAACAATGGCAAGCTTGAATCCCACCGCTGCCACCAATGTGAGAAGTTGGCCTGGCATATGCTGTTCCTAGTTATAGGGACACCTTGCACCAGTCCAATTCGACTCCTATTGATGATAGGTTTAAGACAACCTTTAAGAAAGCTATCCTAGTGGTAGCTGTGGAGAGCAGCCTTCAGGCTAAGTCTTGAAGGAGTGTTAAGCTTATTGTTTTACCATAATAACCTCTTGAATAACCAAATGAAAGAGTAGCCCACACAGGTATATATATAAAATATATGTATTTATTCTAGACAGAATCCCACAGACACTTTATGTGGCTAGTGGCAAAGTTACAATTCAAACAAGCATTTCTAAACACAATAAATAGCACAGAAATCAATGGGCCCCAGGGGGGGACCAAACCATATACTAAAATAGTGGTATAAGAACCACGACAATTCTACAGGCAATGCCTAGGGCATTCAGGATCGCTGGCCCCTTAAGAATCCACCCACAGTTAAGAGGAAGGGGACCCACGGGAGGCGTGTGCAGTGCGAGAAGCTGCTGTCGGGATCGCAATGTTAGCCTATGGAGAATGTCGCGGTTGAATAATTAAGGTTTAAGGACACTTCTAACAACAGTACAAAGTTAAGGCTTGGGACTTAAGGCTTTGGAGAGCCCACCACCACGGAAGTACCGAAGTACCACTGTTACCTGCCCCAGGGAAGCCGGGTGCATAGGTCGATTCTGGTGTCGGGTCGCGGGCTGATTTTCTATGGAAAAGGAGTCCAAACTGCTGCTAGCTGGAAGTGTCGCTGAAGTCGTGAAGATTAAAGTTGAAGAAAAGACAAAGATGAACCTGAAAGCAGAGGGGACAGAGTCTGGGTCACAGCACAGTGACCAGGGAGCTCACAGGAAGGAGCTCGTGGATGTCGGGTGCTTCAGGTGTGGAAGGTACAGCTGGGCTCTGCAGTCACGGGCTCCGGGAGGCTTCAAGGAAGGCCAGCTTCTGGAGGGCGACTGTCCCACGTCGGCTGAGGGTCGCTGCGGTGTTAGTGTCCCGATTGGATCCACTAAGCATTGGCAACCGCAACCCACGCAAGATGAACGAAGCCGCTGCTGGTGCAGACCCACGTGGTCTGAGGGTGCTCTCCTTTGCAGGGAGCGTAGAGCAGGCCTGGAGCAACCAGGGGAACTCTTAGAAAGGAAGATTGTCCTCCGTCAGGGCCCACAAGTCGAGAGACAAGGGACCGCGGAAGGCAGCAAAATGGAGTGCGTAAAAGGGCTCCCACGGGCCACCGGAGCGGGCCAGGGAGCTGAGGGTCGGCACAAATGCTGCGTGAAGGTTGGCTCAAAAATGGGCCAAAGCACAACTTCCCCACTGGTCGGGGTCGTGTGCTGGACAAGAGGTGGCCGGTGTCTCGGGGTATGCGGGGATCTCGGCACCCACGTGGTCCAGGGTGCTCAGACTTGCTGGGCACGCTCACAGGACGCTGGGATGCACTGGAGACCCACCTCGAGGTTGCTGGAAGGCGTCGAAGGTCGTGAGAGCAACGAAGTTCCAACCGGGTATCCTGTAGTCTTTTAGGTGCCTGCCAAGCAGGGGGATAACTCCTTTATCCCAAGGGAGATTTCTTCAGTCAGCTGGGCAGCAGCTCGTCGAAGGTCAGTTCTGTGAAGTCCTGTACGAATCTAAGGCTCTAGGGCAAAGTTATTCCCATATATCCCCAAGATTAGGGGATGGTCCAAAATAGAGCCTACCAATCAGAGTAGAGGCGGGAAAGGGTGGCTACACCCACTCCCCTTTGTGTGTTTCCCGCCTGGGCGAGGGGCAGGATGCCCCTGAACCGGTTCCAGGCGGTGTATGCAGAGTTGGGGCTCTGCAGCTGCCTACGTGCAACTCTGAATGGACATTTGGTGCACCCACCCTGTTCCAATCCACATTATCCTGTCTGGGGAGGTGCTGGCACCTCCCTGCCACAGGAGCCCTATTGTCCAGATGGCGAGGCTGGGGTTTTCCCCAGCAACAGCCAGCCAGAGTCGTGTAGGTGGCGAACAGTAGCCATTTTGTGGTACATGTGCACTTTTAAATTGGTTTCCAAATTCTACCGCTTTTCCCATATCACCCTCCTAGCAAGGGGGAATCGTGCCCCCATGCCCATGGCTGGACTGGGGGTATGATTCCTTCATGTTTGACACCAAACACGATATGGTTCGGTGTAGCCATTCCAAAGTTACAGCGATGACGCAATAACTTATAATGCGGTTAAGAGTATATGGTATGGCTACACTACAAACAACCCAGTAACGATTTTACGAAGGTTGCAGAGAGGTCCTACTCACGTAGGGGTCCCCCCTCACACATACCTCAGCACCCAGCCCTGTAGGATTACCAGGGCCTGCCATAGGGGTGACCTATGAGAGTATATGTGTTGTAATGGTATGGGACATAGGGTACCTATGTCCCTGTAAGGGGTGCTAGCACCACCTTACCCAGGCTACAGTAGTGGCCTGGTGGTGTCAGTTTGGGTGGCTGTCCCAGGGTGGCACAATAAGTGCTGCAGCCCTGGTAGGCCTACTGGGGGACCCATGCCCTGGGTACCTAGGGTACCATCTACAAGGGACTGGAAGGGCACGCCCAGCATCCAATTATGTTTGTACCTAGGGTACTCACAACAGTGTTAGGGAGAAAGCAGATAGGCTGGGGTCCTGGATAGCAGGATCCCAGCCAGACTAGTCAAAAACCACTTAAATACCAGGCAAAAAGTTGGGGGCAACCATTAGTCAGATTCCACTCTCCTACAGGGTTCCTTTTGCCATAGAAATTATGATTAATGCTGAAGACAGAAAATGAGGGCACATTTTGAGTGACTTCTCAAATCCTCTTCTATTTCATTAAAAAATTCTGACATGCAGACTGAAACATGCACTTTTAATACCAGGAGCAGACTTCCATGGTGAACAGTAGTTTTACTACAGTGATCTAATGAGCAACTAGAGTGCTAACATTCAGAATTTATGGCAAATGTGTGACATATCTGAATACCTTCATGATGGAATCAGAGTAAAAAACTGAAAGCATTTCCTACTGAGGAGACTGCAGTACATGAGGAAATTAGGAAACTTCATAACAAATACATCTCCCAAGATGGCCACCGGAGACAAAAGAGCCCAAATGTATCCCCAAATCACCCAGATGTAGCCCAAATATAGCCCAATGACAGAAGTGTGCAAAACACTTATTATTTTGTGTTTTTGCAGTGTTATATAGTGCAGACTTGTCAGGTATTGGAGTGCTTTACATGAGCATTGGTTACATCACACAAGAACAAATTCATTTTGGTTGTAGACATGGGGAGACTAAGTGATTTGACCAGAATCACAGAATGTCGAGCTGAAGCCGAAACTCCAACCTGGTTCCCCAGTTGCAAAGTCTGCAGTTCTGGAAGTAACACCACATCCTCTCCCCTAAGTGCAACATTTAATTAAGTGGTCAACTGGATAAAAAAACATAAAGATAACAAATAATTTAAAAGTGCTTTGTCGCAATTTGAAAACTCAGAAAAGATGTCCTTATTTTAGTCTTTTAGAGCACTAACCATAATTTTGATGCCAATAAGACCCTCTCATATATGTAATTTCTAAAGGAAATGCTCTAGGTATTACAGTTTTGATTACATCAAGATGACGTCAGGCGTTCCACACTTTTGTAATAAATATAGAATGTTAGCAATCTAGTTGTTCATTAGGATACTGTTGAGAGGCAGAGGCCAGGAGCACGGACTCTGAAAATTGAAGGCAGGTAGGAGGGTGCAAAGGCAACAATTTAACCACACTGAGCAGGCAGGAAGGGCCGTGGCAGCACAACAGACTATGGAGGGCAGTGGAAAGGGGGGCAGGGGCAACAAACCAACAATACAGGACTGGCAAGAGAGGCTGTGGCAATGTAATAGACCATTGTGGGCAGAAGGAAGAGGCAATGGTAGTACAACCATACATGCCAACAGACCCGATTCAGCCAGGAAACGTCCAATGTTTTTAAGCTCAAATGGGCTTTATTTGATCTGTCTCCTGTCTACAATCTCCTCTTTTTCAATGTAACTCAAAGGGGAAAATCAATACCCCAGTTTTTTTTCAAAATCTCCCTCTTACCAAGTTCAAAATGTTCGCAAGTATGGTACATTGGATCATGGAAGGACATGGGGTAGGGACATGGACTTGGATAACAGAGGACAGGAGGGGCCAGAGGCAATGGTAGCTAGCTGACCATAATGGACAGACAGGAGAGAAAGCTGCAGCATAACAGACCATAAAGGGCAGGAGGGACGAATCAGGGGCATTACAATGGAACAGACAAGCCAGGAGGGAGGGAGTAGGGGTCTGCACATGTAAACAGAGGGCTGGGGGCAAGGGGGCAGGGCAGGAGCAGCAAGATAGCCATGGAGGTCAGGCAGGATGGGCACTAGAAGCAAGACACACCATGAAGAGCAACAGTGAGACTGTGATGGCATACACACAGACCATGGAGGGAAGGTGGGAGGGGGTCAGGGGCAGCTAACTGACCACACAGGGAAGGTGGGAGGGGTCATGGCAGCACAGAAGACCATGCATGGCAAGTGGGAGGGTTAGTGGCAGCACAATGGCTATGATGGGCAAGAAGGAGGGGGCAGGGGCATGCACAAAGGACGATGGAGGATAGAAGGGAGGGTCAGGACCTGTGCACAGACAAGAAAGTTCAGGGGAAGGGGCCTCACAACAGACCGCACGGGGCAGGCAGGAGGAGCAGTTGCAGCACAACAGACCAGGGAGGGCAGAAGGGTGTGGCAGTACAATGGACCATGTAGGACAGGAGGAAGAGGATAGGGGCATGGCATGTGGACAGGCAGGGTAGAGGTGGCAGGGACAGGTTACAGTCATCTGACAATACTAGGCAGGTGGGAGGGGAGTGGCAGCTCAACAGAACACTCAGAGTAGATAGGAGTGGCAGGTCCATGGAACATGGTGGGCAAAAAGGATGGAGCAGGGGCATGCACAAAGACATCGGAGGGCAGGGGGAAGGAGAATAGGGGCAGCAAGCTAAGCACAGAGTTTAAGCAGGAGGTCAATGATGGGGCATAGAATTGGGCAATGGAGGGCAGGAGGAGTGGACTGGTGCATCATACTAAATTGAGGGCAGTGGCAGCACATCAGACCATGCATGGCAGGAGGGAGGAGGCTAGTCTATGGATTCACACAACAGAGGATAGGGAGGAGGGTGATGGGGCAGCAAGCTAACTGTTCAGAGAAGGTGGGTATTAGGAACTTTATTGTTTTTAAAACGTGTGTCTGTGCGAACTACTTAAAATATGAACAAGTATGCAGCATAATCTCACTTTTATTCAGGAAGAAGAGGACGTTTGTGACTGTGACTCCGGGCTCACTTGGCAGAAACACCCCCTGACCCTCCACCCCCTATCGCAAAATGTAATGCCCGTGAAAAGGGTAGGTTAACACAGTGTTATATAGAACATAGTCCTGAGAGCAAGATTGAAAATGAAAACTAGATATAGTGTATGGTATAAACTATGCACCAAAAAGTGTGATATAAGATGAACCGGGCGTGAAATATAATGTGGAATACATTGTGCGCAATGACAGATTCATTGGAGAGCGCGAGATAGCACAGGCACTAGCGCGTGCTATGCGATATGCGCCTTGGAGTGTAATATGCACAGGGCAGTGTTGTGTAACCTAGCTAGTCTCTAAAGTTGTAATATAAAATATGTGCTGGGGAGTGTAACGTTGCATATGCACTGTGACAAAGATATGGATCCCAGATTGTAATATGTATGGCATAGCACTGTGCGTTACAACATAGGCATCGAGGAAGGCACGTTAGATGGGGCAATATAACCCGTGCGAAGACAAGTGTGGCATGACATATTCACGGGGTGGTGTTACAGTGCACATGGGCTAGAGAGTGTCATAGCATATGCACTAGCTAGTGGAATACAATACAGAGGTGTGTGGCACTCAGCAGGCAATGGTGGGTGTAACACAGCATTGGGCTCTGCCAGGAGCGCGCTGTGACTCTCAAGTGATGTTCGTCCCTTTCCAGAGAGTAAAATAAAAAGTATTACACATCCGGCAGTGGATGTGTTTTTTTTTTTTAACCGTGAGGGGGGTTTCTTGCATAGTTTTGGTCGAATTTTTGTCGAATTCCCTTTAAATGGCTTGGTGTGCATGTGTATTAAATGTGCCCGTCAATAGCTACCCATGTTTGTATAAATAAACGACAAGGGTATCTACCGGGATTAGGCACGGTAGGGCATCAGACATGTCAGAGCTTCACTAGTGGTGTAAATACATTCCACGTGGATTCATTGTATGCATAGTCGCCTTTTAATGAATATCACGCAAATCGTCATGGTGATAGGTACGTACGGTTTGTCCAGCATGTCCTAGGTGTGTCTATAAATATATATTTTTTAAAAATAATAAAAAACAGTGGCCGGCCCTGGGGATTGGGGTCAAAAAAATATAATTATAATTTCTGAGGTTTTTTAAATGCTAATTCCTAACTATAACGTGCCTGAAACCTATGTTTTTTTCTGTGAATATATATATATATATATATATATATATATATCAGAAATTCACTGAAAAAACCATAGGTTTCAGGGATGTTATAGTTAGCTGGACTTTTCACTTGTACAAAACCATTGAAATTCCCCCGTTATAGTTAGTTCAGCTAACTATAACTCGCGCGCCCGCAATGCACTGCTGATGACGTCACATATTACATCACTCATGAAATGGTCAGTGACATCACTCATGACATCACTGATGACATCTCAAATGACATCACTGATGACATCATCCAGTGAATGTGTGTTTTTCTGAAAATTAAATATGTTTTATATATGTATACCTCAAGGTCGATGGAAGAATAAATGGGTATATAAGTGTCTAAATGGATGTTTTGTTTTTGAAAAATTGATTGTGTAACTGACTGATTAAGTGTATCGTAGTGAATACATGGCTTAGTGAGTAATGTTTAAATATGTAAATATCTGTATCAGTCTCTCACTTTGTGTATAAGTGGCTGCATGGGTTGGTGAGTAGCTACATGGGTGTCTATATAGGTTATTAGTTGGTTTTTTGAGTATCAGTCTGAGTGTCTGCATGGTTCGGTGGGGGGTATTACGTAGTGCATAGGTGCATGAATGAGTGACTCACTGTTTGTATGTGTTGAAGACTGCATGTATGCAGGACTGTATGGGTGGATGAGTGTGTGTATGGGTGTGTTAGTGAGTGAATGACTGTCTCAATAGTGTCTTTATGAGTAACTACATATGTTTTAAACCAGTATATGTGAATATTGGTGTATATAAGTGAGTATATGTGAGAGTGAGAGATTGAAAGAGTTCCTGTATGAATAAGTATGTGTTTCTATAAGTGATTGTTTAAAAGACTAAGTATGTGTAAGTTTCCGTAGAAGTAAGTGTGGTGGTGTGTGTATAACTGTATATGCAAGTAAATGTATGTTTGATTCTTTATTAGCATGAGTGACTATGTGTGTGAGTAACTCTATGGATGAGTGGCATTGTGTAACAGGATGTATAGGTGTATGAGTACATATGATGAGTGAGTACATGTACGAGTGACTGTATAGGTCTGTTGGTGAATGAGTGGATGTGTATGTGGATCTTAGAATTACTGAAGAGGTTGTTGTAACTGGTATTGGTATGTTCATTGTTTTTGAAAATGTTAGTCTCTATTTTTGAATGGTGAGAGGAGGTCTGCCACTCTATCACAAGGATGATGTCATCAGTGATGTCATCAGTGATGTCATTTGAGATGTCATCAGTGATGTCATGAGTGATGTCACTGACCATGTCATGAGTGATGTAATATGTGACGTCATCAGCAGTGCATTGCGGGCGCGCGAGTTATAGTTAGCTGAACTAACTATAACGGGGGAATTTCAATGGTTTTGTACAAGTGAAAAGTCCAGCTAACTATAACACCCCTGAAACCTATGGTTTTTTCAGTGAATAATATATATATATATCTCCAACGAAGCAAAGGCTTCTTCTAATTTAACGGCAGTAGAGCTACTTACATGTGACTAGAGACCTACCAGTGGTTGGAGAAGCCTGATTTAGAGAGTGTTTGTGTGATAGCATGGTGAAAAGGGTGTGACAAGGAAGTATATGCAGAAAGGCAATCAAAAGACAGCAAACAGAGAAACTGAAGAGGAATTTGATGTGAAGGGAAGAACAGGAGTGAAATAGACACTCTAAAGACCACTACCCCTTCCACAGCCCTAGTAATGTACAATTCATAGAATAATGTTCTGAGAATTGAAACCTTTTCATTTCCAATTATTCACAAACTATCTTTGAGGGGAAACGGGCAACCTTATAATCACAGACTATCTTTGTGGGTACCTGGGCATACCTATAATCACAAACTATCTCTGTGGGGAAACAGGCATCCTTATAATCACACACTATCTCTGTAGGGACCTTGGCATCCCTATAATCACACACTATCTTTGTGGGGACCTAGGCATCCCTATAATCATGCATCAACTCTGATCGGGACCTGGGCAGCCCTATAATCACACACTATCTTTGTGGGGACCTGAGCATCAATATGATCACAAACTATCTCTGTTGGGGCTTGGGCATCCTTGTAATCAATCACACACTATCACTGTGGGGGTTTGAACATCACTGTAATCATACACTATTTCTATGGGGATTTGAATATGACCTTAAGCACTATCTCATTGGGTACCTGGGCATACTTATAATCTCTCTCTACCTCTGTGGGGACCCGGGCCTTTCTATTCTCACGCACTATATCTGAGACCTGGGCATCAATATAATCACACACTATCTTTGTGGGGACTTGAACATGACTATCATCACACACTATCTCTTCAAGGATTTCAACATGTTTATCATAAAATAATATCCCTTCATGGACTTGAATTTGACAGACATCACACAGTTTCTCTACAGGTCAAAATCACTAACTCAATGAAGATGTTCCATCCCTATAATCTACACTATCTCTGTGGAGACCTGGGCTTCACTGTAATCCCACAATATCTCTACAGGACCTGAGCATGAATATAATGACACACTGTCTGTGCAGATATCTGGCCATCAGTATAAGAACATAGCATCTCTGCCAGGACCCGCGATTGACTATTATTATACAGTGCTTCTACAAGGACTTGACCATGACTAGTACAACACTCTCTATGTGCAGACTTGAACATACCTTTAATCACACACTATCTCTTTGGGCATTTGAAAATAACTATAATCACATACTACCTCTGGGGGAACTTGATCATGAATGTAACCCCACACTATCGCTAGTGGGACTTGAGAGGAACTGTAATTAAATGCTATTTGTGTGGACTTCAGCATTAGTGTAACACACTATTTCTACATTGAATTTAGCATGATTATCATAATACACAATTTCTTTGAGGACTTGGACTTGACTAAAATTAAACAATTTTTCTGTGGGGACCTTTCCATGACTTTAATCAGACACTATCTCTTGGAAGAGTTGAACATGACTATAATCACACACTATATGTGTGGCAACCTGAGCATCATTCTCATGACATACTATCACATATGACTTCAACATAACTATCATTACACACTATCTCTGCAGGGACTTGAATGTGACTATAATCACACGCCATCTCTGCAGGGACTTGAACATAAATATAATCACACAGTATGTCTATGGGGACAGGAGAGTGACTAATTAAATGCTATCTCTGTGGGGACTTGGGCATCAATATAATCACACACTATTTCTGTGGGGACTTGGGTCTCAATATATTCATACACTATCTCTGCAGGGACTTGAACATAAATATAATTACACACTAAGTTTATGGGGACAGAAGAGTGACTATAATGTAATGCTATTTCTGTGGGGACTTGGACATCAATATAATCACACACAAACTCTGCGGGTACTTGAACATGACTATCATCACACACTGTCTGTCAGCTCTAGAACATTACTATAATCACATGCAATATATTTGTGAACTAATATTGCACAGTCATATGAAGAAGAGAATGCCTAGTGGTGAAGGTAATGGAAAAAACAGAACCATGTAATCTCAGCTTGGCTTTCCCATTTGACTACATTGTAGGGTCTTTGGCATCTAAATAATTTTTATGATTTGTTGTTTCTATATTCCTTAAGTGTGTGGGCAATCAACAATTGGCTAAACATGCACTTGATATGCTATTTGTTTCTCTTAAAAAATGCATTATCATTAAAATCCAATTTATCTGTGTCCCTAGGACACATGGGGTTGTTACTATATGACCAAACTATCATGTAATGTAGGCATAGCACTGAAAAATAGCAATTAGCAATTTGATCACGACTGTATTCAATCACAAATGAAAAGTTTGGAGTAAGTCCTCACAAGGATAGTAACACATGTTCAATTCCCCATGAGGATGGTTCTGTGCGCGTGATGAAATAAAGCTATATTTGCAAAATGTAAGCAGGATCCTGTATCTTGGTTTTTTTCATTTATTTACTTGAGTTTTACATAGCGCTGGCTAGACCCGAAGGTATCAAAGCGCTTTACCTGAGGGAATTTACATAGGTTACAAGTTACACATTGTTATAGAAGATACATCAGTTAAAGTTACATCAGTTGGTTCGTGGCATGTAGAAGGGTAAGGGGGTAATGTAAAAGGGCAACGGGGAGGGAGATAAAGCAGAGAGACGAAGCAAAGTCTGCCCAATGTCCGGCTGGGTAGGTGATAGCTGAGGGGGAAGTCCACAGCTCATCGCCTCTATAGCTATCAAAGTAGCTACACCAGGCATCGGTCAAAAAGTTACGTCTCTACGGTCGTTGGTAAGATTCACAGGTTCCGTATCATGATGGGTGCGCAGGATGGGGGTGGCGGGTGGGGAAAATGAGCGAGGTCTGGTCGGTGTCCACTATGGGAGCTGTCGTATTCATACCATCTGTGCGGCGTGGCCAGCGTCCACCGCTACTCTCTCTCCTGCTGACGTGATTTTGAGTGCTCTTCCTCGGGGTACGGCCTCATCGATTTGTTGGGCTACGGTCCGAAATGCATCAGGCGCCATTTTAGGGTCAGTCAGGCTCGGGCGTTCCCTACAGCCTTTGCTGCAGTGAAAGCCGGTTTCCACAGGAGCGGAGCCCCTAGCCAGAGGGAAGCGTGGAAGTTGCATACCGTATATGATCATTTCATAACAATTTTTTTGTAATTATTATATTTTAAGACCATTAGGAAAGGTTAGTCCCCACAAGACCGGTTCCACACATCGATTTCGCAACTTGCAAAAAATGACGAAATCGGCAGTTTTGAGGAAATGCAGCGATTTTTTTTATAAAATTTGGAAAATTTGATCCATGCCGCATTATCCAGGGGTGGATGGTGACAATTTTCGTTGTTATAAATACATTTGCATTGCTGTCAATCTTCTATACAGACAATGGTCAATGAGGCCAATTTTTTTCCACCGTGCCCTCGAACAAGCTAAAATGCATTGCATAGTAGTATATCGCCATCAAGTGGTTATTTCAAGAATTACGCTGCAGATCATTCTTAGAGGAACTCGAGTCTGTTGAACGATCTTTGAAATGACATTTACTGCTACGGACTTTCTAATGAAACCAGGGCCACAGACTACATGAATAAAGGTGTATATGTATACCCACGTTTTAAAAATGCATGGCAATTGGCAATGAAAGCATATTAAGTAGACTGAGCTATGGAGACATTACTAGATAACAGGGCCTACATTTATAAGAAAAATAACTGAAAGCAGTAAGTACAAAGGTATTTAGCAGTTTATATAGTACCCGTATCATGAGCCATTAACAATGCAATCCGCTGTAATTATCAAAGTAAATTATAGGTGTTGTTATTGCCCACGTAACTGGCACTCATTTTGAAAACAAGAGAAGGATGAAAAGGTGAGTTATCCGCAATGAGATTTGAATATTTGACCTTGACACTGCCTACAGATTTTCAGGGTCGGGTTGGGACTAAAAATTCGTCCAGATAAGCAAAAATGTGGCCCTAGCTTTGCACCTGGCAAGGGCAGCACCAATCATCTCAGGACACCTACCTGGCCCCATATTCTACGTAATGTGAATTGTATTTAAGGACTGCTTCAACTACATTAGGTAATGTTATGAGCAGGAGCAGCTCCACACTTGTTTACAACACATATTGAGCAGTTTGCAGTAACATGCACACCCCAGAAAACACTTTAGACATAGGCCATAATCCACTCACAAATCTGTCCATTTATATATAAAAGATCTAGGGCCTCATTTACAACTAAACGACGTAGCGCGGCGCTGCAAACCATTTTGTTGCGCCGAGCTGCATGATTTAAAAGCACTGGGATGCGTCATATTTGCAACAATTTGATGCATCCCTGTGCTTTCCCCTGCGCTGGCGCACAATTTGCTGCCAAAGCAGGTGCCCTTGCACCATAGTGCAAGGCTTCCAGTGTTGCGGGGATGATTCCATCCTAAAGTTACAAGCCTCTTTGTGCGAGGGGATGAGTCTGGTGCATACATCCATCTCAGTCTCAGCCTGCGAAAGTTACCATTCCTGCTCTGCATCTCTTTGTCCCCCTTCTCCCAAAATCTGTAACAACCAAAATAAAAGGGCCAGTCGCCATGTTAGGTAACAAATGAAGACAAGGCAGTACTAAGGTGAGATTAACAAGCCTATTTACGAATCAGAAGCCATCATTTACGAAGGACAATGACACAAGCCAATGACAAGTATGGGCCGAGAGTGGGTGGGGCTTCTATTCCATACTCCAGTACAGTAAGTCTTTCAAAGCAGCGTATGCGCACTCACTCTAGGCTCGACCTAAAAAGGAGGTCGATTCTGCAATGGAAGAACCCAGAGCAAAGAGCTCTGAGAATCAAGATGATGATTTTGAAAGGGATCATAAGCAAAAGTATATGTAAGGCTCTCAATTGCGAGAATAATAGTTCCACATCAGAGAAACCCTGGGTTTTACAGGCAAAGACCGACAGTAAGAGGGGTTTTATTCACAATATATGAGTCATGATGCGGGTGACCTGATTCTCCACGATGTTAAAGGAAATTTTATATAAACTGTGGAAAGATCCAGATAAATCTGCCATTCTGCGTACAAGAGATATTAGATCAGAAATTTTGAAAAAGATTTTCCTCAAACTTCTAAGGTTAACACTATTTTGGCTTCAATGGCACCAACTTCCAAGCTTTTATCAGAGAATTTCAGCCTACCACATGTCGTGGAGGCTTTGCTTAATAGGGCTGATGTCGCTTCTAATTTATCAGTTAAGCATATCCCACACCCAAGTATTACTTAAACACGTTTAATACCTATAAGACTACATATAGGAAAATGAAGAGACCCCCACTAATATTCTAGCAAACATGAAACTGGTTTTCAAATAAATCTCAATGTCACATTTGATAGCTTGTGGGCAGCCGCAGCATTGGTTGGGGCTTCATTAGCTAGCCCTAGACTGTCTTGGATGAACTCATGAAAACTAGACCAGTCGGGGAGGTCTACTTAAAAAATTACATTTAAGAATACAGCTCCCTTCTACGAGGTTAGGACTGGAGGTGTGCCTCCGTAGAGCTGCAGACACTTTATATTAGCCTATTTCAAAGTGGAATTCTCAGCTAAACTCAACACATTCCCATTCATAAAACTTAATCATCAAGAGGTATTCAGAAACCTTCATTCTGTAGGTAAAGTAAAACTTAATTACCGCATCTAAAACGTAGCTGGTGTCCAGTAATCTCTCTAATTCCCAAAAATTCATAAGTATGTCAAAGAAAAGCGACAGACCGAAACCGGTCGAGGACACAACCTGCCCGATGTACTTGGCAAACGAGAACCTATAAGGAAACAGAGAAAACAGTCCGCCTTTCAAAAAAACGTCCAACGGTCTTAATAGTATCTCAATCCACTGATACCACCACTAAATAGTTGCCACCTTACCTGTATGCTCGAACGGCAACGCACTGATGTTAACGGAGTTCATGAAAATTCAGGGATGCAAAATCTACTTGCCGCTTCCGCATTTATAAAACCACGCTCGAAAGCGTCTGACGTCTACCTCACTAAACTATGACATGACATCGAAAGCGGACTAAAACCAGTAACCGCCATATGTAAACAGAATCAACATGATAGATTTTCAATCACCCCAAGTGCTACTAGTGGAGTTTCTATAGAGAATATTAGCATATTTATGCTCTATGAACTTATCAAACAAATTATTGTTTGGCAAATGCTGGTAAATACTTCCACCAAATCACGATGAATAACCTACCGCAATATACGATCATCACAAGAATTAATCCTGCAAAATTACTGCGTTATTGAGTGCATACAATCTGACGTCTACGTTGGGAACTTATCAAACAATGTATTGTTTGACAAATGCTCATGAATACTCCAACCAAATCACCATGATTAACCTCCACTAAACATGATCATAACAAAAAGTGTCCTACAGAAATTGCCGAATTGTTAAATGCATACCATCTAACATCTACGTTCGACTGCTAAGTACCAGACACCTAAGTTTGCTGAACATGGTAAATGAAGCGATGGTCTCCAAGTAAGATCCTAAACAAGAATAATAATCTGAACAGCCAAAGAAAATAAAGTTGAAGTATCAGTGAGTGAAAATGAAAATACTAGTGAAGAAATACTAAACAAAATGTGAAAAGAAACCAGAAAAAACAGAAGTAATAATTGTATGAACGAGACCGTACTTACAGACTCTATGCTTTATA
The DNA here is from genome assembly GCF_964204655.1 of Triturus cristatus. Classification (NCBI taxonomy): domain Eukaryota; kingdom Metazoa; phylum Chordata; class Amphibia; order Caudata; family Salamandridae; genus Triturus; species Triturus cristatus. The sequence goes on from NC_140586.1 coordinate 15,886,034, forward strand.
AAAAGCACAACATTTCCAATTTATCATTAAGCCCTGCAGGTATCAAAGTATGTAGATGTTTGGTCCACCATACTTCCCTTTGAGCTAAAATCTTAGAATTATCTATGCCTGTTTGTACTGGAATGATTTCTAAGATCATGAACTTCAATTGAGCGATGGTATGCTGCTGTTGTAACCAGTGTGATATTACGTACGACTTCAAACTTTTTGTCCGGATTGAACTTTTTTGTTCGGAAATCCGAATCTTGATTTTCCGTGAAGTTTTGCCAACGTACAAAAGTCCGGAAGGACATTTAATGGTATAGACAACATTGACACTATTACAGTCTCCAATATATTTGAGTGAAATACGTTTGCCTGAGTGTGGATGATTTATAATGTTGCCTATCATTACATTATGACAGTTAACACAATTCTGACATTTGCGCATACCGGAAAACATTTCTGAATCTCTATGATAAGTTCTTTTCAACAATTCTTTAAGATTATTGCTTCGTGTGTAAGCAAAAAGAGGTGGTTCATCAAATAAGCCATTAAATTCAGTTTCTTTTTGGAGTAATTCCCATCTAGATTTTATAATTTTTCTAATATTAACCGAATTTGTGGAGTATTTAGAAACAAAAACCAATCGGTTCTGTGCCTCCAGCGATTCTGATTTGGGGGAAAGTAACGCACTCCGCTGAATTTGACTTGTCTTGGCCACTGCTTTTTCCAACTCGTGATCGGGGTAACCACGTGCTTTAAATTTTGCACACTGTTCTCCTAATGCTTTCTCCAGCTGACTACCATCTGAAGTAATTCTTTTAGTACGTAACACTTGTGAAAAAGGCAAATTTTGCAATAATGAAGGTGGATGAAAGCTAGAAAACATCAAGAGATTGTTCCGATCTGTTGGTTTAGAATAAATAAATAAATATAGGATATAGCCAGTTGGGAGCTGGCCTTATGCAATTCAGCACCAAATTTAGTCCAAGATAGAGATATCTTCATTCTGCATAGTATTTAAGAAATGAATGAGCACTGCTTTAGATGGAACAATCCCCTTAAAAACCAGTAAGAACCCCCAGCTGCGGCATAAAATTCAATGGTTCTCACAAGAGCTAAGAGCTAAGCCAATATCCTTACTGATTTCTTGTAGGTGGCACCCTCTGCTTCTGTGCCCTGGCTTCCATTTAATGAGTCTCTCAGCGGTTCCTTACGGGAACCCTTGGCAAAAATAATCCTTGTGCCTATCAGTTGATAGCTGAATTGCCTGCTGATACAGGCCAGGACCATGGGTCCAGAATTCTTAACCTTTCATCCCTCGCCGGAAACTTTAATAGTGTAAAGCTCCTCCTCTAGAGCAACAGCATGTTCTTTGGGACTTAATTTCACTCCCAGGACATTTTGTTGCTTTATGAAGCTGTGTCCTCTTCACCAGTGCCTTCCTGGGGACACTCCACCTCATTTCTCCTTATACAGTGAACCAGATCTTACACTCTGTGCACCTGTGTACTGTGTGCTCCCTCCTTTATTGAAGACTCGCCATGGTAATCCATTGGGTGTATGACCTTTTTGTGCTTCTCCCACATCCGTGACCATTGGCTGTTGACTCCTGGCTCCCTCCTTCGCGTGCCCCCGTAGCTCTGTCTGTGACTGGCTGGACCCTTCATGAGTTCGGAACCGTAGAGCTCCCGCTTCTATAGGGGACGTGAGCTGCGAAAATTGTTTACCCTCTCCTACTTCTTTCTGTCAACGGCCATAGGCAAGGATAAACCTGCCTGTTCCACCTCTATGCAAATGAGGATGAACCAGTGCACCACTAGCCCCGCTAATGACCATTCGGGCCCTACCTCCGCCCCCCCTTCGAGTGACCTTACTGTCATTCTTTAGGTCATCCAGACATCGCAGGCTGCATTGGAGGTGAGGGTCGGTGAGGTTAAGATGGATGTGGCTTTGTTCCGTCAAGATCCCCGCAATGCTATTGCCCGAATCATGGAGGCTGAAACTTGGCTATCCATGGTCGAGGTCGAAGTCTCCACTCTTATGTACCAGGTTTCCACGCTACTTGCTTGCACGTCCAAGCTGCATAGACGCGCTGAGGGTGTAGAAAATTGCTCTCTGCGTAACAAAATTCACGTAATTGGAGATCCTGAGAGTGTTGAGTATGCAGGTCCACAACAGATGGCAGACTTTATCGAACGTTGAATTAAATCCTGGATGCCCAGTGACTGTTTGTTCTCTTGGTTTGTGGTTAAAAGGGCCCATCGAGCCTTAGCACCTAGACCTCCTCTTGGTGCACAACCCAGAGCAATAATAGCTTGCATCTTCAATTACAGAGACAGGGATGTGTTTCTCCGGGAGGCCTGGTTGCGTTCTGACCTCTGCCACACAGACACCAATTTTCTCCTTTTCCCTGACTACATACGTGAGGTGCAGCAACAAAAACGTTCCTACCTGGAGGTCAAACAAAAGTTGTGAGCTATGGGGCTACAATATCAACTGTTATTTCCAGCTAGTCTCTGTTATTCACATTAACAAGCCAAATTTTTTCGTCAACCTGTAGTTGACGTGGCAGTGGCTTACAGAGGACCGCCTGATGTATAAGTCTGCCTCCTCCTCGACAAGCCACCGAATTACTGCTTCTGCCTCACTCATGTTCACTACCCAAGCACTGCAGACAGGGCACTCGGTCCCTGGACCAGGCTCGAGCCCTGCTTCCGAGATGGCTGATGGGGGACTGGGGTCTGACAGACGTCCCGCCTTGCCGTCCGCCGTTGCGGCTGTTCCAGCTGTTCCGCTTCTGGGTTCTGATGTCTCTCACAGTCCTATGGTTTAACTACGTTCACATGTTTCATTACTTCTCACGTTGCTTTAAATCTACTTCACAGCCAGGTAATTCAACTGGCTTTGAACTCTATTGGCTGCACCCACTCTTGATTTCTATCTTGTCTTGTTTCCCTCTCGGCCATGTTCACTTGAACATTTTCATTGCCACAGGGTCCCTCTGTGACTTCATTCTGACAGCTGCTTTCTCCACCTGTTTTGGTTGCACACACTCCTGACTTAAACGTTGCCTTGTTTGCTTTTTAGCCATGTTACTTGCCTTGCTAGCTATAGTCGTCTTTAAGGTCCCCTCTACTTTCAGGGGTTTCCCCCCTCTTTCCTGTTTTTTGCTGTGGGATGGAGGCTGCTGTCTTACTGTTTTCTCCTGTCCTCCTGGGGTTCCCCCTTGAAGTACTTATGACATTGTTTCTATTGTTCTTTCTCATGTATCTTTTTTACAGGGCGACAGATGCTACTAGGCCAGAAGTATGGGGAGGGTGGGAGTTGGGGGCGGGGTTTTATTTGCATGATTTTGTGTGCTGTAGTTGTTTACCTTTTCCTTCCTTTTTCAGGCTCTGTCATGAACTCACCTTACTTATGTACATGGACTTGCAATAATGAACATTCATCATGTTCCATTAGAATAGTCTTTATTCTCCCATCAGACTCCATGGGCCCCACTCCTAAGACGCTCACTATTCACTCCTTGCAATACCTTTATCCCCCACACACTTGATTTTTTGGGGTTTTGTCCTGGAATGTTAATGGACTATTAGACCAAGTGAAGCGAAGTTTGTTTCTATGTGCCACCCTCTTCGCTGCCTGCTTGTCTTAGGGACCTTTTACACCTTTGTTCATGTCTCCCACTGTGGCTTACAATAATAGAGGACGACTTTAATGCAGTGGCTGACCCTCATCTAGATAGTACTGGGATTCCCACTGCCTCTCGGGAAGTCTGCACCTGCCGACTCTCTGACTGGACCACCACTCTGAGTCTGTGATGCTTGGAGATCTTGGCACCCTCGCCTCTGGCAATTTACACACACACATCAGCAGCTCACCATAACTGCTATTGGATAGATCTAATTTTCTACCTGCCCTTGATGGACAGCTATCGACTCAGATCCAGCCTCTGCCCATGGGATTTCGGACCATTCGCCTTTACTCCTTTCTCTTGGGCATCCATCGCAGGGGTAATCTGGTGTCTCCATTTGCCTACTTCCATAACAATGAGGGATCAATTGCACAGGTGGGAACCATATTGTCTGCCAGTAAGGCGAAGCTTCTCTGCTTTGCTAAGGATTATTTTAGAGCCCAGGAGCGTGACCGTCCTGGCCTCATTATCTGTCTAGACGAGCGTACCCTTTGCCTGGAGCAGCAACTACAGTCCAGTCCGCAAGCTACTATTTATCACTAATTATATCTTATCAGCAAAAGATATTTGGATGCACTCCCTTGAAGTGGCCAAATACCTCTTGCGAGCCACGACGGCCGGGTTTTATGGCTAGGGAGACAAAAATGGGGAACTGCTTTATTGGTTGGTCTCCCGTCCACTGGCCAATAGGATTGTTCCTGAAATTCTGGACGATTCTGATGGCTCTTGGCAGTCCATCCCCAAGATTGCTCAAACTTGAACTCAATATTATCGAAAGCTGCTCGAAAACATTGGGCAGGGAGGCTGCCATATCCAGTTCCTTTCTTGACTCAGTTACTCTCCCAGTCCCGTCGGTTATACGAACACTTTACGTCAGAGAAGAGTGGGGAGACATTGTCCGGCTTGGTACCTGGTAAGACTCTGGGCCCTGATGGCTTTCCCATGGAGTATTGCTCTGTTTCCTGATACCCTTATTCCTCATCTTTTATCGCTTTACAAGGAGGCCTGCAACTTGGGTTACTTTCCAGTGGAGTTAGATTTGGCCACTATAAGAGTAATACCCAAGAAGCAACCTCCCTCTACGTCCTGTGCGAGTTATCACCCGATATCACTCCTGAATTGCGAGGTTAAAATCTTTGTACCGATATTGGCCAATCGGCTCAAACAGGTCCTAACCGGGTTGGTGCAGCTGGACCAATGTGGCTTTTTGCCATCCCGGAGAACGAGACACTGTATCCGTAGGCTCCACATGGCCCTGACCCACCATCGACTGTCTCAAGACAGCACTGCTTCTCATAGATTTTGAGAAGGCTTTCAACACGGTGGACTAGGACTATCTGCTATTGGTGCTGATTCGAGCTGGTTTCGGGAAACCAATCGGGGACATGTTTCGGGTCCTCTTTCAAACCCTACTGCTCAGGTCCGTGTCAATGGGGTCCTTTCCTATACCTCTAATACAGAACTAGGGACTAGGCAGAGCTGCCCCCGTCTCCTCTCCTTTTTGTTCTAGCAGTAGAACACCTGGCCCAACTCATCCGGACCGATCCCCTATACGCTGGATGGGTCTGGAGAGCGGGACACGAGAATTGCATTGCCCTGTACGCCGATGATGTACTGCTTTATCTTGCGGACCTGGCAGTGAGTGGGCCCCGATGTCTTCAGTTGCTTGAAAGCTTCGAAAGAGCCTCTGGTCTTAGGATGAACCACTCTAAATTGGAACTGGTCCCCTTGAAACCATCTAGAGACTGCTACGACTGGCAGAAAAACATTCCGCTCCTCCCACTTAGTTTTACATATTTGGGCACATGGGTCGCTTTACATCTGGAACTCACATGGACCCTTCATCTTCAGCCTCTGTTTCTCAAAGCTAAGTCTGACCCCTTCAAATTGCAGATTCTCCCCCTAAGTACACTGGGGTGCATTGACTTATACAAGGTGATGATTCCTCCACGATTTTTCTGTTTTCCAAAACTTCCCACTCTATTTGCCTCGGACGTGGTTTCATGACCTGGATGGTGCCCCGAAAACTGTGGCGGGATTCAAGGTCACTTTGTCAACTGGTCTTCTATGATGGTGGCCTGGGGATGACCAATCTCTATCTTTACTATTTGTCCTCTCACCTTCTTGTTCTTCATGATTGGTTTAATGGGGGATGGTCTGACCCCACCTATCGTTCGGGACTTTCATTATGGGTTTCCCAGATTTACAGGCCATGCTTTATGGATCTCCGGTCTCTCTCTCTCTCTAGGCCCCTGGTAACTCGAAAGCTGTTCCTCGCATGGAGAGCTGCACTTTGAAATGTTTAATGGGAGAATAGGCTTACACAGTAAACCCCGCTTTGGCATGGCACCTTGTTGAGGGAAGTGGCAGTAGTTGGCGGTTTTTGATCCTGGGATCTTATTATCATCACACAAATAGGATATGTATGGTCAGAGACACGCATCCGTTCCTTCCAAGATTTTGAACAGACATATAACCTTACCCATACCCAATTTTTAAAATGTCTCCAACTCAGACATGCTCTTCACAATTACTCCTTGCCAACCGTCACTCTTCCGATATTCAATCATTTGGCCATGGGGGTATCTCCCAGATCCCCTGCACTCTCATTATTAATTCCCTTGGCTTGTTGGATCGCCTTTGAACCTGCAGAGAGTACAGGGTGGGCCCTATGGAAGAAGAGGACTTGCTGATTTCTCCCAGTGAACTTACTTCCTCTTCCCGATAAAGACTTATCCAAAACTATTACCTCTACTAAGCGTATCTCTCCCCAGCCCGCCTATATCGTGCAGATCTGCGTCCCACTTCAGCATGTCCTCGCTGTGGCGTTGATCCAGCTGATTTTTATCATATGGTATGGGCTTGTGCAGTGATACACCGGTATGGGGTGACCCGAGGCTGTGCAATGGATGCCCCTATTTCCCCTACATTGGTGGGATGGAGAAGGGGTGTGGGTTGGTGTACGCAACAGGAGCGTGTGTGTTTTTTTTAACTCCATTGGGTGCCCTCAGAAACATAGATGGGTGTTGTGAGAAGTTGACCTGATATATGCTGTACACTAGTTCTAGTGGGCACCTTGTATCAGTCCAAACAACCCCTTATTGGTTATAGGTTAAAGACCACCTTTATTGAACGTTATCCTAGTGGTAGCTGTGGAGAGCAGCCTTCAGGCCAAGTCTTGAAGGAATGTAAAGCAGCTTGTTTTACCAGCCTATAATCTCTTGAGTCACTAAATGAAAGATATCCACACCAGGTATATATATAAAATGTATGTATTTATTACTAAACACGACCTCCTAGTCTCTTTGAGACTAGAGGTCAAAACACATAAGTTACACTTCAATAATCACAGTAAAACAGCACAATACACGTCAGGCCCTAGGGGTGAGCCAAACCATAAACTAAAATAGTGGTATAAGAACCACGACTTAACTAGACACAAGGGCCTAGAGCCTGTAGAATCGCTGGGACCCCAAGGAACCACCCAAGATAGTGACACAGGGGACCCACGGGGCCGTGTGCAGTCTGTGAACACAGCCGCGAGCTCCCGTTCGCTTCTATGGGGAAAGTTGCGATTAGATTTTTAAAGATTAGGGACACTTAGAAATGAGTCAGGACCAAACCCTTTTGGACTTAGGAAGTTCTAGGGCTAGCACCTACGGGAGCACTGGAGTACTCGTGTTACCTCACCTAGGGAAGCCGGGTGCATAGGTGTCTTTTGGTTTCGGGTCGCGTCGTCGATTTCCATGGGAGCTGGCGAAGAAGTGCTGCTGCCGTGAAGATGCGAAGTGTCCGAAGAGATCCAAGCCTGGATCAAAGATGAGAAGAACCTGAAAGTAGAGGGGACAGAGTCTGGGTCACTTGCCAGTGACCAGGAAGGCGATGAGCAGATGCCCACCGATGTCTGGTGATTTCAGGTGAAAGAGGTGAAGCTTGACTCTTCAGTCACGAGGTCCAGGAGGCGTCGAGGATGACCAGGAGCTGGATTCGAGCTATCCCATGAAGGATGTCAAGTGCTGCAGTGTCGGTGCCCGAATTGGACACAACAAGCCTTGGCAACAGCAACCCATGCAGAAAGAGAAGAAATACTTTGGTGCAGACAAGCAAGATCTAAGGGACTCACCACTTGGTGGGGAGTCGGGGCATGTCTGGATCAACCAGGAAAGCCCAAGGAAATACCAAGTTACCCCCTCAGGGACCCACCAGTCAACGGACCAGGGATCGCGAAGGGACCTCGAAACGAAACACAAAATGGCGGTCCACGGGTCACTCGGAATGACCAGACCGACAAACTCAAATTCAGTGCTCGAGGTGGGGGCTACAAGTTAGCCCAAGCACGACTTCAAGTGACGTTGAGAAGTCAATGCACTTGCAGAAATGCACGGTGGCCAGGAGTTCCGGTTCCACGCTACTCACGAGGGCTGCGGGTCTCAGCTTTGCTGGGGACTCGGGTCGGCCTCTGAGATGTCTGAAAATCCTCTTCCTGGGCTGCAAATATTTAGGAGTCCGGCGGGAGCTTCGATGATGCTGACCGGCAAATTGCTTCGTTGGTGCCTGCCAAGCAGGGGAGTCATTCCTTGACCCCAAGGGAGACTTCTTCAGTCCGCTCATCTTGAGCAGAACGTCGAAGGTCCAGGATTCAGCTTCAGATTTTCGTCCATGGTAATCTAAAGTCCTAAGGACAGGGGTCCCATACTTATACTAAGGTAGGGGGTTGGACATACTCTGGGGGCCCACCTATGGGAGGGTTTGGAAAGAGCGGTGGCTACACCCATTTCCTTTGTCCAGTTTGACGCCAGAGCAGGGTCTGGAAGCCCCTGAACCGGTTTGAGCTGGACTATGCACAGGGACACCAAATGTGCCCACAGTGCAGGACTTCAAAGCACTCAGAGAGTGCTCCTACCCAGTCCCAATACACATAAGCCTGTCTGGGAGGTGGTTACACCTCCCTGTGACGGAAGCCTATTGTCCAGGCCTCCCCTGCTGGAGTTTCGGTCAGCAGCAGGAGGCCAAACCTGTGTCTGTGGCTTCAGCATCCATTTTGTGATGCCAGGGCTCTATTAAGTTTCTACTGGGTATACCAGTGCTGTCATGTCTCTCCCTCTAGAAGGGTGGGATCATACTGTCACACCAGTTACTGGTGTGGGAGTATGATTCAAAGGTGTTTGACACCAAACACGACATGTTTCCGTGCAGCCAGTCCAAAGTTAGCATTTACCGTTTGGTTATAATGCACTTAAGAATATATGGTCAGGCTGCACTACCAACCGCATCAGAGAAGGGTCTCCGAACGCTGCAGAGGGGCTCTGTTCATGCAGGGGCACCCTCTCACATAAGAACCAAGCACTCTGCCTTCAGGATTGATAAGGCCTGCCATAGGAGTGACTTATAGGTTTGTGTGTGTGTATATATATATATTGATATAGGTAACCTATATCACAGTAAGAGGTGCATGCACCACCTTACCCAGGCTGCAGTAGCAGACCTGTGGTGTCATTTTGGGTAGCTTTCCAGGGGTGGCATAATACATGCTTCAGCCCCTGGTAGGCCTCTTGAGTACCTATGCCCTGGGTATATAGTATACCATATACTAGGGGCTTACAAGGGCACCTCAGATCCAATCTGAACTGTACCTAAAGTACATGGAATCATTTTAGAGAGGCAGCAGCTACGCTGGAACTCTGATTAGGATGGTCCCAGCCAGACTAAAGTCGAAAAACAGTGAAACACCAGCAAAAAGTGGGGGTAAACATATGAAGCAGATCCTACTCTCCTACAGGTGTGGGCAGAAATGGTTGGGTCAGCTTACGTAACTTGTCATGGACTTGTATTTGTGAACGTTCCTCCGATTTATTGTGCATTACACAGTACGAGTGCCGCATGTTTATCCCTGCCATCTTCGATGCCCTAAAATGTAATAAAGTTTGTTTATCAAAAATATGTTTGCAGGAAACTGACAGCGCACTGGTCCAGATTTAAGTTCCTTGCTGCTGATATAGGGAATGAAAGTACTTACTTAAATATGCTTTGAAAATATAATAATGATTATCTGTAGAAGAAGTTTGTGTAAGCTGATAATCCTCAAAACAAATATAATAGCTATGTGGACATGAATGTGACATGGACTGTTGCACCTTGTATAGAGATGAGCAATTGTTTTACAGTATTAACAAACAAAAAACATGATAACTTTGAAACTACAGCTACCACTATGCACTGTGATCTCTCCCCTCTCCCACCCGCTCTCCCCTGTCCCCCACTCCCTCCCACCTTCCCTCCCCTGTCCCCCTCTCCCTCCCGTCCCTCTCCTTCCTCTCTGCCCCCTCCCTCCCCTCTCCCTCCACATTTAAACCTTCTTTCGTCTCCATCCCTCCCCTCTCTCTGATCCATCCCCTTTGTCAAGGCACTCCCTCCCCATTCTCCTCTTCCCTCTCCTCCCTCCGTGTCTTCTCCCCTCCGTGTCTTCTCCCCTCCCTTCCTCCCCTCACCTACCAACCCTGTCTACTTCCAACCTCTTTTCCTTCCTTCCCCACCCCTTTCCCCAACCTCCCACCCCTCCTTCCACTCCCCCTTCCCCTTCCACCCCATCCCACCCCACCTTCCAGCCCCACCTTCAAACTCTCACCATCCTTCCCCTCCCTCCCACCCTTCCTTCCCTTTCTCCCACCCTTCCTTCCCTTTCTCCCACCCTGCCTTCCCCTTCCCCCAACCCACCCCTCCTTCCCCTTTCCCACCCCCCTATCCCTTCCTCCTACCCTCCTTTCCCTTCCAGCCATCTCTCCCTCCCCACTCTCCCTCCCTTCTCACCCTTTCCTCTGCTCTCTAGCCTCCCTCCCACCCTTATTTCTCCTCTCCCCCACTCCTCCCACCCCTCCCTCTCCCCCTTCCACCCCTCCCCTCTCCCTTCCACCCCTAACCCTCCTCTCTCCCTTCCATCCCTCTCACTCCCACTGCCCCTCCCCATTCCTCCTACTGCAGAACACATTTCGAAAAAGCATCTGTCTAGCCTACTGTCTAAGGTACATCAGTTGCTCTCCAAGGGTGACATCAAAGGATGCCAGACTCCAAGAGAGACTAAGTTTATTATTCACCCTACATCCTCGTTCTGAGAAAGGACAGAGGCCTCAGGCCTGTCCTGGACCTTTTATCCCTGAATGCCTTCCTGTGGAAGGATAGTTTCAGAATGTTCACATTGGCTCAGATCCAATCTCTTCAGGACCTCGGAGACTGAATGGTGTCTTTGGACTACCAGGGCCTATTTTTCATATTCCTGTCCTGCAATCCCTGTGGTTCAAGGTGGGTCAGGAGCTCTTACAATTGCAGTGCTCCCCTTGGCCTTTCCTCTGCCCTTTGGGAATTAATTAAAATTATGACAGTAGCTCCTGTCTGTCTTTGGAGGTTGGGAGTTTCCATATTCCAATGCCTTGATGACTGGCTTATAAAGCAGAGCTCCTCACAGGTAATTATAGTCCATCCCTGGATGATGGCGGAACTCCTACATCATTGGGTTTCACCCAAAAATAGGTGAAGTCCTACCTGATTTTCTGACAGAAGCTTTCTTTTTTTGGGGCGATCCCTGATACGGTGAGGTTCAAGGCTTTATCTCCAACGCAGTGCATCCAAGACATTCAGGCTATGATCTCAATATTTCAGGTTCTTTCCTGGTTCCCGGTGTGGATGGCTTTGATGCTTCTTGGCTTGTTAGCATTGTACATCTTCCGTGCTAGCAGGGCAATTGGCAATCCTGAAGTGGAACCTGAAATACTAGGAGAGCCTAAGACCTGCTGTGGTGACAGACTGATGAAAAATAGTCCTGCAGCAGACCAGTCTCCCTTTCCCAAGCAGAGGTATCAGTGGTGACAGGTGCAACACTATAGGGCCGAGTTTGTTTGTAGGAGAGTAGGATCTGCACTTATGTTGCCCCCACTTTTTTCTGATGTATACACTGGTTTCCGGCTATAGTCAGGCTGGGTCCCTGCTAATCAGGGCCCCAGTGTCTCTGTTCTCTCTAAATGACTTGGTGTGCATATTAGATGCACTAGTGATTGGATACTGTGGTACCATATGAGCCCCTAGTATATGGTACCTTAAGTATCTAGGGCATAGGTACTTCACAGGCCTACCAAGGGCTGAAGCATGTCTTATGCCACCCCTGGGAAGCATTCTCAATCTGACACCACAGGCCTGCTACTGCAGCCTGTGTGAGGTAGTGTTAGCACTCCTCACCGAGATATAGGTTTCTGTATCTCACCATACACACACATATAAACCTATCAGCCACCCCTATGGCAGGCCCTATCAATCCTGAGGGCAGGGTGCTTGGTTTACAATGTGAGGGGGTGCCTCTGCCTGAGCAGGGCCCCTCTGCAGCTACCAGAGTCTATTCTCTATGACTGTTTGCGGATGCGGTTAAACCATATACTCTTAAGTGCATTAAAATGCTAACTTTGGAATGACTGCATCAAAACATGTCGTGTTAGGTGTCAAACAACTTGGAATCATACCCCCACACCAGTAACTGGTGTGGGAGTATGATCCCACCCTTCTAGAGTGGACGACATGTTAAACAATAGAAATCCTATAGAGCCCTGGCATCACAAAATGGATGCCACCAGCACAGACACTGGGCTGCCCTCCTGCTGCTGACTGAAACTCGCAGTGGAGGAAGCCCAACAAAAGGCATCCTGTCACAGGGACGTGTCTCCACCTTCCAGACAGGATTTAGTGTATTGGGGCTGGGTGGGTGCACTCCTAGAGTGCTTTGAAGTCCTGCACTGGGGGAGCAGTAGGCTCCTCTGTGCATATGCCAGCTCAAACCGGTTCAGGGGCTACCTGTCCCTGCTCTGGCGCGTAACTGGACAAAGGGAAGTGGGTGTAACCACCCCCTCCCCTGAGCCTCCTAGAGGAGTGGTCATAGAGCTAGTCCCTCCCCTATCTTCACTATAAGATAGCAAGCTTTGTCATTGCAAATCAGATAACCCTGGACGACGCTCTACAAAGAAGAATCCTGGCCCTTCGACGTTCCACTACCTTTGGAAGACAGAAGAATCTCCCTTGGAGTCAAGGAGTGACTCCCCTGCTTGGCAGGCACCAAAACCTTAATCAACGGTTGCAAACTTTCCCGCTCCCGCTGGAGTTCGAAGTCCCTGCTGCCCCGGAAGTGGATTTCCTGACTTCTCGACGGCCATTGTGAGTCCCCAGCAAAGCTGTGGTGAGTGGACCCCACGAGTGACGAGGAACAGCAATACCCGGGGACCGTGCACTATTGTCGAGTGCAAACCCTTCACGACGTCCTACGGACTTGGGCATTGGACCATTTGTGGCCCAAGCCTCCAGCAGGTTTTGCAGCGAAAATCAGAGGTCTACCCCGTCCCGAGTGACCATGGGCTTCTATGAAGCATTTCCTGAAGAGGCGTCATTGCGATCATTGGACCAGTTGTGGCCCAAGCCTCCAGCAGGTTTTGCAGCGAAAATCAGAGGACTACCCCATCCCGAGTGACTGTGGGCTCCTGTGACGCATTTCCTGAAGAGGCGTCTTCGCGATCGCTTGTCCGCTGGCTAGTGGGTCCCCGAAGACTTTCCTATCGACTAAAAGGGCTCCCCTGTTTTCTCCAGGCCTGCCCTCACTCACCCTTGCTGGGTGAGTCCCTCAGACCTTGCTGTCCTGCAGCATCGACTTTCTTCAGTCTACACAAGACTTGCAGTTGCCAAGGCTTGTTGGCTCCAATTTGGTTGCCGACACCGCCATCAGCCTCAGACGTCGTGGGACACTCTGAATCCAGCTGCTGGTCATCGTCGAACTCTCCTGAATCTCGAGAGCGAAGAGTCAAAAAACCATCAACGACCTGAAATCACCCGACCTCTGTGGTCATCCATCTTCCTGGCCACCGGTCACTGGCAAGTGACTTTGAACACTGTCCCTTCAATTTTCAGGTCGACTCCATCTTGAATCCACCCTTGGATTCCACCAGACACTTCTTCAGTCGACGCAAGCAGCAAGTCTTCTTTGGTCTCCATAGAAAACAGCGACGTGACCCGACACCAAAAGACACCTATGCACCCGGCTTCCCTTTGGTGAGGTAACTCGTGCACTCCGGTGCCCTAGTGTGTGTTGGCCCTCGAAGTACTTACCTTGTAAGTGGCTTGCTTGTAAACTTCCTCGAAGTACCCTAGAACTTTAAAAATCCAACCTCGACTTGCACCATTATAATCAATAAGGAACCCCCGGCTGTGTTCACACACTGCACGCGTCTCCCGTGGGCCTGTTACTTACCTGCTAACACTGCTGTAGTCCAGCCCCAGCGATTCCCCAGGCCCTAGGTCTTGTCATTTTGCAAGTCTACATTCTTATACCATTTTTTTAGTATATGGTCTGGTACGCCCCTAGGACTCCAGCCATATTTGTGCTTAATTTATTGTGAAACGTTGACAGTTGAATGTGTATCTGGCTTCTAATCTCATAAAGAGATTAGTAGAGTGTGTCTAGAAATGAATACTTATATATTTGATATATATACCTGTGTGGTGTCCTTTCATTTGGTAATTCAAGAGATTATAAGGTAAAACAAGCTGCTTTACATTCCTCTGAGACTTAGCCTGAAGGCTGCTCTCCACAGCTACCACTAGGATAGCTTTCTTTAAAAGGTTGTCTTAAACCTATCTACCATAAGAGTCGAATTGGACTGGTGCAAGGTGGCCACTATAACTAGTGACCAGCATATGCCAGGCCAACTTCTCACAGTGTTCATCTTTCACAGGAGGAGATCAGAGACCTCTGGTCTCCAATGGAGAGCCAGCTGCATATCAACCTACTGGAGCTGCAGGCCATATTTTTGGCCCTGTAGGCTTTCCTGATGTCCATCAAGAGGAGGCTAGGGTAGGTTCTCATCGACAACACCTCAGCCATGTGGTACTGCCACCAGTAGGGAAGAGTGAGGTTCTGGGCCCTGTGTCAGGAGACTGCATTTTTGGGGGTGGGTGTAGCAGAATAATATCTTTCTAATCACCAGCTCCGTGATTGGGGTTCCTGAATTTCAGAGCAGATGAATCTAAATCCTGTTGCAATACAGCACATTTCTCATGGATACATCTGCCTGTGGATTCCTCACCTTGTGAAATACTCCTTTCGCAGCATTCCACAGAAGCTTTTCTCCATAGCTGTCCCACGTCGATGAGGACGTCACAATGGAACGGCTCCACTTGCGACCCTGCACGACTTCATCAGAGCCATAAGAAGGCCTCATCGGCATGCCGACATCAGTTCCCCCTTACCCACGCCAAAACGTAACCGTTATTTCCGGGGTTCTCCATTTCTGAAAGTTTCATGGTTACAGGTTCCTTCTGAAATTGTAGCAGTGCGATGGCTGCTCAGAAGATGGTTTCAAGCCTGGTAGGGAATGTGGGCATCAAATGTCCATCACTGACCCCCAAGATGATTGTCTTTGGTGCCTCTCGTCGGACCACTGCATCGAGGGATGTTCGTCATGTCATCGTATGAATCCGAAGGCCCTCAAAGAGAGGGAGGCCAAGTTGTTAATTGCCAGGGCAAAGAAGCAGATGAGGGGCAGAAAAAGGACGAGAACGAAGTCAAAGTCTCCGACTCCACACACCTTGTAGTCATCGAAGAAGCGCAAGAAGAAGCGGTGCCATAATTCCAGGCGTCGTTCGTCCAAAGATAAGTCACCAAAGTCAGGGTTTCCGGTGCTTCGGCACCACGGAAAAGACAAGGTATCACCTTCCCCTTCTCAGGTGACTCTGGCACACTCTCCGGCTTCGAGAGGTTCTCCCACACCCAGGGAAGTGATGCCTTTGCCTCCGGCCACCCCCTACAGGCTCCAGTGTCACCGGCTCTGCAACCGGAGCCAGTTTTACAGCCTTCTCGAGCTGTCCCTGAACAGGCAGTACGGGATCCGTACCCACCCTTCCCGGCTCCAGGTACGGATCCTTCAAATTTTTTAAATGTGATGTTCGGCATGTTTGCCAGGGCGGCAAACCCTACTGGTGCGCAGGTTGGCCCCATGGGCCCGCTGACTTTCAACCTGGGAGGCTTGTCACCTCATTTTGCACAGGCACCATTTATGCCGGTCATGCCCATGACACCAGGAAGTTGGACTCTTCTGACGCTGAGGTCATCAATGCCGGTGCAATTCCTGGAGGGAAGGATGGAGTTTTCTCCAGCTTCGGTCCGGCCCCGTCTCGGCCTCGCCCTGCGCCTTCACCTATCCCATTGGAACCTCAATCGATACAGGTCCCAAAGTCACCGGCGCCACGTCTGGCGCTGCCGAAGCAGATACCCAAGATAAGGTCTAGAAGGGAGGCACAGAGGCTTCTGGAGGAGGAAGAATACCAGGAGCAGCAGGAAGAGGCTGAAGAAGGGGAGATTATTGATGCCATGCAAGAATTTGAGGGGTTACAAGAGGCTAGTGGCTTGGATACGTCTCCGGAGTGGGAACTCTGTTCTCCGAAAGGCCTTCCTTCACAGGAGGTCTCTTCATACCACTCCATTATTAGGAAGTCAGATGATGTGCTAGACTTGCAATTGCCTACTGCGGAAATTAAACCAAACATCCTCACGGGGGTTCTTCACTCTCCTTCTTCAGTGATGGGGCCTCTGCTCCCCTTTAATGAGGCTTTAACAAAGCTTATTTTAGAGGTATCGCAGAAGCTTCTGACTGCCCCTGCTCTGTCCAGATCGGTAGCAAGAATGTACAAAGTAGCATCTGGGGATCCAGCTTTCTTATCTGCACATCCATCGCCTGGGAGCTTAGTAGTTCAGGCATCATGCTCTAAAAAGCTCTGTTCCATCCACACCCAGAGATAGGGAGTCTAAGAGGATGGAGCTTTCAGCTAATAAGGTCTTTTCTTCAGCTAGTATGGCCTTAAAATCCACAAATGCAACATGCCTACTGGGTCAATACATTCATGCTTTGATGGATTCTGCAAAAGAAGTGATTCCTACACTTCCAGAGGACATTCAAGGCCTTTAGCAGAGTTTCTGTCAGACACTCAAGCTGCGGCCCGTAAGGTCATACAATCTCCCCAGAAGAGCCTCTTCTGCCAGAGCTCTGGACACCCTCCACTGGTTGCCAGTAGTTCTTCAAAGATTTGTGCTATTGTCACTGAATTTTGTAGGGAAAAGGCCGTAGTTATCTTCCTCATATGCTAATGTCTTATTATTCTGCCCGCAATTTGAGGTAGGCAGGAGCTCATCAGGTCAAAATCCCCAAAATTTATAGGGCCAGAATGGAAGTGTGCTCTTTTGGCATACTTGGCAGCCAAAAATTGGAACTCCTTGTGAGCTGAGACCTTGGAGAATGCCTTCCGTGAATGATTAAAAACTTGGCTTTTCCATCCTTGAGTCTCTCATTTGCATCTTTGCGCTGTTTAGTTTCTAGGCTACTTTGTTTCCTGCTCCCTGCAGGAGAATGGTTTCCAGCGCGGGGACACACCGTTGGGTGTAACCAGGCACTCTATAAATTGAATAGATTGATTGATACAGCAGACTCTGTTGCTAGGGTGGTGGGCTCCTCTGTGGCACCGAGGAGGCATGCCTGGCGAAGCGGGGGTCTGGCTTTTCAGCAGAAGTGCAGGTCTACCTTTTGGACTTACTTTTTAATGGCTCTCGCCTCTTTGATACCAAGGCGGACTCTGCGCTTCAGCGTTTTAAAGTTAGTAGGGCAATGGCTAGATTATTGGGCCTACGGTCTCAGCCTAGAGGCTTTGGTTACTGAAGGTTTCGTGGGTTTGGCAAGACTGCTTCCTTTCGGGTCCGGCAGCAGCAGCAATAGCACCAACATGCAAATCGTCTGTATGGATCATACAGAGGGAAAGATAGAGGTCACCGGCGAGGCTAAGCTCGTCAGCAAGTCTGTTCCTCCTCCTCTCACGTTCCCCCAACTGGTACCACAGGGAAGCAGCTCTAGATCTTCCGTCTTAGAGCATGTTGATCCTGTGCGAGGTCGGCTGTCCCATTTTTTATGAAATTGGAGATCTGTTACTGCAGATCTCTGGTATTTGGATCTCATAGAAAATGAAAACGCCCTTCCTTTCTGGGAGTTTCCCCCTCCTTTTCCCGCTCGCCAGGGTTGATACCCAGAGGATTATCTGTTACTCCTGGAACAAGAGGTCCTGTCTTTACTACAGAAAGGTGCGATAGAGATTGTTCCGGAGCAGGAAAGGGGTCAGGGATGCTACTCAAGGTATTTACTGATCCCCAAAAAGGACGGTCGATGGAGACTGATCCAGGACCTCAGGATCTTGAATTTTGACCTCAAACAGGAGAGATTCAAGGTGTTGACTCTAGCTCAAGTTCTTCTGGCACTACAGCAGGAAGACTGGATGGCGTTGAAAGATTTACAGGTTGCGTATTTTCACATTCCCATCATGAGGTTGCATCAGAAGTACCTCCGTTTTACAATGGGATCTCAACACTACCAGTATGTGGTCCTTCCGTTAGGTCTCCTTTTTGCTCTACGAGTCTTCATGAAGGTGATGGTGGTGATAGCTGCACATCTCAGAAGATCGGGGATTCCTTTTTTCCCCTATCTGGACTGATTGCTGAATGTAAAGTCGCCAAAGATGGTGCTGCATCACCTGCAGGTAACAACACAGTTGTTGTTCTACTTTGCGTTTTTGATACATGTACCCAAATCTCGCCTGGTGCCCTCTCAACGCAACCTGTTCATAGGGGCAGTACTGGACACTACTGTGAGTCATGCTTTCCTGCCTCCTCAGAGGATTCTAGATATCAAAGCTTTGATTCTAGTGTTTAAAGGAGGAGCGGCTGTTCCAGTCCTGAAGGTCTTACGCCTGTTTGATCTGTTCGCTTCCTGCAACCTCCATCTCCGGTGGCCACAGTGATAATGGATGCCTCCACTCTAGGGTAGGGAGCTCATCCGGGGAATCTGGAGATCAAGGGCATTTGGGCCAGATGTACGACCATGTCATTTAGCGACTCACAAATTGCGCTCAATTGCGAGTCACTAAATGCCATGTACAACAGTGTCTGAGACGCTGCTAGCGATTCAAAATGGGGTCGCAAATTGCATGCCTCATGCATATTAATGAGGCACTCGCAATTTGTGCCACCATTAGGAATGGCTGGCCCTACCAGGTATGGTGGCCTGCTGGGCTCAGCAGACCTCCATATCCGGGACTGCTTTTAAATAATGCAGTTTTTTTTAAATGCAAACCATTTTCCTTAAAGGAAAACTGGATGCATTTAAAAATATAAAAATGAAACGTTTTTGTTTAATTTTTTTAAGGGTAGGTATGGTCCCTGGGACCACTGCCTGCCCCTAAAATATATATTCCCATGCATTCGCAAAGGGGAAGGGATCCTCTGGGTACCCCTTCCCATTAGCGTGTGCTTTACCATCCTCTTGAATAGGGCGGTAAATTGCAATTGCGGTAGCAAAACATTCTTACATAGGCCTCTGACTCGCTATTAGGAAGGGACCCCCTTGGAACGCTCCTTCCCAATAGCTACCCGCAATTCCTATTTAGCGAGTCACAAAAAAAGTGTGACTCGCTAAATATGGATTGTACATGGCCCTATTCGTTTTTGCATGCCCAAACGGAATTGCAAACCGATTTGCGATTGAAAAATAGGGTCGTACATCTGGCCTATTCATCTCCAGAGGAAAGTGTAGTGAAGACAGGGTTCTGCCTGCACACATTGCTATGTTAGCATAAGCGTTTTAGAAGTTAAACACCATTTTGCCACTTTGCCGCTTTTGTACACAACACTACAGGTAAGTGTTAATATAAGTAAAACTGCTTGCTTGCTCTTTCTTCACATGAGAACGGTCTGTTTTTCACATCCCTAGACTTGCACTGCGACCTTAGTTTGAACACTGTGTGCAGAAGCCTTAAAGGTCAAATAACAATGTATGCTGTTGAGTTCAGGTTGATCAACCCACGCTCTAGACACAACAAGCACACAACTGCAAATATCTGAAACTCCGTGCCTTTAATATTGCATTGCATGCATGATACTGGCACTTGGAGAAAACCATTCCACCTACAGAGAGCGTCTCTGATCCTGTGATGTGATTCACCTAAGCTGATCTTGGAGGTATGGGGTTCCCCATTCAAACCTAGAGACCTTCTATTATTGTAAAACTAGCTTCTAACCAGGGGAGGGTGGTACACAAGGCGCTATAAGACCTGTTTCCACTATCATTTTAATATGATTTCTCCCTTTGTGTTTTTTGCAATTGTAACAATGCTGATTGTTTTATTTCTAATCATTTGCCTGCTTATGTTAGCCAAAATACTGCATCTTAGAGCACAAAGTTAAAATAAATATTTTAAACTTTTCCGTGTCTCTGATTACTCACATTATGGACTGATATGAGAATAAAAACGAAAGTGTTCTTGATTCCCACCATTCCTGAGAGTAACCTAAGTCGCTTGTTCTGGGTTGTCTAATCATTGGTAGCTTTGCTGTAGTACGGAGAACGAATGAGACACTGATGCTAGTCGGATAGGGGTTCTGGGTACTGAGGTGAGTTTTTTGGTACACCACTATTCACTGAGGTCCTGGTTTCCTGCGCTTAGTTCTGTGCATGAGCAGAATCCCTGCAACATGGCGCACCTAACGTTTGGTCTTTTATTCGAGATGCTTTAGTAGTGCTTATATTTGTCCACAACACCCTCACTCCTGTTTCCGGTTGACAGTGACGGATTAACCTGCCTATATGAATGCATTATAGGTTTATTCAAGCTTGACAAATAAAAAGGTTTCATTTTGAATTACTGCCCCTTTTTGTGCTACAATTTAATATAGATTGTTTTTCTTCTCTACGTCCTTATGGCTGAAGTTGCTATAGCAGCGCATAGTTGTGCGCCACTCCGGCGTTATCTGACGCAGTTTGGGGTGCCTGACGATGGGATGTCAGTAATCTTTGTAGTGAGTGCTGGTGCAGCGTTCCCCTATGAGCTTTTCTACTCTTGGGTTATGTTTCCTGAAGTGGATGCGGATGATAACACGTTCCACTCTTACACTCCTACAGCAGTTCCTGCAAATTACACACCATATAGGACGCAGGAGATTCCTATTTCAGTATGGCAGCATCGTATTTGGTTTAATGGCACCCTCCCCCACACTGTAACTCCGGTTCGGTTAGGTCCCTTATCCATCCCTGGGGCCACTTGACCAGTCTTGGCCGGGTTCACACCTCATCCACGTTATTTGCTAGCCCCGGTGGACGACTTACGTCAGCAACATACCGCCTTGATTGCGGTACATAGGGCTTTGGTGCAATATGTCTCACGCAATCTCCAGGTGGGGGCACCTGGGGTTGTGACGTAGCCAGTTGAACCGGCCGGGATTTCTATTAGTCCTGTCATGGTTAATTCGGTTATGGGCAAGCGCCCCCAGAATAAGGACGATATGCCTTATTGGCTTGCCGAGAAATTTGACCAACTGGAAGCAGTATTTCCTAATACGACTCCTGTGGAGAAACACAGGATCCTTACAATTAGTTTTCAGAAAGACTTGGTACCTGAGATAACCGATTGTGAGAACTGGGGTAAAGTATTTGCAGCAGTCTACGCGAAGTGCTTCGGCACATCGTCTATGACTGTAGTGCCCGCCGTGATTAAGCGTGTTCAGGATGAGCACGGTCTGGAGGCGGCGGTCGAGTTGGGAATGAGGCTTGTCAGCGTGTTTGACGTAGTTGCTGCTCTCATCCTTGCTAACGTCAAGGGCGATGCGGTTAACTTTCAAGTGTCAAATGAACTGCCCCTCGACACCGATAAACCCCGGCAGTTGCTGAAGAATATTGCGGAGGCTTATAAGACCACTGGCCGCAATAGTTTGGGTGTTAAGCCTTTTGTTAAAATAACAGCACAACCGCAAACTCAGACGGTTAAGTCTGCTAAAGACTACCGTCCTGTTTTTCCTAAACAAAATAGGAAAACAAAAAAATATTGGAAGCAGCAACAGAAACAAGGGTCACGTCCTGCCTCACCAATGCCAGTATCGACTGAATGCACACATCAATTGCACAATCGCACAAGAATTAGGTCTCCTGATAGATTTGAGGTTCCTGATCAACGTTCTCCTCGTTCTTCACAGGAAACATCGGTCTCACAAGCCGGTAGAGGTGAACGCAGCTGAGGTTGGGGTGCCCCTCAAGGACGTGAGCAGCCCTGCCCGGCTGAAGGTAAAGGCAAGCAGGACGACTTTCCACGTCAACGACCTCCGTTTCAGAAAAAGAAGGTTGCACTAACAGCGAGGTATGCCACAGATAGTGAAAACACAGCTTCGGAACCTAACATGGGCACTAACGCTGCTAGACAGCGCAGCGGGGTTTACAATAGTGCGGCAAGCACTGCGTCTGTATCTGAAGGCGACGGCAACTGACACGTTTATTACTGTAGAAACTGCTGACACTAGAGTGGCTCCCCCTGACAGACTATATGATATAGTCCTTTTAATTGAAGGTGACATACAACGTACAATAAAAGGGATTTTTTGGGAAAATCTGACCTCTACATATGACATTTTGGTAGCGGAGGCGGACTGGCCCCCACCTTTCATTTTTGCAGCTCCGAGAGGGGAGGAGGTAATCCTCCCATCTATCGCGCACACTGTGCCAAAGGAGCAGGCTCAGAACTTTGCAGAAGAATGGGCTCAGATGCTTGCACCGATGTTATACCGTACTCAGGTTGGTTGGGATAAACTATCGCCATGCCATGAGATTCCATTGCGGTCAATGCCACAGCCACAACCCCAATATCCCATGCGCTGAGAAGTGAGAGCTCACGTCGCGGAAATCCTTGAACAATTGGAATATCAAGGTGTAATTGAAACATGTGTGTCACCCATGAATAATCCTCTTTTCACTGTAACCAAACCTGATGGGTCGTACCGCCTAGATTTGTATTATCGGCATTTGAACTCTCATTGTCGGACGTGCGTGGTACAGAATACCCACAGTTCTGTCCTCATTGATAGTCTCATGAGAAAAAGTTTTAAGACCACACTTGACATTTCAAATTACTTTTATAGTCATAATCTGTCCTCTATTAGTAGTCAATGGACAGCCTTTACATCTGGCGGCAAACAAAAGCAATTTAAAAGATTAGCCATGGGCTATAAAAACAGCCCAGGCGTCTTTCCCGCGCGTGTTGTCTCTCTGTTAGAGAGAATTGACTCTGATACGTACTCGTATGTTGATGATATCTATCTCACAGACGACAAATTATGGCCGCATGTTTGCGGACTGCGGTTACAAATTTAACTTTGCAAAATCGCACATTGCAGAGTACACAGTGTTGTTTTGGGGCTATGAGCTCAACAACGAAGGATGAGGTTTAGCACCTAACTTCTTGGAGAAATGTGCATGTTTGCGCGCTCTGACAACTCTGAAAAAACGACAATCCTTGCTGGGTTTTTTGAATTTCGGGCGTACTTACATTCCCGACTATGCCCAGCGTATCAAGCCGCTGTATGCCTTGGTACAACCTACGTTTACCAAATCATGCTGGCTGCCTGAACATTCAGCTATACTGCACTCTTTGCAAGCTGATCTTCTTGCGTCTAAATACTTATTAACACGTGATAACCACACAAACCTCGTAATAAGAATTGTGCCTGGCGCAGTGGGTTTCACGTACTTAACATTTAATTATGGAGACACAGTCCCTATTGCTTACAAGTCACACTTGTACACTTCGGCTGAAATGCGCTTTTCCACCGTCGAGAAAGTATTGACTGCTGTGCAGATGGTGATTCTAAAAGAGAGAGCGCTGTCGCAGGGGAAACGCATTTTAGTTGTCATACCGTATCCTGCCCTTGAGGCAGTGACGAAGGCCAGTGTACCTAATCCTAAAGCTTTGCATCCGCGTTGGATACAATGGGCCACTTCTTTGACGTCTCTGGATGTCACGTTTATCTTTGATTCCTCATTGCAAACTCAGGAGTACTTGCAGTATGAATTCGTTCATTCAGCTCCTCAGTCCATGCGCCTGCTTGAGGATTACCATTGTATCATCTATACTGACGGTTCGGCGCAACCGGCGACGGGATCTAAGCATGGTTATTCAGTGACCTGTGCAATAGTGGCTGGTACCATTGTGAATGGAGAATTCAAGTCAGATATCGTGCATACGCAGACATTAGGAGACTGTACCGCCCAGTTGGCAGAGCTACGTGCTCTGGTGCTTGCACTAGAGTTTACTGATCCACGTGTGACTACTCGTATTGTAAGTGACTCTTACTACTGTGTTCAGTCTTTCAACGACAATTTATTCTTTTGGACTCAGAATGAATGTCGAGATTCTAAAGGTAACACAATCAAACATAAAATGCTTTGGGTTTGAGTCGCAGAACTTAAAGAACATCTGCCTCTCGTGAATGTAATTCATACTTTTGGTCACCAGCGTGTAGGAGTACATGCTGTTGGTAACAGTTTAGCTGATGAAGCAGCAAAAACAGCAGTGACGACATATCTAATAGCAGCAGTTACAAGATCCAAAAGTAAGATTGACGATGACATCTTGGCAGCTATTGCTGCGACCGAGAAGGGAGATAATTACCCTAGAGGTTTCCCTTCTAAATACTCTTATCATTTAAGTCCTGATAAAGTTCCCTATGTGAGAATTAACGACGTTGGTGACGGATTGATTCACAACGCGGACCGCAGGCTTTCTTTGATAACGGCCGCTCACAAACATATGGCCTCGGCTCATGCAGGCGTCTCAGCGACTGTCACTATCTTGCAACAACGTTACTGGTGACACGGATTGTATAAACAGACTCGTGATTATGTCCTTACTTGTGACATTTGCCAGCAGATTAAACCTTCGACTGCTGTGCGTCCACCTCAAACACAGTTGTACATATCTAATAAACCACTTGGGTGTGTTTATTTAGATCACTGCGTTCCTTTCTCAGCTGATACTGCGTATAAGTTTATCTTAGTTGCTGTGGATTCGTGCACATGTTTTCTATGGGTTTGGCCACAAAGGAGTGCTGAGTGCTCTGTCATCAGGGATTTGCGTGTCTTTGAGGGAATTTTTGCATGTGGTACCCTCCATTCAGACCAGGGTCCGGCGTTCGCCTCCAAGGCGTACAAGTAAGCCATGAGGTCTTTGGGGGTCCAAGTCAAATTTTCATCTCCATACCGGCCTGAGGGCAATTCTGTTGTGGAACGAATGAACCGTGACTTAAAGCAATTCTTCACAGCTAGGGTTTTAGGTACTGGCAGAAACTGGTTGGCCCATTTGTATAGCGTTCAACGTGTACTTAATAATCTCCCTAGAAGATCTCTGGGAGGGCGGACCCCATACAAATTGCTCTTTGGCATAAAAATGTTTGTCCCGGACCTTGATGGTCTAGACATGGCGGCGTTGGCCGCACCCTTTAACGTAGCTGATCATTCTGCTGTGTTACAGAATCTACAAGAGGCTCGAGACAGTCTTGCAAAGGAACACTTATCCTCCACAGCTGATGCTGCACTTCCGATTCCGGTAGTTGGCTGGCTACTTCGAAACGGTGACCTGGTCCGTGAGAAGGTGGAAAACAAGAAGGAGTTTGGCCCCTCTTATCGTGCACCTGTTACAGTGCGTGGCATGCAGGGTACAAGAACAGTCATTTTACCTCCACTTCCTGGTCGCAAGGATAACCGGTACATTTCCATTGACAATGTCAAACTACGAGTGGCCGATTCTTCTTAGTATGACTCCAGCGGTCTATTGTCCAGCAATGTTGAGAAATTCTGTTTTGGCTCCGGCAAATACGAACAGGCCTGACATTGCCATCGAGATGCATTCACTTACTAATCCTTTATTGACTCCACCGGCTGGTCGTCCCCATGAAGATACTGAGTATACCTATCCCACAGATGTGTTGTTGCCGGGTGTGCAAACAAGTGCACTTGACCAGTCACGTTTTTCTTTTGACACTAACTCTACAACATCGAGTGCCCCATCGAAAATTTCTATTTTTGCTGTTTGGTTTAAAAGACATTTTTTTAATTCCCCCTTGGACTTGCATTTGGCTAGTGCTCATATCTTTTTTTTTTGTTCATGTCGATTGGATTTGTGGTTGTCTTTTTTCATCTAGTGAATGGACATTATCTTACAGAAAGATCTGCTATTAGATTAATTGATGGAACTTTGGCACCCCACTCCTCATCACATCATGAAGAGGGACCAGACTTTTGTTAACATTACTGCCTGGCATATGCCAGATGGGATTGCGTGGATGCTGTAAAATTTCAAATCCATGGCCCTACAGAGGTGATTAACGTCCGCAATGTACTTCGTGTTTCTATGGGGGATGTTGTGAAACAAAACATATGCTTTGATGATTGGGATGTCCAAGCCGTTGAGGCTCTTTTTACTGATTTGAAATATTATGCTGCTTTTGATGCTGAAGATTTGTACTTGGACTCAGCGAATTAAGCAGAGTTATTTTGCTACCAACACTATGGCAATCATTTCCTGCATAAAGCAAATACTTTTAGAAATGTTGTTAATTATACACAATGGGAACATTGCCCAGCTCCCATTGATGGTAGTTCGAAAACTCTATTGATAAATGTTACATATTTTACAGATTTCAATTAATCTAATCCTGAAGCCTTTTATTTTAAAATATCTGCTAAATCCACTTCCAAAGTTAGGCTTACACACACTAAATTACTGTATTCAAAGTCCTTTAGGGATGAATTAGCTATAAGGGGCTTTGAGCTGTGGAAGGATACCATTGATCTTAAATCTGTTTGGGGTTCTAAAAGCTGGCAAGTGCAGGGCACCGAAGCTTTGCATCGTGCATGCCTTTTCCCGAACCACATGTTTTTGAATTCTACTATTTTTCAAACTACTTGTTTTGGATTGGCGACTTCTAAAAAAAATAAAAATGAATGCCCCTACCATACCTGGTCTAGGTGCTTATCGGACCTGGGGCAATCACACAGATCTGTCCCTTGATGAATTGCAGTCACTAATTACAAATACGTCCTTCAATATTTCCAACATAGATCCCCAAGGATGGTTATTATGGCAAAAAACTTCAGATTCATGCCAACATCATTTTCTGGGTCTGAGATCAGGCTATATATTCAAGTTAGGGTGGTAAGACCACCTTCCCGCAGTTGCAGGGGCAGGATCTACACCACCACCTCCAGAGCCTGCACCTTCATGCCTGGAGATTGAACAGAGCTCTTTCTCTCTGACTCCGGATGTGGTGGATGTTAACTTATTGGCCAGAAGATACCCCACCGAATCTGTTTACTCCGGTAGTTGGGCCAGGTTTGTAAAAATGGTGTGGAGAGAGATCGACTGATTCTTTATGAGCTCATTTTTCTGATATTCTATGTTTCTAACTGTCCCTGGCACAACAGGGTTGTGCAGTAGCAACAGTCAAAGGCTACCTGTCTGCCTTATCTGCCTTTCTTTGCTTACTGGACCAACCCTCTTTGTTTAAATCTCCCATAGTTATTAGATTCATTAAGGGTCTCGCTAATAGGATTCCTCCCACTCTATTTATCATGCCTCAGTGGGATTTTGAATGTAGTCCTTACTTTCTTGGAGTGTCCCTTTGAACACCTGCATAGCTGTCCATTGAGATTTCTAGCTTTTAAGACAATATTTCAGGTTGCAGTTACTTCTGCCAGGAGGGTCAGTGAGCTGCAGGCCCATAGCTCTAAGTCCCCATTTAGCTCTATTCATGCGGATAAGATGGTTCTTAGGACCAGAGCTGCTTTCCTGTCTAAGGTGGTCACTCCCTTCCACCTAGGACAATCTATCACTTTACCAACCTTCTATCCCCCCCCTAACCCTTCTAAGGAGGAAGAGAGACTTTACTGCCTGGACCCGAAGAGGGCGGTCAGCTTCTTACTGGACAGGACTAAAGACTTCAGGTTGGACGACCAACTCTTCATTGGATATGTGGGCAAGATGAAGGGCAAGGCTGTCCACAAGATAACACTGTCCAGGTGGATCATCCTCTGCATCAAGATCAGCTACGCCTTGGCTAAGAAGGAGCCTCCTGAAGGTATTCATGCTCATTCCACCAGAGCTAAGTCTTCTTCTTTGGCTTTGGCTAGAGGTGTCCCTGTTGTAGACATCTGCAAGGTGGGAACTTGGGCCTCCCTCCACACTTTCGCGAAGCATTATCGCTTAGACTCGGAGGTGAGGAGGGACAGCCACTTTGTACGTTACGTGCTGTCATATTTTTTGGTATAACATAGGCTGGCACCCTCCTCCGGGAGCGGTACTGCTTGGGGATTCAATTCAAAATGTGAGGAATCCACAGGCAGATGTATCCATCAGAAGAACAAGTTACTTACCTTCGCTAACACTTTTTCTGGTGGATACAGTATCTTCCTGTGGATTCCTCACTGACCACCTGCCTCCCCGTTGCCTGCCTTTTTTTATACCGAAAACTTATTGGCATGTGATTCATATATTTTATTGTTATTTGAAATAATATGATTCTGGTCACTAGGAAATGTCTATATTTAAGAATTTCCAATTTCTTTCTTTAAAATATATACTGTGTATGCTTGTGGAAATGTTGTTGGTTCACCCGTTTGCCTCAAAGGAACAGAAAAAATGGGTGGAATTGGCTTCAGCAAGCCGACGAGGTCTGTTATGGCTCTGATGACTTAGCGCAGGGTCACGAGTGTAGCCGTTTCATTGTGACGTCATCGTCAACTTGGGAGAGCTATGGAGAAATATTCTGTGCAATGCTGCGCAAGGGGTAATTTAAAAGGTGCAGAATCCACAGGCAGATACTGTATCTACAAGAAAAAGCATTACCGATGGTGAGTAACTTGTTCATTGTGTACATTGGAAAGAACCCTGGCTAGATCTATTCTCCACTGTAATGTGCATTGGAGTTTCTGCAACAGCACGTGTTATGGGACTCATTCTAGCTGGAATGGAAAGAGGGATTCCTGTACACCATCCCACCACCAACTCTCCTGTCCTTTTTCAGAAGATCAAGAATGTTTGGGCCCAAACCATCCTAATTGCTCCAGACTGGGCCAGGAGAGCACTGTACCTGGAATTCCTGAGCATGAGAAAGGTACTCCAATCAGGCTGTCACTTAGGAAGGATATTGCATCTCAGCAACAGGGCAAAATCCTTTATGCCAGCCTCCACAACTTAGACCTCCATATCTGGAGATTGAGTGGCGGCAATTGACTACATTTGAATTACCATCTGAGGCAATAGATGTCACCATCACTGGCAGATGCCCTTCCACAAGATCTACCTGTGCTGCCTCTGGGACATGTTTGTGACCTGGTGTGGTTCCCAAGACACTGACACCTTACAACCAAGTGTCAGACGTTATTCTTTGTGTTGTCCTTCACCCAGCAAGGCCTGTCTGTGGGCACTGTAAAAGGTAGTTTATCGGTTCCCTTGGCCTTTTTTCGTTTGCTAGACCAGTGCCCTTGTTTAATCATCATTTGTGGTAGGGTTGATCAACGGTTTGACACATGTTCTATTTCAAACTGTTTGTGATGTCCCAGTGGAAACTTAACCTGATTTTGACTTTTCTTACGTGTGCACCCTTTGATCTTATGCTTAGTTGCTTGCTGCTTCTCCTGATTCAGAAAGCCATGATCACGTCAACTTGTCCCAAGAGAGAATTGCAGACTTTCAGTACAACTGCCCTACGCCACCTTCCTCCCTGAAACATTGGTGCTGATGACTCGGGTACCAAAGGTTGCGATTCCCTTCACATTGGGCAGTCAATCACTTTATCTGTGTGTTTTGCTCCCTCTCACCACTTGAAAGAGGAGGAGAGGGTCCATCAGCTGGACCTCAAAAGGACTTTTAATTTTTGTATCGATCGGAACAATGCCCATCAAGGGGACAATCAACTGTTAATGAGGTTTTCTAAAATGAAGAAAGGGAGGCTGTGCAGAAAATGACTTGGTCAAGGAGGGTAGTCCTTTGCATCAAGATCTGCTGTGTTCTGGTTAAAAAGCAGAACTGTTAAGAGCCCATTCCACCTGGCTTCTGACCACTCCTGCATTGGCGCGAGGAGTTCTTGTCCTTGTTATTCGCCAGGCTGTGATGTGGGTATCTGTGCATTCATTCATAAAGCATTACTGCCTTGACAGCCAGGTCTGTCGAGAAGGTCACTTCACTCGGTTGATCCTGCAGGACTTCTTGTCATGAGTCCACTCCGTAGATCACCCACCTTTGGCAAGTACTTTTTCTGTGTCTATTCTAAAGGTATGGAATTTGCAGTTAGAAGTATCCATCATAAGAACAAGTAACTTAACTTCGGTGACACTCTTTTGGGTGGATAGCCTAACCTCACATTCCCCACTGCACTCCCACATTCCCGACCTGTGGAGGGGCGTCTTTCACATCTAAAAAGGTCCCAAATTAGAAATCGACACACTGATACCAACAGTTGTTCTATGCTGCGTGTCTGATGCACAGAAAAGGAAAGAGACAAGAACGCATTAGCATGCAGCGTTTGTGCTGATATGCAACTCTGCTCTATCACATCTGGGGTGATACACATCCTGTTTGCGCATGACACCTCTGCTGATTACAGTCACTGAACTTTGTAAGTTATGGTTAGAAGCACAATCCATAAGTCATGCAACAGCTATGTAAACCATAACACACACACACACCATATTCAGTGTTCATGATCTTACGCTTGTTAAAACGGATGCTATCACAAATGTTCTAAATAATCTTACAGAAGAGATTCTATATAACATTAGCCTTACTACTTTGACAAAAACCACTATGAATGTAATATCATTAACTGGTTTAATCATGTGTTGATGTTTAAATAACTTTCACTTTTAAGTAGTTTTTGTTTTATATTATACATAGTGTGGGGTCATAAGGATTGAATTTGGTGTGTGGGTAATGAGGCCTACGAAAATGCAGTAATTTAATGCACAACTTTTTTTTTTCTCCTCCAAATGTTTTGTCTACAGATTGTGTTGCACCTAACTTCTTCAGTAGCCTGATGTTGACTGAACAACATAGTGATGGTTCTTCTACGCCTGGTGAACCACAACTTTCTATGTTGCCTCATTTAGCGGACCTTGTAAGCTATAGTATACAGAAAGTTATTGGATTTGCCAAAATGGTTCCTGGATTCAGGTCAGCCTTTTTTGTAATGCCTAGAATTGTTTAAATAAGAAGGGGGCACACTTGTTAATATTTTTATTGCTACCTTTGTAAGTATGTATTATGTTACTTGACTTGTTTTAAATCTTATTCCCTGGCTCACAACCATCGGATCTTAAACATATGTTTGTGAAATTCACTAATATTGTGTTATAATTGAAACCGATAAACATTATATTGCATAGGTTTGTGGTTGTATGGATTGAAAATAAGGCATACCAGTAAATTAGCAGTATTACATTAGTGATCCACACAGACAAAACATGATCTTATAGTAACTTTTGCTAGTTTAAAAATGCAGAATACAATAATTTTGCCCAATATTGAACGTCTAACAATAAGTATATCCTTGCTAATATTTCTATCAAAAATAGTGCACCCTTCCAATGCCATGCAAATAACATCATTACGATTTATTATGATAAAAGTGCAATTGTGAGAAAATGTAGTGTACCTGGAGTCTATAACATGACAGAACTCATACATTGTAAATCAAATAATGTTTTTTTCTGGAATAGTGCCTCTAAATTGTGCAGACTTTTATTTTTGCCTGTTCCTTTGCTGTCCATTTCCATCAGTTATACAGGCATCAAATTAAAAATTGAAGAGAGGGAAGCATGCCCGCTGGAAGAAGAGGGTTTACGGATTAGGAATACAAGAGGATCTGCAGTCGTTATTTAGCTTTTTACGATCTACCTTCATACAAACATTTAAAAGTTTTCAGAATCTCAAATGGTGAGGCAGAAAACCATAGTCCACCTTGGCCTAGCCGAGAAAAATTCTAAACATAACTTTAGCAACTTTGGTATCTCTTTTGGAATTCATATCCAAAGCAAAGTCCAATCAAATAAGCCTGAGGTACCTGTAGGTGGCTGATCATACCTAGTGGACGTCATGTTGTAAGGATACCATCCTGCCTTGACTCAAGCTGGAGGCTTGAACATACGCTTCCCCGGAGGAAATATTCAAAGGATCCAATACACTAAAATGCAGGAGCAGATTGACGCAAAATACAAAGGGTGGGGCAACAGTATGTACTAAATCATTCTGAAGACCAAAAATGTATAACATCCAAAAAGAAATTGAGAGCCCTGTTGATGTCTAGATTATAAAGCACTTAGTTCATCCAAGTAACATTTTGGGAAGAAACTTAGTAATATTGTATCCCTCATTTGTATGGACATTTGAAAGAACATGCAATAAACGTTGAAAGAAAAAACTTAGATAGATAGCGCAACCTTTAAATTTCAAACAGACTGGGGGCTCTAAAAAGAGGGTTCGAAGTAGAGAAGCCAGTGGAATGTTTCTTAAGAACATAATTTGCCAATTCTTCTAAGCTCAATATTTGCCAATTGAAACCTATTCCTGGCTTGCCCAAATCATTAATGACCCAGAGAATTGGGTATCCTACATCTTGGCCCTAGCCAACAGGATTGTAGCAGGGGCCCAAGTTCCATCTACGTGGAAAGGAGCGGAGGTAATCCCTGTATACCAGAAGGGCGATAGATCTGTACCCTCCAACTACAGCCCCATCAGCCTCATTGATTGTATTCAGAAGGTCTTCGCAGGTGCACTCCTGAAAATACAGGCCTGGATTATCGCCCAGAATATTCTGTCTATATATCAAGCTGGGTTCAGACAAAAACCCAGTACCATCGACCAGGCATTTCGATTTCTTTTATTGACCTGGAAAACGGTGGCCATTGGACAAGGAAGTCTTTTATTGATTTAAGGTCAGCTTTCAACCTAGTCCCAAGAGAACAGCTATGGACGATTCGCAAAGAGATGGGCCTTCCTCCCATGATTTTAGCCCTTGTCATCCGCCTTCATGATTCCAACTACGCAAGTGTTCGGTAGGGCAATCAAGGGCAACTTACTGATCAAATTAAAGTCAAAAGGGGGGTCAGGCAAGGTTGTGTACTGGCACCTACACTCTTTTCACTATTCATAAATGGAGTAGTCCAGTACCTTTGTGAGGTCCCCTAGATGCCACGACTCTAGGTAGTGATAAAGTGATCACTCTCCTGTTCGCTGATGATACCCTGCTAGTCTCTAAGACCCCAGTGGACTACAATTGGTTTTATATCGATGTAAGGCCTTCTGTGACTCTCGGGCCTGGAGGTCAACACTTCCAAAACAAAGCTCCTAATGCTGAACCCACACAAGTTATGTAAAGGAAAGTTAACATTGGGTGGGGTCTCGCTGGAAAGACTGAGTAACATTGATTTTCTGGGGATCATTCTGTCTGACGACATGACCTGGAAGCCCCAGATAGCGAAGCGCACCCTGCAACTCAGACAGATAGCGGGGCCTCTAACTAACCAGCATAGGTCCTCTCATAGCAAACCGTTAGCAGCACCTCTCCACATATATCACTGCAAGGCAATACGTTCAGTTTTGTATGGAGCGAAACTGTGGGGATTTGAGAAGTTGGATGGTATGATGACAACAGAGAATACATTTTTGAGGGCCCTAGTTTCGCTCCCGCAGAGTACCCCTCTCCACCCATTCAGGTTGGATATGGTACGTGCTACTATTGCTGAGAAGGCCTAGCTACACTCCCTGCTATTCGGGCTCTGCCTACAATCAACGTCCAAGTTGTCTCCATACGCCGCTATCCTTAATGGAGTGCAGGCCCTTGATTGTTTTAAGAAGATCCCCGGGCTCCAGGAAGTGAAATCTTTGCTCACCGCAATTGGCTTAGAGGGCTTGTGGGATTCTAGGGATTGTGATCGGCTGCTCACCAAGGAACACCTAAAAAAAACACTATTGGCATTGGGTGGCCTAGTCCTCCCTCTCATTGTCATCCTGGGGCCTCTTAGCCACAAAGTTTATGGAGTTCAAACAGATTGCCTCATACGAATCCTAATTGGATGTTATCACAATCCCCTTGGATAGGAAGCTGTTCATGCAATTTAGATTTGGTTCACTTCCAGTGAACGCTCTCGCAGCCTCCTGGCGCTCACCACCCACTGACTCACAATATTGCCCAGGCTGTTCCTATGCTGTGGATCGATTGGTCATATTCTTTTTGCCTGCCTTCTGTACCAGTGGCCGAGGGCCAAATGGCTATCCCACGCTTGTAAACGCGTTGGCATCCGGTTCCATTTAGAGGCGCTGCACATTTTCAAATCTGACGCTAGCCCACTAGTAGTCTGCGCAGTTGCAAAGTTTCTTGGCATTATGTGGGCAATTCGAAAGTCTGTCCTGAAACTGCAACATGAAACATTAATACTCTGGACAACGTAAAAATAAATAAAAAAGTTCAATATATCTTAAAAGGACCTTTCAAACTTTTATATATCCATTCGTTGTCTAATTGTGAAATTTGTGTTTTAATTGATTTATTTTTTTAGGACTTTGCCTACAACTAATCTCTTAGGGTGGGCCGTGTTATTCACTACTCTCTCGAGATCAGACCCCTTTGCATTTAATGCTTCACTGTCTTGTTACTTGTACTTTTAGGGGAACATTTTAAGAAATTGTGTGTCAATTTTAACTGATCATCGATGTATTTTTTGCATATATTTAATCATTTTTTAATTATGAATTGTTTGTACTTGCTCTTTTATGGGCACAGACCGAAATAAAGTTTATGATCATTTGTTCCAGAGTACTTGAATATGTATTA
Organism: Triturus cristatus; assembly: GCF_964204655.1. Lineage (NCBI taxonomy): Eukaryota > Metazoa > Chordata > Amphibia > Caudata > Salamandridae > Triturus > Triturus cristatus. Next base: position 15,920,473 of record NC_140586.1, read on the forward strand.
GCTTTGTTTGCTAGTGCCTGCTAACCCAATCGTTCTTAAATCACTGTCTAATATTTTGCAGCTATATCCATCAAAGTGCGATTTAGACTGGGTTAGCTTCTGCACTATGTGACAGCTAAATTAATATATTGAATGCAGGGCCGACGTAGGTCCCATTTCAGTTGAGTGTCTGCCCTCTCAACTTTTTCAATAAATGAGAACCTGTGGGAAAATAAAGCCAGAATTGTGCTAGGTCACTTTCAATCCCCCATGATAATTATATACTAGTTACATGTACGCCTGTGTAGTAACAGGGTCATGTTGTGTTGCCCTCTCAGTGAGGTAACTAGAAGCATACCTCCAATGCAGATTGTGAGAAGTTAGCCTGGTATATGCTGTCCACTAATTAAAGTGTGCACCTTGCACCAGCCCAAACAACCCTTATGATGTATGAGGTCAAAGATAACCTTTACAAATCTATCCTAGGGGTAGCTGTGGAGAGCAGCCTTCATGCTTAATCTTGAAGGAATGTAAGGCAGTTTTTTTTCTCCAGAATATCACCTCATATTTTGACTAAATGAAAGGAGAACCACACAGTAGTTATATAAAAATATGTATTTATTAATATAACACTCTACTATCCTCTACACGAGGATAGAACACAAAGCACACAATACGAGATCAAGAGAACAGTTGTAAGTAGCACAATACACAGTGGGCTCCAGGGGGAGACCAAACCTGTTAGAAATGGGATTTCTGGTTGGCTAAGGCTTGCGCCGAAGCCAAGCAGAAACCACCACTCTAGTCAGGACAAGGGAGTTACACACCGAAGATAACCCCTGCTCACCCCCTTGGTAGCTTGGCACGAGCAGTCAGGCTTATCCTGGAGGCAATGTGTATAGCGTTTGCGCAAAACACGCACAGCAACAACACTCTAGGCACACCACAAAAGAAACTCCACACAAAGTTATATCAAAAATAGCCTTTGTATTATCATAAAACACATTAGAATAGTAATCAAACAATATACACTGTGCCACCTGGCACTAGGCAATATTTACAGGGGATTATATACACATGACAGGGCCACTTGGACCACTGTCAGAACCATCACAAAATGAAAATAGTAGATGTAGAACCAATAATAAACGTAGAACACAACCAGTAATTACTGGCAAACACTGTACTCAGCATCATCCTATAACACAAACCATATTATGCACAGTATTACCTCAGGCGTAAAATACATCATGCGCCAACCTCATAAGCCTAAATATATTAGACCATAACCTCCTAAGCATAACTCACATTAGGGGCATAAACCACAGTAGAGGTTAACCTCACAAGCATAAACCACAGGATGCAAATAACCTCATACATAAACCACATTTAGAGGCATAAATAACTGTGCATAAATCACAGTACATGAATCACATTTCCTGCGCACCACATAAATCACATTAGGTCCTGGTGCCCCATCAACCTCAGTGTCCCCCTGGCCAACGGACCTTCTCAGAGGGCTCAAATGCCGTATGTCCCAAATGTCAGGGCGGCTGCCAATGCCGCAGAATCCATAAGTGCGTGATTGCGCTGGGGCAGAGGAGTACGTCTCACTCCTACCTCATTCAAAATGCCCCCAAAGAAATGTCAGCTTAAACGTTGCAGCTGCCGCTAAGTGCCGTGCAGCTGTGATGCAAAACGTGGGCCTGGGCACTCACTGCGCCCTTTGGACAAATATGCAAAAACGTTGCAGCTGCCCGGGCTGTTGCGGGGCAGCTGAGAATCGGGTAAAGTGTCCCTGGCACAACTGTGCCCTTCAAACCAATGTGCCAACCGTTGCAGCTGCCCTCTATCAGGCGGGGTAGCTGGGAGCAAATAACCAGCAGGCACGGGCACCTCGGCGCCCTCTGGACCCCCACTGGGGCCCTAGAAACGAAGGTGCCCACGTTGCAGCTGCCCGCTACGGCGGCACAGCTGGGAATCAACAAAGTAAAAAGGGGCCCTGGCACCTCTGTGCCTCCTCAGCCCCACTGGGCCTTTCTAAATCAAATTGCCCCCCTCGCAGAATGAAGCCCTACTCACCGGGTGGTTGGGGGGGGGGGAATAGTCCCCTCTCTCGCCGATCCTTCCTCTGGACTGGCTGCAATGTGCGAGACTCACTCTTCTCTACCAGAGCCCCGCGGGCCAGCGCCAGCATTTCTCCTACACACGGGGCTTCCCTCAGTTCATGGGAGCCCCGCTCCGCATGCGCTGGCTTTAGTCTGCTTCCTGGTTGCCTTCCCCCTCTCGTCATGTAACGCCCTGAACGTCTCAGGATCGTTTAACAGACACGACAATGAGGACGCAACCACTTGTGAAGGGTTAGTTCTTTTAATGAAGGCAAATAAAATACAAAGAACAAACAAAAGTTATAGTCACTGGAATCCTCCAGGCTAAGTACGTTACCAGCCCACAGCACGGATGGTCCTAACCGTCCTCTGCATATACGCCGATCCCGGCGTATGCCAACAGAGGGCAGAAATGAAATGGCCGACAATGCCAATCGGTAGGCTGTGAGGGGCACGAAGAGTGTTGGGGAGAATCGAGGAGTCAGGGAAACACCCAGCCGGGGTCTCTACCTGAAGGGAGCAGCCGCTCAACCTCTTCCTCAGACTGCACCGGGACGCGGAGTCACCTCCTGGTGATGCGTCACCGATACCCCAATCACAAGCAAGAAGACTGAACCGAGAGCAGCCGCTCGATCGATCCTGTGGACTTCCGAGTCTGTAACGCGGCAAACACCTCCTGGTGTGCGTTTACAGCTGGCAGTCCCTGTGTCTCTGGTCGGGCTGGGAGTTACGACTCCAACCAGCAAAAGCGCCACTGCGCTTGGACTCAGCCGAGTCAAAAAGCGAAGCTCAATGGTTGACCGGTAGAGCTTCCGGGTCCTTCACAGGTGACGATGGGGCAAGACACGGCCCAGGGAGTAACGACTCGACCTACCTCCGTTCTTGCCTTACTGGAGCACCACTCCGGAACACTGCTCTTCACGAAGCAGGTACGTCGGTGTAAACACAATATCCGACAGCCTTGTACCTCCCGGTTCCTCCCTTTATAGGGCGTGTTTTCCTTGAGTTATGTAACAGCTCTCCTGTTTACATAAGGGCGTGTTTCCCTTGAGTTATGTAACAGCTCTCCTGTTTACATAAGGGCGTGTTTCCCTTGAGTTATGTAACAGCTCTCCTGTTTACATAAGGGCGTGTTTCCCTTGAGTTATGTAACAGCTCTCCTGTTTACATAAGGGCGTGTTTCCCTTGAGTTATGTAACAGCTCTCCTGTTTACATAAGGGCGTGTTTCCCTTGGGTTATGTAACAGCTCTCCTGTTTACATAAGGGCGTGTTTCCCTTGTATGACAGGAATTCTTGACAGTACATCCTCCCTCTCAGCGGCTCCCCACGGGTCCAGCGCTGGCAGGAAAACGCCGATGGAACAAGGAGACCAAGCGCGGAGCATGAACCCCTTCAGCCGGTTCCCATGAATGCTCCTCCGGGCCATAGCCTTTCCACGCAACCAGGTACCACAGCTTCCCCCTGCGCCATTTGGACGCCCGTATGCCCGACACTTCATACTCCACCTCCGACTCCACGCATACCGGCCTAGGTGTCCCAGACGGCTTGGAGGGTGCTGGTTTGAGCAATGATACATGAAAGACAGGGTGTATCCGCAATGACTGGGGCAAGCACACCTTCACGTTCACGGGACCCATACACCTGGTAATTCGATAGGGGCCCATGTACTTGGGATGGAACACACTGTTCTTTCGAAACCTCATGTTTCTTGTGGATATCCAGACGTAGTCTCCAGTGCGGTACAGTGGCCCGGGCCTTCTCTTCCTATCTGCCGCAGCCTTGTATCTTCTCTTGGCCTCTATTAGGACAGCCCTTGAGCGCATCAACGTGTCTTTTATGTGTGCCACCCTGTCCGCTGTGGCGGGAATCCTGTCCTCTCTGAACGGATGTAGAAATGGCAAGAACCTGGGATGTTGGCCATAGTTGCTATAGAACGGAGATGACTGTGTGGAGCTGTGAGTGGCGTTGTTATAGGCTATCTCTGCAACCCATAGCAAGTCGACCCATTCTTCCCTGCCCTGGTCCACAAAACATCGCAGATACTGTTTGAGCGTTTGGTTCAGGCGCTCGGTTTGGCCGTCCGTTTGAGGGTGGTAGCTGGTGGACAGGGCGGTCTTAACATGCAGCGCAGTGCACCAAGTTTTCCAGAATTGCGCAGTAAACTGCGACCCCCGGTCCGACACGATCACCCCAGGTAATCCATGCAGTCGTACCACATTCTGTAGGAGTAGTGACGCCAATTCCCCGGCCGTAGGGACTCTCTTGCAGGGGATGAAGTGCCCCATTTTCGTCAAGTAATCCACCACCACCAGTATTGCCGTCATCCCCTGGTCTACCGGTAGGCCCACCACGAAGTCCAGTGATATGCTATCCCATGGTCTATCCGGGGTCGGAAGTGGATGTAAGAGCCCTTGGGTTCGGCCATGGTCGGCCTTCATGGTAGCACACGTAGGACACTCCTGTCCCCACCTCCTGACATCCACTCTCATGGTTGGCCACCAGAAATGCCGTCCCATGCTAGCCACCGTTTTTTCAAAGCCCAAATGACCTGCGCATGGAGAGTCATGGCACCAGATGAATGCTTGTTTCCTTAGCCTAGGCGTGGGTATCAATAGGCACCTGCCCTTCAGGGGTATCCCGTCCTTCAGCTGCCATTCTCTGTGACTGAGGAGCCACCTCCGCCATGCGAATGACCTGATCCCTCTCTTTATTCCCCTCAGGAAAGTATCTGGTTGGATAACCCCCAATACCATCCTCGGGGAAATGATGGAACGCTCGGTTGCAGGCAATGGTTCCTTAACTGCAGATTGACGGGACAGGGCGTCCGCCTTCCGGTTTTCCGTCCCCGGCCGATATGTGATGCGGAAGTTGAACCCCGCAAAGAAGATCATCCACCGCAGCTGCCTGGGAGAAAGGTGTCTAGTGGCCGTCATGAACTGTAGGTTCCGATGGTCCGTGTACACCGATACCACATGTCTTGCCCCCATCAACCAATGCCTCCATTCGGCGAAGGCGTCCTTGATTGCGAGAAGCTCCTTCTCCGCAATATGGTAGTTGCGTTCGGCGTCGTTGAGTTTGCGGGACATGTACGCAACGGGATGAAGCACCCCTGTGTCGTGGTTGCGTTGGGACAAGATAGCCCCCAGCGCCACATCCGACGCGTCCGCTTCCACCACGTAGGGGAGATCCGGATCGGGGTGAGCCAACACCGGCGCCTTACCAAAGGCGCTTTTCAGGGCCTCAAAGGCTTTGTTCGCTTCAGGGGACCAGACAAACTCCTTGGACTTCCTCAGTAGCTGTGTGATTGGGGCCACCACTCCTGAAAATCCATCTATAAACCGCCTGTAAAAGTTGGCGAAGCCAATGAAACTTTGGACGTCCTTCACGCTTTGGGGCACCGGCCATTCTTTCACCGCCTTGATCTTTCGTTCTGCCATCTCCTGTCCCTCTGGACTCAGCATCACTCCGAGGAATTCCACGGATGTGACGTGGAAGTCACACTTGCTGAGTTTACAAAACAGCATGTTTTCCCTCAGCTTTTGGAGCACAGCTTTGACGTGGTGTACGTGCTCCTCCACACTGGACGAATAGATGAGGATGTCGTCGATATATACGACCACGTAGATATCCAACTCCTCTCTGAATACCTCATTCAAAAAGTACTGAAAGGCTGCCGGGGCGTTGCACAGACCGAACGGCATGACGAGGTACTCAAAAAGGCCGAACCTGGTCTTAAAGGCGGTCTTCCACTCGTCTCCGTCCCTCATGCGCACCAGATGGTACGCCCCTTTCAAATCCAACTTTGTGTAGATACGAGCTTTCTTGACCTGTTCCAGAAGTACACTGATGAGAGGCAAGGGGTACCGATTTTTTATGGTTATCGCATTCAATGCCCTAAAGTCCACACAGGCTCTCAGCTCCCCATTAGCCTTCGGGATGAAGAAGAGTGGCGAGGCGGCCGGAGACTTGGACGGGCGGATGAATCCTAGCTTGAGGAGTTTATCCAGGTACCCCCGGAGATGCACGTTTTCAGGCTCCGTCAGGGCATACAGCCTGCCGCTGGGAACGCTGGCCCCTGGCACCAGGTCGATCTGGCAGTCAAACTGTCTATGTGGTGGTAGCACTTCCGCCTTCACCTCATCAAATACATCCTCAAAACTGTGATAAGCCTGGGGGAGAGCCACATCTTTTTCTGCCGCTGTAGCCACCGTCTGACTCCCGCTCTCATCTGCGTCAAGGGATTCCGTTCTTATTCCACAATGCAGGATGCAATACGGTGACGTCATTTCGATGCGATGTGTTGGCCAATCCACAAAGGGGTTGTGTTTCTGTAGCCACGGCAATCCCAATATGACGCCATATTGGGGCGCTCGGATGATGTTAAAATCGATTTGTTCCAAATGGTTCCTCCCATATCTCATCGGAAGGACCCCCGTGTGCTGACCGATGGGCCCCCGTCACCAATCGCCTTCCGTCTACCGCATAGACGTCTTCGGGTACTGCTTTGGGAAGAAGCACTAGCCCTAGCCTGCATGCCTCGTTGTGGTCCATAAACATGCCAGTGGCCCCTGAATCCACCATGGCCACAACGGGTATCCACTGGTCATGCACTCCCACGTGCACCGTGATAAACAGGTGTCGTTGTCCCTTAGTGACCGAGTTGGAAAGTGAAGGGATGGATGAGTGACTCCGAGATGCCCCTTCTCTGGTCTTGGAGTCCTCTAGTTTTCCGCCGGTATGTCCACCACGGCTGTTACCGACCGGTTGGCCCGATAACGTGACGTCTTCGGTTTGGCAGGGCATTCACGTACGTAGTGGCCTTTTTTGCCACAATATAGGCAAAATCCTTGTTTACGGCGTGACTCTTTCTCCGTGGCTGTGAGGCTCGCTCGTATTGCGCTGATGTCCATGGGTTCTCCCTTGGATGCGGTGGAAGTTTCAGGACTTCCCACCGTCACATAGGATGGAAGGGATTTTCCTTTTCTCCCATGATCCCCCTTTCTTTCACTTAGCCTATGTTCCAGCCGTAATACCAGGTTGATAAGGCCCTCACATGTCTTGGATTGAGGGTCAATATGAGCCACGGCGTCCTTGAGCTCATCGCACAGCCCTTGATGGAAGAGCGCCGTCTGTTTAGCAACAGGCCACTTGGTTTCCGCAACCAGCCTTCGGAACGCGTTGAGATACTGCACCAGGTCGTTGGATCCCTGTCTCAACTCAAGCATTTCACGGTCCGCCGTGTACGAGTCAGCCCTTCTGTCGAATACCTTCAGGAATTCCTCGCGAAAAGCACCCCAATCACATAAGAGGGGGTCGTCCCTGCTCACCAGAGGTACGGCCCATTGTGCCGCGTTTCCAGCCAAATAGGATATAAGGAAAGCCACACGAGCCTGACTCGTGGGGAACGCCTTTGGTTTGCACGATAAATGTAGCGCCACTTGTGTGAGGAATACCTGCACTGTGTTAGGATCCCCACTGTACCTCTCTGGTGTTGCCAAGGGGATGGCTACCGGCATTTCCACTACTACCGCAGGGGTCTGGTTCGTGAGGGAGGTGCTGGGCGTGAGCGGGTCCAATTGGATAGCATCCAGTCTGGCTTTTACATCGGCTGTTTCTTGCCTAGAGGCAGCCACTTCAACTTGCATGGCCGCTAAAGCAGCCAGCACATCATCAAGTGTTGCCATGTCTGTTATCGACCGGGAGACAGTTAGTGTTATTAAGGTCGGATATTTTGTAACGCCCTGAACGTCTCAGGATCGTTTAACAGACACGACAATGAGGACGCAACCACTTGTGAAGGGTTAGTTCTTTTAATGAAGGCAAATAAAATACAAAGAACAAACAAAAGTTATAGTCACTGGAATCCTCCAGGCTAAGTACTTTACCAGCCCACAGCACGGATGGTCCTAACCGTCCTCTGCATATACGCCGATCCCGGCGTATGCCAACAGAGGGCAGAAATGAAATGGCCGACAATGCCAATCGGTAGGCTGTGAGGGGCACGAAGAGTGTTGGGGAGAATCGAGGAGTCAGGGAAACACCCAGCCGGGGTCTCTACCTGAAGGGAGCAGCCGCTCAACCTCTTCCTCAGACTGCACCGGGACGCGGAGTCACCTCCTGGTGATGCGTCACCGATACCCCAATCACAAGCAAGAAGACTGAACCGAGAGCAGCCGCTCGATCGATCCTGTGGACTTCCGAGTCTGTAACGCGGCAAACACCTCCTGGTGTGCGTTTACAGCTGGCAGTCCCTGTGTCTCTGGTCGGGCTGGGAGTTACGACTCCAACCAGCAAAAGCGCCACTGCGCTTGGACTCAGCCGAGTCAAAAAGCGAAGCTCAATGGTTGACCGGTAGAGCTTCCGGGTCCTTCACAGGTGACGATGGGGCAAGACACGGCCCAGGGAGTAACGACTCGACCTACCTCCGTTCTTGCCTTACTGGAGCACAACTCCGGAACACTGCTCTTCACGAAGCAGGTACGTCGGTGTAAACACAATATCCGACAGCCTTGTACCTCCCGGTTCCTCCCTTTATAGGGCGTGTTTTCCTTGAGTTATGTAACAGCTCTCCTGTTTACATAAGGGCGTGTTTCCCTTGAGTTATGTAACAGCTCTCCTGTTTACATAAGGGCGTGTTTCCCTTGAGTTATGTAACAGCTCTCCTGTTTACATAAGGGCGTGTTTCCCTTGAGTTATGTAACAGCTCTCCTGTTTACATAAGGGCGTGTTTCCCTTGAGTTATGTAACAGCTCTCCTGTTTACATAAGGGCGTGTTTCCCTTGGGTTATGTAACAGCTCTCCTGTTTACATAAGGGCGTGTTTCCCTTGTATGACAGGAATTCTTGACACGTCAGCTATGGGGGAAGGTGGAAATGGAGCCCGCGAGGCTCCGGCACCGGCTTCGCCCACAGTCAGGCAAGGCCGCCTGGCTTCCTTCTTGGCCAAAGTGCGGGGTGGGCACCCGCTCGTAACGACACATAATGCGGGGTGGGCACCCGCTCTACATAAAAGCATAAGCGGGGTGGGCACCTGCATATTCAAATATCAAATAAGTGGGCTGGGCAACCGCGAAGATAAAGAAAAACACGGGGTGGGTACCGCTGCTCAGGCATCACAGGGGAATCACTTACGATGGGGATTCCCTCTCAAAGGGGCTGCAGCTCAGCGCTGTGCAGTCCCCGCTGTCCTCCTTGGGGAAATAAAAAGAAAGCACTCACGAGGCACTAGAAGTATTTAAAAGGAGTGAATCCAAGGCAAAGTTCCTCCAGGTCCATGGGGCATAGCTGGGCCCAGGGAGGCCAGCACACAGGGCCCTCCAGCACGGAGGGAAGCCCCCATGGCGGTTCCTCCTGGGCCCCTGCAGCAGCACGCCCCCCAAGTCAGGAACAGCACCAAAGAACAGAACCAACAAACATGGGTCACAGCCCCTACATTTATACTCCTTTCTCCTTTGTTCTGCAGTGTAGGGTTTGGGGGAACCAGATGCAACTGGTTCAGGGGGGGAGTTGGAGGACTTTGTTTTCCAAGCTCCTCTTCCTCTTTGTCAGATGGGGGCTAGGTGATCAGACAGGGGGTGGAGCCAGCATTGTACCGGCTGGGCACAGTCCTATTCAGAGTCAGGGGATTACTCCTCCCACTACTCCCAACACAGATGTCCCATTCAGCCTAGTGCTGACTCACCCAGCCCCTCCTGGAGCCACACACACCTCCCAGCCCCTGTCACTCATAAGCCAGACATGCAATTCACATCAGTCAGGCAGACACATAGCACACAGAAATGCCAACTTCTAAAAGTGTCTAACAACACAGGGTATGGCTCCAATCAGCAAGGTTGAGCCTCTAATCAAAATACAACAAAAACACCTTGCCTGTACTGATCCTTATTCAAAGATCTCAATAATCACGGTGACAACAAACAAATTGTCAACCTACTCAAACATAATTAAAAAATATATTTTTTATTTTCAATTTTTCAAAAATCATTTTGAATTACAAGAAATATCACAAATCAGCAATGTTTGGACAATATACCACAAGACCAAAAAACAAATCAATAACTTTACATCAATACACAAATAGTGCAAAACATTAAAGGACGACTTACGAACAAAACATAGAACACAGGACATAGACACTAAATCATCTTTTTCCAAAAATTATTTACATTGGTTAATCGATCTAGAGAAACCAACAAAAACAGTGTGGACGGTTCAACGGAAATATTTCTGCACTGTGCCAATGTATGGACTTTTATTTCATCATTCATTTAACCAGGCAGAAAAAGTCTTATTATTGGTCACACTTGTTTATCAATAACAACAAAAAGGTTGACTCGTTTCAAACCCCGTAAGGCGTTGGCTAGGGGTTCTCTTCAGGACCAATCACTAGAAGACAATAACGAATAAAGATGGATAAAGGACCAAACTTCTTCTGTGTAAAAGCTGAGAAAAGCAATGGACTTTTGATGACCTTGAGCACTCAGTTTGCGGGCGCTTATCTTACCTATTTGGCCACGACTGCAATCAAGACAAGGTCTGGAGCATGTAGAATCGCTGGGACTGCAAGGAACTACCCAGAATGAGTATACAGGGACTCCATTGAGGACGGGTGCAGTGTGTGGACACGACTGCGGGCTCCGTACAATTCTATGGGAAAGTCGCGGTTATACTTTTAAAGTTTAAGGACCCTTCTAGGAGGACTTCGAGCAAACCCTTTGGAACTTAAGAGTTTGAAGAGCCACTCCACCCGTGGATATCAAAGTGCCTGAGTTACCTATCCCAGAGGAACCGGGTGCATAGGTCTGAAGTGGCATCAGAAACTGCCACCGTTCTCAGTGGAGGGCTGTGAAGAAGTACTGCTGCCGTCAAGGTGAAGAGGGTCCAGTGGAATCCAAGCCTGGATTCAGAAAGGAAGAAACCTGAAAGCAGAGGGGACAGAGTCTGGGTCACTTCAGAGTGACAAGGTGCTGGGTAGACTAATGCCCAACGATGTTGGGTGCTTCAGGTGCGAAGGGATGCTTGACTCTGCTGCCACGAGGACCAGGAGACATCGAGGACAACCAGGAGCCGGAGGTGAGCTGTCCCACGAAGGATGTCGAGTGCTGAGGGGTCGGTGTCCGGGTGGAGCACCAACAAGCCTTGGCAAAAGCAACCCACGAAGGCAGGTCAAGCAGGTGAAGGTGTGGACCAGCAAGGTCCAGGGGATTCACCAAGCACTGGAGAGTCAGTGTACGTCTGGAGCAACCAGGAAAGCCCAACAGAAATCAAGATGACCCTCAGAGGGACCCACAGGCCGAAGGACCAGGAGTCACGAAGGGACCTCGAGCAATATTGCAAAGTACCAGTCCATGAAGCACTCGATGCGAGTAGGCCCGAGTTCTTTAGGGCAATTACTGCTCAGGGTCAGGATTACACGGAGTCCAATGCACAGGCTCGGGAATCGCCAAAAGCGTATGCAACTGCAAATGGATGCGGTGCGCAGGGGTTCGGGTTATGCAGTCCCCACGAGGGATACTGGCCTCAAACTTGCTGAGAGGGCAGATCAACCTCGAGGACCTTCAGAAACCCACCTCCTGTATTGCTGAAATCTTTGGAGTCCGTAGGAGCTCAGGAGCAGCAGACCGGTCATTTGAGTTAAGGTGCCTGCTAGGGCAGGGGAGTGACTCCTTTACTCCAAGGAATATTCTTCAATTGTTCTTAGTGCACCACAGGTCCTGCACGGAGCTTGTATGGAGCAAGGGCACAGACAAAGCTTTGGACGGAGCGGGTGACTAGGTTGGGCCCAGTCGAAGTCCAGTGTGTCCAGACGGTCGAAGGTCAGTGGTTTCTTCTTGTAGGATCTTGTCCACATAAGGTAAGCCTTTATGTACCCACGGGAGAGGGTTGGACAGATTTGGAGGACCCTCCTAGCGGAGGGTCAGGACAGAGGGGTGGTTACACCCATGTCCTTTGTCCAGTTTCGCGCCAGAGCAGGAGCCAACGGCTCCCAGAACTGGTTTGAGCTGGATTATGCACAGGGACACCAAATGTGCCTCGGGTGCAGACTTTCAGGCACTCTGAGTGCACCCACCCAGCCCCAATACACTAAATCCTGTCTGGGAGGTGGTCATGCCTCCCTGTGACAGGATGCCTATTGTGCTGCCTTACTCTGCTCGAGCTTGGCTCAGCAGCAGGAGGGCAGAAATATGCCTCTGGTTGGCAGCATCCATTTTGTGCTGACCGGGTCTAGAAGGCTGGCACTAGATAGACCAGTGATCCCTCGAAGCTCGCTTCAGAAGGGTGGAATCATAACTCCCACACCGGTTACCAGTGTGGAGGTATGATTCCAAGGTCTTTGATACCAAACACAACATTTTTCTATGCAGCTGTATTCAAAGTAGCATTTACCGTGAGGTTATAATGCACCTCAACCTATATGTCCGGCTGAGTCACAGAAAACCCAGGAGAATGGTCTCCGAAGGCTGCAGAGAGGCTCTGCTCATGCAGGGGCACCCTCTCACTAAAAACCCAGCACCCTGCCTTCAGGATTGTTAAGGCCTACTATAGGGGTGACTTATACGTTTTGAGTGTAGTGACCTATAGATATAGTGAACCTAAATCTAAAGTAAGTGGTCCAAGCACCATCTTACACAGGCTGCTGTAGCAGACCTGGAGTTCCATTTTACATGGCCTCTCATGGGTGGCATAATACATGCTTCAGCCCATGGGAGGCCTCTGGGGTACCTATGCCCTGGGTAAATGGGTACCATATACTAGGGACTGATAAAGGTACCCCAGAATCCAATCTGGAGTGTACCAAAGTACATATATGACAATTTAAAGGAGAAAGCAGATAGACTGGGTTCCTGATTAGCAGGATCCCAGTCAGACTAGTCACAACACTGTGAAACATCAAGCAAAAAATTAGGGTAACCATAAGAAGCAGATCCTACTTTCCTCCACAGATTGGTCACATACCTTTTCAAAACATAAAAAAACTTTATTCTGTGGAACTGCTGCCACTGCAGTGGAGAGTGCAGATCTACTCATTTTTCATGCAACTACACCCTGTGAGGAGTCTGCTGAACATGACTGCTTGCGGGTATTGGGCACCCTTGGCAGAAAACCATCCTTATGCAATCAGACAGATCTTACCACAGATCCAGAGCTTTCACGCATAAATGTGGGATTCACATGCCACTTGTTTGACAATCTCCAACAGTGCAGTTATCTGATAAATAGATCTGCTAGATATAAACTAGTGATCTCATGCTGTAATTTAACAGGTTTTTAAAAGCCATAGACATTGCCATTTTGTCTTTCTAAGTTCATTTTGGATTTTTATCTTTGAAGCGCATGCAGAAATGAATGAGTACATTTAACTTTTCATTAAAAAATGGTGAGAGCCCATGAATGATAATGCTCCGGTAATTGGATCGTTAAGTCTTAGGCGCTGGGCTTCTTGTATCCAATAGAAAAGACTTTCTGTCACAAACTGCAAAAACACATCCAGAAAACAAATGTTACAATTATAATGTCATTTGGAATAAAATCTTTTCATTTGAAGCACTGCATTAAATATATTTATTGCTCTCCTGGCGTCAAAGTGCAGAAAAATGTGAATCGTCCTGAATGAAGCTCCTTGAGACCTCAAAAAACTTGGATAAACAAAGGAATAGTATCACCAATCAGTGACTTATCTAGGAGTTGTTGCATCCCTATCCCATTTGAACATTGTCTGCCCCAATCAGAAATTATAAAAAGGGATTTTCTTTTATTTATTTTATTTCAAGAGGTGTGTTTCCTTAAGACTTATAAAAAGGGTAACCCCAGGATTAGAAACACCTACGCCCTGGATGTCTGTGTAACCCTTTTTGTCAACAGCCTCTCTTGTCCTTGAGCCTCCTTTCTATTGGACTGAAATTTGAACACCAAGGGAACCCCTTTAAAGGCCTTTACCCTTGATGGTCAATATAACTAGGCAGATTGATCCAGGGCTTATTCATGGAGGTGGTGTGGGATAGAGACTCGGATCTAGGTGTACCAAGTAATTATTATTAAAACAATGTCCAGACAATACTTTGACTTCAAAACATAGTACTTAATTTTACTCCTCGCTACAAGACTACACTTCTAAATGATTTTTAGAACGAACACACGTTTGGAATTCGATACAAAAATAGTCACTGGGCTCAGATATTACTTTGGGTAAACGGATTTTGTTTTACTTGTCTCTCTAACTCATTACTGTGGTGGGGGAGGGGGCTACGGGTGTCCTCTACTTGGTAAATCAAACCCATCTCTTTATGAAGTGCAGGTATGGTAATCTGTTTTGGCTGTCAGAGCTTTCCAGCCAGAGGTATAGTGCTTTTTTTCTAACTTTCAGGACAGATTTAATAAATTGTGGATGTCCCTCACTAGATTTTTTAAAAGAAAGTTTAGAAAAACAAATACTTGTGTAGATTGCCTGGCTGTCAGGGCTCAGAGGCACTTAAACTTTTAATTTTGCTGCAGTTCTTTTTTGTGTAGTTATGATTTCTCTTTTCTAAACACCATACTCTTGGCCCTCCTCCAGGAACCTAATCTATGAAAGTTCAGGCACACTTTAAAAACTTGACTCTAAAAGCGCCACAATGCCTCAAGGTGTTTGATAATTCTTTATAATATACTAAAATAAAACACTTGTCACTGCAGTGTGGACCCTCCTATGTGTTATATTATGTAATAGATTGCTTATAAAGCACAACATTCATTAACATTTCTTTGAATTACGATAACCCTACCCTAAGCATGCAGTTATTGAACGGGCCCAATCTGAGAACAGATACATTTTAGCAGCTTCCTAAAATGAGTAGGAGAACATTCTCATCAAATTGATTGAGGAAGCATATTCTACTTATTTACAGCTGCCACTAAGAAAGCACAATCACCAAAAGTGTCAGTTCTTGTTCTGGGAACCGCAAGAAGAAACAAGTCATTGAACTTTATATTGCAGGAGATCTTGAGCCAGCTGACGAAAGAGGCAATGAAGTCTGAAAAATTGAGATAAACTGCTCTTACCATTGATTTTAAAAAAATTATCTGGTGAACTGGAAGCCGTTGTAGTTGTTTAAAAAAATAAGTAATATATGGGTCACCTTGCAAATTAAAAAGGCATCTGAATGTTGAATCTCTTCCAGGGGTCAAGACCAAGGTAGGATTGCCAAAATCTACACGGGATTAAATAAATGCATTCATTCACTTGGGACTGGTTTATTTAAAGATCCAGTCCATCCTGCACAGCTTCTCTCCTCTCATGTTGATAGGATGCGGATTCCTCTTTTAAGCAGCACTCTCCTACGAGGATTCCTAGAGTGCCCCTTCTCAGTTCAGCAAGCAGATTTCTTCCTTCAATCAGCTTCCTAGCAGCACTGAAAGAAGGATTTCAGGATTGTTCCCAACCTAGAAATGGAGCTGGCATTCAAGGACAGCAGCCTTGGGGCATATTAAGACACTTGCCTTCAAGCTACCAACCAGAGCCCGAGCACTGGTCAGTGCGATATCTCTCTAATATTGACTTGAAGAATCTAGTAGGTATTTTTCCTACTTTAGCAGACAGGGATGTACATCTCAAGATTCATCTCTGTTTTGAGTAAGGTTTAGATCTAGTTTTACAGGTGTAGTCCTCTTTCTTTTAGACTGCTCAAACACTTCTCTTTTTGTTAGAACTGGATGTTCCCTTTCTGGTAATGAAAAGTAATTGTGCAAATATATAGATGTTTCCTACCTCGCTGCTATTCAGCACACGTCTTGGTAAGAATGACCCACGAAAGGGGTGGGGGTTGTCCCTGCATCTCAAAACAGTTTATATCTTCCACTCTCAATTCATATTAGATTGGCTCATTTCAAATGCCAGTTCCCTGTTTTCTACCTATCACACCCCGCTCTGGTAGGCTTATCATCTGCCTGCATCTTGACAGCAATACTCATACAGGAGCTCCAAAATGGATTCCTAATTGTGCACAGTAAAGCACCATACTGATACTCCATGCCCACTACCCATCCTGGTTGGCACCTCTCCCACTCAAAGCAACAACGAAAAAGGCCTGCTCTTTCTACTATAATCTGTTGCTATCACCACTTTTAGTTCTTCTCAGCCAGGTGAGATTACAGCTATCACTGTCAGTAAAGGGAAGTCCGTTTGGTTTGTCCCTTCAGACCATAGAGCCTCATTTTATGGAAGGCACTCAGTGCACATGGTTGATTGTCATACCGACTGAGGCTGTTTGAAAGTGTTTTTTCCACCAAACAGGAGCCGACATTGACTGTGTTATGTGTAATAACAAGATACACTTTGAGATCCACGAATCGAGTCAGGAGTGGCACTTTATTCAAACAAGTAAGTAACAAGTGTCAAAGACACGTCCTTAATCAAGAATAAAAACACGCAATCTAGCAAATATTAAATCACAGCAATTCAAAGAGAGAGAGATTGTATATCAAAATGCAATGGGACAGTATAACCTTATCTAATAATCAATGAATAAATCAATCAGCTAGTTTGGAGCACCTTGTTGTGAAAGACATTGTATGAGATGATCAACAAGTTGGTCAGTGGACAGTCCTTTTATACAGTTTTAATGAGGAACTGGTGTCTGCAGAATTAACCATTAGCTGGTGATTGACAGCAGAACATATCAAAAGCTGGACATTTTTTCAGAAACAATTTGTCACCTCTTGGAAAATTAAGAAAGCAGAAGTTACAGAAAGGTACAAAGTTGCTATGTCACTTGTTCATCACTGGGCTGCTATATCTGGGAACAGTACATGAAAGTTGTGTATACAACCACCAAATCCATATTAAGCATTGATCTCGTAGAGATTTTGCACCCATTTTCTGCACTGCCAAAAGAGCGGTTAGCTACTTTTGTCTCCATAGACATTTCGATGTCCCAGAACTATCTAAAACGTTTCCTGGTGACATCTACTACATCTCTCTTTACTCATAATTGGTTTGCAGCCATCTCATCATCAGTGATTTTGCTCACATATATTTGCAATGCTGTATGCTTGGGCTTTTTGTTTGTTAGTAAACTTCATAGAAAGTTACAAATGAAAAAAAATCTGTGAAAGAAGGGCAACATCAAGTTCATCTAATCGGAAATACAAATTATATTATACCAGAACTTCTTTGCTCTAATGTCTAGGTACTTCTACGTAGTGGGCATAATTGAAACTTGCTCTTCCAAAGGTTAGACGTTCTGCCATGAAGGTCTAATCTCAGTCCACTGCTTCTACATGTTGCGCTATTGAAATGCCTTCATAACCTGCACAGCAGTCCATTAAAACCTACTCTGATTCCTAGCAAGCAAACAGGTTTTCTCAAGAAAATTGCATGCACTCTCGTTAATTTCCTGAAAGTACTGTAGCACCCTGTCAACGGAGTCCTGTATGGCTCCTTCTCTTTCCTTCCTTTGAAAGATTATAATAAACTGTTCACTTAAATAAAATCCATATAAACAGATAATGCAGTGGTCCTTCTTACAGCTTTTCCTTCCCTCATGTTCCTTGTTGCCCTGAAACTGCCAACAAGCGGCTATGCCCACTTAGGACTTCTCTCTGGTCCTCGTTGATTCCAGCCTCTGTGATCTACTGGCCACACAACATTCTACCTCATGGTCAGGATTACTTCTTTCATACCCATACCCACTGCTTTCTGGAGTTTTTCCTCAAGCTTAGAATGTGTTATAGTGAGCACCTTAAGGAGATATCTCTTTGGGCTCATATGGGTTCTTATGTTTTGAATCACCCCTATTGTATATGTTCCAATTAAGTGATATTACATATTACAACCTTCCTTGCAGCTCCTCAATATGCCAGTTTTCCATCTTACTTTGTATTTCACCCTCCCCAGATATCTGTGTGCACCCATCCTATGACAGCTCATAACCGCTCTGATGCCTATTGTGTCCTGGTCCGAGCTGTATAAACCAATCAAATAAATTTGCTGAATTCGCCGAAAAGTAACATTTAAACATAGCTGTTAAGAATTTCTTGACTCAAATTAAACATTAGTCATGCCTACACCAACTATCAGTGTACTGTGCTGAATTATGCCTTTTGATTTATCACCTTTAGAGTATATCACTGTTGACAATGCTTTATAATGCTTGTGATGTAATAAAGCAAAAGACAGTTTCAGATCCTGAACTCTTAAATAAATCTTTGCTTGCATTTCATTAACCTTAAGAGACCTGCTTTCTTTTTTCATCATATAGTTATGCATTAACAGCAAAAATATTTTACCTACCCTCATCTGCCATACTGTTGTTGGCCTCATGACTTCCTTTTATGAGCTTATGTCCTAAACCTAATTTGTGATAGCAGCAGCCATAATCTAATTCCCCATCCTCCATTTAAACCCTTGCTCCTCAACCAGCTAAAGGAATTCACCTCCTTAGGTTAGATACAACAGGCAAGTGAATGGTTCCTTCCAACAATCCATACAGGAGTCAAACACTCAATCCTGTCTTCATCTACTAGGCACTTGATTTCTAATATCAGTGTCGGAAAATGTGTTCTTTTAAATGTCTATGTCAGAGACTGGCGAAATCTTCACAGTATCTTTGCTAAAGGTGAGTGGGTTCAACAGAGTTACTTGGTACTGGGTCTTCATGGCTGTGAAATAGATTTTAGTGGGCATTTTTAATGCACAGGTCTTGTATCTCTGCTGGCCTTGTAAGGGATGCCAGACTAGTGTCCCAAGGGTGGAGGGGGGCTATGTAACTCCCTGAATTGTCTTCAGAGTGGGTGAAAGGTGCGCAAAGTAGCAAGATGGTAATCTGCATACATCTGCATAGGTGGGGTGCATTGATGGGGCTCTATTTGCATTACTGCCCAAACTGCACTTCCCAGCGAGTTCCATGCTTGATTCTGAGGTACCCTCACGTATGGGAACTCCTTAGACTTCAAGGCATATTTATATTCCCTGCTGAATCACTGATTTTTTTTTTAATTGCCCTTGCGATATTACCCATTCATTCCACATCAAATAGCAAGCCATCATGTTTGCCTAGCTCATTTTGCATGAGTATTCTCTGTGGAAGATGAACAAGGCTGTTTTATTTGCTACGAATTTCTAAGCAACCTAAAATTTGATGCATGATTTGATGTGATAAGTTAAAGGACATGTACTACATAACTCATTGAGAAACTTCAAGCGAGAAGCCAATTTTCAGTTAGCCTGAAAGAGAATCCTACAATAGTGGTTGCAATTCTTCCTCCCTGCCATATGGTCTGACCTTGTTCGACCAGACTCATTGAAACTTCTGTGCAAACCCTTCCGCTATGCCCAAATAATACTTTGTTGTGTAACCATTTGCTCAGACATCAGCACGTCCATGCATGCAATTAGTGGACTCTTGGACATTCCAGAATTACTTATGAGTGAACTGAAAACCTCCACAAGGTTCCCACTTTGTCCCTGTTGTATATTGAAATCCAGACTTCCCTGAAGTAGTCTGCTTTCTCTGTGCTTGTGATTAGCACCCTCCTCTCAGTTTAGGGAAACAAACATGATCGCTTCTAAACAGTTACATTTGAATGCCCATTGGTTTTCATTTGTCTGAAAGTGATAGCTCCTTCAGGTGTATCATACAAAATCTGTAGTTTGGTCCACAGATTTGGAACAATTTCTGTGTTTACACCCATCCAATATTGTTGATTGCTGCTATTTAAGATGTATCTCTTCTAACAAAATCAATGATATTTTGTTTTACATCAGCCATCAAGTAAGGTTTTCTTCTGTCACCACTGATGTAAATCACCCCAGATGAAAATTGTATATGAAGCCCTTAATCTTTCCATCTCACTGATAACAGATGACAACCGTTGTGTTTTATTTTTGTAGTCAAGCCTTAGCATTTTACATTGCATCTGCCAGCAGTTTCTGACCTGTCCAGGCCCGGTGCTGCCATTATTTTCCCTAAAGTCATCCTTATCAAATCAGGTGCCCTTTAGTCTGTATGTGCAGTTAGCCTTTACATTGAAAATAATTTCTTGTTATCCAGCATTGCTTCTCAAATTAATCCAGCCAGAGCCTTTCCTTGCTCTGAAATAAGAGCATTGTTTCTTGTCCAGTGTAGCAGTTTAAAATGTGTGACATTTACTGAATCAGACTGGCTGCAGTACTATTTCTTACTCCTTTAATGAAAAAATCTGTCAAATTGTCAAACAATATACAAGATGAGTTGGTGTATATACGAAATAAATATCTTGCATTTCATACGGACCAATCAGTCGGTATATCTGACAATAGGGCAGGAAAAATTACTAAAGTAATACTGAAAACGTAACTGTTACATCAATCATGTGAATAATATGTGAGACCAGAAAACACAGCGGACAAAAAAGACCAAACGGCAACACTCCATCAGAGTATGTGCCACAATAAATTGTCTGCCTCCCACCTGAGATCAAATCCATGATTGGTCTTGCTACAGATGACACTACTGCCCAGAACGTTTGTGAAATTAGTTATTACCCTTTTTTTTAGGTCGAGCTTCGATGGACCTGTTATATCATCTGTGAGGTATGGCAAACCCACCGATTGTCATTTGTTAATACCTGTGGCATTCAGAAATGCTGGCTTCTTATTGGTGCATTTCTGTAAATTCCCTCCTTTTGTCTGTTTAGCTCTCCTTCCGGCGATTTCACTCAGAGAAAATGTTGGTCGGCCATCACACTGTACAGCGTGTGATGGCCTCTCTTCCCTCCTCCCATCAGGCTATTGCAGGTCAGGTTTTTTTAGGTCTCGCGAGCCAAAGGCTCGAAGAGACATTTTATATCTGGGCTTTTCAAAGTGCTGCCGTGGCCTAAAGCTACAGTGCACGTGAACGTGCACGCGTGCAGCGCCATGTGTCTTTCCTCCGTAGCGATCGTAATCACGATCACTTTCACTTTCGCGGGCTCCTCTGTTGCTGGTTTGTCATTTTTAGCGAGCCATGCGTGCTTTCAGTTTCACAATTGCCGCAGCGGCCGCCACACAATTTCCCTGGTTTTGGGATGGCACCCGGTTGTGATTCCATATTGAATTGAACAACAGTGTTTGTTTAATTTCCTTTTACTTTCACTGTTTTGTTACTGCTCAGGTGCAATTGTTATGCCTGCTGAGCTTCGCAGTGTAGAATGAAATGGCGGCCGAAGCATCGCATTTAGACAGCACTACGCAGCACGGATTCATAGGGCCATCTTAGTCCCGCTTAGGAAGGGGTATTTCTGGACCAGCTCATCTGCCCATAAGAGAGCCATGGTGCGTTGGGCATTACAACGCCAACACTCGCCGCTCCCTGGCATGCACCCGTGATTAGCCGCGATGTGACTGTTACTTAATTCAAGCATCCACTTCTGTGTGCAGAGTGAAATGGCACGAGACAGAACGGCCTGCCCTGCACTGCATACAGTGGTAGCGCCCGCCTCCCCAGTAGTCATGTGAACTGTGTGTGTGCAGCCAGCTAGACCGGCGCCGTTGCTTCTGGAAAGCCTACGTGTGACACAGCAATGCTTGCTGCCTGCCTCTGCACAGCATATCTCATTGCATGCGAGGGTACTGGATATCTGTATGCAGCGCCAGGCAATTATTCCCTGGGCAGATGATAATGTGTTTTCTGCATGCACAGCCAGCCCTAGATTGTGTTCATGCCTTAATTTCATCTATAGGCAGTATATGGAGGAGCAATGCGTGCAGAAAGGCAGGAAAACGTGGTGATGCTTCATAAAAAAAAAACACGCTGCTCTAATTGAAAGTTTGAACCGGAGCAACTGCAGTCATTAAGCACCAGGCATTCTCGAGCGTTGCAGCTATTGTTGCAACAATGGATGATGGGGGTAGGCTACCCAGCCTTTGTCCCATACAACATTTATTATTGGCGGCTTGGCAATTAGTGAGGGGTATATGTTAGGTCTATGGGTGACTTTTATTCTTCTTTCAATGTATAAACACATTTGCCGTCTTAGTGCAAGATCAACGTCCTGTGACCATGTCTGGTTCTTTATTCCCATTCATTCCTCAGTGATCGTTGTGACTACCATCATGTATTGGTCCCGTTAATTTGGCTTATGGTAACACCGGTTATTTGCTGTGCTTAGAAACGACAGAAACGCGTGTAAAGTACTGTAGGAAAACATTTTCTGGTTTAATCCGGCGAATGCAGTGGCTGAAATCTTGACATAAATTGCCCCTGGTCCTCTCACAACCAAAGCTTGTTCCGGTTCCCCAAAAACAATACATTTCAAAAGGACACGTGTGCTTCTTAAAGCGCCTCTCAGATGGTACGCACTATGAGTCTCAATCAGATTTTAATCACAACCTATCTGTTCTGAATTCTCAGTTGATCCGCTCCTACCGACCAGAGAGCGCCATGAAGCATTCCAAGTTCGTAATGGTCTGCTTAGAGGAGGAGCACGTGGGAGCACATGAACTCATTTTTGTAATTCTTTACCTGAGTATAATATTAGAGAATGTGTGCGTGCTTCTGTTTTTTCAGTGTGGAATTTATCTTTGCTTGGCTACCGGAGGTTCTACTTTTTAAACTATTAAACTAAACTACTACTATATACTTCTTTTTATTTTATTAAAATGACCATCTCCTCGGTTACTCCTGTGCCCACTCTCTATTGCTCCTCTCTCTCCTAGTCTTCACTCGTCCACCCTTTCATCCATTGGTCCCTTCCTCCGTTTGCTGGCTTTTATTTAAATATTTTTAAAAAGGAGGTTGTTTTACATTTTTTCAGGTTTAACTGGTGCCTGTCGTTTTACTGCCGGCTCGCTCTGTAGTGCGCTCTTTCTTATACCTTTGGGTCAAGTTCACGCTATATAAAACTGTGAGAGAAAAAAAGTATTTGCAATGCAATATGTCTCACATTACTAAATGTTTGAGCTATTGGTGTTACATTATTATTAGCAACGCCAATAGTCAAACCTTTAGTAATGCGAGACCTATTGCATTGCAAATGCTTGTTTAGATTTATGTCGCGCGAACCGGACCCGAACGTCATCAGTTATGTTACACAAGAACACATTCTTTTTTGGTAGGCACGGGGAGATTAAGTGATTTAACCAGACTCAACAGACGATCACTTGTTTTATGGAGCTCGGTCCGACCGCAGCTCTGCAGTGCAGTGCTGGTCGCACCCACGGCTCATTTCTCATGTTCGTGCTATGCTTAAAGCATTTCTGTATAACGGATCAGCCCCGGATATTGCTTTTAATTGTTGCTGTTAGCACAGCTGTTTGAAGTCGTATTCATGTTTGCCCTCTTCAGTAATGGGTGCACTGTACAGTTTATCACAGCCCACGATAGCTTTCACAAAGTAAATTTGACTTGTGTTCTTGCCGGAGACGTCCTGCGGAGTAGATATCTCCAAGGACCCCGTCACTGGCAGCACTGCTTTGACACTGGAACAGGCGGCTTTTGAGAAAGGGTCCAAGGAGGCTGCACAAGCCACGCACACTGAGGGAACAGTCGAGCCCCGCCCACCCTATCCCCGACCTGCGGGGCACTGGGATTGTAGAAATGAACAATGTGCAATAAAATATAACAACATGCAAATTTTCGAGCTGTTGTGGAATCCAGGAGCTGTCTTTGGGGACTGTTCTTCTGGCTGCAACCAGGAAAGGCTTAACTGCCGTTGAAACAACTCAGACAAACGCAGAAGTGGCATTCTGAGCACGGAGCTTGTTGCAGTTCTACACATACCAGAATAATCCTGAGTGTAGAGGGATGCGAGCTTAACGCGATTTCATCACATGCAACCTGCTGCTGGCTTTCTTGATCGTCAGCAATTCAAATGTAAGTTCTCAACGGGTTAAATTGGGGAGTTAAATTGGGTAAAAAAATAATCAGGTGCCTCCGGCTTGCCGGCCACTGCCGCCTCTCCTGTTTCCCATCCTCTTCCTGGCTTCTTGCAAGGAAGCACCAGGGCTGCCATGCTCCCCACAGCCAATCACAATGATGTAATGCAGTGTTGTGATTGGTCTGAGTGCTGTGACATGGCGCTCAGCCAGGGGCTGGAGGGGTGGGCATGTTTTCCATGCAGGCTGTAATGCAGCCTTCATGGAGAACAGGGAAGGGCGCCTGACTGTTTTGGGCAGCCTGAGAGGGCCGACCAAACAATTATTGTGCACAGGAGTGTTCTACCACTCCTTCCCAGCCCCGCCCGCCCCCTCATGCACGCTGCCGCAGCAGGAGGACAAAATAAAATGATAAGAACATTGTTATCATCATTAGATTTTTTTCCTTTCTTTTGCTTCTTCCTGGCAGTGGTCCGATGCTCCTCCACACTGAGGTTGTTGCCTTTTAACTAGGGGAGAGGAGTTGGGCTAATGTCTAGGGCTGTCGACCTCGAATCTGGTTAACTGGGTTTGAGTCTCGGCAACGACGCTGAACACCCTGTGATTCTGGGCAAATCACTTAATCTCCCCGTGCCTAACAAAAATGAATGTGTCCTCATGTAATGCAACTGGTGCTATGTAAGGCACTCTGATACCCGATTCGGGTCAAGTTCACGCTATATAAAACTGTGTAAAATAAAATAAAAAACTACATGCCCGCTTTCATTTTCACCATCACAGGTTTCATTATTATAATTTGGAAGCCGCCACCTTTTAACTACATGCCCTCTTTCATTTTCAAAATTGCCGGTCTCATTATTTTAAATTTGAGGCCCTGCGCCTTTTAACTACACACCTGCGTACTGCAGCTCGTTGTCACTCTTCCCTTCCCTCCCTCCCCTCCCGTCCCCTGCATGAAGGCTCTGCCAACATCACCATCTCACCACCATTGGATTTAAAGAGTAGAGGAAGCCGTTTCGAATCAATATTGTCTGTAGTCATGCAACAGGCACTTCATTTTTGTTTATTCACATTAAAACTCAAATCATCACCATAGCCAACTTAGTAGATGAAATATGGGGACATCAGAAAGGAGGAACGGCAATCAGACATGATAAATGTTTACCCTACAAGATACTCTACCGAGGACATGTTGGAAGAAGCATGGCCAAGCTGTGTATAAAAGTAAACTTTCCAACCGGGCTAAAATGCCACAAGTTTTATAGGTATTCACAAGGGTTTTTCTGATATTTGTGCCTGCTACACTATTATGGCACTGGATTTCAACACAGCAGCTATTAGTATCGTGAGCTCAAAACATAAATCTAAATGAGGAGCAGCACCATATTCCTACACACCTGTAGAGCTCCATTAGAAACGTTCTTTCTTGGTCCTGCGAAAAAAGTACATTTGCCCAGCGACACTGCTCAGGCACCAATAAATAATTACAATCAGGGCTGGCTTTTTTCCTGGGCAAGCTGAGCATGGGCCCAGGGCGCCAACCTTTAGAGTGGTCCAGTGATCGGTCAGCACATAGGGTGTGAGTGCAGCAGTCTTCTTCTGACTGGGCTCCGGTTAATCTTCATTAAATGCTTTTCTCTTTTTTTTCATTTTAATATGCTACAGGCACCAAGTTTAGCTCCCATTAACTCCTGCAATAACCTGTACAGTCGGCCACCCAGTCAACCCATACCTCCCTCCCTTACCTCTGATGCAGCTGAAGCAGTGGGAAAATCATAAAATATCCCTCACCAACCTTTACAATACCTAAGGAAGCGTAATTACTATATTGACGGGCCCATAAGTCATAATTTCTATTACAAATAGCAATATCAAAGGTCCTCCAATGGATCTTTGGTGGAGCTAAAAGGGACTAAGTAGAGAAATCAGAGAACTATTCCTTCATGAGGACCTGTAATGAAGAAACGGCTATATCCTAAAAAACATATCAAATGCATCAATAATATGGTAAATTATATCCTAAATATAAATCATGACTCCGAAAATAACAACAGACACTATTCATCTAGGTACCTTTTTGGAGAGAGAGAAAGAACAAGGAATCATCAAGGAAATTACAGTTCAATTACCTCTCGGTAAATTAGAGAAAAACTAATGCACAGCTTGCATTTAGTCAAGAAAACTATCTCCACAGCGATAGGAGAATAGCGTAGGCAGCATCACCAGCCGATGATGTGCAAAGTCTCTAGGGAAAGAGTTTCTGCAGTCAGGATTGCCAGCCAGATCAGGAATCAGCACAGCAGACCGCATACCACGGATGCAGGACAGGTCAAAAGAATGTGAACGAGCCAATGATCATTTTCCCACCAGCATCTTTATACTTTTTTTTTTGTGTGTCCTCATTACACCATGGTTACTGCATTTTGAACCGATTGTATACACCCTCAAGACCGTCAATGGTTCAAATAGTACCCGGCCAGTACCTTCCAAAACCGCCTCTATCCATGGCTTGATGTAATCATTGGACAAGATTTTACCAACAACCGTGGCCTCTCTAGTACTTATCAACCTGGCCATTTCAAAAAGTCCTCACAAACTTCTGTAGACCTTCTCGTATCCCACCTAGTATCGATACTACATGTCCATTTAACCATATTTAGCCAGGTAACAGAATTTGGGGGTTGGGGGTTGAGCCACAGCTTGCAGATCTCCCACCTGGCCAGGAGTAACAAGTAAAATAATAGCCCCCGTTGTTTATTACTTAACTCCTGTTTAGATATATAATCGACCCCCAGGAGAACCATTGATTCTGTTAAAATTATGTTTTCACTTAAAATATCTCTAATGATATTTTCCACGGACCTCCAATATTCTTTTAGCTCTGGACATGTAAAGAAGATATGGAGATCGTTGGCCTTTGGATAATTACATCTTTCACACCTTGGCTCAGGTTGTAGCACAAATTTAGATAGTCGTTGTGGTGTCCAGTATAACCTATGGAATACAAAGAAATGATGGCGTTTAAGATTTGCAGGTGTTACAATGTCATAGAGTAGTTTGATGGAATCAAGCCACAATAAGTTTAGGCTCTCCTCTTGAAATACGTCTGCCCAGACCTCCGATAGAGGCTTCATTTTCTCTTCCTCGGATTCCACCAGATATCTGTACCAGGTTGCAACTTCTTTCTCCTTCTGGCCATAATCCTGAAGCAAAGCCGCACATTCCCAGTTCCCTCTTAGTTGCTCCTTGTAGGAGAGTAGGATCTGCTTCACATGGGTACCCCCACTTTTTGCTGGTGTTTCACTGTTTTTCGACCTTAGTCTGGCTGTGGCCCTGCTAATCAGGACCCCAGCCTAGCTGCTTCCTCTCTAAAATGGTTTCCATGTACATTAGGTACATCTCTAATTGGATTCTGGAGGGCCTTATATGCCCCTAGTATATGGTATACTATGTACCCAGGGCATAGGTACCTCAGAGGCCTACCAGGGGCTGAAGCATATATTGTGCCACCCCTGGGAAGCACTCCAAAATGACAACACAGGTCTGCAACTGCAGCCTGGGTAGGGTGGTGCATGCACCCCTTATTGTGGTATAGGCTACCTATATCACTACCATTGCACACACATATAAAACCTATAAGTCACTCCTATGGCAGGCCTTAACAATCGGTGCCCCTGAATGAGCAGAGCCCCTCTGCAGCGTTCAGAGTACCTCCTCTGATGATGTTTGTGGTGCAGCCTGACGATATACTCTTAAGTGCATTATATCCTCGCGGTAAATGCTAACTTTAGACTGGCTGCACGGAAACATGTTGTGTTTGGTGTCAAACTCTTTGGAATACTACCCCCCTGCCAGTTCTGGCGGCGGAGGTAGCATTCCACCCTTTTAGAGGGAGAGACATGTACACACTGGTCTAACCGGTAAAGAGTTTCTAGAGCCCTGGCATCACAAAATGGATGCCACTGCCACAGACGCTGGTCTGGCATCCTGCTGCTGACCGAAACTCTGGCAGGGGAGGCCTGGACAATAGGGTTCCTGTCACAGGGCGGTGTAACCACCTCCCCAGACAGGCAGATGTGTATTGGGCCTGGGCGGGAGCACTCCCGGTGCTTTGAAGTCCTGCACTGGGGGCACACTTGGTGTCCCTGTGCATAGTCCAGTTCAAACCAGTTGCAGGGGCTATCTGCCCCTGCTCTGGCGTGAAACTGGACAAAGAAAATTGGTGTAACCACCCCTCTTTCCAAACCCTCCCATAGGTGGGTCCCCAGAGTATGTCCAACCCCCTATCTTAGTATAAGTATAGGAACCCAGTCCTTGAGACTTTAGATTACCCTGGACGAAACTCTACAACATATATCCTGGACCTTCGACTCTCTATTTCAACTAGAAGACGGAAGAAATCTCCCTTGGGGTCAAGGAGTGACTCCCCTGCTTGGCAGGCACCAAAGAAGCAACTGTCCGGTCTGCAACTCTGAAGCTCCCACCGGACGCCGAAGTCCTTGCATTACCAGAGGTGGATTTTCACACTTCCCCGAGGCTACCCTGAGTCCACAGCAAAGCTGATGCCCGTGGCTATCGTGGGTGACGTGGAACCGTGATCCCTGGACACAGTGAACTTTTGCCGGTAAATCATCTTCCTGGTCTTCCTCGAAGTTGTGCTTTGGGCTCCGAGTAGCCCCAGCCTTGAGCACCGACTGCACCTAAGATCTCTGGCCTCCACTCCACGAGTGACCCGTGGGCCAGTTTCCAGTGCAACTGCTCGAGGCTCCTTCGCGATCGCTAGGCTGTTGGCTAGTGGGTCCCCACGAAGGCAACTCCTTTTCTGCTTGGGCTTTCCTGGTTGCTTTATACATGCCCTGACTTATCCTTGCTGGGTGAGCCCCTCAGACCTTGCTGGTCTGCACCGACGTCTTTCTTCTATTTCCACTTGACTTGCCCTTGCCAAGGCTTGTTGGGTCCATTCTGTTTGCCGACACCGCAGCACTCGACAGACTTCATGGGACAGCTTGAATCCAGCTCCTGTTCATCATCAACACCTCCTGGACCTCGTAGCTGAAGAGTCAAGACACCTGTCAACTCACCTGAAGCACCCAACATCTGTGGGCATTAGACTATCGTGCCCCTGGTCACTGGTAAGTGACCCAGACTCTGTCCCCTCTGCGTTCAGGGTCCTTCCATCCTCGATCCAGGCTTGGATCTCTTCGGACACTTCTCCTCTTCACGGCAGCAGCACTTCTTTGCCAGCTTCCATTGAGAACAGCGCAGCGACCCGACACCAAAAGACACCTATGCACCCGCCTTCCCTGGGTGAGGTAACTCGAGTACTCCGGTGCTCCTGGGGGTGTTGACCCTAGACACCTCTAAGTCCAAAAGGGTTTACATGTAGTCATCCTCTAAGTGTCCCTAACTTGAAATTTTCCAACCGCGACTTTCCCCATAGAACTCAACGGCGATTCGCGCCTGTGTTCTAACACTGTACGCATCCCCCGTGGGTCCCCTAAGTCACTACCTTGGGTGGTTCCTTGGGGCCCAAGCACTTCTAAAGGATCTAGACCTTGTGTCTAGTTCAGTCGTGGTTCTTATACCACTTTATTATTTTTTTTAAAACACTTTTTATTGATAAACAATACAGCGAGCATAACACATATTTTGACAATACGAAGATGTCCACCATTACCATTACCTCCACTCCTCCGCCCCCTCCACCGTTATACCACTTTATTGGTATATGGTTTGGTACGCCCCTAGGGCCCAAACGTGTATTTGTGCTTTTACTGTTGAATACTGACTTGTAACTTAAGTACTTCTAACTCCAACCTCAAAAAGAGACTAGAGGGGTGTGTTTTATCTTAAATACATATATTTTGAATATATACCTGGTGTGGTTGTCCTTTCATTTGGTCATTCAAGAGATTATAGACTGGTAAAACCTGAGAAGTAACCAATCTTTAATGATGTCTCACTACTTCCACCTTACGGCTGCTTGCAACACCTTTAGTCTTACTTTTTTGAAGTATTTTTGGGCTCCGAATTTGTATAAAAAGGCTCCTCCCTCTTCTTTAATCATTTCTCCTAGCATTTGGCCCCAGGTAGTGTTGATAGGGTCACCCACTAACATACGGAAATTCTTAAATTGGAAGGCCATGCAGTACAGTCTGTCACGTAGTGCCAACCCCCCCTTCTTAAGATGACTTCTGAGTTTTTTCCAGGAGAGGCATATACCCTGAGATGCCCAAATGAAACTAGATATCTTCCCTTGTATTTTTTCTATTACAACTTTGGGGAAAGTAAGTGGTATACAATTAAACAGATAGGTTAGTTTTGGGAGGACAGACATTTTTATGAGGTTGACCCTCCCATATAGTGACAGGGGTAAGTTCTTCCATTTAGCCAAATTCCTATCTACATCCTTCATGACTCTTTCCAAGTTTCGGGAGGGGATCTCCTAAATGTTCTCTCGTCCCTCTCGTGATTTTGAAACTCCCTGTCAATACGCAGGTAAGTAATATTTTGGCCGTGGGCTGCTCGTATAGCTTTTGCACTGCCCGAATAAAGTTATTACCTCTAAGACCACCCATAGGAATGCCCAACTGACTCGGTCGAAAGCCTTGGCGGCATCGATGGTAATCACCGCCAGGGGAATCGATCTTGCCACCGCCAGGTCAATAGTCCCAATTAATGAGAGCATAAGCTCTTGAATTTGCCTCTTAGGAACAAACCCTTTCTGATCAATATGGATAAGGTCAGCATTTAAAATGGAGATTTGGCGATATGAGTCGGCCTTTCTTGGATTCTTTGCTGGTTTTAGAATTAACATTATTATTGCCTGGTTCCATGAACACGGAATCACATCTCCCTCCTCCTATGTTATTAAAGAGGGTCGCCATTTCCTCTACAACTTCCTCCAATATCAGTTTATATAACTCAACCGGAATTGAGTCCGACCCGGCTGCCTTCCCATTTTTCATGTGTTTAAGTTGTGGTCTTATTTCTAATACCGTGATTGGAGCATTAACCCTATTCCTCCCCTCTGTAGTTAAAATCGGGAGATCAATATTACTTAACCAGTTTTTTGAGATCTCTCTATCTGCCCTCCCTGGCTCTGTGTACAGTTCTGAAAAAAGTTTTACTGTATTATCCTGAATTTCCACCTTGTTGTTGGTAACATCACCTTCGGAGTTGATA
Source organism: Triturus cristatus (assembly GCF_964204655.1). Classification (NCBI taxonomy): domain Eukaryota; kingdom Metazoa; phylum Chordata; class Amphibia; order Caudata; family Salamandridae; genus Triturus; species Triturus cristatus. The sequence continues at coordinate 15,951,553 of NC_140586.1, forward strand.
TTCAGCTCAGCAATATTATTTCTCTCTGTCTGCCCTCGTTTTCCATGCTAGTAATGCTCATGCTTTCTCACCATACTCGAAGTGTTGCAATCGACTAGCCTCCCACTTTTCTCTGTTCTTTGTTTCTAGTCTCATTCTATAGTTCAATTAAGTATCTTCGAGCTTTTTTTCCACCTCCTCACTATATTGTGTGCTCTGCTGTAATCTAGCTTCTAATAGCCTGATCTCTTCCTCCAGCATTTTTCAACCTTCTCGTTCCACTTTATTTTTATAAGAGACCTGACTTTGCAAGACTCCACGGATGTAAGCCTTGAAAGTGTCCCAGATAATCCCTATTGGTGCTGAGTGGGCATTTAGCTGAAAGAATTCTACAGTTTTCTCTCTCAAGAGGGCAGCCATGGCCAAATCCGACAGAATGGCTCTCTTCAATGTCCATCTGCCATTATTCCTACTACTTGTCTCCCTCAATGTTATGCTGACCATGTTGTGGTCCGAGATATGTCCTGGATGTATATGCACCTCTTTTATTTTCTGGGCCCACTTTCTGTCGACCAAAATATAGTCCAACCCAGAGAAGTGGTGGTAAAATATGCCACCGGTCTATGTGCTGTTCCGTGTGTTTGCGTTAGAACTGAGAGTGCGCAACCCTCACGCTCATTGCAAAACAACACAAATTCTTTCTCGAAATCGGACATACCTAATGCTGGTGCTCGACATAAACTGTCTCGCAACTCTAGGAACTTCTTCATGCATTCCTACTCAAGATGTATTGGATCTCTCACATCTTTGTGTGTCAGTCTCTGAAGTAGTTTTGCAATCAGTGAAAGATTCATAATCCACTATCTGCTGTAACCACCCATTCCCAAAAATATTTGAACCTCTTTCTGTGTTTTTGGTGTATTCATTCGCATGATGGCATTTATTCAATCTTGAGAAACTTTTCGAATTCCCTTTTCAATGATGTGTCCAAGATAAAGCACCTCCGTCTGACAAAACTGTAATTTTGTCAGGGATACTTTATGACCACCCACTGCCAAATGATTCAGTAAAGCGATTATATCTGTCACACAATCTTCTCTAGTCCTTGATGCCACTAGTAAGTCATCAATATAATGGACCAGAACTGAATTTCTGGGCATCACCAAAGACTCCAAACACTTCTTCAGTATTTGATTAAAAATCGAGAGGCTCTCTGTTTACCCTTGAGGAACTCGGCACCATGCCAAGACACAGTTTCCGAACCGGAATGCAAATAAATATTGGCTATCCAAATGCAAAGGTATCGAGAAAAATGCTTGACACAGATCGATCACTGTGAACCATTCTGTGTCACATGGAATTTGATACAGGATCACTGCTGGATTCGGTACTATAGGACAACAAGGTATAACAATTTGGTTAACCTTTCTCAGGTCCTGTACAATCCTGTACTTTCCATTAGGCCTGCGAAGTCCCATTATAGGCAAATTGCATGGACTCCCTAGTATCTCTCTCAGAATTCCTTGTTCACTCACCATATCTATCACAGGTGTCACTCCTGCAATAATATCGGGACTAATTTTTTATTGTGGGGTATTCGGAAACTCTACATTAGGCTTGACTATAATCTGAATCGGAGCAACTCCTTTCATCAGACCATCAGAAAATCCTACACATCAGACAACACCATTTTTCTCAACTCAACAGGCAAATCATTCTCCGTAAGCAAAGGGTACAATCATTCACTTCTGTTCCTTAATTCAACATTTTGAAGACTACATCTTAGTCTTTTGTGTGAAATGCTATTCCATCTGGTGTACAGTAATCGGAACAGTTCATTTTACACAGCAGATCTCTACCTAGTAAATTAACAGGACTGACTTACACACTACAAATTTGTGTAATTGCTTAAAATTTCCAATTTGAGCTTTCATTGGCTTAGTTATTGGTGTTCTAATGAGTTTGTTTGATACTCCGACATCTTGGATATTTTCTCCCAAGAGGGGTAGGTTTGGAATTTCCACAGTTATCACAGTGGAATGGGCAGCACTAGTATCTACGAGGAAAGTAATTGCTTTACAATCAACCTCGCCACCCACATATATGATCTACCACTAGCGATGCACCAAGAACGCACTCCTCCTCCCCTCTCAGGCACTGTCATTGTGATAAGTCTCCGAATCACTCCCATCTGTCTGCAAAACATACTGTGAAACAACCTGCACATTTGAACATGTTTGAGCATTTGTACGTAAACCAGTATTTACATTTTGTCTTTGCATTTGACCATTCTCAATATTATTATGCATTGGAGCTTGTGGAAATTGCAGATTCTGTCCCCTGTTTGTCATCTGCACCTGTTGATTTTGATTCTGCATCTCATTCATCTGCACCTGATAATTCTGAGTCTGACTCGGCATATGCTCTTGTCCCTGATCAAACGAACCCGAATTTCCTTTCTTCAACACCACCTTACACTCAAACGCCACTGTCCAAACTTGCTACAATTTAAACAAGGACGTTTTTGTTTTAAATCTTCTATGTTCGCAAGATTACCTCTACCTCTACCTCTTCCTTGACCCATCGAAACCAATTGTATCATTGTATTGCCATTTAAAACTAAAACTTTCATACCAGTTGTAGTCTGACCATCATCAGTCACATCTCCGCTCAGATATCCTCCTTCCTTAACTGCTTTCATTTGTGCTGTCATCAATTTTTCTTTTAGTTTCTCATGTCTCATCTCTGTCATCTCCACAATATTTCGCATAACGAAGAATCTCATCAACTGATGTACTCTGCCAATATATTAAATGTTGTTGAATCATAGCACTTATTTCTGGTCTTAACCATAGACAAAACAATACACAAAATGTCCCATGTCTTTCTCACTATTCTTTTCTATACCACTAAACTGTTTGAACACCTGAAGCCTTTCATAAAATACATGCACTGATGCTTTTAATTCTTGAGTCATTCTGTCAATCTTCACCCAATCAGTTTCTGTTGGAGAAATCTTCCCTTTCGGGTATGTAATAACCTGATTGTATTTTTTCATAGCCTCATGAGAAGGTGCGCCTGTTTTAGGATCTCTTGGATATTCTTTATTCGGCCAATCTACAGAAATTGTACACTCAATCCACAAATCAGCTGGAACCACTATATCAAAAAGACCACCTAAATCAACCCACAAAACTATCGATACCTTTACAAATCTTTCAACTTGTCTGCACCATTCAAGAGGCTTTTCTCTCAATCTCGGAAAATCATTTGTAATATAATATAGATAATATGCCCTGTCTTGACCATGGAGCGTGGACATAACCACCTCCAGGTACTTCTCTCATTGGGAAAGCCCCAACAGCATAATCCGATTCTGTCTTTTTCTCTGGCTCTCTGAAAGGGCACGACGGAGAAACTACATTTGCCTTGGTATTTTTATCTTTTTTCTTTTTAGCCCATTGTCCTTTCCACTTGTCCAATTCACCCCAACGTTTTAGTGTACTAATTACTCTTTAATTTGTAGTTGTTTCCCTGAAACATTCAGATTCTCCAAATCTCTGTCTGTAAAATCTAATCCATACGTCTTTTGTAATGCTTTTGACTTCTCAATGTCCACTCCATACTCTTGGGCTGTCTCAGCAAATGCCTCATGTAAATTTATCGCTCTTCGAGTAATAGTCTTACATAGAAACAACAACTCATCATCCTGAAATGTACTCAATCTCTCTGGACTATTTGTACCTATAATCCTTTCTTCTAGTACTCCTTTTAATTTAGTCACATCGACAGTCATCTTTACTCTGACTACTACAGCCAGGAGCTATATCTCTAATCCACTGATCTAATTCTTCTGCTGATGGACCCATTAATCTTTGTTAATTTTTACCCGACTCACTTCTAGGTTTAGCAGGTGTTTGTGTATTCAATCTCTCTTCAGATTGTATTAATCTCCTTGGTTCTTGATACACCACCCTTTTTTAATCATGCTCCATCACCTCCCTCCCATAATGAAGTACTCAATCCGCTTGTTTGGAGTATTAAGAGTAACGAGCTGTAAAGCACAGCACAGAGGGCACACCACTTTTATACCTCGAGGAACTTTTTTTTGCAATTTTTATTCAGCGAAAACTAGCTTAGGTACATTACGTGACTTGCCCAGAATCACAAGGCTTTGAACTGAAGCAGGGACTTGTTTTTAAACGTTCTGTTAACTAAGACTGGTCCTCCTTACCTCCCATCCTGTTTTCACTGCCTGTGATAGCTTGTAACATCCTATGTAGAGGTCTGTGATGCACGCATTGATGTACCACAAACTTTGATGTATTTATTGGCTAATGTAATGGATAATGTGCTGCATGGCTGAACACTTACAAGGTCCCAAAAGCGAGACTATTTGCTATGCCAATGCTTGTTTTCTTTGTTCATGTTTACTCTCAGTATCTGGAATGACCTAATGGTAAATCATTCACATTGTGTACTGCAAAGTACTGAAACCTGGAATTTTGGTGCAGTGAAAACACGCATATGGCATTCTCTTCTGCCAATTGTTCACAGGTACAGGTCTGTCTAGTTTTTATATAATTTTTTTAATTAAGACTTGTAAATGGAGGGGACAATGTTAACTTTATCCCACACTGTTTACAGATCTGTGTTTTGGGGTTTTGCAATTTAACAATATTGATCGATCTTTGAGTCCACAGTAATCTTGCATCACAGCAGCTTTTGCTTCCCACATATCAAAGTACCTTCAGGCTTGTTTGGTGACTGAGTTCCAGCACACCAGACACCAGAGGAGTAGTAGGTGTGCAATGTCTCTCTTTTTACTTTGTACAGTGATGCGCGAGGATCTGAGAAGGTAGGGACTCCTCTTCAAGTTGTGTCCCCTACAGGCTTCCAGCTCTTCAGTTTTCCTGAGCCCCAGAGCTTCTAGACCCTTGGGCCACTTAGTACTTGGGGCTGCAACTGACATGGCACTAGCAACAGAAAATGAACTCAATTACCCATGGGTTTATATTGAGAAGGTGTGTTTCTTTGATTTTGGTGGACAGGTTTAGTCCAAAAGAAAATACAGATTAGAGAACAGATCTTCGTATCCCCTTAGTGCAAGTAGGCCAGGCTTAATTGCTACTCACTTAAGTGATCCACCTTTGCCTTATTTGTGCAGTTTAATGGACCAGTCCTAGCCTTATACTGGGGTAACCTATAACCTAGGTATCTATCGTTTGACATATTCAATTCATGACACATTTTATTTGACAGACAAAAAATCTTTCAAAGCTTCTTCTAGTATGTAACATGGCAAAGGCCTCCGTTTTCTGGTAAGGACCCATGAGCGTGTGAGATTTCTCCTTGTACAGAGTGCAGGCAGCATTCGTCTTTGGAATCTGTGATAATATTAATTCTATCACTTGGGTCGCTTGTTTAATCAATGACCCCTTCTGAGTGGCAGCTATATATGTGTTAATGCTCAGCACGGTAATGTTTATTGAGTTGTGTCACAAGTTGTACTTTCCTCATAGAACTGTTTCATATTTCTAGCTTCGATATAAATGAGTTGCAAAATATTTCCAAACTAATTTCAAATTCGGAGGTTCTTAAAACATATGAATGGGTTGTGCAGCTAACAGCTGCCCGCTGAGTCAAATGAGCACTTCATAAACATACCAGCCTCCCAAGTCCTAGAACGACATAGTAAAATAGCAAAATAAGGCACTTGTGAAAAGTAACTTTTACCAATAATCTTTCTTTGAAGTAAAACTGTGTCCTGCAGAGGCTTCTGGCAATCACACAGAATCCATTTTTGTGACACACTTTTGCAGAAAATGGAACACCTGTGTGCATAGCAAAATACCTGATCTGTTAATTCTTACACATTTCTAGGTGTGTCTAGAAGGGGGTTTGTGTTGTCAAAGGATTTGTCCACTTAGCAGAATTATGAGGGATGAGGTACAAATTCAATATTTGTATCCACCGGTTAAGTAAAAACAAAGGTGGATGGGAGTATGTTCTCTAGTGAGTTGCTCATGAGCTCACCGAGGGCATTAGCAAGGTGCATTAGATATTCTTTTTGAAGGACATCCATCTGAGCGTTGTTCATTAAGGAAAAGGAGTGATGCCAGTGACATGCTTGGGGTCGTCTCTGTGGGTCCCAATCATTTTGTTTAATATTCGGTTCTTCGCCATGTATTGTCAGTTGAGTGAGGTGTTTTTGGACCTGGAAATGCATTAATTTCGTGTTTGTTTGTAAGCTTTAAAGATAGTGTCTTTTTTATTACAGGCTTTTGTAGAGTTTATTTCATAATATGAGGGTTTAGCTGTGGTGAGATTTATGTGGTTAATGGGTTGGTTATCTATTTTTTGAGGACAATTTGGAATTTGTTTTTTATTAATCCTTTTTTTTTCCATTGCAGGTAGATTGTTAGCTGTCATTGAGTCTTCGTGTATATCGGGATGTTTAGATATGATTATACAAAACAGTTAAAAACCAGTCAACATTAGATTCATTACTGGTGCCTAGAAAGACCTTTCGGGCCCACCACATAGAGCTTTATGTAATTTGGGTTCCCAAGATTTATTTCATATATTACCTCTTTGTCTTGTTTTAAGTTGTTAGACCTAGAATCTATTGGCATGGTTTCCTCTGACTTTTTGCCTTCTGACCTCCTGTTTTTGACTGTGTGCTGAAGCTCGTTTTTGTTGGCTTTAGGACTGCTGACGAGGGCTTAAGTCATGAGCTCTGTGTGCAAAACGTAATTTCATTTGGTTTTGCCATGATTTGCATATTTGATTTACTTATAAGCCCAGAGAACAGTGCACTACGTATGCCCAGGGTCTGTAAATCAAATGCGAAGTGGGCCTACAGCACTGACTGTACCACCCACATTAGTAGGTTTTCAAACTTGCCTCATGCCTGCCCCTGCAGAGCCTGTGTGTGCAGTTTTAAACTGCCATTTCGACCTGACAAGATAATCTGCTTGTCAGGCCTAAACCTTTGTTTTTATTACACCTAGGCCACCCTTAGAGTAGGCCCTGGACAGCCCATGGACAGGGTGCAGTGTACGTAAAAGGTAGGACATGTACTTTTTAACTTTTACATGTTCTAGAAGTGAAGTATTCTAAAAAGTCTTTTTCACCACTGGAATGCCTATCCCTCCCATAAGTTAACATTGGAACTGCCGTGTTACATTTTACAAGTGTAACTTTCAATTGGGAAAATTAAGTTTGGTGTCTTGGACTCACAATTTAAAAACCATCTTTTAGTGAAGCCGGTTTTCTAATTGCAGGTCTGAAAATGCCACTTTTAGAAAGTTGTTTCAAGGAACACTGGTTCCTAACAAAAAAGTTATTAGTTTGCAACATATATAAATAGCAATACAATGATGACTATTTCTTAGGTCCCAATGGACATGGTATTTTAATCTAAGGCTAAACAGAAAAAAATATATACAACTGGGAGCAAAATCACAATAAGGATTTCAGGCAACCGAGAGTAGTGGCCAAACAAATTCAACATTTAAGCCACTACGGAATAAATTTGCGCATCCTAGCATATATTGATAAAAGTATTCAGTTATGTCAAGGAGCGAGGAGTTGACATTTCGATCCCTCTAAAAGAATGCTGGGATCATCTTCAGGACAAAGAGATAGGTGCCTGAGGCATTTGCCTATGGGGGGAAAAGTGAAAGAAGGGAGGAGTAGAAAAAAGAAGGAAAGAGGAGAAAAATAAGAGACAAATGAGAGAATTGTAAGGGATGTGCCATCGGTCTAACACCTATCACAAGAATAGCAGAACACGCGGGGTGCAACCATGCTGCCAGTGGGTGATGGTAACCAGTGATGGCCTGAGTCGTGGGGCATGCAGGTTAAAATAAAATTAAATAAGGCCGTGAGGGGCCGGGCTTGATGTGGTAGTAGCTGAGTGATGCCGGATAACAAGTTACCTTGAGAAACTCTTATCTAAACCTGGAATCATGGAATCAAGGTGCCGGCATGAAGTATCGTTGCTAATGGTCTGCTAGGCAGAGCTGTAGAGGCCATTGTAGGGTATATGGGCCTGTAACAATGAAGGGCTGAGTTATTACGTCAAGGACAGGTGACGTCTTGCTATAGACAAGAAGTTGGAATGAAGATGCCTACCGCAAGAGGTAATTGTATGAATACAACCAACGGACGGTAGTTGGTAAGTCCTCAATGAGACAAGGTTGGTGCCCGGACCTAGAATCCAGATGGATGTCTCTGAGGAGGAAGGGTGAGAGTATAGATAATCAATTAAATGAGACGCGGCTGCGTGCGGTCAAGGCCGGCGTCCCTACCGCGTTAGGGGATCTTACCTGTAGGATGCGTGCCTACGTGCAAACCGAATCGGTTCCATGGCTGGCGTTCGATGAGAATGTAGCACCAGGGAGGCAGTGCCGTAGAGTGATGGGGCTGAGCGAGAGTGTGACTATGACGAGAGGCAAGAGTGTTAGCACATGGTGTGGGTGAAGTTAGGGAGGGTTAGGGCAGCAAGGTAGCAGCCATCTTAAAATGGAGTAAAGTAAGGTGGAGACCGATCCAAAGGAGTCAACTGTGAGTACATTGGGCTCCAATATTTGAGAAGTTAGGAGGAAGTTGGAATACAATATTATTAACACATAATAGCAGAGGATGCAATCGACCTGTAATTTGCAAAGGTGACGAAAGACAAGTCCATTGTTATTTACACAAATTTACATGGGAACATAACATCAGAATAAATAAAGTGGGAACAGTAATGAGAGTATACGGCTGCAGATATAGCTTCTTAAATCTGAGAGACTACTGTGAAGGGCACATTGTGTATGGTCAACAAGTTCGTTCAATTTCATGTGAAACAGACTTTAAAATTGAAAATGGTAATAATCATAGTGTGGTTCAAAAGGTGATATATTACACAGCTCAGTCAAGCACATAATCGTAGTATGAACTACATCGAATGCAGGTGAGGCACGTAATGCCGCTTACATTGGCAAGAATATAGCCACATAAAACAATACAATGGTCATAGGTGCACAACCAAATCAAATTATACTAGCTGTCTAGTGACATTGATGTTCTGATCACCTTTAGGAATGGTTGCACATAGTCTATGGGGCAAACGGTGCATTAACAATTCTACACAAGGGACGATCTGAGAGGGAACAAGGCACAAGATGTCCATGAATTATAGGTCAGACAAGGGTAGTCCATTCCTCATTGCGTTTGAGATCAGTATATAGACTCTTAGTCCGAAGAATCCATTTAAGTTCTTCTTTCTAGAGGATTTTCTTGATGTCTGCTCCTCTTGGTGGTGGTTTAATCACATTTAGGACTTGCCAACGGATATCATCTACTGTGTGTCCTTTTGTTGTAAAGTGATCCACCAGCAGAGCACCTGGGACCTTACAACCGATTCTGCTACGGTGCTGGCAGATCCAAATCATTACTTTCTGGGTAGTTTGCCCAATTTATATCAGATTACATGGACAGATGATGGCATAGAATACATTGCAAGTATTACAATTGGAGAATTGATCAAGAGAAACTTTGATTGCATTAAATAAAAATGCAGTGCTTTCAATAGTGTATTTACATACCGAGCAATTGCCACATTTCAAGTGGCCTCCCAAGGGCGGGAGGCCCCAGATGTCATTAAGTGTCTGTGTGGATTTCTTTTTGGGGGGGGGGGGGTTGCTAGCTCTGACTAAATGGTCTCTAATGTTTTTATTTTTACGGAATGCAAAGAGAGGCCGTTCTAAATTAAATTCACCGGCATTGAGTACTGGCCAGTGTTTAAGAACACTTTTCTTCACCCTGTTTGAAATGGGGGAAAAAGTGGTCACGCAAATTAACCGGCTGTGTGTCCTTGGTTTTGGGTGTGGGCAGACCTTCTCTTGGACAGTACCACGCTCTCTTAATAGATTTGCATACTAGTTTATGTGGATATCCTCTGGACAGTAACTGCTCTGCTAAACTGTTGACTTCCTAGAAGTAGTCAGCCTTCAATGTGCAGTTCCTTCAAATCCTGAGGAGTTGTGAGAAGCGAAGTGAGTCACGGCAGGCTCGAGGATGGTGATTGCCATATAATAGTAGTATGTTTCTTGCAGTGGGTTTACTTTATAAGGCAGTGAAAAGTTCACCCTATGTATGTCTGATCATAAGATCTAAAAAGGGGATCTCTGTATTGCTGCATGTTAGTGTAAATCTCAAGTCATTATTTTTGTTGTTGAGCCACTCGAGAAAACTGAGTAGTGCGATCTGATCGCCACGCCATATTACAAAAATATCATCGATATATCGGTTCCATGTTAGTATGTTACTCTGGTGCGGGTTTGTCGTGGTAAGTATTTTGGTAGTCTCCAAATCGTCCATTTTAAGAATTAGCAAAATTGGGGACAAAAATTGGCCCCGTAGATGTACCCTTAATCTGTTGGTAGAATTCGTCATCACATAGAAAAAAGTTCCTTGTGAGACATATAGTTAATAGTTGTAAAATGAGCAATGTCTGAACTGCATGTGGGCGTGCTCTACTGTTAAGTCTACTCTCAATGACCATCTGCCTGGGGGAGGTTGGTGTAGAACGATTCTACATCCAAGGTGCATAGGATATCTATATCAACAGTTTTCTGAACTTGATCACAGAGTTTTACTTTGTGATCAAGTCCAGAAAACTGTTGATGAATTCCACAGGATTGAACAAAACAAAAAGTCAGTGAAAGTTGAGAGATATCCAGTCTTACACAACCCATATTTGAACAGCGACTTTTACACAAACAGAAACTATATTGTCTCTGCAATACACATCTGGGACTGGTGACAGCTGGGCTTCGTGCATTCCCTCTAGATAGTCACACACAAAGGGAGATGAGGTGTGCCACTCAGATACTGATGGCTCATCTCCTGGCTGATGGATCTTCCTGAGTTAGAGTTAGAGGGAGGAGCTGACACTTGAACCTGGATAGGGCTGTGCCTGTCCCCACACAAAGCGTGACATACCCCTCTGTAGTGAGTCTGGAACCAGGGCATGAAGGGCTGGCTCTTGTGCACTACAAATACCTTTCTTTGAAGTCTCTCTACTTCAAAAGCTAAATGGGGTAAAAGTAGTGAACCTATGACCCCATATAGGAGGGATTGCTTCTGAAAGTGAGGACATTCTGGCAGGAAGAAGAACTATTGTACTTCCAGGAGATACTGCCACTTCACTGTTTGCTCTGCTGTGTTGGCCTGTTGCTTCTTGCCTGGGAGTGAGAGGACTGGACTAGACTCCCTGCAGCTCCAAAGGTTCTCCAAGGGCTTGTTGGGTTTACTGGACTTGCCTCCTGTTTCTGAAGTCTCTGGAATATCAAAGACTTCACCTGCATCTTGCTACCAGCATCGGGGCTCCTCTGCAGTGAGTCCTGTTCTACCAAGTGATTCCAAATCCGGTCCTGGGCCCTTGGAAGTGAGTTGTGCTGCAACCCAAGAAACTAACCCATCGACACCAATGCGTCGATCGGAACCAGTGCATTTCCCTTTGATATCACCTCTGCCTACACCTAAGCCTTTCGCCAACGCTCACTGATGCACCGCCCCCGATGCATTCCAAGCCCTGCTTGACTTTGCGCTAATGCATCACCTAGAGCGCAGCGGTTCAACATTAACTCATCGGCCCAGTACAGAGTGCTCTTGACATCACATCAACGATGTTGCTCGACTTTGGAAATGAGGCATCGCCTCCTTTGCTCAGCGAATCGTCCACAAACTTTGACGTATTCAAGGTACTGTCAGCATGTCTGCATGACTTCTGTATCCTGCCCTTACTCCTCGCGGTTGGACTGAACATTTGGATTTGCCCCAGTCAAGTGCGACCAGATGGACCCAGTTGACGCTAAGCACTGCATTTTGACTTAATCATGCACAATTTATATCTTGACTTGTGTAAAGTCCAGAAAGATAAGGAAGTACCTCACCTTTCACTTCAGAGCAGTTTTCCACAAAAGCTATCCAGTCAAGAAGAGAAGGTGTACATTAAAGAGTACATGCAGCAGTTCTGTCAGATAGCAAAAGTGAAATAGGTAACATTTGAGAAGACTTCAAGGCATGCTTCAGGATACTGAAGGGCGATCTTCTCTTAGTGCCATAATTGATCATTTAGATGGAACAGGAGATGACCATTCATGTTTAGAGCACCAGATGTGGAACTTCGAGATCAGAATATAGACTTGCAGATAAAGCTTCAAAAAACTTGAAATCCAGCACTGAAGGAGCAATATTCGGTTTAGGGGCCCTATAAGAGAAACAGAGGGAAACAACATTCAGAACCGTGTGCAGGAACTATTCTGCTCTTTTGGAGCAAGGCAAAATGTCTGCTTAGACAGCATTGACCAAACTGTGAGGAGATGGCCCATAGAGATGACACACTCCCTGACTTCCTCACATGAGTGCATTTCTTCGATGTGAAGGAAAAATTGATGGGACTAGCTTAAGTGGAGGGTGAACTCCTTTTACACAGTCATAAGACCCTGGTATATCAAGATGTGGTGCCTTCAACCTTTGCTCATCACGGAGACCTTTGGCAAATAACACTACAATTAAATCACTGAAAATACCATATCGTTGGGTACATGTTTTTTGTCTCATCTTCTTCTGGCAAGGGGGAAAGAACATTTGTTGAAGGGTCTGGACTTCAGGTATGATAATACGCTGGTGCCCAAGGTTAAGAAGTGCTCTAACACTTTGTTACACCAACATCCATTGTAGCAAAGACCATGGACCTGTCAGCAGAGAAGAAAGCAACCTCCAGTGGCCTCCATGACAGTGAAATGGATCTTTAATGCCAGAACGCTGTGAGACAAATGATGGTAGTTCACAAAACTCAAAGGAGCTGGCCGTGAACTCTCAGGCAAGGGGGAAAGACACTTAGTTGTAGCATAATGAGCATTATGAGGACTTCAGCTGCCCGAGGTATTAGCTGAGAGAGAAAGGTGCTGGTACCATAAGAAGATGGAGGGAAATCAGTTAAACAATAAGACCCAAAATTCATTTAGGGGTGAATGGTGTTTAAATTCATGATTAGCTTTGCCTTGGCTTTGGTAGATTAGGTGTCCAGATGTGCCTAGATTGTGTTTCTGCTTCAAGGCAATATACTTAGAGTGGTCTCAGCGCTCCCCTTTAACTGCCCTGCCAGTCTTAGGTCCAGCTTCATAGATGGGTGAATCCTAATCCTGAAATGCCTCACTTTTAAAAGGAATGCGATTAACACCCCAGCCTAGCCAGTGGTGGTTCTCAATTTGCTTAATAAGACAAATTATGAGATTGTTTACGCAAGAAGCACATCTTTTAAAAAAAAGAACAAGGCTTGTCTCAAATCTAGATGGTTCCCAAGGCAATTCTTCTCCCTTGCTGCTACCAAAACGACTAGGGTTAGAATTACTATTCTCACTGAAAACCCAAATTGAGATACTGAACACCTATTTAGAGGGTTAGACAGGGCAAAGCAGTGTATATTGTCATGACCCCTTCATGCGCCCTCTGTGTAGAGCTCCTAGCGCACAGGGCTCATGTTGTTTTACCTCTATTGTGCTTTATGCCACGCTGTGATATCATGACCGATATATCCCCAACACCATCATGACTGATGTTCCCCCAGCCCCCTTATAACCAGGGCCACTGGAATTATGTGCAGTGGATGGCCTAATTATGTGGCAGGGTTAAGTAAATTATGCAGCAAGGAAAGGCAAATTCTATGTCAGGACCCGGAGGCGAGGATTAGGCTTCTCTTTCTTCTATTTATTCAATAGCAGCCTTAGAAAACAACAGTGAACAACAATAGGAATTCATTTCCCATGAAGCCTATGGAGAAAAACAACAATGCCATGTAACAGTCTATTGTCCAATTTGGCGCTTCCTGGGATCATAACAACCCCTGCTCTGAGCTGGACGTCCTCTTGCTTTGCTGCTAGCAGCCTCCCACAGATAAGTGTCCTTCCTTCAGTCACGTTTGGGCTGGTGGTTTGGGGGCACTTTCTATTTGTGATTGTAACAGGAGCTTTCGCTCTATCTGGGCTCACTCTTTGCTGTGTCTATTGTTTGGGGATTAACATTATTTTTTGCTGGGAGCTTCTGCTCCTTGTGTGTGCTATACTTCGTTGTCCCTGAACTTTGGGAGCGTTTGCTCCGTGTATTTTCCATTTTTGCTTTGCCCGCAACCGTCTTTGACGATTAAGTGTTTCGGAGCCTCCGCTCCGGGACTGAGGCCGCGGGACTGTTGTACCCGCTCCTACGCGGCCGCGCAGCGGTTTTCCTCACACCGGCGGGAGCGCATGCGGTCCGCCGACCGCAAGAGGGCGCGCATCCCTGTTTTCCCTTCCGGCACCAGTCTATCCTCAGCGGGACGCGAGCGGTGGTTGCGGTAGTCAGTGGCCGTTGCCGAGCACCTCCATCCGCGTCCCTGCTGTCTCTCGCCCCGCCGGTATCTCTGCCTGAGGCTTGAACACCCCCACGGGGGTAAGATTGTCCCAAATTGATACCACGTAGCACTTAGAGTGCCCAGGCATTGATTTGGCCCGCATTGAGGTTTAGGGCGATTGGTGCTGCTTGTTGAGGCCTAGCACAGTACTTCTAGGTTGGCTGGCCCTCTGAGTTTGACTTTTTGATGGGGGGGACCTTGTTTTCTCCCTGTGTTTGACGTGGGTGACGTCCCTTTCACTTACCCTCTTACCTGATGGGTGGCCACCGATATCTTGCTTACTTACCTCATATCCTCAGCTTCTCCTTTGGGCAGCATGGAGGAGTTTGACGATTATTATGAGGAGGAGGAGGAATCCCAGTATTTCCCACTGTTGGACAAATTCTGCGACGCGGTTGACTCCTCCATTGTAAAGGCGGTCTCAGAGGCGGTGGCTCCTTTGGAGAAGAGGTTGGATGACCTGGTGAAACTCCTTGAACCCCTCCCTGCGAGGGAAGACGCTCCGGGGCCTTCTGGATCCCTGCTCCAAAGTTGAGTCCCAACCTGAGAAACCGCGTAAGTGCCCCCGTTCCAACAGGGTTGATCCTGATGCTTTTGAGAGGCTGCTTCAAGCCTTTTTGGAGCGCCCAGACCCCAGCCTTGCCGGCGGATCCTTCCCCTGCTGATCTTCTGCCTGCAGGAGCCCCAGATCTGGTGCCTTCCACTCCTCCTTCTGAGGACTCCCAGGGTGCTTCAGATGGCGATTCAGATCAGGGCAGATCGTGGCGCCCCTCTCCTTCTGTTTCTGTGGAATGTCCTCAACCCTCAGCTTCCCAGGGTGTTGTTCCGTCTGACCTCCTTGATCCGGAAGACCTTTTGCATCCCCGCTCCTCGCAGTGGGTCCCCTGCGATAAGGTGGCCAAGTATGTGGCGGCGTGCCTTTGGAAACCCCTCGATCAGGATGTCCGCTCACGCCTCAGATCAGAATGCCCGCGCCCATCCCTGGAAGGAAAGGTGGCAGTGACCCCCGAGATCGATGCCAGAATGGCCACCTTTCTTACCAAGTATATCAAAGACCCGAAGAAGGGCATAGACAGATCCTGGCGTGCCTGTCCGGACAAGTTGCTAGACATCACGGGTGCCCTAGTAAAACTTTTTGATATGGCTGAGGACGCCAAAGCATCTGGTGCCCTCATTTCCCCCGAAACCCTGTCCAGTTGGGCCCAACTGCGCCATTTCTACAGAGAGGCGCAGGTCGCTTCCTATCAAATTGGACCCGAAGCTGGGTGAACTGGCGACATCTGAAGCGGGTCCGGTGGCGCAGGGCGGTCTTTTTGGAGACCCATTCGTTAATGAACTTGGCAAGTTAGTGTCCACATTTAATTCTCTGGACAAGGCGCAGTCCATGGTGAAGCGCATTTTCAATGCGTGGGATTTCGGAGGGGCCGGTTGTGGCAGGGGGCGCTCGGCTGGCCAGTTCTCACAGGCAGCCTCCGGCTGAGGTCAGCAATCCCAGAGGGGACAGTACCAGGACTCCTCTCGTTTTGGTGGCTTCTACCCCACAAGAGGCCGTTCCCCTCGCCGAGGCCAGCGCAAGGGTGGGAGAGGCAGCGGCGGCCCAGCCAATCACGGTGAGTTCCATAATTGTCTCATGTCATTGCTTGGGGGGGCAGGTTGGCCCGGTTTCTAGACAATTGGCGGGCTCTGACGTCCAACGCTTGGGTGCTTCAAACCGTACAGGTGTTTAACATAGTTTTTCAGTTCCCCAGTCCAGTCCTCTCCTCCTGCCCCGATCAGGTTCTCTGGTTTCGAAGCAGCTTTGATACGCCTCGAGGTCCAAGAGCTCCTGCACAAAGGGGCAATTTGACTCTCCCACCCCCAGCCCGGGGCCTTTCTAAGCAACATTTTTCTGGTTCAGAAGCAGGATGGCGACAGCGTCTGGTTATAAACCTTCTGGAGTTCAACAAATGGCTTGTCTACCGGCATTTCAAAATGGAGGCGATTCACCTCCGTCGCGATCTGTTGCATCCCAACGACTGGATAGTCCATTTGGACCTCAAGGGCGATTACTTGACGGTCCCTATCTTCCCGCCCCATCGTCGGTTCCTGCAGTTCCGGTGGGACGGCCAGATTTTCGAGTTCACTTCACTTCCCTTTGGCTTGTCGTCCGCCCCTTGGTGTTTCACCAAGGTTTTGCATCCAGTGGTGGAAGCGTTAAGGGCGCAGGGCATGTGGATGATTGTCTATCTGGTCGCCATGCTCTTCCTACACCAGTGCCCTCAGACTCTCTTGCTCCAGCTCCGCTCAGCGGTTCATCTTCTGCAATCTTTGGGGTTTGTCATAAACCAATCGAAGTCCTGCCTCCATCCCACTCGCTCGATCACTTTTCTAGGTTTTGTGATCGATTCAGTGGCTGTGACTCTGTCTGCCTTCCAGGAAGATGACGAAGATCCGTCACGAGATCCGGCAATTGCTTCGGAAACAACTAACGTCCCTCCGCAGCATTGCCAGGGTAGTCTGCCTCCTTTCAGCCTCGATTCAGGCCATCTTTCCGGGCCCTTTGCTTTTTTGGGCCCTTCAGCGACTCAAAGCGTTCCACCTCCGCAGGGGTTTGACTTACGCTCAGAAGGTGCCGCTGTCCGAGGAGGTGAGGGATGTGCTTCAGTGGGGAGCACGTTGTGGCGAGCTCACTACAGGAGGAGGTTGGTCCGCCGATGAAGGCTCCCTCCACATCAACTGTTTGGAGCTCATGGCAGGCTCTTTCACGTTCCGCTGTTGGACGAAGGCGTTGTCAGGTGTATCAGAGCTTATGAAGCTATGACTGAGGACGTTCGCCCTCATGGGGAGTGTCAGCTTCTGATTGCCTTGCGGAAGCCTTTTCGGGCGGTCTCTTCCGCGACGAATGCAAGATGGGTTCGTTGGGTGATGGTTGAGACCGGGATCGACACTAAGGTATTCGGAGCACACTCCGCTCGGGGTGCTATGGCATCTAAGGCTTTTACGCTAGGAGCACGCTTGGAGGACATCTTGAATGCGGCTGACTGGTCTTCCGACTCAACCTTTAAAAGATTTTACTTCAAGCCAGTCACCTACATTGCGTCCCTGGTGGTGGATAAGCTTTGAACTAGCCTAATCCTCGCCTCCGGGTCCTGACATAGAATGAAAAATTTCCTAGCTTTCGTAACGGAAAGTTTCAATTCTATTAAGGACTCGGAGGCGAGGATTAATTTGCCCTCAGGATACTCCTGGACCCACCCGGGTTCATCAGGATGTGTCGTCAGGCGTAAGTAAAGCGTTTTCCTGTAGAGTTGTGAATATTGTTTTTGCTTCTGTGCTGGTGACTTTGATTCGCAGATTTTACGACTCCTTTTTTCTGCCTGCAGGGACAGAGTCGTCGAAGCAGGACTAGGAATGCTGGCGGTCTGCTTTGTCGCAGGAAGAAAGAGGACATCCAGCACAGAGCAGGGGTTGTTGTGATCCCAGGAGGCGCCTGATTGGACAATGGACTGTTACATGGCATTGTTGTTTTTCTCCATAGGCTTCATGGGAAATGAAGTCCTATTGTTGTTCACTGTTGTTTTCTAAGGCTGCTATTGAATAAATAGAAGAAAGAAAAGCCTAATGCTCGCCTCCGAGTCCTTAATAGAATAGAAACTTTCCGTTACAAAAGCTAGGACATTTTTCATTATGCTGCATTTTGCAGCATATTTTGTGATACTCTTACTTCATTATTTTGTCAATGTTAAAATTTTTAACACTGTCTGGGCATTAGTTGGGCATCTTTAGTACCAGTTTAACACCTAAATGTAAGCAATGAGCAACAGAAAGGTGACCATTCCACCTTTGCAAAGGGCCTTCCACTGTGTGGCAACACGTGTTGCTGTGTTTTTACTAACTTTTGAAACGTTTGAGCTAGAAACATTTCTTTTTCCTAAAATCTGCAGATTATGCAGCAGATAATGGATTATGTAGAAAATGCATCAAATTTATAACTATGCAAAAATCGCTGCACAATCGCATGATTCCAGTGACCCTGCTTATAACTGATGTCCCCCCTAACAGACTCTTGTCTGATGTTTCCCCTGCACCCTCATGACCAATGATTTCATAGCTCCCCAAATTTCCATTACAATCGAATCTCTGCAAGCTTCCCCCTAGTTCCGTGAGCCAATAGCGAGGCTTGCTCTCGCTGTTACTGAGTCCTTGGTGGTGTTTTCCATTATGCACGTTTGAGCAAAAATGATACATTTGTTTCCTGTAATTTGATTCTGATCAACAGCTGGCATCTGCCCATTCTGTAAGGATAAAGAGGGTGTACGAACAAGTGTTTTCCTAAGGTTCGAGAACCTTCCAGACGGCCATGTGCCCCACATGATCCAGCTACATCCAATGAACCTTCAAGAGTGTAGATAAACTGTGCCCAAACCTCAATCGTTAGCCTCCCTTTCTGTGGAACAAGCTTCACCCATTCCACTCACCTGAAGAATCCTGCCAAAACCAAGAAATGATCCAGTCTCCTTAAAGTCCAACTAAACTGGTGGTTCTCATGGCTCCCACTCCCTTGATGTCTTCTTCCTGAAGTACTGGGTATTTTAGTCCCAGCGGTGCAGGGGCACACACCCTATGACTTCTGGGTTCACCCTGTTCCAGACCTACAGAAACACAGAGTCTTCTGGGTGAAGTCAAAGATCGTTTATTGGCTGCAGACCAATTACAGGTATCCTAGAAGTACAACAGCGTGTATGTTCTCAGGAGACTGCTGAAAATCATAGAAACGGACTTCATCTTAAATACAGTTTTCCCTGCCTCAGGCATACATTCCCAGGTTTTATGATACGGCAATATACACGTGTACATTACAAAAGAAAAGGCAGAGTCGTGATGACCATCCCACATTCCAATCAAGCCAGCCCACAATGATTTACACAGCAAGGTTCAGATCCCACATTAATCGATAGGCCCCAATAAACATGAGCATCTCCTGTTTTGGGAAACAAGCCATAAAGCAGGAACAAGCAGGTGCGAAAGTGATTAGCCGGAGGCTTGTGTGTGATGAAAGGACTTTATGGTGCGCTGAGCCCTGATGCTAATCACAGGTGGCCGGAGGAAGGGGAGCTCGTGAGACCAGTTTGACCTGGGGCAGCAGAGCCAGCTGCCCAGGTCACAGAGAAGTCAAGGAAAGGCACATGCATTGCAAGGCCCGTAGTTGCTTCATTATAGCCTATGTGAGGGCAATGACAAGATGGCCACCGCTTCCAAAATGGAACCCGCGAAGTAACGTAAAACAACGTGTACACAGTGCATTCATAGCTAGAACGATATATAAAGCGCTCGTACATACCGCATTAACCATTTGCGGTTTGCTAATACCAGGATAGACAGGGGTAGGGCCCTGTCCCCTACGCGGTGACCGAGATTAAAGTACGACAGACCCTCCTTTTGCCCTTACATAGGCAATCACTATACTCATCTTAATCCGAGTCTAGGTCAATGTTCACGAAGTCATGGAGATGTTGCTGTAGCATCATCCTATTACTTAGCTCGTCCCTCGATACAGGTTTCCTTACACATAAGGTAGCACAGAGGCCACATATCGCAGGAGCACACTGTATGCACAGACAGAACAGGAAAAGAATGGCTAAGATCATTCCAATGACCATCAGAACTTTCCAACCCCAGGCAGATATCAGTTCCCAGAACCACCCCACCAGTGACCAGTCTCCCTTATCCACGTGTATGGATTCAGATATTTTATGGAGTTTGGAGATGGCTTGATAGACTGTTGGAGCGTTATCTGGTATGAAAATGCAACAACTGGATTGGATAACCTTACATACCCCACCGCGGTCTGCAAGAATAACGTCTAGAACCATGCGGTTCTGCAAAGTCATAAGGCGATCCGCTTGGAGCTCAGCTGTCAAATTACCAAGGGCACCAGCCGTTACATTAACAGTGGATTCAACCACACGTGTCAGTTGTCTCAGGTTCCTACTATTCACCATAGGTCCCCAAAACGGCAGGAAACCCAAGAAGAAGTCTCCCGCTTCCTGGCCGGCAGTATCCTCCTTACTAATTACGCCTCTCACAACTCTGGTCTTGTGATAGTCAGAGGCAGCAGTAAATGTTGGCGGTAGCAAGTTCGCAATATAACATGTGCCCGAGAAATCAGGGGGCAACCATGTATATGCTCGGTCATTGCAGATGAAATATGTGCCCTTGGCCGCCAAAAACGCAGGGGAAAACTGTGACGGGAAAGTGTACGTTTCAGTACAGTCACTTCTCCCCAGTTGAGCTCTAGGATTCTGACCATTACCCTGTAAGCAGAACCGACCCATGTGGGGTACGACCCAGATTGGAGATGAGATTTTTCGCTGTCTTTCACCCAGACTAATACTATACCCCGTCGCGTTCCACCCTACATAAGCTCTCAGCTCTTCTTTGGGAATGGATGAGTATGCATCAATATCCCTACTCATATCAGCAATTCCTCTCACTAAGGCTTTATTATTTGTACCAGGTCTGATGGAACGCGGTTGTCGCGGGGAGTAAGCATCTAGAGCGTAGAGGAACATGTTCTGGAATGCCCATGACGAACCATTGTAACTAAATGGCAGCACCAAATAAGGAATACCCTTGTTAATGGTATGTGGCATTAACCCACACACCCAGCAATTGGTCGTATTCATTACTAGTTGGTGCTGGTGCAAGAGCTGGATAAACGAGTTATTTACAAACTCTGATCGTCTGGTCTGTTCGTGCTCAGGCAGAGGGTGAAAAGAGTGAGAGGAGGCAGTAGAAAGAGGTATAGGCTGTACAGTGGGCGCAATGGTCTTTAGAGAGGAGAAAAACACAAATCCTACGATGAACATTATTATACTACACAGTGTAAATAGGCACAAAAATACAAAACATTTACTTCTCATAATTTTACATATCTTTGCTTTAAAGTTCATTTCCTCAACGGGTCTCTCCATCTTAAAAAACTCCATCCTCTAATCGGGCCGCTCGCGGCGGATGAGTTTCTTCTGCTAAGGAGTACGCCTGTCAGTCCAGGGAAACGCCCTAGACCAACCAGAACCGTTGACCTAACGTCTTCGGCCTGTACCCCAAAGTCTTGGCACCGCGACCCTGCGGCTGAACCCGGATGGTGGTTCGAAAAACAAAAATCAAGAAAGTCCTTCAGATGGGAGAGCCAAAATGTCAAAAAGGAAATAGTAAGGAAATCTTTATTTGTCCATGGGCCTTGCTCTCAAATTATAGCGGAGACGGCCAGGTGCTGTTTGGTCTTGGAACAAAAGTTCAGGCTCTGTGGTGTCCAATCGATTTGACAGTGGCACAGCCTCTTGCAGAATATTGTCACTCTCTTGGTCTGAAGCTGTGTCTCTTATGCGTGCGTCACTGAATGGTACAAAACGAGGTACAGTGTCTGTCTCAGAGTCGGCGATACCCTCCTGGACCCACTGGTCATATGGCAAAGGCAAAGGGACTACTTTGCAGTGGGTGCCGTGGATCCAGTGTTTCTTCCCTTTTACTCGCACCGCTGATCTTGTTGATAAAAGCACAAGGTGAGGGCCGATCCAGCGAGGCTCGTCGTTGCTCTTGCGCTGGAAGTTCCGGATCAGCACCCACGTACCAGGGTTGATAGGGTGTCCAGGAGTTTCAGAAGCTTGGGGAAGAGTATCATGTACCTGTTGGTGCAAAACACGCAGTTTAACAGTCAAATCATACAGGTAATCGAGTAGTACTGGATGCTCAATCTCCCTAAATTTCGTAGGCCTCGGTATACCCCATACATTGGCCGGGCGGCCAAAAACGACCTCGTAAGGACTAAGTCCCACTCGTGAGTGTACGGTCATTCTGGTGGACAGGAGTGCTAAAGGCAGAGCGTCAGGCCATTTAAGACCGGTGCTTGCCAGGATTTTGGCTAGCTTGAGCTTTAAGGCTCCATTGTAGCGTTCTACTAATCCAGCTGATTGGGGGTGATTTGCAGCGTGGAACTTCTGCTTGATGCCTAAACCTTCACATACATTCTTCATCACTTTACCCACAAACTCACTTCCATTATCACTCCACACCATTCTTGGCATTCCAAACCTAGGGAAGAAATCTTTCACGAGGGCTTTGGCTGTGGATAGGGCAGTGTTATCCTTTAGAGGATAGGCCTCTACCCATTTGGAGAAAGCACAAACAACCACCAACACATATTTCAGGTTGTTGCACCTTTCCATGTGAATAAAGTCCAGCTGCAAAACTTCAAATGGATATGATGGGGGTGCAAAATGACCAGCTGGGGTTGGGGTTCCCCTACCAGGGTTGTACTTCAAGCATACCATGCAATTCTTGACCACATTCTCTGCGCACTTGGGAATCCCAGCATTCTGCCATACTGGAGCCAACAACTTACAAATTCTTTTTGTACTGATGTGTGCCATTCCGTGTGCCATCGTGACTACTGGAAGCACATATGCATCGGGCAACAACCATCGCCTATGTTCTGTCAGATCAATCCAACAACCATTCTCATCCAACTTACCCATACTTTCTCTCCACTTGCTTAATTCTTTCTCTGTAGCTTCATCTTGAAGCGACTTCACACTCTCTATTGTGTTTTCACACATCCCAACATCATCAACCCATCTTGCGGGGCCTGCAACATACATTCTAGTCTTCACATCCTGTGCTGTTTTTTTCGCGATCTCATCAGCAAACGCATTCCCACGTCCAACATCATCTGTGATTTTCCTGTGCGCACTGCATTTCATGATCGCAACTTGCAACGGTAGGGTCAGTGACTCAAGGAGATCATTCACCAACTTGCCATTCTGAATTTTAGCTCCATGTGACGTCAGGAACCCACGCTCTTTCCACAGTCGCCCAAAATTATGAGCCACGCCGAAGGCGTACTGGCTATCTGTATAGATATTCACTCTCATTCCTTCAGACAACACGCATGCTCTTGTGAGGGCGATTAATTCTGCTGCTTGGGCCGAATTATGTGGCACTCGTGCAGTTTCCACTACCGTGTTTAACGTCGTGATAGCATATGCAGCAGTCGTATCACCATTAGGGAGCTTGAAACACGAACCATCCACCCATAAAGTACCATCACACTCAGTCAGGGGAGTATCTTTTAAATCTACTCTCCCTTTCGTCTCTTCTTCTGTTCTGAACAGACAGTCATGTTGCTCATTCTCATCTAGGTCTGCTGGATTGGGTAATAACGTAGCTGGATTCAGCGTGTTGCATCTCTTTATGTGTATGTGGTTCGCTAACAGTGTGAGCTCATAGCCTGATAATCGCGCACTAGTCAAGTGTTGTGTCTTGGTTCTGTTTAATAATGTGTCTACAGCATGTGGAACCATAACGATCAATGTGTTGTCCATTACCAAACCAGCAGATTGTCGGATAGACATAGCTGCAGCAGCTGTCGCTCTCAGACAGCTTGGCAATGCCCTCGCTACAGGGTCCAAGGTAGATGAAAAATATGCGCATGGGCGTGGTCTGTCACCAAAAGGCTGTGTTAACACTGACAACGCACATCCATCTTTCTCGTGAACATACAATGTAAAAGGCTTACTGTAATCAGGGGTACCCAACACAGGAGCTGAACACAATGCATTGCGCAATTCCACAAAACTTTTCTGGCACTCTTCAGACCATGGGATAGGATTCGGTGTGTCTTTGCATGTTAAGGCTAACAAAGGTTTTGCCAACAAGGAAAAATTAGGGATCCAGTGCCTACAGTATGAGGTAATGCCCAAGAAAGCGCGCACTTCTCTCTGTGTTTTTGGCACACTCAACTGCGCAATGGCTTGAATTCTTTCTGGGGTCAGTTTCCTTCCCTCCTTCGATAAGAGATGACCTAAGTAGGTCCCTTCTTGTCGACAATATTGCAGCTTAGAGAGAGACACTTTATGATGGGAAGCAGATAAATGGCGCAACAATGACAATGTGGCTGCTTTGCAGATCTTTTCAGTATCCGCGGCGATTAGTAAATCGTCCACGTACTGAATCAGAATAGCGCCACTTGGTAAAACAAGTGCATCAAGCTGCGCTTTCAAAGCTTGACTGTATATGGATGGACTCTCACAATAGCCCTGGGGAGCGCGTTTGAAGCGGAAGCTTCGGCCTCCCAGACTAAAGCCAAAAATGTCTCTGCTCTCTTCTGCAATTGGGATGCTAAAGAAAGCATTCTTTAAATCAATCACTGAAAACCATGCAGCAGAGGCTGGAATCATCGTTAACAAGGCAGTTATATCAGGGACAACTGGAAACTGTGGCACAACAATCTTATTAACCTCTCTAAGATCAATCACAAATCTGTAAACAGGTGGCTGTGAAGGGTCCGTTCGTTTTAAAACAGGTAAAATCGGACTGTTGCAAACGTTGCCTCTTGTCTCTTCAATTACACCCTTATTAATCAAATCGCTGACAATGTCTAACAATGCTTTCTGGCCTTCATTAGAGATCTTGTACTGGGGAATACGTGGCAGTCTGACATTAGCCTTTAAAGTTACCACGTATGGCGGTATTTCCAAGAGGCCCACATCATTGGGACCAGTAGCCCAAAGGGCATCCGGAAGGGATGACAATTCAGGCGGCATTGTATTTTTAGACAGGTACATCGGGGAAATCACTTTCCTACCTAATGTAAGTTGTACTCCTGACGGTGAACAATACAGTGTAGCATGTAATCTTTTCAACAAATCTAACCCCAGCAAATTCTCACCACAACCTGTTGTCAGAATCAGGGGTGCTTTCAGCTCGCAAGGTCCAATAGAAAGTGACATGGGACTAGAAATCGGGTTCCTAACTGGGGCGCCAGAAAAACCTACTGAAACATTTATATCGCCAGACAAAGGTGCGCCAGGGAGTTTTGAATGCATGATTGAACTCTTTGCAGCACCAGTGTCTAGCAAAAAGGGCTCCGTTACATTTGCTGTAGTCACCTCAACATACGGTCCGCTCTGATCCACTGGCACTGAAACAACTCCCTCTCTCTGCCTACGGCTGTCCTAGTAATCATTATTTCCTGCATCGCCGTCCTCTGCATAATAATCATTATTGTAATACTGAGCTGTATTACTAGTTGTGTTAGCTTGCTGGTCAAAACTATTGATGGTATTTTGAGGCGGCAGGGGACGCGCGTTCTGGGGAGCATTTCCACGCCCTCTGCCTCTAGGAGCTTGCTGACCACCCCTACCTCTTGCGCCATACACATTACCGTTCCGCTGCATTAATTTAGGGCAACTATATTTAAAATGACCTTCCTCTTTGCAGTATGAACATTGGTTGGGACCTACAGGGACACGTGGTTGATAATACCCGTTCATTTGCTGATTGTTCTGAAATTGTTGGGGTTGGTGATAGACACCTTGGGGTTGCCTATAATTATTCTGACCTCCCCGTGGCGGATAGGCCTGCTGCAAAAGGACCTTTGTCTTTAATTCCTTCGTTTTCTTTTCTGTTCTATCTTTCTCGTCTTTGTCTCTGTTTTCATAATACTGCGCAGTAGCTAGTATTTGCGCTGAAGAAGAAACAGCCCAAGAACTTTCTGAATCTTTTAGCTTTTTACACAGGTCAGGAAGTAAATTCTGCACAAACTTATCCACAAATAACCGTTGGCCACCCTCAGTACTCATATCTTGCCCACTGTGATCAATAAACGTTTCTTCAAACCTGGTAAAGAAGTCTGCACTGTCTCATCTTTCTTCTGCTTGCATGCAGATAGCTTGTCCCAATTTACGCGCATCGCGGGCATTATTGTCTTCATATATGTGATGATTCTACCAGGGAGTTCTGCTATTAATGGCTCAGGTTTCGCGCCACCAGTTTGTCTAGCGTCAGCGGCAATAATATCAGCCCATGTAGCACCTAGTTCTGCATCGTGATCTGCATTACGAATTGATCCCCATAGAGGCTGTGGAACAACATTACCAAACAACATGTCTATGTCGGCCAGATTCATAACGCATGACCCTGCCGTCTGTGACAACTCTTTATAATAACCTGCAGGGTTTTTACGGGGATCAGGCAATGTCTGCTTAAGCGCTAACACCTCAGAACGCTTCCATGGCACATGCACCCAAACACGCTGGAAATGCGCTGGCACAGCAGCGATACCGGCACCGGCATCAGCTGCAACTGCTTCCTTCCATACCGGGGGAACTTCTCTCATGGGGTATTGTCGCGCTTTTACCTTTTTCCCCACAAGGACATCTTGTTCAAACAATGACTGTTGACAATCATCATTCCTGAAGGATAATACAACCGCAACTGCTTTATCCACCTCGCGATCCACAATGGTACCAGTTCCAAAATCAAACCTCACTCTACACAACTCCTGCGGGCTCGGGTCTTTTCCACTATCCTCCAATTCCTCACAGAGAATCTCGCACATTTTCTCAAACACATATCTCTGTTTTGGGGCATCCCACTGATGAAAAACGTTGACAACTGATTCCACATCATACAGTGAAGGGAAAACAATCCATCTACGCGCCATGCGATCTATTACCTTTTTCTCATCGGGGTTAGGCAATTGACTACGCAGTTGCTTACGCTGTAAACCAGGAGTCGCACCAGATGACTCAAAGAGAGGAGACATTAATGTAGTAACCACGTTAGCTAAGCGCTGTCGCGCTGAAGGAGAAGCTGAGGCGAAAACAGGGGGATAAACAGAGGGGAGAAAAGAGGATGCAGAAACAGGTACTGGAGTGGTGCAAGGAAGAGTGTCAGGGGAGGCAGCTGGTGAATTAGATAAAGTCGCAGGAAGCGCGGGAGCAGTTGGAAACACAACTGGCGGCCCTTGAGAGGGCTGCGCTATAGGGATAGGAGCCGGCTGCGCAGCAGCTGGCGGTAGCGGCAAGGCTTGCAGTATATTGACTGGAGGTGGCATATTCACAAGCTGGGGAGGCGCCGTGGCATTTTGAGCATACGGGGGTGGCGAACTCAACAAATGCGACATCAGGGGATCTTTCTCCTTTTCTTCTAACTCATTCTGCTTAGAGTGTGGTAAAGCTGGGTAACATTTGTCGATCCCTAACTTACGCTGCCTGTGCAATTGCTCATTCATCTGCTCCTCCTCATTGTCTTTGAACTGTACAGCTGCTTGCATTACTGTCATACCTTTCTCTCTCTTATTCTTTTTCGCTAGCTTTATTTCCTTTTGTTTGGCTTCTTTTCGCCATAAGCGGAAAGAATCAAACATCGCCGGCCGGGCTTTCTTTTTGAACAATTTAATTTCCAAATTATCTAAAATATCGGTATCGAAACTACCATTTTGGGGCCATTTTAAAACACCGTCTTTTCTGGTGTAGTGGATCCATACTTCATTATATGCAATGGGGCCTACGCCATGTTTTACATAGAGCTCATAAGTTGGAGTTCCAACCGGAGGAACCGGACATGATTCCTCCAGCTGGAAATCTTTTCCACAACCCAAACAAAATATTCTACCAAATATTCTAGAACCAGGCATCTTCGCTCACTAGTCTAGATCTAAACGTCAAAGGATTATCGATTACGATAGTCTCGTGAATACACGAGTCCTCTGGCTTTGGCGTTTGCAAACTCCAAATTCCCAAATCAAAACGATCCCGGGGGATACCAAACAAATGGGAGACGCTCCACTTATACTTAACTGAATATTGCTGATCGATGGCGTCACCAGAAGACTCTCTCGATTGTTTCGCTCTCTCAAAACTCGTCAAGGGTCCAAAACAGGTCGATTAATCAGGGCAGCAGTCCTTCGTAGCCGTCGGGATGCGGAGAACCTCGCAGAAAAGACTTTCGGACCACGTCGACATGCAGAGGTCGATGAAGTGGCGGCCTTCCTCCGGAATTTCCACACGAAGCTCCTCACGAACCTCTGGCTTGGACTGGTACCGCTGAAATCGTCCCGAGTTGGGTGCCAAACTGAAGTACTGGGTATTTTAGTCCCAGCGGTGCAGGGGCACACACCCTATGACTTCTGGGTTCACCCTGTTCCAGACCTACAGAAACACAGAGTCTTCTGGGTGAAGTCAAAGATCGTTTATTGGCTGCAGACCAATTACAGGTATCCTAGAAGTACAACAGCGTGTATGTTCTCAGGAGACTGCTGAAAATCATAGAAACGGACTTCATCTTAAATACAGTTTTCCCTGCCTCAGGCATACATTCCCAGGTTTTATGATACGGCAATATACACGTGTACATTACAAAAGAAAAGGCAGAGTCGTGATGACCATCCCACATTCCAATCAAGCCAGCCCACAATGATTTACACAGCAAGGTTCAGATCCCACATTAATCGATAGGCCCCAATAAACATGAGCATCTCCTGTTTTGGGAAACAAGCCATAAAGCAGGAACAAGCAGGTGTGAAAGTGATTAGCCGGAGGCTTGTGTGTGATGAAAGGACTTTATGGTGCGCTGAGCCCTGATGCTAATCACAGGTGGCCGGAGGAAGGGGAGCTCGTGAGACCAGTTTGACCTGGGGCAGCAGAGCCAGCTGCCCAGGTCACAGAGAAGTCAAGGAAAGGCACATGCATTGCAAGGCCCGTAGTTGCTTCATTATAGCCTATGTGAGGGCAATGACAAGATGGCCACCGCTTCCAAAATGGAACCCGCGAAGTAACGTAAAACAACGTGTACACAGTGCATTCATAGCTAGAACGATATATAAAGCGCTCGTACATACCGCATTAACCATTTGCGGTTTGCTAATACCAGGATAGACAGGGGTAGGGCCCTGTCCCCTACGCGGTGACCGAGATTAAAGTACGACATTCCTCGCTCCCTCCTTCACGTCCACTCCATACTCTCCATGAGTCAAGGCTTCGAGATCTTCTTCAAACTTTAGTCGAGTGGAAGAACTAGGCTAAGGACTTGATATTAGTTTAGTGGCATTAAACCTACTATGGTAGTAAACAGGACCGAGTACCTGAGTCTTAAAAGACTATAGACTTTTCCTCAATTTCCTCTCTGTGGTTTACTCCAGCGCTTCTTGTGTGTTTATCCTCCAGACCCTTCCTACAACCTTGATGCTAGAACTGTCACCATGCAGGATGAAAAGCCTTAGTCCTGTTTCTCTGATGAACAGTAGTGCAAAGGAAAAGCACTCCAATCTTTAATGTATGCATCAACATTGTACCCCACCCTGTTTTTTTAATGTATCCCTAGGAGTGCAAGTAACTCCAAGTTTATCCCTAAAGTTAATGCATGTTTATTTAAAGACGTTAGTGTACTGATGGTAACTGCCTCTTGTTATTTCTAGTGCACCTCAAAATCGCAAAGCAGGAGGTTCTGGTCCAGTACACATCTACTTCGCAAATGGGGATGGTCTCCTAAGTGACAAATCCTGCTAAGCAGTGTCGCACAGCCGCATAGCAGATCCAGTATCGCAAGTCTCTTTTCTTATTTTATCCCAACCTTCTAGAGGGGATGACATGTACCTACTGTGGTAACACGGTAGAAATCTGAAAGAGCCCTGACATCACAAAATGGATGCCACCAGCACAGACACTGGGCTGCCCTCCTGCTGCTGACCGAAACTCACAGTGGAGGAAGCCCAACAATAGGCATTCTGTCACAGGGAGGTGTCTCCACCTTCCAGACAGGGTTTAGTGTATTGGAGCTGGGTGGGTGCACTCCTAGAGTGCTTTGAAGTCCTGCACTGGGGGAGCAGTAGGCTCCTCTGTGCATATGCCAGCTCAAACCGGTTCAGGGGCTACCAGCCCCTACTCTGGCGTGAAACTGGACAAAGGGAAGTGGGTGTAACCACCCACCCCCCTGACCCTCCTAGAGGAGTGGTCATAGAGCTAGTCCCTCCCTTTCTTTTACTATAAGATAGGAACACCTTGCCATTGCAAGTTAGATAACCCTGGACGATGCTTTACAAGAAGAATCCTGGCCCTTCGACGTTCCACTACCTTTGGAAGACAGAAGAATCTCCCTTGGAGTCAAGGAGTGACTCACCTGCTTGGCAGGCACCAAAACTTGAAACAACGGTCGCAAACTTTCCCGCTCCCGCTGGAGTCCGAAGACCCTGCAGCCCCAGAACCGGATTTCCTGACCTCTCGTCGGCCAATTTGAGTCCCCAGCGAAGCTGTGGCACCTGGACCCCACGAGTGACGAGGAACTGCAATACCTGGGAACCGTGCACTAATGTCGAGTGTAACCCCTTCACGACGTTCAACAAACTTGTGCTTTGGACCATTTGTGGCCCAAGCCTCCAGCAGGTTTTGCAGCGAAAATCAGAGGCCTACCCCGTACGAGTGACCGTTGGCTCCTGTGAAGCATTTCCTCAGGAGGCGTCTTCGCGATCCCTTGCCCGTTGGCTTGTGGGTCCCCTGAAGACTTTCTTATCAACTAAAAGGGCTCCCCTGGTTGCTCCAGGCCTGCCCTCACTCACCCTCGCTGGGTGAGTCCCTCAGACCTTGCTGGTCTGCCCCATCGACTTTCTTCACTCCACATGAGACTTGCTGTTGCCAAGGCTTGTTGGCTCCAATCCGATTGCCGACACCGCAGTCAGCTGCAGACATTGTGGGACACTCCGAATCCAGCTGCTGGTCATCGTCGATCCCTCCTGGACCTCGTGAGCGAAGAGTCAAAACACCATCGACGACCTGAAATCACCCGACATCCGTGGGCATCCATCTTCCTGCCCCCGGGTCACTGGCAAGTGACTGTGAACACTGTCCCTTCAATTTTCAGGTCTTCTACATCTTGAATCCAGCCTTGGATTCTACCAAATACTAATTCAGTCGCCGCAAGCAGCAAGTCTTCTTTGGTCTCCATAGAAAACAGCGACGCGACCCGACACCAAAAGACACCTATGCATCCGGCTTCCCTGTGTCAGGTAACTTATGCACTCCGGTGCCCTAGTGTGTGTTGGCCCTCGAATTACTTACCTTGTAAGTGGCTTGCTTGTAGACTTCCTGGAAGTACCCTAAAACTTTGAAAATCCAACTGCTAGTTGCTCCATTGTAATCAATAGGGAACCTGCGGCTGTGTTCTCACACTGCATGCGGCTCCCGTGGGTCTGTTACTTACCTGCTATCACTGCAGTCGATTCTACAGTCCCTAGGACTTGTCATTCTGCAACCTCTTTTTTAGTATATGGTCTGGTACGTCCCTAGGGCCCCAGCCATATTTGTGCTTAACTTATTGTGAAACATTGATATTTGATTCTGTTCCTGGCTTCTAATCTCATAAAGAGATTAGTAGAGTGTGTCTAGTAATAAATACATATATATTTGATATATGTACCTGTGTGGTGTCCTTTCATTTGGTAATTCAACAGATTATAAGGTAAAACAAGCTGCTTTACATTCCTCTGAGACTTAGCCTGAAGGCTGCTCGCCACAGCTACCACTAGGATAGCTTTCTTTAAAAGGTTGTCTTAAACCTATCTACCATAAGAGTCGAATTGGACTGGTGCAAGGTGGCCACTATAACTAGTGACCAGCATATGCCAGGCCAACTTCTCACACCCTGACATTAGATCCCAAAGATAAAAGCTTATTTTGCCTTCCAGTGGGCAGAAAATAATATTACTTAACTAGGTATAGAAATCACACCCAAGGTTACACAGATGTTCCAGCCTAACTATATACCATGCTGGCCAAGATCAAGATCTGGACAGAGCAACAGGCATCACATCATGTGTATGGGCTGCCATGGTTAGTTCGAATTTTGGCCATTAAGATAACAATACTTCCCTATATACTTTCTATTCCCAATCTGCCCCTGATTATCACACCATATATGGATCTAAACCGCTAAAGGACCATTAATAACTATAAAGCATATGTAAAATTATATTGTCTCTTCTGAAGAAAGAGCGTTAGTTTGCTCACCCAACATCATCAGCTAGTTGCAAGTCTCTCAAATACATGGTTTGGTAGAATAGGGGAAATTCAAGAACGACAAGCACTGGTTTTTCATAGACCAAATCAATGCCATTGTTGCATAACGTGTAACATCTCATGTGTCTCTATTTCTCCTGGGTTAGACGTATACATCTCTGAATGCAAAGTGCTGCCTAAACTATGGAGGAGCCCTGATATTGTTCCCCTCCCCATTCACCCTATTAACGGGCAACTCTGAGTTTTCTCCAGCCATGAAGGAACACCTTTTCATTGAGTTGGGAAACTGAGGATGTGCTAGGATAGGACAACCTTTTGAAGAGGAATGATTGAACTGATTCAAGATTATAAAAAGAGTTTGGCCTACCAGAGACCGAGATGTTCAGGTATTGCCAAATAATGTATTGGGCTATGCACCCGTCCATCCAACCACACGCTTCCAGACAGGTCACATGTTTCAGGAAGTGGCTGCTTACTAAAGACAGCGATAAGAGATTTCTCTCAGGGGCCTGTACCAAGTATTAATGTAAATCAGACCTGTGACTAAGAAGAGCAGCTAGGCCACTCACCTACATAAAGGGAGTGGCAACATATCTTCATTAAAACACACACAACTGCTTGAAAATCTCAAGGCAAAAGAAGAAGTAACAAAATTGATGCTATACCTGTTATCACATACCTACTAAACTCCTCAACGGTGGCTCAAATCTCACTGACAAGTTCTGGAAGGATTGTGGGGGGTAGAGATACTCTTGTACATATAATTTTGGACTGTCCTAAATTGCGTAAATACTGGTTGGCTGTATTTACGTGTTTTCCAAATGTCTTAAACAATGCATGCACAAGGCGGGAAGGTGGAAGACACAGGGGCTGGATGGCAGATAGTGAATAGACTGGCATCCAGTTTCTGTTTGATTGATGCACTTCTGGATGTCGGAGAAGGGCAGGGGTGAAATGGGAGTTAATGTTTGATTTTATAAATTTGAATTGCCCTTCCCTGAAACATACCTACTAGCCTTCTTCGCCTGCCAGTGGTTGTAGCTGAAGTATATCAACAGCAAACATTCTAATAAAAACACTTGATCCTAAAAATATAATTTCTACTTTTTCCAGCATCTTATATCTAACAAAGCAGCCTTCTCTACTATACTCATTCTGTTTTCCTTGCTCCTTTTCCCTCTATCGAAAATCTTAGCGTATTATTTGACACAAAGATGCACATGCAGTCCTTCATCTGTGCCATAACAACTATAGCGATATATCAACGACTTAGTATTTCTCCCGTTTCATGCTGCTATGCTCCTCATTAGCACCCTGCTTATTGGCAAACTTGAGTACCTGTATAATCTACTCCTGGGCCTCCACACACCATGCATTCTGTCCTTCACTTTCTAACCAATTATCTTCTCTTGTTCTTCCCACCCGCAGTTACAAATTCGTAACTACTGAATCCCTTCCTCATTGTCCTCATACACAATACCCGCACCACTAATACTCATCTTAATACTCCCTCTCATTATCCTCTCCCTCAAGCTCTCACAACCCCCTAGCCTCATCTATCTATATTTGAAGTCTTAATTAATTTTCTCTTGCACATAAGTTTTTGTTCCCTCATGTTAATAATGACCTCTTCCTAACCATACCCCTAATCATTTACATACTAATAATAACATTGATACTAACACATCTTCTCCCTCCCACCTACCTTTTATTCTAATCCCTCCTCCGCAACTGCATTAATCCTTTAATTTTGCCTCCCTTAACCTTTTACCATTCTTCCTTACATTCGCATCATTGCTCTCAAGCTGAACCTCTTACTGACTGTTATGACCCTTCACTTGGCACCTTTCCAAAACCCTGTAAAATGTTTTGAGCATGCTCAAGACCGAGGAGGATCTGTCTGACTTTCCACTATGCTATCAAAACTTTCAACAATATCCACTGATTAACATCTAAATCCACTATTTTCTTTCCTGCATATTTCTGAGCTTAAGATCAATGAACCAGAACCATTTGTACATCAATGAATTTATATCAGACTTTATTCCTGGTCTACTGTTTATTACAGAAACCAAGAAACCGTACCTGCAGGTTGTAAAATGCTCCAAAGAAATTATCCATCTAAGAAGACTGATTGAGATCTATCCATTATCCACAAAACCTTCCTTTGAAAAGAACCCACCCAAGACGATAAAACCAATGAATGCAAATTTATACTTGTACCATGTTCCCTTTTGCTGATCCTCCACCTTACAACTCAGTAGTCGCTGAAGCCCTCATGAAGTTTGTTGTGCAGACCACCTCAGAACATCATAACCTCTGATTACCTGGAGACCAGAATAACTGGTTTGATGTGCCTAACCTATGTCAATCTAGATGCCTCTTCTCTAACCGCGACTTGATTAATTTTCGTAATGTTTTTTGGGCCTACTCGTAAACCCAGACATACTCTTGATGAGAGAGTTGCCTCTCCTGAATCATTTCCTTGGCTAAGAGGTATCCTTTCACCTAGACTGACCAACGGGCTCCATCCATTCATTGTAAGGGAAGCCTTTGAACTGTATATTAAGTGTTAGACCATTGACAAAACATGCTGTTCCATTCTTTACATCTGCTTCCTTGCTTACTAAGCAGATAACAGCAGTTTAGCGTTTCTGTATGGGACCAAAACCTACTGTTGACATCCTTAATCCATTGAAGTCCATCTCGTCTTCTAAGCCGTTCAGGAAAGCTGTCCAGTTGACCCCTGAAGTTAAATCCCCCAAAACAAATTAAAGGATCCTGAAAAGACTCTGGAAGAAATATTTCAACAGTAATACAATACTTAAAATACAACACTGTTCCCCAGCCTAAAAAGGCAGTATCAAAAAGGCTCACAGACTACACTACTTGCGCTGTCTTGCTGGAGCCACTTGGCATCATGGAATTGCACAAAATTGTTACTGAATTCCATAACTCTTAATACATTGATTCCAAGATAATTTCCTCCCTGTATCAATTTAATTCTCTGACAGGCCATGTCATTACAAAAGCCAAAGAACTGGAAATATACCCACAAAACCCGCAAAACAAAGACAATGAGGATAATCCAATTAACCCTGTCTTTGTTACCACAGGCCAGTGACTGAGGTTACTTTTTTTAATTGTTAGATACATGAAGACTTCACAAAAGCTTATCTCAGCAGCATCACCAGCAGCCCCATGTCATGCTTATATATTATATCCAAGGGCATTCCCTTTAAAGGCTCTGCCGCTCTCCTGGCCTGTGATGTCACTGACAACTGCTTGGCTACTGCAACGATTCCAAGAGAACCTAAACCCCCTACATAAAAAAAGGATTCAATAAAGACATGGCTTTGATCCTACCAATCCATATAACTATCCACCTATTTACATTAACCCCAAATCCTCAATTTATCTGCCTTCAGTCATGTATCAGAATTCCCAGAACAAAGTAGCCTTTTAGATTGTTACCCATAAATCCATTTTGACTGGAGCACTGGAGTATCAATGATTGTCACAAGGGGTGATATTAAAACTATTGTTAATTCAAATAGAATAGCAGCGCTCCTCTTACTGGGCTGTTCACCTACTTTTGGGATGGTTAACCACTCTCTGTTGCTACAGAGAATTGACTTCGTAGGATTTCAAGGAACCACCCAGAACTGGATTGCTTCTAACCTCAAAGACAGATTACAATTCATTCCACTTCCTCCTTGCTTCAGGCACCATTCAACCCCATTGCTGGTTTACGTCCAGGCATGACAATTAATGGACACCAGTAACTCCCTTACACTCCATTTAAATACTCTTTCCCAGCAAAGTTCAGGCTTGGTAAGTTGCTTGCACTTAATCTTACAATTCTTTGGCTTCCCATAAAAAGATCAACTGATCATCACCTTCTTGTTTTCCCTTGTAGACTCTATGGCAAAAGACTATACTTTGAAACACCAAACTTACTACTGAGGAATTTACAGAGACTTCAGAACGCAGCTGTCATACAGCTTCTCATTCTACCTATAGGGGCTCACATGACACGATCTTTTATGTCCTAGGAGTGTATCAGTGGCTAGACCTGTCACTTCAGATCAATGTACATTACTTATTACAGTTCATAGAGTTGGACATATCTTACTTCAACACAGACTCCTTCCGACTGCCAAATGAGAGAATTATGAACCAGATCAGCCCCTTTTTTCAGTTTTGTTTCCATGAAATAACAATGCTATCGTCCTTTTAACAACTGTTTTGTTTATATTGCTAAATAGTAGTAGCATTTGCCCATGCCAAGCAGAGCTAGTTTAAAAATCAGAGCGAGACCTTGCAAAAAAGTTCAGTGCATCTCCACATAGAAGGAAATCGTAACTAAAATGGGACCGGGCTGTGTGATGGGAGCTCCCTAGCCAGCAGCCTACTAGGGAAATGCTGTCTGGCCCTGTGGTTAATCTGAAATATGGTGCAGCGAGAAGCTGCCTTGAAGCTTAGCTCGTTTGCAGGCTTTTGGACGTAGATTCTCAGATGTATAAAAATCTGGTTTCCATGTGAATCAGTCCATCAATCAGGAGTTTGTATAGCACAGCTGCTCACCCGTGAGGGTCCTTAGTTGCTTTGGGAGGCGAGGGCTGCTGATCCCATCTGGGTGTGGCGGTGCAGTCGAAGAGCCAGGTCTTGAGGTCCTTCCTGAATTGGGTCAACAACCTGGATTGCCTCAGGTGGAGGGGCAGGGTGTTTCTGGTCTTGGCGGAGTCGGAGAAGGATCTTTCTCTGCTTCGGGTCTTGTTGATCTGTGGAGCAGAGGTCAGCACAAGTTGAGCGGAGTTGTATGGCGGGTATGTGGAATGCGAGACAGTGGTTCAGATATTCTGGTCCTTCCTAAGCCATGGAGAGCTTTGTAGGCATGTGTGAGGAGCTTGAAGGTGATTCTCTTGTTGATTGGGAGCCAGTGGAGATCTCTGAGGTGTTGTGTTATGTGGCTGCGGCAGAGGATGTTGAGGACCAGTCTGGCTGCAGCACTTTTAGATGTTCGGTAGTTTCCTGAGCTGTTTCTATGTGACGCCTATGTAGAGTGCGTTGCTTATATCAAGTCTGCTGGTGATGAGTGCGTGGGTGACCGTTTTTCTGGATTTTGTGGGGATCCATCTTTGAAGCAGGCAGAGCGTGTGGAAGCAGGATGAGGATACTGCGTTGATTTGGTGGTTCTTTGTGAGCGAGGAGTCCAGTATGCTGCTGAGGTTGCGTGCGTGGTCCGTCGGAGTGGGAGGGTTTCCTAGTGTGGTGGGCCACCAGCAGCTGTCCCAGGCTGAGGGGCCGGGTCCCAGGCTGAGCACTTCAGTATTGTCTGAGTTGAGCTTGAGACAGCTGACTTTCATCCAGGTGTAGCTGTTTGTAACTCGATTTACCAGCAAATGAAGGGTTTCTCAGAAATGCATTTTATGGGATTACTATAGAAGTGTTCCAATTGTACTTAAAATGTTCCTTTTAGGTTTTTATTTTTATTTTATAATTGCGGGTAGCGAATTGTGGGCTATGTAAACAAATGGTCCCTCCTCAATTTTTTTTGTTCTTTAGAAATATATAGCTAACTATAGTTGTTTTACATATATTATCCACTGTTTTAATTACCAAACAAAATATGAACAGTTGTGAACTTGTGACATAAAGTCATACCGTTTAAAAGAATCGAAATTTGTCTAGCATAGTAATATAGTAACGGTAAGTTTCAAGCAATAAAACAACTTTTTTCAACAAAATAGTGAAAAAACTATCTCTTTTCAACTAGAAAAACGACCAAAGTTTGCTTTATAAACATCATCTTCCATAGGTCCATAGGGTAGCGCCGAAACCAAGTCGTCCCACAATGTCCATGGCTGATAGAAAACTCCTCCATCTTGTCTGACCCTCTTCTTTCTTCACGCGAGTCACGCGTGAACGTTACTGGTCGTGTTTGGACCCGTCATTTCCTATAATATAAGAAAAAAAAACCCACGTGAGATCACTTGAGACCCATGTCCCGAAATAAAAACTCCAACATCATGGCAAAGGCAAGATTAAGTAATACAAGTGACAAGACATTCTATGTCCATGAAACCCTTTTAAACCTGGTTACTTACGTAGGCATGTGGGGGTTGAACAGTCTTGTGCTGTGGGAGGGATAATCCTCGCCCCCGGGTCCTTAATAGAATTGAAACTTACCGTTACTATGCTAGGTGTCAGGCTTTGGGTCTAATGACCGCTGTTTCAAATCCACAGGAGCGAAGATATTGTCTCTTCACTCTCACAGAGCCAAGGTACCCGCAGGTTGGAATACACTGCAGAGAACCAGAGCCCTTAGGAGTGGAGAGACCAAGAAGGACCATCAGGACGACAACGGGAATAGAGAAGGCAGCCTGCAGGGACGAGAGAACAAATAGGTACAAGGTTATAAACAGCCCGCCCCAAAGAGGACCTAAAGCAAACAACAGGCGACAACAATCAACAACCCATCAGATGATATTCTTGCCCATACTCACACTCCTTCATAGGACTCTCCGCTTTACTGGGGGTTCTAGTGCACAGTGAGGAAAAGACAGATGTCCAGGTAAGGAAAAGGAAGTCTTCCTGTTCATTCAAATCACAACTGAGTCCATATACAAGTGTAAGAATAAGGAGGGGACGACCAACGATAACGACTCGCTGGGGATAACATGAGATGTACCAAAAAACACAAGATTCCCTATTAAAGGGGGAAGGGTCCCTTCTCGAGTGTGATTCACACTCCGAAGTGTTGACGCGCGCTCGTCAGCGCTTACCCT
This sequence comes from Triturus cristatus, assembly GCF_964204655.1. Classification (NCBI taxonomy): domain Eukaryota; kingdom Metazoa; phylum Chordata; class Amphibia; order Caudata; family Salamandridae; genus Triturus; species Triturus cristatus. The sequence goes on from NC_140586.1 coordinate 15,990,600, forward strand.
ACAAGAGAGCCAGCAAGAAAAACAAAAGAATAAAAATCAAGGACTCACGCAGTTGTGAGATTTCTCGTTTGGTGCATGTTCTCAGGCAGGGCACACTTGGTTATTGTAAAACGGCGTTGTTCAGCGCTCTACTGCGCTCCAAAGTCCGATTCACCAATCGAATTCTATTAAGGAACACGCTATTCTTCAGCACGGTTCACAGCTCCGAGGCGGAACTCCAGGGCGTTCTCTCCTGTGTTGATTGAAGGAAGGCGGGCGTAGGGCACCGTCAGATCAGGTGCGTCAGGAAGGGAGAAATCAGTGCGAGCGGGTTTAAGTCTCTCTAGGACACAAAAGGGCAAACCAGGGAATTCGTTGCCTAAGGGAAACTCAGGAATCTGTGACAAACGGCAGGCAGGTAGGACAGGATCATGAATTTCGTGTTCGCATCCGGGCTACTCGAACACGGGGGCGTGGTCCTCATCAGGATACAAGGCCAAGCACCTGGTACAGGGAGCTACAGGCTTATATGCTGGAACGGTTCACCTGATTGGTTTCACAGCAACATGGGAAAGCATACCAGGCGAGAACCGTCGCAATGCATCATGGGACATGTCGTTAGTTGATTGTTGTTTGCAGGCCCAGAGAGTATACAGGAAGCCCGACTGGTAACACTAGGCAAATTTCGATTCTTTGTCTAGTTCAAAGCTTCCTTAACACCAACTGAGCAATGTCCTCAACCGGTTTGAAATAAAACCGCTTTAAGGTGGAATCTGATGACCAATCCGTGGCGCGCATCAAGTCCTCCAAACGGGCTCCCAGGGCAAAAGCTTTAGAAGCCATCGCGCCTCTGGCTGAGTGAGGACCGAACTGTTTGTGTCAATACCCGTCTCTTGCATGATCCACTATACCCACCTAGCTATAGTGGGTGAGGAGACTGCTTTGTGCGGCTTCCCCTTTTCTGAGCAATTTGGCCACCTCTCCGTCTACCAGCTGGACATCTGCATCAGAGAAGGCGATGGGTCGTGGAAACCTTTCCTGACGGGGTTGATTGTAAAATTCGATATGAAACCCCCGTATGGTTTGTAGCACCCAAGCATCCGTTGTGATCTGTGCCCAAGCATCCTGGAAGGCTGCTAATCAGCCTCCGATGCGAAGCTGATCTGCAGGAATGACACCGCTAGGTCCACCGCCGCCGGCATTGCCTTTGAAGTTGCCTCGGCCACGGAAGCGCTGTCCCCTCGTGGGATAAAAGTTGTAGCTGGCTGAGGTGTGGTATTGTCCTCGGCCGGAGCCTTGTCCCCTACCTGGGTTTTTCTGGCCACCACGGACAGTCGTGTGGCCCCTACCGCGACCGGCCCCATGGGAGAAACGTGGCTGAAAGACCCTCTTGATATTGGACCGGGCCTTGTCCAATGAGGTGAATGTGGCCACAAACGTCCCCAATTCCTTGACAAAGGATCGCCAAAGAGACACACTTGTTGTTACACACTAGTCACACACAAGTCTTAGTTATGGTCCTTAAACCCTCTATTAAAACCGTTCTCGATCTTTAATACACAACACACTACATTTCCCAGAAAGCAGTAGGGCGAGGGAGGGAGTTGTGTGCGCTCACAGTGATCACCTGATGGACAGGGCGGTTAAATACCGACTCGATGCGCATGGCAGTGCTTGACAATCCTTCCCTGTGTTGGACCACGCCTCCCGCAGCTGTTCTGTGGATTGCTGATTGCTGTTGGCTTTCGCGCTTCCCGTTTGCCTGACTGTGTGGGTGCTCATTCCCTCGGAGTTCTCCTCACGGTCTTCCTGCATCCTTTCCTAACCTCATTTGGATTCCCCTGACTCCTGGCAGAAGTACGCTCACCCTCGCCTTGGAGACGAACTTCCTTTCCTCCTCCCCTGTTGGTTCGTCGGACTCTTTTCTCACGCATCAGGCGGGCGTCTTCAAGGAGGACCGGAGTTGTATCCTGCACTGCGGCGTCTCGTCGCAGGTAACGCGGCTGTCTTCGGCCCGCTTCCCCCACTCCCTTGGCGGTATCTCGTGTCTCCTTCCGCTGTGGATTATCTTCACCTATTGACTGCTACCAGGCTCCTGCTATGTTGGACGTGGCATCTACATCTATGGCATCACGGTGAGTCTGAGAGAGCACACAATCCCGGGGGGAGGGGTGAGGAAGCAGTTGCTAAAGGACTTAATCAATCAGAGGGGGGGTTTTAGGGGGTATTCGCTAGATAGGGAATCCCTGCCCTTTCACTCCACTCACCTGTTGTTTTCTTTTCTTTTCCTTAGACACCGTCTCTTTCCTGACCGCCCCTTTACCCGTTCCCGGGGAGTTGAGACTTCATATCATCTGGAAGCTTGGTGGTCCTTCATTGTCTCCTCCCTCCTGTTGGGGCCAGTGCTCGGTCCTTGACTTTTGTCAAGGCGGGTCCGGCTCTGAGGGGAGTGGGGAGAATTATCTTCGCTCCTGAGGTTTTGTATCCTTTACCTAAAACTCATTACCTGACACTTGTGCCACTGCCCCTGCCTCCGAGGAGGCTAAATCACCTAACTTTGGATCCAGTTTGATCAACAGTGAACGCTGATGCTCAGTCGACAGGGCGCAGTTGGCGTTTCCTAAGAAGATGACCGCCCGCTGCACCCAGTTCGACAGGACGCCGGGGGATATGGCGGATCCCGTCAACTTCACCTCCTCCGCCATATCCAATATCTACATGAGGGGACCTATTACATCCAGGAGTTTAACCTGACAGGAACGCCAGGAGCGGTCAATACCCTTACGAGGGTCCTTTACGTACTTAGCTAGGAATGTGGCCATCTTCTAATCCAGTTCTGGGCTGCAGGCTACCTTCCCCTCTAGGGTGGGACGTGGACACTCCGCCCTCAAACATCCTCTGGCCTCCTTCTCGAGGGGCTTGCGGAGGTGACCTGCCACAAAATTGGCCACCTTGTCCCCAGGCCCCCAGGCTGCGGACCGCGGATGGATTATCTCATTCGGGTCCAGCATCCCTGAGCTGTCCTGTGGCAAAGTGTCCGAGGATCCGGCTGGGCGCCAGGACCGCGAAGACTTTGTCATCAATGTCCTCCGGCGAAGCCCCATCGTGGGACGGGGAGGCCAGAGGAGGGGAGGCGGGAGTAACAGGGGCCGTTTGAGGGGCCGGGGGGGGGGGCAATTGCCTTAGCCTAGAATGCGCTACGAAGGTGTTCAAAAGCATCCTTGTCTACCCCCTGTGACCCCTCAGGGCCACCCTTCTTGCAGCATATCTTCGGGGCCAGAGGACCTTCCCCTGAGGATACAGTGCTAGTGGGGCCTGGGGTCCCAAGGTGAGCTTGTGCCAATTTGGCGCACTCTGCCACAATTCGATTTGGAAGCCGTTCTTCCATGGGGCCCGCAACCTCATTGACGCATTTGTAAATAGAATTATCGACTGCGTCAAAGAAGTCGTCATCATAAGGAAGGTACTGCTGTACTTCTTCCTCCTCATAATATTCCCCTTCCATTATGAGGTTTTTAAACAGGACCTACACCCTGAAGCAGTAACCAAATGCCACCCAGAGGATGATCAGAGGGAAAGAGGTAGGTAACTAACTGGCCTGGAGGTACCAGAAGCAACTTTGGGCAGACCGAAGAACTGCAGGCTTTGGGTGCGGGGCAAAACTGCTATAGAGGGGCACAAACCTCTAATGAGTGCAGTCCCTCAGGCAGGCCGACCGGGACGTAACCGCCACCTCACGCGCACTCCCAGAAAAACAAGTAAGAGCCTTATCTGTGCACAAAACCTGACCGCAGGCGATTGAGGCGACGCCGCTAAACGGACCTCAGCGGGGCGTAAATATGCCAAAAAGAAAGGAAATACAGCCACTGCAGGCGTCCGAGTGTGGCGGTGGGGGACAAGGCTCACGGTGATGTTGGTCGCGCAATGTGGCTCCTCAACTGAGAGAACCGCGTTGCGAGACCAACGAGATGCGCCAGCTTCCCCTAGCGGTGTTCATTGAGACACCGCAGCAAAGGGATGCGGCCGCATAGGAGCGAGAACGCTCCCGCTGCCGTCGGGAATCTGTCACAAAATAGCAAGTATAAACAGTACTTAACATACAGTAACAAGACCCCTGGACACCCGGAGCTCAAAGCTCGTGTCCCGGGGTCACAATAATGGGCAACAAATACATCACAAAGCAAAATCTCAAGGAATCACAATGAAGATAGAAAGAAACAACTCAACTGGCTGCGAAGCAGCGAAGAAAGAGGAGGCTCAGACAAGATGGAGGAGCTTTCTATCAGTCATGGACATTGTAAAAGGACTTGGTTTCGGCACGACCCTATAGACTTATGGGAGTTGATGCTTATAAAGCGAACTTTGGTCGTTTTTCTAGTTGAAAAGAGATTGTTTTATCACTTATTTTGTTGAAAAAAGTCGTTTTATTGCTTTTCTGGCTGCTGTGTGTTTGTAGAAAATAAAGCGAAGGAAGAAAAGCATAATCAGAGCCTCTGGTCCTGACATAGAATTGCGTTAAACTCACTTATTCCTGACTTCAGATCAATATACAAAAACAATTATTGATGGACAGAATGCAGAACAATGTCATACATTCACCCCAGTACGGAGATCTTGGCCTAAATCCATCATTTTTTTGCTCACCATGCCATTCCAGTTTGAATCCAGCCGTATGCAAATCAGTCTTGCCCCTGTGTCCAATGGGAACAGTCCAGCCCGAACTGCCATGCCAGGTCCTTCCTGGACCGGAAACAGGCATCCTAGGACCGGTTTCAGGTTTCACCTCTCATCAGCCAGGATAGCTTGACTCCAGTGGCATGGAGAGCACAGGACTCACATCTTGGCATACCCGTCTCACTTGGGGTGACAAATGCAAAAAACAACTATTGATGGACAGATTGCAGAACAATGTCATATATTCACCCCAGTACGGAGATCTGGGCCTAAATCCATTGTTTTTGTGCTCACCATGCCATTCCAGTTTGAACCCAGCTATATGCATATCAGTCTTAAAACTGTGCTCAATGAGAACAGTCCAGCCCGAACTGCCAAGCCAGGTCCTCCCTGGACGGAAACAAGCATCCTAGGACTGGTTTCAGGGTTTCACCCCTCATCAGCCAGGATAGCTTGAATCCAGTGGCACAGTGAGCCCAGGACCCACGTCTGGGCATACCCGGCGCACTTAGGGCGAGAAAGCAAACAAGATGGGAATGCCCAGACGTGGGTCCCGTGCTCTCCATACCATTGGTGTCAAGCTATCTTGGCTGATGAGAGGTGAAACCCGAAACTGGTCCTAGAATGCTTGTTTCCAGTCCAGGGAGGACCTGGCCTGGGAGTTCGGGCTGGACTGTTCCCATTGGGCACAGGGTCAATACTAATTTGCATATGGTGGAGTTCAAACTGGAATGGCATTGCGAGCAAAAAAACAATGGATTAAGCCCAGATCTCCTTACTGGGGTGAATGTATGACATTGTTCTGCATTCTGTCCATCATTAGTTGTTTTTGTATTTGTCACCCCGAGTGGCACGGGTATGCCCAGACGTGGGTCCCATGCTCTCCATACCATTGGAGTCCAGCTATCTTGGCTGATGAGAGGTGAAACCCGACGCTGGTCCTAGGATGCTTGTTTCCGCTTCAGGAAGGACCTGGCTTGGCAGTTCGGGCTGAACTGTTCCCATGAGGCACAGGGTCATGTCTGATTTGCATATGGCCAGGTCTAAACTGGGGTGGCATGGTGAGCAAAAGAATGATGGATTTAACCCAGATCTCTTGACTGGGGGTGAATGTTTTGATTTGTTCTGCATTCCGTCTATCAATTGTGTGTCTTTTGCTTTGCCTCAATGTAGGCGTGTTTAGCCTATTTCTAATCTAGAATGCTACAGTGTTAATAAGACTTAAGCCAGCATGTGACCATGCTAAAACAGACTGTAGACTGTCCCTGTCGGCTGTACTCTGGGACTTAATTCTCGAGAAATGGCTCCTGCTTTCATTGCCCCAAATTTCCACTTGTCAGTTGAGCCAATAGAGTAGCTTCAGTGGTGCATCCTTTTTCTTCATGGCGTCCAGTCACCAAACTATACATTTGCAAATGTATCCTTGGCCACCTAGCTAAATACTGAGGTTTTCTTTTTCAGTGTCATTGCATTGACGCATTTTCAAGATTACAACTTTTCAGTCACTGTCCTAGTTAGTGTGGATGTAATCTCCCATCCTCTGATAGCTGCCGCTATCCAGAAGTTTTACTATGCTTTAGACGTCCACTTGTAATTTGTCATTTTCCCACAAATATTGCAATCTAAGCTCTTAAATGGTTCACTGTCCTCCACAAATCTGTATTTACGCAGCACCCTTGTGCTAGTGGAGTATAACCACGAATTAGTAGACTACCGTGGCTGTCAAAGCCCCAACCTTACCATGTCTCACCACACGTTTCCTCAGCCGCACCTGTAGGTCTGTGTAGGTGCTTATTCTCTATAGTATAGTTTGTGTGCACATCTGCTCCTTTAATTAATTCGTCCCTCTGCTTTGTAGCATGCACCTCACCTGCCTTAAGGGCTAGCATCTGTCTCAACGGAAGCCAGAGCTGCTGTTGGGTAATACTTTTTTAGAGGAAACAGTTAGGGAGGAAGTTGTATTGCTCAGCTGTTCATCCTCACACTTAGCGAAAATAGGGTGCACATCAGATTACCCTTTGATGCCCCAGTCTCTTTCAATCAGGCTGCGGTTTTCCTACATTGGACTGGTAGCAGTGGCTTGAAGGGTGGAGAAGCAAGCTCCACAGGAAGAAGTTAACCCAAGAACTTGACTAGTTCTGCCTCTCAATTTCCTTCATTTTTGCATATGTTTTTTGGGAAAACGTGTGTATAGTTGCACTTTAAATGCATTGTTCAAAACCAAAGTTTAGCTGATGTTTTTGAGGCCCCTTTGCAATATGTACTTTTCCAAAGGACACTAGTAACTTACAATGTTCGCAATTTGTTTGCTTTCTGCACCTAGGGACCTAACTGCCGAAGATCAGATTGCTCTATTGAAGTCCAGTGTTATTGAAGTCATCATGCTTCGTTCAAACCAGTCCTTTTCAATGGAAGACATGTCTTGGACTTGTGGCAGCAATGACTTCAAGTACAAGGTCAATGATGTGACTCAAGGTAATCAACTAAAAACATTTTGCTTACCTTCTGTGCAGGGAAGGTGCGTACTGTAACGTTCTTCACTTGGAAATCACATTGTCAATCAATGAAAAAAGTTTAAGAATATTTTTGTTTCATCTTTATTGTCCCTCTTTTGATTAGATGAATAGTAAGACCGCATACTGTTAAATGATCAAGAGATCCATCACTTTACAATATTGTAATAAAGCTGACAAACCGGTTACATGTTGTTGATGGAGAGTGCAACTGCTTGCTAAAGGTGCTGTAGAAATGACTGAGTTGGATTGAAATTTGTGGTATGATCTTTTGATGGCTGACGTTAAATTAAAAAGTGTGTTTAGCGAACCTGAGGAAACCTAGGAAGCGGCAGTTAGATTGCTTTGAAGTTTTTTCACGGAAATACAGCACTTAGGAGCGTATAAGTAATTAAGAATCACAATAATTCATATTGGTGAGAAAACACCTTATATTTAAGAACGAACACAATATCTAACCAGGAAAATACATTTGGAGAGTCGAGCTACAAGACCTTCTTAGAATACGAATAAGCAGAGAGAGGCAAGGATGACAAGGGAAGAACTTTTATATCATAAAGCGTGATAACTTAAGGGATAGCTTAAGGATTTATCCATTAACTATTCCTGTGTTAACCATTTGTCAGTTTCAGAGATCGTTTGGTATCAGCAATCCACTATCACTCTTTGAAAGAAAGATCAACTGTGGACACTAGTAGTTCAGATGGCTATAGAGAGAACATAAATCCAAAGGTGGAAGGTGCACTCATTGAGATTGAACACATTAAATCAAATAGTCCAATTAATGTGATGTTTCTTTCTTTTTAATTCTGATGATTGTAACACGAACAAAGTACAGCCAACGCGTTTCGTTCCATGCAGGAACTTCGTCAGGGCTATTTCCGAAGTACACGAAGTATCCAAGAGTGAAAAATATGGTCCTTGCGATCTTTGTTCGTCTTGCGTATTATTAATAATGTAGTGATGTATGTACAAGGCCGACCCTCATATAGTCATAATGATGGTACATATAGGAGATGGCGAAATAGGCAATTGAAGGCAAAAATTATCCTTCATAGAAAGCGTCGCGTCTCAGCATGGTAGCCGTAAAGAGAGAACATGTATAGTTTATCGGGCAGCACAAAGAGATCTTCCTCCCTTGCGGGTTTTGACCAAGTTGGGCACTTCTGTCAGATCTGAATCGGCGGCCTGAGGGACTGCAATAGGGAATAATTTGAAACTTTTGGAAATATGAAAGAGAATGCAAACACAGGGTAAAACTTGAAACCGTTGTGGATGTGTTTCCTTTTTTTTTTTTTATACAATTGATAAATAAAACCAAAAATATGTGAATCAGACACACCAGTAAACTATGTGTCGATACTTGGTACATTTGAATATGGATTATTAAATTGTCAAACGATGATTACATCTCTCGACAAATCCATCATTTTTCTTGCTCCTGTACACAATTGAACCTTCACACTTAAACATTCATCTAGAATGACAACACATAAATCTGATGTCATTTTTGTTAACTCTATATTCATGCAATGAATCATCCATATATTTTGAGACTAACTACTACTTCTCCTCCAACATAACTTCTAGTCACTCTGAATCATGATGTAGTAACATAAATCTCACCAAAATATGTGCAGCAATATTTTAAATGCTCCTGGGGCTTTAAATGCAATTATTCTGCCAAGCAGCATCCGCCATAGGTGTCAGTGAACCTATTGCAGATTTCATAATCTAAAGAAAACCCAGCAACCCCCCCCCCACATACACTCCTCTCTCTTTCTCACCCCCACTCTCTCTCATTCTCACCCCCCCACTCTCTCTCTCTTTCTCCCCCAGTTTCCCACCAAACATGTTACCTCTACAGCATGGTAGTTTCGTGCAGTCCGGAATGTTATTAATGTGGACACTGCACACGTTCTGTCTTTCATTCATGAGAAGTGCAGCAGCTTTATCATTCCTAATTAACGAATCCCATCTTTCCCTAGTTCTTCTGAAACCTTTCCTGTAATGTCGTAAAATGAGACCACTGGAATGCACATAACACTTGACCTGCATAAAATCCTTATTCTCCACCTAAGCGTTAGGCACGCATTCACCTCTTTCTCACTACTTAATCATATGCAAATAGAACTACCTTCCTATCACATGTCTGAAGGTATACTTAACAATCTGCCATAATATTTCTTTCAGTGGCGACATAGGGCTTGAAATGTCTGTGGCCCAAACATGTGCACACATTACTTTTCTCAATTGGAATTGTTTTGCTGATAACATTTTAAAGTTGGACAGGCAAGGCAATATTCTCATCTTAAAACCAAAGGAAATGATGGACGGAGTGTTGAACATTGCAAGCACTCACCCCCAGTCAACTGATCTGGGTTTAATCCATCACCGTTCTTTAGCCCACTCTGCCACCCCATTTCAGACATGGCCATATGCAAATCAGTCTGACCCTGTGCCTCATGGGAACAGTCCAGCCCGAACTGCCAAGCCATGTCTTCCCTGGACCGGAAACACGCTTCCTAGGACCGGTTTCTGGCATTTCAGCCGTCTTCAGCCAGGCTTGCTTGAATCCAGTGGCAAAGTGAGCAAGGGACTCACGTCTGAGCATACCCTGCCAACTTATGGTGAACAAAGCAAAACCAAAGGAAATGATGGACGGAGTGTTGAACATTGCAAGCACTCACCCCCAGTCAACTGATCTGGGTTTAATCCATCACCGTTCTTTAGCCCACTCTGCCACCCCATTTCAGACATGGCCATATGCAAATCAGTCTGACCCTGTGCCTCATGGGAACAGTCCACCCCGAACTGCCAAGCCATGTCTTCCCTGGACCGGAAACAAGCTTCCTAGAACCGGTTTCTGGCATTTCAGCCGTCTTCAGCCAGGCTTGCTTGAATCCAGTGGCAAAGTGAGCAAGGGACTCACGTCTGAGCATACCCTGCCAACTTATGGCGAACAAAGCAAAACCAAAGGAAATGATGGACGGAGTGTTGAACATTGCAAGCACTCACCCCCAGTCAACTGATCTGGGTTTAATCCATCACCGTTCTTTAGCCCACTCTGCCACCCCATTTCAGACATGGCCATATGCAAATCAGTCTGACCCTGTGCCTCATGGCAACAGTCCAGCCCGAACTGCCAAGCCATGTCTTCCCTGGACCGGAAACAAGCTTCCTAGGACCGGTTTCTGGCATTTCAGCCGTCTTCAGCCAGGCTTGCTTGAATCCAGTGGCAAAGTGAGCAAGGGACTCGCGTCTGAGCATACCCTGCCAACTTATGGCGAACAAAGCAAAACCAAAGGAAATGATGGACGGAGTGTTGAACATTGCAAGCACTCACCCCCAGTCAACTGATCTGGGTTTAATCCATCACCGTTCTTTAGCCCACTCTGCCACCCCATTTCAGACATGGCCATATGCAAATCAGTCTGACCCTGTGCCTCATGGGAACAGTCCAGCCCGAACTGCCAAGCCATGTCTTCCCTGGACCGGAAACAAGCTTCCTAGGACCGGTTTCTGGCATTTCAGCCGTCTTCAGCCAGGCTTGCTTGAATCCAGTGTCAAAGTGAGCAAGGGACTCACGTCTGAGCATACCCTGCCAACTTATGATGAACAAAGCAAAACCAAAGGAAATGATGGACGGAGTGTTGAACATTGCAAGCACTCGCCCCCAGTCAACTGATCTGGGTTTAATCCATCACCGTTCTTTAGCCCACTCTGCCACCCCATTTCAGACATGGCCATATGCAAATCAGTCTGACCCTGTGCCTCATGGGAACAGTCCAGCCCGAAGGCGCGCTTAAGGCAAGCTCGTCTGCGCTCGTCCGCGCCGAGGCCGGGCTTAGGGCCCCCCCCCCCTATGCGTCCAACATTGTCCCCTGAAGTACGTGGGTACAGTAGGGACACACTTATGTTATTGAATCCACTGGCAGGTATAACCGAGTGCCCTCGCTTAGTCCCTAATATAATACATAAGGACAAACACATATGCCCCAATTGCCAAGGACGGCTACCAAATATTAATCCTCTTCCCCCTAAATCACTATTGAAATCCAATCTTACTTCTGACAAGACTCTCTTTCTACCAACCTACGCGGAGCCTAAACCTAGCACCAAGGGAAGTTTGATTAGTGGACTTCTAAATGTCAGATCCCTTCCGAAACATGCCACTGAAATACAGCTCCTGGTTGAGTCCAATAACCTTGACATCCTTTTTCTAACCGAGACCTGGATGGCTGCGGGAACAGAATCTGAGCTAGGTCTAGCATGTCCTGCAGGATATAAGATAATTCATAAACCCAGAAATACAGGCCGAGGAGGAGGCCTGGGGATTATCTTCAGGGAGAAACTAAACATCACGACTCTGGACGTTGATACTGTCTCCTGCGTTGAAATCCTCGGGATTTCCTTAAAACATGATGCGGAACATTGCCTTACGGCCCTAATTTGTTATAGGACTCCGGGGTATTTCAATGCCTCACAACAGCAGGAACTGATCACAGTTATAAATAATTTCTCAGTCTCTCATAGCAGGCTGTTAATACTGGGGGATTTCAATCTATGGGACAATGACCAACTACGTACAGCTTTGTATAACATCACTCAATCCGGTCAGAACTTGGGGCTGAAACAGCGGACAACTACCCCAACACATATACAGGGAAACATACTGGACTTAATTTTCGCGGCAGAAGATCTTATGACCATGAATACAACTCTTCCAGTAGGCTGGTCAGACCATCACCTCCTCATATTTAATATCCATATCCCTAATAGTACAGGACCCGCTAGGACACTGACCAGAACTTTTATTGGCCGTGACTGGAGGAACCTGCTAAAAAGGAAAGAGGAAGAAAAGTCTGACTTTCGTCAGGTCGGGACCTCGTTCAATCTAGAGAACGACGTCACTACCAACTATCTCTTACTTTGTAATGAGATAACTGAGAAACTTGATGATATCATAGCGCTGAAAACAATTAGGAAAAGGGGAAAACCCTCCGCACCCTGGTATACGGATAAACTGAAAGAACTGAAAAACGTTTGTAAAAAAACAGAGAGGCTCTGGAGGAAAAACTACTTAGAGCCGGAGAAAGCGCAATGGAGGCTCTCTATCGTTCGGTACAAGAAGGAAATTACTCTAGCCAAAACATGCTATTTCGCAGACCTAATTTACAAAAGCTCTAATAAATCCCGTGACACCTTCAAGATTATTAGAGAGCTCTCTCATCCTGCCTGCGCTAATAGTCAAATCAAGCCCTCACAGGAGCTATGTGATAGCCTAGCAACATTCTTTCAGGAAAAAATCTGCAAAATTGTTGAGGGATTGAACAGTAAGTCTATCCCCACAAAGCAGGATAATAGCAATCAAGCGACCAGAGATGAGAAGGTGGAATATGCTACACACCCTTCTCCTAATGCCTTCTTGGAAAACTTTGTGACCCCCTCAGAGCAGGAATTTCTTAGAATAGCCCTTAATACGGCTTCAGGATCCCCCCTAGATCCTCTTCCCCATAGTATAGTTAAGAACTTCGAGGATGAGATCCTCCCAGCTCTGCTTCAGCTGTGTAACCAATCTCTGTGTACAGGCTCCGTACCAAGGAATTGGAAATTGGCGGTTGTTACTCCGCTATTAAAGAAACCAAGCTTGGACCCAAATTGCCAAAAGAACTACCGACCTATATCTCTCTTACCATATCCAATCAAGATCATAGAGCGTTGGGTCAGCAGGTCCCTAGCCCTCTTCCTAGAAACTAATAACATCTTGGAAGAGGAGCAATTTGGTTTCAGACCAGTTCATGGAACGGAGTCAGCTCTGCTGACAGTCATGGATGACCTACGAATGAGGGCGGACAGGGGAGAATCAGCAATTCTGATTCTCCTAGACCTGTCTGCCGCATTCGACACGGTGAACCATGACATCCTGATAAAAAGACTAAAGGACATCGGAGTCGGAGGAGTCGTGCTTGATTGGTTCCGCTCCTACCTAACGGATAGATGGCAGGCAGTAGCTATCCCCCCATATCAATCGGAGTTTGTCAAAGTGCCGCATGGGGTTGCACAGGGATCTGCTATCAGTCCCATACTTTTTAACATTTATATGCAACCCCTAATGAGGATCATTAAAATTCATGGCATCAGCGTGACAAATTACGCAGACGACACTCAGTTAATGATCTCCCTTGATGGAGCCCATGCAAATTCACTGGAAACCTTCCATACCTGTATGCTGGAAATGTCACTCTGGCTAAACCAGAACTCACTACAATTCAATAGTGACAAAACTGAAATACTGCACTGCGCAGTGGGAAGAATCCCTAAAACTTTACCCACAAACTTCTGGCCTCAGTTGCTAGGAGACTCGCCTGCCCCAGTAAAATCAGTTAAGAACCTTGGAGTCACTATCAACAAAAGCCTGAGCCTTGAGACTAATGTCAACAAACAGGTCGGCAGCTGCCTTGCCTTATTACGAGGACTGCGAAAGCTGCTACCTCTCCTGCCCTTACAGACTAGAGCTAATATAGTCAGGAGTACCATCCTCAGCCGCCTGGACTACTGTAATGCTCTTCTACTGGAATCCCCTGCCTTTCTCATTTCCAGACTTCAAGGTATCCAGGCGGCTGCAGCCAAACTGGCACTTTCTCGGGAACGCAGATCTTCCACCACTCTTGCTTTGGCCGATCTCCACTGGCTGCCCATACACCAGAGGATTTGTTTTAAATCCTTATGCATTGTCTTTAGGGCAGTTCATGGCCTAGGCCCCCGACCACTCCAAAATAAATTTAATTGGTATGAGCCCTCCCGGCCTCTTCGATCCTCATCTTCAAACCTGATCAGCATCCCTAGGATCAAGAAAGCCACCTGTGGGGGAAGAGCCTTTAGTATTGCCGCAGCTCATTTATGGAATACTCTTCCTATTGACATCAGGAAAACAAATGAATTGATGGCTTTTCGCAAAAAGGTGAAAACCTGGCTCTTTACAAAAAAATCTGCCTAATGACCTAAGTGATTAGCATCCTGTCCATTGCTCTCCTCTGTTCTATAGGTTTCTCAGCTATATGTACCCAGCGCCAGGATGCCCGTAGGGTTGCAGTGCGCTCTATAAATGCTATAAATAAATAAATAACTGCCAAGCCATGTCTTCCCTGGACCGGAAACAAGCTTCCTAGGACCGGTTTCTGGCATTTCAGCCGTCTTCAGCCAGGCTTGCTTGAATCCAGTGGCAAAGTGAGCAAGGGACTCACGTCTGAGCATACCCTGCCAACTTATGGCGAACAAAGCAAAACCAAAGGAAATGATGGACGGAGTGTTGAACATTGGAAGCACTCACCCCCAGTCAACTGATCTGGGTTTAATCCATCACCGTTCTTTAGCCCACTCTGCCACCCCATTTCAGACATGGCCATATGCAAATCAGTCTGACCCTGTGCCTCATGGGAACAGTCCAGCCCGAACTGCCAAGCCATGTCTTCCCTGGACCGGAAACAAGCTTCCTAGGACCGGTTTCTGGCATTTCAGCCGTCTTCAGCCAGGCTTGCTTGAATCCAGTGGCAAAGTGAGCAAGGGACTCACGTCTGAGCATACCCTGCCAACTTATGGCGAACAAAGCAAAACCAAAGGAAATGATGGACGGAGTGTTGAACATTGCAAGCCCTCACCCCCAGTCAACTGATCTGGGTTTAATCCATCACCGTTCTTTAGCCCACTCTGCCACCCCATTTCAGACATGGCCATATGCAAATCAGTCTGACCCTGTGCCTCATGGGAACAGTCCAGCCCGAACTGCCAAGCCATGTCTTCCCTGGACCGGAAACAAGCTTCCTAGGACCGGTTTCTGGCATTTCAGCCGTCTTCAGCCAGGCTTGCTTGAATCCAGTGGCAAAGTGAGCAAGGGACTCACGTCTGAGCATACCCTGCCAACTTATGGCGAACAAAGCAAAACCAAAGGAAATGATGGACGGAGTGTTGAACATTGCAAGCACTCACCCCCAGTCAACTGATCTGGGTTTAATCCATCACCGTTCTTTAGCCCACTCTGCCACCCCATTTCAGACATGGCCATATGCAAATCAGTCTGACCCTGTGCCTCATGGGAGCAGTCCAGCCCGAACTGCCAAGCCATGTCTTCCCTGGACCGGAAACAAGCTTCCTAGGACCGGTTTCTGGCATTTCAGCCGTCTTCAGCCAGGCTTGCTTGAATCCAGTGGCAAAGTGAGCAAGGGACTCACGTCTGAGCATACCCTGCCAACTTATGGCGAACAAAGCAAAACCAAAGGAAATGATGGACGGAGTGTTGAACATTGCAAGCACTCACCCCCAGTCAACTGATCTGGGTTTAATCCATCACCGTTCTTTAGCCCACTCTGCCACCCCATTTCAGACATGGCCAGACGTGAGTCCCTTGCTCACTTTGCCACTGGATTCAAGCAAGCCTGGCTGAAGACGGCTGAAATGCCAGAAACCGGTCCTAGGAAGCTTGTTTCCGGTCCAGGGAAGACATGGCTTGGCAGTTCGGGCTGGACTGTTCCCATGAGGCACAGGGTCAGACTGATTTGCATATGGCCATGTCTGAACTGGGGTGGCAGAGTGGGCTAAAGAACGGTGATGGATTAAACCCAGATCAGTTGACTGGGGGTGAGTGCTTGCAATGTTCAACACTCCGTCCATCATTTCCTTTGGTTTTGCTTTGTTCGCCATAAGTTGGCAGGGTATGCTCAGACGTGAGTCCCTTGCTCACTTTGCCACTGGATTCAAGCAAGCCTGGCTGAAGACGGCTGAAATGCCAGAAACCGGTCCTAGGAAGCTTGTTTCCGGTCCAGGGAAGACATGGCTTGGCAGTTCGGGCTGGACTGTTCCCATGAGGCACAGGGTCAGACTGATTTGCATATGGCCGTGTCTGAACTGGGGTGGCAGAGTGGGCTAAAGAACGGTGATGGATTAAATCCAGATCAGTCGACTGGGGGTGAGTGCTTGCAATGTTCAACACTCCGTCCATCATTTCCTTTGGTTTTGCTTTGTTCGCCATAAATTGGCAGGGTATGCTCAGACGTGAGTCCCTTGCTCACTTTGCCACTGGATTCAAGCAAGCCTGGCTGAAGACGGCTGAAATGCCAGAAACCGGTTCTAGGAAGCTTGTTTCCGGTCCAGGGAAGACATGGCTTGGCAGTTCGGGCTGGACTGTTCCCATGAGGCACAGGGTCAGACTGATTTGCATATGGCCATGTCTGAACTGGGGTGGCAGAGTGGGCTAAAGAACGGTGATGGATTAAATCCAGATCAGTCGACTGGGGGTGAGTGCTTGCAATGTTCAACACTCCGTCCATCATTTCCTTTGGTTTTGCTTTGTTCGCCATAAGTTGGCAGGGTATGCTCAGACGTGAGTCCCTTGCTCACTTTGCCACTGGATTCAAGCAAGCCTGGCTGAAGACGGCTGAAATGCCAGAAACCGGTTCTAGGAAGCTTGTTTCCGGTCCAGGGAAGACATGGCTTGGCAGTTCGGGCTGGACTGTTCCCATGAGGCACAGGGTCAGACTGATTTGCATATGGCCATGTCTGAACTGGGGTGGCAGAGTGGGCTAAAGAACGGTGATGGATTAAACCCAGATCAGTTGACTGGGGGTGAGTGCTTTCAATGTTCAACACTCCGTCCATCATTTCCTTTGGTTTTGCAATATTCTCATCTTCACTTGGGACAGTTTCATCATCAGATTCTCAGGCTTCTCATCTTTGTTTTCTAAAATCACCAGAGAAACACATTTGTTTTCCTATAGCTCCCTTTGAGCACTGTTATCCCTCTCCATTTTTCATTACCCGTCTCGGTGCTAATGCTACCTTTTTCTTGACTATAACTTTTGCAAATGCTATTATTTTGTTGACTATAACTTTTTTAACAGCGTTCCCATCAAAGTCTTTCGAAAACATGTGCAATCTGCATTTCTCCTATTTATCTTCTGATGATTTTTCTTGAATGCATAAGGGACCAGATTACTCTACATGGTTCACTAATCTTTAACCACTAAAACAGCTATTCCTTTTTCAGCTTCATAGATCTGAATTGTTGCATTTGTTTGTTTAATGAATCATAGCTTCAAATTAATCCATCAAATGACCCTTGTGTCCTTCGAATGCTCCAGGGCAGATTTTGGCAGATGTCAGGTTCTGACAACTTTAGTCCACTTTGAAACATTTGCTGAAACAGATCTTCATGGCTATGGCCCTAACTCCTCCCTTATCTGCTCCCCCCCCTAAACACCTGTGGTATGAAGTGGTCTGGTCTCCTTTTAAGCTAAAATATAATTTCCTTGCTCCCCGGACTTGGCTCCTATTCCTCAACGTTTTCTTCTTTCTTGTGTAATTCTGCCACCTTTTACTTCTCTGTTTTCCCTTTACCTTGTTTCCTGTTCTACAGTTTTGCAAAATGCACCTTCTGCTTCACATACAGTACGTCTTTCTCACTGGGTTCACATCATTTAAAAACTGGTGTGTGTGCACTTCTCTTATATATGAAACTTGTAAAACCCTTTCCTATTTGAATTTCACATCTACTATCACACAAATGTTCAGATTAGCAGCCTGATGAGACCATTCATAGCACTAACCTTGGCCTCCTTCCTGCAATCTGGTTAGCCACAACTCTTAACAACACCAAACGCTCTATGGTGGCTTAAGAACTAGTTATGATCGTTGCCCGAAGCGCAGTCAAGATGGCCGCACTCATCTTGCTCGCTCAGATCCTGATGACCTGCGGCAGCATTGGGGCACATAAATGGTGGCTTGAGTGCATCCCCGTACACCAGTGAACCTGCCCTGGACCTCCTGCGCTTGTGTGGACCTCAGAGGCCTAGCCGCAACAGGGGGCGCTGGTGATCCGGAGGCTGCTGTGCCTGCCAGCAACTAAACTGGCAGGCCACAGGGGCGCTGTGGGGGTAACTCTCTACTCCGTGGACAGCTGTGACTGCTGACTGGCTTGCTTTCCCCAGGGGCTATGACACTGTGACAGGCGTGGAGCAGCCTGGAGCCAAACTTGGCATACTGGAGGAGGAGAGCGATTGGGCACAGCTCCCACCGTCCTTACTTAGCCCCACATCACGTGGTTGAGGCCCGCTGCTACTGTTTTGACTGGGCCCCGTATTTGAAATGGGACTTACCCTGGTGGTGCTGCGCATTGGGCCTCGTGAGGGCTGATAATTGGTGTGTACCCCTTGGCCTGCAATGCAAATGCTCTTACATTGCACAGTGTTGGCTGGACAGACCTGTTGACAGGCACCTGTATCTATCCTTCCAAGTACATTGCCCTGGGAGCACTCATATCCCCCATCGGCTATATAATGTGGGGACTACCTGACCACTATTTCGGACATGGGCAAGGCATATCAGAAATCGCAGAGCAGTCCTCACTTTCAAGAGCTGTAACCCCGGTGACCATTCAGTATCTGATGGTGAACATGCTACAGTAGCTAGCAAGCGAGTGCTCAAGGCCTGGGGCATCTACTGAGTCCCTATTATTGAACTGGAAGTCAAGTCTGGCCTCAATTTATACCAAAATCAATGGTATGAACCGTGGTTTGTATCGCCTCATGGAGCGCATGGACATGTAAAACCTACACCTGAATGGAGCAGAAAAAAGGATCTTCAACATCGAGGATGACTCCGTTTCCCTGACTGAGATATGCTATTTGTGGCATAAAACAAAGACTTAGAAGCATGCTCTCGCCAAATAAATATCTGTATCAATTGAATACTTCGTGAAGACACTGCTGCTTGATACCCTTGGCAAAGACTTGTTTTGTTCATCCTTTTTGGTGGAAAGAGCACACTGCTTCCTGGAATTGAAGCGCCCTCTGGGGGCAACCCCCCTCCCCCCCAGACCCTTAACTACATTCCTCTTAAATTACAGAAATCATGACACTGTGTTCCACCTGGCCAAGGAGAAAGGTCCTCTATTTTGTCAGGAATCCGAGATTTCCATCTACCCAGATTTTACACCTGGTGTTCAGGCAGCTAGGGACAGGTTACAGGCATTAAATGAGCACTCCGCTCTTGCGATGTGAAATATGGTATGTTGTATCCTTCCCAATTACGTGTTGACATTGACAGCAAGATATAGATCTTCTCATCAGCCACAGAGGCTAAGCAGGCTTGTAAGAGGTTACTCGCATCTGCGGATTCCCGCAGGGTGTGGAATCGCACTCCTCAGACACCAGACCAACTTCTGCACCAGTCCCAAAACGTGCTGTCAAATTAACTCATCAAGGATTCCTGTCCTGTGTGCTAAGGAACATTTAGACTCTTGTCTCACTGCTGTTCATGCTCCCTTGCAGTCCCAAATCGCCTAATTTTAAGACAGTCCTTTCTGACCCTTGCCATTATTTGCAATGACGTTCAATGCCCTTGCCTATCCGGTTCTGGCACTGTACATAATCCTTACCCAAGAAATATGGTTGCCATATGCCACTCTCCAGGTGTGTCTCACCATATGTTTACCTATCAGGGATGTGTGCGTTTGACTTTATGGGTTATCTGTCACTGGCAGTTGGGTGTTTTAGTGTGAAAGGGGGGTGAAGGGTAATGGGTTTGATGATGATACTTTATCCAAATCGGCAGTGCAATAGTTAAGTGTATTATTCACCAGCATTTTGATGTAATATATAGTTTCAATACTGTACTTTCTCCAAACGTGACACAAGATTACCAGATTTTGAAATTAAGGTACTGGATTGTCAGAAGTCAACTACAGGAGACAAGTCTTAGAAAACTTGGAGCATGATCATATTGACATTGCTAATTTCTAAGAAACCCATTTCTCATCAAAGCTTACTGCCTCCCTTCTAGGAGACTGGGCCCGTATCAAAATGTTTCCTCTTATAGCTCCTATTCCAGCAGGGTATGCATTCTAATTTGCCATCATGTTGATTTCAAGTTTAAGACAGGGAGGTAAGGTACATCCTCTTATTAGTGGCATTGCATGATCTGAGCCTCATAATCCTTAATACCTAAGCCCCAAATATAAATAGCCCAGATTTCTTCAGGGACATCTGATCACCTCTTTGCCATCCTGCCACCACCATGATTGTGGGGCACAGATTTTAATTTGGTCTTTCAACCTACATTGAACTATTCAAGTGGCCAGAGTCATGGACACCCACGTACCGTGGAGTGCTCCTTGATATTCAGTAGACATGCTCCCTCATACATATCTGGAAACACAGACGACCCCACCCTCCAAGGCTACTTCGATTTCCTTTGTTTCCCCTCCCCACAACTTTCTCCTGGGTCGACTTCTGGCTAATGACTCCTGATGTGGTTCCTGGGTACAGGGACTGGCACACCACATTACAATACTCTCAGACCATTCAGTAGTGAAGATGAGAGTAGTGTTTCCTAGGTCGCTCCTGGCTATGACACATTGAAGGTTTCCTTGCGATGTACTGCAAGATCCAGTATTCTGGGAAGAGATGCAAACTGACATCAAGGAATACTTTGACATAAATAAAGAATCCATGTCGTTTGTTGCCACACTTGGGGAGGCATTTAAAGCTTACAACTGAGGGATCACAATTGTTAACCACAGTGGTTTCGTCTGGGACATACAGCGGCAGCTACAGCTACTCGAAAATGAAATATCTACAGAAGGCGTTAGTAGACAGCATACAGACACGTCTCCTTCAGAACCACCATGCTGTCCTACTCGAGTTAAACGACTTGGCAGACAGAGAGGCACACTATTTGAGCAGTTTCGCTCTGGCTCGTAGATATTGGGAGGGATCACGATGAAGATACGTGTAGATTTGGGGAGGGAGAACACCCAGGGCTCACCTTGGCCCTACTTTCACAGAGAGATCGCTTTTACACCCACATCTAAAAAATCGTTAAACCCACAGGGACTACTTATTCCTCTAATGTGAAAATACTTGATGATTCTGTCATTTTTTTTTTGCTGATTTGTATCAATCGTGCATTGCTATCACCCCAGATCAAATAGAGTTACCTAGATGAAGTAGCCTCTGTGTGGTTAGGCCCCAGGCAGTTTCTGAGCCCCCCCTCACATTGTGTGAAATGCTTGCCGCTATTTACATCCTAGCGAGAAATAATGCCCGAGGCTTAGATGGTTTTACATTGAGTTTTATAAAGCCTTCAAACACTGTTTAGCCCCCTACAGGTTTACATTGAGAAATTGGAAGGTGTCACATTGCCACCAACACTCCTAGAGGCCATCACTACTGTACTCTCCAAACCAGGTAAAGTAGAGTGTAGGCACTCCTCATATCGCCCCTTGTCACTATTAAATCTTGACAAGATACTAGCTAAGACCATAGCCACTTATCTGTCTCTACTGATGGAAGAAAGGATCTCCCCGGCACAGAAAGGTAGCTGTTAGTCCAGAAAGCACCCTTTTTGTAAATTAGTGTCAATCCATTCAGTAGTTGTGGAGTAATTCAAAGAAATTTACAATTGTATATTTAGGGATGCGGAGGATCTGTGACCACTCCCGATCTTGTGCTGAGATCTAATTGGTTGCCAACACTTCAAACCAGGAAGTGTTGGCAAGCATCTTGGGGCTCGGCTTGAGCTGAGTCCCAGAAAAAACTTTTAAAGAAAAAGGGGCAGAGTAGAAATACCATGACCCCCCTAGGCCTCTCAAATAAAAAACAAAAAGAAGCGCAGGCTCCCACGCTTCCTTAGTTGTCGGCCACTGGGTGGGCCTGGCCCTGGGTGCATTTTTGTGTAAGGGAGGGTGGCACACGACCCTTTTGGGGCTTTATATTGCACCAGGACCACCATATTTCCGGGCTTTTTAAAAAATGAATGCGGGGGGTGCATTGCCAAGACAGCGGCAGGGTAGGATGCCTATTACTGTCTTTCCTACCCGCCAGGGCCCAGCACACCAGCATAGCCGAGACCGCCTGAGATGGTGGTGCATTCAACCGTCCCCCCTCCTGGAGAACCGAGCCACCAGACCTCAGCAACGGGAGGCACGGAGAGGCGAGCGTGAGACTCCAAGCGGCCGTAGGCTGATATCATGGTCGGCTGTTCGTGCGAGTTCTGCGGAGATGCCCACAATACGCAGCTGGGCTAGTGCTCCGGCAACAGCTGAGAAGACGGCGTGAGCTGGTGGCGGACTGGAGTAAGTCTGCGGCTGGGTTGAGAGGTCTGCAGCAGGGAGTCTGACTGAGACCGCCTGGAGCGGAGTGTGCAAACTAAGGTCTGGACAGGCAATCGTTCAGAGGCTGGCCACTCCCTTGGTGCACGAGACTGACACTGCGTGCAGAAGCCGCAGGACAAATTGGAGGGAAGAGATCCCGGGTCAATAGGCACTTCACGGAGCAGACTATCGCATGGCTCGGCCCGCAAAAAAAGGAGCCTAAGTAGAGCCCCTGGGAGGCACCTGGCAGCCACAGGTACAACAGAGGAGCACTATTCCATGGGAGGCAAGGAGCCCGGCCCCTATCTGGCAGGCCTGGGCGTAGGTGCGGCTGCCCGACTGGGACATTGAGGGTGAGACCCTAAGGCTCCATGTCCCAGCCGGAAGGTAGAGGCCACAGTGCAGATCACCCCGGGCCCTAGCAAGACTGAGATGGAGGTCTGGGGGAGAGCAGTGGACCTTGGAGAGTTAGCTCAGGACCCCCTGTCCCATTGTGGCTTCCCTGAATGAGACAGGCGACCTGCCTGCAACTTGAGGGGCGGTGCAGCAGCACACACAGCAGGGGAGCAGAGCCCTACGGAGGGCAGCCAACGGTCCTGACCCTGCGGACCTGAATGCCAGCGCTTCCATCTTCCTATGGGAGGTCATAAGCAGTGTAAGGCTGGGGCGCAAGTTATAGTTAGTGGTGCTAATTTTAACTGGTGGATGTCAGTTTTTTTTTTAGTTCAAAACGTTAATGTTGTCAATGACCTATTCTCCTAATTATTACATTATTTTGACCTTTGATTTTTTCCAGTTAAATTATATACATATCCATTGAAAAATCCACAGGTTACAGGGATGTTATAGTTGGGAAACCACATTTCAACAGTTATCGTTACCTGAGCTACCTATAAGTTACACCCCCACAATGCACAGCTTATGACCTCACATATTACCTCACTCATAACATGTCAGTGACATCACCAATGACATTACTGATGTCATCATCCACAGAACCACTCACATACCCATACAAACACTCACACATCCATAGAGCTACTCACACACCCACTGACCCATATAGCCACTCACACTCCCACTCACTCACCCATACAGCCACGCACACAGCCACTTATTCACCCATGCAGCCTCTCACACATCTACTCACTCACCCATACAGCCTCTCACACATCTACTCACTCACCCATACTGCCACTCACACACCCGCTCATTCACCCATGCACCATGTCAACAGAGCCACTCACACAACCACTTGCATACCCATTCAGTCATCCATACAAACACTCATATGTTAATTCAACCCTACAGCCACTCACACAGATCTTCGCTCTCCAATACAGCCACTCACAAACCCACTCAGTTAACCAAAGACACACTCAAACACCCACTCACTCACCAATACAGCCACTTACACAGCCACTTAATCTCCATACAGCTACTCACACTGCAACTTATTCACCCATACGTCTACTCACACACCCACCTATTCACCGATACAGCCACTCACACACCCATATACCCACTCAGACACCCATGGATACACACATTCACACACATATTATATGTTAGAAATAGTTTCACTCAGTAGTACGATAAGTATACTAATTGATCTTTTGTAGTACCTCAGTATATATGTTTAATACTCATAAATGTTTAGAAAACACTCACAATCAATAGATGATATTATCAGTGATGTCATTTGAGATGTCATCCATTATGTCACTGACCATGTCATGAGTGATGTAATATGTGAGATCATAACAGTGCATTGTGGGGGCGTAAATTATGGTTAGCACAGGTAACTATGATTGCTAAAGCTACATTTCAATGGTTTTTTATGATGCAATCTAAAGCTAACTATAACGTCCCTGTAACCTTTCTTTTTTTCCAGTAAATTTCAAGGTTTTTCAAATTCTATTTTCAAAGTATTATGTCTCTGTAATGTTTAGTTTTTTGGTTAATTTCTAGTGTTTATTTTTAGTACTAAGTATACTACAAGTTATTTTCCTTGGTAATTTCGATTTATTTTTTAAATTGTAGACACATAAAAAATAATATTCTTTATATGTGTTTTAAAAGGTGAAAATCAGATATCTACTTAATGTAAAATATATAATGTTCCTGTAAATGCAATTGAGCAAGTTTTAATTTTTGCAAAAAATCTTGGGGTACCGCGGTACTTCTGCATGGCCGGAAATATAGAGAGGACCCCAAGTTCTCTATGGTCATTGATTGCAATCATGTGATCACAATGTATCTGTGAATTGCAACTCGCAGATTTGCTGAAATGTAAAAAAATAATTTAAAATATGTACATCCCTCCAATGGTGATACCTGTGGTGGGAGGAACCGGCTGGTGCAGTTTGCCGTGAGTGCGCCCCTGTATGCTTGGGCATTTGTTTGATAATCTTTAAACACGGTAGTCCTGCCGTGGGGGGCAGCAACATCCAGCAAGGTGGAGGCCGATGATTGGAACTTTTCCAATCTAGTATGCGGTACGGCAAGTTGGGACGAAACAAGACTGTGGAAACTGCTCTGAGGCCCACTGAGGGTGATATAAAAAAATTGTATAAAGAACAGCTGCACAGGACCTACTAAAGGTGGATATATGCTCCGTTTTGACTACATGTCCTACAATGCAAAGTGCGCACGACCCGTGTCCTACTAAAGGCAGAGTTTGCAGGGGTTACGCAATGTGACCTACGGAGATTCCTGTGACTCTTTGAACTGCTGTGACCTCTGAGGAAGAAGCAAGTGCTTTGAAACGCGTCAGGTCTTCAGTAAAAAAAATTCTGAAAGAGCAGTTTTGCGTGGTCCTGTCCAATTAATAACGCCAATGGTGATACTTGTGGTGGGAGGAACCGGCTGGTGCAGTTTACCGTGAGTGCGCCCCTGTATGCTTGGGCATTTGTTTGATATTATATATATATATATATATATATATATATATATATATATATATATATATATATATATATATATTCTACTGGCGGTCGCCAGTAGATAGTTATAGTTACAACCTAGTTTACATAGGAAATCTCAAAATTCTATTTAGAATAACTTTGGCGCCGGTTGACGAATCTTTGCGAAATTTTCAAAACAAATGGGGCGCTCCGTTCAGCACCTACCCTGAAAGTCTTGGGGTGATTCGTCAAGCGGGGGCTGAGAAAAAGGGGGGGTCCCAAAACGCGTTTTCCCCATGCATTTTTCCATAGGACCTTTAGTCGCAGCTACAGCCCGAACGGCTGAACAGAATTACGTGAAATTTGGCAGAGAGGTAGCTATAAGGTCAAGGAAGTGCCTTTTGCAGGTCTGGTGTAAACCTGTTCAGTATTTCCTGTGA
Source organism: Triturus cristatus (assembly GCF_964204655.1). Classification (NCBI taxonomy): domain Eukaryota; kingdom Metazoa; phylum Chordata; class Amphibia; order Caudata; family Salamandridae; genus Triturus; species Triturus cristatus. The sequence continues at coordinate 16,016,257 of NC_140586.1, forward strand.
AAATAGCATTTAAAAGCATATCAATATCTATACGCGCGCACAGTGCGCGCACCCTGCCGTGCGCGAGCGCAATTCTGATTGGTTGTTAGATGTCGGTAAACATTAGAATCGGTCGAAACCAGGAAGTGTCGGCCGCCATTTTGTCTCTCGCAGTCTGAGGGGGTGAAAAACAAAGGTGGAGAACGTGAAAAGGGGGCAGAGTGGACAGTTCCTGACCCCCTAGCCTTGGTCAGGGGGTCACAGTACGACCCCCAATGGAGAAAAAAACATTTTTTTTTAAATCGCGAGGTGCGCGCATTGCGCGCGCAAGGCACATACTGCGAACCGTGGGTGCTCTTTGGACTTTGAATGCAGCTGCCCATGAAGAAGATGTTCAACACATCGAAACGCGTCGGCACTCTTAAATTTAAATTACCGGTATGAAATCGCTGGCTGCCATGATAATAAAACTTCGGTTTTCAACAGTAGTGAGTGCGTCCGGACATGCTTGGGAGCTTTGGTGAATAAAATTTAACGCGGCAACCCTGCCGCGCTGGGCGCACCATCTTGAAGAAAAGAGGCTGCGGTGGGAACAATCTCACGTTGAGGCGGCACTACTGTTGAGGCTTCAACTAACCAGCGACAATGCCGGAGCCTTACTTAAGGAATACAAGCGCTGCTAAAGATGTCCATGCAACCCACTGAGGGTACTACATGTTCCAGCATGCCCCTGTGCACTAAGCTACACCCACTATGGGCGGGACACTACAAATAAGCATGCTAGACTGCCTTTGGACTTTGAATGCAGCTGCCCATGAAGATGATGTTCAACACATCGAAACGCGTCGGCACTCTTAAATTTAAATTACCGGTATGAAATCGCTGGCTGCCATGATAATAAAACTTCGGTTTTCAACAGTAGTGAGTGCGTCCGGACATGCTTGGGAGCTTTGGTGAATAAAATATATATATATATATATATCCCTATACCTGTTTTTCAAAATATGTACTCGTTTTACGGGTTTTGTGACTTGCAGATCTACGGACTGGATGTGAGAATTAGCTCAATGACACCTAAACCTTGCCTTTTGATTGGGCATGTTAGGACCCCCACCTTTGTACATGTACAACCACACCCAAATACAGTTATTTTTCCAGGGAAATCTGTAGAAAGAGGAATCAAAAGCATTGGTGCTCTGTTTCTTGTTCAAATAATTTGATATAATGGCTGAAGCTTCATCTTCTATCCTGGTTGAACATCCAGAACCTATTGAGAATGAGGAGAAAGATAATCCACTAGCAAAAAACAGAGATGTCTGGAAGCATTTCACAATACCTTCAGGGGGAAAAGAAGGTTACTGCTGCAAGCAGTTATCCAGGGGGACTGCAAAGAAATATTCACATGGAACAAGTTGAAACAAGTTCCAGGTGGATGCCCCTAAAACCAATTCATGAAAGGGTCTACAACTGGATGAGAGAGCAGGTGCAGTAGCACATTCTACCTCTGCAGCAGCCTTGGGAGAACCATCATCAGCTGTGGTTATTACAATACCAGCTGCCTGCAAAGAATTCACTGACATGGCTATGCCACATGCTTGTTGCTGTAAATATGTCTTCTGTGGGTGCATTCTTGGATAAAGTGAAAAAGCATCGCTGTTTGGGTTTTTTCTTTTTACTTTCAGTTGCTAGTTCATGTTTTTGAACACTGAAGCCAATTGCTTCTTTGCATTTCCCTTACTTTATCCTTTTAGTATCTTCTTTACTTTTTGTTGGAAAAAAAAACCAAGAAAAAAACTGATAAATTAACCTTCTACAAAAAAAGGTTCTCTTTAGAACCACAATCAGGTCAAACAAAGAGCTAACTCCCTTTGTTTAATGTGTCAGTGGCTGTATAGGTGTGTGGCTGAGTATGTCAGTGGCTGTAGCAATGTGTAGCTTGGTGTGTAACTGCGTGTATTAGTGTCTGACTGGGTGTGCCCGTAACTGTACTGGTGTGTAGCTGGGTGTGTCAATGTCTGTATTGGTTTGTCCTTGAATGTATCAGTGTTTGTACTGGAATGTGGCTGGGTGTGTCTATACCTGCATCAGTGTGGGCCTGCATGTATAAGTGGCTCTATCGATGTGTGAGTGGGTGTGTTAGTGGGTGTAGGAGTGTGTGCCTGGGTGAGTCAGTAGCTGTATTGGTGTTTGTCTGGGTGTGTCAGTGTTTAACAATGAGTGTCTGGGTGTGTCAGAATCTATATAAGTGTGTGGCTGGGTGTGGGCATCAGTATGCAGATTCGAAAAACATAAGCAGACATTCAATACAAAGCAGCATATTTAGCATTCACTTGTACGTGTTTGTGAGTGGATGTATGACTGTGTGTGTGGATCTGTGAGTGGAAGTCTGAGTTCTTGTGTGGGTGTGCGAGTGGGTCTATGAGTGTCACTGTGGATCTGTGTGTGGGTGTGTAACTGCCCGCATGGGTCTGTGAATGGTTCTGTGAGTGCCTGCTTAGGTGTGTGTGGTTGTGCAAATGCCTGTAAACAGCTGTAAGTGGTTGTATCAGTGGGTGTATGGATCTCTAAGTGGGTATATGAGTACCTGCATAGGTTTGTGAGTGGGTGTGTAACTGCATGCATGGATCTAGAGTCTCTGAGTGCCAGTGTGGGTCTGTGAGAGTATTTGTTAGTGGCTGCAAGCATATCTGAGTGGATGTATGAGGGCCTGTGTTTTTCTCTCAACGGGTCTGTGACTGCCTGTGTGATTCGGTGAGTGGGTGTGATAGTGCCTGTGTGGGTCTATGAGTGGGTGTATGCGTCTTAGAGGGTCAATGAGTGGCTCTGTTCCTGGGTGTGTTGGTGGGTCTGTTAGTGGGTGTGTGAGTGTCTGCGCGGGTCTGTGAGTGGGCATGCCATTGGCTGTGCGTACGCCAGTCTGTGCGTACACCAGTGTGTGTGTACGTGAGTGGGTGTGTGAGTGGATATGCAAGTTGCTTTGTGTGTTTGAGTGGGTCAGTGAGTGGATGTAATTTTTTAATTTACAGCCGAATTTTCGGATCTGCCATGATTTTACACAGTGCTGAGTGTCATGGTGGACCAGCAAATTTACGCTTGTGAAAAAAAATACTTTTATGGCAATTTCTTTTCAATCAAAAGTCCCTCATACACCCCTAGACTGCACCCATGAGGTTAGGTTACTTCTACCCTAACTCCTATTCAATTTTTTTTTGTAAATTCCCACAACCTTTGATCGTCCCGTCATCTAAAATGGTGGCTGCAACTTTGTGAGTGGGTGCATGGGTGAGTCTGTGAGTTGGTGGCAATGTGAGTGTCTGAATAGGTCTGTGAATGAGTGTGAGGGTATGTAAGTGGGTGTGAGAGTGTGTGAATGGGTGGGTGAGAGCCTGAGTGGGTGCATGAGTGTCTGAATGGGTTTTTGAGTGTGTGAATGGGTCTATCAGTGGGTGTGTGAGTGGTTCTGTGGGTTGGAAAGGAGAGGTGTGGTGCCATTGCCTGAGCGGCTGACTCCTGAATGCGGCTCATGGTTCGAAGACTGGTGGCAGCTCAGCATCATGTGACTCTGGGCAATAGTTCACTCCCCCAGGGCCCATCAGCACCTGTATAACCTTAGGTTGATAAGTTTGTACTTTACAAATGTGGCACAAAAATGTAACAAGAAAACTGGTTAGTGTTTTAGTGGGTCTGTGTTTAGATGTGTGAGTGTCTCAGTGGGTCTTTGAGTGGGTGTGCGTGTGTGAGAGTGGGTGTCTCATTGGGTATCGAAATAGGTCTGTGAGTGGGTGCATCGGAGTTCGAGTGGGTCTGTGAGTTGGAAGGGAGAGGTGTGGCACAGCGGCCAAAGTGATTGTCTCCAGAGCACGGGGCTCATGGTTCGAACCCCGGCGGCAGCTCAATTCGGCATCATGTGACTGGACAAAAGCTCACTCATTCTCCCTGACGGCCTGCCAGCACCAGGATACCCTTAGAGGTGATACGTTTGCGCTTTACAAATGTGGAACTACAATTTTTAAAAAAATCTGTGGGTGTGTGAATGGGTTATTGAGTGGGTCTGTGAGTGGGTGAGAGTAGGTCTGTGAGTGGGATAGTAAATGTGGGAGTCGGGTGTCTGTGTGGGTCTGTGAGTGGGTACATCAGAATGTGAGTGGGTCTGTGAGTAGGTGTCTGAGTGGGTCTGTGAGTGGGTGTCTCTGAGTGTGAGTGGCTTTGTGTCTGGCTGTGTGAGTGAGTCTGTGAGTAGGTGTGAGTATGTGAGTGGGTCTGTGAGTAGGTATGTGATGGGGTCTGTATGTGGGTATGCTAGAATGTGAGTGGCTCTGTCTGGGTGTGTAAGTGGGTATATATGTGGGTGTGAGAGTGTGACTGGGTCTGTCAGTGGGTGTATGAGTATCTGAGTGAGTCTGTGAGTGGGTGCATGAGTATCTGAGTTGGTGCGTGAATTGGTGTGCGAGTGTCTGAGCTGGTCTTAGAGTGGGGTGTATGAGTGTCTGTGCGGATCCAGGAGAGGGTGTGAGAGTGTCTGTATGGGGCTGTAAGTAGATGTCAGAGTGTCTGTGAGTGGGTGTATGAATATTTGAGTGGGACACTGAGTGGCTGTATTATTTTTTTAAAATTTACTACCAAATTTCTTGATCTGCCAAGATTGTATATGGGGCTGCCGCGGATCAGCAAATTCTGTCACGAGTAAAAAAAATATTTTAAGCCCATTTCTTTTAATCATGAGTCCCTCATACACCCCTATATTTCAGACATAGGGTCAGGGCGCCTCTAACCTGGCCCCTTCTATTCCGTTTTTTGTAAATTCTCACAACCGGCGACTGTTCCCTGTTATCTAAAATGGTAACCACAACCTTCCTCCCAGGTCGAGACCAGCCAATCACAGCATTGCTGTTGGCACATGAAGTTGCATAGTACCGCAGGGGTTCCGTGGAGGGTCCACATCCCTAGGGATCTATATTTCTTTCTTCATTAATAAATCCAAAACTACTAAACAGATTTACTCAAAATTGCAAAAAGCACTGTTTCTGGACCAAGGTCTTGCTCTCTGCCAAATTTGGTGTAAATCACTTTGGAAAATTTCATGGGGAAAATGCTTCTTGGGACATCTCGTTTTCCCAGCCCCTGCTTGACAAAGTACCCCAAAACTTTCAACACAGCTGCTAAAGTGAGTGGCAAACTAGGGGCAAAAGATGCCAAAGTTATTGGCAAAACAAAAAATGCTTTTCCTATGGAAACTAGATTCAAACTGTAACTACCTACTGCCAAATGCCAGTAGGTAATGCATACATACATACATACTCATATCCCATTTTATCCTCGAGTTGTACGGCCCTACATACGAATTCCATGTCAGGAGACCATTTGTTTTTTAAGAAGACAGCCCTTGTTACATTAAGAGCCATTCTAGGTCCACAGATGGACACTGGAGCAGATGTGTTTGTCACAAAAATTTGAGAGTGGCCCCTTCAAACCCAGAGGAGTAGGGCTCCATTTAGACCTTAGTCAACTAGAAACTCCCCTATGGGAAACTTATTTCATTTCAACAGACAATCTCACCAGCATAATCATACACATTTCCTTAAAAGGCCAAATGCTGAAAAATATCTCCAGAAATGTATTAATCATAAAACATTAAAAGAATAATTCTTATTTATTTATTTTTTTAAACAGTGATTCAGCAATTAATCGGCAGAATAATACACACAAAAAAGATATCACCCCAGAGACCAAGGCAAACAAATTGGGAGAACATGCAAGAAACAATACTTTCTAATCGGCTAAACCGGCAGATACATTAGAACAATTCATTTACATGACATTCATTACCTATCCAATCAATTACAAGAAAATGTGAAAGAATGTCTGTCATAATCTATAGTATGCCTGTTGACAATAAGCGTCAACGTGTTTCGGTGGGTGTGACCGCTTTAAAAACCACCTTCCTCAGGACAGAAGACGATAACTCCAAAGACACAATTTGAAACCGTATAAGATTACACAGAAAAACACATTTTACACACATATAACAGAATTAATTAAAAATACAACAGTTGGCCTATGATGAACAATTTTATATCTCAGTGTTTAAATCCTGGTGATATCACACACATCTATCCAGCCTTTACGATAAATATACCGGACACATACTATTGTATCAAAATCACCTCACAAAATGAAACAGACTTCACTCACACAACAGCATGCTTCACCCACCCAACTGCATGCTCTAACCACTCATGTACCTGTTTGGATTCAAACAATCCTTAACGAAGTGCGGGAAGTATCCACATAGCCCCTGCTTGTAAGATGGGTAAACCTCACTCCTACATCTTATGAGATGTATGACAGACATTCTTTTACATTTTCTTGTAATTGATTGGATAGATAATGAATGTCATGTAAATGAATTGTTCTAATGTATCTGCCTGTTTAGCCGATTAGAAAGTATTGTATTGTTTCTTGCATGTTCTCCCAATTTGTTTACTTCTGTCTCTGGGGTGATATCTGTTTTGTGTGTATTATTCTGCCGATTAATTGCTGAATCACCGTTTAAAAAAAATATATATATTAAGAATTATTCTTTTTTTTTTTAAAGTTTTATGATTACTACATTTCTGGAGATATTTTTCAGCACTTGGCCTTTGAAGAGAATGTGTTGTGTTCTGGTGATATAACTTAGTGTATGATTATGCTAGTGAGATTGTCTGTTGAAATGAAATAAGTTGCCGATAGGGGAGTTTCGTGTTTTGGCAGATGTGTTTGTGCAATGAGTTGGGGGTTTTGCCACCTTCAAAAATCTTTTCCCAGGGAAATCTCAGGGCCATGCGATATCTTCCCCTATGGTTCCCTTTCTACTCATCCTGGCCAGCTCGGTTTGGATATCTGTAGTTCAGTTAGGGTGGATAGAGCTGTTGGGTTGGTCTCATATCTTGTTATTTGTACAACTACCCTGTGTGGTTCTATCTTAATGGGTTTGATCTTGCACCTTATTCTACATAGGTAGAGGTGCTTAAGATATTTTGCTTTGTCGGGGGCTACTTTTTGGGACAAGTAAAGCCTGTCTGCACCTACTTCCTGTGGGGTTAATGAACAGACAACATAACCTGGCTGATGCTTGGGAGCCAACTTGGGACCATAAGTGCAAAGTGCAACTTTACGCACGCTTGTAAGTTTTCAAACACATAAATAAATGATATTGTCATTTAAAATGCCAAAAGCTCAAACTCTCGCAAATGTGAGCCCTATTGCATTGCAAATGCTTATTCTTATGGTAGTGGTGTTAATGAGCTTGTATTTCCTGCCACGAGTTGGTATCTAAACCAACTAAGCTGTTCAGCACGCTCTGTATCTCAGTGGGTAACCCTTTCTTCTAAATATTATAAAAAATATGACTTGTGGGCCTATGTTGGCCCACTCCTGTCCGGTTTCCTGTCCCCATCTTTCCCTCATTCTATTTTGAAAACTGTTTATGCTTTCCTCTGTCTTCATAATCTCTGCCATTAGCCCTCCTGCTTCTGGGCGGTCAAAGAATACTGCTCTCAGAGCTGTCCATATCCGGTACCCGTGTGTGATAAATACGGCCCATCATGCTGGGTATTTCTTAGCGTGATTGCTGGAATGCGAGCTTAGGTGAACACTGTGTTTGTCTGCTCTCCAATTAGGCTGCTTAGCTGGCTCTTATTGTCACCGGTCGCTAGGTTGATACCTGCTGTGTTTTTCTAAAAGCATGTAATCCACTGTTAGGTCTAACATCTTTTGGCGTGTTATCCCTGTCGTTTTGCTTTGTGACCTCCTGGTTTTGACTCTGGTTTTGCTGGTTTAGTGTCTCTGCGCACTTTCTCACTGCTGTTTAGTGTTAAAGTGCAAGTGCTACTACTGTAAGTTATGTTATGCATTGGTGTTTGCATGATTAGCATGTTTGATTTACTGGCAAGTCCCTAGTAAGGTGCACTGAGAGTTCCAGGACCTATAACTCAAATGTTACTAGTGGGCCTGCAGCACTGTTTGTGCCATCCACATAAGCATCCCTGTAAAGGTATCTCAGACCTGCCACTTGTGTTTGGGCGTAGTTTTTACTGCCATGTAAACTTGGCAAGGGCACCCACTTGCCAAGCCCTAATCTTCCCTTTTATTACATTTAAGTCACCCCTAAGGTAGGCACAAGGTACCCCTATGGGCAGGGTGAAGTGTAGGTGAAAGTAGGACATGCACTGGTTTGTGTGACATGTCCTGATAGTGAAATACAGTGTATTTTGTTGTTCGCTATTGAGAGGCTATCTGTCCCATAGGATTGAATGGGAGATACTTTGTAACACCTTACAATTATAAATTCCCATTGAGAAATGGAGTTTAGTATGCCTGAACTCAGAATGTAAAAATGCATCTTTTAGTAAAGATGATTTTTATATTGTGAGGTTGAAAATGCCACTTATAGAAAGTAGGCATTTTCTTGCTTAATCATCCAGTGCGGCGCTGCTGGGTCTGGCTTTGGCGTGACAGGGGTTGGGGATGTGCATTCACTGTAGACAGCCACTGGGGGGTTGAGGTCTGTCCTGCCTTTCATGGATGAGTCAGGGCTGGGCTGAATAGACCGGGGATGCATTTAGAGTAGTGGGTGGAGTATTCCTTGCACCTGAATAGGCCTGATCTGCCTTACACAAAGCAACCGAACTCCGTCACCGACGCCGCTGCTGCCTCTGTGTACTGAAGGCCCTGCTAGTAGCCTTCTGTCTACCTCTGATTCTTCCCAGCCCTGCGCCCTGTACCTGGCCCGCTTCCCTTATGTAAAGAGTGCGCTGTCCTGTACTCTTGCTCTACTGCCTGGTTGCATGCCCTCTTTCTTTCGAACATCAGCTTGTGCCTCTCTTCCTCGCACAGTCTGGCCTGTCTCTTTTGATCTGAGCTAAGAGCTGCTTTTGTTGCCCTGGCTTCACCTTCAAGTTGTTTCTCCATTTCCTCCTCGGCTACCTGTAGCCCCACCCTCATCAACGTTTCCAGGGGGACTAGAGCTCCTTTCCACTCCTGAGCTCGCTGAGTCGCTATCGAGAAGCATCACAAACTTTCCTGACACTTATTTATGCATGCCTGAACTAGTGGGGTTGTGTCTTTTACTTGCCTTTGAGGTGTCAAGTGTTGAGCGTGGTGGATGGGGAGTCAAGCTTTTGGGGACTTTCCATAGGGACTTGGGCTGCGCTGAAGGCATCTTGCCTCGCTAGCTTTTGGTTTTATGGGCCTTAGACCTAACTGTCCTTTTTTCAGTGGGAGGGCTCTTCAGCTCCTACTATTGTTGGATTTGACTATCCCAATGCAGGGGGAGCTGGTGTGAGTACATACATCCCAGAATATGGGGGGGAGGTGCATACGCCTTGCTTGCTATTAGTATTGTGGGGTTATCAGTTTTCATTTCTTCAAAGATGACCCATAATTTTAACATTGACTCTCTTTTGTCTTTCTGTTGCCCTACATATTTAGTCTTTATATGTATTTTCATATGTTCAATTATATGTGTGTCAAATGCTCCCTCCTTAGGCCAAGAAAATATGTGTTCCTTTGTGTGTAAATGACACTCTTGCTAAATATTATTACTTTTCTTTATCTGTTTGCGGAATCTAGATTCCATGTGCTTCAATTTGATTCCATGGCAATTTTAGCAATTTGGATAAATACAACTCAAATTGCGTTTTGTACTTTGTCTAATGTAAGTGCAATCGTACCTGGTGCATTCTTACAAATTATTTACTAAAAGCTCAGCGCGTTTACAATGTTTGCATCAAACAGTTCGACTGAACATTTAAAAAAAAACAGGATGAAAATGCATATGTAGTATTACATCATAGGGCAAATCTGCAATATGTTAGGATATCATCTGCACAATCTGTTTTTTCACATTACAATTTACAATCAATCAATGCAACTTCATTACATACATAATACAGTTCAATAATTGGTTGACAAAAAAATTCCTTTGTCAAACAATTAGTCGCTCCTGGCACTTAATCCTCTGAAAAAAGCACCTCTGTTACTTCTTTCTGCACTTGACTTGCCTCTTTCAACACCCCACTTGCCTCTGTCCGCACTTCTCTTGGTTCTTTCTGCAGTTCTCTTGCCTCTTTCTGCACCCGTCTTGCCTCTTTCTGCACTTCTGTCACATCTTTCTGCACTTCTCCTGCTTCTTTCTGCACTTCTCTAGCTTCTTTCTGAACCTCTCTTGGCTCTTTCTGCACCTCTCTTGCCTCTTTCTGCACCCCTCTTGGCTCTTTCTGCACCCCTCTTGCCTCTTTCTATACCCCTCTTACCTTTTTATGTACCTCTCTTCCCTCTTTCGAAACCCCTCTTCCTGCACCTCTCTTGCGTCTTTCTGCATCTCTGTTGGTTCTTTCTGGACTTCTATTGCTTCTTTCTGTACCTCTTGCTTCTTTCTGCACCCTGTTACGTCTTTCTGCACCCCTTTTCCTTCTTTCTGTACCTCTCTTGCCTCCTTCTGCAACTCTCTTGCTACTTTCTGTAGTTCTATTGCCTCTTTCTGCACCACTGTTGCTTCTTCTGCACTTTCTTACCCTTTCAGCACCCCTCTTGCCTCTGTCTGTCCCAATGTAGGTTCTTTCTGCAGTTCTCTTGCCTCTTTGCACCTCTGTTGCCTTTTTCTGTGCATCTCTTACATCTTTCTGCTCTTCTCTTGCTTCTTTCTGCTCTTGCTTCTTTCTGCACTTATCCTGCCTCTCTCTGCACTTCTATTTTCTCTTTCTGCATCTCTAATGCTTCTTTCTGCACTTCTCTTGCCTCTTTCTGCACACCTCTTGTCTCTTTCTGCACATCTGTTGCTTCTTTCTGCACTTCTCTTGCTTCTTTCTGTACCTCTTTTGCATATTTTTGCATCCATCTTCCCTATTTTTACACCTCTTTTGCCTCCGTCTGTATCTCTTGCCTCTTTCTATAATTCTCTTTCCTCTTTCTGAAGTTCTCTTTCCTCTTTCTGCACCTCTTTTGCCTCTTGCACTTCTCTTGCCTCTTGCACTTTTCTTGCTTCTTTCTGTACCTCTTGCTTCTTTCTGCACCCCTTTGCGTCTTTCTGCACCCCCTTTCCTTTTATTCTGCACATCTTTTGCCTCTTTCTACACTTCTCCTGTTTCTTTCTACACTTCTCTTGCTTCTTTCTGCACCACTCTTGCTTCTTTCTTCACCTCTCTTCCCTCACCCCTCTTCCTTCTTTCTGCACATCTTTCCTGTTTCTGCACATCTTTCCTGTTTCTGCACATCTTTCCTGTTTCTGCACATCTTTCCTGTTTCTGCACATCTTTCCTGTTCCTGCACATCTTTTGCCTGTTTTTGCACTTCTTTTGCCTCTTTCTGCACTTCTATTGCCTCTATTCTACACCTCTGCTGGTTGCAGACTCAGTACCGCTTGCCTCTTATTAATCTTTGTTGCTTCTTTTACGCACATCTATTGCTTCTTTCTGCACCGCTCTTGCTTCTTTCTGCACCCCTCTTCCCTCCTGTACCTCTCTTGCCTCCTTATGCACCTCTGTTGCCTCTTTCTATAGTTCTCTTGCCTCTTTCTGCACCTCTGTTGCTTCTTTCTGCACTTTTCTTGCCTCCTTCACCACATCTCTTGCCTCTGTCTGCACCAATGTTGGTTCTTTCTGCAGTTCTTTTGTCACTTACTGCACCCCTCTTGCCTCTTTCTGCACCCCTCTTGCCGCACCCTCTTGCCTATTTCTACACCCCTCTTCACTCTATCTGCACCTCTCTACCCTCGTTCTGCACCCCAGTTCCATCTTTCTGCACCTCTATTGCTACTTGCTGCACTTCTATTGCCTCTTTCTGCATCTCTGTTGGTTCTTTCTGGACTCTATTGCTTTTTTCTGCACCCCGTTACATCTTTCTGCATCCCTTTTCCTTCTTTCTGCACCTCTCTTGCCTCCTTCTGCACCTCTTGCTTCTTTCTGTAGTTCAGTTGCCTCTTTCTGCACCTCTGTTGCTTCTTTCAGCACTTTTCTTGCCTCTTTAAGCACCCCTCTTGCCTCTGTCTGCACCAATGTTGGTTCTTTCTGCAGTTCTCTTGCCTCTTTGTGCACCTTTGTTGCCTCTTTCTGCTCTTCTCTTGCCTCTTTCTGCTCTTCTCTTGCCTCTTTCTGCACTTATCCTGCCTCTTTCTGCACTTTTCCTGCCTCTTTCTGCACTTTTCCTGCCTCTTTCTCAATCAATCAATCAATCATGGCATTTATATCGCGCACTACTCACCCGGAAGGGTCTCAAGGCGCTTGGGGAGGGGGGGGTCTGCTACTGCTCGAACAGCCAGGTCTTGAGCTGTTTCCTGAAGGCGAGGTGGTCCCGGGTCAGCCGCAGGTGGACCGGTAGGGAGTTCCATGTCTTTGCCGCCTGGTAAGAGAAGGATCTTCCTCCGGCGGTGGCTCTCTGGAAGCGGGGGACGACGGCGAGGGCGAGGTTCGCGGATCGTAGCTGGCGGGTGGGCGAGTAGAAGGTCAGGCGGTCGTTGAGGTACCTTGGGCCCAGGTCGTGAAGGGATTTGTGTGCGTGGGTGAGGAGTCTGAACATGATCCTTTTGTTGACCGGGAGCCAGTGCAGGTCTCTGAGGTGGCTCGAGATGTGGCTGCGTCGAGGGATGTCCAGGATGAGTCGGGCGGAGGCGTTCTGGATGCGCTGGAGTCTCTTCTGTAGCTTGGCTGTTGTTCCGGCGTAGAGGGTGTTTCCATAGTCCAGTCTGCTGGTGACGAGGGCCTGGGTGACTGTTTTCCTCGTCTCGGTCGGAATCCATTGGAAGATCTTGCGGAGCATGCGGAGTGTGAGGAAACAGGATGAGGAGACGGCGTTGACTTGTCTGGTCATCGAAAGAGTGGAGTCCAGGATGAAGCCCAGGTTGCGTGCGTGGTCCGTTGGTTTGGGTGCGGTGCCTAGGGCCGGGGGCCACCAGGAGTTGTCCCACGGGGAGGGTGATGGTCCCAGGATCAGGACTTCTGTCTTGTCCGTGTTCAGCTTTAGGCGGCTGTCTTTCATCCATTCGGCGACGTCTTTCATCCCTTCGTGGAGGTTTGCTTTGGCGGTGTCGGGGTCTCTGGTGAGGGAGAGGATCAGCTGGGTGTCGTCGGCGTAGGAGATGATGTTCAGGTTGTGTTGGCGAGCGATGGCCGCTAGAGGTTTCATGTAGATGTTGAAGAGCGTAGGGCTGAGCGATGATCCTTGCGGGACGCCGCAGATGATCGTGGTGGCCTCCGAGCGGTAAGGAGGCAGACGTACTCTCTGTGTTCTTCCGGAGAGGTATGAGGTGATCCAGTCTAGGGCCTTCCCTTGGATGCCGGTGTCATGGAGGCGTTGTACTAGGGTGCGGTGACAGACAGTATCAAATGCAGCGGAGAGGTCTAGGAGGATGAGTGTTGCTGTTTCGCCGTTGTCGAGCAGGGCACGGATGTCGTCGGTGGCTGCGATGAGAGCGGTCTCGGTGCTGTGGTTGGTTCTGAATCCGGACTGTGACGGGTCGAGGGATCCGTTCGTCTCGATGAAGGCGGCCAGTTGCTTGTTGACTACCTTTTCGATGACTTTGGCCGGGAAGGGAAGGAGCGAGATGGGGCGGAAGTTCTTGAGGTCGGTCGGGTCCGCTGTTGGTTTCTTCAGTAGGGCGCTGAGTTCGGCGTGCTTCCAGCTCTCCGGGAAGGTTGCTGTGTTGAAGGAGGCGTTGATGATGTCTCGGAGGTGGGGTGCGATGGTGGGGGCCACTTTGTTGAAGACGTGGTGAGGGCACGGGTCGGTCGGGGATCCGGAGTGGATGGTGTTCATGATGCGAGTCGTGTCTTCAGGGGTCACCTCGGTCCATGTCCGGAGGATGGTGGCTGGGTGCGTGGGTTCGATCGGTGGGTGCGGGGGGTGAACGCCGAAGCTGTTGTGGATGTCGGCAACCTTGTGGTGGAAGTACGAAGCGAGGGAGTCGCAGAGGTCCTGTGAGGGGGCGATGTCGTTGTTGCCGGTGATGGGGTTGGAGAATTCCTTGACGATGTTGAAGAGCTCCTTGCTGTCATAGGCGTTCTTGTCCAGTCGTTCCTTCAGAGATTTCTTCTTGGTGGTGCGGATGAGCTGGTGGTGTCTGCGGGTGGCGAGTTTGAGGGCGGTCATGTTGTCGGCGGTCTTGTCGAGGAGCCAGGTCTTCTCCAGGGTGCGGCAGGCCTTCTTGGAGTCTTTGAGTTCGTCGGTGAACCAAGGGGCTTTCTTGCTTCTCGGCCTGATGAGTGGGTCCTTCAGTGGGGCGAGGTTGTCGGCGCTAGTGGACAGCCACTGTGTGAGGTTGCAGGCTGCTGTGTTAGGGTCCGGTGTCCTGCCGGGGGGGTTCTGGCTGAGGGAGGTGGTGAGCTGGTCGGCGGTGATCTTGCTCCAGTTTCTGTGTGGAACCTGCTTCGGGTGGTGGTGGGCCGTGTTCTTAGCGAAGCTGAAGTGGACGCAGCTGTGGTCGGTCCAGTGGAGTGCGGTGGAGCGACTGAAGGAGACGTACTTGCTGGAGGAGAAGATAGGATCGAGCGTGTGTCCGGCTTGGTGCGTGGGGGTGTTGACCAGTTGCTTCAGACCGAGGTTGGCCAGGTTGTCCAGCAGGGTGGTGGAGTTGCGGTCGTTGTTGTTCTCCAGGTGGAAGTTGAGGTCCCCAAGGAGGATGTAGTCGGTGGAGTGGAGGGCGTGTGGGCTGATGAAGTCCGTGATGTCATCGCAGAACTGTGCCCGCGGTCCCGGGGGTCGGTAGATGAGGGTGCCTCTGAGGGTCGTCTGGGGGTCGATGTGGACCTGGAAGTGGAGGTATTCGGCAGCGCCGAATGTGTCGATGGACGCAGCCGAGATGCGAATGGTGCTCTTGTGTACGATGGCGATGCCTCCTCCGGTCTGGGTGATGCGGTCTCTCCTGATGATCTTGTAGCCGTCCGGGATGGCTATGGCGATGTCGGGGGCTGAGGAGGCGTTCATCCAGGTTTCCGTGAGGAAGGCGACGTCTGGGGATGCGGTGTCGAGGAGGTTCCAGAGCTCAACGGTGTGTCTGTGGACGGAGCGGGTGTTGAGTAGGATGCACTTCAGGTGGTTGCTGCTTCCGGTGCTGCTGGTGGGTGCGGTGCAGGATCGGAGGCAGGAGAAGTTGCAGGAGCGGCAGACGAAGGGTCCATGGGTGCGTCGAGGGGTCGCTTGGTAGCATCCGGGGGTCCGGGCGGTGTTGAGTGCGATGAGCGTGGCGAAGTCGTAGGTCCTGCGGGGGGGCTGGCGGGCGCGGGGGCCAGGGGGTCTGGCGCTGGGCGCGGTCCAGGCGCGGACGGGCGCAGACGGGCTTACCTTTGGCGCACCTTCGGCGCTCAGTCGGCGCTCCCGCTGCGCGCGTCTGCTGCGCGGTCGCGGAGGGGGCGTCATAAGTAGGAGCCCGGAGGGAGGGTCAGCAGGGAGGCGGGAGGCTGGGTAGCCAATGGGCAGTGAGGGGAGGCGGGACTGCGGGGACCGGAACAGGGAAGCAGGAGGAGGGGAAAGAGTGACCGGGGCAGTGGCGGCGGAAACGGCGAAAATAAAGAAAATCAAGCAGGCAGCGAGCGGAGGCCGGTACCTGTGAGCGGCGGAAGGAGGTAAGTGCCGCCAACGGAGGTTGCAGTGGGTGTAAGGCAGCGGCAGGCGTAGGCAGCGGCAGGCGTAGGCAGCAGCAGGGGAGAGGAGCGACCGCCTGTGGGTCACAGGGGGGTCACACTGACCAGCGCGGTGAGGATCCCTAAGTAGGAGCCCGGAGGGAGGGTCAGCAGGGAGGCGGGAGGCTGGGTAGCCAATGGGCAGTGAGGGGAGGCGGGACTGCGGGGACCGGAACAGGGAAGCAGGAGGAGGGGAAAGAGTGACCGGGGCAGTGGCGGCGGAAACGGCGAAAATAAAGAAAATCAAGCAGGCAGCGAGCGGAGGCCGGTACCTGTGAGCGGCGGAAGGAGGTAAGTGGCGCCAACGGAGGTTGCAGTGGGTGTAAGGCAGCGGCAGGCGTAGGCAGCGGCAGGCGTAGGCAGCAGCAGGGGAGAGGAGCGACCGCCTGTGGGTCACAGGGGGGTCACACTGACCAGCGCGGTGAGGATCCCTAAGTAGGAGCCCGGAGGGAGGGTCAGCAGGGAGGCGGGAGGCTGGGTAGCCAATGGGCAGTGAGGGGAGGCGGGACTGCGGGGACCGGAACAGGGAAGCGGGAGGAGGGGAAAGAGTGACCGGGGCAGTGGCGGCGGAAACGGCGAAAATAAAGAAAATCAAGCAGGCAGCGAGCGGAGGCCGGTACCTGTGAGCGGCGGAAGGAGGTAAGTGGCGCCAACGGAGGTTGCAGTGGGTGTAAGGCAGCGGCAGGCGTAGGCAGCGGCAGGGGAGAGGAGCGACCGCCTGTGGGTCACAGGGGGGTCACTGTACTTCTATTTCCTCTTTCTGCACCTCTAATGCTTCTTTCTGCACTTCTCTTGCCTCTTTCTGCACACTTATTGCTGCACCTCTGTTGCTTCTTTCTGCACTTCTCTTGCTTCTTTATCTACCCCTCTTGCATCTTTTTGTATCCATCTTCCCTATTTCTGTACCTCTTTTGCCTCCATCTGTATCGCTCTTGCCTCTTTCTATAATTCTCTTTCCTCTTTCTGCAGTTCTCTTGCCTCTTTCTGCACCTCTCGCCTATTTCTGCACATCTTTTGCCTCTTTCTGCACTTCTCTTGTTTCTTTCTGAACTTCTCTTGCTTCTTTCTGTATTCCTCTTGTTTCTTTCTGAGCTTCTCCTGCCTCTTTCTGCACTTCTACTGCCTCTTTCTGCACTTCTACTGCCTCTTTCTGCACTTCTACTGCCTCTTTCTGCACTTCTACTGCCTCTTTCTGCCCATTGTTGGGTCTTTCTGCACCTCTGTTGGTTCTTTCTGTGCTTCTCTTGAATCTTTCTACACCCCTCTTGCTTCTTTCTGCACCCCTCTTCCGTCTTTCTTCACCTCTTCCTTCTTTCTGCACCCCTCTTCCTTCTTTCTGCACCCCTCTTCCTTCTTTCTGCACCCCTCTTCCTTCTTTCTGCACCTCTTTCCTGTTTCTGCACCTCTTTTGCCTGTTTCTGCACCTCTTTTGCCTCTTTCTGCACTTCTATTGCCTCTATTCCACACCTCTGCTGGTTGCGGCTCTGCACTTCTCTTGCCTCTTTCTTAATCTCTGTTGCTTCTTTATTCACGTCTATTGCTTCTTTCTGCACCGCTCTTGCTTCTTTCTGCACCCCTATTCCCTCCTGTACCTCTCTTGCCTCCTTCTGCACCTCCCTTGCCTCTTTCTATAGTTCTCTTGCCTCTTTCTGCACCTCTGTTGCTTCTTTATGCACTTTTCTTGCCTCTTCCACCACATCTCTTGCATCTGTCTGCACCAATATTGGTTCTTTCTGCAGTTCTTTTGGCTCTTTCTGCACCTCTCTTGCCTATCTCTGTGCATCTCTTGCCTCTTTCTGCTCTTTTCTTGCCTCTTTCTGTACTTCTGTCGCTTTTTTCTGCACTGATCCTGTTTCTTTCTGCACTTCTCCTGCTTCTTTTTGTACTTCTCTAGCTTCTTTCTGCACTTCTGTTGCCTCTTTCTGCATCTCTGCTGCTTCTTTCTTCACCCCTTTGCGTCTTTCTGCACCCCCTGTCCTTTTATTCTGTACCTCTCTTGCCTCCTTCTGCACCTCTCTTGCCTCTTTCTGTAGTTCTCTTGCCTCTTTGTGTACCTCTCTTGCCTTTTTCTGCGCATCCGTTGCCTCTTTCTGCTCTTCTCTTGCTTCTTTCTGTACTTATCCAGCCTCTTTCTGCACTTCTATTTTCTCTTTCTGTACCTCTGTTGATTATTTCTGCACTTCTCTTGCCTCTTTCTGTATACCTCTTGCCTCTTTCTGCACACCTCTTGCCTCTTGCTGCACCTCTGTTGCTTCTTTCTGCACATTTCTTGCTTCTTTCTGCACCTCTTGCTTCTTTCTGTACCTCTTTTGCCTCTTTCTATAATTATCTTTCCTCTTTCTGCACCACTCTTGCCTCTGTCTGCACCTCTCTTGCCTCTTTCTGCACCTCTCTTGCATCCTTCTGTACCTCTTTTGCCTCTTTCTATCATTCTCTTTTTGGAGTTCCCTTGCCTCTTTCTGTACCTCTCTTGCCTCCTTCTGTACCTCTCTTGCCTCTTTCTATAATTCTCTTTCCGCACAGTTTTGCCTTCTTGTGCCTGTTTCTGCACTTCTCTTTCTTCTTTCTGAAATTCTCTTGCTTCTTTCTGCACTTCTCTTGCCTCTTTCTGCACTTCTCTTGCCTCTTTCTGTACCTCTGTTGATTTTTTCAGCACATCCTTTGCCTCTTTCCGTACCTCTCTTGCCGCCTCCTGCACCTCTCTTGCCTCTTTCTATAGTTCTCTTGCCTCTGTCTGCACCAATGTTGGTTCTTTCTGCAGTTTTTTTGCCTCTTTCTCCACATCTTTCTTATTTCTGTGCATCTCTTGCCTCTTTCTGCTCTTCTCTTGCCTCTTCCTGCACTTCTCTTGCCTCTTTCTGCACTTCTTTCTTCTTTCTGCTCTTCTCTTGCCTCTTTCTGTACCTCTGTTGGTTCTTTCTGCACATCCTTAGCCTCTTTCTGTACCTCTTTGCCGCCTCCTGCACCCATCTTGCCTCTTTCTATAGTTCACTTGCCTCTTTCTGCACCTCTGCTGCTTCTTTCTGCAGTTCTCTTGCTTGTTTCTGCACCTTGCTTGCTTGTTACTGCACCCCTCTTTTGCCTTTCTGCACCCCTCTTCCCTCTTTCTCCACCTGTCTTGCCTCCCTCTGCACCTCTCTTGCCTCTTTCTACAGTTCTCTTGCCTCTTTTTGCACCTCTGTTACTTCTTTCTGTACCCGTCTTGCCTCTTTCAGCACCCCTCTTGCAACTGTCTGCACTTCTTTTGGTGCTTTCTGCAGTTCTCTTGCCTTTTTCTGCACATCTCTTGCCTCTTTCGGCACTTCTCTTTCCTCTTTCATCACTTCTGTTGCTTGTTTCTGGACCTCTCTTGCCTCTTTCTGCACCTCTCTTGCCTCTTTCTGCACCTTTGTTGCTTCTTTCTTCACTTCTATTGCTTGGTTCTGTACATCTTACTTTCTGCAACCCTTGGTGTCTTTCTGCACCCCTTTTCCTTCGTTCTGCACCTCTCTTGCCTCTTTCTGCACCACTGTTGCTTATTTATATACTTATTTTGCCTATTTCAGCAGCCCTCTTGCCTCTGTCAGCACCAATGTTGGTTCTTTCTGTTGTTCTCTTGCCTCTTTCTGCTCTTCTCTTGGCTCTTTCTGCTCTTTGCTTGCTTCTTTCTGCTCTTCTATTGCTTGGTTCTGTACATCTTACTTTCTGCAACCCTTGGTGTCTTTCTGCACCCCTTTTCCTTCGTTCTGCACCTCTCTTGCCTCTTTCTGCACCACTGTTGCTTATTTATATACTTATTTTGCCTATTTCAGCAGCCCTCTTGCCTCTGTCAGCACCAATGTTGGTTCTTTCTGTTGTTCTCTTGCCTCTTTCTGCTCTTCTCTTGGCTCTTTCTGCTCTTTGCTTGCTTCTTTCTGCTCTTCTCTCACTTCTTTCTGCACTTATCCTGCCTCTTTCTGTACTTCTATTTCATCTTTCTCCATCTCTGTTGATTCTTTCTGCACTTCTCTTGCCTCTTTCTGCACACCACTTTTTGCACCTCTTTTGCTTCTTTCTGCACCTCTTTTGCTTCTTTCTGCACCTCTCTTGCTTCTTTCTGTACACCACTTGCATCTTTTTGCATTCATCTTCCCTATTTCTGCACCTCTTGCCTCTTTCTGTACCTCTTTTGACTCTTTCTATAATTGGTTCCTCTTTTTGCAGTTCTCTTGTCTCATTCTGCACTTCTCTTGCCTCTTTCTACACTTCTCTTGCCTCTTTCTGCACTTCTCTTGCCTGTTTCTGCAGTTCTCTTGATGCTTTCTGAACTTCTCTTGCTTCTTTCTGCACTTCTCTTGCTTCTTTTTGCGCTTCTCCTGCCTCTTTCTGCACTTCTTGTGAGAAGTTGGCCAGATATATGCTGTCCACTAGTTCTAGTGGGTACCTTGTATTAGTCCAAACAACCCCTTATTGGTTATAGGTTAAAGACAACCTTTATTGAAAGCTATCCTAGTGGTAGCTATGGAGAGCAGCCTTCAGGCTATGTCTTGAAGGAATGTAAAGCAGCTTGTTTTACCAGTCCATATTCTCTTGAGTCACTAAATGAAAGATATCCACACCAGGTATATATATAAAATATATGTATTTATTACTAAACACACCCACCTAGACTCTTTATGAGACTAGAGGTCAAAGCACATGAGTTACACTTCAATAATCACAGTAAAATAGCACAAATCCACGTCCGGCCCTAGGGGCGAGCCAAACCATATACTGAAATAGTGGTAATGGAACCACGACTTAACTAGACACAAGGCCTAGAGCCTGTAGAATCGCTGGGACCCCAAGGAACCACCCAAGGTAGTGACATAGGGGATCCACGGGGGCCGTGTGCAGTGTGTGAACACAGCTGCGAGCTCCCGTTAGCTACTATGGGGAAGGTCGCGGTAAGATTTTTAAAGATTGGGGACACTTGGATATGAGTCGGGACCAAACCCATTTGGACTTAGGAAGTTCTAGAGCTAGCACCCATGGGAGCACCGGAGAACTCGTGTTACCTCACCAAGGGAAGCCGGGTGCATAGGTGTCTTTTGGTGTCGGGTTGCGTCGTCTATTTCAATGGGAGCTGGCGAAGAAGTGCTGCTGCTGGGAAGATGCGAAGTGTCCGAAGAGATCCAAGCCTGGATCGAAGATGAGAAGAACCTGAAAGCAGAGGGGACAGAGTCTGGGTCACTTGCCAGTGACCAGGAAGGCGATGAGCAGATGCCCACCGATGTCGGGTGATTTCAGGTGAAGGAGGTGAAGCTTGACTCTTCAGCCACGAGGACCAGGAGGCGTCGAGGACAACCAGGAGCTGGATTTGAGCTGTCACATGAAGGATGTCGAGTGCCGCAGTGTCGGTGCCCGGATTGGACACAACAAGCCTTGGCAACAGCAATCCACGCCGAAACGAGAAAGATACATCGGTGCAGACCAGCAAGGTCTGTGGGACTCACCACTTGGATGGCAGTCAGGACACATCTGAAGCAACCAGGAAAGCCCAAGAAAAGACAAAGTTAGCCCCCCAGGGACCCACCAGTCAACGGACCAGGGATTGGGAAGGGACCTCGAGACGAAACACAAAATGGTGGCCCACGCGTCACTCGGAGTGACCAGGCCGACAATCTTCAGTGGATTCAGTGCTCGAGGTGGGGGCTACAAGTCAGCCCAAGCAAAACTAAAAGAGACGTCAAGAAGTCAATGCACTTGCAGAAATGCACGGTGACCAGGAGTTCCGGTTCCAGGCTACTCACGAGGGCTGCGGGTCTCGGCTTTGCTGGGGACTCGGGTCGGCCTCTGAGATGTCTGGAAATCCTCTTCCTGGGCTGCAAATACTTCGGAGTCCAGCGGGAGCTTCGATAATGCAGACCGGCAAAATGCTTCGTTGGTGCATGCCAAGCAGGGGAGTCACTCCTTGACCCCAAGAGAGATTTCTTCAGTCCTCTGATCTTGAGCAGAGCATCGAAGGTCCAGGGTTCAGCTTCAGAGTTTCGTCCAGGGTAATCTAAAGTCCTAAGGACAGGGGTCCCATACTAATACTAAGGTAGGGGGTTGGACATACTCTGGGGACCCACCTATGGGAGGGTTTGGAAAGAGGGGTGGCTACACCCATTTCCTTTGTCCAGTTTCGCGCCAGAGCAGGGGCTGTAAGCCCCTGAACCTGTTTGAGCTGGACTATGCACAGGGACACCAAATGTACCCCCAGTGCAGGACTTCAAAGCACCAGAGAGTGCTCCCACCCAGCTGAAGTACTGGGTATTTTAAGCCCAGCGGTGCAGGGGAACACACCCTATGACTTCGGGGTTCCTACTGTTTCAGACCTACAGAAACACAGAGTCTTCTGGGTGAAGTCAAAGATCAGTTTATTGGCTGCAGACCAATTACAGGCGTCCTAGAAGTACAACAGCGTGTATGTTCTCAGGAGACTGCTGAAAATCACAGAAACGGGCTTCTCCTTAAATACAGAATTTCCTGCCTCAGGCATACATTCCTAGGTTTATGGCATGGTCGTTTAAAGTATACATTACAAAACGAAAAGGTAGAGTCATGATGACCATCCCACATTCCAGTTAAGCCAGCCCGCAATTATTTACACAGCAAGGCTCAGATCCCACATCAGATATCGATAGGCCCCAATAAACATGAGCATCTCCTGTTTTGGGAAACAAGCCATAAAGCAGGAACAGTCAGGTGTTAAAGAGATTAGCTGGAGGCTTGTGTAGGATGAAAAGACTTTATGGTGTGTCAAGCCCTGATGCTAATCACAGATAGCCAGAGGACGGGGAACTCGTGAGACCAGTTTGACCTGGGGCGGCGGAGCCAAGCTGCCCAGGTCACAGAAAAGTCAAAGAAAGGCACATGTGCTCTAAAAGGCCCGTTTTCGCTTCATGCTATATAGCCTATGTGAGGGCAACCATAAGATGGCCACCGATACAAAATGGAACCCACGTAGTGATGTGAAATAGCGTATACACAGTGCATTCATAACTAAAACGTTACAAAAAGCACTTGTACATACCGCATTAACCATTCGCGGTTCACTAATACCGGGATAGACAGGGGTAGGGCTCTGCCTCCTACGCGGTCCCAAATTCTAAAGTACGACAGACCCTCCTTTTGCCCTTACATAGGCAATAACTATACTCATTTCAATCCGAGTCTAGGTCAATATTCATGAAGTCATGGAGATGTTGCTGTAGCATCATCCTATTACTTAGCTCATCCCTCGATACAGGTTTCCTTACACATAATGTAGCACAGAGGCCACATATCGCAGGAGCACACTGTATGCACAGACAGAACAGGAAAAGGATGGCTAAGATCATTCCAATGACCATCAGAACTTTCCAACCCCAGGCAGATATCAGTTCCCAGAACCACCCGACCAGTGACCAATCTCCTTTATCCACGTGTATGGACTCAGATGTTTTATGTAGTTTGGAGATGGCTTGATAAACTGTTGGAGCGTTGTCTGGTATGAAAATGCAACAACTGGATTGGATAACCTTACATACCCCACCACGATCTGCAAGTATGACGTCTAGAACCATGCGGTTCTGCAAAGTCATGAGGCGATCCGCTTGGAGCTCAGCTGTCAAATTACCAAGGGCACCAGCCGTTACATTAATAGTGGATTCAACCACACGAGTCAGCTGTCTCAGGTTCCTACTATTGACCATAGGTCCCCAAAACGGCAGGAAACCCAAAAAGAAATCTCCCGCTTCCTGACCGGCAGTATCCTCCTTACTAATCACGCCTCTCACAACTCTGGTCTTGTGATAGTCGGAGGCGGCAGTAAATGTTGGCGGTAGCAGATTTGCAATATAACATGTGCCCGTGAAGTCAGGGGGCAACCATGTATATGCTCGGTCATTGCAGATAAAATATGTACCCTTGGCAGCCAAAAACGCTGGGGAAAACTGTGACGGAAATGTGTACGTTTCAGTACAGTCACTTCTTCCCAGTTGAGCCCTAGGATTCTGACCATAACCTTGCAAACAGAACCGACCTATGTGGGGTACGACCCAGATTGGGGATGAGATTTTCCGCTGTCTTTCACCTAGACATTGACTGACATTGACTGACACTGACAGACTACTTTCTACTACTCACTCTCTACTACTCTACTACTCGCTACTACTCACTCGCTACTACTCACTCTCAACTACTCACTCTCAACTACTCTACTACTCACTCTCTACTACTCACTCGCTACTACTCTCTACTACTCACTCTCTACTACTCACTCTCTACTACTCACTCTCTACTACTCACGCTCTACTACTCTCTACTACTCACTCTCTACTACTCTCTACTACTCACTCTCTACTACTCACTCTCTACTACTCACTCTACTACTTTCTACAACTCTCTACCACTCACTCTCTACTACTCTACTACTCACTCTCTACCACTCTCTACTACTCACTCACTACTACTCTCTACTACTCACTCTCTACTACACTCTCTACTACACTCTCTACTACTCTCTCTCTCTACTACTCTCTACTACTACTCTCTACTATTCACTCTCTACTACTCACTCTTTACTACTCTCTACTACTCACTCTACTACTCTCTGCTGCTCTCTAGCACTCACTCTCTACTACTCTCTCTCTCTACTACTCACTCTCTACTACTCTCTACTACTCACTCTACTACTCTCTGCTGCTCTCTAGCACTCACTCTCTACTACTCTACTACTCACTCTCTACTACTCTACTACTCACTCTCTACTACTCTCTCTCTACTACTCTCTCTACTACTCTCTACTACTCACTCTCTACTACTCACTCTCTACTACTCACTCTCTACTACTCTCTCTACTACTCACTCTCTACTACTCACTCTCTACTACTCACTCTCTACTACTCACTCTCTACTACTCTCTACTACTCTCTACTACTCACTCTCTACTACTCTCTCTCTACTACTCACTCTCTACTATTCACTCTCTACTATTCACTCTCTACTACTCACTCTCTACTACTCACTCTCTACTACTCGCTCTCTACTACTCGCTCTCCACTACTGACTCTCTACTACTTGCTCTCTACTACTCTTTACTACTCACTCTCTACTACTCACTCTCTACTACTCTCTCTCTACTACTCTCTACTACTCTCTCTGCTACTCACTCTCTACTACTCACTCTCTACTACTCTCTACTACTCGCTCTACTACTCACTCTCTACTATTCTCTACTACTCACTCTACTACTCTCTCCTACTCTCTACCACTCACTCTCTACTACTCTACTACTCACTCTCTACTACTCTCTCTCTACTACTCACTCTCTACTACTCTATACTACTCACTCTGTACTACTCTCTACTACTCACTCTGTACTACTCACTCTCTACTACTCACTCTCTACTACTCTCTACTGCTCACTCTCCACTACTGATTCTCTACTACTCACTCTCAACTACTCTCTACTACTCACTCTACTACTCACTCTCTACTACTCTACTACTCTCTCTACTTCTCACTCTCTACTACTCTCTCTACTACTCACTCTCTACTACTCACTCTCTACTACACACTCTCTACTACTTGCTCTCTGCTACTTGCTCTCTACTACTCTCTAGTACTCACTCTAATACTTACTCTCTACTACTCACTCTACTACTCCACTACTCTCTACTACTCACTCTCTACTACTCACGCTCTACTACTCTACTACTCTCTCTCTACTACTCACTCTCTACTACTCACTCTCTACTACTATCTACTACTCACTCTCTACTACTCTCTACTACTCACTCTCTACTACTCTCTCTACCACTCTCTACTACCCACTCTCTACTACTCTCTACTACTCTCTACTACTCACTCTCTACTACTCACTCTCTACTACTCTCTCTCTACTACTCTCTCTCTACTACTCTCTCTCTACTACTCTCTACTACTCACTATGCTACTCACTCTCTACTACTCTCTACTACTCACTCTCTACTACTCACCCTCTACTACTCTCTACTACTCACTCTCTACTACTCACTACTACTTTCTACTACTCACTCTACTACTCACTCTCTACTTCTCTCTAATACTCACTCTCTACTACTCACTCTCTACTACTCACTCTACTACTCTACTACTCACTCTCTGATACTGTCTCTACTACTCTCTACTACTCACTCTCTACTACTCACTCTCCACTACTCACGCTCTACTACTCTCTACTACTCACTCTCTACTACTCTCTACTACTCCCTCTCTACTACTCACTCTCTACTACTCACTCTACTACTTTCTACAACTCTCTACCACTCACTCTCTACTACTCTACTACTCACTCTCTACCACTCTCTACTACTCACTCTCTACTACTCTCTACTACTCACTCTCTACTACACTCTCTACTACACTCTCTACTACTCTCTCTCTACTACTCTCTACTACTACTCTCTACTATTCACTCTCTACTACTCACTCTTTACTACTCTCTACTACTCACTCTACTACTCTCTGCTGCTCTCTAGCACTCACTCTCTACTACTCTCTCTACTACTCTCTCTCTACTACTCACTCTCTACTACTCTCTCTCTACTACTCTCTACTACTCACTCTCTACTACTCTCTACTACTCACTCGTTAGTAGAGTCTAAACGTAGCTTGAAAAGGCAAGTGCCCAACAAAAGCTTACTTATTATATTTCATATCTATATTGTATATAATGTGTTTTTAACCTACGTTTTTTTCTTGTTGAATTTCAGGAGGAAAGGAAGGGACCCTTCACTGGCACTTGCGGGCACAATTTTCACGGGCACCCTACCCTTTTCCTTCGTCAGAATCATCTGGGCACTCACCGTCAAAGAGAAGTAAAAACACGTCTGATTATGTACAGCACTTTTTTCTGATACTAGTTTATACGCTCATATGCACTTACCTGGAATTTATTAAACTTGAACCACGTCTAAAGGCCTGGATCATAGCCACTGTGGCGTTCAGTTTTAAATGATCCATCTCACCTTTTTCTTTTATAATAAGTAAGCTTTTGTTGGGCACTTGCCTTTTCAAGCTACGTTTAGACTCTACTAACGCTGAATATTTTGGACACTAGATCGCATATATTTTAGTATGCCTTAAGATGCATTCCATCTATTCTGCTACAATAGCCTGCAAGCACAATACTGGTTTGTACTTAAAATACAAATGGAGTCTTGTAATAGTTTGACACTTGTCGCGCTATATAGAAATATTTCTTCATTCTTTTGTCTATAAACTTTATTGACAATCGACAAAAAGACAAATACGAGTTCATACAACTGTCAGTAACTGTCAGTATTAATCTTAAGAATTTTCCTTTCGGCTGATGAATGATTTTTCTGCACTTGCAGTTTACGAGCACAATGCATAGATCTGATCAATGTGCGATCGTACCAACCTTATAGCCATGTTGTATGATTTTTTTGTGTTTTATTCAAATGTTGAACATCAACAGTTTTTTAAACAATCACATCATGTATGAGTATGAAATACATGTTATACCACTGCTAGAATCAATTTTCTTTTCCTAGAGACTCGCAAACCAAAGAAACAGTGATGCATTTCATTATATGCAAACTAGTTTAAGATGGATGCCGACTAACGTGGCGAAAATGTATACCTAACAGGAAGTGCTTTCTTTATGTTTGTTAATATATACACGTCATGATTTTCCATTGAGATCGTGTGATCAAGACACTCTGTGTGTCGAAACGCGTAGCGATTGTCTGAAATAAATACCTGTGGATGCAATGGACTCCTGAGTGTGCATCGTTATTCGAAGAAACATTTTGATACTTATTTACCGGCTTGGGTTTCTGCCGGTCGACGCATCACCTGGCGAAGGGACTGATCTCGGAAGGACCCGTATTTCTCTTGGTTTATATATATATATACATATATAAACATATCTGCATATCTATATAAATATAAATTCATGCAAACATATACATATATGCATACATATGCATGGTATGTATATGAAATTTTGAAAAACACTAATAAAAGCAAAGCTAAAAAGCCACCCAATTATAAACAGAATTGCTTTAACTTAAACGAGGGCGAGACCTATTGCATTTTCAATGCTTGTTTACTTTGGTTCCATCAAGAAGGCATTCAGATGTGACACATTTGCCATAAATTATGAATGGTAGCACTCTAGTTCCTCATTAGATTACTGTAGCAAAGCTACTGCTCACCATGGAAGTCTGCTGCTGGTATTCAAAGTGCATGTTTCAGTCTGCATGTCAGAACTTTTTAATGAAATAGAAGAGGATTTGAGAAGTCAAAATGTGCCCTAAGTTTTCTTTCTGCAGCACTAATCATAATTTCTATGGCAAAATGAACACCCTCATTTTGTTCCTTTGCAAATTAAATGTTTTAAATGTTACCACTTTATTCCAATCAAGATGGATTCAGGTGTGCCATACTTTTGTCATGAGTAAGACTGTTAGCGCTCTAGTTGTTCTTTAAAACACTCTGGGATTTCTGTAATTGGGCTATACTTGGGCTACATCTCGGTGATATTTGTGCTACATTTGGGCTCTTTTGTCTCTGGTGGCCATCTTAGGAACCTTGTTATGAAGATTCCTAATTTCCTCATTTACTGCAGTCTCCTCAGTAGGAAATGCTTTCAGTTTTTTACTTTGATTCAATGAAGAAGGCATTCAGATGTGTCACACATTTGCCATAAATTCAGAATGTTAGCACTCTTGTCGCTCATTAGATCACTGTAGTAAAGCTACTGCTCACCAGGGAAGTCTGCTGCTGGTATTGAAAGTGCATGTTTCAGTCTGCATGTCAGAATTCTTTAATGAAATAGAAGAGGATTTGAGAAGTCACTCAAAATGTGCCCTAATTTTTCTTTCTGCAGCACTAATCATACATTCTATGGCAAAATGAACCCTCTCATTTTGTTCCTTTTTAAATTAAATGTTTTAAATGTTACCACTTTATTCCAATCAAGATGGCTTCAGGTGTGCCATACCTTTGTCATAAGTAAGACTCTAGTTGTTCTTTGGGACACTCTGGGAAGCTGCAGCAGAACACAAAGGAATCAACTGACAGTCTATGCCCTTGTTGGATGTACATGTTTTACTGAGAATGTCAGACTTCATTCTCACATGACTGAGAAACATAATGTGAATTTACAGAAAATATGCTCTCAGTTTAGCTTATAGATCACCTTCCAAACCTCTGTGGGAAAAGCATGTGAAAATAGTTTTCTCTCAAACATGATTCATGATATCCCAGCAGAAGGCTTTTTCACATGGTAAAATCACCTTAGAACATACCACAATTCCTAAAATGAGTATGGTACCATCAACAAATGATTTATAATGTAACTAAAGTCTTAAAACCTTCTATTAACTGCAATGCTTTTTAATGAGGTGTTATCATGTATATTGGACCCAAGATGGCTGCCAACATTTCTTGGATGAAGTGCTGACAGCCAATCAGATCTCACAATGAGATGTGTGGTTAGGCTCCGCCCAGATATGTATATGATTTTACTTTTGATTTTCACAGGAACTACGGAACGGATTTACACCATATATGCAAAAGGCACATGCCTGACCTGAGGACTACCTCTTTGCCAAATTTCACGTAATTCTGTTCAGCCGTTCGGGCTGTACCTTCGACTAAAGGTCCTATTGAAAAATGCATGGGGAAAACGCGTTTTGGGACCCCCCCTTTTTTCTCGGCCCCCGCTTGATGAATCACCCCGAGACTTTCAGGGTAGGAGCTGAACGGAGCGCCCCATTTGTTTCGAAAATTTCACGAGGATTCGTCAACCGGCGCCAAAGTTATTCAAAATAGAATTTTGAGATTTCCTATGGAAACTAGGTTGTAACTATAACTATCTACTGGCGACCGCCAGTAGATAACATATATATATATATGTATGTATGTATGTATGTATGTATGTTCTGAAAGCGAAGAAAAAAACTCTGCGAGCCCGCTGATCAATTTACAGGTATTTTATTTACCAGGCAAAAAGACACGTTTCAACCACGTCCGTGGTCTTGGTTGCAAAAACTGCTAAACCTAATTACACCAAATTTGGCAGAAAGCTAGATTTTAGTCCAAATAGTGGGTTTTTTGTCATTTGGTGTTAATACATTCTGTAGTTTTTGAGAAATTAACGTTAAATTAAAATTGTATATTTAATGGAATGGAGAGTCTACATAGCTGAGAGATCTCAAGATAAGATCTTATTGGCTGCCACCACATCAACAAGGATGTGGCAGCAGCCACTTTAGGACCTGGGGACTCAATCACCTGTCATTAAAAAATTTAAATAGAAAAACACAGGGAGGCAGGGTAAGGATACCCTGGCCCCTAGGCCTTTCTAAGGGGGAGGTCTGCAGAGGTAGTACCATCCCCCCCACCCCCCGGGGCAAATTATTTTTAAAGATTTTTTTTTTACTGCATCTTTGGGAAGAATACCCTGTCAGTTATTTAAAGCCATCTAGGGTGAGCTAGGGCCCTGGGGTGTTGGTAAAGCATATTTATATAGGAGAGAGACATAGGGCCTGGGGACCCCATCCCCTGGGGCCAAAATGTTTTTGTTTTGTGAGCATCTCCCCTTCTGAGACACAGAGATCCCATCCCCTGGTGCCAAACCCTTTTAGTAATGAGGGTTTTTTTAACCCCCCCCCCCCCCCCCTTTCGCAAGCTGAATTGCGGCTCCAGAGAATCCTACCCTTAGGGCCATATCGGTTTTTAGGTGAGATATGCAGTGGCCTCCCACAGCCATACAGTGGCCTTGGGGATAATGCCCCGTGGCTCAAATATGGCTCCCACTGGGTGAGAGTAAACATTTTTCTTTTTTTCCTCTTACCATAATCACGAGCAGGGACAAATGTTCTCTCAGTGCAAGAGCAGAGATACAATATGGGGCTTCCCCTGTAGCCTCCAGAATATATGGACATGTGGATGCTCCAGGGCACCCCTCTGAAAAAATGTTTCCGCCTCACGTCAGGGAAGCTGGCACAGTCTGTGGTGCCCCTAAGGCTCCCCTCTCGGGCCCCAACTAATTAAAGATATGGAAGTGCCCCGGTGGGCACCGGGGCACCTACTTCGAAGTAAAACTGTCTGACTTCCACCAGCGAAGCCAGTAGGGGCTACGGAGACTCTGTTGGCCACCCACAAAAACTTCAGAGGCCGGCTCCTACTAGCACACACTATGGGTGCTGGGTGGGAAGCTGAGAGGCGCTGTGGTGGCCCTGGGGCTCCCGTTCAAATCCCGGCTGTACCAGGGCATCCACTGTAGAAAAAAATAGTAAATGCTGGCGCCTGCCAGCACCCAGTATTCTTGTTGACTGAAAAGTCTGCAGCAGTCTTGGGGCTCCCGTCTACATTTGGTATGTTGTGGGAGCCCCAGGTAGGCACTGGGGCACCCATAAAAAAAGAAAAAGAATAATAAATAACTGGCAGGAGCCGCTCATTTATAATTTACTGCTTGTGCAGTGAGCACCCCATAAAGCCCTAGTGCTTTTTAAAATTATATATTTTCTTCTTGTTGGTGCCCCTCGAAGGGGCAGAGGCTCCACCAACCATTTTGTTAATGTTGTGGAGTGCTTCGGGTAGTGCAGTATCCCTCAGCAACATAAAAAAAAAACACAGTAAGTCTCCTGGGTAACTGAATCCATGACCCCAGGAGAACTTACAAAATAGCCTTACAGCCCTTTGTAGCGGGCTTTACCGCCCATTAAAGGCCTGCTCCAGCATTCTGCGAGGTAGAGTCCGCTACGGAGGGCTCTAAGGCTATTAGAACATTCCACCCCTAGAGGGCAGAACGTTATAATTTGTAAAACAAAGGCCTCACGGAGCCCCAGGGGTTGAAATCCCCAACAGCAGCTGTGAACAAACATAAGAATGTTGAAGCCTGGAGCACTCCATTGTCTACAGTGGAGTGCTCAACATTCCAATGTTCTAATATGTTTTAAATCCCTCTGAGCTGAAGCTATATGTTCTTCAGCTGGAATGCAAGGACCTTGTTGTGGGTTCAATGGCTACACTTTGTGGCCTGAAAAATGTTGTCAGAAGACTCAGACATTTTGACATTTCCTTTTAATAAAACTTTACCAAAAAAATAAATGAAATCCACTTTTATTTAACATTGCAATCTGTGAATTTATTAAATATTCAATTGATTATAATTGACAAAAGCAATAGTTCTGCTATATATATGTTGACCCCTTGATAAAGCCAATAGGGCTGTTTCTTTTTTATAATTTGGTGTCCAACGCATTTGACAAAATCAGTAGGTCTGCCTTACTTAAAATGACACCCTTTATATTGTTACATGAAATAGTCAGACATGCACACCCGCAGGAGTTGGGTGCTGCCAGGCCATGCTCCCAATTGGTGCATAGCTGAAGGCTGTGCACAATGGGTGGTTGGGAGATTGAATGCAGAGCCTAGACACAGGCTAGGCCCTGCACCCAACTCCACCCCACACATGGCAATGGACATCTTACTTCACATTTTTTTTTTAAAAACATGGAAATTCACTGAAAAACTAAAGCTTGGAATTGTAATTATATCTTACTTTAAACTATTTACTTTTCCACTACAAATGGTGAATTTCAGTGGTTATGTTAAATTAAAACGGTATGTTTTTACTGACATTTTTACCATAATTTAACCTTTGTTTTTTCAGTGAATATATAGGGAGAGAGATACTTTGTAATTGATAGTCAAAACTACCTTTTTGAAATAATTGTCGCCTTTCCTTACTAGCTGGCCACAACCTAGAGCTGCTGGAACCGCTTGTAAAATTCCAGATTGGCCTCAAGAAATTGGCTCTACATGAGGAAGAACATGTACTTTTAATGGCAATTTGCATTGTGTCGTCGGGTGAGTACCAGTGTGCCCCAGTTACCTGCTTTCACACACTGCTATGTATATGGCTACCTAACAAGTGAGCAATGCTAGTGCATCGAAATGAAGAGTAAATGAATATTAGTCTTTCCTAGAGGAGATTGCAAATAATGTAACTGTGTATTTAAAAAGTTCTCTAGATAGACGACCTGTTTGTGTAGTTGAAGGTCTCATCTACAGACTGCTACAGCGGTATATTGGCAGTCAGACCTATTGTACTCATTGTAGTGGGCTCTCTGTCCACCATTTGCTCAAGATTCAATTACTTACTTGTCTCCCTTCCCTTGTCCCTATTCAGTAGCTTTATTCCATATTTTTATGTATTGCCACCCAAAGAGCATTTCAGGCTCGTGGTGTTTTGATTGGATGAATTCTTTTAAAAAAAAAATTATGAATGTATTATTCCACTGTAACTTAAGACTTTACTTTGCTCAAGGGACTGTGTTATCTCCCTTGCTTTGTTTTTCAACTCATCCTACTCCTTTCCACTCTGCTGTTTATAAATGTGAGCCCCGTCAAGTCTGTGTGCCACCCTGTCTTCTCGCGTCACCTGCCACGATTGTCAGACATCCATCTTAAATTTTTTTTAAATCATGACCCTCGAATGCACATCGACCACTGTATGTATTTTCTTATTTTCTTTCAAGTTTTGGAAAAACCTTTACAAGAGTACCATCATGCTTGCATTTGTGCACTGGAAGTCAATCTGGTGATGATTTTCCTTAACCTTAAAAACAATTCTACATGGCCGCCTCCCATGCATGTGTAGGATGTAATTTTGCATTTCAATATATTAACCAGTATTATTTAAATGGAATAGAAGTGTTTATAATGCAAATTAGAACATTGAAATGTGGAGCACTCCATTGTAGACAATGGAGTGCTCCATGCTTCTACGGGCCGGTAAAGGCCCGCAGAGCAACATTCCAATGTTTTACAAAAGCCACTCGAAGCTCGAGGGGATTTAAATCCCCTCGAGCTTCGAGAAGCCTTTGTTTAATTTATTAGAACATTCTGCCCTCTAGTGGCAGAATGTTCTAATAGCCTTATAGCCCTTCGTAGCAGGGCTATACCGCTATTAAAGTCCCGCTGCTTTTGTTAAAGTCCCTCGCCTTCGGCTCGGGCCTTTAACGCTGCCGCGGGCCTTTAATAGCCGGTATAGCCCGCTACGGCGGGCTATAAGGCTGTATTATAAAATGTCACTCTTTTCTGAGAACAGTAGTGATAGCCTGTTGTACACCAGTCACATATGACTCATTTTCTTTTAGATGTATTTTGTTCCACTGTTATGTTAAAAAAACAAAATATAAATAAAAGAAAATAGTCTTGAAAATGGAAATTCAAATAGATTGTGACATGTATAATACCTAAACATACTATATAATTATGCACAGTATGTAAAATTGGACACCCTAATGCATTACTCATTCTCATTTCTCATTGAATAACTTTATTCGGTTGTTTACTTAAAAACCATCAAATTATGCAAATAAATTCAAGATTCTATAGTTAAAAACACTTAAAACAAGATAAAATTCATGGGCTACATCTAAAATGTATGGTAAAGAAAACAGAGATAAAACGTTACAACCATTAAAACAAGCAGCCATCCTGTTGACTGCCATGCAATTAGGATGCACACCACTTGGGAGGCTTTGGAGTAAAAATCTTGTATACAATGCCCAGTTCATTTGTCCTGATAACCAACATTTCATATTCACAAAAATGAATTCTGATAATAGCAGTCAGCACAGTCTAGGATAAAAACTTCTGTCGATTGATCCATAAGGAGAATAAAAAACGACTGACTGCAAAAACTATTGGTCCTGTAGTATCTGTTGTCAGAATTCTATAGGTAGCCTGATGTTGCTTTACTCCAATGTTTAAGCAGATCGGTCATATCCCCCCCCCTGCGGTTTGTTTGATATCTATACAGAAAAAGAGTATATGTTCTTCTGTCTCGGGCAGGGCATAGTTCTAATGATAGTCCAACAGCCTGATTGCTAGGGAACTATAATAAGAGGTTGCAGTACCTAAATCTAGCATAACGACTTTGGGCAAGAGGTGGTGTAATTTGGTCCAGAAAAGGTTCAAACTAGGGCATGACTTGGTGCTTAAAAACTGTGATGTTAACTGACCACTTGCTGATCTGGTGACGTAGCGCACTCCTACAGCCACCCAATAGCTAGTCTTGAGTCTTAATAGGTGGTCTATAGTTGCCCTGTCTGGGTTATCCCATAATTCTGACATACCAAGTGATTTATACCAACTTGCAACATGTTTAAACCAGGGTAGACTTTTGGTGCCACTAATCATCAGAACCTCCTTCAGGGAATTACAGTAATCAGAATGCTGTGGAGTTGTCCACAAGCGTAGCCAGTATGTTAAGGGTTTCAATGAGACCATGCCACCAATTCTTTTTGTCCCTAGGTCAAAACATAATGGGATCAGAGGGGTAGTGATACTGAAATAAGGGAATCAAGCAAAGATGTTTTCTGATATCGTCAGTTTGTGTTAATGTACCCCCATATCTCTGCTCCATACAGAGATCCGCTCCTGGCTTTTGCTCGATACACTTCTAGTGCTGGAGTCATCGATCGGCTATAAAACTGCCTGTAGTATCTCAGTATTGATTTTGACCTGTGACAAAGGGTAAAATAGCTATTTTCCAGTTGTCGCTCCCAGCCAAGTGTGTCGCTTAGTCTTATCCCCAGGTAGTCAAAAAGCTTCACATGCTCAGTGGTTCAAGTGCAATCCTGACCCCTCGTGATTTCCCCTCAGCTTTTCCAAACGCCATGAATTTGGTTTTGGCAACGTTAAGTTCCAGACTCCTGTTCTCACAGAAATTTAAAAACATATCCACCAACATTTGTAAGCCCATTGGGGTTGTGGCAATAACTAAAGAATCGACTGCAAAGAGCAGGATTGGGACTTGCGTGCCATTCATGACAGGAGAGTCATTCCTACAGTCCACATTGTTAATAAACAGGGAAAATAGTGTAGGAGCGAGCACGCACCCCTGGCGCACCCCACGCTGTATGGATATTCTGTCAGTTAATTCCACATTTGTTCCCCATCTGACCTGGGCATAATTACCCTCGTGAAGTCTATGTAAAATTGGACACCCTGATGCATTACTCATTTAACCCCTTAGCTACCCCCCTCCCCCCCCCCACCCACACACACACACCTGTGGGGTAGTTTGCGCTTAGGCTCCCATAAGATATCCATGCCAAATTTGCATCATTTTTCCCAATATCCTGGGGATTCTAAAGATACCCTAGGTTTGTGGATTCCCTTGGTGGGGACTGAGAAATTAGATAACAATACAGCTAAATTTGGGTGGTTTTCGTAAAAATTGAAAAACTGCTGCAGAAGAAAGTGTCTGTTTTTTCCCTGCTAATGGTATCAACAAAGGGTTTGCGTTGCTAAAATCACTGTCCTCCCAGCTTTCAGGAACAGGCAGATTTATGTCAGAAAACCACATTTTTCTACACCCTTTTGGTATTTAACTGGGACATAGCCTATTTTTCTGATTTTTTTATTTTATTTTTTTATGCTGTCAACCTCCTTCCAGTTAGTGGTAGAAATGGGTGTGAAACTAATGGTGGGTCCTGGACAGATGTACATTTCTAAAAAGTAGACAAAATTCTGAATTCAGCAAGGTGTCATTTGTCTAGATCCTTCAAGGTTTTCCTATAGAAAGTAACAGTAACAGTATAAGAACCACAAGTGACCTAGACACAAGGCCTAGAGCCCGTAGAAGTGCTTGGATCACAAGGAACCACCCAAGGCAGTGACACA
This sequence comes from Triturus cristatus, assembly GCF_964204655.1. Lineage (NCBI taxonomy): Eukaryota > Metazoa > Chordata > Amphibia > Caudata > Salamandridae > Triturus > Triturus cristatus. Next base: position 16,052,571 of record NC_140586.1, read on the forward strand.
GGGGACCCACGGAGGACGCGTGCAGTGTGAGAACACAGCCGCGAATCGCCGTTAACTTATATGGGGAAAGTCGCAGTTGGAAATTAAGAGTTTAAGGACACTCAGAGGATGACTATGAGCAAACCCTTTTGGACTTAGAGGTGGCTAGGGCCAACACCCACGGGAGCACCAGAGTACTCGAGTTACCTCACCCAGGGAAGCCGGGTGCATAAGTGTCTTTTGGTGTCGGGTCGCATCGCTGTTTTTAATGGAAGCTGCTCAAGAAGTGCTGCTGCCGTGAAGAGGAGAAGTGTCCGGAGAGATCCAAGCCTGGATCTAGGATTGAAGGAACCTGAAAGCAGAGGGGACAGAGTCTAGGTCACTTACCAGTGACCAAGGGCACGATAGACCAATGCCCACAGATGTCGGGTGCTTCAGGTGAGTTGACGGGTGTCTTGACTCTTCAGCCACGAGGTCCAGGAGGCGTCGACGATGACCAGGAGCTGGATTCGAGCTGTCCCACGAAGTCTGTCGAGTGCTGTGGTGTCGGTGACCAGATTGGACCCAACAAGCCTTGGCAACGGCAAGTCACTTGGAAACAGAGCAAGGTCGTCGGTGCAGACCAGCACGGTCTGGGGGACTCACCCAGCGAGGGTAAGTCGGGGCACATCTGGAGCAACCAGGAAAGCCCCATCAGAAGAGGAGTCGCCTTCTTGGGGACCCACTAACCAATGGGCTAGCGATCACGAAGGAGCCTTGAGCGGTCGCACTTGAAACAGGCCCACGGGTCACTCGTGGAGTGGAGGCCAGAGATCTTCGGTGCAGGAGGTGCTCAAGGCTGGGGCTACTCGGAGCCCAATGCACAACTTCAAGGAGGACCAGGAAGATGATGGATCAGCAAAAGATCACGGTGTCCAGGGGTCACGGTTCCACGTCACCCACGATAGCCACAGGCCTCAGCTTAGCTTTGGACTCGGGGTAGCCTTGGGGAAGTCTGGAAATCCACCTCTGGGGATACAGAGACCTCGACGTCCGGCAGGAGCTTCAGAATTGCAGACCGGACAGTTGCTTCTTTGGTCCTTGCCAAGCAGGGGAGTCACTCCTTGACCCCAAGGGAGATTTCTTCCATCTTCTAGTCGAAATAGATAGTCAAAGGTCCAGGATATATGTTGCAGAGTTTCGTCCAGGGTAATCTAAAGTCTCATGGACTGGGTTCCCATACTTATACAATGTTTGGGGGTTGGACATACTCTAAGGACCCACCTATGGGAGGGTTTGGAAAGAGGGGTGGTTACACCCATTTCCTTTCTCCAGTTTCGCGCCAGAGCAGGGGCAGGTAGCCCCTGCAACCGGTTTGAACTGGACTATGCACAGGTACACCAAGTGTGCCCCCAGTGCAGGACTTCAAAGCACTAGAGAGTGCTCCCGCCCAGCCCCAATACACATCTGCCTGTCTGGGGAGGTGATTACACCTCCCTGGGACAGGAAATCTATTGTCCAGGCCTCCCCTGCTGGAGTTTCGGTCAGCAGCAGGAAGCCAGGGCTTTAGAAAGTTTTTACCGGGTAGAACAGTGTGAACATGTCTCTCCCTCTAAAAGAGTGGAATGCTACCCCTGCTGCCAGAACTGCAAGGGGGGGGGGGGGGGGGGTGTATCCAAAGCGTTTGACACCAAACACGACATATTTCCGTGCAGCCATTCCAAAGTTAGCGTTTACCGCAAGGTTTTAATGCACTTATGGTCAGGCTGCACCACAAACAGCTTCAGAGGAGGTACTCCGAACGCTACAGAGGGGCTCTGCTCATGCAGGGGCACCCTCTCACATAAAAACCAATCACTCTGCCTTCATTGTTAAGGCCTGCCATAGGAGTGACTTATAGATTTTATATGTGTGTGCAATGGTAGTGATATAGGTAGCCTATACCACAGTAAGGGGTGCATGCACCACCTTACCCAGGCTGCAGTAGCAGACCTGTGGTGTCATTTAGTAGTAGTAGTAGTAGTATACTTTATTTGATATAAACATATCCTTAAAAGAACACCTCAAAATTACGACAGCAATACACATTTTTAAAAACTTCAAATTGCAATAAAAGCTTCACTGATATATCAATGATAAAAGGAATTAGTGTGCAAAATGCAATGACAAGCATAACGTTTAAAATACATTTGGTTTCAAGTGTTTGACAACAACCGTAAATGCAATCCAATATTTCATAAAATGACAACCGATTGTGCAAGCGTCAGTCAGATAAAAGTAGTGTTAGCAGCATTTGAAAAATTACACGATGAAATGAAATAGCCCTTAAAGAAAGCATAAAAACATACCAAACCATTACTGCTTAAGAGTGCGGTAAGCATATCGTAAAAAAGTTGTAAAAGCAATATTTAGACCTGTGTTTTCTGGCGTTAAAGCTGCAATAATTGCTTGTCTAAACGATCGGATTCCCAGCCTATTCCACTCAATTTTCAATTTGCGTCTACGTTGTGACATAAAAGATGGACAAAGACATACTATATGCTCCAGGGTTTCAGGAGACATACCGCACCCTCTGCACATTACATCCTCTGACAAACGGCGCCAGACGGGCAGATCTTTTAGAAATTGCCAATCGCCCAGTCTGGCAGCCATAAAGCTGGTTTTTAGATGCAAGGAGTAAGTGCAAGATAGGTAGGATGCGGGGGATAACCGACCATACGATGTCATTGTGGCCCAAGCATGTCTGCGTTTGGCAAATTGGGCTTTATCAATGATCAGGGACCTCATTCGAGTGCATTTCTTAATGCTAGTTTTAAATACTGATTTACTGGGGTTGAGGTCCCATAGTGCACCTGCAGACATTTCTTGGATCGAATCCTTAAAAAGACGACTGTAAGAGCCGCGTGGATTTAAGGACTCCAATGAGCCTGTGTTTGCTTGTCTCAATTTGTGGCACAGGTTTAAATACATTCCCGTGGTTGAAATTTCATAGTTTAATAGACCCAATTCGAGTCTGATCTGTGCAGCAGAGGCTGATTTGGGCAAGTGGAGGATTTTTTTGTAGTGTTTCATCACATGTTGGTTAAAAGAGGAGTTTAATTTCCCCCTAAAAATCTCAACACCATAAGTCAGTGTAGGCCCTATTTTTGCTCTCATAACTTCCAGTAATGGGAACAAGCTTGGGCCAGCCAAATTTCCTGAGAGCTTGCAAAAATTCACCTGTAGGTTCATGGCTTTTACTGAAATGACCTTACGATGTTTGTTGAAGTTGCCCCTGGAGTCAAAATTGACCCCAAGATATTTGTAAGTGTTTCCTATTGTGAGACTAGAGTTGTTAAACAGCCAACCTCCTCCACGGTAAAGTTTTCTACCAAAAGTGACCACTTGGGTTTTCTTTAGATTAACCTCTAACCCATTCATGGTGGTGTAGATTTCTAATTTGTTTAGTAGCCTTTGCAGCCCTACCCGTGTCAAACTGAAGAGGACCAGGTCATCGGCATATAAAAGATTGCTTATCGGTACACCTCCCATCTTAGGCGAATGGCTGTTTGTTTCTTCGAGGGAGGATGGCAGATCAGCTAGGAAGAAATTGAAAAGAAGGGGGGACAGCACACATCCCTGTTTGACCCCTCTAGTTGTCTTGATTTTCCGAGAGAGATGTGTGCCAGTCCCCAACTTCACCTGTACCCACGTGCCCGAATGAAGTTGGATGATCGCATCCAGAAGGTTGTCTGGAATCCCCCATTTTTTTAGCTTCTCCCATAGAGCAGCCCTTGGTACCCGATCAAATGCAGCTTTAAAATCTATAAAACAACAAAAAACCATCCTGGATGTGACTAAAGCTTTGTCGACAATAATAGACAGCGACAGTAAATTGGTCATAGTACCGGATTTAGCAGTGAAGCCAGTTTGGGTCATTGGAATCAAATTGTTCTGCTCTACCCAATGTCTCAGTTCCTCCAATAGTGTTCCTGCAAAAAACTTGGCTTCAATATCTAACAGAGCTATTAGTCTGTAGTTATTTGGAGAGGCATGGGAGCCAGACTTGTAGATCGGATGGAGTATTGCCCCTCGCCATGAATCCGGTATGGTTGAACTTGTCAGTGCACAGTTGAAAAGATTGGTTAGGTATCTCGACCATAGGTCAATGTTTGTTTTAAACAAGGACTGTGGTAGGCCATTTGGACCCGGAGCGCCATCAGATCTTGCTTTTAGTAGTACTTTGGTGACCATTTCTTGGGTGACTTGTAGGTCTTCACTTCGTGGGTCCAAGCAGGCCATGGAGCTACTCCTGATCGATTGTGGGTTGTGCGGCCCTAAAATGGTCAGTCAGATAGGCAGACCAAACAGCTTCTGCAATATTTGCTGACCCAGGTCTAGAGGAGCTAGAATTTTGGCGGTTAATTAGGGCCCAGAATCTTTTAGAGTTGCAGCTTTTGCTCTCCCATAAAAGTTTGCACCAAAATTGGGCTAGGTGGCGCCGTTTATCGGTTCGTATTGCCTCCCTGAGTAATTTTTGGTTGGCTTTATACCCATTCAAGAACTCGTTGTTTCCTGGGGACGTCTTGAGAATCCGCAGAGTTTTGTCTCTAGATTTCTTCAATGCCCTTGTTTGACTGGAAATTTAAAACTGGCGGCTGAAATGAGCCTTGTGAGCATGGTTTTTTTTTTTTTTTTTTTCCTCATTTGCCTTACCCCACATAGGATGTCCCGTTGAACCAGCTGTTTTGTTTGCAGCACCTCAGCCGAAGACATTCTGATTACCCGAGGGAGGATCGTGGGTACAAGATTTTTGCTCCATCAAGGATATTTCGTATCCTGCCGGACCATAGTTCTGGGAGGCCCTTTTGTTATTAGTCCGAGGAGAAATACAGGCATAATCATAGGACCCGGGGGAAAAAAGAAAAAAAAAAAAAACACACCCCGGACTCCTATCTCCATGACCTCAGTAAATCCCAAAAAGCCAAATTTTTCTTGTTACAGGATCTAGCCATATCCACTTAAGACACTTCATACAACGATGTCAACCATTCTGAGTGAGTCGGTGGTGAGGCCTCAACCCAGTATTTGCATATTTGTCTTCTAGCGATAAGAATCGCATTGAAAAGTAAAGATCTTGCAGGCCCCCTAATGGTGTCGACCAAGCCAAAAATAATTAGGGGTAAACTGATGGTCAGAGGAACCCTAAGAATGGATTCCATTGATGAAAAAACTTCACCCCAGAATTTCTGTAACAGAGGGCAGTCTTTAAACATATGTATGTCCGATGCCGCGAGGAGGCCACATTTATTGCATGCTTTATCGGGCTGGTATTTTGATAGCCTGAGAGGAGAAAGGTAAGCTCTATGGGCTGTAAAAATGTGATTACGTCTAAGCCAAGCATGTTTAACAATTCTGAAGAGTATATTAAATGAATCCCTCCAAATCGGGTCACATTGCATGCTCATCTGCTGCCCCCATAGATCATCTGCTAGTTTAAACTCGCCATCTACTTCCTCTACTATTGCCCAATACCAGAAAGAGACCTCCCTTCTTACTCTAGGCTTTGAGACCAGTTGCTCCTCTAGATTACTCTCCCTTCCTAAAGGCCTGGTGCTCTTAGCCTGTGATTGTGCCCAGCTACTCAGTTGGATCTACTTAAATTTTGAGAGTCCGGGCCCAACCATCCAATAGAGCACATCCCAAGGAGGGAGGGCAGCACCGTCCAGTAGGTCTCCCCACGTCAGGAACCCTGCATCTCTTAAAGGCATACTCAAGCTATCACGGAGGCATGCAGGAGTGCCGGGGGAATCCCATATTGGGGCCTTTCTTGAAAAGTAGCCCAGCCCTATTCTCCTTCTTATTGCTATCCAGCTACTAGCTAATGACCGGAGGATTTTTAATTTAATTTTTTTAAAGAATTTATGGTCTCCGAATTTAAACAAAAAGCCATCTTCTGACACATCTGAGCCCCTCAGCATGGCCCGGAACAGGTGTCCCTCTGTAGTGCTAGTGGGTGTCTTCAACAGCATACGAGAATGAGACAACTGAAATGCCCATTCGTAATATTGGAGGTCGGGCATAGCCAGGCCCCCCTTCTCCCTTTTCCGCCTGAGCTTCTTCCATGCTATCCTTGTAACCTTATGCTTCCAGATGAATGAATTTAATTCTCCTTGACATTTTGCCAGTTGTTTCATATCAAAGGCCAGTGGGATAGCACCGAAGAGAAACAAAATCCTGGGGAGAATAGACATTTTGACCCGGTTAATCCTACCCAAAATTGATAAAGGAAGATGCACCCATGAGTTCAACTGAATTTGACATTCTCTAAAAAAAAAATTAAGGTTATATTCTGGGATCTTTTCCACTTCCGAAGTTATTCTAATTCTTAGGTATCTCATGTTAGGGACGATATGATGATACGTAGTTTCCATGTTCCAAACCATGATCTCAGTTTTACTTGGGTTAATCTCGTAACCCGAGATCAAGCCAAACTCTGCTGCACGTGTGATGATCGAGTTAAAGGCACTGTCAAGATCTGCTGTAAAAATAAATATATAATCTGCATACAGTGCCACTCTCCTTTCCCACTCTCCTAGTTTAAAAGGGATGATATTATGATCTTCTCTTAAGACCTGTGCAAAGGGTTCTATATATAAATTAAACAGGAGAGGGGAAATGGGGCAGCCCTGTCGCGTTCCTCTGGTGATGGTAAAAGGATCTGTCAGAGCCCCATTAACAAGTAATCTAGCACTCGGAGCTTTATACAATAGTTCGATTGCCCGGCAGAAGCCGGCTCCCAAGTTAAACTTTCTCATCACTTCCAAGAGGTATGGCCAATAGACCCGATCAAAGGCCTTTGTTGCGTCTAATGTTAAAACTGCCAAGGGAAGCGAAAAAGAAGATGCGATGTCGATAGCACCTATTAGATCATAAGTAAGATCTGTTAATTGTCTCCCTTGGATAAAGCCCTTCTGATCTTGATGGATAATCTTGTCCACTACGCCCACTAACCTTTTTGAGAGGATGGCGGTAAAGATTTTATAATCAAAATTGAGGAGTGATATGGGGCGATAAGAACCACAGTCAGTAATAGATTTTCCTGGTTTTAATATTAGAACGACTGTCGCTTCACTCCAAGACCCCGTAGGGTCATCTCCATCGACCAATATGCTGTTAAAAAGTCGAGATAGCACAGGAATTATAGGTTCTTTAAGACTGCGATATAACTCAGCTGGAAGGCCGTCAGGCCCTGTCGCCTTGCCTTCTTGCCAGTCTGATTTCGTCTTCAGTAATTTCACTATCCAAAAGATCATGCTGTTCCCTCGAGAGACTTGGTAGTTTAGTTTTATCCAACCAATTACGTCTTCTCGCAGGGTCCTCAATGGTGTTGTTGGTGTATACCTTCTGAAAAAATTCTCGAAAAGCCGCCCGATGTCTAGATTAGACAAACGAGGTAGACTTTCTCCATCCACCACTATCTGCTTAATATGGTTCGGACCTGATCAGATCTTATTTTCCACGCAAGCAATTTACCAGCACTTTCCCCAAATTCAAAATCGGAGATTTTGCTCTCTCCAACTGTAACAACCTACCTCTAAGGGCACTGTCTCAGGTGACGGGGGAAACATGGCGTCCGCTAGCTGAGCGCACGTCTCTGCTTTGCGTTCCTCCCTAACCTACTCAGCGAGAATACACATCCTGCCATTGTCTGGGTGAATGAAGATTTTTGAGGAATAGAGGCCTTTTACTTACGCCGAGAGGCTTTCTGGATGAATCCCGGTCTCCCCTGCCCTCTGTTTTTGCCGCGCTGGGACAGAGCCGCCCTGGAGCTGCGACGCGGTCGCAGAGCGGCGGCTCGCGGTCACCTCCGGGAGAACTCAGGCAGCGTCAGCACAAGGGGGATTGGAGCTTACCTCCTGCAGAGTGACGCCAAGGAATCTAAAGACGGTAAGGTTGCTGTCTCTGTTACATCCAAAGTGGACAATAGCGAAGACAATAACGAAGACCAGGGGCGTGATTCTGTGGCCGGTAAGAAACTTCTTCATTCCTCATTAGAGAGATCTAGTCTGTCTTTTTCTACTTGGGTGAAGAAAGCCGGTCAGGCCGAAATTACCCTGAAAAAGACACAGCAAAGTTTATGCAGTGCAGGGGGCAAAAGGAAGGAAAAGAGTAAGGTGAAAACCCAGGAGAAGTTCGCTGGATTGGGTTTCCTGGGACTTGGAAGAGGAGGTAGGGGGTCAGAAGATCTCCCTCGCTATACCAGATCCGGGCAAGAAAAAGGGGAAGCAAACTGCTTTGTCTCAGGTGGAGCAGATATCTCAGAATCCTCACAACACTTCAGCGAAGGGGAGGAGAGCAAAAGAGTCAAGTAAGAAGAGCTCTGCTAAGGCCCCTTCTAAATCCACTACTGTTAAAGTTACCCCTTCTTTCCGCTCCTTTTTCAGGGTTCAGCCCCAGATATTAAATATTACAAGCCAAGAGGCTCCTCTCGAGCTGTGCTGTACTTCCACCTTGGGGGGGGAGCTAAGAGCTCTGCCCTTTTCACCATCCAGGACGGAGAATTCCGATACACCTGCTAACTCTAATAGGGGGGAATCCAGTACATCTGATACCGCCATTCTGCCTACCATGTCTACCCCTGTTTCTTCTGCCACTTTCAATGCCTTAGAAGCCAACAATATTATAGACTCTACAATGACTCAGGCTATATCCCCTATGATAGCACCTGCCGCTCCTAATAATATGATTTCTACCCCGGTTGATATTGCACCCACTTTTGTTTCTTTGGAAGCAGCACACAACCAGGATGTAATCCAGGTTGTAACTCTGACCGACTCTGAGAAGGGAGGAGCAGCAGGAGTGGGGGTTCAATCAATAGAGGCCCTCTTTATCTCATTGAAAAACGACATTAAGCAAGGGTTTGCGGTCTCCTCAGAGAACCAGGCTGAGATAAGAGCTGCATGTGATGCCCTAGAAAAGAAAGTGGATTTTTTGAATGCGAGGACTGATAATCTGGAGGGCTCTGTTGAGCTTCTTAAGGCTAATCTAGGGGTTGCAGAGAATAAAATTCAGGCTTTACGTAGAGACGGAGAGGCCCTGAGGGAGAGAGTGGAGTCACTCGAAAATAATTCACGACGGAATAACTTACGCCTCTTAAAGATTCCGGAGGGGAAGGAGGGGAGTGACCTAAAGGCGTATATCGTGGCTATGCTTAAAGACTCTCTCAATCTCGAAGAGTCACTGGAGTTCCTTGGAAACGATATCCAGAGGATCCATAGGGATCCATTTCGATTGAATCCCGGGAGAATGAAACCAAGGAAAATCCTCATAAACTTCCTCACATATTCACTGAAGGAGAAGATCCTGAACCTGGCTCTTAAGGCGAAGTCATTAAAAGGTGCGGATTTCTCGTATGAGGTGCGTTCAGATCTATCCAAAGCAACTTTGGAGCGTCAGTGGGAGCCTTGTGAGCATGTTGTCTAGATGGAAAACGGCTTGTCAATTGGGAACAGAAGGACGACCACGTGCCAGTGGAGAAGACCGCTGCGTCAGTGCTTTCTGTTATAAATACCAAACATGCTTCCATGATATTTGGGCTGATGTCGTCATTCCATCTTAACCGTTTTAGGTTTTCTGTATAAATTCCTGGGCATGTCCTTGAAGCAGGTTTATGGTACTCTGGCTGTATATTTAGGGTGACGACTTGGGGACGGTGGTCACTTTCTGATCAAGGAAGAATGCTATAGTTGCTCAGGTGATGGAACAGCGCTAAATTACAAATAGTGTAATCTGTGGTGTCATTTTGGAGTGCTTCCCAGGGGTGGCATAATACATGCTTCAGCCCCTGGTATGCCTCTGAAGTACCTATGCCCTAGGTACATAGTATACCATTTACTAGGGGCTTATAAGGCACTCCAGAATCCAATTAGAAATGTACCTAATGTACATGGAAACCATTTTAGAGAGGAAGCAGCTAGGCTGGAGTCCTGATTAGCAGGCCCACAACCAGACTAAGGTAGAAAAACAGTGAAACACCAGCAAAAAGTGGGGGTACCCATGTGAAGCAGATCCTACTCTCCTACAGGTCTTTAACCTATCATCAATAAGGGGTTGTTTGGAATGGTGCAAGGTGCCCGCTATAATTAGTGGACAGCATATACCAGGCCAACTTCTCACATGGGGCACTCTGGAAGCAGCACTGACTAGCTGGGAATTCTTGATTGAGGTTCGGGACCCTCCATTGCCGAGCTGTGGGCGGGCAAAGTGCTGCAGGGAGCGGCCATGAGTAAAGCTGCACCGGGCCCTGTGACGCAAAGACGCAAGTCGGTGTGACTGCCAACGATAGGGAGTGGCACAGTGGAGCAGCGTCGCCATCCATCCAGATGCCTCAATAGCAGCTGGTGGAGGCATCAGAAGCGGCATTAGCAGATCCGGCCCTGATTGTGACACACCGCCAGGACGGGGCCACGCGGAGAGGACAGATTAGCGGAGGACAGCAGAGGCCCGGGAGACCAGATGAGCGGTGTGTGCTGGGGAAGCTCCCCCCCCCCCCCCCCCGGATCTGTGACAAGCACGGCCCGACCCGGAGGGGCCAAGAGAGGTGAGTGGGAACTGCCGGGTGTAGACACCGCCGGGAGTTTAGGCGGGAGCTCGTTAAACCACAGCAGTGCGCCGTCTAGGACAGGGAGGTGAGGATACACCCGCGGAAGCAGCCCAGCGAGCTGAGGCTCCAAGCAGCAGCGTGGGACACGCCTGAATTACTTACACCCTCGAAACTGACACTGCTTCTTCCCGGCTACAATCGGCCCACAGGAATCGAGAGGGCGGCCATGAGAGCCTCGTCCACAACGCCGCAGTGCTTGTATGTATTTCTTAATGTTTCTATACCCAAAATCCCTTATAAACATCAAAGTATGTCTGAAAAACACATTTACCGGGGCGTGGCCAAGATGGCGACCAAGTAGGACGTGCCTGCTCGTCGCTCCGGCTCTGATTCCGGGTCCCGGCCTAAGCCTTGAGTAGATGAGTCATTAGACCAGCTCCTGTGCCTCTAGGGCACGTCAGAAGCAGCACTGACTAGCTGGAAATCCTTGATTGAGGTTCAGGACCCTCCATCGTCGAGCTGTGGGCGGGCAAAGTGCTGCAGGGAGCGGCCATGAGTAAAGCTGCACCGGGCCCTGTGAAGCAGCAGACGCAAGTCTGTGTGACTGCCAACGATAGAGAGTGGCACAGTGGCGCAGCGCCGCCGTCCCTATAGACGCCTCGATAACTGGTGGAGGCATCTGAAGCGGCAATAGCAGATCCGGCCCCGATTGTGACAGCTGCCAGGAAGGAGCTGCGCGGAGAGGACAGATTAGCGGAGGACATCAGAGGCCCAGGAGTCAAGATGAGCGGTGTACACTGGGGGAGCTCGTTAAGCCACAGCAGAGCGCCGTCTAGGACAGGGATGCGAGCATACACCAGCGTTGGAAATGAGAGAAGGAGACTGTCTCCGCAACACGATGTAGACTGCTGAAGGCCCAAGAGAAGCGGTCTTCTTCCCCCACTGGTGTATAGGCCCAGGGACAAGTAGCGTCCCCTTCACACAAAGGCTGGTGGAACTGGGCGAGCGGCTGAACGATGCCTCTGGCTCCTGGTATACAAGAAGCCAGCACTCCGAGAACCTGAACTCTGCTTCTGGTAGCGAACAGGAGGGAGCAAACGACAGAGGGGCAGTCAAGAGTGGCAGAATCTCTGCACAAGGGAGCTTTTGGACCTCTACAGAGGGAAAGGATTATGGTCGCCTTATAGCATATTTATCCCCAAGTTGAAGGCCCCAAGCAAAAGGTCACTGCCGCGACACCAGGAGAGCCGGATCTTCCCGGGGCATAGCAGCAAGGGCAAGTGCCCCTGGTTCAGTCCTAGGCGGGGTGGGCTGCCGAGCTCCCAGAGAACTGATCATGGCAACTACAAAAGGAGAGAAAAAGGACAGATCGGTCAGGGAAATGCTGCTCAAAACACCAGCCCCAAATACATAGGGGAACACTGAAGTGATGGACCACAGAGACAACGAGGCCCCACTTACCCATACTTCCTTCGAGACCTTGTTTGCTTCACTCGGAGACGATTTTAAGCAGATGAAGACGGAGATCATGCAGGAAGTCAAGGAGGTGAGGAAAGATGTGGACTCTATGGGAGACAGGGTTGACGCCCTGGAGGCTCAAAATACAAGCAGGGACGAAGAGATTGAACTACTACAGCAAGAGGTACTTCGCATGAGGGATCAGCACCCAGACCTCCAGGCCCATGCAGAGGACCTGGAGAACCGGTCTCAGCGCAAAAACATCCGCATACGCAATATCCCTCAGGGGCGGAAGGCCAGAATATCGCAGAGTACATGAAAGGCCTCTTTAGATCTAGCCTTGGTGCCTCAGGGGATTTGAAGATCAAGCTAGATAGTACACACAGTGTGGGTCCTGTAAGACCCTCTCCTGCTCCCCCCCGGATATCCTAACTTGTGTTCACGATTTCCAATAGAAAGAGAGAATGCTACAAAAAGCTAGAGACTGAGACACACTACAATACCAGGGGCACTGACCTCTCCTATTCCAAGACCTGGAAGCATCCACCCTCCAAAAACGACCTATCACTACTCACCTCCGGGACAGCAAAATCCCGTACTCCCTGGGGCACCCATTCCGTCTTATATTCCTCCTAAATGGGAACACCCACCAAGTCCATTCAGTCAAAGAAGCTTGCCAATTACTGAACATCTCGGAAGATTTGGAGTCTGTGAGAAGTTGGCCTGGCATATGCTGGTCACTAGTTATAGTGTCCACCTTGCACCAGTCCAATTCGACTCTTATGGTAGATAGGTTTAAGGCAACCTTTTAAAGAAAGCTATCCTAGTGGTAGCTGTGGAGAGCAGCCTTCAGGCTAAGTCTCTGAGGAATGTAAAGCAGCTTGTTTTACCTTATCTCTTGAATTACCAAATGAAAGGACACCACACAGCTATATATATCAAATATATATGTATTTATTACTAGACACACTCTACTTATCTCTTTATGAGATGAGAAGTCAGGAACATATGCAAATATCAACGTTTCACAATAAGTTAAGCACAATTCTGGCTGGGGCCCTAGGGGCGTACCAGACCATATACTAAAAAAGTTGTTTAGAAATGTCGACTCGCAAGGCGACAAGGCCTAGGGCCTGTAGAATCGCTGGGGCCTCACTAATCCACCCAAGGCAGGTAAGTAAGGGACCCACGGGAGACGTGTGCAGTGTGAGAACACAGCCGCGGGTTCCCTATTGATTTCAATGGAACAAGTCGCGGTTGGATTTTTAAAGTTTTAGGGTAATTCTAGAGAGTCTACAAGCAAGCCACTTACAAGGTAAGTAGTTCGAGGGCCAACACCCACAGGAGCACCGGAGTGCACGAATTACCTCACCCAGGGAAGCCGGGTGCATAGGTGTCTTTTGGTGTCGGGTCGCGTCGTCGTTTTCATTGGAAGCCGAAGAAGTTTTGCTGCTGGTGAAGACTGGAGAAGTGTCCGGTGGAATCCAAGGCTGGATTCAAGATGAAGACCTGAAAGCAGAAGGGACAGTGTTCACAGTCACTTGCCAGTGACCCGAGGCCAGGAAGATGGATGCCGACGGAAGTCGGTGATTTCAGGTGATCAAGGGTGTTTTGCCTCTTCAGCCACGAAGTCCAGGAGGCGTCGACAACGACCAGGAGCTGGATTCGGAGTATCCCACGAAGTCTGCAGCTTACTGAGGTGTCGGCAACCTGATTGGAGCCAACAAGCCTTAGCAACAGCAAGTCTCGTGGAAAGTGAAGAAAGTCAGCGGTGCAGACCAGCAAGGTCTGAAGGACTCACCCAGCGAGGGTAAGTCAGGGCAGGCCAGGAGCAACCAGGGGAGCCCTTTGTTTTGATGAGAAAGTCTTCAGGGGACCCACAAGCCAGCCAGCAAGGGATCGCAAAGACACCTCGTGAGGATTCGCTTCACAGGAGCCCACGGTCATTCGGGACTAGGTAGGCCTCTGATTTTCGAGGGAAATCCTGCTGGAGGCTTGGACCACACGTGGTACAAAGCAAAAGTTCATAGAGCATCGTGAAGGGGTTGCACTCGACAATAGTGCACGGTACCCGGGTATTGCTGTTCCTCGTCACTCGTGGGGTCCACTCACCTCAGCTCTGCTGGGGACTCACAATGGCCGCTGAGAAGTCAGGAAATCCACTTCCGGGGCTGCAGGGACTTCGGACTCCAGCGGGAGCGGGAAAGTTTGCGACCGTTGATCCAAGTTTTTGGTGCCTGCCAAGCAGGGGAGTCACTCCTTGACTCCAAGGGAGATTCTTCAGTCTTCCAAAGGTAGTGGAACGTCGAAGGTCCAGGATTCTTCTTGTAGAGCGGCGTCCAGGGATATCTGATTTGCAATGGCAAGGTTTCCCTATCTTATACTAAAGGAGAGGGAGGGACTAGCTCTATGACCACTCCTATGGGAGGGTCTGGGGAGTGGGTGGTTACACCCACTTCCCTTTGTCCAGTTTTGCGCCAGAGCAGGGACAGGTATCCCCTGAACCGGTTTGAGCTGGCATATGCACAGAGGAGCCTACTGCTCCCCCAGTGCAGGACTTCAAAGCACTCTAGGAGTGCACCCACCCAGTCCCAATTCACTAAATCCTGTCTGAAAGGTGGTTACACCTCCCTGTGACAGGATGCCTATTGTTAGGCCTCCTCCACTGCGAGTTTCAGTCAGCAGCAGGAGGGCAGCCCAGTGTCTGTGCTGGTGGCATCCATTTTGTGATGCCAGGGCTCTTTCAGATTTCTACAGTGTTTCCACAGTAGGTACATGCCTTCCCCTCTAGAAGGGTGGGATCATACTCCCACACCAGTAACTGGTGTGGGGGTATGATTCCAATTTGTTTGACACCAAACACAACATGTTTTGATACAGTCATTCCAAAGTTAGCATTTACCGCTAGGTTATAATGCACTTAAGAGTATATGGTTTAACCGCATCCACAAACAGCCACAGAGAATAGACTCTGCCAGCTGCAGAGGGGCCCTTCTCATGCAGAGGCACCCCCTCACATTGTAAACAAAGGACCCTGCCCTCAGGATTGATAGGGCCTGCCTTAGGGGTGACTGATAGGTTTATATGTGTGTGTAAGGTGAGATATAGGGGACCTATACCTCAGTGAGGAGTGCTAACACTACTTCACCCAGGCTGCAGTAGCCGGCCTGAGGTGTCAGATTTAGTCTGCTTCCCAGGCGTGGCATAATACATGCTCCAGCCCCTGGTAGGCCTGTGAAGTACCTATGCCCTTGGTACCTAAGGTACCATATACTAGGGGCTCATAAGGTACCACAGTATCCAATCACTAGTGCATCTAATATGCACTCAATGTTGTTTAGAGAGAACAGAGAGGCTGGGGCCCTTATTAGCAGGGACCCAGCTAGACTATAACCAGAAACTAGTGTAAACATCAGAAAAAAAGTGGGGGCAACATAAGTGCAGATCCTACTCTCCTACAAGGAACTTTGTGTGTAGTTTTGTAATCTTGAAGAAGAATTTCCAAGGGCTTGAACTGTGCTTGCCTCCTGCTTGAAGTCTCAGGGATACAAGACTTCACCACCAGCTCCCCTGAATTCCCTTGCCTACTGTTGATTTGGGCCCTCTGAGAAGACTGCGAGTCGCTGGGAGCTGGAAGCGCGACACAACGAGGAGAAGTGTGTCACTGCCGCAGCATTTGCCGTTGGATCGCCGAAGAAGCGTGCCACCGCTGCAGCTGCTCGCCGTCGCATCATCAATGAAGCGCGTCACATCACCGGAGAAGAGTGTGGCAGGGCCTGTCGTGGCTCAGAAGATACCGAGTTCACCGCACGGCCGTCGGGCGTGCACGAATCAGATCCAACGTTGTTGTATCGCATCAAGACGTCATTTTCTCGCATTGCACCGGATCGTCGCATCGCATCGAGGCGCCATCTTGTCGCATCGCACCGGATCACAGTAAGAAACCGATGCATCACCTCCTCTCTGGTAAGGAACCAACGCATCACCTTCCCTGCGCTGCAGTAATGAACCGACGCATCACCTCCCCCGAAGCAAGGAACCGAAGCATCACATTCCCTGCGATCCTTTTGTTTGTATTTTGTGACGCATCCAAGGTTCTTTGAGAGTAAGGTGTCGCATTCACCATCTACATTGAACTAAGCTATTCCTACCATTTTAAAGTCTATGTTTGAGTACAGTATTGTGGATTTTTGTCGTTTGGTCTTGTGTTAAGTCTAGTAAAGATTACTTAGTTTTCTAAACTGATGTGGTGTCCATTTGTAGTGTTTTCACTGTATTACTGTATGTGTTCACAAATGCTTTACCACACTGCCTCTGAGATAAGCCTGTCTGCTCGTGCCAAGCTACCCAGGGGGTGAGCAGAGTCTTTTTTGTTTTTTTTGAAGGGTCCCTATTTGGTCAAAGGTACCTACCTCTGCCAACTAGAGACCCCCATTTCTAACAACCAGCAAATAGAAATCCAGCCGCAAACCCTATCGGACCACTCGGCTATTACCCTAACACTTTCATTACCACTGGGTCCCCTATAGCCCTGTACTTGGCACCTGTGCGACACGCTCCTACACAGAGCTGAGGTGGTCCAGCAAATTTCAAAGACTCTGCAAGATTACTTGGCAGTAAACGACACGCCTGAAACCCAAGTTGCTACCTTGTAGGACGCCCTAAAGGCTGTAGTTAGGGGAGAATTTATTGCTATCCCAGCTTCTGAGAACAGAATACGCAAGGAAAAGAGAGAGCGCTTGACACAACAGACAGGAGAGTTGGAGAGGATACACCAGAGGACAGGGGCACCAAGAGTTTGAAGACCGCTAGAGGCAGCACGTGCTCAATTAGCAGGGCTTGATTTGGATAGGGCAGAGTTAGCGGATCTCAGACTTCATCACAACTTCCACACAGGAGGTGATAAGGCAGGGAGACTCCTAGCCCATAGGCTGCGCACACAGCAACAGGCATCCACTATTGACTCCGTCATAGCTCCCAATGGGTAGGAGAGGGTTACAGATCAGGGCATTGCTGACACCTTTTGCCAATTTTATACAGAACTTTATACGGTACAGGAACTTTCCGCCCAGGCCGAGTACCTACAAGGAGTTGCCACTTCTACTCTCACCTCTGACCAAGCGAAAGAGATAGAAGGCCCGATTAGAATTGAAGAAGTAATTTCAGCTATTGCCAAACTAAAACCCTTAAAATCCCCTGGACCGGATGGGTTTCCAGCAACATTTTATAAAACTTTCTCTCCTATACTGGCTCCCCTCCTCACAAAAGTATTTAATACTGTGGGGACGTCATCTACGCTTTTATCTCGATGATGGGTGCATCTGTGACTGTAATACCCAAAAGTGGGAAAGATAAACGGCAATGCACTTCATACCGGCTCATCTCCCTTCTAAATATAGATTTGAAGTTGTTTACGGGGGTTCTTGCGTCTAGACTGTCACCACTGCTGCCCGGCCTGATAGATCCGGCGGGTTTTTTACCTGGTCGCCAATGTGCATATAATACCAAATGCTTACTCCATGTAATAGACAAAGCGCGGAGCTTTGATACCGAGCACCTGATTTTGTCCCTGGATGCCGAAAAAGCGTTTGACAGGGTGGACTGACAGTATCTGAAGGCATCACGCAGCATTTTGGTCTCCCGGAGAGGTTCGTTGCCTGGGTTTTTAGTGGCTACACCAACCCCGTTGCTACACTTCGAGTGAATGGGTACACTTCCTCCCCGTTCCCCATACAGAGAGGGACTCGCCAAGGCTGTCCCATCTTCCCCCTTGCTTTTTGCCCTATGCATGGAGCCAATGGCTCAACGCATTGGAGATAACCCGCTTGTCTCCAGCATCTGCTTATGGGGGGACAGGCGCACCATCAGCCTATATGCGGATGATGTACTGTTGACATTAGAGAAACCCCCGGAGTCATTCCCAGCTGTTTTGTCTGAACTTGAGCGCTTCTCTCAAGCTGCAGGATTCAAAATTAATGTACATAAATCACAGGCCCTTAACCCTCTACATTGAGCTCCTTACAGAGGGATCTCCCCATCCAATGGGCTACGGTGTCTGTTCCCTACCTGGGTATACAACTGTCACGTCAATCAAAGACACTGTATCACTAAATTACACTGCTTATCTTCATCAGGTTAGGGAAGACTTACAACGCTCGAGACACTACGCTTTGTTCTGGCTCAGTTGAATAGCCTCCATTAAAATGTCCCTACTGCCAAGGATCTTATTCCTATTCCAGACCCTTCCATTTGAACCACCTCAAGTTGTGCTGCGCACGCTCCAGCAGGAGCTAGATTAATCTATCTGGGTAGGCAAGCGAACTAGATTGCGACGAGAATTGAGTTACAGACCCCCGAGAGAGGGAAGCCTAGGGATCCCAAACTTACAAGACTACTTCCGGGCGACTCAGATTAAGACGTTTGTTGAGTGGTCGCGCCCAGAGTCTGAAAGGCATTGGCTTTTCATTGACAGAGTGCTAGTGGGGCGGTCACTATGGCAAATGCCCTTCTTGAAGAGAGTAGACAGACCCAGAAATCTCTTCCTCTCTTGTATCACGAGAGTCCCCCTCAATGCGTGGGATAAAATAGCAGCCAAAGGAACCTTACTACCTCCTGTCCCCTCTGACACCCATTGTCGAAAATTCCTCCTTCTCACCGGGAATGGATGCTAAGGATTTCACACGAGGGACAAGGGACGGAAGTAGATCAATCGGGCACTTATTTGATGAAAGGGGCCCACTTTCTTTTGAAGACCTCCATAGTCAGCAGAGTCTCCCCGAATCAGAACGTTTTCATTGGCTTTCATATGCCCACATGACTGACACAGCAATCACACTGGCTGGCAGCTGATGAAGTGTGTGCACTGCCGTTTAGCTAGCAGTGTGTCGTGATCAGCAGCAAGTCACTGCTAACACACCACCAGCCGAGTGCCAGCTCACACACACCACCAGTCAAGCGCCAGCTCACACACACTGCCAGCCAAGCACCAGTCCACGCACACCGTCAGCCAAACGCCAATTCACGCACACGGCCAGCCAAACACCACTGACGCATACCGCCAGCCAAGCACCAGTCCACACACACCGCCATCCAAACACCAGTACATGCACACCGCCATCACATTTTCTTTCGCAAAAATCTACTTGGCTATGAGACAAAATGTGATTTGAGAGGAAACATGAGGGCATTTGGTAACCCCAAGAGAATGTATGCTGGGAAGCGGGGCAGTTCCGTATCAAAATGAGTATCTATGACCTGTAGTACCTGCGCCCAGTAAGAATGCAGAAAATGGCAATCCCACAGAACGTGGGTCAGGGTGCCCGGCAAATAGCACCCACTCCAGCATAAAGGGTCTTCGGGCAGGAGTTTAGTATCAATACGTTGCTATCTTGGTGGCTGTTTCTACGCTGGCCACATTGCATGCCATATGCTTAGCTCTGTTGTAGATATCCTCCCATTCACGCTGAGAGAGGGTGTGCTAAAATTCCAGCTCCCACCTCTTTTGACTCTGTGACTTATGGGGGGGAAGGGAACTGTCTGATTAGACAATATAGCTGTGATATAAGGTGTGCGTCATCTGACTTAGAGAGCAACAATTTTTCAAACACAGTGAGGCAGCGCTGGGGAAGGGGACGAAATCTGGGTACATGACCCAGTGTCTTATCTGTTGATAATGAAAACGTTCTGATTCGGGGGGACTCTGCTGACTGTGGGGGCATAGGCAGCACCTCCTTTCATGGACCATCCTCACTTGGCACCTGCACGCCTTCAATGACCCTCAACTCATACCCCAGTAATGCGATCTCCCCCTTCTCCTCTGGGTTATTGGCCTCTCACTCATTTAAAGACTCTTCCCTTTTACCAGCCCTAACCAAAGAACCTACTCCAGCCCTCGCCTGAAACCAGTCTCTGGCGCCAGCTACCTCCCTCAGTTTCAAAGTCTATACTATAACCTCAGCCATAACAAGGGTCTTTCCTAGCACTAACTTCTTCAAACATCCAACAGCAGAAGTCCTCACTAGTTGAAAGATGCCTCCTAGCATACACAAGTCTGCCACTCTTCTCCTGTGATTGGTTCAAGGGCTGGTTGGATCTGTTCTCCTCAGTACAGAATTTAATCATGCTTAAAATGATTAGACACTCAGTGATGTACAGTCATCGTGTATCTTTCTCTATCCTGTGTATCCCAGATTCAGGCAGGATGGGCCCCTTAATGCGCCTGTCTTCTGGGTGAAGAGAGTAGGTCTTTCCCGACTCTCTGTACACACCCCATATACTCCCTCTTTAGGGCTCCGGGAAATGGTCCCCTATCACTTACCTCTCTGTACGCATAACATTTACCTTAGTGCAGGGATGTAAGCATCCCTCTTTCCTCACTGTGTCCATCCCATTGACCCCTCTGATCCAGGTGCAGGGAGAAGGCATCCCCCTTCTATGTGCACGCAGTGTATAACAACTTCTAGGTGCAAGGAGGCGGGCTTCGCCCTTACCTCATATCTCACAAACATTTCTCCTTAGCACAGGCTGTTGGTCTTCGAATTTTACCTGTCTCTAAAGTCCTTGTATGCACCCCTTTCTAGGTCCATGGAAGTTAGCTGTGTTCTTTTTTCATCTGTCACTTTTCCTCTCTTTGAACGTACCGCAACAGCTACTCTCCTCTGGTGGCCACCCTTTCTCCCTCCCTGACCTCTGCCCCTGCCAGGGCCCACCCTGACAGCGAGGGACACTTATCCCTGTTCACCAGCTGCTCTGTGCCAGGCCCATCCTGTCTGGACTCCCTGAGCTGCCTCTCCCCCTGCACCTGTCTCTGACCCTTGGATAGTTTCTTCTGGGCCTCCCCTCTGAGCAGCTTGCCCACTGCACCGATCAGAGCTACTGCGAGCCTGTCCCTGTCCCAGGGCCGTCCATTTTCCCCTCTATCTCTACCCAGAGGGTGGTCACTCCCTGTCCCACAGCCTGGTCAGTCTCTGCCCCCTTGGCCAGCCTCTTTCCGCTGTTAGAATAAAAATGTTTTTGCGGTGTTGATTACGTATTGTGCCCTATGTTAAGTTAGCATTTGCGGCACCATTTTATGTTTGGTTGCCATTTTGAGTCATGACGAAACTAATTTCTCTCTCTGCGAAAAGCAGCTCTGGCAAGTTTTGTCTTTCCAAGGTTGGGCCTTGCTATACTATTGAATACACTGTTCTTATTAGCGCATACCTTTCCCACTAGATAGAGGCCTTCCCCCACTAGTCTAGCCATGGGCATGGACAGAACGTACTTGACCAGAAGATAGTGTGTGCCTGGTCTCAGGATTGAAGCTTATCCTTCTGTACTTTCATTATGTATCTGCCTCCGTCAGGAAATTTTGTTGGTTCTGAATTGTCCATAATGTATCTCCATGTTTGCTGATGTCAGTCGCTCTGCAGCAATGCTAGGGCCTGGGCAGACTGGGCTCTGTTCGAGTGAGCCTGAATAAATATACTTGGTTTGTATTCTCTACTGTCTCAGAGACTCTTCATTTGTAACGGGTCACTTCCTTCAGTTGGCGCCCAAACTGGGACTCCATCTGGCGAGTGGCCCTTCCCCTCCTGAAGACGGGTGGAGAGGTTGAGGCTATCATCGGGTTGGACGGGCGGTTCAAGGATCCCTGCATGAGAGAGTTCTTGAACTCGCAGCTGCCCTGTCTGTCTGGCCGGTTGGTGCCTCACCCAGTGGTCATCCCGACTTGATTCCTGAACTACGAAACCTTTGACTCTGACAGTTTGGTCCGAAGAGTCGGCAGTAGAGAATTAATTTGTTTGACCTGCGTGCACCAGGTTAGTTTGTTTTGGTTCTTTGGGGATATGGTAACATTTTTGTTTTTATTTGGTATGGTCTGAGGACCGATTTTGGTAAGAAGCGTTTGTGAACGCTTCGCCAGGCAACATAATGAATTTGATTCACTTTTGAAAATGCCTGGGATTAGTCGATTCTTGGTTTCTTGTTGTCATTGTTGTTCTGCTGATGCTTGACTGGAAGAAAGTCAGCCAGCGCCTCCAGAAGGTACTCCGAATTTTGATATGTATGTGAAGCATGGCCTTGGCCCTATTATGTTTAGTACGTTATGGCACAAATATACGAGTGACAATGCCGAATTGCAGTGGCCTTTGACAGGCACTTTTGATGAATAAAAAATTGGGTTTGTGCAGGAAAAATTGTTGCGTTAGAAGCGGCATTCTCGGCCACGATTGAACAGATCTCTCAGCCCTGGCAGTGGCCACTGCCAACTGAGCTGGATCTACATCTCCCTTGGACTGAACTACCGCAATAAGGTTTTCCTCTGCGTTAGCCAATTTTGCATGTAGCTCCATCAGCTGTGCCTTCTGCTTGTTTTTCCTCAATGAAAATTTTAAGGTTTCACCCCGAACGCACGCTTTTAACGTGTCCCAAACTACCATTACGGGGGCTGAACCTAGGTTATTATCGAGAAAGGTCTGTATCCAGTGCTTCATATAAAACTAGTAGCCCTTGTCCAACAGAAGGGCTCTCTCAAAACTCCAGGATGAGATTTCTTTGCGGGTAATCAGATCCCGAATATTGAGGCATAGAGGGTTATGATCAGAAAGAACAAGGGAAAGTAATTCAATTTCACTATTGTAAATTAAAGAAGAAGAAACCAAGAAGAAATCCAGGCGTGCAAAGGATTTGTGTGGTGCAGAAAAAAATGTGTAGCCTGGCAAAATTGGATATAAATGAGACCAGGCGTCCACAAGCCCATGAATATGTAAAAGGTTTTTCAGAGCTTGAAGCACTTTGGGTTTGCGAGTAGCCAACCGAGATTGGGAGTTTGACCCCCAGTTGCAGGGTAAATTGACATTAAGGTCCCCGCATATAATGACGGGAAGGGGCTAATGTGCCAATTCCGCCGACACCCGATCTATCTCGCTGGGATCATCCAAAAAGCAAAGGGTAAAATAAAAGGCAGGGGTTAAGCGACATTCTGCAAACACCCATCTTCCTTGGGGATCTGATTTGACTTGAATCGACTGGGGTAAGTAATTATAGCGTGCTAAAAAAGCTATGCCCCTCCTTCGAGTCCCTTGTGATGTTCCCCCAATAACTTTATATCCCAGAGTGTTCAGAAGATGCCGCTGAGAGCCTTCTATGTGTCTCTCTTGGAGACAGACCATGTTGGCCCCCAGCAGCCATAAACTCTGAGCTACCTTCTGCCTTTTTCAATTATCATTTAACCCACAAATATTCAAAGAAACAATTTTAATATTTTTTGTACTCATCTAATAAAGAGAAAAAAAAAATCCCAGTGAATGAAAAACTGTGAATAAGTATATGCAAAAAACATACAATGTATTTACAAGGTCCTCAAGCCCGTAAATCATAAAGCCCGTGAGGATGGAACACCAAGTCACATTGTGTCAGTGATTGAATAGACCATGTGGGGCTATAGGACATTTTAGAAATAATTTTGGCATAGAACTGCTTGTGAAAATTGAGAATTAGGCACATCAAAAAAGACAAAAAACACTGTTTTAAACTCAGCCTTCCCCCCCCTGTGCACCCTCCCCCCTCCCAGCCTGACCCCCAAGCCCCCCCCCCCCAAAATTGACCAATCAGGGAATTCCTGAATGATAGAGTCTGTTATAACACCCCGCCACCCGTCCTTTGCCACATAAAGTAAGTCTATAATTGGCATACGACATGTACCACAGCAAAAAGAAAAAGGGTAAAATGAAAAGCAAGAAGAGAAAAAGAGAAAGAGACCTGTTCAGCGTTGTCTTAGTCCAGTCTGCTGCTGACGAGGGCCTGGGTGACTGTTCTTGTTTCGGTGGGGATCCATTTGTAGATGAGATGGCGTTGACTTGCTTGGTCATGGAGAGTGTTGAGTTGAGGATGAACCCCAGGTTGCGTGCCTGGTCGGTGGGTGTCGGTGCTGTTCCCAGTGTGGTCGGCCACCAGGAGTCGTCCCAGGCTGAGGGGGTGGAGCCGAGGAAGAGGTCCTCTGTCTTGTCTGAGTTCAGTTTCAGTCGGCTGTTCTTCATCCACTCGGGGATGGCCTTCATTCCTTCGTGGAGGTTGGTTTTGGCGGTGAGGGGGTCCTTGGTGAGGGAGATGATTAGCTGGGTGTCATCGGCATAGGAGATGATGTTGAGGTTGTGCAATCGGGCTATGTGGGCGAGCGGTGCCATGTAGACGTTGAACAGTGTCGGGCTTAGGGATGATCCTTTGGGGTACACCACGGGTGATCTCGGAGGCTTCGGATCAGATGGGGGAAGGCGAACACTCTGGATTCTGCCGGAGAGGAAGGAGGTGGTCCATTCCAGAGCCTTGTCTCGAATCCCTGCATTGTGGAAGCGTGTGCATAGCGTGCGGTGACACTGTATCGAAGGCGGCTAAGAGGTCCAGGAGGATAAGGGCCACGGTTTCACCGTTGTCCAGCAGGGCCCTGATGTCATCGGTGGCGGCGATGAGGGCAGTTTCGGTACTGTGGTTGCTGCGAAACCCAGACTGGGACGGGCCCAGGATGTTGTTCTCCTCTAGGTAGCGGGTCAGTTGTCCGTTGACGATCTTCTCGATGACCTTCGCCGGGAACGGAAGCAGGGAGATGGGCCGGAAGTTCTTGAGGTCTCTCGGATCCACCTTGGGTTTCTTGAGTAAGGAGTTGATCTCAGCGTGCTTCCAGCTCTCCGGGAAGGTCGCGGCCTCGAAGGAGATGTTGATAATTTTGCAGAGATGGGGTGCGATGGTGGTGCTAGCTTTGTTGAAGATGTGGTGCGGGCATGGGTCTGACGGAGAGTCGGAGTGGATGGTGTTCATGATTTTGATGGTGTCGTCCTCGTTCACGTTGGTCCAGGCGAGCAGGGGGTCGATGTGGATGGTGGGCGGTGAGTCTGAGGTGTCAGTGGCTGTCAGGGTGGTCTGGTTGTTAAAGCTGCCGTGGATGTTTGCGATCTTGCGATGGAAGAAGGTGGCTAGGGAGTTGCAGGTCTTGCGATGGTGGCATGTCGTTGGTGTTGGAGCTGGGGTTGGAGAGTTCTTTCACAATGTTGAAGAGCTCTTTGCTGTTGTGTGCGTTGTTGTCGAGGTGGTCCTTGAAGGAGGCCCCCTTTTAGTGGATCGGATGAGGAGATGTTGTCTGCTGATGGAGTTCTTGTGGGCTGCGTAGCTGTCCGGTGTCTGTTTTCCTTGCCATTTCTTCTCGAGCTTTCGTCAGGTTTACTTGGAGGCCTGAAGGTCGGCGGTGAACCCGCTGGTTTTTCTGTCAGTGCGTCTGTTGGAGGGTTTCTTGATCGGGGCGAGAGTGTTGGCGCAGTTGTCGATCCATCGCCTGAGGTTGCGGGCGGCGGTGTCGGTGGGGTCGGAGAGGGGGGCTTCGGGCGCGGGTGGTGTTTAGCTGATCCTCAGCGACTTTGCTCCAGCTGCGGCGGGGGATCTGTTGAGTGCGGTGGTGCGTGGTGGGTTTCCGGAAGGTGAAGTGGATGCAGCGATGGTCGGTCCAGTGGAGTTCGGTGGTGTGGCTGAAGGTGACGTGGGAGCTTGCGGAGAAGATGGGGTCGAGCGTGAGGCCGGCGAAGTGGGTGGGCGTTGTGATGAGCTGTCTGAGTCCGAGGTTGGCGAGATTGTCGATCAGGGTGGTGGAGTTGCTGTCGTTGTTGTTCTCGGTTTGGAAGCTCAGGTCTCCGAGGAGGATGTAGTCTGTGGAGGCGAGGGCGTGCGGGCTGGCGAAGTCGGCGATGGCGTCGCTGAACTGAGGCCGTGGTCTGGGGGGTCTGTAGACAAGAGTTCCTCTGAGGGTGGTGTTGGGGTCAGTGTGGATCTGGAAGTGCAGGTGTGTGGCAGGGCTGAGGGTGTCGTCTGTGCTGGTCGAGACCCTGAGGGTGTTCCTGTGGATGATGGCGATTCCTCCTACTCCGTTGGTACGGTCCCTGCGGGTGATCTTGTAGCTGTTCGGGATGGCTATGGCGATGTCGGGTGCCAAGGAGGCGTTCATCCAGGTCTCTGTGAGGAAGGCGACGTCCAGGGAGGATGCGTCGAGCAGATCCCAGAGTTCGCCGGCGTTTTTGCGTGCGGAGCGGGTGTTAAGTAGTATGCAACTGAGTGGTTGCGTCCTGTCTTAGTGGGTGGTTTGGCGGCTTGGAGGCTGGTGAAGCTGTTAGAGAAAATATTGCCATCAAGGGACTAGTAGACCAATATGAAAACAGTGATGGCTTGCTTCTCAAACTCATCAAAAAAGTTAAACCCAAGAACTTCAACTCATCCAGATTTGTGGGAGTCCACCGGGTCGCTCTAGAGTAGGACTTAAGTCTGTCACTGTTGCCCCTCAAATAGTGTTCAGCATACAAATTAGTCTGGTCAACAGTCTCATCCAAAAATACATAAACAACTGAAAGAAATTTATAGGCAAAACGTTTTCAGTATTCAGTCTACACTCTGTGATACCACGAAAGGCAGACGATGCCAACTGCACCCTGTTGAAGGAAGTGACCCGGGTCACTGTAGTCCACCTCTCGCCTTCCATGCCAAGTGAAGAGTCAGATAAACAGTGGAGAATATACGTCACTAATAGTTTATTCGTATACGCTCAGAGCGGGACTCCGTCTACACAGTCTCGCAAGAGTACTACAGAGGGAACAAAATAATCGTAAGCATGAAGATACATTATGTACAATGCATGGTTAGCTAAGAACACGCCCACAGTGGAATTTTCCAAACAGATGTGGCCGGACAGTGAAAGACAAAAAAAAAGGTTTTCTATTCTCATACCTTACACAGTTGAGGATATTCTTGTGGCCGTTCCAGCCTGTACTACAATCTAACTGCCAGACAAGTGGGAGAGGTTCCTTATCGAGGGAAAACTATGCACTAGGACAAGCACTCTTTCATTACAGAAGCAAAACTTAGCAAAGGGGATTTCTTGAAACAGGGAAGGATTAGTTTCGAACACCACACAAAATGGAGCCCAAACAAGAAAATGGCGCCGGAAATTCTAACTTATACATGGCCGTACTAGAGCATCAACGAGCATAATCCATCAGACCCTCCTTTTAGCATGAGCTACAGACATTTCCTATAATGCAAAAACAGGGGAAACTGGCCAAAAGCAGATATGACATGAAAATGAGACATGCAATCGAGGTGAAGCTATGGGTATATCTTAGTCATTGTTGGACTTGGCCCTTTTTGCAGGGTCATCCCTAAACTTTTTGCCTTCCTCCTATATTTTCTCTGACCTGTTTTTGTTGGTTTTATGACTCTGTGCACTTTACCACTGCTGATCAGTGCTAAAGTGCATATGCTCTCCCTATTGTAAATTGATGTATGGATTAGTGATTCCATGATTGGCTGGTTTAGTTTACGTGTCAGACCCTAGTACAGTGCACTGTGTGCCCAGGGCTTTTAAATCAAATGCTGCTAGTGGGCTTGCAGCACTGGTTGTACCACCCACAGAAGCAGTCTGTTAAAGTGTGTCTAAGACTTGCCATTGCAGAGCCTGTGTGCTGTCTGGTACTGCCATGCTGACTGGGCAAATGCACCCACTTGCCAGTCCCTAAACCTTCCCTTTTCTTCATATCAGACACCCCTATGGTAGGCCCAAGGGCAGGGTGCATTGTAAGTATAAGGTAGGACATGCCCTGGTGTGTGTGGCATGTCCTAATAGTGAATTACAGCCATTTACGTTTTTCACTATTGCAAGGCTAACTGTTCCCCATAGGCCAGAATGGGCAGTTTGATTATTACATCTTATGGTTTAAATCTGTTTATTAATTTCAAACAAACATAAGAAACAAGGCTCTGAGCTCCATAAGAGCAGTATATCTGGGCAACAAGGTCGCCGAACATAGCTTTACCAGAGGTTATAAGCGAGGAGTGGCTTGTGAAATAAGAAGGAAAGGGAACATGGGAAACATACTAACATCCAACAAATCCCTCCTTCCCCCCCGCCCCACCCCCCCTCGTACACTTTGCACAAAAAGGGCAGAAAAAAGAGAAAAAAGGAAAGGAAAAGGGGGTGAGACCACAGTGTAAGGTCAACGCTGTCTTTTGCGGCCCGTCCGGGAGGTGCTCTTTGGTATCTGTGTATCTGGAAGACGGAGTAGTCGAAGGTATCGGGGGCAGGTCAACTCGCGGAATTCGGACACCAACAAAGTTAGAAAGGGCCTCCACAAGTCTGGGAATTCAGACCCTCTACCGGCTAGAGTGAGGGTTAATTTCTCCATGCCTAGTACCTGCCAGAGTCTCTGAAGCCAACCAGAGAGCTGAGCAGAGCGCCAGTATATCAGAATGTTTTGTATCGCTGCGCCTAAAGCAATAGCAATCAGGCGGCCTCTCCGAGATTTAAGCGGATATGTCAGTGGGTTGGGTAAACCCAGGAGGACATAAGCGGGAAAACGTGGGAGTTGCGTCTCAAAGTGGAGGTCTATTTCGTCAAGGATTTGGGACCAATAGGGTTGTAGACAAGAACAGCTCCAGAGAATATGTTCAAGGGTACCCACCACCCCGCACCCTCTCCAGCATAAAGCGCTCCGGCGGGAGTCAAAGTGATGCAAGCACTCCGGCGTGTAGTACCAGTAAGTGGCAATCTTGGTGAAGGTCTCCGTGAGTCCCATGTGATACGCCGAATGCCGCGCCCTATGGTAAATGCCTTCCCATTCTTTGTGACTCAGAGATCTGCCTAGATCTCGTTCCCAGCGAGCTCGGCCTGCGTTATATGTGTGTGTATTGGTAGCTAAAAGCATTTTATAGAGGTCTGAAATAAGTTTCTTATCAGACGTGCGCGTCACCAGCCATTTTTCATAGGGGGGTCAGAAGGCGCTGCACCTGGGGCTTAATGTGCGGGTGAAGTGCCCAGTGTCTAATTTGTAGATAAGGCAAGCGCTCTGTTTCTGGGAGGCCGTAGTATTCCTTGAGCTGCGGAAATGTAATTATGCCGTCTATGTCAAAAAGGTGACCCAGGGATCTGCAGGAGGAGGAACGCCAGGCGCGGAATGTCCGGGCATCCACACCGGGATGGAACTCTGGGTTATCAAATAGTGGTGTGAGAGGTGACGGGAAGGTGGTCAGTTGATGAGTAGTGTTAGTGCGGTCCCAGGATTCCAGAACCGTACCTGTGATGTAGGATGCATAGAGATTAGGTGGTCTATGTTGTTTGCGAAGAAAGGGGATACCTTGTAGTGGCCTGGCCGCTACCGGATTATTACATTTTATAATCCTAACTGACTCGGGGAACCTGGTAGAAATTCGAGTTTTATATGCCTGAACTCAGAATGATAAAATACATCTTTTTGTGAAGTTGGTTTTAACATTCTGTGTTTGAAAATACCACTTTTAGAAAGTAGGTATTTTCTTGTCTAGCCATCCAAACCCGCCTCTGCTAGGCTGTGTATTCCTTGTCTGGAGTTTGAGTGACAGGGGCTGGGGGATTCCAGGAGACGGGGTGAGTCAGCACAGGGCTGAATAGAGAGATCTGCATCTAGATGGGTGGGAGGAGTTGCACCTGGGACCTGAATAGAGCTGTGCCTTCCCTCCACAATGCTGGCTCCACCTCCTGTGGTGCGTCTGATGTCTCTGCCCTTCACTCTGAAAGGAAAGAAGGAGTCTTGTCAACAAAGTGCTCCAGGACTGACCAGAACTGGTTTGGACTAGGCAAAGGCCTCTCTGCCTTCAGAGAACAAAGAGAAACTGGGTGTAGATATTGGGACCCAAACCCAAGAACTTTAGATCACTTTGGGAAACAAGAAGAAAACTTTGATGAGGAGTGGAACCAGAGAGACTGAGGAGAGACTATCCCTAAGCTTGATGTATTGGCCTGCAGTGGTTGCCTGACTGCCAAAGAGAGGAGAGAAGAAACTTTGTGTACCTCATTCAACTTGTGAAGGATCTGCTAGGGCTTGAGAAAACAGCTTGCCTCCTGCTGAAGTCTCAGGGACAACAGACTTCACCCACCAGCTCCCCAAGAGTTCTTTGGAATTGCCTGCTGTTTTCTGAGGCTTTCTGAGGGACTGCGTGTCGTAAGGAGCTGGAAGCGTGACTCACGAGGAAGAAGCGTGTCACCGAACTGCCACTGTCGCTTCACAACGAGAAAGCGCCTCGCATCGCCGGAGAAGAGGATCGACGTCGCAGCAGATGCTGCCGCATTACCGAGAAGCGTGTCGCAGAAGAATCGTGAGTCATCGCTGGTCCACCGAAGTGTCTCGCATCGCCAGGGGAGAGGATCGACGTCGCAGCAGATGCCGCAACAGCACTGGGAAGTGTGTCGCGGGGCCTGTCGCGGCTCATTGCCGGAGAAGAGGATCGACATTGCATCAGACGCCGCCACATCTCCGGGAAGCGTGTCACATGGCCTGTCGCGGCTCATCGCCAGAGAAGAGGATCGACATCACATCAGACGCCGTCACATCACCGGGAAGAGCGTCGCAGGCCCTGCTATGGCCCGCATCGTTGTGGAAGCAACTCGCATCGCCAGGGCAGAGGATCGACATCACAGCAGACACCGCCGCAGCACTGGGAAGTGTGTCACAGGGTCTGAGGTGGCTCGCATCGTGTGGACACATCTCGCATCGCCGGAGAAGAGGATCGACGTTGCAGCAGATGCCGCAGCATCACCGGGAAGCGTGTCGCATCAAGAAGAAAGCGCCATCTTTGTTTATTTGCACCAGATCTTCAACGCATCACCGTCCTTGCAACACTTTCATTGTCTTGCGTTACAGTACACTGAACTCTGAGTGTCGCATTTACCATCTTAAGAGAACTAAGCTAATTCTACCATTTTAAGTACCGTATTGTGGATTTGTGTCGTTTGTGGTCTCGTGATAAGTCTATATAAAGAATACTTATTTTTGATATAAAACTTGTGTGGTGTCCATCTGTAGTGCTGTCACTTGTTAACTGTATGTGTTCACAAATGCTTTACACACTGCCCCTGAGATAAGCCTGTCTGCTCGTGCCAAGCTACCAAGGGGGTGAGCAGGGTTATTTTAGGAGTATACCCCCTTTACCCTTACTAGACGCAAGGGTCCCTATTTGTCAAAGGTACCTACCTCTGCCAACTAGAGACTCCCACATCTAACAGTCATCATCAGAAATTGAGACAGCATGGAGGGATGAGTCCTCAAATATCCCCTCATCTATAATCATAAGGCCATCAACTTCGGCTTGGATCATCATAGCAGCATTAGTAACATGAGCTGATATTTTCTTTTTGGGCATGAAAACAGTGGCACAATAGGAACAACAAAAGGGAAGGCATTGAATGAGAATGCAACAGAAGAATAATATTCCTATAAATAATATTTATTTTAGCATCCAGCCCCATTTACCCAAAAGGGACCAACTCCAATATCCACTTTCAATTCCCTTGACGTTTTCAATGATGTCCATAATTTGCTATGGTATATTCTTTCCAAATTTTCTATACCAACAGCACATTGGTCGCCATTTATTGCGTATACTCCACCACTGTTTGCCAAGATAAAATCCACCGCATAGATAGTCTGCTCTGAATACACCTTCATGCTTTCCAACTGTTTAGTAATGTCTATCAAGGCCGCCTCTGTAGTATTGAATATAATCTGCAACTTACATCCAAAATATTCTCCATCTTTTTCACCCCCGGCCATGGCAGTGCAACCCAATGTAAGAATGGAGGAGATGGTGTATCCAAGTGTATTGCAATCACTATAGCTGTTCACTTTGAGGTCTGTTACCCCCTCACAGAGTTATTTCGTTAGTGTCCTTTTTACCCATCTTGTTCTAGGTTGAATATATTTACATGCAACACCTAAGGCAGTACCATTCCAAGAGCCACATCATCGGTACCATTATAAACATTAGAATAAGTCCCATTGGACAGAAAGAAAAACCCTGGGTGTGCATAGTTCACGGCAGCATATTTGGAATTCATTCCCGAAGTGCTCAAATCCTTTTTATTCACTAGGGAAAGGGTGATTTCATACAGCATCGTCCCTGAACAATTGATCTACTAAGAAGCATGTGTACTATTCACTATGGAACAACAAGCAGGGTAATAACCAGCCTCTCGGGGTACTGTCAACTCCTTGTAATGCCAACCCACTAGTGTTCTATTCTGTGCTTCCATATAAAAATGATCACAATATATATTATCACAATCTGGATACCCCATATCCTGTGGTTTTTGATGATACAGACATGGTCCAGAATAACCAAATCACAGAGTAAAACTTAGCGGTAGATGGAATCATAGTTAAACGTGTGGTGATATCAGGAACCACTGGGAATTGTAGAACCACAATTTTATTGACCTCGCACAAATCCATCACAAAACGATATACATCACTAGCACTATTAGGAGAATCTAGTGGTGCCCTTTAAAAGACTGGAAGAATAGGACTGTTGCATATGTTACCTGTAGTCTCTTCTACAACTCCCTTGCATATGAAGTCCTGAGCAATAGCATGAGGAGCTCGTTCTCCTGCCTGTGGTATTTTATACTGAGTAATGCGGGGCAATATGGCATTGTCCTTACCCTGTATAGAAACTGGGGGTATGTGCAACAAGCCTACATTGGTATCACCGGTGGCCCATAACGTGGGTGGTACTTGATCAAATTCAGGTGGAAGGGAAGCATCATTAGATAGACATTAAATGGTACCCACATCCAGGCCAATGGTAATATAAACGCCATCAGGCTATCAATATTTGGTAGCGTGCAGCTTCTTTATTAGGTCCAAACCCATCCAGATTTTCACCACAATTGAAAGTCAAAAGAAATAGGGAATCCACAGTAAAAGGCCAACAGTAAGGGCAAGACGGCGTGTGATGGGGCTTAGAACCGGTACTCCTGAAAAACCCACTGATAACATTAATATGGCCAGACAGGTGTGCCCCAGGGACCAGGTGTCGGGCAATAGAGCACTTTGTGGCACCTGTATCAACCAAGAACTCCTTAGGAGGTCTCTGCAGAGCCATTTTGACATAAGCGCCACGCTGGTCTACAGGTATGTGAACTGGTTCCGTTCACTGTCCTAGCTGAAAGACATCCCTTTTACGTCTTCAACGTCATATTCATCATTATAGTATTGCCTATACCTGGTGTCATCGAAATAATCAGAACGGTCTACAGGGGCAGTAGTGTGTTACTCTCTTGGTCCCACGGCCCCTGTTTCCAGAACCTCTTCCTTTAAAGGACGAAGCATTGCACAAAAGTACACGCCAGTGACCTTCTTCCTTGCAGTAAGCACACTGATTTTGTCACAAAGGTGGCATGGTTGGCTGTCTAGTGCGTGGAAATTGTTGTTTGGGTCCCCTTCCCCTAGTGTTACCTCGATATGCTTGTTGCAATAATACCTTTGCCTTCAGATATTTATGCTTCTTATCACTTTGTCTTTCTCTTCATTATCCCTATGCTCCTAATATTGGGCCATATTTAAGATCACAGAAGGGGAAGATGTAGACCAAGTACTCTCAGCTGCTTGAAGTTTAGACATTATTCCGGGAGGAGATTAGTGACAAACCTATCAACAAATAGACGTACTCCTCCCTCCGTAGACATATGCTGCCCACTATAATCCAAAAACTTCTCCTCAAACTGAGTGAAAAAATCAGAAACACTTTTGTCTTTCTTCTGCCGCTAGGTAGTCAATCTTTCTTAGGAGGAATAAGTGTATGCATATATGTGATTATGCGACTGGGCAAGGCAAGTAACTCAGGACATGGTTTGTCTCCTGGCTTCCTATCTCGGTCCTAACCCCTAATCACATCCCACGTTCTGCCCAACTCGGTTCCATGGTCTAGGTTATGCACCTGTCACCAAATATCAACCAGAACTAATAGGCCCCAAAACATTTCAATATCGGCAAGGGTCATCACAGTGGAAGAGGCAGCTTCTGTCAATTCCTTATAGTAAGCAGTTGGATTTTTCCTAGGGCCGGCAACATAGCCTTAAGGGCCAGAACTTCACTTTGTTTCTATGGAGTATAAACCTCTGGTAACCACTCCATGTTGATCCTGTATTTCAGGAATTTCTGGTTGATAAACAGGGTGTAGTTTTTGCATTTGAAATCAAGTTATTTTAGTTGGACTCTTATCATGCAGTCTACCTCTATAAGTCAATAATATTGAAACATTCCTATACAAAGAGGTCGGCTCCAAATTATGTATATAAGCGCCTTAATTAATATCAAATAATATTTCAGGTGCTTCCGTTTCAATATGTGTGTGCCAGACGTCAATCAGGGTGGAGGACAAATATTTAAGAGCATTTTGCTGCAAGAAAGGGTCAAAGTCTTGCATCACCTGTGTAGGAGAGTGCCATCGACTGCATAGTTGCCCCCAACGTTTTGCTGATGTTTTGACTGTTTTCTGATTCTAGCCAGGCTGTGGCCCTGCTATCCAGGACCCCAGCCTATCTGCTTCCTCTCTAAACGGATGTGAGTACCCTAGGTACATCCCAATTGGATACTGAGGACACCCTATCAGCCCCTTGTAGATGGTACCCTAAGTACCCAGGGCATGGGTCCCTCAGAGGCCTACTAGGGGCTGCAGCACCTATTGTGCCACCCCTGGGACAGCCATACAAACTGACACCACCAGACCACTACTGTAGTCTGGGTAAGGTGGTGCTTGCACCCCTTACAGGGATATAGGTATCCTGTATCCCACTTAATACAACACATATATCCTCATAGGTCACCCCTAAGGCAGGCCTTGCTAATCCTTGGTTAATTGCTCGAGCACCTCCTGAGGCGGAAGCCGGGAGGCTGTGTTTCTAGCGTTGTTTGTGTTTTTATTTACAGCTAATTTGCACTATCTGCCTGTTCGGCGTTTTATCTATTTTCTGGCAACCTGAAGTAAAAAAGCTTGATTCAAGAAGCTTTATTTGCTTACCTCGTTCCCCCTCTCTCCCGCTGCCCTGGGCCACTCCCAGCCGAGCATTGACGCTGTGGAGCCGGTCCTCGGGCACTGAATAGCGGCGGCCATCTTGTGTGTGGGTGGGAATCTCAGCGCTCTAGTTGAGCATAAAAGGGAACGTCCATGTCTTCGCGCAGCGAACGCGCCCAGCGGGCGCGCCTGACACGCCGGAGTCGTGCCAGAGTCATGCCCGTCTGCGCCCGTCCGCGACCAGGACACGGCTGCGACGAGTCAGACCTCTCCTTTACCTGGCCCCTCCACTACCTTCTCATACAGCAGGGAAGCCTTACTTCGCCTTGACTTAAAATCTTGTTCATATGCACATACTCCTATCTTCGATTCCTCGTCACTTGTCTTTAAACCCTGTAGTGTACAAAGTAGAGACATCCCCTCTCAGCATCCATGTCTTTACCTTCAGTCCCTCCCCCGACACTCCTCGGCTCTTAAGAACACTATCATTAAAGCTGGATTGATTAATTGTCGTTCGCTTGTGAAACACCTCTAGATGTAGCTCAATCATTAGAGGACAATCAGTGGGACCTTCTTTTTCTCACTGAAACCTGGTTGGGAGCAGAAACCAACCCTGCTCTCTGCCTTGCCATCCCGCCAGACTATAAGATCCTGTGTGCTAATAGACAGAACACCCACCCTGGCGGAGGTGTGGCCATTATCTATAGATCTATCTGGTCCATCTCTTCTTTCTCCTACCCCCAAATAGAGTGTATCGAGGTACTACCTTTTTGTATTAAATTAGCTGCTAACTTCACATATTCAGGTTTATTAGTTTACCGCCCCCCCAAATCTAAAATCTCCCATCTCCCGGCCCTTCTTGATTATGCCCTACAAGCCTCATTCCGATACGCCAATTTCACCCTTATAGGGGACTTCAACCTTCATGTCGATAATGTCGATAACCACACCATCGCTAATTTTCTGTCCACCCTATCAGATGGTGGGCTAAACCAAATTATTTCTGGTCCCACGCATAAGGCAGGACACACCCTGGACCTGATCTGTACTAATATAACAGATACCTTTCTAAGTGACCCCACCCCCGTAATCTGGTCTGATCACTATGTGATCCCTTTTTCCATCTCCTTTCGCCATCAGGACCGTTCAAGACCCCTGTCCAACTCAGTGGGTCGGAACTGGAGGATGATTTCCCCTGAGAATCTAGCCCCTCATCTCTCCATGTCCGCCCCTGAGGAGGCTATAGATTTAGACTCCAGACTGTCTAATTTTAACCATTGGATCTCCTCTGCTATTGATCTCCTAGCCCCTATCAGACCTATTAAATCCTCACGAGCTACCCCTTCTGCACCGTGGTACTCGGATGAACTCCGTATTTGTAAATCGGCCTGTAAACAGCTTGAGAGAAGTTGGAGACGATCTTATTCCCCAAATAGCAAATTCAAATATAAAATCGCCCTTAAGTGGTACAGGAAGAAAATTATAGATCACAAAAGATCCCATCTTGAGGAGAAAATCATCCGGGCACAAGGGTCTTCAAGAGTCATCTTCAATACCGTCAGAACCTTCACTGGCCCTCAAGCGTCAACCCCTGATATCCCAGTCCCTCTGCGACAGCCTATCCAGCTACTTTGAAGACAAGATTGCCACTATTCAGAATTCCTTTCCCAGCAAGATTAACCCTGTCGATTTGGAATCATGTATAGTCAGTTCTTATCCTACTAAGGTCTTTTATAACTTTGAGGTGATTACCCCGGAACACTCGCTGGCAGAATTACTTAAATGTAAATCTGGTTCCCCTCTGGACCCTTGGACGGCAAAACAGTATAAATCCTTAGCCCCCTTACTCAATCGCTTTTTAAATGAAATCTGGAACGACTCTCTCCAGACAGGAATCTATCCCGACTCCTGGAAGCACGCCAGATTGGTTCCCATTCTTAAAAAAGCAAATGCAGACCCCGCCGAACCAGCTAATTACCGTCCCATCTCCCTGCTCCCTGCTCCTGCTAAAGTGCTGGAGAAACTTGTACAACGACAACTGGCTGGTTTCTTGGAAACTAATGGTGCCTTCCACAACTCACAGCACGGCTTTAGGTCGGGTTATAGTACCGAATCCGCCCTCATTGAGATGGCCGACGCCATTAGATGGAAGTTAGATGAGGGATCTAGAGCGGTGTTGGTGTTGCTCGACTTGTCGGCAGCATTCAACACCATCTCCCACCCCGTCCTCCTTGACCGACTGCAGGCAAAAGGCATACAAGGCAAGGCCTTGGAATGGTTTGCCTCCTTTCTGTCCAATCGGACACAGGCAGTATTCACTCCCCCTTTTACCTCAGACTGTCGCCCCCTCAGGTGGGGTGTCCCCCAGGGCTCCTCACTGAGCCCCCTCCTGTTCAATGTTTATTTTTCCCCTTTAGCCGAGATTATCGCTCAATCTGGAATCCAGGCCACTTCCTATGCTGATGATATACAGCTTCTGTTTTCATTTGATTCCCCCTCCCAATCTACCTTTGACCCGTTGAAAAACTGCCTCCATAACATCGCTAGCTGGATGGATAACAATTCCCTCCGGCTTAACGCTGGCAAAACCGAGGTTATATTTTTCCATCAGCCTTCGCCTCTGGACCTAACCTGTGGTGGCCTCTTGAACTGAATTCTCCCCCTTCACCTAAAGACTCAGTCAAAAATCTCGGGGTTATCTGGGATACCAATCTCTCTTTTCAAAAACAAATCCAGTCGGTATCCGCGGCCTGTTTCTCTAAGATGAGGATAATGAAAAAATTCATCAATTTACTCCCTAGCACAACTAGGAAAACTATTGTGCAGGCTCTAATCACTTCCCATCTAGATTACGCCAACGGACTGTACCTTGGTCTCTCCCTGGGCCTCCAGCATTGCCTCCAGACAGTCCAGAATGCTGCTGTCCGTCTGGTCTGTGGGCTCCCCCTTCGTGAACGTATCACTCCCCATCGACATAGGCTGCACTGGCTCCCGGTTCACAAAAGGGTGGAATTTAAGGCACTTACCCTTGCTCATCGCGCGATCAAGGGAAAGGGCTCCGCATACTTATCCTCCTGCCTTCATCCATATAGCAATACCAGACTTCTCCGCTCGAGCTCCAAACATCTCCTTTCTACCCCCAGAGTTAAAAAAGCTCGTTCTGGGGGAAAAACATTCCAAGTCTGTGCTTCCTTCCACTGGAACAAGCTACCCATGTCCATTCGGACCATCCAGGAGGAACTTCCCTTCCGGAGATCTGAAAACCTTTCTCTTCTGTTGATACCAACTGAACTCAGACACAGCTTCAGCTCTCACATAAGCGCCGGGACACCCCGTTGGGGTATCTGTGCGCTATACAAGATTCCCAAATAAATAATAAAATAAATACAAGGCAGGTTGCTGGGATATGTTTGAGGGGGAACCCCTACCTGAGTAGGGCCCCTCTGCAACCTTCGTTAAAGTACTGCTGGGTTGTTTGTAGTGCAGCCATACCATATACTCTTAACCGCATTATAAGTGATCGCGATAATGTGATAACTTGAGAGTGGCTGCACAGAACCATGTCGTGTTTGGTATCAAACGTGTAGGAATCATACCCCTAATCCAACCATGGGAGTGAGGGCATGATTCCCCCTGCTAGAGGGGCGAATTTAAAAGTGCACATGTAGTAAAAAATGGATGCTACCCGCCACCCACATGACAGGGCAGAACTCCAGCCACGGCAGCTGGACAATAGGGATCTTGTTGCAGGGAGGTGCTCCCACCTCCCCAGACAGACTATGTGGATTGGAACTGGGTGGGTGCACCATAGGATGTCTTTCAGACTTGCACGTAGGCTTCTCCAGTGCCTACTTCTGCATACACCGCCTCAAACCGGTTCAGGGGCATCCTGTCCCCTGCCCAGGTGGGAAAGCACACAAAGGGGAGAGGGTGTAGCCACCCTTTCCCGCCTGAACTCTCATTGGTGGGCTCTGATCTGGACACTCCCCTAATCCTTGGATAAAGGTGAATACAGGGTCCCCAGAGCCTCAGATTATTCTGGGACTTTACAGACTTGAACTTCGACTTGCTGCCGCACAGCTGAATGAAGAAATTTCCCTTGGGGTAAAGGAGTTACCCCCCTGCTTGGCAGGCACCTGAAACACTGCAAGTGACCCAGTTGGAACTTCGCTGCTCCTACGGACATTGACGACTCCTACCTACCTTGAGGTGAGTTTCCAAGCAGCCGAGAGGCCAGTGAGTGTGCACAGCACAGCTCAGCACCGTGGACCCCGTGGGTGCAGAGATCCCCAATACCCCAGGACACCGGCCACCTCTTGCACAGCACACGAACCCGACGAGTGGGGAAGTCGTGCTTTGACCCATTATTGAGCCAACCTCTCAGCATCATCTGTGCCAAAGATCGACGCCCTAGCCCGCTCCGGCGACCCGTGGGCGCATCTTTACGCACGCCAAATTGCTGCCTCCTGAGGTCCCTTGTTTCTCGACTGGTGGGCCCTGGCGGAGGTCAATCTTCACTTCCAAGAGTTCCCCTGGTTGCTCCAGTCCTGCTCTTCAGTCTCCTTGCTGGAGACCTCGCTCAGACCTTGTGGGTCTGCACCAGTAGCTGTTTTGTGATTCTTGCATGGGTTGCGGTTGCCAAGGCTTAATGGATCCAATCCGGACACTAACACCGCAGCGACCCTTATCCTTCGTGGGACAGTCGCCCTCCAGAAGCTGGCCTTCCTTGAAGCCTCCTGGACCCCGTGGCTGACGATCCAAGCTACCCATCTTCCACCTGGAAGCACCCTACATTAAAGGGCTCTTTCTCCTGAGCACCCTGGTCACTGTGCCGTGACCCAGACTCGGTCCCCTCTGCTCTCAGATCCTTCTCTTCAAGATCTACATCTTCAATCTTCACGACATCGACGATGCTTCTTGCTAGCAGCAGTTCTTCACGTTTTGCCATTGAAAATCAGCCCGCGACCCGACATCGAAAACGACCTATGCAACCGGCTTCCCTGGGGCAGGTAACAGTGATACCTCTGTACTCTCGTGGGTGTGGGCCCTTCAAAAGCTTAACTCCAAACTCCTGAACTTGAACTCCTGCTAGAAGTGTTTTTAATCTTGTAAAATTCAACCCTCGACATTCTCCATAGGCTTATTAGCTTATACCACTTGCATGCGTCTCCCGTGGGTCCCCTTCCTCACTACCTTGGGTGGTTTCACAAGGGGCCAGCGACCCTAAATGCCCTAGGCATTGTCTGTAGAATTGTCGTGGTTCTTATACCACTTTTTTTATATTTGGTTTGGTCCCCCCCTGGGGCTCTATGATTCCAGTGCTATTTATTGTAACTATCGATGCTTGTTTGAATTGTATCTTTACCTCCAGCCTCATAAAGAGACTAGTGGGATTATTCTTAGAATAAATACATATATTTTATATATATACCTGTGTGGACTACTCTTTCATTTGGTTATTCAAGAGGTTATCTATGGTAAAACAATAAGCTTAACACTCCTTCAAGACTTAGCCTGAAGGCTGCTCTCCACAGCTACCACTAGGATAGCTTTCTTTAAAGGTTGTCTTTTAACCTATCACCGTAAGAGTCAAATTGGACTGGTGCAAGGTGTCCCCTATAACTAGTGGACAGCATATGCCAGGCCAACTTCTCACAACCTGCCAGATATCTTCAAGACTTTAAATTGGGTTACAAGCCCACCGTATTTCCTGATTCGCTATAATATAACTTCTCTTCCTCCCCACTCCAGATCGCATTAACGGACCTAACCGTTCTCCGAATCTGGTCAAATATCTATCTTCCGAACCGCACACTTGTGCGTCAGTAACTAGTGACAATGGAGGATGAATGACTGTGGCAGAAGTAACCGGTATTGCTGCAGTCGGGATTGTAATAAAATGGAAGGAGTAGGAGGTACATTAACAGGGGCGGTAGGTATAACAGCTGTGGGGACTGGTTCAGCTTGTGCAGGTTGTTGTTGCTGATGGGGAACAGGATATATCCATTCTGGAACATATGGTGGTGGGGGTCCGGTCATCTAACAGGGTCTCCATAAATGTATCTCCATATTTCAGAGCCATTTCAATTTGCAACCAAAATCTCCTGTCTTCACGTTCTATTCCTGTTTCTACTTATCATAAGCAACAGCCTAAGTGTAAGGGTCTTCATACCATGCTTTCTAGCATCCTTTTCCATTTCTAGTCGCCTCTGTTTCGCCTCTTTCTGCCAAGTGTGAAGAGTCAAACATGGACTGTATACTACGTCTTTTAAACAACTGTTCCTGAAGAAAACCCTATCTTTTGCTCATCAAAAGAGCCCGTCAAAGGCCACTGTAACTCTGCATTGTCCCTCGTATATTTGTGTCATAACGTACTAAACATGATAGGGCCATGGCCATATTTCACATCAATATCAAAGTTAGAACTGCCCTTAGGAGGTGCAGGCTGGGATTCTGCCAACCGTGCATCTACAGAACAGCAACAGCAGCACAAACTCCGAATTTACTAAAACCAGGCTTTGCAAAGAAAAGAGAAACAGAGTCTTTATTATACCAAAGTATTTGCAAACACTTTTCACCAAAACAACCCTTAGACTTAAGCAAAATCAGTCTACAGTGGTACCACATCCACTGAAACTGACTAACCTGGTATCAGGTGCACAAACAGACCTGTTCTCCACTGCTGGCTCTTCAGACCAGTCAGATCACTGGTTCGCCGCTCAGGACTTCAGGTGGAATGACTGCTGGGCGAGGCACCCTCCAGTGGGACATAGACAGAAAGCTGCGAGAAACGTATCTCTTCGTGTAGGGATCCCTGAGCCGTAAGTCCGACCATATGGTGTTCTCATCCTCCCCTCTTTTTGTGGAAAAAGAATGGGTCATGCCACAATGGAGTCCGTGTTGGGCCACCAAATGAAGGAAGTGACCCGCTTGGGATCACCCGGGTCACCGCAGACCAGCTAGCAGCCTTCCATGCCAAGTGAGGAGTCAGAGAAACAGTGGAGAATATACATCAATAATG
This sequence comes from Triturus cristatus, assembly GCF_964204655.1. Taxonomy (NCBI): domain Eukaryota; kingdom Metazoa; phylum Chordata; class Amphibia; order Caudata; family Salamandridae; genus Triturus; species Triturus cristatus. Next base: position 16,094,429 of record NC_140586.1, read on the forward strand.
GTTTATTCGTATACGCTCAGACTGGGTCACCGTCTGCACAGTCTTGCAAGAGTACTACAGAGGGAACTAAAAAATAGTAAGCATAAAGGTACATTATGTACATTGCATGGTTAGCTAAGAACACGCCCACAGTGGAATTTTCCAAACAGATGTGGCCGGACAGCAAAAGACAAAAAAAAGGGTTTTATTCTCAGTTCAGGATACTATCAAGGCTGTTCCAGCCCGTACTACGATCTGACTAAAACAATGCAATAGCACAACAGTCCTTCGTTACAGAAACGAAACTTAGCAAAGGGGATTTCTGGCAACAGGGAAGACATTAGTTTCGAACACTACACAAAATGGAGCCCAAACAAGAAAATGGGTTAGTGAATGTTAACGTATACATGGCATTACTACATGGCATTACTAGAGCATCAACGAGCATAATCTAACACTGTTTGGGGCAACCCAGTGTTCAGCTCTTCCAGTGGGAAGCATTTCAGCCCCATGGTGCATCAGTGTCCTCCTCTAAAAGCGGCATGTCATCTGCACTGAGAGTGGTTTCATCATCAGATGATTCTTCATAGAAAGAAAATTTACTGCCATAATCCTGAACCCCCTCCTTTGCCTCAGATGCAGAGTCAGTCTCATAATCATGCTCAGAGGAAGACTCAAAAAGCATATCAACAACCTGTAGAGAAGTCTTTCCAGTCACAAGGTAAGGTGACTCCTCCTTTTGGTGATAGTGCGCATGGGATTAGACTCCATTATTGCATTGTTTTTTTTCTGCCATCGGGTTCTGACGTGTATTGCTGTGCTCCAGTTTGAAACTGTTCTTCTGGTTCCCCTCGGTGCGCAGTCCACTCTACCCTTGCCAGTATTGTTTGCGTAAGCGTTTCCTTGTTCTCCGCATACCGAATCGCTCAACAAACTCTCCAATTCTGGTGTGGATGCCACACCAAGTACCCACGCACCGACCTACTTCAAGTTTGTAACTTGTACCTCTCTCCGAAGCACAAGGAGGAAGACTGCGACGCTTGTAAATTGTTTCGATCCAAGGAGACTCTACGTGATGGTTGGGTTCGAAGACAGGAGATGCAACGTCAAAGCATCCAACACACTCCAGATGGCATTCGGGAAGAATCTGAGCAAGAGGAGATCAGAGCATCCGCCGCAGAGGAAGAAGAGGCCTTGTCCATTCTAGAGTCCAATTCCAAGCTTGAGATCGATCTGAAGTCCGAAGATCTGCCCCCGGGACAAGGTGTTGTGAGTACCGAAGGCCCCTTGCCCCCTAAATCCTCTTCCAAAACACATAAGGCTACGGCACCACCTCTGCCTTCTGGCCATGGTCGGCACCGAGACAAAGTTTCCGACGCACCACCTCTCGGCTTGGCACCTAAATAAACTGTCAATCCTTCTGGCTTGGGACTGAGTCTATCAAAACTTCCTTCAGATCGAAACCATCAGCCTCCAAGGACAAACCAAGTTCGTAGCCGTAATCCTCCGCTCCCAAAAAAAACATGATACGGAGCCCAAATCCTCTGCTCTGTAACAAAAGCGAACTTCGGAGCCGAAACCTAAAGACAAGTCCATTTTGTCGCCGAAATCGAAAGACAGTGTCTCCTAGCCTCTGGAACCAATTTTCGACGTTCTTGAGGCCAAATTGGAGCCTAAGCAGAAAAAGATTTATATTAATCCTGATACTGGACTCATTTCTGCTAAGACACCAGCAAAACACAAGCTTCCTTTAGAGGACACTCCCAAAATCCTTCTAAAGAAGAAGGCCACGGCTATCAGCGCTGTGTATCCTGTCCCACACGCTCTGCTCCTCTACCATCTTCACCACAGTTACTTGAAGATTCCTTGCATATAACACCTCTGGGAACTCCACATACAGATCCAGAAAGAATTCATGATGATGACGATACTCATTTGCCTTTAGACCCATGGAATGACTACACCATTGACCCCCCATTAGACAGTGACCCAGACCTTTACCCTGCTAAGCCATCACCACCAGACGATAGTATGACTTACCAACATCTCCTTGCTAGAGCAGCAGAGTATCACAGGGTGACCTTACATAAAGAGACACTACAGGACAACTTTTTGTTTCAAACAGTCGAGTCCACATACAGGTCAAACACTTCCTATGCTTAAAGGCATGAGAAGACATGCAGATGATATCTTTAAAGACCCTATCCAAGCACGCATTTTAACTCCAAGAGTAGATAACGAATATAAAAGTTCACCATTAGATCCTGTATTTATTAAAGAACAATTACCTCTCAACTCCCTAGTAGTGTCCACTGCTCGTAAAAGAGCTACTTGACAAACTTCTGGGGATGCACCTCCCCCAGACACGGAATCTAAACTTGTAGATGACTCAGGGAAGTGAGTAGCTGTTCAAGCTGCTAACCACTGGCACATCGCAAACTCACAGGGCCTACTAGCTATATACGACAGGGCACACTGGGATGAGAGGGAACAACTGCTCCAATATCTCCCAGATGAACATAAAACTAAAGCACAACAGTTAGTTGAAGAAGGGAAACTCCGCTTTAACTCCTCAATCAGATGTGGTTTAGATGCAGCTGACACCGCAGCTAGAGAAATCAATGCCAGCATTCTCCTTAAGAGGCATGCATGGCTTAGAATCTCAGGGTTTAAGTCGGTCGTTCAACAGTCCATTTTGAACACCCCTTTTGACAAGGAACACCTGTTTGGTCCTGTAGTCAACACACAAGAGAAGTAAGGTCTTGAAAGTCGCAAATTTTAAGAAGTACAAAGTGTAGCAAAGTGCAGTGCTTTGTAAAAACTGCCCTCACCCACAACACGTTATGGCAATGCTTCATCATAGGGCTGCTGCAAGGCCTCTGCGCAGACCAACGCTAGAGGTGAAGCAATAGGGTGGGAAAGACAGTACAAACGTAGAGAAAAGGAAAAAGGATCCAAAAAAGGATAAGTGCAGAGAGGAAGAATAAAGCTAACTAAGAGATATCCTCATACTACTTTTATTCCTGGATGCCCTTGTTAGGGTTAAAAGGTAAAGACTACCAAAGGATGGTGGTGAGGTGAGTGAATTAAGCACCCATCACCCCTCCGTTCTGCCTATAAGTAGACATGTTTCTGCCGGATTTGGTTTCTCTCCCGGCTTTCGTCAGGACTGTCGGATCCCTGTGCTACATCCCTTTCTATGAAATACAAATTGTATGACTGGTTGCTCTACCTGTAACTAGTAGGAATGGTGGGTACCATAATCGCACTCCTGCAATTAACCAAGTTTCACTTATTGTACTGTTAGAAAGGCACGAGGAGAGAGGGCGACCCCCTGTAGTCAAACATTCATCAAGGGTGGTACACCTCAGAGCAATTGTCCCCCCTGATGCCGTGTAGGTAGTCGACCGTGTAGTTAGTCGAACAGTCCTTGGAGAAAATGAAGAAATACACCAAAGTAGCAAAATCCATGGGAGCACTCCAGTCTTCATCCAATAGAGGCTCCTTTTGCTGCTCATTTTACAGAGCAGGGTCCAAAACAACTTCCTCTAGAGGTTTCAATAGTTGGGGATATAGTGGAAACAATTCCAAAGGCAGGGGCAAAGGCGCCACACCACGCAAAACCCTTTCCCCTAACAAACAGTTAATTGCCCACACTTCCCCGATTGCTTAACACCTGTCAGGGGAAGACTTCAACAGTTTCTCCTTATTTCGCGTTCTATAACAGACCGATGGGTGCTCGACCTTATCCAACATGGTTATTGCCTGGAGCTGACTACCAATCCACCAAACATTCCACCTCTTGTTCACAAACTGTCGTCAGACTACTTACAATTACTCAAAGATTAAGTGCAACCTCTCTTAGAAAAGGGAGCCATAGGACCAGTTCCATTACAATAGCAAGGTTCAGGGATTTACTCTTTTTATTTTCTGATCCCCCAAAAGGACGGAACATTAGAGGTAAACCAGTAAATACTGTCAAAACATTTCCATATGGTAATGCTTCAACAGGTCCTTCCACTTCTACAGCAAAGCGGTTTTATGTCCACACTAGACATAAAAGTGCATATTTTCACATTCCCATTTATCCAGCTCATTGCAAATATCTCAGGTTTGTGATAGCAGGCAACCACTATCATTTCAAAGTACTCCCATTCGGAGTAACTACTGCTCCCAGAGTTTTTACAAAATGTCTAGCAATAGTCACAGCTCATCTCAGGAGTCAGCAAGTTCATGTGTTTCTGTACCTAGACGACTGGCTCATCAAAGCCGGCACACACCAAAAGTGTTTACAACACACTCAGACCACACTACACCTACTTCACAAATTGGGTTTCACGGTCAATGTACAAAAACAGAGGTGGGGGGGCACACTCTCTCCAACTGTCTCAGACAATTTGGAAATGGGCAATCCATTACAAGATTCACCTTCTGGCAGAACACCACCCAGGAGTGAACAATCAAATTGCCGACCTGCTAGTAGAAGGAGACAACAAATACACGAGTGGGAACTTCATCCCCAAGTTCTCCTTCCATACTTTCAACAATGGGGATAGCCTAAAATAGATCTGTTCCCTACAGCAGACAACGCACAATGCCCAAACTTCGCATCCAGGTTCCCTCACCCTCTATCCAAAGGCAATGCTCTATGAATGAGTTGGTCAGGAATATTTGCCTATGCTTTTCGGCCTCTACCTCTCCTTTCATTTCTAGATCGGAAGTTCAGGGAAACATCCCACACACTGATTTCAGTAGCTTCCACATGAGCCCGTCAACTGTGGTACACCACCCTGTTAGAACTCTCAGTAGTTGCACATCAAAAGCAACATCTCACATCCAGTCTCCTCACTCCGAACCATGGAGAAATCAAGCCTCCAAATCCCAAGGAGTTCTACTTATCGATTTGGCTCCTGAAGTCATAGAGTTTGGACATTTAAATTTGCCACCAGACTCTGACTGTATGACTATTCTCAAGGAAGCAAGAAAACCTACTACCGGAAACGATTTGTTGTCTTCTGTAATAACAAAATTCTGCCTCTAGATGCTTCCGTTCACAACATTGTTGGTTACCTTCTCCAACTACAGCAATGTGGGCTATCTTACACATCAATTTGATGGCATCTAGCAGCAGTAGCTGTGTATTTGCAAAACAGACAGCATGTGTCTTTGTTCAAAGTTCCTGTCATTAAAGCCTTTATGGAAGGCTTAAAGAGAGTTATACCACCAAGAATTCCACTGCCACCAGTGTGGAATCTTAATGTAGTACTTACAAGACTTATGGGTCCACCTTTTGAACCACTTCACAAGTGTCCTTTACAGTGTCATGGAAGGTTGCATCCCTCATTGCAATAACTTCCTTAAGGAGAGTTGGTGAGCTACAAGCATTAACCTTAGAAGAACCCTTCTTTCAACTCCATAAAGACAGGGTTGTTCTTCACACCAATCCCATATTCCTTCCCAAAGGGGTTTCTGCTTTCCATATTAACCAATCAGTTGAGTTACCAGTGTTCTTTACTCAAACCTAATTCAGTAGCAGAACGGGCTCTTAACACACTTGACGTCAAAACGGCTCTATTTTATTATATCGAAAGAACAAAAGACTTTCGTAAAAAAAAACAAAGCAACTGTTTGTTTAATTTACACCACCTCACAAAGGCAATCCTATTTCTAAATCTGGCATTTCAAGATGGATTGTTAAGTGCATCCAAACTTGCTACGCAAAAGCTAAAATAACTTTATTTATACCCCCTAGAGCGTATTCCACTGGCTTAATAGGAGCATCCATGGCCTTTGTAGGTAATTTCCCTATAGCTGACATCTGTAAAACAGCAACATTGTCTACACCCCACACATTTACCAAACACTATTGTGTGCATGTATTAGCACGCCAACAGGCAAATGTAGGCCAAGCAGTGCTAAAGAGGAGTATACTGCTATATAGTCTTTGCAAAGCATGTGTATCTACTGCACACATGCCTCGAACGGATTATGTTACTTACCCAGTAAGCTTCTGTTCTTGGCATGTAGAGCTGTAGATTCACATGCACCCTCCCCGGACAACTGTAGTTGTTGCAGTTCTCATTATATACAATATTTATGCATGGACATCTCTTTACTACACTCACTTACTCCATTCTCACCCTCTTGCGGAAAAACAATATAGCAATGGAGTCGATGCCCATTCGCACTATCACCAAAAGGAAGAGTCACCTTACCTTGTGACTGGAAAGACTTTTTCGAAGAAAAACAGCTTGCAAACATCCAGACCCAACATTAGATGGCAGGAGTATGCAAAGCATGTGAATCTACAGCTCTACTTGCCAAGAACAGATGCTTACTGGGTAAGTAACATAATCCTTACCATCATTGCAATGTAAAAGTCAAATATGCACATATTTCTTGTAAAACGTGATCTTATGCACCAAAACATCAATATAAAATAATTTATCATCATTGCAGTGTAAAAGTCAAGCAGGTACCGCATCACAAAAACCTTTTTTCCTTTCCCTAACTGCAGCAACTAAAAAACTAGCAATATTAAAACCTTCTCATGGGTTATTCAGCATCTGTAAATTTATTGATGCAGGGCTTAACCGCATCTTAGATGACAAACTAACTTTTAGGGACCAGATCAACACACTCACCTCCTCTATCTTTTTCATTTTTAAAAATTATCTAGAAGGTCCGTCACTTTGTCCTGCACAATTCTCTGAAAACACTGGTAACAGCTGTAGCACTGCCCAGACTGGATTATGGTAATGCCTTGTACATGGGTATCCAAACACAGTTACTGCAGAAGCTACAGCGCCTCCAAAATGCGGCAGCCTGACTATTGTTGGACATCCCCAGGTCTCAGCCAGTCTCCCACTGTTTAGAACTCTGCACTAGCTCCCAGTAGAAAAAAGGATCAAGTTCAAATCCCAATGCCTAGCTTCTTAAGACCCTGCATGGTGTTGGCCCTCAATTTCTGAAGAAGCATCTGATCTGGTACACGCCTTCCAGAAATCTAAGATCGGCTCACGATAAACTCTTACAAACCACACGGGTCAAGAAAGCAAGATGGGGCGGAAAAAGCTTTCTGTTAGGGACGGTTAAAACCTGGAGTTCACTTCCAGCCAGCATAAAGAATAGCCGTACACTGTCAGGGTTTAGGAAATCATTAAAAACCTGGCTCTTTGCCAATTAACTTGCTCAGTACAGCTCCTTGCTGAACTTGCTTGTATAAGCGCCTAGACACCCTAGGGCAATCGAGGACTATATAAAAGCTAAAATCAAATCAAATAAAGCCTTTATCTTTTAGTATAGATAATAAAAAACATTAGCGAATATGATGATAGTAGTCACAGAACATTATAAAGTGCAAAGAATCTTGGGTAGAGCAAGGGCCCAAGCCTTTTACCTTACACCACCCCTGAGGTTCTGCCAATAGAAAGTGCAAAAGGTTAAATATGAATCTTGTTAAAAGGAAGCAGTGGTAAGGCTTTGTTATTTCATTTAGGTACGGTTCTATTGATTGGGATGTTTTCAATAGTATACAGGCTCGTACTGTGGGTTTCAAGAGCTCTCTACCCTGTCTTTCTGGTTGCATCACACACACAAAATGTTTTTTAACCCACAACTGATCCTCTTTCACCAGCTTGTTAGGGGAATTAAATAAGGCGGGCCGCCCTAATTTCTCTGTTGAGCTCTTGATATAACCTAGCCAGGTAATGCTACTTGCTCTATGTAGAGATAGGCAGTCCTGAGCGATTTCACGTTTCAGCTCCAATTCTGGGTTGGTCCAGATCAAAATCCACCCCGAACGTGGAGCCATACCAATCAGATCTGAAACAAAACCGATACGAGTCAGTCGTTAATATCCAGCTGACTCAGTGGGGAGAATCTGTTTGATGTTTCTATAATGTTTTCAAGTACCCCTCCCCCACACAAGCCTCCGCTGGTCTTCAGGGGTGTTGGACCTGTCAGCCCTAGGGTGGTCTCCCCGTCTATTTTTGATCGTGCCTCATTTTTTCCACCCTCATTTTTATGTTGGACTAGGTCTCCGGGCGCCTTTTCATTTCCAATCAGTGTTAAGGTGCAGGTGCTCCCTTCTCCCAAGATGGCTGCCACAGGCCCCTGCTACTGCAGAGTGGTCTTTCATAGTAGCACCCTAGCTGCCAGGAGCTGGCTGGAACCCCACAACAATGTTGCGACTCCAGCCCGCCTTTTTGTCCCATAGGTAGAGTGGGGAAGCTCCTGGAATGTGCTGGAACCTTCTAGAAGGGAGGTGTGGTTTTTCTTTTGCCGCCTTGGCCAGAGGTCACCTGACCTAGGGCTGCTTAAGTGAGGGAGGGAACTTTTTGTGTTGAGTTGGCCAGTGGGGTGAAACAGAGCTGGAAGAATCCACCAGGAGTGTAGGCGGTAGGGCCTAGCCAGGGACTTATGCCTCTGAGAGTGACAGGATTTAGGTGCTGCCTCTTAAGTGAGTGAGAGACCCTGTGAAACCCACTGATCTTGCCCAGCAGTAGGAGGACCCAGAGAACCTCTGCCCAGCCTGACTAGGAAGGACCTAGTCGCCTTCTCCATCCCTACCCCCCTGTAACAGAACCCCTTTAAGGGCGCCAGATACATCTGCGCCAACAAGACTTCACCTAACATCTGAGAACAGAGACTTATATGCCAAGCACTGAGACTGCGTGTCCAGATTGAACTCTAAACTCAAATGTCAAGCACTGAGACTGCGTGTCCAGATTGAACTCTAAAACTTATATGCCAAGCGCTGAAACTGCGTGTCCAGACTGACCCCTGAAGCCGTATGCAGAGCAGATTGAAGACCCCTGCGCTCCCTGACCTGGGACCCCCGGCAGCGTGCTCCGCTGAGCGCGGAACCCCCATCCTTAACTTGAGCACCCCCCTGTGACGTGGAGGCCAGCGCGCTCACCGCCGCGGCCCGGAGGCCGGAAGAAGTGCCATGCAGAGTCGCGAGGCCCGTGATAAGCCCGGGGCCCCGCCGCTGCCGTCGCAGCTGTGTGAGAAGGTGCGCGAGGCCTGGGCTGAGTTTCCCCATCGTCGCTGGAGCGGACGCCTTCCGACGCCGAGATCGAGGTAAGCCCGGAGGCTGGGATTGTCCCTGGTGCGCCCCCTACTGGTTGGGAGCCACACCGCACCCTCAGCCCGGGTCCCCTCTCCGTGGGAGTTCCCCCCCTGTCATCGCGACGGAGAGACCCCGCCGAGGGATCCTTTCCTTGTGCCCCCTTGAACAGTACTGAAGCGTGGTGCCCTACGAACTGCACCAGAGCTGGGAGACTCGCTCCGCAAGTCCCGTGCGCTCCCTGCGGACAGCCCCCGTGTGAAGCATTGACTGCCCCGGAGTACGAGTAGCGCTCTGATAGCCCTGTTCCGACCTGAAGTGCTAAACACCCGTACTCACGAGTAGCGCTATGTTATCTATGCTCCGTAGTGAAATGCTGAATGTCATTGCTCACGAGTCGTGCTCTGTTATTCATGTACCATATTGAAGTGCTACGTGCTATTGATTACGAGTAGCGCTCTGTTGTTCATGGTCCAGATTGAAGTGCTACGTGCTAGTGATTAGGAGTAGCGCTCGGTTATTCATGGTCCATATTGAAGTGCTGCGTGCTATTGATTACGAGTAGCGCTCTGTTATTCATGTTCCATATTGAAGTGCTACGTGCTATTGATTACGAGTAGCGTTCTGTTATTCATGTTCCATATTGAAGTGCTAAATGTCCTTGACTACGAGTAGCTCTCTGTGCTAGATGCCCCGTTCTGAGGTCGTCACCGATTAGCGCGCCTAGCGCTATAATCACCCCCCTAAGGCGCTACAGGAAAGTGAAGCGCGCGAGTACATATACGTGAATGGTAATTGTATCTCAGGCAGTACTGATATTTCATGAATTGCATTTAGGGTATGACCAACTGTTATAGTTCCTGACTGACATGTATATCGCTAGGAATTGTGTTATCAGATTATGAAATGTACTGCTACCTCATGAACTGCATCTAACGTGATCTGGATAAACTTGAGTATTTACATAACTCCTCCAGTGTGGCGTCACTTATTGTGTGTGTTCCGCGTCCCATGTGAGGTGCGTGTTGTATGGTTGCTTTACACACAGACCTTTGGTGGCCCGACCACTCGTGTCACGTTACCGCCCCATAGGGCCTGGAGACCCCAGGTCCTACAAGGGGTATGTGGAAGATCTAACGCAAGAGGGAGACCATCCATTTTTTAAATCTGTTATAAGACAGCCCCCCAACTTGTGCAAAAACTGGTCTGCGTAAATCTCTTGGGTCTACTCCCTGGGTTACATCTATAGTTGGATAGAAAAAGCCAAGGGGCAGTACTCTGATATCCCCTGGGCCCCGATTAATCCCTCCATGAAACAAGCTCTCTGCTATACCAGCCTGGCCAAAGTTAGTAATAATGCAGTCACCCTCTCCTGGTTTAGTTCTCCAGCCTACCCATCCCACCCGTCTAGCCATGATAATATGGGAGGGTGCCTGTACCCCACTATCTGACAAGTTTTTACACCCAAATTTTGTTATACGGATGAGCTCTGAGGTAGATTCAGTTGTTTCATCTTTTAGCAGGGGTACCCCTGTTAATACCACTACCAAAGGAGTAGCCTCAGGGGGTAGGTGTAATCTGCATCTACTACCGACCCTGTTTATTGATGTTTTACTGCACACTAAATGAGATGGGTTCTCTGGCTGAGAGGGAGGATGATTCCCAAGTGAATTGGATTTGTTTCTGCCATCCTGAGGTTAATTTCCTTTTTAAACTTCGCCTTCTCAGGGTTAGATACATAGGAATGCTGGCTTCTGTCTGGTATTTAACAGATTTGCAGCATGAGTGTTATTGTCTACACACCTGTATTCCAGTCCACCAGAAAGAGACTTTATTTGGGACATTTTCTGCACTAGCCCTTCTACAGTAGTCTCAACAAATTTTACTAAGTTCTTATGGAGCTTTGCAAGTAGGAGTTCTAAACGCGACTTGATAAGGTCACCCACAACTGTTTTCACAGATGGATGCCGCAGGTGATCGCAGTCAAAGGGCTTTTCCAAATCCTGCCATGATAATGATTTGACTGTGACAGAACAAGATTTTAAGCCCCCTTTCTTCCTTTTTTTAGCGGGGCTATTCTTAAAGGACAAGCTGTGTCCGCTCCCAGGTTGCCCCTTCTACTGATGAAGGTCCCAGTGTTCTTGGTGGAGTAATACTTTGTATGAGAGCACCCTACTCATTATCTTGACCAGCTGCCCTGCCCAGGTATACATTTACTCGGGGCTCAGTGGATAACATATTTGATACTGTCTTTCAACCCGCAGTCCTGGCTTTTCCTCTACGTTTTGAATCTCCTCTGTCAGGGCTCCCACGGCTGTTAGATACGATATAATGGAGGCACAGTTTCGAGGACCTTTCACCTTTTCCGTGTCGGAGTTGCGCGGTAGTTCGCGCTTACTCATGGTATCTTCCACATGATGGATAAAAGAGGGGTAGCCCAGCCTCTGCCAGGTGCAGACAGGCGCGGACAGGCCTGCCCTTAGCCCGGGCTTTGCCTGGGCGCGCTCGCGCATCCCGTGCTGCGGGAGTGCAGCGACGCCTTTCTGGTACCGGGAGGGCTGGCTCCGCCTCCCTACTCCGAATGAAGAATGCTGGGGGACAGAGTCCCACCCCAGCCGATTGCAGCAGGAACTGGTAGGTGCACAGGCCTCAAACAGCCCTTCTGTTAGATCCTGCACTGTATGAGTACAGCATGTCTTTGTGGTGCCGGAAGGGCTGGCTCCGCCTTCCTGCGCCTAGTAAAGAATGCTGGGTGACAGAGTCCCACCCTAGCCAATTGCCGTAGAAACTGGTGGGTGCACGAACCTCAAACGGCTCTTCTGTTAGATTCCGCTCACTTTCCAGAGACAGCTAGACTTACCAGCACCTACAATGCACAGACACAGCAAGTACCAACGATATTGACCTAGAAACAATACACATTGTGAACAAATCCAAGGAGAATTTCATATACAGAAAAGCAGAAGCTAAATATGCTGCTATTATTACAGCATTTACAAAAATCACATTTATACAGAGTAATTCTACTCATTTAGACTCAACAGTACAAAAACGTTTTCTTAACAAACACATGCAACTACACAAACTGCAAGTCTACTAGTATTGTAACCGAAAGCAGGAGACTGCAGAACAGGAAACTGAAAGCTTTGCACTAGAATAAAAAGGAGAAATAAACCATTACAATCACAAATGATACCAAGAAATAAAACAGTTAACATTATAAAACCTTGTTTGCCCATTACCACCTAAATGCCAGCCACACACATCTCCAAGCAGCCAGTCGACACAGCCAGTTAAATCTCCACTTCAACCATGCCATCAGCCAAACACCAGTGTGTACACACAGCCAGCCCAGTGCTAGTCCACACACACACACACATACACACACACACACAACCAGCCAAGCACCAGTCCACGCACACCTCCAGCCAAGCACCAGTCCACACACACCACCAGCCCAGCGCCGGTCCACACACACCACCAGCCAAGCAGCAGTCCATGCACACTTCCAGCCAAGTGCCAGTCTACACACACTGCCAGCCAAGCAATATCCCACACACACCAAGTACACGCAGACCGTCAGCCGAACTCAAGTTGACACACAGAAACTTTCCCTGGTGGCTAGTGGTTTTCTGCCCCCAACTGGGGCAGATAGGCCTAAAAATATGGCAGATCTTTCCCCAAGGGAGCAGAAACTGCCAAAATACATGCCTCAAAAATCAGGGGAGAGACGCTTGTCAAAGGGGTCTCTCGATGACTTATAAATAAATAAAATACATTGTGACTAGTGGCTTTCCGCCCCAATTGAGGGCAGATTGGGCCTACAAATATGGCTGATCTGCTCCTGGGGAGGTGAAGCAGTAAATGGCCAAAAAATTGCCCTATAAAGGGGAGCTGCTCCCCAACATATAACTAAAAAGAATCCCTTGTCTAGTGGCCCCAGAAAGGGCAGAACATTGCTGAAACATTTCCACAAATACAGAGAAGTAACCTTGCCCAAGGGGCTACTCCCCGACATATAAGAAACTACAATCCCTGATGTCTAGTGGGCTTCCACGCCCCCAGATGGCAGATCGCCCTAAAAATGGCGCATCTGCCCTCTGGATGGGGGGGTGGAATTCATAAAAAGAAACTCTTCCCCAAGGGGAGCGACCCTTTACCAGAGGGCCTCTTCCTGTAATCATTATAAAAAAAACATTCTCTGGCTTCTAGTGGGCATTGATCCACCGAGGGGCTGATTGTCCTAAAAAAATGCCAAATCAGCCCCTGGGGAGGGAATGGGGGCGAAACACGGCCAAACATGCCCCCTGGGTAGTGACCCTTGCCTAAGGTGCCGCTTCCCAGGAATGCTGAAAAAACAAAGCCTGGGTGTCTAGTGGGTGTAATTCCTGCTCCACGATCGCGTTCCCACCAGTGATCGTGGAGCAGGAATCCACTCTATACAGACTCGGGGTGGGGGGGGAGGGTGAGTCCTTTCTTAGTTTAAAGCTTGCTCACTACCAAATGAGTCACATCCACCACCGGCTTAAAGTAGAACCTCTTAAATGTGGAATCTGAAGACCAGTTTCTGCATTCATAATGTCCTCCAAATGAATGCCCTGGCTGAATGTTTTTAAGTCCATTGCCCCTCTCTCTGATTGTGCTCCAAACAACTCAACATTTATACCTGCTACCTGCATGACCCAAGAAGCGATTGTGGATGAAGAAACCGCTATTTCCAGATTCCACAACGCAATGAGTAGTTGCTGTTCGCCCAGCGGCCAGAGTTCTTTGGTTATCTCCTTATAGACCTCCAAGCACTGTACCAGACACAGCTTGGGAAAATCTGCAAACACCGGATAAGAGATAATTCTAGAATTGGACTTAGTCCATCTGCTGAGTGTGAAGGAGACCCCTTCCGGGGAAAATACTATACCTGTAATATCAAGGACTCTTACAACCGAGACCCTTATACGTGACAGCAAGCACAACAACATGGCCAGTTTGACTGAAAGCTCCTTCCTAGACATAAATCTATTGGGCTGCCATGAGAGGAAACGGTTAAGAGTTTGAGTAACATCCCAAAGAGCCGAATAGCCAGGGTCCAGCAGCAGGGAGAGGCAAACACCGGGGACCCATCAAACGGGCATGACCAACAGATAAAGCTGAATGAAAGGAATTAATGGAATGGGAAGCCAGACCATTGGAAGCCAATTCAGACAAAAAGTCTAATATCAGGACTACATCTTTAACCACAGGATCAAAGCACCATCGCAGACACCAACCCATCCATCTCGTCCAGGCTCACCTATACCGCTTAACTGTGCTGTCTGCCCGAGGCTTGGGATAGGAGGATCTCAGCCTGTCTCAAAAGTCCCGGGTTTTCAGTGTTCCTCTTTAATCATCCAAACCATCAGGCGTAAGGAGACCTCTTTCACGAAACGGTGCAGTGCTTGGTCCGATTCAGGAGGAAAGTGTGAAATAGGGGGAGAAGGGTTGGAGAATCCCAAGAAAGTTCCATCAGAACTGGAGACTGTGAGAAGTTGGCCTGGCATATGCTGGTCACTAGTTATAGTGGCCACCTTGCACCAGTCCAATTCGACTCTTATGGCAGATAGGTTTAAGACAACCTTTTAAAGAAAGCTATCCTAGTGGTAGCTGTGGAGAGCAGCCTTCAGGCTAAGTCTCAGAGGAATGTAAAGCAGCTTGTTTTACCTTATAATCTCTTGAATTACCAAATGAAAGGACACCACACAGGTATATATATCAAATATATATGTATTTATTTCTAGACACACTCTACTAATCTCTTTGAGATTAGAAGCCAGGAACACATTCAAATATCAATGTTTCACAATAAGTTGAGCACAAATATGGCTGGGGCCCTAGGGGCGTACCAGACCATATACTAAAAAAGAGGTTTTGGAAAGTCGACTTGCAGAATGGTAAGGCCTAGGGCCTGTAGAATCACTGGGGCTTCACTAATGCAGTAAAAGCAGGTGAGTAACAGACCCACGGGAGACGCATGCAGTGTGAGAACACAGCCGCGGGTTCCCTATTGATTACAATGGAGCAAGTCGCAGTTGGATTTTTAAAGTTTTAGGGTACTTCGAGGAAGTCTACAAGCAAGCCCGTTACAAGGTAAGTAATTCGAGGGCCAACACACACTAGGGCACCAGAGTGCACGAGTTACCTCACCCAGGGAAGCCGGGTGCATAGGTGTCTTTTAGTGTCGGGTCGCGTCGCTGTTTTCTGTGGAGACCAAAGAAGATTTGCTGCTTGCGAATACTGAAGAAGTGTCTGGTGGAATCCAAGGCTGGATTCAAGATGCAGATGACCTGAAAATTGAAGGGACAGTGTTCACAGTCACTTGCCAGTGACCCGGGGCCAGGAAGATGGATGCCCACGGAAGTCGGGTGATTTCAGGTGATCAAGGGTGTTTTGACTCTTCGCTCACGAGGTCCAGGAGAGATCGACGATGACCAGCGGCTGGATTCGGAGTGTCCCACGACATCTGCAGCTGACTGCGGTGTCGGCAACCGGATAGGAGCCAACAAGCCTTGGCAACAGCAAGTCTCGCGGAAAGTGAAGTTAGTCAATGGTGCAGACCAGCCAGGTCTGAGGGACTCACCCAGCAAGGGTAAGTGAGGGCAGGCCTGGAGCAACCAGGGGAGCCCTTTGAGTCGATAAAGTCTTCAGGGGACCCACAAGCCAACGGGCAAGGGATCGCAAAGACGCCTCTTGAGGAAATGCTTCACAGGAGCCCACGGTCACTCAGGACGTGGTAGGCCTCTGATTTTCGCTGCAAAACCTGCTGGAGGCTTGGGCCACAAGTGGTCCAAAGCACAAGTTCGTAGAACGTCATGAAGGGGTTGCACTTGACAATAGTGCACGGTTCCCAGGTATTGCGGTTCCTCGTCACTCGTGGGGTCCACTCGCCTCAGCTCTGCTGGGGACTCACAATGGCCGTCGAGAAGTCAGGAAATCCACTTCCAGGGCTGCAGGGACTTCGGACTCCGGCGGGAGCGGGAAAGTTTGCAACCGTTGATTCAAGTTTTGGTGCCTGCCAAGCAGGGGAGTCACTCCTTGACTCCAAGGGAGATTCTTCCATCTTCCAAAGGTAGTGGAACGTCGAAGGACCAGGATTCTTCTTGTAAAGCGTCGTCCAGGGTTATCTAACTTGCAATGACAAGGTGTACCTATCTTATAGTAAAAGAAAGGGAGGGACTAGCTCTATGACCACTCCTCTAGGAGGGTCAGGGGGGTGGGTGGTTACACCCACTTCCCTTTGTCCGGTTTCATGCTAGAGCAGGGGCTGGTAGCCCCTGGACCGGTTTAAGCTGGCATATGCACATAGGAGCCTACTGCTCCCCCAGTGCAGGACTTCAAAGCACTCTAGGAGTGCACCCACCCAGCTCCAATACACTAAATCCTGTCTGGAAGGTGGTGACACCTCCGTGTGACAGGATGCCTATTGTTGGGCCTCCTCCACTGCGAATTTCAGTCAGCAGCAGGAGGGCAGCCCAGTGTCTGTGCTGGTGGCATCTATTTTGTGATGCCAGGGCTCTTTCAGATTTCTACCGTGTTTCCACAGTGGGTACATGTCGTCCCCTCTAGAAGGTTGGGATCATACTCCCACACCAGTTACTGGTGTGGGGGTATGATTCCAAGTTGTTTGACACCAAACACGACGTGTTTTGATGCAGTCATTCCAAAGGTAGCATTAACCGGGAGGTTATAATGCACTTAAGAGTATATGGTTTAACCGCATCCACAAACAGCCACAGGGAATAGACCCTGCCAGCTGCAGAGGGGCCCTGCTTAGGCAGAGGCACCCCCTTAAAATGTAAACCAAGCACCCTGCCCTCAGGATTGATAGGGCCTGCTGTAGGGGTGACTGATAGGTTTATATGTGTGTGTATGGTGAGATATAGGAACCTATACCTCTGTGAGGAGTGCTAACACTACCTCACCCAGGCTGCAGTAGCAGGCCTGAGGTGTCCGATTTAGTCTGCTTCCCAGGCGTGGCATAATACATGCTTCAGCAACTGGTAGGCCTGTGAACTACCTATGCCCTTGGTACCTAAGGTACCATATACTAGGGGCTCATAAGGCACCACAGTAATCAATCACTAGTGCATCTAATATGCACTTCAAGTCGTTTAGAGAGAACAGAGAGACTGGGGCCCTGATTAGCAGGGACCCAGCCTGACTATAGCCAGAAACCAGTGTTAACATCAGAAAAAAAGTGGGGGCAACATAAGTGCAGATCCTACTCTCCTACAGAGACCAAACCTTCAAGAGGGCATTACCAGGACCGCCTTAGCTTGCTGTCTCCGTCCCTGGGCTGAAATCCTCGTAATCATTGAGAATGGGGGAAATTCATAACCTCTCTCCTGGATCCAATCTTCAAAGAATGTTTCCATTGCCACCGCCTGTGGGTCTGGCCTCCAGATGAAGAGTCTGACCATCTGATGGTCCAGGCATGAGGCAAACAGGGCCATTGCAAATGGTCCCCACTTACCTGGGATCATTGCGAAGACCCCCATATCCAACTTTTACAAACTTGAATTGAGGAGATGGCGGCAGTGCCAATCCACCACCTGATTTACTTTACTGAGGAGATACTCAGCTGTGACTGATGCATGATTTGGTCCATGCTAGATGTTTGATGTAATGCACTGCTGATTCGTTGTCCATCTTGGGGAGGACACAGGATTGAATTCTGTCCTTGGTCCAACAATGGACTGCAAATGACACAACGAGGAGCTGTATACAATTGATATGTAACCTCTATTCTTGGTGATATCAGCTTCCTCCTGTAGAGAGTTCCCCACTGTGTGTGCCCCAGCCTCACCTGGTAGTGTCTGATTCTATGACCAGATCTGGGTTGGAGCCAAAAATTGCTTTCCCGTTCCAGGCTTCCATGTGGGAAAGCCACCTTCGTATTTCCTCCCTTGCCTCGTCCGACAAGGGCACCAGCTAAGAGTATGTTGGCCCCTTCTTAAGTGGTGTTCTTTGAGACACTGCAACGCTCGGTAGTCCAGGGGTCCTGGGAAGTTCGCCTGGATGGATGATGACAGTAAACCCACCAGGCAAGCAATTTCCCGAGGGATGTGTGTTGCCTGGAGGGGGGTCTCTGCAACATGTGCCTGATCTTTTCCACGTTCCGGGAAGTTAGGCTCTGAGTGGCCACTCTGGAATCTGTCACAAACCCTAGCAAGTTTGTTATCTGGGAAAGGTTTAGAAGAGACTCTTTCTCTAATTCAAACCCCAAACCATCCAGGAGGTGTACTGCTGTATGCAATAGAAGAGATTTTCTGAGGCACTGACCCAGAAGGAGCATGTGGTCTAAGTAGATGATGATCCTCATTCCCTCCTCTCGCAGGTGTTCCAAAACCGGTTTGAAGACCTTCGTGAAACACCACTGGGCTGAGGGCGGCCCGAACAGGAGAGTCGTGAATTTGAACGTCTGGTAATGCCAGATGAACTGGAGGAACCGCCGATGGGGAGAAAACATTGGTATGGTCAGACGAGTGCCTTTCGGGTCCAGACACACCATCCAATCGAACGACTGTAAAACATCCCACATTAGATTACACTCTATTTTGAAGTGGCGGTACACCAGCCACTCATTAAACTCGCTGAGGTTGATTACCAGTCGCTGACCACCGTCTTGCTTGTGGACCAAGAAGAGATTGCTTTTGAAAACATTGAGGTGGGGCAAGAACAAGCAAAGGCCCCTTTGTCTAACAGAGCCTCTACCCCCTTGTCCTTAAGATTGACAGCCTGCAGAGAAAAATTTATTAGGCGGGGTGGCAGTTCCTGGTGTGGAGGCAAATAAAACTCAATCTGGAACCCCCCCGAATGTCTGCCAGACCCACGCATCTGTCATGAGGGATGCCCAAGCATGGAAAGAATTCACCTGCCGGCCCCCTAGATGCGAAGAAGGGTGTACACTCACCATTAGTGGAGGAGTGGGAGGCTTGTCCTCTGAAGCCACCCTGCCACAGAACTGCTGACTTCTGGTGGGGTAGAATGGGGTGAAATGAGATTGGTCTTGCCACTGTTTGGAGCCTTGTCCCCTGGAGAGAAGAAGCGGCTGGCTGAGGAAGTTGAGAGGAGATGCGGCTGGCTAATAAGCCCCCTGGAAAACCCGAGGGTTGAAAATTATCTTGATGGAAGTTTGTGCCTTATCTAGGGACAAGAACATCATGACAAACTTCCCCAACTCTTTAATGAAGGGGTCACCGAAGAGACCGCCTTGGGCCATTGCCCTCACTTCAGAGGACGCCAGGTCTCCCAACTTTGGGTCTACCTTGAGAAGTAGAGATTGGCGTCATATAGCTGACAGGACGCATTTGGCAGAGTTGCCCAAACGTGGGTCCCTAGCTCAATTTGCCACTGAATTAAAGCTAACCTGACTGATGAGGGGTGTTACCCCAAAACCGGTCCCGGGAGGCTTGTTTCCGGTCCAGGGAAAACCTGGCTTGGCAGTTCGGTTTACTCAAGCAGTCATTGCATCCTCACAGGTAGACAGTGGCTTCCATACCATAATTCCCCTACCCCTTGCTAATTTTTATTTACAGTGATACAGACACTCCTCTACATGATAAATTCACAAAAATCTAGAAAGCCAGCACCCATCAATAGATATGTCCTATTTGCGCCTTATTAGGTCTCGACTCTATAAGGCGCATTTGCGTTGTCTCGAACAGAGACCCGTTGTATGTACCTTGTGTGCATCAGCCCACCCATAGGCTTTTCATGTGCTGGCTCCCTCGGCACTCCATTATTCATTCTCCCCATTTGCCCATGGCATTCATGCGTCATGTCTCTTCCCGTCTTTAGCCCTCGCCTAGAGCACCGACCAATTGCTGCTAACCATGCGCAGGGGCTGTTTAAGACATTGTTTCGGTACCACTATTGTATTACTTTAAGAAAGCTTTTCACAAGTCCTACTGTTTTTACTTGCACCGTTCTTTGTTTCCTACTCATGCCACCTAGGTATTTCTTTAGTTATCATTGCCTCTCACAATCCCTCCATGTTGCTTTCTCACTCCCTGTTCTTTCACTGTATGTTATTGCATCCTCTCTCTGTCTCCCTCTAGGTTTTTTTTGTGCAATTGTTTTATAGCGCTCCCTCAACCCGAAGTGATTGGAGCGCTTACATGAACACTAGTTACATTACACAAGGATACATTCATTTCTTAGTAGCCCCGGAGAGATCAATTGATTTGCCCAGAATCACAGGATGTTGAGCCGACGCCGAGATTCCCCAGCTCGATGGTCAGCAGCTCTGGGCGTTACGTCACATCCTCTCTCTCCATCAGTTGGACAATGATCAGTACAGACCTAGGGGCAGTGCACCCTGCTCCCTTTAATGAAATTTGGCAATATTTTTCAACTTAATTGTAATGCTTTGTATGCATTATTCCACGGCTAGAAAAGCCTCCTGGGATTTTCGATCTCCTGCTCGAACAATAACAACCGAACATCAAGTTAGTAGGTGGGACGTCTCACTGCTCCCTGTAGGTAGCTCCCAGAGCCTCCAGCAACATTGGCCTCGAGGCTAACTGCAGTCTTTTCAGACCTCATGTCCATGAGTCTCTGTAGCCGGTTTGATTTGATTGGGCGCCTGAGGTTGTCGGGCAGAAGCGCGTACAGGGAAATATTTAAAAAAGTTATCCACCTCACTGCTTTTATCCAGAGAGCAAGAGGTTGGAAGGAAGAAACTACATCCCTGCAAGAGGTGAAGCAGATGTATCCCTTGAGTCTGTCTTCAAAGACTATGATGAAGACTCCATCTCAAAATCCTTTCTACCTTAAAATCGAACAACCACTTCAATGACCCGCTCCCTGCCAACGGCCTTGCGGTCGTCGCCCAATCCATTATTCCCAGCTGGACTACAATAATCAATGCCTCCCTCCAGCAGGGAACGATGCCAGACTCTCTAAAAGCCGGCCAAGTCCTCCCCATCCTGAAAAAGCCATCGCTGGATCCATCCTCCCCAGACAACTTCAGACCCATCTCCAACATCCCCCTCTTAGCCAAAGTGCTGGAGAAATGTGTGCAACAGCAGCTAAGTCACCATATCAACAACTTCCACCTCCTCGATGACCTTCAATCCGGAGTTAGACCAGGGCACAGCACCAAAACCACCATGCTCCACATCGTGGATGATGCCCTCCAAGCCCTCGACCAAGGCAAAACTTGTCTCCTAATCCTCCTGGACCTATCCTCGGCCTTCGACACAGTCAACCATGAAAAATTACTTGAACGCCTCAAACTCAGAATGGGATTAGATGGCACTGTTCTAGATTGGTTTAGGTCCTTCCTCTATAACCGGTCACAGAGATGCCTGATTAATGGCAACCTTTCATCACCATCCCCGGTCACAGTTGGAGTCCCTCAAGGATCAACCCTGTCACCCACCCTTTTCAACCTCTACCTAGAACCGCTTACCGAAGTATTGCGCGCAGCTAATATCTCCTATCATATGTACGCTGATGACACCCAGATCTACATCAAAACCTCTTCTCTCGAAGAGATTCTCTCCCTGAACGAAGCCCTGAAACTCACCGTCCAATGGCTCTCATCCAATCAACTCAAACTCAACGCATTGAAAACAGAATTTCTCCTGATCTCCCCTCCCAATGCCAACTTAGAGATTCAATCATGGATTAAGGCTATTACAGCCTTAAATTGCCCACCGACCATTGTGAATTCGGCTAAATCCCTGGGAATTACCCTTGACACCAACCACATAAACTCTATGGCTACAACAGCCAGATTCCATCTGAGCTACCTTAGGAAATTGAAACCCTTCCTTGATTCTCCCGACCTAAAAATGGCAGTCCAAGCACTTGTCGTCTCTAGACTGGAATACGGCTGCTCAACCCTCTCGGGCTTACCCAAGATCTCCCTGGCACCTCTTAAAGCCTGCCTCAACGCGGCCGCCAGACTATTGACCGGCACAAGGAAATACGATCCTATTTCCCCACACCTGAACGCTCTCAACTGGCTTCCCCTGGTGGCAAGAATACAGCTCAAACTAGCATGCATCATGCACGAAGCTTTACACTCTAACTCCCCTGCATATCTGACACAGAAACTCGTGATCTCTGGAGGAACCAGAAACTCCAGATCCGCCAGAGATTTCCTGCTCCAACCTGCACGCTTTCGGGAAAAAAAAACGTACAATCAGGCCTTCTCAGGGGCTGCTCCAAGAATATGGATCTCTCTCCCACCAGACATCAGAAGACTTTCCTCACTGACTCGCTTCAAAAAGGATGCCAAAACCTTCCTTATGGGCAAATGTCTTGTCTAACACTACGTCAACTACTTCTATGGCACAACCTATGGCGGCCCACTACCTCCCTTCTAACTACCGGTTCTCCGGTAGTTAGAAGAAAACTTGGGACCTGGCCAGAATAATTGAAAACGTACTCTGTAAATATGGTTTCTCGCTCTGTGTAATTGGTTACGTAAACTGTAAATACATGCTACACTTTACCCTATATATTCCTGCACTATACTGCTACTCGAGCTGTAACTGGTCGACTCTAAATCTGTCTGTATATTGCTTTGCTCCCCTGTAAAGCGCTCTGATACCCTAACGGGTCAAGTTCGCACTCTGTAAAACACATAAATGAATAAATAAATAAAAAATAAATAAGCATGACTCCTGCAACCGTTTGCAATATGTGGATGTCGTGAATTTAATGGTACACCCAAATGCCCACAGTTTTAGGGCTCTGCTCTAGCTGGCGTGCATTTGCTGTCTCAAAAAAGACCAGGTGTATGTACTTTGTGGGCTTCAGCCCGTCCAGAGGCTTGCCATTTAATGCCCCTGCAGTAGATGCTGTATGGACAAGTGCTTCTTTCCTTCTCCCATTCGCCCCTACTGCTAGAACTGTCTATGATATATAATTATTACCTTACTGTTTTTTTGCTCAGTACCGAATTTGTGCTGGTTGGTATCTTTGGTTGTCAATCACGTCGTTCTTTCAGATGAATGGAAAATCCTTCCAGTCGCCAATGCCTGCTATGTTCAGTAATAGCTGTGCACACTTTTGTCAGCTGCCTGCCACATCGATGCTTGTTTCTCACTTGTAATTACTCAATCAAACCACTCAAAGCTGAGATCTAAAACCCGATAAGAACACCACTCTGGTCACTCACATGTAACGCGAAATGCTTTACTCCTTGACCCACAGCAAATACAGCATTCTTCCAATCAAGCTCTCCCCCTTCATTTAGAATGCTACCCTTCTGACAGGGTACTTTTCCACCCTGTCGTTCTGTATTAACGCTAGGTAAATACAAATATAGTACAATAATATAAGAGAGCTCAAACATGCCACAAAAGGATCGGTGGGGTATGTTATAAAAATTAACTTACTCCATTTTTTTTGATTGACTTTAAAGTGTGTCTTGAACTCTAAGGGTCACATGCATCATTGTAAATTGCAGTGCGACCACAATTTTTGCGTTTTAAGTAATCGCTAAATTTGCGATTACTTAAATTGCGGTCTTTGCATTTAGGGAATCGCAAATTGCGATTCCCTGAATGCAATGCAACAACCCAAAAAAAATTGCGATTTCACAGTTAAGAAACGCAAATTACCATCAATTCAAATGGTAATTCGCGAGAATTTTGGAAAATGCACAAAAGTGTATTTTTGGAAGTTCTATGTTTCCTACATACATGTCCTTGGGGCATGTGTGTGTGCAACATGTGTTAACGTTGCAATTTCAGAGGTGCATCAGAAATTAAATGAAAATTACATTTATAGGCGCGGTGCGGCGGCTCCCCCAATATACTAGCCAGAGTGGAAAGTTAACATGCTGTGAGGGCAAGTTGCTAAAAAGGTGAGTTTTATAAAAGTTTACGAAATTCCAGTAGATTGTTTTCTGTCTTTAGTGTCAGTGGGAGGGAGTTTCACAATATGGCTGTCCTCAAGACAAAACCTCTCTCCCCCTCCCCCCTCCTCCAGTAGGCCCCCTTGGCCCTGGGGATTATCAGATTTGCAGAGGTCGCAGAGCGTAGCTTCCTCTCTGGAATATACCACTTGAACTTGTCTGCGAAATATTCAGGGCCCATACCATGTAGTGCTTGAAAGGCGATACAGAGGGCCTTGAATTCTATCCTTTTTTTATTTACCTGGAAGCCAGTGTAAAATTGGAAGGGCATGGGATACTAATTGACGTTTCGGGATGTAGAGTAGAAGGCGAGCTGCTGCGATTTGGAGAACTTGCATTTTGCTGAGGAGACGTGACTATATTTAGAAACAGCCCACTACAATAATCTATTCTAGACATGATCAAGACTGTAACCACGTTTTCTGGAGTTCTGACGGGATGTAGGGGAGAATTTTCCTGATCATTTTGATCAAGTAAAAACGTGCAGAGGTGATTGCGTTCGTTTGCCCCTCGAAGGACAACTTGGTGTCAAAATAGACTCCTAGATCCTTCACCTTGGAGGTGAGAGTAGGGATCTCTCCCATTTCCTGAGGCCACCAGTTGGGTTGCCAAAAGGAGGTATCTCGCCCAAACAGGAGTTCCTCGGTTTTTCCCGTGTTCAGCCTTAAGCATTTTTGGGACATCCAATGCCTGACTTTGTGCATGCAGTCCTGAAATCTCCGAGTAGTGTTCGTTGAGTCCCCTGAAACAGATGCTATGATTTGTGTGTCGTCGGCATACAACACTGTCTTGAAACTAAAATACCTAATAAGAGAGCAGAGGGGGGCAACGTATAGATTGAAAAGTGTCGGGCTCAACGAGGAGCCCTGTGGCACCCACATGGAAAGGTGAACCAGGACGATGTATGATAGCCAAGCTCCACTCGTTGGTCCCCATGTTACGGAGAAAGAAGTTCAGAAGGGCCAAAGCCTTGCCCCTGATCCCTACAGAAAACAATTGGTTCATCAGGAGATCATGATCCACAGTATCGAATGCCGCCGAGAGGTCTAAAAGGATCAGGGCAGTCTTCCCACCCTTATCCAAGACCTCTCTTATATCCTCAGACACATTAATCAGGGCCAACTCGGTGATGTGCTGGCTTCTAAAACTATATTGGGCACTGTCTAGCATAGAGACAAGAGCTAGATGCTGCTGGCATACCTTTATCACTTGGACCCTCTATCGTGGTGGAGGGGGGGGCATTTAAGTGCCCTCCCATCCCCTTCAGGTAGATAGAAATAAGTCCAAGACTGTTTTGACTTTGGCTTTAAAAGAGTCTGCTAGCCGGTTGCAAAAGTCTTGGTCTACTACTGTATTTTTCTGATCAGGGTGTCCTTTTGGCACCCTTGCACCCTTGAAATTGCATGTGCAATTTGCGAGTACCTATTTGGTACTCGCAAATTGCGCATGCAATTCCCATTGATTCCTATTGGCTTCTAAGTCGATAGGAATGAATGGGAAGCAATTCCTTATTTGCGAATCGCAAATAAGGACTGTGTAGGAATCGCTAATTTTTTTGCGATTCCTACATGCATAAGCATTTGCGATTCCTAAATTGTGATTTCTTAAAAATCACAATTTAGAAATCGCAAATGCACAGTTTGATGTAGCCCCTAGAGTCTTCCCTTGAGACTAGTTTTCAGCTGAGTGGTCCTAAGCATATGCCTTGTAAATTTGAATCTTCCACATGCAGGACTGAGTCAGTTTATTATGCTGATAAACAAAACAATAGACTCCTACTATATTGCTCCATGTGTTAAAGGCCAACAACTAACCTGCACCAGAATCTAAGAACGCAGTGATTGATGAACATTAACAAATATAATATCTTCGCCACCCACACCATTGATCAGTCCCAAGCTTTCATTTCCTTTGTACAGATTTTTTTCTTTCTGGCATTTACCCTTAACCTAAGTCAGACTTATCATCTGGGTTTGTGGTTTTTCAAATTTTCATGGGGTACACTGTACCATATACCAGTTCTTGAACCACTCACTGGTAAGTTTTTTTCGGAGTCTTGGTAACTTAAACAACAACCACTCCCCTTCTTTCCTTTCTGAACTGCTAATAATGATTACGATTTGGCATTCTTATACCTGCAGAAGGGTCTGTGCCTAGGTTTCTTATCCCCATGTTTCTTCTCTTTAACCTAACCCTTTTTCGGATGAAACGTGCATTGTTACATTTAGAGGCAGTCATTGCTTCAGAATTCACATAGCCACAAACCTCTGTGTTGCTGATTAGTTCTACCAATTTGTATGACTGTGAAAGACAATAGCATTTTGTCTCAACATTTGAACCGCTTTGGAACACAATTTTGCAATGAACTAGGTCTACGCTGGTTAGTATAATTGAAATTAGGAGATAGTGAACTGCCAGCTCCTCCAAAGTTTGATGAACATTTTCACCCACTGTAATCGTTGTTAATTTGCTTTGTAAATATTCTAGCAAAGCGATCTGGTATTTATTTGTGTGCCTTATGGAGCTATATCTGAGAAACACTTGTCTCTTTTGTTTTAATGTGTAGATCTCCCAGGAGTTCTGACCATAATCTTGGTGTAGGCCGAGTTATCTTTAATGTGCTCTGTAAACATTTAAGTGCAGCCATGTGGGGTTGATCTGTGTTTTGTATTTATGACCATGTGAATTTGTCCCGTTTTGTTGTGTAGACCGCCCAGGAGTTCGGGACACAGCTTTGGTGGAGTCAATCCAGGACCGTCTTTCAGATGCCTTGCAAACATACATTATGTGCAAACACCCAGCCCCAGGGAACCGCTTGCTCTATGCCAAAATGATCCAGAAGCTGGCAGACCTGCGCAGCCTTAATGAAGAACATTCAAAGCAGTACCGCTTCCTTTCATTCCAGCCGGAGCACAGCATGCTGCTCACACCCTTGGTGTTGGAGGTGTTTGGAAATGAAATTTCATGACTTTGGAGGTACTCATCAGCTCAATCCTGAGGAGGGAAATTGAAAATATTTAGTGAAATTCTATCATCTGGAATTAAGGCAAGATTATTCAACTTGTCTATGCATTTTCTACCATGAAAGTGAGCTTCATTTTCTACTACAGAAGGTGTTCAGTGGAAATTGATGACCTGGTCAGTCACATTTACTCTTCAC
Source organism: Triturus cristatus (assembly GCF_964204655.1). Lineage (NCBI taxonomy): Eukaryota > Metazoa > Chordata > Amphibia > Caudata > Salamandridae > Triturus > Triturus cristatus. The sequence continues at coordinate 16,121,543 of NC_140586.1, forward strand.
TTGTTAATATTTGTCAGTGGAACTTCACAGAAAAAAAGCTACCATTATTTTCATTTCCTAACAGCTTTCAGCATGTACAAGTTACTCTTGTTTTGGTGTAATGTCTTTTTGTGATATCAGGTCCACTTGATCAATATATATTCTGTAAGGAATCCGTTAAAGCAGAACTGTCAAATGTATGCTTGCTGCTATACTGTATAATTGTGAAATGTGATGTTCATTATGGAAATAGTACAACTGCTCCTCCCAGGTATAGTTGAGGAAAACACAGCTTGCTGTTGCACAAATTTTGAGCTCATGCTTGCCTTAAGTGCATCAAAGTCAGTTCAGGGAAATCAATGTTTGTGTTTTAAAGCTTGTTCTGTATGCCATCGGGCTTTGATAGTGCTTTTTTAATCAATATTTCATAAGACCAGTACAGCATTTTACAGAGTTATAGGATAAAGTCTACAAATAGTTCACTATTAAAATAGGCTCAGGAATGTGAAAATCCTTGGGCATATATTTTCTATTATTTTCAAATAAATTCTAACATATTTCTTATGGCGTGTTTACACTGTTTAGCTGAATATTAACACCTTCATTCAGGCATTCAGGCCATATAGTTGGTTAACCACACAAAAGTAAATGCCCACCCCGGGGTATCGGTCCCTCTGGGGTCTTTGGAAACTATTGGGGGGGGGAGTTCACCTTGTTGTGAGAGTTCAGTCAGTTGTAAGTCATAACCAAAGGAGGTTCAGACTGCAAACGCTCCTATCGTAGCAGATGTCACATCAATAAAGATTCAGAAACAATGCACTAAATATTCCATTCGACGTCTCATACAAGAATGTAAAATGCATGATAGTAAACTGTTGCCAGTATTGTACCTGTCATGACATTGTAACCATTCAGAGGTTTTTGATGACAAGGAAGTCCCATTTCAACACATGTAAAAAATGAATGCTGTGGCAGTTAAAAAAAAAAAACATCTATTAATTTTACGAGCCATATGCTGCTTCACACTAATAAGTAATGGTTTCTGGCACTGGAGATATGTCAACTGGGATTAAAATAACACAATTCCTTGATAAAAAATAATATTCTTTATAATGAGCACAAAAAAAGTACGATGATCTTAAAAACTGTTTCACCTAGTTCTGTTCCCATAATATTTCTAGCTGTCGAAGGGAAGCATCCGGTGTATCAAACACTGAGAAAATACCATTGTAATCTTTCCAACATTGTATTCTGAATCGAGCTGTTGCTATAGCCTGTCTTGTTGCTAGTACCGAGGTTTGGCTGCTGACTTCTGTCTCGTGTATTACAGTGCTGACCTATGTTTTCAGTATTCAGTTTTATTCGCTGACCAGATGACATTGTATCATTTACAAGAGGTATACATCAGCTGTAGATATTTTTTTAGTACTTACAGTGGGCTTTGGTTTAACTCCTTGCTCATGTTTGGTTAACATTGTTGTCTGTTGCAGGTCTTCACTCTTAATTGGATGACTGTTATCCCTATTCTTGTGTTAGTCCCGTCCAGGAGCGTTTCGGTCTCACAGTGTGTGATTGATTTAGCTGTAGCCTTCCACTGTTGACTTGAGGCAACTCTTTTTTTTAGGTCTCGCCTACGCAGCACGCATGCGTTGCATAGGAAAAAGACCTTTTGGATTCGCTTGCCTTTTCGCCCCAAAAACGTGCATGTGTTGCATTGCTTTCAATGGCAACGCGTGCACGTTTGGCGATTCCCTTGCGCGAGGCGCGCGTGCTTGTTGGTTCAGCAATGTCTTAACACGAACTGTCTGAACAGACAGCATTCATTTGTCCTTCATGAACTCCAAAGGTCAGCGGGACGACTGAGAACAACTCAACACTTTGATTATACTTGTTTTTTTGTTTGTTGCAGTTTTATATTTTGTAGCCAAAAGCATTTTGCACTGAAAGCCTTACAGTTTCACTTTTCACATTTTAAGCACGGGAAGGATGTCGTAAGGACTATATAAAAGCAATTACTCTACAGTTCAGTACCATAAATGCGCCTATTAGTCTCTGCAGACAGTGAGGTTAAGAAACAATCCTGGGTTGTCACCGAACGCATATGACTCTCTCCTATCCTTCTCGGTCTTTAATTAAAGCTATCAAAGGACATCGGTCTCACCTGTCTCTTGGGGGTCCTGGGATGTGGTCATACTTCATGTGAATGCATTTCACATAACAGCTGTACAGAATGAAGGCGAGGACTGCAACAGACAGCACAATGAGCAGGAGCCAGGAGAAAAAGCCCAACAGATCCATTTCTGCATTCAAGATGACCGTAATGTGTTTCTTCTATATGTCGAGTGAGTGGCTGTCTCTAGAAATACTCACTGAGTAAACTTTACTTTCTCGCTGAACCTCTCACTCACCCTGGTTGAACTCTGAGCACCCTGATCATTTGCTTCCTCGGACTTCCTGCAAATCCTAGTCCGTGCATGCCTAAAGTTATTGCACTACCAAAATTCGAAAGCACCTTCTTAATTTAGAAACTGTTAAAAATCCCTGTTCGCAGCTGTTATTTCTCCTTACCACTTACAATTATAATAGCTGTTTTATAAAACGTATTTTCAGTAGATGTTATACTCTGTTTTCCAATAACTAGTGCAAGCTTTTGCAATGCTGCAGTCATCAAATAAAATAAGGCATGGTACGTGGCTTTTACAAGTACAATGGCGGCATGCTCTATTAGACGTGCTGCCTGGCACCTTAAGCTGATGCCTTGTTTTTCTTACGATTAGAATCATGAATAGCTCAGAGGTAGGGCCCATCACTGTGTTACAACAAGCATTGGCATAGCTAATAGGTCTCGCCTTTGGGACCTTATAAGTGTTTAGCCATACAACACTTGATGTTGTTGCACCAAGGATATTTTGCTGGATAACTAAACACTTATAAGGTCCCAAAGGCGAGACCTATTGGCTATGCCAATGCTTGTTTGCTTTTCCTTTCAGCATTCCATGGGAGCGCAAGTATTTCCTTGTTCCACCTGCATCATTGCCTTCTCGTTCGATGTTTCTGCTTTCTCACTCCCGCCTCAGCCCCCTTTTCCCTCGTTCCTTTATCATCCAGCCCCTCTACACACCCACACAAACAGTTTTTACCCTTCCTTTAACCCACTCACCTGTTGCTTCCTGAACCCATTGTCCTTATTATTAATTATTTTTTCAACAAGTTCTTGGCAGACGCCAAGTGCTAAAATGCAGTTGTGTTTGCAGTCATCTTGGAGTGGATTGTCTTTAATACAAAACAAATTCCAAAAAGCCTGCCCATTCATCGCTATGCATGCACATGCCTCACGGTGTAGTGGCTGCTGTTTCAGCATTAGCTAATGCCAATCCTTGTTTAGTAGTAGCAGTAATGGAACACCTTAATGAGCTCCATTGTTGTCGGTGATAGATAGGCCATATTACATTTAAGTAACTGCTAAAGGCTGCTGTTAGACCTGTCATCCTTAGTGTGGTCTTCCCCCAACGTTTTGCCTGCTTCCCTCCACTTTTTGCTGTATCTTTTTGTTGACCTTAGGACTCTTAGCACTTTATCAGTGATGACCAGTGCTAAAGTGTATGTGCTTCTCCCCTACACATGGTGACATTGGTTACACCTGATTGACATATTTTGTTCACCTGTAAAGTCCATGTAAAGTGGTATACCATATACACCCAGGGCCTGTAATCTAAATGTTACTAATGGGCCTGCATCACTCATTGTGCCACCCAAACAAGTAGCCCTTCAAACTTGTCTCAGGCCTGCCATTGCGGGGCATGTGTGTGCAGTTTACTGCTACATCAACTTGGCATTTAAAAACACTTGCTAAGCCTTAAACTCCCCTTTTATTACACAGAGTTCACTCCTAAGGTAGGCCCTAAGTGACCCTAAGGGCAGGGTGCTTTTAAGTTTTACATGTCCTGGCAGTGGCAAACAGCTATATTTGTTTTTTACTGCTGTGAGTCCTACTCCTCTCATATGCTTGTATTAGAGATTTCTTAAACACTTCTTAAGCTGTAATTCGTGGTTAGAAAGGAGTAGCTAAATCATGTTTCATATTTTTGGAACGTTGGTAAAGTTGGATTTGACATTACCATTTTTGAAATGCAACTTTTAGAAAGTGGACATTTCTCTGCTCTTATCCTTGCTCTGTGTTCTTGCAGCCTGACTCCAATACATGTCTGGGCAGGGTGACAGCCACACTTTGTGCAGTCCCTCTAGACAGCCACAAACACAGGAAGCATTTTATTAGGTATTTCAATAAAGCAAACTGAACAATGAACTAATGGATAGAACAGACAAAAAGCAAAAGGTAGTTGCAGTAAGATACAAATTGCATAGTTCTGACCATCAGGTGGGCGGTACGTCCTTGTCATTCAGGTCTTATGGATCGTTGTATGTTAAGAGTCTGTGCAGCAGTATTGCCTTGTCTTATCGGTGTGTTTTGGATGGTCTTGAAGAGATTTGCTCCTCGACATGTAGGACAGGTAAGAGAAATAGGAGAAACAGAGAAGGTAGGTTGAAAAATGAGAGAGGGAGTGGTAGGGGATATCCCAAGAAATCGCCAGTTTATTCAAATAGCGTGGTTTGTTTGGATATAAGTATCTAGCAGACACCGAGGAATCTTGATTTCTCATGTTCAAAATTTTGGTCAAGAACAATGCTGTCAGCACTTCTAAGGAAGCAGACCGGGGTCCACCAAGTGAGGTAAGATACACATTTGAAGTATTTCCAATTACAGAGGATCATTTTAACTCCCTGTGTAAGTAGCAGGTCAAATAGGAGTAGTTTGTTTGTGTTGTGTGAGGGGATGTGGGGAGAGGTTAGGGAGTGCCCAGTGTTCTAGGGCGATTAAGGCCGGGTCTAACAATACTTTGCAATGGAATATGTCATTAATAATTTTGTTAAATGCACTCCCACTATGATTTTGAGTAGGGGCATTAAAAGATCATGTGGTCAAGGTCGCCTAAATCTGAGGAGCAGTTCCAGCATTTATTAGAGACAAGAAGGCCTAATTTGTAAAGTTGGCTGGGGTCAAGAAGGTTCTGTTTAATAGCGAGTATTGGCATGGTATAATTTTAGAAATGTTTACTTTGGTGGCATGTTTACAGATAAATGCCTAGTTACACTCTCTTAGGTGGGAATAACCTCCTCTAAGGCATGAGTCTTACCACTATTCTTTGGGATTAATAGATGGGGTTGGAGCTTAATTCTTGAAGAATCTTGCAGTTTTTCGAGGCTTGGTGAGTTTGAGTGGAGAGTGCCTTAAATTTCACGAGGATACTTGGGGGCTGGGGTTTTCTGAAGTGATGGTTACGATTGATTGACTCAACTTTTAAGTTTTAGGCAGTTGTAAAATTCCTTATTGGTGATGCCTGTAGATGCTTGAAGTGAGGAGCATGGAACAGGGTTGTCCCTATGGATCATGTCTTTGATGTAAAGAATATTGTATATTTGCCTTGACTGCAAATAGATGGCTTTACAATCTATTTTTATTAGGGCGTTGTGCCAGATGGATTCCTATGATGAGTCTTTAATTTTAATTTACTGGGTCTTACTCAATTGTTTTACAGTGAGCATTGTATCTCTAACGATGTTTATGGAGTGTAAGGGTTTAAAATGGTTCACTCAGAGTTCTGCGAGCGGAGTGAACGGACGAACGAGTTCTACATCCGCTCCTGTCCATAGGGGGTGGAAGAAGGGAGCTTGGAGTCAACCAGTGAATGGCTTGTTTGAGTAGGAACGTCGTTTGCATTTTAGTAAAATTAGGCATGCCCATGCTACCTTCTGTTTTGTTGAGTAATAGAGCTTTGCCAGTAATTCTGGGCTTTGTATTACCCAGATAAATTGGGTGATGCATTTATTACGTGTTTTAAAGAAAGATTCTAATAGTTGGAGAGAAAAGATACTAATGATAAAGTTTACTTGAGGGGCAATTAGCATTTTAGCACATTCTAGCCTGCCCCACCATGTTATGTGTTTGGGTGATCAAGTTTCAACTCGGTCTTGGACTTTTTTCATCAGGATGTCTTCAGTATGTGAGCGAGACTCTGAGGGATTTGCCTAGATGAATATCCAGGTATTTCAAGTGGAGGCTTTGCCATTTAAGAACTGTGTCTTTAATGTTTGAGGGTGTACATAAGATGTTAAGCAGGAATACTAATGTTTTCTCTTTGTTACTGGTGTAACTGGAGGCCTTAGAGTAAGCATTTATTAACTTAAGAATTTGAGGGATGCCTGTTTCCACTTCTTCTGAGAAGATGAGGACATAATCTGCGTAAGCAGTGACTTTATGGGTTTTGTAATTAAAGGGTATACCTGTGATGATGGGGTTATGATAAATTTCATCGAGAAGAGGTTTTATGGCTTGGAGAAAAAGCATGGTGAAAGTGGGCATCTGCATTCTAATACCCTTCCTGGGCAGGAAGGGGGAGAGATGGCTCACACTGATATCTGAATAGGCTGTGTCCTGTCCTCACACAAAGGGCTGATTTACCCCCACAGATAGCCTGGCAGACAGGACTGGGTTTAAAGGGATCCTTGTATACTTCAGAGACTCCTTTAAAGTCACCCTCTACTTCAAAGGCACTTTTGGGTGTAAGTACCAGGGTTCTGACCCTACCACATCAGTACACTAATGGACCTGGACAGAACTCTGCTGAAGTAAAGATTGCTGTGCTAAAAAGATTGCCACTTTGCTGTGACTGACTGCTTTTAAGGACTACTTCTCTGCTTTGCTGAGCTGCCCTGCTGCCTGCTGATCTCTGCCCTGCTGATGACAAGTACTGTTCCCATCTCACTTGAACCCAGAGTGACTCCAAGGGCTTTTTGGTTTGTTTTCTTTTTCTGAAGTCCCAGGGCCATTCATCAAAAAACTTCCTGCATACCGCTGGTGCTGCTGGACTTTGCCATCTGCGAGTCCTACCCTTGCCTGAGGTGCCCCTTCTAGTCCTGGGCCTCAGAAGTGGGTTCTGCAGCTGATTCTGCAAAAAAAAGATGATTGCCTCGACTATGTGAGAGCTTCTGCTGCATCGCATTTCGACGAAGAATCCACAACCTGCACAGCTGGACGATGATGCTCTGTGCAGCTCGACAATGACGCATTGCATTCGTTTCAACTGAGCCCAAGTGTCGCTACGTACCTATCCGGGACCGGAAGGAGGAAAAGACCAATGACCTTCTTCCCCATTATGTCTCTCCTGTCCTTTATTTTCAGTCTCCATGGAAACGATCATCGGAGGACGATCACGGCCACTTTAACTTCCCTTGCTTCTGGGAGTCCAGGCCGACCCATGTGATGCCGCCACATGCTCCAATGGTTGACAAGGATGGCGAGAGGGTGGACCATATAGCCAGAGATGCAGAAGGCGTAGAGAGAGACCGGGAGTTCAGAGAGGACAAAGGGCCCAGGATCGAGACCACAAGCCTGGAGAGATTCATTCCCCAAGACGACGGCACAACATATCCTGTGGGCACCAGACGGAGTGCGACATCTACAGCGCCACAACAGCGCCACTTGGATACCCAGAGGAGGGATCTGGATCTTATCCGGTACCACCGGCACGCCAGCCATGCCCCCAGAGGAGCAAGGATACTAGCCCACTTTCAGGGGTGGTTTAGTAAAGGAAGCCCCGCGGCGAGCGAGCCGGTAGCCATGGCTGGGGAAGGCTAAAGGGCCTTATAAGCATCTTGTGTGGCATATTTAAGCGTTTGCAACACCTACTTGGTGGTGGTACTGGTGTTCCCCCCTCACTCCTCTCCCTACTACAATGTGCATAATTCAAAGGGCACGCACTAAGACCGTATTTCTGTTTGTTTGTTTTCATGCCCCTGACCACCTGTGGCCGAGATGAAGATGAGGTCCTTCGCTGAATCCTTCCTCTGACTTTAAGACGAGAAGGAAATCAAGTCAATCTTTACCCGAATACTCAATGGGACTTTATAAAAATTATTTTCGCACCACATCTCCTCTCTGGTCGTCATTGCACATTCTACACCAAGGAAGACACGAGACCCCCTTTGCACAGCTCAATGACTATGCAGTAGACTCTCAACATCAAAAAAATCTCCTTCCAAGGTATTTCTTCAGCGTGACCTGTCTGGGTCCTGTAGCCAGTCGGCACTCCATCACGGCCAGCCTTAACTTTGAATTTGCACCAGTCCCTTGCAACCTCAAGTAAATTTTTGACCGCTAGTGACTTCTAAGCACTGCTTTCACATTTATTCTTTAAAAATTAATATCTCGCCTTTTGCTTATTGGATTTTTGTCTTTTTGGTCTTTGTATTATTCAGATAAATATTCTGCATTTTGTTTAACCTGCGTGGAGTGTTTTTGTGGTGTTTTCATTGAGTTACTGTAATTTAAGTGTTTACACAAATACTTTACACATTGCCTCTTAAGTTATTCCCCCGACACTTGTAGGAGACATTTTTTCTAATGAGGCCGGGAGGCGTAAAAAGTTTGAAGACCACTGTCAACAAAGACGTATGCTTGCTCATGATTAAGGGATGCTTCAGGTTGAAGCTGGTCTGCTTTGTGCACCGGCCATGTCATAACAGAGAGTCTATCTACCACTAGTAAAGACCACGGGCATTATCCATGACCTCTTCTAGGCACTTCAGTAAGACATCCTTACTGTCCCTAAATATCGTAATAGGAAAAAACAGGTGGTCTGAGTGAATTGTCAGATTGTGCTCCAACATAATCTTTTGAAAAACAATTTCAACCTTTAACTCCTCAGATTGCAACTTCCTCTTTTCAGCAGGGACATAGCTGCCTAGTCCATGCTCAAGAGGGTCATTAATAGTTGACACACATGGCTACTCGATCTTAGAACCAGCAATGGACGACCTTTAACATGCTGCCAATAACCACAAAGGGTTCACTTTTTCGAGCCAGACGATCGTGCGGAGACGGATGCATTTATTCACCGACACACGTTTATCATTGAAATTTTTGAAGTGACACAATTTCACTGTCCGGATATATGTATTTTCAAATCAACTGGTCTAATACATTGACAATGGTCATATGAAAACGCACAAAGCATACACTGTGAGACCTGAAAAAGTAAGATAGTGGACGAAACGTGTTGGCGGTTGCAAAAAACGCTTTTAAAAGAAAAATGAATAAAGGATGAAGTTCAATATTTCAAGATCATATCGACTCTTCTTTGGGAAAACAGTTTTGTCTTAAACCTACTTTATTGTGTATTTTACACATTTGATACTTATAAGTGTGCTGGGCTGTTTTTCTGTGGTATGGTATTGGAGAGACCAGGTAGGTTACTTCTGGTTTCTCCATATTGGGACTTAGGGGATTGTCTCAAGCCCTTTTGCACCTTTTTTCTGGTTAAAACATAGGGATGTCAAGACTGGTGCGGGTATCTATGCTTTGATCCCCAATTCTGTATGATGTATGTTGTCTGCGCACTGTATATAATAATTACTGTACATGTTTGGTATGTTGTGTGTCGCTGAAAGACTTTACAAAATGTGATTGTGACATCTGAAGGATAGGTATGCGCATTGTCTGGCTTCCGCAAGAAGCATACCTGCACTGGGAAACTACCTATAGACCTAGACCATCCAACCAACAGCAAACATTAGGCCTCATGAATGAATCACTGTAATTGAGTATACTTGTACCACTGATAGCACTTCTCTCGCATCAATAACAAGTGCTCATCCTCACATAATAGCCAGTATCCTTCAGACACAGCCAACACAGTTCAGGTATTCCTTATGGTTTTGTATCTGTGAACTCCCAACAGCACACATAACAATAAACACACAATTGTTTACACTTCCCGAGCTGCTGTTTGGTGGTGCCGAGTCGCACAGATGCGCCTGGTACTTTAAAGTCACAGAGCACACATAAATTCAAGTATATATCAGACATTATTCGGCTGAACACTGTGCATAAAACAAAGCTCAGATATTCTTTACAGTTTATCACCTCCTTCACAACAGTACCAGCCTAATAATAACCAAAGAAAACCGTATTCACTCCTGCCAAACATACACATCTTACTCACGGGATCCAAGAAAGCCATAAAGTTAGTTTATCTGAGGAGCATATCAATGTGTTATGTTTCGCTACGGAAAGTTGCGACAACTATTGAAATGTTTTGATTTTAACCGTTTTGATTTGTATGCCTCTTGATACCACCAGTGACCAGTTAAGAAGTACAGCTCAAAAAAGTAGAAACTAAGTAGTGGTCAGATTTGTTTTTAAGGTGCATTCTGAAGATTAACATATACTGTTATGGCCATTGAAGCTATTTTTTGGGGAAAGGTATTTCTCAAAATACAACTCCCTTTTTAAGATGCATAAAAAAATTAAACTCGCTTTGTATTATTAATGTAGTGTTTTTACAATCATGTCACGTGGAGATGTAGACTTTTATCAGCTTAGTTGTCCTTTATATATTACATTTTTTTACTGATACAAATAGTTTTGTAAAGATATGTGAATTAATGGCATACAGCCCTATCCCAAAACCGTTTAAATACTTACAATGTGCGTTATGAAGACTAAAACGCCATAATTAAAACATGGGTGTCTATTCCCTGAAATGTAAAGGGCATTGGAAGTGACATCACATACCATTCACCTTAATGACAACACACAAAGTGACATCATATGCCCTTGACCCAGATTTTTTCCAGGAAGGCATTTTACATTTAAGTAACATCACATTTACACTCTGTTACACCCCCATACACTCATTCCTATTCATTCTTATCCTCTCACTTGCATTTGCCCTTAATCTCATTCATACTCTCACATACCTATTGACACTCAGGCTCAGGTTTACTAACGCTTTGCACCATGTTTGTGTTACTTTTGTGACACAAATCCAGTGTGGAGTGTTAGGGGGAGTTACTATCCAAAGCAAATCCTGTTTTGCGTTTGCAAGTTTCCCAAAGTTACTCAAAATTAAACTATGCACTGCTTTAAGTTATTTTGCATCAAGAGGGCGTTCCATGGGTGGTGAAATGCAACCACCCATATGTTTAGAAGCAAACCCCTGTCTACAAACATTGATAGTAAGGTATTTGTGGCAAAATATTACGACTCCTCAGAGCAAGCATAACCAGGAGCTTTGTTTCCATTTCTCCTTTTCTTTCCAATTTTGCGTTTGTGCCGCATTGTACAGCACACATACAAAGTGGGAAAAACCTTAAAGCATAGTTTTTGTACTGGAAGGTGCGCCTTCCAGTACAAAACGTATGCTTCAGAAAATGCACACACCTTTGCGCTATGGCGCATGTGTGTGCAGGGAGAGAAACAATGCACCATATCATTGGCAATATGGTGCATTTTTCTCTCCTTTAACGTAACACAGAATCTTTGATGCAGTGTCTTCTTGCGTCAAAGAACAGTAAATTTGGGTCTCAATTTTGCACTGTCGTACTCATTACCTTTCACTGACTCTCACTCACACATGCTTACACATACAGACACATGTTCACACATAAACATCTCATATCTCACATAAACAAATAAGCATGCACACAACATACATTTTAAAACATATTTCTTAACCACAGTTGCCACTAAGGGTCCAATTCCAAATAAGTTTGCTCCGTTTTAGTATTACTCCAATAGTGAATAATAGAATATTATTCGCTATTAGTATAAAGAGAAACATGCTGAAAATAATAAATGCGTATCAGCCCCTGTGTTCCTGGCAATAATTTTGCCACCCGTGAGGCCAGGTGTTGCAAAGGCAGTGCCAGGGGTTGCAAGGAGCAAGCCATGGGTTGCAGCTGCAACCCCTAAATGAAGTCCATGAATAGAAAACATATTTCATACATCATCAACCAATCATCAGATATGAAAATTAAGCTTATTGTAGCCATTTAATTCCTTTAGGGTAAAGAGAACACCACGGTACCTAAAAAAAAATGTGATTTGATGTCTGAGGCAGATTCTGTCCGTCAGGAGGACAGAGAAAGATTGTAATTATCTTTGTAGGCCACATTATCATGCTTCTGACAAAAGCGTGCAGTTTTCTATTAAATGAGCTAATATCACTGCACCAGATTCTTCTTCCTGCCATAATGGCGAACTACTTGCCCCTAAGGGTTAGGATTAAACACTGTTTATGGCTTATTATTCAATTGAGGTCTACAATCCATTCATGGGATAGCCTGTGTGCTCTTCAAATCTTTTTAACCGTAAATAGCGGAGTTCTGACACTTGTTTACATTTTTGAATAATTTTGTTAATGATACATTCTTTTCATAGGTTTTGTATGATGTTTACTTAGTTCTTCTAACTTTTACAACCATCCACTGACCAAACCTTGTAAGAATACCATCTAGTACGACATACTGGAAACTATGAAAAAGCTTTTAGTGAGATCGAAGATGCCTGCAAGGGCATACCATCTTCTCGAAGTACCTCAGTACCTAGCTCTTTCATGAATTACAATTCCTGCAAAATACTGCTCTTGTTAGCTGCCAACCAGTTTTATCCTTATTGCTGCAGATACCTTTATATTGTCTCTACCTGCATCACAGTGTGCCTCATACGTTATTCTGAAATCACTCCTTTGCACTCCCCTTCTTTAGCCCATTATGTAGCTCTACTAGTAAAGGCTCTGCCCTGATGTTCTAGTGAGGGTTACGTACAAAAGTGAGAATGGTGACAGACCTTTTTTGGTCAATCAAATGTAGTCCTGTGAGTGAAGTGCAGACACTCAAATACTTAGATATATCAATCTCAAATATCCTGAAACTGCATCTGAAAGCAGATTCCCCTAAGTAGATGGATTACTTGAGAGGTGGGGCATTCCTATGAAAACTTCTGTCAAATCATCCAGATGTGAGTGGGCCTATTTTGTAGGCATCTGAAATCTGGGGCCTCCATTTCGATACTTAAGCAGTAAAGCACCTAGAATTATGTTTCTGGATAGAAGGCTGAAACTGCCAGTCACGTGACACAGCAGTAATAGAAACTGACAGTTCTATATTAGTCTAAGGCAGGTAGAAAATGTGTCTCTAGTCTGCGCAATCTGATTCACAGAGCCAGGAAAACCTCTCAAGATCCGATTAGGAACAGCCAGTACATGACAAACCTTGAATAGGACCTGAAATGCCCGAGTTTATTAGATAAAATGTTTCTCATTAATATCTCAAACAAATGGTAGCCAGACAAACATTTTACAAGTAATACACATCTTGCTATTCATATAATGAGGAAGATCATGTGACTGGAAGACTGCTCTTCTTAGCCTCTCTTAGCTTCTCAATATGTCCTGAACTGTGTCCATTTAGATTCACTTCCATCATCAAGGTTTCAGTTTTCACGCTTTTACTTACCAACTCCAGCATTACAGCTTGCTCGGAAGGCATGTACCATTTGTTAAAGTCCTTGTATCTAAGCTATAAGAGAGAGAGTGCATTTAATGACCACCATAGCATGAGGCAGTAGTGCTGTAATGATGTTAGAACATTCCACCCATTGAGAGTAATATGCTCTAAATTAAACAGAAAGAAAAGCATTGGAATGTTGGAGCAGAAATTCTATACCTGCTATTATGGGACTCCTTGCACTTTTATTTTCTTAAGTGAGACTTTTCACATAGGAAAGCATATTCCTATATCAGAAAACAACAGTCAGGACCTTGATGTGTCGGGCAAACAGAACTGATGTTGAACGTCTTACTTGACAACCCAGACATTCAAATAATGAAGAAAATTGTTTGCTTCCTCTTGGAAATCTGGTTCTTTTGAAGACTAGCAGGGGTATGGTCAGTATATACCCCTTATTAGTGTAAAACTGGGGAAAAAAACAAAGCACAGTGTCATCACAAAGTGAGAAGGTGTCCACCTACAACGTAGTTTAGGTGTATCACTCTTATACCAACATAAAACATCTGTCACTTGTGACAAAACGTTTCCATGGTTTGTAGAGTTTTTCATACTGTGGACTACTGCATGCAGTTTTTTTGTCCAGCATAGTTCTACCTTTGTCTAATGCTACATTTTACTCAGAAAAGTTGCAGCTTGTAATGCACTTTGGGACCTCCCTATTTAAACATTTTGTGTTGATATAATTTTCTCTTCTTAATAAATACAAAGACAGGTTTTGCCTTAAAAGTTCCAACATCTTATTATTTTATGCTTTTATCAATTATCTTTATTTGGTTGTGTATTTGGATTTCACTCAAACAGAACCACAAAGCTAAAAGCAATAAAATAAATACGTATGAGTTAATTATTAGTAAGACTTAATTTTGGGCACTACGAAATGGCAAACTGAGGTAACAGGTGCTATATAAAAATAAATTATTATTCTCATATAGAAGTAATAAAAATCCAGTGCTTGATCTAGTGCTCAATAGAAGGGATATAGAGGTTACCCCTGGCAGCTAAGGTAACTTTGGGGTGTTTGCGGATGTGTACTCATTGTGGACATCCATAGAATTTGACTTTTACCACATTTGTTATGCTGCCAGCCCCATGCACTGTTTGTATATTCAACTCCTTTTGCCACTATTTCGGGACAAAAATGTCCTTTAGACAGAAAAAGGCAGCAGAAGATATTGACTAAACATGGTGTCTCTTAGTGCTGCCCCCTTGTTTGCTTCCTACATTTTAGGTGATGGAGGAGTTAGTAGGTTTGCTTAAACCATTTGCAGATCCTTTACGGTGGCTCCTGGATATTTTAGGTAGAGTCTTATCAGTCTATTCTTCTGGAACTAGGAAGAAAGGATACATATGCACCATATGAAAACAGATCCTAACTACATTGCCTTATGCCACCCAGACAGTGCTGTTACCGCGTGAGTATTTGGAAGCAAGAGCAGATAATTTATGGTGTAGTGTGAATATCCCATTTTTTCACATCCTACTTGATTAAAAAATGGTGCTGCTGTCTGGTTTCAAAACTGTTTACCGGATGTGGGTGTCTGATTGCCACAGCCAACTCTGCCAGACCAGCATCTGCTACATGTTAAAGCTCCACCACTTCTGCTCAGTCTTTGCAGGAGCATATGTGGTTTCTTAGGTACACTCCAAACTCTTTGTTTTCAAGTGACCTGACACCTGTAGGTGGGAAACAAAACAAAAGGTGTGACTCCAGTTCTAGCCCGTTGGTCAGCCTTTTTTGGGGGCTGCCTCTTTCTGCATCAGTGAGTGGAATCCACAGGGAGATAACACCAGGAGTAAAAGTTTGTTTCTTAACTACCAGAAAATTGCTCAAAGTCAGACGCTATTTTTAAATGTTTGGTACTTATAAACGCATTGTTGAATTTGATCGTGCTGGGCTGTCCCCATCTCCCATTACAAAACCTCCAAACCCTATAAGACACTTACTGAGTCAGGGTTCGTAAAGGACTATAAGCCATATTTAGAGTTTAGCGGATGGAATACTCCCTCATAAATGTGATGGGTGCTCTGTCTGCCATATTAAAAGTGCAATATGGCCTAGGCACTTGTTAAACAGTGGATGGGATATTTGTCACATTTTGACAGACTATCCTTTCAGCCAAACTTAAATTAAGGCCTTACATGTTTCATCTCCCTTTCCTTCTTCCTCAAAATGAACTAGGTTTCCTAAGGAGGTTAGCATCAGAGTGGCAAGGCACTAGGTAGCCTGTCTGGGATGCTGTGCACATTTGTTTGAACTCCTCTCAATGGTTTTTGAAGTGTTAGATCACAGACTTGCAGGTATCAGAATTTTCATAATAAAAAAGAGCATTTATTGTGATGTCCTGAACGTCATGGCATACCATTGATTCTAAAGAGATGCTCAAATTTGCAGAACATTCTTTCTGGCAAGTGGAAACGAATGAATTTACTGGTGGAAGTGGATATCTATTTCTTTGTGTGCAAAACGCATGTTGACTTCAGACCTCAAAAACATTGACTGCTCCATTTCATCTGCTGCTCAACTAAGGTGAGAATGAAAACCCATGTATACAACCACCAGCTGGGTCGCACCGCTGTAGTCAACCGGAAAATCGTTTTGAATCTTGTGTGGGTCAAAGCAGGTGTTTATAGTTTAAAATCTTGCAGCAGTAGAGGATGCTGATTGTCTTTCCAACACCAGCATATGCTGTATAATTTTGAGTCCATACTTACTGCTTTGAAGCGTGTTTTCTCTATGCTACAAGGCTGTCTTCCAGAAGGCCCTTTTACATGTATACTTACCCAAAACCAATAAACCCACTAAAGCGTTTCCATTTAGTGGAATTGAGATAAAGATAAAAACAATATTAAATGTCCATAGGCAGTCCAAATTGCATTGGGCACATGTTTTCTGAAACTACTGCATTTTGGATTTTCCTTCTCTGTTGACGTACATCACCCATTAAAGTATCCAGAGATATCATCACTGATAGTACTGTTGAGGTAGTTATCTAGGTGCAAGGTTGCTTTAATTGTTTGCAGTTACTTGATAGCTGTGTCAAAGTAGTTTATCAATGGAAAAGAGTGCTTCTATAAAGATGTAGTTTGTTTTGTTTACCAGTGTTGTATGGGGGCATTAGTATATATAATAACTATTTTTTAATTATTTTTAATTGGACAGTAGCATGGTACAAAAGCAAATAAATAGTAATTATTTAAATGCATATCTGTGCTGGACAGATGGTAAAATTATTGCCACATTTCAACATTTCATTCCACTATCCCTTAACAATGGTGTTTTTTGTATCTGCGTTTCCACCTGATGGCCAGAGTAGCAGCAGAAAATGCAGGAAAAAAGAATTTCTCTGTGCATGAATGTATCACACCAAAGAATATGGCAATGACAGTTGCACAGACCCCCTTGTACGGAATTAAACATTTAGAAAGAAAAACTGCTTTTCAGTGTCAACTTCATCTAGCAATTATTGGACAAGTATCTAGAACTCATAAAACTACTTACACTGTTCATGTTGAGCTGCTGGAGGAATTAAGTGTAATATCACCAATACACAAGTAAATATTTTCACTCATTTTGTTATGTTTTTGATCCACTTCTGCACAACAGAAAAATCGAAATTAAAACTATCACAGATAAAAGTACAGTGAACATCAACTTTGATCCACAGTCAAGCATTCAATGATAATAACAGAAAAAACGGATCCACTGGTACAACTTAATATGATGCTGCATTTGTAGCTTCATCAAAGTGCTCCATGTTCAAGTGATCACCTAGTAAGTGACAAATAACAGGTGCAGTAATGTGTATAAAAGCAAACGACAATGGAACAGCAACTGATTTTTTTTTTGTAAGTTACAATTCCTAGACTCTGAAGATTCATGCACACAGACCATATTATAGTTATTTAGTTCCAATTATTGGAATTATTGACGACATTTCAACCCAAACTAATGTATCAGGACAAAGACATTTCAGTTGTAGCAAAAGCAATATTGAATTGTAAACAATCAGATTTTGTAGACTCTGCTGACTGTTTCCAGCTCAACACTCTGCTCTCCCATTTCCTTGTGAGCAACCACATGTTGATGTTGGGTTCAGACCTTAACAACATTAATGACTGCTCAGTTTTATCTTTTTGTTAATTAACTTGAATTGAAACCCTTGTGTGCAACCACCAACTGGGTCTCTTTGCTCTAGTGAACTGAAACCAGCTTTGAACCCTGTCTGTTAAAGCAGGTCTTATAGTTAAAATGTCAACAGTAGAGGAAGCTGTTGGTCTTTTTAACCCTAGCTGAAGCCTTATAATTTAGAGTCAATACTTACTGTTTCCAAAACATGTTTTGTAGACCCAAGTCTGATTGTTTCCAGCCTGAATCTTCTGAGACCAGCAATTGTAGCTTACAAAAATCAGTTGACTGTTCATTCTTGTTTGTTTTTATACTCACTTGCAACTGTTCTTTGTCACTCACAGTGTAATTAATCACTTGAGCAGTGAGCACTTTGATGAAACTATAACTACAGCATTGTATGAATATATACCAGTGATTTTTTATTATCATTGAATGTCATGCTTTTGATTGATTTAATTGTGATTTTTCCACATGCATCCCTTGATATATTTACATGTTGCTAGTTCCAGGTGGACTTTGGGCTGCCCCTGTTGCATTTAACCACCTCTGTCTAAAGCACTGAAAGTCGATTGAAGTTGGTGCTTATGACCTTAATTCATTAGGTCAATAATGTTTTGAGTGTGTGTGCTCGTCATTATGTTCGAAGGAGCAATGACCCTTCCTCTAAAGGGAGAGTCGAAAGTAATGAGACCAATAAAGAATCTTTAGTGTCATTCCACTGCAAGGAGTTGTCTGTGTTCCATTGTTTAACCAGACTGGCATCCAAATGCTGCAGAGGTCACCTCTATAAGTGTTCGATCTTGGTACAAAATAGAGGTAATATTGGTATAATTGATACACCTTCATACATATGGTCCTTCTAAAAGGCATGTAGAATGGGCAACAGTATTTTAATTTAGTTTACAACCATCCCTCATGCCCTTTCATAGTGCCAAGTAGTCAGATGAGGGGCCCATATACAGTGAAATCTACTAATGGCATCAGATACTGTATTCAGACCCACATTATCTCAAACTCAGTCATTCGTCATGTCAACAGTACCACCATGAGGCTCCATCAAATGCCTTCTCAGTATCTAGTAGAATGATGAAAAAGGTTATATTAACATCTTTGCATGATTGATCATGCTTATGGTTAATGTTTGTGTGAGAAGTGGTGTCCCTATAATGTTGTTACCTTAAGTTGTTATTCGTAATTCTTAAATTCGGTTGATGGTATTCTGCAACAAAAAGGTTGTATCAAGAAAAGAAGAAAAGAAAAAAATGTCATGTCGACTCATCAGTCAAAAGAGCAAAGTAAGGCATTCAATAGATTAAAGTAATAGTGTTCAATTAGAGCTACTCAATAAGAAACTCTATTTCACTCTCCCTTTTGCCTTTTAGTAGTACTAATTTACAGCCATTTATTATGCTTGGAATAGGTTCAGAGATCTAGTTGAAGAAATATTTACCACCAATTACTGTGCTAATTTTCAACTCACTAACTTCTATATAAGTAAAGGGTGGATATTTTCAGTTTAACATACATATGTGACCACATCCATGAAAAATAGCTAGCTATAAATTATGCTGAAATATGGTATACTTTACAATAAAAAAGAAACTTTTTTTGGAAGCAACGGGGGTGGCTTTGTGAAGTTATTTGCATGAAGGCTCCTTCCATCATGTGTTCTTACACCTGTTTTACAAGGAGGCATCACTTGGTGAGCCAGCCATGATGAATTTGCAGTACAAAAAAATTAATGGGAACAAAATTAATGAAAGCAGTCTTATAATGATTGGCTAGAGTTTAGGTATGGCAAATAGACCATTTGTTGACCACAGTATATATTTATTGAAAGGTAGTGATTGGGTATTTTTTTCCAACTTAATTTAGTGGAACCTGAGTCTCCCTGCAAGATATTATACATTTCAGTTTGAACTTTTGACACTTTTATGCCTGTTTGAAAGAAATTCTTTTAATTTTATTC
The DNA here is from genome assembly GCF_964204655.1 of Triturus cristatus. Lineage (NCBI taxonomy): Eukaryota > Metazoa > Chordata > Amphibia > Caudata > Salamandridae > Triturus > Triturus cristatus. Next base: position 16,141,030 of record NC_140586.1, read on the forward strand.
TAAAATGTGATGTTGGAAAGATGTCAAAGAGCCAGACCTATACCAGATTTTCTATAAATCAGTAGTAATGTAAATTATTCCCCTTTAGATTATTATAATGCAAATCTGTCGTGTATGGATTTTCTGTTCTTGGAACCAGCATCAGCCACCTCTGATGTAGAACAATGTCATGTGTTGCTTTGGGACTCCTTAGTGCTGTAGGCATTTAGGAACTAAAATGAAAATCGGCCCAACACTTATCCTTCATCATTATTTTTCTTGTAGGATCTATTCTGCTAAAGACCTTTCTACATCAGTCAACATTTATAGACTAAGTTTATTAGGAACACCATAGGAGCTGGGTAGTAAAATCAAATTGCTCATTTGAGGCTGATCAGTGTTTGCTAATTCACCGTGAGCCTTTTGGAACATCAACTGGCAAACATAAAATGTGCTTTTTCTATGCTGGGCAACATTTGTGATGTTATTGTGTCTTATGTCTTCTCTAACCCTTAAGCAGGATATCTGCATCTAGAACAAGTGTGCCTTATCTGTTTTTTTTTTAACTGTAATATGCCATAGGAAGTAGGTGAACGTAGGTGGCCAGTTAGCTGCTCTGGAATGTGCCTAGTTGAAGTAAAAAATCATAATGTACACAAAGTCACATATTTCCCATTTCCCGTTTTTTTATTTTTTTGCTTTGTTATACCATTGCTGTTAAAAAAAAAAAATGTACTTGAATTTTATGCCTTAATAAAAACAAAAATGCTGCTTTAATAGACAACTGTCAATATAACAGAACCAGAGAAGAAATGCCACTACAGTAATTGATTGTTTTAAAATGCCTTGCAAAGAGCAAATTAATCAGTGACATGGCATTTGATCATTTATATTTTAGAAAGCTTTTCTTCTGTGTGTGTTTTTGTTTTCATTCCAAGAAGTCCCTGGGAGATATACGTGTTGACAATAAAAAAAAAAGTGATTTTAATTTTCTTTTCTGTAAATGTGATTGGCAAAATGTTGATACTCGATACATTGGATGTAAATTTTGTTGGTTGCATGGTTACATACATACACACACACGCATACACACACTCGTGTATATGCACACACACATATATATACATAGCTACACACACACTTGTGTGTGTGTGTTTATAATTGCAAAAAGACAGATATTTAGATACTTATACAATTTAAAAAAGGAAATCTTTAGGTAAGAAAATCCCTAGGTATTTTCCAAATTAGTAACCAAGCAGTTGACTGTGAAATGAAACAACATTGACATTTGTATTGTCTGGTGTGTAATATAGTTTGATAGTTTGTATGGAAATGCACTTTATAAATTGACAATTTAAAGAAAAATCTATATTTTAATTATGTCAAAGAAGAATAGAGTTAAAGGCTATCTTTCCTCTCTGAGACTTGGGACTTTTTGTAATTATGGAAGTATTTGTTAGACAAAGTATCTATTAATGTGAATATTGCTTCAAAACTTTATGGATATGACAAAGGGAGTTGGATGCTTCATATTGCCTGTAATATACGCTTTTGCCTTAATAAAATGTATTTTGCTTTGTGCCAAAATCTTTTGTTGTTGTCTCTTTCTAAACAAAATCTAGAATTTTGTAAGTTAAAAAGCTTCATGTTGCATTTAGAAACTTTCAGATTCATGTTATATATTAAAGTGCTTGTTTATAGAGATGTTTGTCTGTGAAAAATCATCATCACCATCCTCACCCTCATAAAGGGTTTAAATTCATATGAATTAAACAGTATTGTAATTTTGCACTGAAAATTCATATTGCAGCCAGTTATACCTTCCACTATGCAGTCAGGCCATCCTTGCCTTACTGGGCATCGGGCGTTTCCCTGGGAGGCTGGAAAGCTGGGGGGTGGTTTTGTTATTGGGGGGCTGGCTTTGCAGCAGTGCTACAATATTGGCCCCAGTAACAAAATCAGCAGGCAAGCATACTCAAAGGAGCATTCACTTTCTTTTCCAACCTCCTTGTGTTCTGAAATAGATTATGGTTCTAAAAGCACAGGATTCCTTGTATATCTAGCAGTTTTCGGCAACAATAAAAGTGGCACGATATCTCTGGTGATTATTATTCCTGCTGGAGAGGGATCTGAGTTTTGTCTAGTGGTAGCGTAGAGGGTTAATGTGCCTGTTTCAAAACACGTGTATCATGCAGATCACAGAACTGTATTTAATGTGCATAGCTCAGAGGGTAACTGCTTTTGTCACACAGATCCTTTTGTTATTGTGTTGTTCATATGTTGCATTCCTAATCTAGTTCAGTGAGCTCTGAACTGCTATCAAAGAGCTACATGCAAACTGTTTGATACAGGTTCGAAACATATGTTTTTCCCCAGTCTTTCTTTATCCTATTTTTCCTTTAAAAGGGTTTGTTCCGGTAGAAATAAATTGTAAAGCCAATCCAATCCACTGTGTTATGCTTTGAATCCTGAGATAGTTTGTGCTTCTCCAGATCAACCACTCCTAAAATGCCTACACCTCGTAGTCCCCTTTGTCTCATGTAACATTTTCTCTATGTGTAATTGATGTAAAGTACTCCGACACCCTACACTGGTTTGAGAGGTTCTATAAAACAAATGAAATACATGTGGGGCTATGGAGAGATGGTGGCACTATTGGAGGGTTATAGTGAGGGAACCTTTGAAGGGCCAGAACAAAGATTGTTGTACCCTGGTGCACTCTTAGGTCATTATTTGCTATGCTTTAAAGCTAATACAATTGAATGTAGAATGAAAAATGTGATGCAGAATGCACCATTTTTACCATTTGTCTCCATATTTTCATTGGGGAGACCGGCAAACCCCCCCCCTCCCCCCCCCCCCCTTATAATGGACACGCTCGCTCACTTCGATCTCTCGCTACGCAACATACGGAGGCGGGTCTGAAACATTTGCCCAGTCTGCCTTTGGTTCTCTGTCCGGCCTTGTACGTGATACAACTAAAATTGGGCAAAAGACTACATGATGTACTTGGAACATACCTCATAATAATTGAGACTATTAAAAATATATTACCTTATACTTTTTACCCATCCCCATAACTAAATTATTCCAGTGTTTTGTAATTCATCATACCGTGTAGGAAGCTGGCTCTGTATATACTATACCAAAGTGAGGTATAGTGTGCACAGAGTCCAGTGGATCACCAAAGGTAGGCAAAGGTAAAGTTAGATAGCACCTCACTCTCTATTTGTGGTAGTGTGGTCGAGCAGTAAGGCAGTATCAGAAGACAGTGTTAAGCATTTGTTGTACACACTCAGTCAGCAAATGAATTCACACACTCAAAGACTGAACTGCAGACCTATTGTTTTTGTATAAAAATATTCTTTCAGTTATTTTCTAAAACCAAGCAAGCCTGGCACAGGTAAGTGATAAGTACTTTGCAGTAAATATACAGTTGTAATACAGTTTGGATTGTAATTGTATATGCACTTTGTTTTGACTTACAGTATGGTTTCAGAAAAATGCAATACTTTGTAAATACAGTACATAGACTTGAATGGGTTTTTCAGTAAAATTACAGTTAAGTTACTTTTTAGATTACTTTTCTTACTCAGAGTAGCATTCCTAGATACTACTCTGGGACATTTCCTGTAAACAGGTAAATAAAATCGTGTTTGTTAGTGCGATTTTAAAGAATTTCTTTGGGTTTTCAAACTCCACCCTTAGAAACTTTTCCAAGAAAAACAGTCAATGTTATCCTATAGAGGAAAATAGTGTTATTGTTAAAGGTAAGTATTTGGTAGTGGAAGTTGAGGTTCTGGGGGTAGACTCAGGGGTACCCCAGGGTCAAGGATGCACTCTTGTTACACTCTCAGCGGCACTAGGGTGGCCAGGTGCAGAGTGCTGAGGCCCAATGTTATCCGATGGGGGATAGGGGCCCTCCAGTTGGTGGCTTCTGACGAGCAGGCTACTGGGTTGTGGGAGCAAAGCTCCTGAACTTAAGCTCAGGGCAAATGGGGGTTCAGGTCAACACAAACGTTGCACCCTCAGCGGCACCGGGGCGGCTGGGTGCAGAGTGCTGTTTTGCGTCGGAAGCCCTGTAGCTTTCAATGGGGAATCTCCGGTTTGCAAAAGCACTGCAGGCTTGGGGACGAAGGTCTTCTGGGTGTGACCACCACTTCGAGAGGTAAGTTGGGAAGTTAGGGGTTGGTTAGGCTCCATCGATTTGGCCACCCAAGGCTGTGGGGCATCGGGTGCAGGGGTGTCTTCTGGGGCCAGATCTTCTTACTAACTCCTGGTCGTGGTTGGGGGGACCTTCTGGATTTAGGCTGCAGGCGTCGGCTTGAGGCGGGTCAGGATCACCGGGGGGACCTCCTCTGGGTGTTTGCCCACTCGAGCTTGGGCCGTGGACGGCGGGTGCAGAGTAGGGCGGATTCATGGTGTCCGGCCGGAGCCATAGGTTGCAGATTAACAAATGTGGAGTTCACGGGAGACACAGTCTTTGGGGTTGAAGGCAGGCAGTCCTACGGGGTTTTCGAGGTTGCTGGCTGCAGGACACACCAGGATTTTGCAAGAGCAGGTTCGACGTGGAGACAGGCAGGTAGGGCTGGGGCCAAGTCAGTGGGCATCTTCCTCTTGTTAGCTGCTGCGTGGCTGCTCAGTCCTTCTTCTTCTTCTTGTAGTTTCTTCTAATCTGAGGAAGCAAGGTTCAGGGGTGCCCCTAAATACTAGATTTAGGGGCGTTACAGGTAGGTAAAAGGTAGGGACCAATGGGTCCCTTCCCTGGGGTGGGTACACCCCCTATTATGCCACCCTCCAGTGGGAGGGGGGGCATGAGCCTGTCCCTGGTTGGCTGAGTCCCCCTGTAGGAGAGTAGGATCTGCATTTATGTTTCCCCCACTTTTTTCTGATGTATACACTGGTTTCTGACTATAGTCTGGCTGGGTCCCTGCTAATCAGGGCCCCAGTCTCACTGATCTCTCTAAACAACTTGGTGTGCATATTAGATGCACTAGTGATTGGATACTGTGGTACCTTATGAACCCCTAGTATATGGTACCTTAGGTACCTAGGGCATAGGTACTTCACAGGCCTACCAGGGGCTGCAGCATGTATTATGCCACCCCTGGGAAGCATTCTCAATCTGACACCACAGGCCTGCTACTGCAGCCTGTGTGAGGTAGTGTTAGCACTCCTCACTGAGGTATAGGTTCCTATATCTCACCATACGCACACATATAAACCTATCAGCCACCCCTATTGCAGGCCCTATCAATCCTGAGGGCAGGGTGCTTGGTTTACTATGTGAGGGGGTGCTTCTGCATGAGCAGGACCCCTCTGCAGCTGGCAGAGTCTATTCTCTGCTACTGTTTGTGGATACGGTTAAACCATATACTCTTAAGTGCATTATAACCTCGCGGTAAATGCTAACTTTGGAATGACTGCATCAAAACATGTCGTGTTTGGTGTCAAACAACTTGGAATCATACCCCCACACCAGTAACTGGTGTGGTAGTATGATCGCACCCTTCTAGAGGGGATGACATGTACCCACTGTACTAAACGGTAGAAATCTCCTAGAGCCCTGGCATCACAAAATGGATGCCACCAGCACAGACACTGGGCTGCCCTCCTGCTGCTGACCGAAACTCGCAGTGGAGGAAGCCCAACAAAAGGTATCCTGTCACAGGGAGGTGTCACCACCTCCCAGACAGGATTTAGTGTATTGGAGCTGGGTGGGTGCACTCTTAGAGTGCTTTGAAGTCCTGCACTGGGGGAGCAGTAGGCTCCTCTGTGCATATGCCAGCTCAAACCGGTTCAGGGGCTACCTCCCCCCTGCTCTGGCGCGAAACTGGACAAAGGCAAGTGGGTGTAACCACCCACTACCCTGACCCTCCTAGAGGAGTGGTCATAGAGCTAGTCCCTCCCCTATCTTCACTATAAGATAGCAAGCATTGCCAATGCAATTCAGATTACCCTGGACGACGCTCTACAAAGAAGAATCCTGGCCCTTCAACGTTCCACTATCTTTGGAAGACTGAAGAATCTCCCTTGGAGTCAAGGAGTGACTCCCCTGCTTGGCAGGCACCTATAACCTCAATCAATGGTTGCAAACTTCACCGCTCCCGCCGGAGTCCGAAGTCCCTGCGGCCCCAGAAGTGAATTTCCTGACCTCTCGACGGCCATTTTGAGTCCCCAGCGAAGCTGTGGCATCTGGACCCCACGAGCGACGAGGAACTGCAATACCTGGGAACCGTGCACTGATTTCGAGTGCAAACCCTAAACAACGTTCTACGAACTTGTGCTTTGGACCATTTGTGGCCCAAGTCCCCAGCAAGTCTTGTTCCAAAAATCAGCGGCCTACCCCGTCCCGAGTGACCGTGGGCTCCGGTGAAACCTTTCCTGTGGCGGCGCCTTCGCAAACCCTTGCTCGTTAGCTAATGGGTCCCCCGAAGACTTTCTCAACAATTCAAAGGGCTCTCCTGGTTACTCCGGGCCTGCCCTCACTTACCCTCTCAGGGTAAGTCCCTCAGACCTTGCTGGTCTGCATCACCGACTATCTTCAGTCCACACGAGACTTGCAGTTGCCAAGGCTTGTTGGCTCCAATCCGGTTGCCGACACCGTCATCAGCTGCAGACGCCATGAGACACTTCGAATCCAGCTGTTGGTCATCGTCGATCCCTCCTGGACCTCGTGAGCAAAGAGACAAAACACCATTGATGACCTGAAGCGACGCAACATCTGTGGTCACCCATCTTGCTGGCCACCGGTCACTGGAAAGTGACTTTGAACACTGTCCCTTTAATTTTCAGGTCCTCTTCATCTTCAATCCACCTTCGGATTCCAGCGGACACCTCTTCAGTCGTCTCAAGCAGCAAGTCTTCATTGGTCTCCATTGAAAACAGCATTGCGACCCGACACCAAAAGACACCTATGCACCCGGCTTCCCTGGGTGAGGTAACTCGTGCACTCCAGTGCCCAAGTGTGTGTTGGCCCTCAAAATTCTTACCCTGTAAGTGGCTTGCTTGTTGACTTCTTCGAAGTGCCCTAAAACTTTAAAATACAAACCGCGACTTGCTCCATTGTAACCTATAGGAAACCCGCGGCTGTGTTTAGACACTGCACATGTCTCCCGTGGGCTTGTTACTTACCTGCTAACACTGCAGTAGTGAAGCCCCAGAGATTCCCAAGGCCCTAGGCTTTGTCATTTTGCAAGTGGACTTTGTTAAACCATTTTTTTATTATATGGCCTGGTACGCCCCTAGAGCTCCAGCCATATCTGTGCTTAATTTATTGAGAACTGTTGACATTTGAATGTTTACCTGGCTTCTAAACTCATAAAGAGATTAGTAGAGTGTGTCTAGAAATAAATACATATATATTTGATATATATACCTGTGTGGTGTCTTTTCATTTGGTTATTCAAGAGATTGTAAGGTAAAACAAGCTGCTTTACATTCCTCAGAGACTTCGCCTGAAGGCTGCTCTCCACAGCTACCACTAGGATAGCTTTCTTTAAAAGGTTGTCTTAAACCTATCTTCCATAAGAGTCGAATTGGACTGGTGCAAGGTGGCCACTATAACTAGTGACCACCATATGCCAGGCCAACTTCTCACACCCCCCATCTTCAAGATAGCGTGCAACTGAGAGTTATGCTTCACCTCGCCTCCCCCACCTGAGGGGTGGAGTTGGCAGAGGTGGGCTCACCTCTCTTCCTCACTTGTTTTTACCGCCGGTTCGCCCAAAGTGGGGGTCAGAACCAGTGGGGTCAGTTGATGAGAGCAGCAAGTGGCCTGAGGAAGCTCACAAAGGTGGCAAGCTTTTGAAGCTTCCCCTTCGTGAACTCTGGATGTGCATTGTTACAGGCCCCAGAGAGCAGCAGGCTCTCGAGCCAGGGGTCCAGAAACATGTCTGGTGGTGGCAGCTGAAAGCAGCCACTCAGCCTGGACACTACTGGTAGGTTAGTTTTCAGGGGGCATCTCTAAGATGCCCTCTGTATGCATTTTCCATTAAATACCACACTGACATCAGTGTGGGTTCAATTTGCTGAGGATTTTGATACCAAACTTCTCAGTTTTCAGTGTATCCATTATGGTGCTGTGGAGTTCGTAATGACAAACTCCCAGCATCATATACTCTTAATGGCAGCACTGCACTTGCAATGTCTAAGAATGGACTTAGACACTGGAGGGGCTCATGCACCTGTATCCTCACAATTGGTATAGTGCACCCAGCTAGAGGGTTGGCTGACCTATGCCAGGGCAGTGGGTTGCAGGCATGGCACACAGAGATGTGTGCCATGTTGACTCTTCACTTTGCAGGCTGCATGTTTTGGTGCAAAACAAAGGCAGTGTGTGAGTGTAACGGTACAGGACCTCTAACAGTGGCACAATAAGTGCTGCAGCCCTTCGAGACCTTCTCTGGTCACCTTGCCCTGGGTACCTGTGGTCCCATTTACCAGGGGCTGACCTGTGACCAGAGCTGCCAATTGGGTTTAGGCTTCAATGCAGTTTTAGGGAAAGAACATAGGCCCTGGGTACCCGATTAGCAGAAGCGCAGGGCACACTCAGTCAAAGTACATCAGCAATTCAGCAACAAGTGGGTCAACCATGCAGAAAGAGGGCACTTTCTCACATACAGGAACTATTAATTTCCCTTTACTCCATGTAAAATATATTTTCAAATTTTTAGATATGACTTGAGAAGAGCACCTCATAAATACCGATCTGAATTGGTGCCCCATCTAAAAGATATTTAAAACCTACTTGTAATTGTGTGCTTTAAGTCAAGTTTTCACTTTCTTGCTCACCCTTCTGTAGAATAAGAGCAAACTTTACATTTGTGTGTTGTTTTAACTCCTGTAAAAATGTTTAATTGCACTTTCAAGACTGCCCTCTATTGGGCATTACAATTTGGAGTTAGGATTTACTCTAAAAAGGCCTTATGAAACTTTAAAATGAATAGTGGAGCTACTCTCCTGTGAAAATGTTCTCCAAATTGTTATATGATGCATTGTTGAAGATCTCAGGTTTCAAAAGCTTTATTCTTTTGTAAGAACAAGATGTCGCTCTTGGACGCACCCAATGTCTGTCTCTGGTGCCTGGGGCCCAAGCACAGCTTTAAGTGGTGCGCAAAATATGGCCTTGTGCCTGCCATGGGCATCAAGGAGCTGGAGGCCAAACTCTTTATGGTGCAGGCTTGGGATGAACATCAGACACTGTGCTGCCCCAGACTAGTCCCTCTAGAGCTCAGATCTGCTTTCGACCACCAAAACATCAAGGAGGCTTGCTTCCAAGGAAAAGTCACTGTTCTGAAGATTAAGGGCATTTTTGTCAGATCACGATGAAAAGCAGTTGGTGGAGGAGGGATCCCTCTGCACACTCTTGCCCCTTGAATAATATTTTATCAGGGGTAGGGGTGGTTTTGCTCAGATTCTGATCCAATTCAGATGCCAGATATTGTGGGCAAAGATGATAACTGTAGTAAGGTGGGTATCCTTTTTGCCCTCACTGGGACGGATCCTGATTATCCACCTCAACAGACTTCTAGTGGCTTCAGCACCACCTCAGAGGTGGATGTGGAGTGTCCTTTGTGAACTCCCCAGATGATGTCTCACTTTCAGCACGTCAAGCGTCTCTTCTTTATCAGGGCATAGCAGTAAATGGTTTCTCCCAGGCTTTCCTGCCTCTCCATTGAACTTGAGACATTCAGTCTATGAGCATGATGTTTTCGGAGAAATAACTGATTCCTGATTTGATGTTCCTCAGTCTCTAGGAGTTGCTTGCCACATGCATCCTGCTGGCCCCCCACGCTCAATGGCACATGCAGGCTCTCAACTGGTGTCTCCATGTCCAGAACGCCGAGCATTGAGGATTCTGAATTGACAGATTTCACATTTCTTCAGATGCTTACTTGAGATCGGTGGTGCTTACTGGTGTGGGACCATCTGAAGGAAGTGACCCGTTTAGGGCCACCCGGGTCACCGCAGACCACCTCTCAGCCTTCCATGCCAAATGAAGAGTCAGAAAAACAGTAGAGAATACAAACCAATATTGTTTATTTGTGTACGCTCAGAGCAGGGCTCAGTCTGCACAGTCTCGCAAGAGTACTACAGAGGGAACTGAGTAACTGTAAGCATAGAGATACATTATATGCATTGCATGATTAGCTAAGAACAGTCCCACAGTGGAATTTTCCAAACAGATGTGGCCGGACAGCGAAATACAAAAAAAAGGTTTCTTATTCTCATATCTTACATAGTTCAGGACGCTCTCAAGGCCATTCCAGCCTGTGCTACAGTTTAACTGCCAGACTAGTGGGAGAGGTGCCTTATCGAGGAAAAACTATGCGCTAACACAGCAATTCTTCATTACAGAAAGGGAACTCAGAAAAGAGGATTTCTCGGAACAAAGAAGTATTCGTTTCGAACACCACACAAATGGAGTCCGAAAAGCAAATGGCGTAGCAAATGCTAACTTATACATGGCATTATTAGAGCATCAACAAGCATAATCTAACAGACCCTCCTTTTAGCGTGAGCTAAAGACATTTTCTGTTATGCAAAAAACAGTGAAAACGGGCATATACTCAGGCGATTGTAAAATCACCAGAATCAGATATAACATGAAAATAAGACATGCAATCAAGGTGAAGCTATGGGTATATTATTACAGTCATCATCAGAAATTGAGACCGCATGGAGGAACGAATCCTCAAATACTCCCTCATCTATATTCATAAGACCATCAACATAGACTTGGAGCATCATAGCAGTGTTAGTAACATGGGCTGATATTTTCTCTTTGGACATGAAAACCGTGACACAATAAGAACAACAATGGGGAAGGCATTGAACACGAATGCAACAGAAGAACAATATTGTTACAAAAAATATCATTTATTTGAGGAGCTAACTCCAATTACCCAAAAGAGACCAACTCCACTTCCCACTTTCCATCCCCTTGACGTTCTCAGTGATGCCCATAATGTGCTGTGTTATGTTCTTTTCCAAATTCTCTATACCTACAACACACTGGTTGCCAATTATTCCTGATACTCCACCACTCTTTGCCAGAATAAAATCTACTGCATATCTAGTCTGTTCTGAATACACCCGTATGCTTTCCACCCGAGTAGTAATGTCTATCAGGTCCGCTATAGTAGTATTGGATAGAATCTGCAACTTTCATCCAAAATATTCTCTAGCTTTCTCACTCCTGGACATGGCAGTACCAACCAATGTAAATACGGAGGAGAGGATATATCCAAAGGTAATACCATTACTATAGCTATTCACTTTCAGGTCTTTTCCCCTTCACAGAACTCTTTTGTTAGTGTCCTTTTTACCCATTTTGTTCTGGTGGTGCATATTTACATGGGGCGCCCAAAGGCAGCACCTTTCCAAGAGTTGCATGATCGGTACCATTATGAACATTGGAATAAGTCCCATTGGACAGGAAGAAAAACCCTGGGTGTGCATATATCGGCCCCGCATAATTAACTGCAGCATATCTGGAATTAATTCCTGAAGTGCTCAAATCTTTTTTTTTTATTCACTAGGGAAAGGTATTTTTATACAGTATTGTCCCGGAACAATTTTTGTACAAAGAAGTATCTGTACTATTTACAATAGGGCAACAGGCAGGGTAATAACCAGCCTCCCGGGGTACTGTCAACTCTATGTAATGCCCACCCACTAATGTTACATTCTGTGCTGTCAGATAGAAATTATCACAGTATGTGTTATCACAACCTGGATAAACCTTACCCTGTAGTTTTTGATGATACAGACATGGTCCAGGATAACCAAACCCAAACATTCCAATTACTTCCACAAACTGGGGTGGCTGAGTGTATGTGTAATTAACAAGCGACAATGCGTTTACAGTCCAAAGGCTAGTGACAGATCTGGTGGGATATCAGGATGTCCATTTTCCCAAAAATCTCTTGTGCATTTCTACATTTGTGGCTGCCCTCTTTTTGCGTTTTGTAGAGATGTTTTTACCTACAGTAAGTGTGGACACACTAGGTGCATCTTTCAGGAACCATGATACCCCACATATTATTATTATCACTGTTACCAAAACCCTAAAACACACCATTTTACTTTGTATAGGCCAAGTCACACTGCATTGTACAGGGGTAATGAGCTGTTCCTCATCAAGAACTTGTCTATCAATAGGATGCATAGTATATAAGGAGGACAAAAAAAAGGACTCATGAAATGTGAGTGTTCCCAGTGTTCATTAGAGCCTCACTGCTCGGTCCTAAGCTCTTTCCTAATCTACCCCAGGCTGATAAAGATGGTATACTTTCAAAGGATACTTTCCTGACTAATTTTCAAACAGCAAGAGCAAAACGGATGCAGCGTTTCGAGTGTTCCACTCCCTCGTTGGTACTGCTACTCAGTACTTTCCTACCTTATGCAGTCCATCCCTAGTCTTTCTTTTTTCCAGACTCGGTGGTCCTCACCCGAGGACGTAAATTGTACCGAGAAGTTCGAGGCACTGTGTGATCACTGAAAAGAGGCTCCTCGATAGCTTGTATTTCTGGTAGGGCAGCCTCATTCAAAACATCATCGTTCTCTTTATCTGTTTGCGTCCAAACCAACTTAGCGTCGCTAAAGGGGATAAACCTAGTCACTTGTTCACATTCAATGTCTCCTATTCCATCTTTGACCCACTGGTCATAGGGCAACTGCAAAGGTATTATTTTGCAGTGTGTTGCATTAATCCAATTCTTTCGACCAGCAACCTTTACAGCTGCATAGCCTGAAGGACTTGCTCAGGACCTTTCCACCTGGGTTCCAGATTTTGCTTCCTCTGAAAGTTCTTTATTAAAATATAATCACCAGGCTGAGTATTGTGGTCAGGTCCCTCTGGTTTAGAAGGTAAGGAATCTCGCACCTGTTGTCAATTGACCAAGATAATCAAGCATTACAGGATATTCAATGTCAGAGTATTTTCGGGGACATGGGACTCCCCAGACATTTTCCGGGCACCCAAAAACGACCTTGTACAGTGATTAGCCAGTTCTATGTTGTGCCATAGTCCTACTTGACAAAATAGCCAAAGAAAGGGCATTGGGTCATCTCAACCCTGTCGTCTCCTGAATTTTTGCCATTTTCAGTTGAGCGTACCATTGTACTTCTCAACAAGACCCGCTGACTGCGGGTGATTGGCAGCATGACATTTCTGATTAATGTGCAAGCCCTCACATATTAGCCTAATCACTATCTCATTAAAATGAGACCCATTGTCACTCCAGATAATTCTGGGCATCCAGAAACAAGGCAAGTATTCTTTAATGAGGACGTTCGCAGTTGTGGTAGCCATATTGTCGTTAGTGGGTAATCCTCAACCCATTTACTGAACGCATATATAATCACTAGTGCATACTTAAGATTGTTACAACGTTCTAGCTCAATGAAGTCCATTTGGAGGACTTTGAAGGGGAATGTAAGTGGTGCAAAGTTACCGGATGGTGTGGGGGTACCTTTTCCTGGATTGTGCCTTATGCAACTTTTCACTAGATGTGCAGCTGTCTTGGGAATATTATCATTACACTACACCGGGACCAATAATTTACAAATACCTTCTGCACTGATATGAGCTGGGCCATGAGCCATAGTAACCACAGGGAGTATGTATGCATCAGGCAACATGTATGCATCAGGCAACATCCATTTTTGTTTTCCAGACAAATCAATCAAACACCCTTCCTTATCTAAACATGCTGTACTCTCTTGCCACACCGCTGACTCTTCTATTGTGGCCTCACTTTGGATCTCTTTCACACTCTTTTTTTTTTTGTAAATTTGTTTATTCAGAACAGCAAGTCAATGACATTACAGTTACGGACATACAAATCCTCAGCAAAAACAGGCAGGTTCAGAACCAATCTGGCACTGTAAATCAGCATAGTAACGAGTATCAATTTTCGTTTACGCCCAAATCCCTTTTTCTGTAAACATAAACAAAACAAACGATGGTACAAACGGAAAGTAGCAAATAGGAAAAACGTACTTTCTAGCAATGAAGGAGCAAAACCTGCAAAGGAAGTATCTCGCAGGCAGTGATCATATACAGCAGCAAAAAAATACAACTATTGAGCAGACTGCGGTACAGTGTAATAGGCGCGGGTTGACGCCTTGTAGTATACAGACTCCGGGATAGGCATGACGTGGCACTACACCCCCCAGACAGCGGAGCCCGGTCCCGATCCCGCCACCCGCAGAAGGCAGCAGCGCGTCGCGAAAATGTCTAGAACCCCTCAGCACACGCGAGCGCAGCCTCCCAACCGACAGTGTCAACCCATATCGTCGGACACCCTTCCAGACACCGAACGCGTGGAATTGGGGGAGCTTGCTCTCTCTCGTGACCATTGTAGAAACGGCTCCCAGATGTCTCTGGGCCGGGACGCAGCTGGCATCGTTTCCCAATAGCGTTCAAGTTGAGTATTACCATACGTGACCTCCTTCACCCACTCGGTAAATTTAGGCAAGGATCTACGACCCCAGCGCACCGCCACCTGCCTCTTAGTATAAAGGAGCAGTAGCGCATGTAATTTCCTATTCTTTGGTGGAGTATCTTGAACATACCCTAGCAGCCCACGATGGGGAGATGGCATGTCGGCTCGAAGTAATATTTGATTGATGGCCATAAAAATGTTCGACCAGTACTCCTCGAGCCGAGGGCAACTCCATGCCACATGTAGAAAAGAAGCATTTACGGATCCGCATCTCCAGCACGTATCATCCTCCCTGAGACCCATGTGGTGTAGCGACCGTGGCGTGCGATAGTACCTATGTAAAAACTTGAAATGCACCAGGCGCAACCTGTAGTTAGGCGATAGTTCCGTCAATTGTCTACAGCAGAAAGCCCATTGTTCTTCCGACAACGGATCTTCCAATTCCGCGTTCCATGCATGCATGGAGAGAGGTACAACTACAGGGGACTGTTCCTGCATACTGTTGTACAGCCTGGACACGAGTTTTTTGGGAGATGCTTTCGAGAGCAAGTTTTGTAATGCCTGGAGCTGCGGGGGTTCCTCCGGAAACTGTGGCCACAGGGCTTTACAGGACTCTTTGATCTTATGATGAGTAAAGAGGTCCGCGAAGGACTCAGGTGGGCCGACCCCTCCAGAAACGGGAGCCCTGAAGGAGCCATTGGGGTAAATGTCGGTGAAAGTAAGCAGGGGCTTCCCCCCAATAGTGACGTCACCCCCACTGTCCTGCAGGCAGGGCAACAATGGATTGCCTCGCAGGGGAATGGCTGGCGCATAAAGAAGAGGGAGTTTTGCCCTCCTCTGCAATTCCCGCCACGTCCAGCGGAGCAGGGCCACCGTGTCAACATCTCTTGAGGGACGGGGCGCCTTCCCATACAATGCCACATTTAGGGGCAAAGGAGCAGCAACCGCCAACTCCACCGCAACATGTGGCTGATAAGGAGTGGGGAAAAACCAAAAGTGTAGAAATTGAGCTTGCGCACAGAGCGAATACAGTTTCATATCAGTGGCCCCCAGGCCGCCCTGTCGCAGCGGGAGTGTAAGCAGCGCCCAGGATGATCTCGCCTGACCCCCAGCCCAGACCGGCGTCAGCAGGAGCGATCTCACTCGAGCGTGAAAGTGTGCAGTCAGGGGTATCGGGAGGTTTACAAATAGATACAAGAATTTGGGTAGGACCACCATTTTTGCCAGGGCTATTCTTGCGACCAGAGACAGGGGGAGTTTGTTCCAAAGGTCTATCTTCCTCTCCAGCCAGTCCACCGCCCTACCATAGTTCAAGGTCCACAAATCACTCAGGTTGCGGCTGATCCAGACCCCCAGGTACCTGACTGAGTCCGGTTCCCAGCGCAGGGGGTAATCAGACAGCACTTCAGATGTGGTATCCGTCAAAGGGAATGCAACCGATTTGGACCAGTTGATAGATACCCCCGCCAGACCCTCGAAGCGTACGAACTCCCGCAACAGTGGATTCAAATTCTCAGCGGGGTTGGCGACATAAAGCGTGACATCGTCCGCATATAGGGAAATCAGCAGACTGCGAGAACTAAAACCAAGACCCCTCGCTGTGTGGTGTTGCCGAACCCGTGCCGCAAGAGGCTCCATGGCAATAGCAAAGAGTAATGGGGATAGGGGGCACCCCTGCCTAGTCCCGCGGGATATGTCAAAAGGCAGGGAGATCAATCCATTCACACGCACTCGCGCCCTGGGAGCGGCGTATAATAGCCTTACCAAGTTTATGAAGAGGGGGCTGAAGCCCATCCTGCCCAGAATCCTAAACAGGTAGGGCCATTCAAGCGAATCAAACGCCTTCGTAGCGTCTAAGAAAATGACCGCAGCCTGTATGGAAGGGTGCAAATAGTGTAGGACTGAAAATATCGTTCTAAGGTTGTGCGACGTGGCTCGGCCAGGGATAAACCCAGATTGATCGGGCAGCGCCACCATGGGCAGCAAGGGCTGAAGCCTGTCCGCGATGAGCTTAGCGTAAATTTTAACATCCACGTTAATGAGGGATAGGGGGCGGTATGAATCCAACAACTGGCAATCCTTGTCCGGTTTTAGCAACGTTATTATTAATGCTTCTCGCATCGAGTCAGGAAGAGAGCCGATCTCCAGGGCCTCGGCAAATACCGAGTGGAGTCTGGGGGCCAGCTCAGTGGCGTAGGTCTTATAGAAGGCTGTCGTAAGACCATCCGGGCCAGGGGCCTTGTTTGCAGGCATACTTTTTATTACCTGTGCTATATCTCGGGCAGTGAATGGGACATCCATATACCGACGATGGTGGTCGCTAAACCATACGATGGCTATCGAGTCTAGAAATGGGTCTAGGGATGCCGGAGCGGCAGGTTGTCTGGAGGTATATAGGGTCGAGTAAAACTCTGCAAATGTGTTAAGAACTGCTTCCTGCCCAAGAATGAGCGCCCCCTCACTATTTTTAATGGAATGTATATAATTGGACTGTGAGCGTGGAGATATGAGCCGTGCTAGGGTTCTGCTAGGTCTGTCCCCCTCCCCATATCTACGTGCCTCCGCTTGTTTTCCCAGAAACTTCACCTCCCGCTGCGCCTCCTCGCCGTACTCCAGCAGCTTGGCCTTCATCTGGACCGCCAGCTCTGGTGAAGGGTCAGTGCAGAAACGCACATCCAACTCTTTTAACTCTCTCTCCAATCCGCTCAGAGTACCCCGGATTGCTTTCAGGACACCTGCCTGCCTAGAGATGCACTGACCTCGGATCACCACCTTAAATGCATCCCATAAGACGGCCTCGGTAGACACCGACCCTGCATTATTTTCAAAATATGTCACAATGTCCGACCTGACTTCCTCAGTGAAAGCAGCGTCGGTAAGCGCATGAGGGGGCAAACGCCAGGAGAACGCGCGAGTAGGGGCTTCAGGTACTTGTATCTCCAACAGGCAAGGGGCATGATCAGAAAGCGACCGAGCTTGAATGTCCACCCAGGAAGCCACATCCGGCGATACCAGCCAGTAGTCAAGGCGAGACCAAGCCTCGTGTTGGCTCGTTATGCATGTCCCTACAGTATCAGTTGGGTGCCGCGATCTCCACACATCCGATAGCAACCCTTCCTCCATTATATCCAAGATAGCCTGACGGGCTCTAGTGTGTGTACGCCCCCCTGCGCCTCTACGATCCAACCCATCAGTAAGCACCACATTGAAGTCCCCACCAAGAATAATCGTGGAACAATCCATTAACATGACCTGTGCCCATACCGCTCTGAAGAACTCGGGGTCGTCCACATTAGGGCCGTAAATGGCCGCCAGCACCAGTGCCCTCCCCTGAAGTACGCCATGCGTGATAACGTATCGCCCCTCCTTGTCCAATAGAGTGTGGTGTTCCTGCCAGTCCAGCCCATTGCGAATAAGGATCGCCACTCCTCTAGCATAGTTAGAGTAAATGGCGGAATACGCTCGTGCCTAACGGGAGTGTTTCAGTTTAGGTGAGGTGGTGGAATTGATGTGTGTTTCCTGTAAAAAGCAGATGTCCACCTTATGTCTAGATAGGAACCCATGCATCAATCTAGCCTTTTTATAGTCCCCAAGTCCTCTAATGTTCCATGTCAATAACCTAGCGCCTACCATCTCGCTGCCCGCTCCTCGCAGTATCCACCCCGCCTATGCATAGCATACTGTATAATCACCAGAGTATACATCTCGTGTAGGGAATAGAGCCTACCTCTGCCTCTCTGTGAAAGAACATTTCCATTGTACCAGCACGTGAGCAACATTAAACATTCCAACTCCCCCCCCCCACCCTCCGCCCTCACCAACCCCCCAATCAGGTTGTGATAAATCCCCTCCACAGGCACGCCAAGCGTGTCGGCAACTTAAACACAAAAACAAAGGGAGACACCCCATGGGGGCGTGGTGCTCCAAGCGTACACCCCCGTTCACACAGGGTGGCTGCACTATAACAGTCCAGTCACAACTCCAGCGTTGACCACCTCACACAGTCCGCAACCCACACCCCGGAGAAGCATTATGATGTGAGTACATGTCAGCAATACAGCACCAAGAACAGGGGCCACCACCCCGCATCCGCTCAGAGGCAGCGGTAGGTCCACAAGTTCAACTGCAGGCGGAAAGGAACTGTTATTGTACCAACAATGGAAGACACCCCATTAGGATATGGCACTCTGCACATGGTCAGGTAGATCACTCATTATCACTCAGAGGACTGTCTCCCACCTCCACTCTTGGCGACATCTGTCTCGCCCCAGCCCCACCTAGTCGTTTAGCAAATTTTAACGCCGACTTAACATTTGTAAAATGGTGCGTATTGCCTTCGTGCGTTACCCTCAATTTTGCTGGATATAGCAGTGCGTATTGGACATTAGCTTGTAGTAGCAGTTTTTTAGCAGGCAGAAATTCTTTCCGGGCGGCCTGCACCAAGGGGGTGAAGTCCGGGTAAAAGGAGATGTTGTTGCCTCTATGCGTGATTTTACCCTTTTCCCTGGCAAGGCGTAAGATGAGGTCTCTGTCTTGAAAATTTAGAAGCTTAACTAGAATGGGCCGCGGTGGCGCCCCTACAGGTGGTTTCTTCCCAAGCGATCTGTGCGCCCTTTCAACCGCGAATACCTGTGAGAGCGCAGGGTCAAATAGTTCGTGGAGCAGGTCGGACACATACACTTCCATTCTGCCAGTGTTCGTTGTCTCCGGGACACCCGTGATGCGAATGTTGGATCTGCGAGAGCGTGCCTCCAGATCATCCGTCTTGGCCCGGAGGAACTCCAGTTCTTTGTCTACAGACGTAAGATGTCGCTTGGTATCTTGTTGGAACTCGCAGCACTCTGTATGCCTGTTTTCCAGGCAATCCAACCTGGTTTCATGCGTGTCCACCTGCTTTTTCACAGACTCCAACTGCGAGGACATGGCATCAAGCTTGGCATCTATGCTCTTGAGGCTCGATCGAACCTCTGTCATCAGTTCCCTGAAATCACTGTCCGAACCTGCCCCCTGCAATGAGGACTCCGCCGGTTCCAGATCCGCCGCCTGCTGCTTGGCCTGGCGCTTGTGTTCGAAAGTGAGTTTGGGCTGTCTTGCATCATTCTTCCCCCCCATTTCGATGACCCAGGCGTGTTCACCGTCGGGGGTGCGCCTCCAACGCAGCCGCTCACCAATGCCAGGTAGCTACTTATCCAACCGGCAGTGCCAATGTCAGCACCCGGAACCCCAGAGGTACAACTCTCACTCCGCGCGGTCACTGCACAGTTGTCTCCGGGCTCTAGGAGCACAGCATGTAGCCCCAGGCACTATTAGCCTTTGGTGACGGGTGTATTCCAGCGACGGAGGTCTCCCGCACTCGGGCACCAGTCACCAGCAGGATCGCCGCAGGCGCCCTAGCGCTCAGCTCTCCAGCGTCGGCTTCTTGCCCGGCGGCACCCCCACAGCCTCCACACCCATGCAGGATCGTAAAGTAGCGTACCTTGCTGTAGCACCGCCGCTGATCCGTCACCACATCAGCACCACGCGGATCTGCCGTCCCAGCATGGCAGCTGTTTGATTCACAGGGGGGGGGTCTTCCACCTGGCTGTCTGCAGCGTGTAAACAGGTACACCGCGCCCCCCGTCTCCAGTATAAGGGCTCAGGCTACTCGTATGGGGTTCCGTGACCAGGAAGGGGCCGGGAGTATCGCCTCACCATCCAAACCAAGCCGGGCATCCACAGTATCCAGTCGCAGGCCCACAGATCACAGGTTCAAGGGGTGCATGTGTTTACAAGCGCGGCTCCGGCGCGAGCCCCAGCGGATCACGAATAGCAAAACGTTGCGCCATGCGAAGCTCCGGCCTCCCCTGGAACCATGTGGCATGGGCGGCGGTATCCCACTCACAGCGTGGCAGGGCCAGGCCCCACACGGACCCGCCCGCACTCGTGTCTCTTCTCAGGCACAGTCGCCAGCCAAGGGGGGGAATACGCACAGCGCTCCCATCATCCGCATACGGGGTTCAGATAACGTTCGGGTATCCTCCAGCGGCAGCCATCCGTGCAGTCTCACCTCAGGTATTACAGTCTCTCCCTGCCAGGTGTTAACCTCACCGCGGGGCCCCCCCTCAGTCCAGACCAGGGAGACCTCCTCCACGGCCAGCCGCCCTCTCAGCGCTTAGATTTCCCACAAAATGGCGGCCCCGCCGTCCGGGTCCCCCCAATCCGGGCCCGGGGAAGACTACTTCGTCCACGGCTCCTCCGGCCGGAGAGATATGGCTCCACGCTGCCGCCCCAGCGCAGGATCGTCCCGCCAGCCCGTACAGGTCGGGTCCTCCTCCCCGTCACGGCCTGTAGGCTGCGTCCTGGGTAATCTCGTACGGCCCTGTAATCCCCGGACTGCCGTAACTGTCGTAGGCCGCCTCAGGCCTCCAGGGCCGCGGACTTCCGAAGCGGCAGGTGCTCAGGCAGGATGTCCAGGTACACAGCGCGGCCGCCCTCCACTTGGCATCCACCAAGTGCCGATCAGTGAGGCTTCGGGGTTTCCGCCGCCAACCGGTGTGTGGTTCAGAGCGCTGTGTGTGTCCGGAGCAGGATTACGAAAGGATTAATTAGTGCAGCCGGCGGAGCTCACTCAGAGCGGCCATCTCGCTGCCCGGTTGGCCACGCCCCCCGGATCTCTTTCACACTCTTAATTGTGTTTTCAAACATGGCGTTCTCTGGAACCCATCTAGCTGCACCTGCAACAAACATTCTCTTCATCTTACTCCGAGCTTTTTCCTTGGCTGTCTGATCTGCAAACGTATTCCCTCTACCTACATCATCTGTTACTTTCTTATGGGCGCTACACTTCATGATAGCCATTTTCTTAGGAAGTGTTAGTGCAGATAACAATCGTAATATCAGATTTCCGTGCTGTATCTTAGTACCATGGGAGGTCTGATAGGGGACCTGTGATGCCTCGACTACTGTGCGCAATGTAGTGATTGCATAAGCTGCAGTGGTGATGCCATCTGGTAATTTAAAACAAGAGCCATCGACATATAGTTCCCCTTGGGGATCAGATAAGGGAATATCAGTCAAGTCTATCCTTCCTTTCGTCTCTTACTCTGTTCAGAAAATACAGTCATGTTTATCGACTGCATCGTTCTTGGAAGGGAGGGGTAGTAACGTGGTTGGATTCAGAGCAGCACATCTTTTAATCGTGATATGCTTAGCAAACCATGTCAATTCATAGCCTGTAAGATGTGCACTGGTGAGGTGCTGCACCCTTGTTTTATTCAAAAGTGTATCCACAGCATGGGGTACCCTAACTGTGAGGTTAGTATCAAGTACGAGTCCAGCCGATTGTCTGATAGAAGTGGCCGCGACTGCTCGCAAACAGCTCAGGAGGGCCCTTGCGACAGGGTCAAGCAGAGCAGAAAAATCAGCGCAAGGTCTTTGTCCGTCACCAAATTTTTGAGTTGAGACAGAGCACAACTGTCCATCTCGTGGACATACAGCACAAAAGGTTTCCTATAATCAGGTGTGCCTAGCACTGGAGCAGAGCAAAGCGCAGTTTTTCATTGTTCAAAAGATTGCTGACATTCTGGCGTCCAAGGCAAAGGCTCATGTACCTCTTTCGTTGTTAATGCAAGCAAGGGTTTAATTCATAAGAAAAAATCTGGGATCCATTGTCAACAGTTGGAAGTAATGCCTATAAAAGCACGCACGTCTTTTTGAGTTTGCGGACAGGGCATTTTATTAATGGTACTGATGTATTCTGGTGTTAACCTTCTACCCTCCTTTGACAGAAGGTGACCTAATTAGGTGACCTCCTGTCGACAATCTTAAAGCTTCGAAAGGGGACCTTATGACCAGGATGTGCCAGTTGTAAAAATAATTGCACCGTACTATCCTTGCAACCTTATTCCGTATCAGAAGCAATTAACAAGTCTTCGACATACTGTACCAATACATTACCTGGAGGAAGTGAGAGTGAATCCACCTGACTTTTTAACGCTTGGCTATAAATGCTAGGACTTTCAGTATAGCCTTGAGGAGTGCAACAGAAAAGGAAACTTTTACCAGCCAGCGAAAATCAGAACACATACCTACTATCTCGGTGGATATGAATACTAAAGAATGCATTTTGTAAACCAATCACAGAGAAAAACTTAGCAGGAGATGGAATCTTAGTCAGAAGTGTGGTGATATCAGAAACCACTGGGAATTGCGGGACCACAATTTTGTTAACCTCACGCACATCAATGACAAAACGATATACATAAAGAGCACTATTAGGAGAATCTAGCGGTGCCCTTTTTAAAACCGGAAGAATAGGACTGTTGCATATAATACCCATAGTCCCTTCAACAACTCCCTTACATATTAAGTCCTGAACAATATCAAGAAGAGCTTTTTCTCCAGCCTGTGGTATTTTATATTGAGGAATGCTGGGCAATATCGCATGGTTGAGAAGGTGGCCTGATATATGCTGTCCACTAGTTCTAGTGGGCACCTTGTATCAGTCCAAACAACCCCTTATGGTGATAGGTTAAAGACAACCTTATGTGAAAGCTATCCTAGTGGTAGCTATGGAGAGCAGCCTTCAGGCTAAGTCTTGAAGGAGTGTAAAGCAGCTTGTTTTACCAGTCTATAATCTCTTGAATGATCAAATGAAAAGACAACCACACCAGGTATATATTCAAAATATATGTATTTAAGATAACACACCCAGTCTAGTCTCTTTATGAGGCTGGAGTTCGAAGTACTTCAGTTACAAGTGTTTAAGCATTAGTAAAAGCACAAATACACGTTTGGGCCCTAGGGGCGTACCAAACCATATACTAAAATAGTGGTATAAGAACCACGACTGAAATAGGTAGTATGCCAATTGCCTCTAGAATCCCTGGGACCCCAAGGAACCACCCAAGGTAGTGACACAGGGGACCCACGGGAGCCGTCTGCAGTGTGGAAACACAACCGCGGGTTCCTATTATCTTCTATGGGGAATGTCGCAGTTGGAATTTTAAAGATTAGGGACACTTCTAATCGAACTAGGACCAAATCCTTTTGGACAGTTCTAGGGTTAGCACCCATGAGAGCACCGGAGTACTCGAGTTACCTCACCCAGGGAAGCTGGGTGCATAGGTGTCTTTTGGTGTCGGGTCGCGTCGTTGATTCCCATGGAAGCCTGCAAAGAACTGCTGCTGCCGTGAAGAGGAGAAGTGTCCGGAGAGATCCAAGCCTGGATCTAGGATGTAAGGAACCTGAAAGCAGAGGGGACAGAGTCTGGGTCACTTGCCAGTGACCTAGGGCAGGATAGACCAATGCCCACAGATGTCGGGTGCTTCAGGTGAGTTGACAGGTGTCTTGACTCTTCAGCCACGAGGTCCAGGAGGCATCGATGAAGTCCATGAGCCTGATTCGAGTTGTCCCACGAAGTCTGTCGAGTGCTGCGGTATCGGCGACCAGAAAGGGCCCAACAAGCCTTAGCAACGGCAAGTCTCAGGAAATCAGAGAAAGGACTGCTGTGCAGACCAGCAAGGTCTGATGGACTCACCCAGCGAGGGTAAATAAGAACTAGTCTGGAGCAACCAGAAAAGCCCAAACAGAAGTGGAGTTGCCTTCGTGGGGACCTGCTAGCCAACGGGCTATTGATCGCGAAGGAGCTTCGAGCGGTCGCACTTGGAGCTGGCCCACGGGTCACTCGTGGGGTGGAGGCCAACAATCTTCGGTGCAGGAGGTGCTCAAGGCTGGGGCTACTCGGAGCCCGAATCACAACTTCGAGGATGACCAGGAAGATGTTGTTGCTGCAAAAGATCACAGTGTCCAGGGGTCACGGTTCCACGTTACTCACGATAGCCATGGGCCTCAGCTTTGCTGTGGACTCAGGGTAGCCTCGGGGAAGTCTGGAAATCCCCCTCTGGTGATACAAAGACTTCAGCGTCAGGCGGGAGCTTCAGCAATGCAGACCGGTCAGTTTCTTCTTTGGTGCCTGCCAAGCAGGGGAGTCACTCCTTGACCCCAAGGGAGATTTCTTCCGTCTTCTAGTCGTGATAGAAAGTCGAAGGTCCGGGATATATGTTTCAGAGGTTCGTCCAGGGTAATCTAAAGTCCTAGGGACTGGATTCCTATACTTATACTAAGTTTAGGGGATGGACTAACTCTACTCTCACTTATAACCCTTTCTTCTCAACGCCCGCTTCTCACACTAATTACGAATTTCCCGCTCTTTCAACATTATAATTGCTAACGTCTGATGCTGTTGCATTTAAAAACTACATTCCCCACAAACCCATTTGTGGCAACCTTAGAACCCAAATGAAAGTCTCGTAATTTAAACAATTTCTGTATTATAAACACAAATGTTCCACATGATGTAATGTCCATTTCCTGATCGTTTAAATTCTGTCCATAATGAATCACGATGTAATTCCCAAGCGAGTGGAATACCGCATTTTTTCTCCTTTATGATGTTTCAATCATTTGGGCGCTATCCCGATGCCGGGCATTCTGTATAAATCATTAAATATAGAGACAGGATGCACACCTTTTCCTTTTCATTTTCAAAACTTTTTCACTGTTTTCTTTTCTATGCGCGCAGACTGGGGAGTACAATGCCCAAAAAGCACTCATCGAACATGACACCATTTCATTGGGGTGACATCTCACCCCAACCAGTCGCACAGCTTCATTGTGCCTACCTCGGCAACTTGTTCAAGAACATACTCCTTTTGAATTCCAACTTTATACTCCTTAGTCTTACTCATTATTCTTCATTTTAACATGCTTGAATTCCACAAGTGGAGTGATCATGCAATTTCCAAAATTTCTGATGTTCCCACCGTGCCCATCCGGACCTCTCTGTAAGAACACGACTTAAGCATACTTCATTCAGGGCTGTGTGGCGATCCCTGCTTGGGGATCGCCCCAGGAGGGCGATCCCCAAGCAGGGATCCACCCACTAGACACCATGGAGGGAGGAGCGGCCCCTTGGGCAAGGGCCTTTGCTCCCCCCAAATAACGTTGGCACCATTGAGTCTTTTTGCCCCCCCTGGGGGGCAAATGGGGGCATTAGCCCCCAATCTGCCCCCCCGGGGGGCAAAAAGCCCACTAGACACCAGGGAATTTAAAAAGAAAAAAAATAGGGGTGGGGGCTGCCCAAAACGGGCAAGCCCATGCCCCCTCCCCACCCCCCAATTACTACAGTCTTTCTGCCCCCCCGGGGGGCAGATGGGGCATTGGCCCCTAATCTGCCCCTTCGGGGGGGGCAGAAAGCCCACTAAATACCAGGGATTCGTTTTTAGGTTTTTTTTAGGGTGGGGGCTGCCCGCAACGGGCACGCCAATGCCCCCACCCACCCGCCACCATTACAGCCTTTCTGCCCCCCCCTGGGGGGCAGATGGGGCACCGGCCCCCAATCTGCCCCCCCGGGGGGCAAACAGCCCACTAGACACCAGGGAATTAAAAAAAAAAAAACTAGAGGTGGGGGCTGCCCGCAACGGGCACGCCAATGCCCCCACCCACCCGCCACCATTACAGCCTTTCTGCCCCCCCCCTGGGGGGCTGATGGGGCATTGGCCCCTAATCTGCCCCTTTGGGGGGGCAGAAAGCCAAGTAAATAACAGGGACTAGTTTTTAGTTTTTTTTTTTTAGGGTGGGGGCTGCCCGAAACAAGCACGCCAATGCCCCTACCCACCCGCCACCATTACAGCCTGTCTGCCCCCCCCTGGGGGGCAGATGGGGCATTGGCCCCCAATCTGCCGCCCCGGGGGGCAAAAAGCCCACCTGACACCAGGGAATTAAAAAAAAAAAAAAATTGGGGGGGTGGGGTGGGGGCATGGGCCTGCCTGTTTTCGGCAGCCCCCACCCCACCCCCCCCCAATTATTAGTCTTTCTGCCCCCTTGTGGGGCAGATGGGGAATTGGCCCCTAATCTGCCCCTTCGGTGGGCCAGAAAGCCCACTAAACACCAGGGATTTATTTTTAGATTTTTTTTAGGGTGATGAATTTAATTTAGGGTGGAGGCCAATGCCCCCACCCCCACCACCATTACAGCCTTTCTGCCCCCCCCCTGAAGGGCAGATGGGGCAGTAGCCCCCAATCTGCCCCCCCCCCCCCCAGAAGGGCAGAAAGCCCACTATCCACCAGGGATTTTTTTTGCGCAATTGTTTTTAGGGTGTGGGCTGCCCGAAACGGGCACGCCAATGCCCCCACCTTCCTCCGCCACAAAAATGACAGTCTTTATGCCCCCCAGGAGGCAGATGAGAGCTGTAGCCCCCAATCTGGCCCCCCCTGGGGGGCGCAGAAAGCCCACTAGAAACCATGGATTTTTTTGTTTTATTAGTGTAGGGGTAGGGGCTCCCCAAAATGGGCATGACAATAACCCCACCCCACCCACAGAGGATCTCCAGTCTTTCCGCCCTCCCCGGGAGGGTAGTTGGCGGCAGCGGCCCCTGATCTGCCCCCTGGGGGGGGGCAGAAAGCCCACTAGGCGCCAGCGAGTACGCAGGCTTTTTTTATGCGTGGGGTTGGGGGCTGCCCAAAATGGTCATACCAATGCCCCCACCCCCACAAAAAATAGCCACAGTCTTTCTGCCCCTTTAGGGCCATATCAGGATGAAACTACCTTCCCCGATTCCCCCCCAGGGCGGCAGAAAGCCCACTGGGCTCCGGCTTTTTTTTAGCAATGTGCATACCTGTGGATTTTGTGCCCTAGCGCAGTTGGCACGTAGGCAAACCTAGCAAACCTGTACATTTTTTAAAACTAGAAACCGAGGGGAATCCAGGATGGGGTGACTTGACTGGCTCTCACTAGGTTCTGTTACCCAGAATCCATTGCAAACCTAAAAATGTGTCCAAAATAACAAATTTTCCTCACATTTCTGTGGTGGAAAGTTCTGGAATCTGCGTGGGTCCACAAAATTCCACCCACCCCGCGTTCCCCAAAGTCTTCCGAAAAAAATGGTACCTCACTTGCGTGGGTAGGCCTAGTGCCCGCATCAGGCAAGGGCCCAAAACCAATTGAGGAGACATCAAAATTACCTATCACAAAACAACCTGGTTTTGCAAAGGGGGTCCCATGAGCTTTTGGCCCCGGGCTTGGTGGCCACCTAGGGAAACCTACCAAACCCACACATTTCTGAAAACTAGTTTTTGTGTGGGAAAGTTGTGGCATCACCGGGCTGACACAAATTTCCTACCACCCAGTGGGAACGCTGGTTGGTTGGAAATTTGTGTCAGCCTGGTGATGCCACAACTTTCCCACACAAAAATGTGTGAAAAAGGTGATTTTTTTCAGCTAAATTTGACGTTTGCAGGGCATTCTGGGTAAGGAAACGTTGGGGGATCCATGCAAGCCATACCTCCCTGGAATCCCCCGGGTGTCTAGTTTTCAGAAATGTGTGGGTTTGGTAGGTTTCCCTAGGTGGCCGCCGAGCACCGGGCCAAAAACCCAAGTGACCCCCCTTGCAAAACCAGGCCGTTTTGAGATAGGCAATTTTCATGTCGCCTCACTACGTTTTGGGCCCTTGCCTGTCGCGGGTACTTGGGCCTCCCACACGAGTAAGGCACCGTTTTTATCGGGAGACCCGGGGGAACGCTGGGTGGTAGGAAATTTGTGTCAGCCCGGTGATGCCACAACTTTCCCACACAAAAATGTGTGAAAAAAGTGATTTTTTTCAGCTAAAATTGAGGTTTGCAGGGGATTCTGGGTAAGGAAACGTTGGGGGATCCATGCAAGCCATACCTCCCTGGAATCCCCCGGGTGTCTAGTTTTCAGAAATGTGTGGGTTTGGTAGGTTTCCCTAGGTGGCCGCCGAGCACCGGGCCAAAAACCCAAGTGACCCCCCTTGCAAAACCAGGCCGTTTTGAGATAGGCAATTTTCATGTCGCCTCACTACGTTTTGGGCCCTTGCCTGTCGCGGGTACTTGGGCCTCCCACACGAGTAAGGCACCGTTTTTATCGGGAGACCCGGGGGAACGCTGGGTGGTAGGAAATTTGTGTCAGCCCGGTGATGCCACAACTTTCCCACACAAAAATGTGTGAAAAAAGTGATTTTTTTCAGCTAAAATTGAGGTTTCGCAGGGGATTCTGGGTAAGGAAACGTTGGAGGAAGCCCCTGGGTGTGTAGTTTTCAGAAATGTATAGGTTTCGTAGGTTTCCCTAGGTGCCGGCAGAGCTAGGGTTCACAAACTATAGCTAGGCACTTTGCCAAAAAAGGGTCATTTTTCACTGCGAAATGAGGTGTGACCATGTTGTGTTTTGCGCCGTTTCCTGTTGCGGGCACAAGGCCGACCCGCACAAGTGAGGTACCATTTTTCTCGTAAGACTTTGGGGAACGCGGGGTGGGTGGAAATTTGTGGATCCACGCAGATTCCTGAACTTTCCACCACAGAAATGTGGGGGAAATGTGGGGTTTTTGACAATTTTTTAGGTTTGCAAGGGATTCTGGGTAACAGACCCTGGTGGGAGGCAGTCAAGTGACCCCATCCTGGATTCCCCTGGGTGTCTAGTTTTCAAAAATGTATAGGTTTGCTAGGTTTCCCAAGGTGCCCGCAGAGCTAGGGTTCAAAAACTACAGCTAGGCACTTTGCCAAAAAAGGGTCATTTTTCACTGCAAAATTGAGGTGTGACCACGTTGCGTTTGCGCCGTTTCCTGTCGCCGGCACTAGGCCGACCCGCACAAGTGAGGTACCACTTTTTCGTAAGACTTTGGGGAATGCGGGGTAGGTGGAAATTTGTGGATCCACGCAGATTCCAGAACTTTCCACCACAAAATTCTGGGGAAAATGTGTTTTTTGGATAATTTTTTAGGTTTGCACGGGATTCTGGGTAACAGTCCCTGGTGGGAGGCAGTCAAGTCAGCCCATCCTGTATTCCCCTGGGTGACTAGTTTTCAAAAATGTATAGGTTTGCTAGGTTTCCCAAGGTGCCCGCAGAGCTAGGGTTCAAAAACGACAGCTAGGCACTTTGCCAAAAAAGGTCATTTTTCACTGCGAAATTGAGGTGTGACCACGTTGCGTTTTGCGCCGTTTCCTGTCACCGGCACTAGGTCGACCCACACAAGTGAGGTACCATTTTTCTTGTAAGACTTTGGGGAACGCGGGGTAGGTGGAAATTTGTGGATCCACGCAGATTCCAGAACTTTCCACCACAGAAATCTGGAGAAAATGTGTTTTTTTGGATAATTTTTTAGGTTTGCAAGGGATTCTGGGTAACAGACCCTGGTGGAAGGCAGTCAAGTCACCCCATCCTGAATTCCCCTGGGGATTTAGTTTTCAGAAATGTCTAGGTTTGTAGGTTTGCTAGGTTTCCCAAGGTGCCCGCAGAGCTAGTGTTTCAAAAACTACAGCTAGACACTTCGCAAAAAAAGGGTAAATTTTCATTGTAAAAATGTGGTGTGTTCACATTGGGTTTTGAGCCATTTCCAGTCGTTGGCACTATGCCTACCCACACAAGTGAGGTACCATTTTTATCGGGAAACTTAGAGTAATTCAGTTTTGTAAAGCAACTGTTATTACCTATTGATTTTTGATGCATTTCTGCCTTCCAAATGAAAGACTTTGTGTAAAAAAGAAATCATTTTGAAAATTCTCATGCTAGTATAAGTATTCCCAATTTCGAAAATGTGCAAATATGTACTGTTTCTAAACTCTATAATTTGTTCCCATTTCAGAAATACATAGGAGTCTCTCATACCGACTTTTCCATGTATACATTTTCCCACAATAATTGCTATATACCCGAAACATAATAAAAAACCATTGCAAATTGCTGCTCAGTTTTTGACTCTGGGTTCGTTGGGTTCTTGGTGAACCTACAAGTCCTATATATCCCCACAACCAGGAAGCTCCAGCGGATGCAACGGTATATTGCTTTCAAAGAGCTGTCATAATTAGAAGAAGTTACAGGTAAAAACGTTGACACAAAAGGCTGTTTTTTTCAACCAATTTTCAATTTTTCCTATATTTAACTGTTAGTTTCTATAAAGAAACCTTGAGGGATCCACAAAAATGACCCCTTGCTGAATTCAGAATTTTATCTACTTTTCTAAAATGTATAGCTTTCCAGGATCCATTATTGCTTTCACACCCATTTCTACCATTAACTGGAAGGAGGTTGAAAGCACAAAAAATAGCAAAAATAAGCTATGTCCCAGAAAAATGCCAGACGCTTTCATTTGCAGCCCGTTCTTCCAATTTTTCCCCCCAAAAGTTTTTTAGGTCTATTTTGGCTAATTTCTGGGACCCCTCCAGGGGAATCCACAAACCCTCGGTACCTTTACAATCCCCATGATGTTGGAAGAAAAGGACGCAAATTTGGTGGGGATACCTTATGTGGTCAAAAAGTTACAGGGGCCTAAGCGCGCACTACCCCAAATAGCTCAAAAAAGGCTTAGCACGGGGGGGGGGGGGGGAGGGGGGGAATGGCCTAGCAGCAAAGGGGTAAAAAACTCGATATTTGTGAATGGGGATATTTTTTGGGTCGGTATTCTGTCAGGTTATAAATATAAAAAGTGTTTAGAGCTTGTATCTGGAACTAGAAAAGACAATAAGTCAGGTAAGTAATGGACCTTATGCGTAGGGGAAGGTACTACATGTAAGGGTCTGGCTAAGTGCCTACCTGTTCACCCCGTAATATTCAGGAAAAGTAAGATTCCTTAAGCTCAGGTAATATAAACCGGTATCACTTTCCCTCCTAGATCCTAAAAGGGCGGAGCGGATCCCCACAGCGCTGAGAGCACAGGATCAGGTAAGTGACAACATGTATTTAAATATAAAAATATTAGCGCAATGCACTGGAAATTGCTTTGAAACAATAATGCTTCTTATTGTCTCTATCTTTTTCTTCTAAGAGGAATATAGTCCCACTGCGTCTTCCAAAACTTATAGGGCGGCAAGAGTTCCAACAAAACTGAGAGCACGGAATCAGGTAAGTGAAGTGAAGAAAGGAATAAGTAAAGCAGTGCAGCGCGCTGTTACCGCATTTTAACGTTGATGCTGAGCTTGTCTTCTTCTTATCTCCATATCATTACTACAGGTCTCCGAGGATCGAAGCAAGAAGCACGGGACGCCAGGGAAAAATGACCCTCCACGAGAAACGCCAAGAAAGACGCAGAGTCCGACGCAAGGAGCGCGACGACCCGGAAGAGCTGCAGGTAAGAGATCAGGAATCCAGCAACAAGAACGCTAAGTGCAGTCGTTTGACCTGTCCCTGCGAATGTGCCTTCCAAGTCGGCCATTCTGGTAGTTTTTGGGTCACTGCGCCATGCAATCCGGACAGAGGCCTGTACCACTACTCCCACCATGCGCCCTGGCCCACACCTCAGCAGGATGGAGCCCTCCCCCCACCCCACCAAGAAGCAGTTGTAAGCCATTGCAGTACACCAAACAAACTTACAGGTAGATAGCCATCTTCACAATGAGGCTGTATGGGGGTGGGAGGCCTGCACTACCACTCCCACCATACACCCTGCCCCACACCTCAGCAGGATGGAGCCCTCCCTCACCCCACCCAGAAGCAGTTGGAAGCCATTGCAGTACACCAAATAAACTTACAGGTAGGTAGCCATCTTCACAATGAGGGTGTGTGTGTGGGTGGAAGGCCTGTACCACTACTCTCACCATTCCCCCTGGCCTACACCTCAGCAGGATAGAGCCCTCCACCACCCCACCCAGAAGCAGTTGGAAGCCATTGCAGTACACCAAACAAACTTACAGGTAGGTAGCCATCTTCACAATGAGGGTGTGTGTGGGTGGGAGGCATGTACCACTACTCCCACCATGCCCCCTGTCCCCTACCTCAGCAGGATGGAGCCCTTCCCCCCACCCCACCCAGAAGCAGTTGGAAGCCATTGTAGCACACCAAACAAACTTACAGGTAGGTAGACATCTTCCCTGGGAGGGTGTTTGGGGGTAGGAGGCCTGCACTATCACTCCCACCATGCCCCCTGCCCCCTACCTCAGCAGGATTGAGCCCTCCCCCCAGCCTACGCAGAAGCATGCGTCAGCCATTACATTACCCATATCAAACTAACAGGTAGGTGGCCATCTTGCCATGGAGGCTGTTTGGGGGTGGGAGGCCTGCACAACCACTCCCACCATACCCCCTGCCCCCCACCTTAGCAAGATGGACCCCTTCCCCCACCCCACCCAGAAGCAGGTGGAAGCTATTGCAGGACACCAAACAAACTTACGGGTAGGTAGCCATCTTCACAATGAGGGTGTTTGGGGGTGGGACGCCTGCACTACCACTATCACCATGCCCCCTGGCCCACACCTCATCAGGATGGAGCCCTCCCCCACCCCACCCCACCCCACATATGTTTCTGTCCTGTGACCCCACAGCAGGATGTATGCCGCCACCACACACACACACGTGTGACATAGCAAACCCAAATGTGGGCACATTACAGGTAAGTAGCCAGTACGTGCACCCACCCATTCGTCACAAATTAAATGGTGCCATATGACAACACCAGCCCTCTCATTGCACAAAAAGGCACACCTACCCCATTGCCCAACACAGTGTGCACACAGGTAAGCTAAAGAAACTGTCACAGCTACCAAAGTGTGACACACCAATGCACAAGTAGAAGAAAGTCAATCATGCACAGCACCTATTTACATGTGCATCGCCATGGGGCAAGTGCAGCAAGGACCATTAGAAAAATACAAAAGCATGTGTGGTGGTACAAATCAAGATATGCACATGACAGGACAAAGGTATGCAGGAGATGACAATGGCCAGTCCATGGCCAGAAGTGACGCCTGCCAGGTCAGACAAATCAACAAAGAGTCCTCAATGATATAATATGTTGTGCCAGTCCCTAGATGTCAATAGGTCCCTGTAATCACAAATTATGCACGTGGCGCATGGTATGTAATGACACCTCACACCATGGACAAGTAATGCATGTACCACTGCATCATGTCAGGAAGCACAGTAGTGCACATAGTAAACAAGGTGATGATCTGTCAATTGTGCCGTGTACAAAAAGTAAATGAAACACAGCTAACACAAAGCTTGCCGGGTGCACTACAATGACCATTTCCCATCTGACCCACAGGTGACCAAGAACTCACTGCAGAGGACAACACCAGCAACCTGCAGAGCCAGTCTCTCCCCCCCTGTACATGGACTCTTGGATGTTGACTCCCAGGATTCCATGGATGATGAGCTCGAAGCCGGCCCATCTGGTGTGCCAGGGAGCAACAGGTCCCAGGACCCCATCGTCCCCCCCCCCCCACCACGTCTACGGCAACAACAACTTCACAGCAGGCCCCTGCTGTCACGGCCTGTGCGGCCACCACCACCACCAGTGCTGCCTGCAACACCCTTCCTGTCCCAGAGGATGACCTGCACACACCACAGACGGAGGAGGGCAGGGAGAGGATGCGGGTGCCCACAGTGGTGAGGCAACAGGTCCGTGGCAGCAGGGCAGGTGGGAGAGGCAGGGTCACCCACAGACACCAGGAGGCTGGGACCCAATCCCTGGAAGACATCACCAGAGTCCTTGGCGCATACGACAGGCCCAGGGACGAACGGGCCAGTCGGACGAACTGTTGCACGAGCTCATCCTGCTGAAGAGGTCCATCGACACCCGCATGGGACAAATCATGGACCTCTTGGGCCCGCAAGTGGCGGTACTGAGGGACAGGCCTGCGCCACAAACAACACCTCCACCTCCCTCTGGTTGGCCGCAGGATGAGAGATCACCATCCTCCCCTGCGCCTACAGAGAGGGGTGAGTCCTTAGACCCCACTGGCCCTGCAGCAGGGCCCCCCCTGCCAAACGACGAAGGAGCCATCCTAAGAAGACCCTGGGAGTATCTGTAGGCAAAGCACCTGCCAGACGCCAGTCACGGAGCCAGCCATGATGGCAACCCTCCCCACCACTGCATTGACTTTTTGGACTGTCCTTCCCCACACTGCCATGTGAATGGCATCTGTCGGTTGAATTGGGTCACCACATCAATGTGGTGACTACTCGATTATCTCATTTACCACAACTGTCAACTCACTGCTCCACCCTCCCAATGGAAATGTAATACCCTCGCATCTCACCATTGCAAATAAAATATCCTTACACACATGTTGTCGTGTCTACTCCGTCTTTATTGCAGGATGTACAGTCTTCAACATGATCACAATGTACCAGGAGCATGGGGCTGTATGTAGGCAAGAAGAAGTTGAAGACACCTAGGGAAACACAACAGAACTACTTTCACTGGTCTGGGTGTGGCATCACAGACATCACACAACCCCTACCATCAGGATAACCTAACATGCACACGTCACAATGGGCAACAAGTGTCAACATACACATCCTGTAGATCAGGGGTGTCAAACTCCAATTCATCAGGGGCCGCATCAGCAGTTTGGTCACCCTCAAAGGGCCGGTTGTATCTGTAGGACTATGTGTCCACTATTTATTATCATAAATTATTGTCACTGCATTCAATTATTACTGTTTTTTGTAATAATAACTAGCTCTGAAAGCAGAAACAGTCAGAATAATGGCAAGTAGATATTCAAATGTACAATTATTGTACAATTTATTGAAAAATGATTTTTGGTAACAGACAGTATTTTTTTTTTTAAACATACAAATATTGCCAAACACTGTTTATTACACATATGGCAAACACAAGGCATTAACTTTTTTTTAACTTTTCTGACTGGATGGTTGACATCGTTTTCCTGAGGTCAGTCCATCGATGTCTGGCGTTAGGTCTTGTGCTGTAGCAATCCGCAAAACAGCATGGAGGTTATCATCAGTGATGCGTGATCTGAGCTTGGTCTTGTTCAGATTCATGACTGAAAACATCTGTTCACATAGATAGGTGCTCCCAAACATGGACAGAACACGTGCAGCTTGAAGTCGGAGCTGTGGCATCAAAGCAGGGGGGAGGAGACGGTAAAAGTCGTCGACTGTCGCATCCTGGAACTTCGCTTTCAGGCTGCTGTTGCACTGAAGTTCTATTAATTCCATTTGAAGGTGATGTGGTGCACTGTCAACATCGATGTTGAAGGGATTGGCAAAGCTGGTAAAGGTTAAGTTTTGTCCTTTAAAGTCAGAAAAGCGTCGATTGAATTCATCAATCAGCCGATTCACTTTGGTACCCAATCGAGCACATGAAAAAGTACCTGGGAATGAGGTTGAGATGCTCTGGCAGGTAGGAAAGTGGGCAAGACTGTCTTTTTCAAGCTGTGACTTCCATAGGCGCAGTTTCTCCTGGAAAGCTGTTATTGCCTCATACATTGAGGTTATGACTTGTTTGCGGCCCTGCAGCTTCAGATTCAGTTGGGCGAGATGCTCTGTTATGTCACACAACATGGCAAAATCGCACAGCCAGTTTGGATCTGACAGTTCTGACAAGGGCTTCCCTTTACTTTGCATAAATAGAGTAATTTCTTCCAAAAGCTCAAAAAATCTCTTGAGAACGGAGCTCCTACTCAGCCACCTTACTTCTGTATGGTATGGCACATCTGTATGTTCCATGCCCACCTCCTTCAAAAAATGTTGGAACTGACGATGATTCAGACCCCGTGCACGCAGAAAATTCACTGTTTTCGTGACTGTGGACATTATGTTATCCAGTTGCAGAACCTTGCCACACAGAGCTCCTTGGTGGATAATGCAGTGATAAGTTATCAGCGGCGTGTGGCAATTACTTTTTTTCATTTTCTCTTTTAACAGTCCAACCAAGCCATTTCTCTCTCCACACATTGCTGGAGCACCATCAGTAGTAAGTCCCACCAACTTTTCCCACGGTAATTTCATTTTATTTACGGATTCCTCCACTGCATTGATGATGTCCCTCCCAGTTGTTGTCCCATACATGACGACCACATCCAAGAGCTCCTCACTGACAGACAAGTCTTCCTTCACACCTCTTACAAAAATAGCTAGATGAGCTGTATCAGTATTGTCAGTGCTTTCATCAACAGCTAATGAAAATGCCAGATAACTGCATGCCTCTTCAGCCAACTTTGTTTTAAGATTACAGGCTAGGTCCCTGACTCGGTCTGTGATGGTGTTTCTTGACAAGCTGACATTGCTAACAGCCTGTCTCTGCTCAGGGCACACCTGTTCACATACCTTCAGCATACACTGCTTTACAAATGCACCTTCTGAAAAGCACTTTGAAGCTCGCGCAATTTCTATAGCCACAAGATAGCTGGCTTTCACTGCTGCATCATTTTTTGCTGTCATTTTTGCAAAAATATTCCGTTGAGAATGCAGGCTACCTTTTAATTCTTGGACCTTTTGTTGCTTTTCCTGGTGGCTAAGGTTAGCAAATTTGGCTCCATGTTTGGTCTCAAAGTGCCGGCGTAAATTGTATTCCTTCATCACTGCCTCATAGCAAATAAGACATACCGGCTTGTCTCCATTAATCATAAACATGTATTCACTTTCCCATCTCTCCTGAAATTGCCTTCCCTCTGCATCAACTTTTCTTTTCTTGGACATTTTTGGGTTATTAATTTGATTGTAGTTTATGGTCCCTATACCACTGTAAAGTGACACGGAAGTGGTCAGTATATCCAAAGTTTTTGAAGTCGAATAAGAAGCAGACCCCCCCTAATAAGCAGACCCCCCCCCCTCCCCCCCACATACATCATATGTACTTACAGTGCAGGAGAGAAGGGTTCAGGCAGCCGTTGGATCTGTCACAGGATGGCATGCGCTCAATATAAAAACAAGTGGAGGTTTCCTCAATGCATGTAATGTGGAGGTTTCCTGTAGAACGGCCGGCGGCGCTAGAAGGCAGACGTTCCCTGGCTTGTAGGCTGGCGCGCAATGCGCTGAAGAGGCGGCCGCGCATGCGCTGAAGAGGCGGCCGTGCATGCGCTGAAGAGGCGGCTTTCGAGAATAAGGTGAAGGCTTTCTTGTGTCAAAATAAAAGCGAGAATAAACGGTGAAGGCTGGCGGCCGGCGGCGGCTACACGGGCCACATGACGAGGTCTGGCGGGCCGGATTCGGCCCGCGGGCCTTGTGTTTGACACCGCTGCTGTAGATGTTCCCAAATGACCTGTCCCAGAAACATTGCCAACCACCGCTGAGTCTACGACTGGCTGCTTTTACAATTCTCACATGCCCCTTCACGACAACAGCAATATCAGCAGACAATGGGTATGTTGCACATTGTCACCCACCTTCAAGTGAAGTAGCGTGTGATGAGCTGTTCACGCAGGTCAACACCTTCCTCCTCTCCACTGTCCTCATCACTGGACATGGGTTGGTTTGCAGGCAGGGGCCTTGGGTCCTCACCATCATTCAGGAGCAGGGGAATCTCCTTGCGAATGGCTAGGTTATGGAGCATGCAGCATGCCACTACAATCTGACACACCTTCCCGGGCGAGTATGCCAGTACACCTCCAGTCTTGTCCAGGCAGCGGAAACGTGACTTGAGGAGACTAAATGTACGCCCCACCACACGATGTGTCCTCCCATGTGCCTCATTGTAGCGGACGTTAGCTGGGGTCCTGGGATTCCTCAGTGGGCTCAGCAACCAGGGACGGTTGGGATATGCAGAGTCACCTAGGTATGACAAACACAAATAGACATTGCAATGTCGCTGAGGCCGAGGGCAGCAGGTCACACACCCAGCACGCCATACGACTAGGCATACTCTCCCACAATCCATGCAGGCTCAGGAAGCAGATTAGTCATCAGCTGGGGCACAATGCTGTTCCACAGGATGTAGGAGTCATGGGCCGAGCCTGGGAATTTGGCACACATGTGGGAAATAATCATATCTTGCCAGGCACACCATCTGCACATTTATGGAGTGGTAATGCGTGCGATTCCTGTAAATGTACTCAATTGCCTGTGGTGGCACAAGCCCGACATGGGTGCAATCAATGGCACCAACAACATTGGGGATGTGTCCAAGGGGATAGAAGTCTCCCTTCACAGCTGGCAATTCAGCACTCCTGGGGAAATGGATGTCTCTGTCCTTGTATATCATCATGGCGGAA
Organism: Triturus cristatus; assembly: GCF_964204655.1. Classification (NCBI taxonomy): domain Eukaryota; kingdom Metazoa; phylum Chordata; class Amphibia; order Caudata; family Salamandridae; genus Triturus; species Triturus cristatus. Next base: position 16,179,407 of record NC_140586.1, read on the forward strand.
AGTACATCCATCACGCAGCACCATGCTGAACATCGGTTGTGACATCCCACTGTCTCTTGGAACGATCAAGTGGCAAAAAAATGCAGGACCGCCATCACCTTATAAGTAGGGGTGAAAGCTGTTGGATATGTCCGACGAAGCTGCAGGTGTGGCTCCAACAGATCACAAAGGATTTTCAGGGTGGCTCTATCCAGACGGCATTTCCGTATGATCGCAACATCCACCATGTCCTCCAGCACCGTCAAGTGACAAATCAAATTTGGCATCCTCCTATTTGAGATGATAGTGGACACATGTCAATGCAATACATCATGAGATGTGCACAGCATATCAAGTTCTGTATGACACATCGACAACAATGACTGACATCAATATTGACTAACAGACCAGCTTACATGTAGGGACACCTTCAGCTACACAAAGGGCACACCTGTCAACTTACACAAGACGAGTACCTCAAACACCACCTTGGTCAATGTGAATGCACATAGGGAGATGGCCACATTTCACATGGGCATGCCTGGAATTATAGTATCCAGCATATGTGTAACAAATCAAACCCACTGTCTCATACCTAGCTGCTGTACCTGTCACACCTTAATGCGTCATTACAACTTGGCACACATCCACCACACAATGACCACAGTCGGTGCAGAAATGACGAATGTGTGCGTGAGCAGACATGAGAGGCAATGCAAAATAGATCATCATTCATTGAGACGAGCATTACTGTGATTGTCACTGCACCCAAATCGCGGTTGCTACCGCCTGGCCCCAGAGGTGTGTCACCAGCACTCCCATTCACACATGTGCTGTTGTGATAGGCATGGAGACATATGGAAATGGCGGTTGCCATGCTCCGCTGCCTGAATGGCGGTGCCTCGTGTCAATGTATGGCACCCATATCGCGGTAGCTACCGCCTGGCCCCAGCGGTGTGTCACCAGCACCCCCATTCATACATGTGCAGTAGTGATAGGCATGGAGACATGTGGAAATGGTGGTTGCCATGCTCCGCTGCCTGAATGGCGGTGCCTCGTGTCTATGTATGGCACCCATATCGCAGTAGCTACTGCCTGGCCCTGGTGGTGTGTCACCAGCACCCCCATTCACACATGTGCAGTAGTGATAGGTATGGAGACATGGGGAGATGGCGGTTGGCATGCTCCGCCGCAAAAATCGCGGTAGCGCACACCAGGCCCCTTAGGTGTGTCACCGCCATGGAGTGTGCCCTAGAGCCAATGGGAAGCTCGATAGTGGTGGCATGATGCAATTTTGAAGATCGCGGTAGGTGTGCTCCGCCACCCTGGAGGCAGTCATTGGATGCATTTGAAAGAGGCAGACCTGGACCACCAATTGCTGCAGCTTGGCACCTTTGAAATGACCCCAGGGGGCTATATATATGTGGAAGTGAGCCTCACATTTCCACTGCTCCCAGAGCCTGCTGCCTGAGACCCTCACCTGCGGCTGCCTCCAGGGACTGCTGCCTGAGACCCCTCACCTGCTGCTGCCTCCAGGGTCTGCTGCCTGAGACCCCTCACCTGCTGCTGCCTCCAGGGATTGCTGCCTGAGACCCCTCACCTGTTGCTGCCTCCGGGGACTGCTGCCTGAGACCCCTCACCACCCAATTCCGCCGCTGTTGTCTCATGTCCACAGTGATGGCAAGGACAGAGTAGATCCGTGCCAGTCCCTTCACGAGCGAGGAGCTGGAGGTCCTGGTGGACGAGGTGCTCACACAATACCCAAGGCTATATGGTGTCCCAAATGTCATGGTAAGTTGTCAACAGTGGGGGGGTAGAGCAAGGGGGCCACACATGTAGTTGGACTGATGCAGTATAAGCCAGGGAGTGTGGGGTAATGTCATGCACTGCCTGACATGCTGTCTCTAGTTCAAAGACTTTATTCGGTTGTAAAACATTGATAACCATAAAAGTACATAAGACACATATTAGGCACCATTTACACAATGTAAAAACAGGTGAGGTATGTATAGGTTATTAAAACTCATAGACTCAATACCTTTAAAACATTATCGATTTCCTTGAATAAAAGACGTTTCTAAGAAATACAGAGACAGATGCTACCGTGAATATGTCTTCAAGTTTCCGAATTGCCAAGAAGGCAGGGCGGCATTGTCTAGAATTCATATACTTTAAAATTGTCTTGATCCACCTTTCCCTGGGTACTGAATAATATTTACAAAAGAATAAAATATGAATGTCCGATTGGGTGGATATATCGTCACAGGGGCATTTGCTTATTCCGGCTGACCAGTCATTGGTAACAGGAAAACTCAGTGTTCTAAAAAGAATCCCAAATCTAAAACGTACCAGCAAAAACCTTTCATGTTCCGTCAACCACAGGGTTAGGTATGGTTGAATAGCCTGCGAGGTTAAGGTCAGTTGATGAGACATCACTGTTTTTTTAGTCAACTCAGTTAGATCTCCTTAATTCACAAAATACATGATACATAGCCTTTTCAATTCCTTTCTCAGGATCTTCACCATTGACTCGGGATCATCATAAAATTCGGGGTGATTAATATAACCACAAAAGCTTTTGATGTATCTCAGCCATTTCATTCGATGAGCACCCTCCAATTTTAGGGCGTCCCCCAGTATGAGACGGTTCAAATGACACTCATTTGTGATCCAAACCCTGTGCCACAAAAGAACCGGCTGGATTCTAATGATATCCTCAATATATAACATACCAAGTTCAGCGTGGCAGTTGTGGGTGGATGTACTCTCAGGCGTGGTTAGGCGATATTTCAAAAAGCTATTCTCTGTCAACTGTAAACTAGTTACATTTGAAATGCCCCAAATTCCCGCACCATAGGTTGCCACTGCCACACAACTCGTTTTGTAGATGCGCAAAAGCTCATTAACTGGTTTCTTTCCCATCCTTTTGCTAAACAGTTTAAGGGCCATTATAGACTTGGTGAGCAATATATTTCTCCCCTTGACTGCAGTATTCCACTGGCCTGTGCAGTCAAACAGGATTCCTAAATAAGGAAAGGTAGAGATGTGATCTAATGGATTAGAATCTATAATCATGATTTTTTTCCTCTGTTTTATTTTAGTGCCACAGTTCATAGCAAAGGTTTTGGTACAATTCACCTTCAGATCCAAGCCGGTCATGACGGTGGAAAAGGAAGTGATCATGGATTGCATTGCTACGGGGGTCCTTGCCATCAGAACGCATCATCAGCGTAGATTAGTGCCGGTATATGACGTTGTGATGCCGTAGGCATATCTATACAATCCCTCAACAAGATACCCTCTAACTCGTTGATATAGATTAAGAATAAAAACGGGGCAAGGACACATCCTTGTCTTACTCCCCTCGCAAAGTTAAACATTCTAGTGCACTCTCCATTTAAGCCATATCTGATTGTTGCCCTAGCCCCATTGTACAGCTCCCTTAAAAAACAAATGATGTTATTCTCTACTCCCAATCGTATTAAAAGTGACCATAATTTACTGTGGTTAACACAGTCAAAGGCGGAAGTTAAGTCCACAAAGGTTAAAAACAAACTCCCACCCTTTGCCTTGGTATACTTTTCCAGTAAAATGAATAAATTAAGTCCTTGGTCTACTGTCCCTACCCCTTCTATAAAACCATATTGCAGGTCACTAATGATCTTATGCTCATCTGCCCATGACTGCAGCCTGTCTAAGATAACCCTACCCACAATTTTAACAGTTGAATCGAGCAGGGATATAGGGCGATAGCACTTGCAGCTTGCCCTATCGCCCTTTTAAAAATGGGTACTATAATTGATTCGTACCAAGTGTTAGGGAGGCCCACCGTGCAAGCTGCATTAAGGAATCTTGTTAGTAATGGTGCCCATAATGTTACGTTATTTTTTAAAACATCTACCGGTACACCATCTGGGCCCGGTGCCTTGCCCCCCTGACTCGAACTAATGCCCTTCGTCACTTCACCCAATGTAAAAGAGAGGTTCAAACCTTTAGTATTTGTAGGTACTTTGGGCATATCCTGCTCGATCGGTTCCCTCAGGGGGTCTACAGGACTATAAAGGGACTCAAAATGACTCACCCATTCATCCTCGGCAATGGCAATCTCAACCCGCGCCATAGTATCATCCTTAAAGTATGGTGCGTTGACTGCCCTCCAAAATGCTGCCATGTCCCTCCGTTCAGTAGCTCCTAATAGATCCTCCCATGCTTCCTTCTTTATTTTAGCCCTCCTATTCTTGATGGCCAATTTATAGGATTTCCGAAGCTCCCTGATCTGTTTCTGGTCTTTAACATGCCCGTTCAATGCCTGTTTGAGTTTAGAGTGTGCGTTAGTACACTCTTGATCAAACCATCCATTCTTTTTACTATTATTATGTTTTTTCAGACTGATCCACAAACTTTCCTTTATACATGTTATAATTGATTTGAAGTTATTAAATACTTGGATGTCCTTGGACACCATGTCCAGACAAGTATTAAAAGATGTATTACAGGCCTTAATTAGATTGCAAAGAAACTCAGCAGGTACAATTTTAGACCACTTTAGGGCGTATCCGTTCTGCCTAGAGATAGCATTCCCATGTTGCAGTCAAGAGATATTACTATCAGAGATGGCACGAGGGTCTATAATTTCCACCCTGATGGGGAATTGATCGCTAAGGGATATTTCTAATACACTGCAATTACCAACACTTCCCCTAAAACACGAGGAAATCAAAACATAGTCGATTACAGACGAGAACTCTCTACCACAAAAAGTTGCAGAGAACTGGACCTCTGGTTGGCATAATTTGTTTGCAAACCCTAAGTCATTCATAATGAGGATCTCTTTCAGGGCGTCGCCCTTCCCATTATGTTCAAAGTGTGTCGATATGGACTCCCTGTCCAAGGTTAATCCACAGTTTCCTTTTCGAACTCTATTGCAGATTGCGCAATTAAAATCACCCCCCCATATGGCAACGAACTCCTTTCGTTCATTGCAAATTATAGAGTTAATTTCAGAGCTTAGCTTTTTAAATGCTGAAGCTAAGTCAGCCGAGGGAACATTGTTGTATAAATTAATAATCAGAATGCAGAGAGTATTATTCATATGTAGACCGACAATATGGTAATAGCAGTTATTATAAAAAACCTCAATACTTTTGCATTTAAAACAATTAGAAACATATGTGCAGAGCCCGCCCTTGGCTCTGCCATGTAATGAGCCTATTGCCGGGGTAAAAACTTTTTTAAAACCATTCAAATGGTACACATCTTTTGCCCACGTTTCTTGCAGGCATATGACATCATGACCTTCAATTAATTTAAACCAAAGCGGGTTATCCAGCTTGGCCCTAAGTCCGGCAATATTCCAAAAAGTGATAGTCTAGTTATCCTTAATCCTATCATATATGGCGTGTCTTGAATTAATGGTCTTTACTATGTTATTATCTGTTTTTCCCTTTCTCACATTTTGGTCCCCCATTTGTGCAACTTCCAACCTTTCTATATGTATATGTTCTATCCTGGCCAGGGTCTGTCCTTCTCCATCTTTGGGATCCACCTTTACTAGAATGGCCTTTACTAGAGGGGAGTCGATATTTTCTACACAGGTATCAAATGCCTGTTCCCGTGCTGGTCAATCCACCCCCCCCAAACTTGACAAAGAGTCAAATCTATTATAGGTTGGAACATTAAATAGGTTCCCTGTCTGTCGGTAATCATGAGGGTTATACGGCATGAAACCTCCATGCATCATGGGTGCCCTAAGGGCGTTAAATCGGCTTCCGGTATGTGGGTGCCTTTCTTCGTATCGTGTATTATGTGACCTCTGGCTACCAACAACAACAAATGGGGCCGGTGGATAGAAATAGCTTAAGTCCAGAGAGAAAATTCCGCCAGAGTTATCATAGTTTGGAAAACCGACAATAAATTGCACTACTCTTGGATCTCTAAAATTTACGATGATACAGTCGCCACTAATGTCTTTAGCTTTAGGTCCCAGCCAGTTTGCTCTACGAACGTTAATAATTTCCCCCACACAAGTCAGGTCTAAGGGGTCTATTTTTCCCTAGCCAGTACATGACCTTGTTCTTTAATTCGTGCGAAGTTTCATCCCTGTTGTTTTTCCACTCCGGTACCCCTGCAAGCACAATTACATAGGGATAGGAGTCCGGGGGGAGATCAACTCTCTTTCTGTGTCCTTTGCTTCTGGATTCCACTATTTTATCTGATTCTAGTGCCATGTTATCTGGGATCTTGGTTGTGCTTGTTTTGAGGCTATCTAATTTGGTTTCTTTACCAGCCTTACCATCCTGCTGGGAATCATTAGCTTTTATCTTTCCACCTTCTTGGTTTGACGGATTTTTACTGCCTTGTCCCAGTTTAGCACTAGCTAATGACTTTTGTCTATTTTTAGGTGATGCGAGTGAGTTGTTTATTGTAGGTTTTATGTCCCCCAGTTTTTTCAACAGGGCTGAATTATCCTGTGTAATTTTCTCCAGTGTTTCTAGCTGTATGCCTATCCTTCTTGTACGTTCCAACAATGGAAGAATTAAGGACCTAACTAAGTGCTCAATATTATCCAATGAGCATACGGTGCTTCTACCATGTGTAGGCGGGCTTTCCGTTATGTCAACGATAGGACTTGTGTGTTTCGAGCCAGTATTTTCTACCTGTGTTGGTGTTGTGTTCTTGTACGTGACTCCCTTATCTTGACGCATAGGGAAAGCACTTTTACTCTTCCTAGTACGCGAGCCTTTATGCTGCTTTCCACCACGTTTGCGTTTTAAAGTAAGGGCATTACCCTGTGCTGAATCAGAATGGATACAATCTAATGGTGGCTCGCTACTAGTTAGCAGAAGGCTTTGCCGCCGGCCCGGCTCCGCTATTGGATAGGCCATATAGGAGTCTAGGCTTGCGTCAATGCCACTTATATCAAATATAGTTGAGAGTTCACGTTGTTGACATGGTATTTGAACAATCTGGGTCAGTATTTGTTCAGGGGACGGTACTGTGGCAATTTTCCCCAATGATGATTTCCTAATAAAAACAGGATCAAGGGATAATCGCCGTTCAGTTGAGGCTATCTCCTTCTCCAGAGCGGTGACTGCCTTAGTAAAGAAAGCATCTATGGTACCAACGAGTCCACCTCCAACACCCGTAATAGACGTTTTGGTTTTCGATGCCATGTTTGTGATGTCTGTTTGTTTAACCAGAATCGGGTAGCTAAATATAAAATATCATACAAATGAATTAAAATGAGATATTAAACATATATGAATAAAGTCTTACTAGAATTGAAAACATAAAGGGGGGGCCCAGTCCAGTCTCAGTCAGTCTCTGACAGGATTAGACGGGCCCGCCCTTGGCCCGGGCTTCGCCCGGCGCGTCCAGCGCGCGATCCCGCGACGCGGGGGACGCGCTGTGATTTATGCACCAAATGGCGCGGATCCCTCGTAGGCGGCTTCCGGCCGCAAAGGCTCCTGGCACTTGTGGTCCCCTCCCTAACTGCGGCCGTGCTCTGCTGGAAACGAGCTTCGGCGGCAGGGGGAGACCAGGTGTTAAAGTGCGGGCAGTGGCAATGACAGCGGGACCGGCGGGCAAAAGGTTGCTGGCTCAAAGAATGCACCCACAGCTACAGGCTAACAAAAAGGTGCACAATGCAGTTTGTCAAAGCGTCCCCCACTCCACCGGGGGCGCGCTGTGATTTATGCACCAAATGGCGCGGATCCCTTGTAGGCGGCTTCCGGCCGCAAAGGCTCCTGGCACTTGTGGTCCCCTCCCTAACTGCGGCCGTGCTCTGCTGGAAATGAGCTTCGGCGGCAGGGGGAGACCAGGTGTTAAAGTGCGGGCAGTGGCAATGACAGCGGGACCAGCTGGCAAAAGGTTGCTGGCTCAAAGAATGCACCCACAGCTACGGCTAACAAAAAGGTGCGCAATGCAGTTTGTCAAAGCGTCCCTCGTGGAACTCGGCACCATGCCAAGATACGATCTTCAAATTTAAATGAAAAAAGATACTGGCTGTGTGGATGCAAAGGAATGGAGAAAAAGGCTTGGCACAAATCAATGACTGTAAACCAGCCTACAATCCAGGGTATCTGATAAAGATTCACTGCTGGATTTGGTACTACAGGGCAACAAGGCACTACAATTATATACATTTTTCTCAAATCCTGCACTATCCTGTATTTTCCGCTAGGCTTCTTAAGTCCTATTATAGGTGAATTACAAGGACTACTCATTATTTCCTTCAAAATGCCTTGTTTAATCATTTGATCAATTTCTGAATCCACTCCTGCTTTCACTTCTGGACTCATTTTGATTTGTCTGTTGTTGGGATAAACTGCACCTTCTTTCACAGTCACCTTCACTGGGTCTACATTCGCCATTAGCCCTATTTCTTTTTCAGTGAAATCCCATACTTCTGGATTCACCGTTGTTTTCAGTTCCTCTGGTTAATCATCTATTGTCATTAAAGAATACATTTCATCTATCTCTGTGCCTTGTTTAGCAAGCATTATCTTATATACAATATCTTCATCAGGGGTTTGAAAAGGAACACCATCCGGTGTGCAATAAATTGTGCAATTCATTTTGCACAACAGATCTCTTCCTAATAGATTTACTGGACTAGAATTACAAACAACAAATCCATACATGTCTTTAAAATTTCCGATGTGCACTTCCATTGGTTCTGTTATTGGGGTTCTAATCTGTTGATTTGAGACTCCGACAACTTGGATCATTTCTCCTGAGAGGGGTAGGTTTGGGATGGCTGCTGTTCTCACAGTAGAATGGGTAGCACCAGTATCTAACAGAAAAGTGATATCATTGCCTTCCACTTTCCCATCAATAAATGGTCCTAACTGATCTACCGGCATGGATGCGCCAAGTACGCACTCCTCTTCCTCCCCCCTCAGGCACCGTCATTGCATGTGACTAACTTCCTCATCATTACTCTGTGAAAGGTGTTGTGAAATCACAGAATTTTTCTTACCACTTCCTCCTTGAAATCCGGCGTCTGCACTGTACTTTTTCTGGTTCACAAAATTTGGCATAGGGGCTGGTGGCACCTGACACTGTTGATTAACTACCTGCTGCGGCTGATTCATAAGCACCTCATTCTGCATCTGTGGATTAAAATTTTTGTTTTTTCCATTATTATTCTTACACTCGTTCTTCCAATGTCCAAGCTTTCCACACCCATGACAAGGAAACTTCTTCTTTGCATCCTCTCTATTCATTTGTCCTCTTGATTTACCACCATTTGCCACATGAGCACTCTGATTCTGTTCTTTCATCAGTCTGACTCTTCAACTTAAGTTCCTGTTCTGCCAATTTCACTTGTGCCCACATCATTTTCTCTTTTAGCTTTCTATGCCTCGCCTCAATATCATCCACACAATACTTTGCGTACTTCAGAATGTCATCTATGGATTTTCCTTGCCAACACAACATGTGTTGTTGAATCATCTGACTAATCTCTGGTTTCAGACCGTACACAAACCAATACACAAAATGTCCCATATCCTTATCTCCAATATTCTCAAAGCCACTATACTGTTTAAACACCTGCAGCAGTCGCTCATAATATGCATGAACAGATTAATTCGGTTCTTGGGTTTTTCTATCTATCTTTACCCAATCTGTTTCTTTGGGAGGGATTTTTCCTTTCAAGAAAGTAATTATTTGGTGGTATTTCTTCCTCTCATCATCTGAGGTGGCCCCTGTTTTCAAATCTCTTGGATACTCCTCACTTGGCCAATCAACTGTAATCTTACATTCTGTCCATAAATCAGCAGGTACCACTATATCAAACAGACCATTCAGATCTTTCAACAAAACCTTCGAAACTTTTACAAACCTATCAGCCTGTTTGTACCATTCAAATGGTTTCTTCTTAATCTAGGGAAATCATTTGTAAATGACAAAATATCTTGTCGGCCCCATGGGACATGAACATATCCACCACCAGGTACCTCTGTCATGGCACAATCTTTCTACCTTTCCTGATTTTTTAACAAATATGCATTGGACGCTTCTTTCGCCTGTGCTTCCTCCTTCTTCCTTGTCCACCTTTCCTCAGCTTGTCAATGTCTCCCCACTTTTGCAAAATATTAATGAACTCTTTTACCTGCAGCTTCTTACCAGATCATTCATATTTTCTAAATCTTTGTCAGTATACTCCACTCAATATGGTTTCTGTAGCACTTTTGATCTCCCTATATCTATTCCTATCTATATATCCCTATATCAATTTCTCATGAAACAGTCTCGCATTTCTGGTTATACTCCTACATATAAACAACAACTCTTTCTCATTGTAAAGTGTTCAATCTTTTTATTCCCACATTTCCAGCTATCATCTCTTCAAATTCTACTTTCAATTTATAAATATCCCAAATCTTTGGGGGTGAGCTTTGTTTTTCTATTCCCTGTGCCCATCTCTCCAGATCTTCTGGAGTTACCGCTGTTGAACTTCTGGTTCCTGAGGATACCCCATACCTTCTTTCTTTTGAACTACTAGGTGTAACTCTTTTTGGGGTTTCACTTACTGATTGTCTTATCGGTAGATCAATTAATGAAATTACTGAATCGCACTCACTGGCTTGATCGTCAGTTATTACAGTCTCTTTTCTAGGATTACTCAAAGGAGTTGTTACAGCTTGTGGTATTAGGCAATTTATTTTGTCTTCATACAATGGAACAACAGGACCTATAGTTACTGGTCCTGTCAATGCCTCAGGGTTCAAATTCAATTGGCCTATTTTCTGTATTAAGTCCTCTTTATTTTTATTTAACACTTCTTTTTCTTTATCTTGAAGTACCCTACTAACTGATGTATAGTGTAAAATTTGTGGAATTAAGGGTGTTCTCATTACTGGTGCACACGGGGTGACTCTACTTGGTCCTTCTTGATACGGTGGAGGGTTTTTAGTTAGAATGTCCTCTAATAATTCATCATCTGAGTCACCATATCCTGTCAATTTCAGGTGTTTTGTTTTCTCTTTACTTTTGCCCCCTGACTGTTCCTCAGCCATTAACACTGGATATAACCCTTCTGATACCATTGCTCTTCTCCATTGCTTCATCTGACCTTCATGTGACTTACGTAAATATCGAGGAAAATGACCCATCTATCTTCCACTCCTGTTTTTCTCTCGTTCATATGACTCAGTCTCCCATTCTTCTAATGCCTCATACTGCGTTAGCCTAAGTCTTGGATCTAAATCGTTCATCCGCATTCTCAAATTCTGAAGAATTCTCTCATTAAACGTACCATGTTCAGGGAAAGCTAAAACACCATCACTCTTTGTGTATTGTATCCAATTCTCCATCCATACACATGTATAATATCCTCTCTCCATCATTATAAATTAATCAGGCGTTTTTGGTGGTGGAATAGGAATTCCCTCCCTAGTCAATACAGGATTATCTTTCTTAAAGAATTTCTTACTTTTCTTTATTAATGACATTTTTCTCTTTTCTCCATACATTCTAGACACTCGATGCACAAAACAATAATCCGCAAACCCTCGAGCTTTTCTGCCGGGGCGACTCACACCAAAAGGCAAATGAGAATCAAACATACACATTTTCGTGAACCAATCCTAAAACAGCTTTAATTCAATCACCCAGTCAGGTTCATGATCTGACCAATGCCAGCGTGGTCTTTTCGATATCATCATTTCTGCTCCTTACTACTGACTCCTCCTTTACAATTTACGTCAGTCACACGCCCGCTGTTTCAACCTATCCCAGCGCGGCTCTCTGTGATGTCAGTGCAACTCCAGCAACTGATCCTCCATTCACAAGGTAACACAAAAACGCCTTTCTTTACTTTTCTTTAACTGAAATTTGTTAGTAATAACATAAAAACATTCGCTACTCTGCCTGTTCCGCTAAACAAAGGATAGATTTCCAATTTGTTCTGAGTTTCAGAATTGCTCCTCTCCCACTACGAGTAAAAACCTCTGTTTCCCCTTCATTCAAGCTCAAAAGAACCTATTACTTTTTCAGTCTTACCCTTACTAGGTGATATAAGACCAAAGTTTCACCAGCGAACCTTTTTGCTACCGTTTACACTCACTTTTATACAAAATATTCCCTAATTTAACACTGCCAGCCCTGCATAGCTGCTATTCCAACAGACGAGTAACCTCACTGCAGTATGGCTTCTGGCACCACCCGCTATTCATTCCCCGGGAATTTTCCAGACAACATAAAACAAGACGCTAACTATTTTTGTTAAACAATAAATGAATAATCAATACTTATCGCCAAACTACTCAATAATAACCATAACTCTGCTACCAGAGAACTGTTAGCGACGTACCAACAACAGATACTCCAACACCATATACTCACCTGGGCCCATAAACACACATACACACAGTTGGGTAAACCGCTGAAGTCAATGTTTAAGTTTACTGAATTTTCAAGATTAGTTACCTCTTATTCCTAACTAACCTTTCACGGAACAAAAGATTCTTTCCTCTGGTCGATGGACCATTATTTGAACTAGTTGATGGTGAAATGACATGAATTTATCCTCTATTATTAAAATGAAATGACCACAGACTCGGAAACATTTTAAATCTTCATCTAAATTAATTTCATGTGAACCACTTTCAAAGTACAGTACAGTCGTCGTCACTCATAGGAGAGAAGTTTAAATTAATCAATCATAAAGCACATTCTTTGTACTTTTGCAATGACTTATGCTCAGAAAGGAGAGGACAGAGAGAAAAGAACATCTACACATTCACGGAAATAATATTTACCTAGGATGGTGTGGAAACCAACCCCCTGGCCAAAGGGCTGGTAAGGGTCCCCCGGGATAGATCAGGTGACAAAGGCTTCAGGACAGGATTCAGGACAGGATAGATGACCACTCTAGCACCGACGCTTGCGTAGCACCCCTCTCTGACACTCTCTTCCTCCTCGAGATTCTTCTGCGTTCTTCTACTAAATCAATTAATTAAATATATGGTTCTGCATTTGATTCTTCACCAGCACCTCTTGTTACTCTGACAGCATCCCGAGCTCTGCAGCATTCAGCAAATCTCCGTCTGACAAATAACTAAGACTACCTCAATTATACCCTTCGATATTCATGTACCAACCATTAATGTTTCAATATTGTAAACATACTACCTCTGATTGGACGGGCAATGGGGGAAGATCATCACACCATGCTTATATGTCATCTTAGTCTATCAACCCATTGTTCATAAATCCAACCCCTTAATTTTTATTACAAAACTTTATTCCCACCCGTATTAACATCTTATTAGAAACAATTGTTTTATTTGTCGTGAAAAATCCATTCATCCAGAGGTCGTCAGTGCTTGTTCCCAGGGTATGTAACTTTTGTGTCCTTGGATCGCATTCAAGTGTATCGTCATTCTTCTGGCTCAATTTCAACAGGCATGCGCGGAGGTCACATGTCTAACAAACTCTGGCCACAAAAGCGCACTAATAAGAAAGTCAGAAAGACAAATGTTATTTTAAAAAATAAATGGTTTCACTGTATACCACCCATCTCTACTCTAACCCCCTTAATTTATGAATTCTTTCCCTGTATTAGTATTAGTAAAATAGCTTGGTTTAGTTTCAGCGAAGCAGATGCCAGGCATGTGAACTTTCAAGCCGCCATATTAGTATCTTCTGCTCATGCGCAAGAGTTTCCCTCCAAGCGACAGCTCCTCATACTACGTAGATGCAGTTGACGCATGCGCAATAAAGATTTCCCGTTAGCAGCCATTTTAGAACTTCGCTCGAGTTACTACATTAGTAAACACATAAGCAAGCTTCTTTGACCCTTATTTTTAGTTTTACACAATACATAATTAATACAATGTTAGGGAGTTAAATGAGATGATTGCTTCCGAGCAAGTCTCTTTTCTACGAGTCCTTGCTCCATCATACCCACCAGAAGTTTGGGAGCTTTCCATTCACCAATCAGCCCAAACCCCATGTCCAGAAGTAGCTGTGAGATGTGGGAGACTAAGGGCCCCTCACCACATGATGAATGGCATGTGCTAATTCTGCTTTATTTGAAAAAGAGGGGGCAGGTAGAGGTTAAAACAGGGGACCAAGCCTCCTGTTTGTATTGCATTAACCAAAGATTCTGAGTTACACCACTGCAAACAAGGGGCACATTTACTATTATTTCATGAAATACGGAGCAGCAAGGGAACTTTCTGTGCTACATTGCATGAGAGGGAGAGTAGAAATGCAAGGCATTGCTATAATGTGCCTTTTGTTACTTTGTGTTTGCTAAACCACACAAAGTGGCTTTGCGTGCCTTTGTAAATGGCAAAAATTATTTTACGTTGGTCTGCGCCACAAAAGTGATGCAACCCTGATGCAAAATCATAGTAAATATTAGCCAAGGTGCATGCTAGACTTTGAGTGTGACCTCAGGAGTCAGAAATGTTCATTGTGGTGGTCTTGCTTCAAGGTTGACTTCCAATTATTAAAAAAAAAAAAAAAAAAAAAATTTGAATGTACACTTCGAGATTTTTTTATCTGCTTCGCAGGTGCACCATCCCCGTTTTATGGGTATGTTTCCTGCTTGTGTGGTATTGGCCGGGGTTTTCACGTTTTACCACAAGTCCCCACACCGCCGGCACGGCTATTTTTCTGTCTAGAGTGAGGCCATGTTTAAGTCTGCCGCGTCTTTCTCACTCGCTTCAACTTGAAGAGAGCAGCCTCTTGAAATGTTCTGAGACTACACACCTGTGCGTTATCAGATGGTAAACCCACAGCCCTAACCCTGGGCTTCCTCCACTCTTCCCGCCTATTGAATATGTGTGATTCGTTCACCTTTCTGCAGATGAGATGAGCTGCATTAAAAGATCGCAGTGGCCTGCGTAACTCAAGTCACGAGGGGTGAGAGACTAACATTGTATTTTCAGATGTGTTTCTAAATGGAATCTTTTAAACAAAATCACGTTTGTACCGAATATTTTGTGATTGGACAGGGCTTAGGGGCGTGCATAGTCCTGGCCTGCCACCAGCTCTCTAGACTCAAGCACGCGTTCTTGTCAACACACCTAATTGGGATGCAGTGAACCTCGCAATTGTCTGGAACCCGGTGCCACTGCACCTGCTGGAAAGTTGGGGATTTCTAAACAGTAGCAGAATGTGGGCCAATAAAATGTTCTAATTTTGTACATGTACACCTTACAAATAAGCCCGATTTAAAAAAATCCCTTAACATATAGAATAAAAAAGACACTCCATGAGCTCAGGCATGTGGCCCCAAACAAACGTCCCTTCATTCCACTGAGTAAATATTTTGCTATAACGGAGAAATCAACTTTGTTTATTCCATCTTGCACCACATTTCAACACAGAGAAAACTTTGGCTTAACATATAGGATACACTGCGTCAATATGCATACAGCTCCCGTTCTATGCAGAAAGTGGTATTCTCAAACTTCTCATTTAATGAAGCTGTGCTTCGTTGACCTTCATATCGCGTTTGTGGGGCAGTCACCCCTCACCGCTGGATAATAATCACCATACTTGCCGGACCACTGGGGGCCCGCCATATATAACCATTCCCCAGTCCATTTATTCAGCCCAGGGTAGGACAGGCATCTGGGCAGCATGAAGTGGGGATTCTGCTGGGGACGAGCATGGGTGGTGTAAACCTCGCACAACCTCCGTGTTCGAAAGTGGGCCTCTGCAGGTGATGATCCAAACCCCTGTGCCTGATCAATTCTTATGACCTGATTCTGGTCTCCAGTTGGTCCGATCCTTTCCAGGGTTTTGTATGGGAAAATTGGGTTCATTGATACGGGATGGGGTGTCAAGAGTTAAGGTATTCATGTGAAATGAAGAGGGCTGCGATATCATCGTTGTCCTAACCAATACGTCTATGGTTTGCCTCAAGTCAAATCTCTTTTATTCCTCTTTATTTACACCAAGATCTGTGGAAAGTACATATTTCAACATGAAATGCACAAACGTCATGCCAGTCGCGGCTCCTAGTGGAAGTGCTGCGCAAATGGCATTGCAGCACGTGCTATGTAATCGCTTTATTTATTTATTTATGTGCTTACCCGGTGGGCCGTATGCTGGAGTTTACTACCCCCACCTTGCCCCTCCCCCGTTCCGCCCCGCAGCACTCCCACTAGGAGCCACGACTGCGCCATGGATCTATCCCGTCCATAGGTACAGCCAGGGCTTTCAGTGGGGTAAAAAAGTGGGGGCTCTCTCAAAGGGGCGAGGCAGATGTAATTAAGGGTGTAGTTTAAAACACCTAAGCTAATACCTGTGCGTAGCATCAGGGCACGAGTCGGGGGTACACGCGGTTGGACGGCATCCACCCACTTTTTCACAGGGTGGATGGCGTCCACCCACTTTTTTCACAGGGTGGACACCATCCACCCTGCCAAGAAGTTGGGCCTCACTAAATAATGTGCTGAATTTGTCCCGGTGTAATTTCCAAACACCGGGACACTTTCAGCAGCACCTGCAAATTGTGATCTGCTTTCGATCTGCAGCAACATGCAGACGGGGACGGGATGGGGCTCTCCTATTTCTGACTCTTGCTGGGCCCATAACAAAGGCCGAATTTGAAGGGTCATCAGGCCTCCTTTTGTTCGAGTCTCCTGGCTGGCAGCAGTCAGGAGCCTCACACCTAGAAGCAAATCAGGAGGGTTTGCAAGTAAACTAGAAATGTGCTCAAATGTACTCACTATAGACCTGCTAAACATATATGTGAGGTCTTAAGATCTGATGTCAATTCTTGTGATGCCACTTCCTGTGCTGTCACAGGATGTGATGTCACGCGCCTCACGCGCAGCCATGTCACATGCCATGATGTCACGTGCCACGATGCCACTTGCATACTGATTAATTAGGTTTGTCCCCCCACTTCTTTTTTAAGGACTTGTGCCCTGCTTAGCACAATGTGCCGCACGACTGGTATTTTGCTGTTTCTGTCATTGTGTCCAGATATATAATACAGCACGTAACATTATACCTACAAGCCAGGACTATTGGCTTTGTCAATGGTTGTTAGTTACATAAGATAACTAAGCAACAGCAAAAACGTCGTTATATAGAACAATGAAAATGCTTCAGTTTTGCAATGATGAGACTATGAAATACCCATAACGAGTCCCTTTGAAGTTACTTCAAAGGCAGTGAAGGGTGGTACTGCTGCAGAGTCAAGATTTTTTCCTGTCCTGAGGGTGAAAATGGAGAGCTCGATAGCGACCCGTCTCAGCACCTGCTTTTTAGAATTGCTGGTGCTGAGCACCCACAAGACCCGGCCCACTTAAAGCCCTGGGTACAGCTTTCCACGGCAACTGCAGGCGTGTATCTTGGTGAGAAAGAATGGGAGGGTGCGAACTTCAAATTTTCTAATGATCACACTGCCATATCTAGTTAATATACAATAAAACGTCAAGCAGCGCATAGGGGGGATGTAAGGGACAGTGGAGACAGAGGGGAATATTGATTGTTAGGGGTAGTAAGTGGTAGGAAACATAACATTTTGTAAAACAACCAACAGTGTGGGGTTTCTTCCCTGTGTATATTTAGAAATCCATGTGAAATTCAACAGAGAACTCGCCATATCCGACTGAGTGCACCGGTACCCCACTATTTACTGCAGAATACATTTATCAGGGGTCTGTTAACACCTCAATTCCCGCCTTGAAGCTACAGTAGTGAGCACCTGCTTCTTTTTATGAGCCTATCAATCCACAACCCTACATCACTTCCTGGCTCTCTGTCTAAAGTCTTTGCATCTATTAGCAGTCTCCTCTATTCCAAGGCTTTGTATCTCTTGCCTATTCACTGGCCAGTTCGTCCACAGACCCTAATTTTTTACTTCCTCATCTACCCAATGCCCCTGCATCTCTTCACTGTGACATCGCTCTACAGTCTCTGCAACTCTTCTATTTCGAAATCTCAAATTTCTAAAGCGCTCCTAACAGTATCCAGGTACTCGGGCCGTCGGGGAGGTTAAGTGAGATATTGGCCAGAGTCACATGATGCCGAGCTGAGCTACCGCCTGCGCCAGGGATCGAACCGTAAGCCGTGAGCCCCGCGCACCAGAGTCAGCTGCTCTGACTTCTGTGCCACAACTCTTCACTGCCCCAGCTCTCCACAGCCCAGGGGCGAACAAAGGCCCGCAGTCCCTGCGGTGGGGGAAGGGGGGCACAGGCTTACCCATACTGGAGGGGGCCCCTTCAGCCCCTACTGATGTCAGTGTGATGTACCACGTCAGCATATCTTGCATGGGGACCCCCTTGTGATTTATTACGTTACTGCCACTGCCCTGCATTACTACTGGTACATCTCGCTACAGCCTTGGTAACTTTTCATTGTGTTATATCTCCACAGCTATTTCACCTTGTTACTTTCTCATTTCTCCACACCTCCTGCATGACTTCGCTGCTTTTCTCAACAGTCCCGCCTCTTTTCACTTCTGTATCACTCAACAACCCCACTAGTCTAGTCAAATTAGTTCAAAAAATGGGCTAACCTAGAACTAATTGCAATACAATTTCTATGAGTGGATTGTTATTGAAATATTTCCGTAGAAAACGATGGTGAAAAGTCTACCACTCTATCATGACGCGTTAATCCAATATGGCGTATTTTTCAAGATGGCTGCCCATTATTAGAGATATAGGGTATAACTGTTTATATGCCCATGTGTGGTATCATTTAATATGTTTTTAGGGTTGGGAAAGTCAAAAATAACATCAAAAATTGTTTCTAATGACCATAATATCAAATTGGGATTAATACAATAAACAACGATAATTATATGTTAATATGCCAAACATAGTTTCGATTTTTTTTTTTATTTACATTTTTTTAACATCATTTGAAAAGGATAAACAAATTTCAACTGGATAATATAGCACTTCTCAATATGACACTGACAAATGAAAATTGTTAAAGAGATAAATTCAAACAGCACTCCTCAGTATAAGAATAGTAGGATTTCAATCATCGTCCATGTCCACTTCCATGGAATTGCAACAGCTTATTCCTCAACAATCTGTGCACGCATCTGTGCACACTATTCCCTGTCTTTTGCATATACATTGCAGAGTCGCACATTGACTCTTGCTACAGCCACATTTCACAAATTTTAATAAATGATCTGGTGCTGGTACTTGATTCATTCTAATGGGAGCCAAACTTCAGTCTTTCACTTCAAATCCCCACTGTAATGGATCCATATGAATACCCATCCACTGCTGCACCTGATGATATACTCTGAGTGAATGAAATTTGCAGGCATCCTCTGTAGGAGGCAAGACTTCCGGTTTCAAATGTATTGTTGATTTTGTTGCCTTTGAAGTGAAAGTTCGAAGTCTCATTTCATGTAGTGTGCTGTCTCCTGTTATTCCTCCATACAACTCTATAATAGCATTAAGACCAGCATTTTTAATTTCTTCTGTTGATTTTTGTGAAGTTTGGATAATGGCAGCACTTTCTTTGAAGCTGCCTGATTTTCTTAGCAACTTTATGGAGTCACGTTTTCCTATTCCAAATTGTTTGGAGGTGGTATCACATCCTAATACAGCGTGAGCAAATAAGATGTGAGAGCAGACGTCATTACCTAAAGCTTTTGCTAATTTCCTAATATCATACACAGTTATGTTTTTGGAAGATTTCTTAGGTTCTGGGCAAAGGAAAATATCAAATTGGTTTTCTTGAAAATGATGGAGCAGTGTGAGAAGATCGGTGTCCTCGCCAACAATGGCTGTAGGATGAGTTTTGGCCGACTCAATAGCCTCCAAAACGACCATGAAGTCTGCATCACTATGAGCTTGCTTTGTTTTACACCCAGCTTCTTGTAACTTTTGCGATAATTGATCAATGAAGGCTTGTTTATTTTCATTATTACTCAGAAATAATTGTTTCTGGATGGCGATGGAGGTAGAAGTTATGAAATTTACTTCAGGTCCTAAAATACCTCTGTTTCTTTTTAGATGGGCTTCTGATTTTGTAGAAAACGTATCTCCATATCCGTCGAATACTATTATTGCCTAGCCATACTTTGTTAGCACATATCTCTCATAGGCACAAAGCAGCTCATGGAATGTCTGATTCGGACTCCAAGGAAGGCGATGTAGTAACCACCCACCATCAATGACGAACTGCATATTTTCGGGCATGTCAGCAATGGCTGGTACTTGCTCTTTAATATAATTGGCAAGCTGCGACTTCCCAGATTCCCTCATAAGTCCATGCTTATTGAATAAACTAGCTGGGTATGAGCAAAGCTCATAACGCAACACCACCTGCAAATCCACGCCACTAGTCTGAGCACAAAGCAACAAGCGCTGAAACAATAGTTCAGGATCCATAACAAAGGTTTCTTCTTTCAATTTAACAGATTGAACTGATTTCATTACCTTCACCTGGTTGCTTTTTCTGAAAGAGAACTCAGAGACTCTTTTGTCCGTCATCTCATTAAGAATTCTATTTGCAATATCTTCTGCAAGTTCAGGATTAACATCACTGCCATAAGTAACACCTGTGACAATGTTACGCAGGTTGCTGTCTCGCTCAAAAACATTGAGCTGTTCTACATATACCAGTACTTTCTGTGTATCTCCTTTATCGCGTTCAATTCTTGAACTGGTCATAGTAACATGTTGCTCACTTGCTGCATGCTTCACTGAAGCAAAGTCATGCATGCATTCATTCAAATGGGCGCAAATAGGGCGTGACATAACCCAGACAAACTGCTGCTGTTCTGTCATACCTTTTCCATGGGTCATTCCGCCGAACCCTTTTATATTCTTCATTAGAACTTGTTCAATTACCAAATCGGTGGAAAGGCCACCCCAAAACCTATCACTTCTTCGGACAACATGCAGACCATTTGTAAATGCCGTGTATACATCAGGAGCTTCAAATTCAAGCTCAACCATTCTCTCATAATACAGTCGTGCAGAACTGGCATATAAATTATGACCACATGCTGCAAAAAAAGGTAGCCTCTCCTATACCATTGCAAGATGTAGATGCCAATTTCCTGTTCTTTCAGCTTTTAAGAATTGTTTCAGGATGTTGACCATTTCCAAATATTGCAACCAAAGTCGAGGAGTCCTGTAAAATTTAAGTTCATCTTTGGCCTTCAGCAGTTTGGTTGCAATTTCGACAACAGCATTATGTGTAACATCCTCAACAGAAAGCTTCCCATTAAGAAGATTATTAAACAATGACCTAGCTGCCTGTAAATCGTCGTTATCAGCTAGGGCTTGCGTTGCTAAAATCATGTTGAAAACTGATGAAACAATAAGATGACCACGAATCGCTCTTGCAATAGCTTTACCAGAAAGCATGTGCTTTACAGCATTTCCTGCATATATGATCTCAAGTATATCAACCAAGCCTGCTTCACTCATCAAAAAACCGATGCATCCAAGAAAACTCATGATTGTGTGCAGGCCTCCTAGTCTCAGAATGACCTTCTTCAAAGGACTATCCTGTGATTCATTGGCTATGATGGTAAGTGCTTTGTGGAAAAGAGGCTGGTCGAATGTTATAATAGGGGTCTGGCTGTATCTCTTGGCATGGTCAGAAACAAAAAACAGTGTTGAGAGAATACACGTCTCATTTGTTGGATCCATGTTAATCATTGGCAGAAAGATGACAGATGATACACCGGGATGGTTACCTTTATGTAGTAGTTGGAATACTCCTTGCCATCCTGGAACACTGTTGCTGAGTAGATGTGAGATGTTCAATAAAATATCAAGGTTTGCAGATGGGTCACTGTACGCGATTTCCTTAATGGTATTATACTTTAAGAAATGCATCCCACTGGCCTGTGAACGATATGTTTTTATTGGGATTTGCCCCAACCTCCTCAGTTCTTCAAATGAAACTTGACGTTTCTTAATGACCGTTGAAAATTTTCCATTTGGAGTCACAGTGGCGATAATGCCCATTCCATGAAAAGTACCATGGCCACCTATTGTAATAATATTGTGATCAATATTATCAGCTGCATATTGAACGAATTTCGGAGGACTTTCAGAAGGTTCCACAAGGACAGGTATAGTATTTCCTCTTTCTGCTGCAGCTGAACGTTCAAAACAAAGAACTTCTGAATAGGAGCTGCAGAATCCCATATGATTTACTGCTTCAACTACAAACCTCGAGCTTGTGTTGTCATGTAATTGAACTGCCAGCCCTAACTGCAATGGTGCAACTAAGACGCGTGGGCGCACAGCTTGCATAATTACCTGTCCTATAGAAGCTACTTTTCTCTCTCTGTTGGTTTTATCAGTAACAAAAACTGATAATAAGAGCCTTAATGAATCAGGAATATAGCTCACATTATAGTCAACACTGCTCATGTTTTCAATGGGTGGATATGTTTCTGGTTCTACAGGGATGTCTTTCATATAATTTCTTATTATTTCAGCAGCTGCCATAAGGAGATTGTTTCGATCCTCTTCAACATCTTCATGGCTATGACTGTGGTACTCTTGCAATACATGAGTAGCTGTACTTTTAAAAGTAACAACATCAGCAGTCCCTGCAACTGTTCCTATTAAGATTTCATCTTCAAAATGCTCTTTGAGTTTTTGTTTCATATACTTCGAACTGTATGGTTCGCTATCTTCTGGCACTAATTCTCGCATTTTATTAACAAGTTCTTTAACAGTAGTTTGTTCTTCATCATTTGCCTCCATGTATTTAACTACTTGAAGAAAAGTTTTCTGGCGAACTGAGTCCTCTGGTCGACCTGAAGATATTGGAGGGTTATCAGTGAACTGCCCGAGAATGAATTTTCCAGTATAAAAATTGACGTACCACTGTTTGTGGTAGCATGCATCTACAGCATGTAAATCAGACACATTTTGGATACGTCTCTTAACTTTGTCTGCCCATTCATCATTGCGTTTGTTGCATTTTTGTAAAACTGATGATTTGAATTCAACTGTTCGTGCATTAAACCACGCATTTTTTTTCCTCTCCCTGAAGTATAAACTGAACTCAGTACCACAGAAAAAACTATTTTTTCTAAAATCAAACGGGGTTTCACATGACCGTAGATCACGAGAAGTTGTGGGATCTGGTTCTTTCTGCTGGAACTGAGTTTTCAAGTTAACAAAACGCGCTCTACATTTCTTGTGAACTTTCTGCCCAACACAAACGTGAAACTTAGATATTTTTCTCTCCTTGCATGTTTTTTGAATTCCAGTCACTCCTCTTTCAGTGAGTATCGATACATCTCCATCTTCTTGAAACACCACATCACAAATGAAACACTTTTCTACGTCCATTTTCACTGTATCTCACAGCAACTCGCAAGAACCTGTAACACATAAATGAAACATTTTTGATTAACAAAAAAACAAACAATAACAAGAAAGTTACAAAACAAAACGAAAACAATAGCAAACTTTTTATTTCAAAAGTTAATTGTAATATTTACGTTCCTTCACACTTTGTCATATAAGTCAACGAAAAAATTATACAAACTTTGTCTATCTGACATATTCCGCGATTATTTGATATTATGGTCAGAAACAATTTTTGATGTTATTTTTGACTTTCCCGTCCTTAAAAACATGTTAAATGATACCACACATGGGCATATAAACCGTTATACCCTATATCTCAAATAATGGGCAGCCATTTTGAAAAATCCGCCATATTGGATTAACGCGTCATGATAGAGTGGTAGACTTTTCACCATCGTGTTCTACGGAAAAATTTCAATAACTATCCACTCACAGAAATTGTATTGCAATTAGTTCTAGATTCCGCAACAAATTGACTAGTCTACACAATCTTTTAACTACTTCGTCTCTCTCTATATACCTTGAATCTCATCAGTGTCACATCTATCTACAGACTCAGCCATTCTTCACTGCCCCATTTCTTCACCACCCCTTCCATGTTACCACGGCCATGTCCCTAGCATCTCTTCAAATCTCTTTCATTCCTCTACAACCCCAGTGGCTTTTCACTGTCAAATCTGTCTAAATCATCTGTGTCTCTTCACTCTCCCATCTTGCCACAACCCCAGCATCTATTTACAGCTCCATCTAACCATAGTCTTAGAATCTCTTCACGGTCCCATCTGTGTCAGCAAACCCTGCATCTTCACTTTTCATCCCTCCTCTCCCACTGCAGTTTTCAGTACCCCATCCATTAACATGCCTCTTATTTAAATACAAACTCTTCACAACCCCTCGTTCCTTCATAGTTCCTTCATAGTTGCTCATTACTCTGGACCATCTTTGCAGCTTCAGCACCTCTTCACAGTTCCGGCATCTGCCTACGGCACTATCATCACAAACTAATCCAGTCTCTTACCTTTCATCAGCATCAGTCGCAGTATCAACGCGCTGCTCGCTTTGCGAGGTATGCAGTATACACTATAGCGGGGGGAAGCTCCACCCACTTTCTGCCCATCTTTTAAATTGACTTTAATCATAAATTCGGCATTGTGATTGGTGTTTGGCTTGTTAGTCCCGCCTCCTGACGCCTATGTCATCATTTTGCTCCTTCGGAGGCTATCAGCCCCTTTACTCAAACACTATTTGCTGCCCTGTGTCTCCCCGCCTCCTCCCGCAGTTCGCAGACTTGTTGCCCCCCTCACCCCCCTCTCCTGTTCATGCCTTTTTAAACCTGGAAGCTGCCATTTGTAATGCAATATGTCTCCCGTAAATGCGAGTCGTATTGCATTGCAAATGCTTGTTTGAAAATAGTGCGCAGTCACAAGCACGCCCACCTCGCGAAAAGGAAATGCAAACACCGGAAGTGAGGCGTCTCGCGCCTGAGTGTGTGCGGGGCTCCCATGCACCGAGGAGAACCCCGCACACCGGCCAGAGGAAGACGGAGCTTCCCCAATTGCTCCGACGCCGGAGAGGGGGATTGGAGCGTAGCAGGCTTCCAGAAAAAGGACCCGAGCCTCGCGGGCTCCATGCTGCTGATCGCCGCCTGCCCCCAGTTCCCTCCGCAACACAGCCCGTTCCTACATAGAACAATTAAATACATAAATAAAATGTCAGCCGTCTCTGTTGTCTGTGTATTTGTTGTAGTGATGAAGCAAGGTTTCGTAAAGAAGAAGCTTGCTCGGATGCAATCCTCTCAAATTACGCGTAACACTTTAATCAACTTGTTTGTAAATACTAATATTGCATTACACACAATATATCGTATCTAGGGGAAGCTCTCCTATGTGTATTACTAACCAGTAACCTGAGTGTCTTAAAATGGCCAACAAAACGCGGGAATTTCACTATGCATGCGTCTACTACATCTACGTAGTATGACGTTTTCTATGCTTGGAGGGAATCTTTTGCAGCTGCGCAATAGCGTTTAAAATGGCCGCTTGAAACTCACATGTTAATGCACATGCTACTGCTTAAACTAAACCTTGCACGTTCTACTAACTGCTAATGCAAAAGATTTATATAAGTAAATGGGGATAGAGTAGTGATAAGTGGTATACAGTGAATTCATTTATTTTCGTATCCTAACATGTTTTTCTCTGACTTTATTATTAGTTCGTATTTGGGCCTCGGAGGGTGACTGAAATCCCTACTCCACCTGATCTGTGCGCACGTGTACTAAACCCTGCCCAGAACTATGATGACACCATTGAAACCCAGCCAAGGTCAAGCTGGCAAGAAGCACATGGGAACTTAACCCATCGACCCGGACAAGAGCAACATATTGTAAAATTGTATTAAATTGTATTAAGCATAATGTGAAATGCGGGTGGGAATAAAGCTTTGGGAAAGTAAGTTAAGGGGCGGAAACATAGAACAAAGAGACTAAAGAAAAATATTACATTTAGTATGGTGTGACAAACTCACCTCCTTGCCCTGTCCAATCAGAAATAGGGGAAAACACAATATTGAAACATTTGGGGGTGGTACACGGACACAGAATAGTATAATTGAGGTAGGTTAGTTAGTTAGATGTCTGAATCCGACCCGACATGTATGCTGCCACAGACGCTGTCCGAGGCGCTGTCTCAGACCTTGCAGGTGCCAGAGACCCTGCTCGAGAGACCGAAATACTGATCGATAATCCAATCATCTAGAAGGGGAATTGCAGAGGAAAGATCGAGGGGAGTAGTACCAGAGAGGGGTGCGACGCTGGCGTTGCACTTAGAAGAGGTCACCTTCCCAGTTCTGAACTTGTCCTGATCCTGTCTTCCACCTGTCCCGGGGGACTCCGTCTGGCCCATCTTCAAGGAGTTGGGTTCATCTATCCTGCTCTCTTCTTCTCCCTTTACAGGTACTGTCATCATAATATTGTATTGAGACTTATTATTTGAACTAAACTTGATTTCTTTCCTGAATGAAACTCGATGTTAATATGTATTTGATCCTTGACTCACAACATTATTGATTAGATAAAAATGTTAAAACTCTTTGAGTCTGTGATTATTGGAGAAAACCTTAAATGTTAATTTTTGCCTATACTACTAGCAACTAGATTCATTGACCAGAGGAAATTTATTGACAAGGAGATTGGAATGGTAAGATTTGGGTAAAGCTAAAATCTTGCGGGTAAAACAATATTGACTCCGGCGGTATTGCTAGCTTATTGTATGAATGTTTATGGGCCCAGGTGAGTATATGGTGTGTGTGTAAACCAGAGCTGGTAATCCGCTGGATCAGTAGAAGCGTCAGCTGAGTTGTTGCTCTGATTCAGACAAATGGATTTTGTTCACGTCAGTCACCCCCAAGAAGGAACACAAACACCCAGGCTGCTTTCTGTGTACATCATTGTTTGTTTTGAAAGGAGTGATTTTCTGTAGACATGCCTACTGGTTATGTGCACTTACGGTGTAAAGAGAATATCAATCTTACTTTCCCCGCACACTACATTTCAAGTCTGTAAGGAGTGTCTTCAGTAGAGACCTGAGGGTCCAGCCGTTCAGAAGGGAGGAGTTTTATATTTCTTAAAAGTATCGTGATGGCATTCTAATGAACTAACATTTTATGAAGAACGACGTTTTTGTGGAAAATTTAGAAAAATAAAAAACATTGGCAGGCTCACTTGTGCAGCGTGGACGATTGTACAGAACCCATGGAAGGCAGCGAGCTGGCCCAGTAATAGACCCCTCGGCAGGCCGCAGGAAGAAAAGCGCTGTCCCAGTCGGTGTTCGCGGCACCGCCTCTCTCTTCAGGCTTTTAGATGCTGCGTGAACCGTGGAAACGATAAAGGGAAATGCCAGTTGCGGCTTAAAGCAGGTCAGCCCCTCAGCTAATGCGGCCTTTGAGACTTACGGAGTGACAGCTATGCCCTTGGTCCGGTAAGTAACTTACGTCCAGTCACACAAATGCATGACTGCTTGGAAAACATTGGGGACAAAATACTATTTTTAACATGTGAAAGTGAACGTGATAGTATGAATGTGCCCTTGTGTAATGCACCTGGTGCTCATGTAAAGCACTCCAAACCCTTCGGGCCAAGTGAGCGCTACATAAAACTGCAAAACAATTGTATATAGTTAGGTCTTCCACTGTAGCTGCCATGCTTCCAGGGTCAGTGTGTGATGTTATGTTAGTTTGTATGTTGTTATGTCCCGATATCATCTGTGTTATCAGACCGACTGTGCTGCTGTGAGTAATCAAAGGTATGTACTGTTTGCTGACATAGGATTTAAAAACCGTGGTTTAGAGAATTCAAATAGGTGTAAGGTGTTGCACATGTTTATGCCCCCTGGTGGTTGGGTTCTCGTTGAGTGTAGTTTTACATGTAGAAAACGTTTGAATACCTTTCCCGGTCAATTTCAGTATTGGCGTCTAGTTTAACGGCTTTCAGAAGGTTCTTAAGAGCATGCTAGTTAGGCTCTTGAAACCTTCCTTTGACCATACCAAATCCTCCCATTTTAAACTTTCATAGTCTCTTGTACTGTGCGAGTGACTTTAACGTAACACATTTTGTACGCGTTTTTTATTAAGACAGAGCGCTTGACGGATTAATCTGCGCTTACAGTTGTGACAAATCATAGGAGGCATCTCAGGGGCATCAAACTGAACTGGTCGGGACTCGGTGGTGTAGTTATCCACATAAATCATGTGAACACTTTGAACGCTGCAAGTGCGGTTGTCATGGGGATATAAACACTTAAAAAGACTGACGGGGGCACAGAAAAGTGATGCTACTCTGGGCGCAAAGTTCAGTTGCAGACTAGGAAGGGTGTGTAGTGGTGATCAGAGATACATGTAAACACGAGATGCCCGGTAGCCCTGTGCAGGGCTGTGCAAAGTGATATGATCAAGTTGGAGGAGTCAGACCCTTATTCTGTGGGAAATACACAGATCGCACGTTTGACATGGCATCGACAGACTGGATTAAATTGACTGGATAGGCCTTTTGGTCAGTCCAACTACCCATTTGTGCAGAGTGTGTTCTTTTGTACAAGAAATACCCAGGCACATGTCTGTAGAGAGTGGCAACCATAGTGGTCTTGCCACTAAAGATGAGAAGGAGCAAAAGGACGGGCAGGGGAGACCCGGTTTTCAGCGAATTATCAGACTGGATATAACTGTTTTCTCTGCACTTCTGTCTATGAATTTAACTGCAGCACAGCATTGGAGATGTTTTCCCGTTCATTGGTGGTATTTTAGTTTGCTTAAAACGCCCTCTTTGTGTTTTTTTTATATAGCTTAAGCAGGCTGTGTATCCGGATCAAAGATCTGGCAGATACTCTTGCACTGGGTGGTTGTCAGAGCTTGGCACCCAGCCGGCCTCCTGCGAACTGGCATGACCCTGCCCTTGGGCGAGATGGGCAGGACCAAGGTCTGACAAGGCACCTTACACACTGAGTTGGTTTATATGTGGGCCAAGTCCAGCAGGCTTTCTATCCTGTACACCGTGTACGACACCAGAGGTAAACTTGCAGGAAGTGCACCTGTGCAGTGCTTATGAGAAACAAATTCCTTGGGTGCCGAATGAGATGGCTCATGGAGAGACAGTCCGAAGCTCCGATAAGGTGCTGGAAGAGCATCCCATAACATGGCATAGCACAAAACGACGCCCCCATTTGTAAACTATAGGGAGGAGCTACCGCAAATAGAATAGCTAATTCAGCATATCCAATGCACTACCCTATTTCTCACCCTATACTTCTCTCAATATATCTTCTAACCCAACTTTATGACTCATCTCAAACTTCTTTCTACTACTCTTTCCAATGCACTACCCTACTTCTCACCCTATACATCTATCAATATATCCTCTACACCTACTATCATTTATCCCAAACACCATACCACTGCTATATGTATATGCAAACCTCTGTCTTTTTTCAATCCCTCTACTACCCATCTCAATCCAAATAACCGACTAACATATGATCCACCACTCAAATTACTTTCATATTTCACTATACTAATTCACCACTATACCTTTAATGGGTTCCGGAGTAGCGTGCTACTTGCCACCCTAACTGGGGTAACAAGTGGTATATAAATGCAAACCTTTTTTCCCTCTTCTATCCCTCCGCTATTCTTCTTAATCTAACTGACTAATATCCACCACTCAAAATATTTTTATATTTCTCTTTACTAATTCACCACTAATCCTTTATGGGTTCCCTAATAACATCAGGGGTAACAAACGCTATATAAATGCAAACCTTTTTCCCTCTTCTATCCCTCCGCTATCCTTCTGAATCCAAATAACTGACAAACCTATCCACCACTCAAATTACTTTCATATTTCACTATACTAATTCAACAGTAATCCTTCTTGGGTTCCGGAGTAGCGTGCTACTTGCCGAAAAAGCGCCTCATCAGGGGTAGTAAGCGTATATAAATGCAATTACAATACAATACAATGTTGCGTTAAGTGCCATAGTACTTTGGGGTAGGAAAAGTGCAATTTTGAAGGATCTAAATAATTTCTCAAAATACTGTACGTCTCAAAAAATCTAAATAAATTATAATATTAATTTGTTTTGTGGGTGGGTCTGGAAATTGTTGTCTTTAAACCTTACTGCCTTTGTTATATTGTTTCATAGAGGGATTTATTCAATTCTAGCCCCCACCTTTTAGGCTTTCAAATTAACAGTAACTTTCCGTTCAATCCTTGCCTCTTTACTGATTTGGCTTTGCCCTAACGCCACAATGTAACTTTTTACCGCCCTCACCCCTTTGTTCTACTTACACATTTTACTACGAAAATACACATTTTTGAATTTTCCTTTTTTTTTTGTTGCTGTTATGAATGTTTTTTTAAACTTTCACAAAATATGAGTTTTCTTTTCAATATCTGTCTTTCGGATAGTGTTTTTTTCCTATAATAAAATTAGTATCAATTTGAAGAGATCCGTGAACATTCAGCACCTAGAGAAAGGTATAACTGCATCCACAGGAATTATGCGGCAAGAGAGGAGCAAATTATGAGGCAAGGTAGACTAAATTATGCAGGAACAAAACGCAAGTTATGCTGCATAATGCTGCAATTTATTTTTATAGTATCACTTTAATATTTTGTCATCATCATCATCATAGTCTTTATTCGAAGATTCAAATTCATAAAAGACACAAATATCACAAAAATACAATTACAATAAAAGCATCGTAATGGATGCAGAGACCGTAACATCCATCATATAAAAAATATTAAAATATGAATATAAAAAGACATTAAACAATAAATCCAACGACTAGATGGTGAAATAACATAGAAAATGCAGAGAATTAAAAAGCAAGAAAATTCCATGGCCCTACCATGCAAAAGCTCGGTAGGAAACTAACAAAGTGAGCGTGTGAGTTTATTCCTTAAATACCATGCCCAGCCCAGATATTTGGCAAGACCGACAGGAATGATCGGTAGGGTATTGGTGCGTAAAATCCTTAAGGCCACAAGACTACTCCTTGTGCCCAAAACTTTGCACAGTGGCGACAACCAGATACGTCTGAGATCAACACAAGCGGGGCAGACAAACAGGAAGTGACCAATTGATTCAGTCTGCATGCCACATGCAGGGCATATATCACTACCTGCACTTGACCACCTACTTGTAAGGGACCTGAGTGGCAAAGAACCTGCTCGTAACTGGAAATATAATTTCCTGTCACTTGGTTTAGTAATCAAGTCCCAATAGGTTTCCAGAACTGGAGTAACCTTTACCTCCAGGTACCAATTAGTCATCCAAGAACAATTGACTTGGCTCCAAGACTTGTAATCAATATGTTCCCAATATAACGTTTTCAAGGCACTCTTGGAAGGGAATGTCGCAGACATTCGATCGCTCCACAGCCCCACCAAACCCAAGTCTACAAGGGCCGCACGAAGCTTCCTCAGCCAACCGATCTTATGGGATGTATCAGACTTAATAACATCCATAAGCCCCCTGGCATAGGAGGAGAGCTCCGGAGTAGACCACAACCTCCGCCAGGTTAAAACCGGACGGAGATTGGCTAGTTCCAGGATAGCTCTCCTACCTAGGTCATATCTTAGAGGAACCAAAGGAGTACTCTGTGGAAGGCCTATAATACTGCGTAGGAATTTATTTTCGACTACCGTTAATAGGCTTAACGAGTCGAAGCCCCATAACTCTGCCCCATACAAGGCACAGCTTAAAGCCTTTGCCTCATAAACTTGAAGCACATGTTTAATCGGTTTGGTAAGCGAAGTTTTAAACTCGTTGAGTAGGACCCCAGTAATCTGCCGAAATTTCAAGGAGGTCATCATGACATGCTTACTCCACTTGGTGTCGTTAGTTATGTGCATACCAAGATATATAAAGCTGTTGACCTCCTCTAGTGGCTGGGCATTCATAAAGAACTTCCTCACTCTGTAACTAGGGGGTGGATTAAAAACCATAAGTTTGGTCTTGGATACATTTACTTCCAAACCCTGGGCGAGGCAAAAGTCATCAAAGACAGACAGGGCTCTTTGCAGACCACTTGGCGTTTTAGACACAATAAGAGTGTCGTCCGCAAACATCAATATTGGGGTAACTATCCCTGCCAACTTAGGAGCGTCTGTAGAGACACTAAGCATACGATCTACGATCCCATTTATATACAAGGAGAAGAGCGTCGGGGCCATGGTACAACCTTGGCGTACGCCGCGCTCAACAGGGAACTCAGGAGTAACTTCATCAAAACCTCCCCATTGGACTTTAGCAAAGTTGGACTCGTGTAGTCTCATAACCAGGGTCAAAACTTCCGGAGGAAGCCCCAGCTTTGCTAGGACACGCCACAGCCTTGAGCGTGGAACTAAGTCAACGGCAGCTCTTAAGTCAACAAAAGCAACACAGAGACTGCCTTTCCCCAGAGTCACAACCTTCCAATATAATTGGATGAAGCGAAAAACCTGGTCCACTGTGCTAATGGATCTACGAAAACCAGCTTGAAATGTAGACAAGACCCCGTTATCCTCTTCCCAATCTAGTATTAAATTCAGGACCATCCTCCCGATGATCTTCTGAATTGTATCTATCAGACTAATCGGTCTGTAGTTACATGGGAGAGCCTTGTCTCCTTTTTTGAAAACTGGAATAATAGCACCCCCCCAGCATTTTGGTACGGGGGAACCTTCAGCCACTGCGTTAGCCACTAGTGCAATGTACTTACTCCAGCAGGTTCGATTCTGGAGAAAGACATCGGACGGAACCCCGTCAGATCCAGGTGCACGTCCAGTAGCTACCGAAGCCAAGACAATTTGGACATCTTTGGGGCTGAAAGGACCTTTGCTGTAAAAAACATGTGGGATTGTCACAGAGGGGATATGTAAAAGGCTACAGGCATATTGAGGCTTGAAATACTTAAACCACTCATCCTGTGTCACATAATTTGAAAGAGTGTCAGGCAAGCCAACCCTGTTCCATTTGATAATATTCCAAAACGTTCTAGGATCCTTCCCATAACTTGCTCCCTTCAGGTCTTGCCAGAAGAGCTCATCCCAGTTTTTTTTGGCTTGTACAAGGCATTTTTTTTATGCCTGCCTTGCTATCTGAATGCTACTCCTGTGGCCGTTTGAGAGAGCAGCAGCTAGATTAGCTCTTGCATTTCTGTATTCCCCGTCATACCAGCGGAGCCGCCTAGGAGGAAGCTTTTTATTTTTAGTGACTGGCTTTATAAAATATCCCTTTAATCCTTCAAAAAATAATTCATGAACGCCGGTTACTTGAGTCAGACCTTCACCAGAGGCCGCTACAACCTCTAGATGCAAGATAACTCTAGCCAACTCGGCGTCAATTTTTGCTATGGACATATCATTAGTTGCCACCTCCCGCCACCTGAGCCTACGCATGTTATTAGTGGGAACGACTTCTGGCGGATTAAGTTCAATTATATCAGCTACAACAGAAGTACCACTCCACCAAAGGTGAGTGACACAAATAGGATTATGGTCGCTCTCAACTCTGGGTTCCACCACCATATCTTTGATGGAATGCCATAAGTTCTTACAGCAGAGGACATAATCAATCCTACTTTTAGAGCGGCCATTATCAAAAGTATTAGCACCCAACTTATCCCCTTGGGTTCTGCCATTCAGAGCCCTAAGACCGTGCTCATAACAAAGGGAGTTTATCTGGACTATGACCTCCGACCATCGTTTAATTGGAGGGAGAGCCAGACCTGGAATATCCCATAGGCGATCCTCCTCAGGATCAAGTCCCCATTCTGAAGCCGAGGCTAGTAGGGGTTCGAACGTAACGTTAAGATCTCCCGCAATGATCGTGCCCTTCATACTACAATAGGTATCCATAAGGGAATCCAGAGTGACCAGGACTTGCGACCTTTTCCCCTTTGTCCCTCTGAGATAGAGGTTGAAAATAACCAGGTCCCGCTTTGAGGCCAAAGGCAGCCTAATTAGTTGAATATCCAGGGACCCGGACGGCAACTCGCTGGCCTTGGGAAATAGAGCCTGACGAGCCCAGGTAGTTAGGCCACCCATAGGACGGCCTTTGAGGCCCTTAGATGCTGGGACATGGAAGTTTAAGTAGCCTGGCAAGAACAAAGGCTCGACGGACCATGTCTCCTGAAATAAGCAGACGTCAAAGTTACCTATGAACTCTACCCATGCGGGAGAATCCATCTTCGCCCTGAGGCCAGCAACATTCCAGGAGATCAAGGATCCAAAGCTAAATCCCAACAACCTATTCTGGGCAGCAAAACAAGATGTGACTTCCTGTGAACTTACAGGCCGTATAGGCAAATTTAAAATGTTTCCCTTAGGAGGGGAGGGAGTACTAAACTGAACCAGGGGAAGAACATCTTGGTGATCCAGTGACTTATCAACAGTAAGGCAAACACCCCCGGTAGCTGTTAGACTAAGATGACTTAGTTCCGGTCAATCTATATCTTCCAAGTTTCGCACACCATTATTACTATTGGAAGACAGAGCAAGAGACCCGTAGTTAAATCCTCTCCCCAACCAGGCGTGGCCCCTCCTATCCTCATGGGTAATGGGTTGCATATAAAAGAAGTGTAAATCATGCACCTGGATCCCCGAATGAGACCAGAAAGGAGCATGATCACATATAAAACTGGCAACACGGCTGTCTTTGAAGTTGATGATAATAGAATCACCCAAAACATCTTTGGGTCGTGATCCTACCCAGCTAACCCTTCAAACAAACAAGATTTTCCCATCCATGTTATTGGGGATAGGCGTGTTCTTGTTTAGCCAGTGGATTACTTTGTTCTGAAGTTCTTCAAAGGATTCAGGTTTTGAACTTTTTGGTTCGGGGACACCAGTTAATACCACCACATAAGGAAGAGACTGGGGTGGTAGATGGATATGGGCCAGGGAAGAATGAGAAGTACTTTCAATGGGTCCAATTCGAATGTCAACTTTAGTGTGATCAACCCCTGAGTCAATAGTTGTCTGGGGAGCCTTCTTAGTAGGTGCACAATTTTTATCCCTTAGCTTTGAAGGATCGAGGCCCGAACTAACAAGTGTTGGCACAGGGTGTTTACCAG
This sequence comes from Triturus cristatus, assembly GCF_964204655.1. Classification (NCBI taxonomy): domain Eukaryota; kingdom Metazoa; phylum Chordata; class Amphibia; order Caudata; family Salamandridae; genus Triturus; species Triturus cristatus. Next base: position 16,214,296 of record NC_140586.1, read on the forward strand.
AAGGATCAGGGGCAACAGATGGAGGGGTAACTGAGGATATAGAACTAAGGTTATCGCGAGCTTTTGTAGTAAGTTTAACTACATTCTTTAGTGAACAAAAGTTGTCAAGAATAGTCTGTTCTAGATTGTCAACTTTTTCGCTAACCAATTTAATTCTTTCCAGGAGGGGCAGCATTAAGGATCGAACCACCTGCTCAATCAAGGGAAGCATATAATTGGCTTGTGGCCGATCCGGTGGGCTATTAGAGGCCTCGCCAGAGGCCGGACACTCTTCATGGAGGGGGGTGACAGGCACAGACACATTTTTAGAGGTTTTAGGGATTTTACTCTGTCTTGTACCTTGGGCGTCCACACCTCTCTTCCTCTTCGGAATAACTAATCTAGGTGCTTTGGTTGCTTTATTGTTAGCCCTAGTTAGCGGAAGGGTAACTACAGGGCTTTCAGGGCCCTCGATAAGATGGGGGGGATTGTTAACTTCAATGGCGCTGGTACTTTGCAAAGATATAATAGAACTAGGATCAGGGGTTCTATGCTGTAGCTGATCGCCACAGATTTGGTCAACTGACCTAACTGGAGACTTAGCCCGTGCCAATGCGCCAATTGATGACCACCTGGTATACATAGGCTCAACAGAGAGACGGCGTTCAGTGATAGAAATTTCATGTTCAAGCACGGAAACAGCTCTAGTAATGAACTGATCCAGAGTACCAGTCACTGAAGCAGTCCCCGTTGCGCGCTTACCTTTCCCTGCCATGTTACAACATACACGGGAATGAGCAACAGTGTAAATACAGTAATTGAATACTCAACTTCGGTCGCGACAATCCACAAGTCTTACTAGTCTTACTTGTCAGTTACGTAAGCTCAGGGGAATGGCCCAGCCCAGCCTCTGTCAGCCCCTGACGGCCACAGACGGTCCCGCCCTTGTCCCGGGCTTCGCCCGGGCTCGTTCCCGCGCGCGTTCCGCACTGCGGAATCAGTAAGGATAGATATAGAGGCAGAGGGCGGGAGGCCGAGTAAGGCGGGCCAAGCCACAGGTGGAAACAGCAGAGGGCGCCTGGGTAATGGAGTCTTTCTCCCTTCCCCGCAGCAACGGCCAGAAACAGCAACGGAGGTTCAGCGCAGGCACAGAACCACAAGTAGTCACACTGCTGGATACAATGTTGCAGCAAACATCAAAGGTCTTTCAAAGACGAAGCGGGGCCCGCGCCAGCGGGTTCCGCGAGGTTATTTGTAGAGGCAGAGGGCGGGAGGCCGAGTAAGGCGGGCAAAGCCACAGGTGGAAACAGCAGAGGGCGCCTGGGTAATGGAGTCTTCCTCCCTTCCCCGCAGCAACGGCCAGAAACAGCAACGGAGGTTCAGCGCAGGCACAGAACCACAAGTAGTCACACTGCTGGATACAATGTTGCAGCAAACACCAAAGGTATTTCAAAGACGAAGCGGGACCCATCTTTACACGTTAACCCTATCTGGGAAAAGGTTTCACATCATTAGTTCAAGATTAACACCCAGACTCATTGATAAGCAATTTAAAAGTGACCAGTCAAAATTTTCAATGGTCTTTCAATTGCTCGGCAACACATGTTGCAGCCTCCTGAGTAATTTTTAATCCATTTGAACTAGAAACACAATTCTTTTGTTAAAATCTATAGATTATGAAGTAGATGATGAATTATATGGCAAATGTAGCTAACCTGTAACTATGAGGAAAACTCTGGAGATTACATAAGTTCAGTGGCATTAAGTATACCCAACTGAAAAGGGTAGATGGTAATACAGCTGTGCTCATCACCAATGTGGTCACATCAGGTGTATTGTTGTGAAGGCTCAAAGGGCCATATGTATCATGCATTTTATCGGACGCTAACAGCCCGATTCACAGAATCGGGCTGTTTGCGACTGGTAAAATGCATTTTGGTATCTCTGTCATATTGGTTTACTTCAGGTCTTCAAGCACAATTTCTTTTCTGTGCCCTTTTAAAAAATTGCAATCCCTCAAACTCACGCTCTCCTCCTCTTCTACGGGTGTCTTCTGCGTACAAAGGGGCTCCTTTATGCGACTGTGGCCTGCTCTCTCCTTCTTTCTCACACACTCTTTCTGCTCCTCTGTCTGGAGTTCATTCACCACTTCCTGCACAAACTACCTATCTCTCTCTATCTTCCTTTTTGTCTATTATGTGCAGCTCTCACTCCTATCTGTTCACCATACCACATAATTTCACTACACAAATACACTACACACCGCACAGTTCCAACCCACATAATTCCACAGCTAAAAATTCCAGTTAAACCCACAAAAATCCACACCAAACCACATGCATCCACTCCACTACAGAGCAAAACACATTGGTAAAAGGCATTGTCATTTACAATGCCAATAGCTTTAACTCTGACAAATGCGAGACCGATGCATTGCAAATGCTTGTTTTATTATTCCATACACTAAAGGCCTTTCCACCCGCCGCCATGTAGTTCTGTTAGTCTCCTTCTCTCCTTCTCTTCTGCTATCTACTGCTTTCTGCTTCATGAGGTCGCTTTTCGGTCTGTCGCCTGAACTTCGCCCCTTCTACGGGGTTTTGGCTGTGGCTGTTTGGCAGCTTCTGGGGTTCTCTGGGCTGCCGATCCTGCCCAAATGTTTGGCTTGTTCTTCTGCTTTCTCGATGACAGTCTCTGCTGGTGGTAGAGGTGCCATTTTGTCTGGGCAGTTGGGTTTCAGACTGCTCCTTGCTCCCATTTTCCTGTCCTGTTTCTTGTCGGGTTGTTACATTTTTTTGGGAGGGGGGGGCATTTCTGCCCTCCCTGCAGGTTTATCGGGGGGTTATCTTGTCCCCGCTGTTGGCTCCTCCTCTGGGTTGTTTGGGGGTCCAGGGATTGATGGCTACCACTTCCTTGGTGGTTCCTTGAGCTCTTTTCCATCTGCCCTCTTTCTTCCTTTTTCTGTTGTCCCATTGCGATCCCGCCCTTGGGGGTTTCTTCTCCCCAATGCCCTTCTCCTGCTCTGATTTAGGTTTTGGGTTGGTGGCTGTTATATCCCACCTTGGTGTGGAGGGGTCAGTCCCTCCTCCCACGTCCATTGTTGGTTTCCACTGTTGTTGGACTGTGAGGATTGGGGGACCCCTCGGGGAGTTTTAGTGGCGGTGGGCCTCTGGTCCCTGTGATCAGGTTTATTCCTCTCCTTAGTGAGAGTTGCCTGGTCTTCGGGAGACAGCCTTGGTGTTTCAGGGTCTGGTGCAGGGGACAATTCCACTGTTCTGTCCTGGCCTTCGGGTGGAGCTCGTTGATCTTTAGAGGTACAGGGATTGCGCAGTGCACCCCTCATTCTTCTATGATGTCCCTGTTTTGTTCTTTGGAGTTGCTGCCTCTTCTGGCATGGGGGCTGTTTTCATGCGGGTTCGCCTGTGTTCTCATGCCAGCTGTTTGCACAGCTGCCAACTCTGCTATGTCTTGGCCAATCAGGTTTGTTCCTCTTCGGGTCTTTCTAGCTCCTGTTTTGGGGGTTCGGTGGCTGGGTCTCTTTTCTTCTCCCCCTTTGCCCTGTTTCCAGGGTTCTTTTTTGGGGGTTGTTTGTCCTCGGTATTGGTTTCCTTCTTTTCCCCTTGTATGAGTGTGCAGCTGTCGGTTGGGGCAACTCTGGTGTCTGTTTTTGTTGGCCCCTTTTTGACCTCTTCGTTTTTGTTTCCTCTGTTGCTCCTGTTGTCCTTAGGGACCATTGTCGGGTTTGTCCCTGCTTTGTTTCTGTGCTGTCTTTCCCCAATCTTGGTCCATTGCATTTAGTGGCTTGGCTCTTGGGAATGTTGCATTGAAGTCTTGGAAGCTCTTCTCTGTTGGCACCAGGTGTTCGGTGGTTCAGTTGGAATTCTACTATTGCATCTTTTGTGGCAACGGGGGTTCTTTTTTGTGCAGTGGTGTGTGGTTCATGGGGATTTTGGGGGCTGTTCTTGTTGCTTCAGCCTTACGCTCTTGGTTGCTCTGTGGGCTGCTTTTATCTGCTTATCAGGGCTCAGGCACTCTTCTGGGTGCATGCCTCTTTGGTGGGGTGTTTATTCTGGGGTCTTGCCTTCCTCACTAATTTCTCCAGTTGTTGTTCCACCCTGGGAATTGCCTCCTGTTCTTCAGGGTGTCCGATTTTTCCTTTTTTCTCTTGTGCTGGGTTTGTTGCAAGTGTCTGTTTGCTGGCTTTATGTTGGCTTTTCCTTCGGCTCTGGGTTTGGGAGAGTTTGGGGCTTTACTGGTGTCCTGTACCTCTTTACAGCTTTTGCCTGGTAGGTTGATTCTGTTATTGGGTCCGGCCTTGGTTCTTCCAGTAGTTTGGAAGTCTTTTCTGTCAGGAGATTCTTCCTGTTTTTCCTGGTAGGGGTGTTGGTCAGTTCCTCTCATCTCTGGTTGAACAGCGGACTCTTATGTTATGTTGCGCACTTCGGTTTTTGCTTTTCTCCTGTTTTTCTTTTAGGGCCCGGAAGCCCCTTCTCCTCTCACTGAAGGGGTGTGGCTGACTTTTTGTCAGTCTTCTGGCTCTTTGGGTCTGGCTCCTCCTGTCCACGTTCAGTGGCACTCTCTCTGTTTTGCTTCCCCTTTTTGGCCTGTGCTGAGGGAGTTTTCTCTCCAGGGGATCTGTCGGACGGCATCTTGGCTGTCACCTCCCTGTTTTGTTTGGCGTTTTTAACTGAAGCTGTTGCATGCTTTAATAGCTGCTTTTGCTGTGAGTTTTGGGTCTGCAGTCCTTTCAGGAGCTTGTTCTTGCAGTGGGGTTCCCTGCTGTGACAACCTTCTTTTTTTGTTTCGGCTTCTTAAGTCCTCATGTTTTAATGACTGGGACAAGTAGGACCTATGAGGGGGTAATGTCCGATTACTTACCAGTAGTCTTCATTACTCCGATTAAGGTCCTCCTCATCCCAGCAATGTTCCCTGCCTCCCCCTCTTTTGTTGTGTTTGTTCTTGTTACTAGGAGGCATGGAGGCGGGTGGGAGGGGCCTTTATTCTATAGCAATAAAAGAAATACTAGCATGTTAGAGTGCGAGGCAGGACCGCCTCATGTTGTAATGACTGGAAGGAGGGGGACCTTATCGGGGTAATGAAGATTATCGAAAAGTAATGGAACATTCACTCTGGTTCACTCAGTGCTATTCCAGCCTGTGAGAAGTTGGCCTGGCATATGCTGTCCACTAGTTATAGGGGACACCTTGCACCAGTCCAATTCGACTCTTAAGGTGATAGGTTAAAAGACAACCTTTAAAGAAAGTTATCCAAGTGGTAGCTGTGGAGAGCAGCCTTCAGGCTAAGTCTTGAAGGAGTGTTAAGATTAGTGTTTTACCATGGATAACCTCTTGAATGACCAAATGAAAGAGTAGTCCACACAGGTATATATTCAAAATATATGTATTTATTCTAAGAACAAATCCCACTAGTCTCTTGTGAGGCTGGAGGTAAAGATGCAATTCAATAAAGCATTTAAACAACAATAAATAGTACTGGAATCACAGGGCCCCAGGGGGGGACCAAACCATATATTTAAAAAGTGGTATAAGAACCACAACAGTTCTGCAGACAGTGCCTAGGGCACTTAGGGTCGCTGGCCCCTTACGAAACCACCCAAGGTAGTGAGGAAGGGGACCCACGGGAGACGGGTGCAGTGTTTAAACTACAGTCGGGATCTCTATTAAACCCTATGGGAAATGTCGTGGTTGGAAATTACAAGAATTTGGACACTTCTAGCAGGAGGTCAAGTTCAGGAGCTTAGCGTTAAGCTTTTGGAGGGCCCACACCCACGACAGTACCGAGGTACCACTGTTACCTGCCCCAGGGAAGCCGGGTGCATAGGTCATTTTCGATGTCGGGTCGCGATCTCGTTTTCAATGGAAAAAGGTGAAGAACTGCTGCTGGCGTGAAGCGTCGTCGATGTCGTGCAGATTGAAGATGTAGATCTTGAAGGGAAGGACCTGAAAGCAGAGGGGACAGAGTCTGGGCCGCTAGCCAGTGACCAGGGAGCTCAGGAGAAAGAGCCCTTCAATGTTGGGTGCTTCCAGGTTAAAGATGGGTAGCTTGGATCAGCAGCCACGAGGTCCAGGAGGCTTCAAGGAAGGCCAGCTTCTGGAGGGCGACTGTCCCATGAAGGATGAAGGCCGCTGCGGTGTTAGTGTCCAGATTGGATCCACTAAGCCTGCAACCGCAACCCACGCAAGGATCACAAAACAGCTACGGTGCAGACCCACGAGGTCTGAGCAAGTTCTCCAGCGAGGAGATGGTAGAGCAGGCCTGGAGCAACCAGGAGAGCCCTTTAAAGTAAAGATTGACCTCCGCTAGGGCCCACCAGTCGAGAGACAAGGGACCCCGCGGGAGGCAGCAATTTGGAGTGCATAAAGATGAGCCCACGGGTCACCGGAGCGGGCTGGAGCGTCGTCCTTTGGCACAAAAAAAGCTGAGGGATTGGCTCAATGATGGGCCAAAGCACAACTTCCCCACTGGTCGGGGTCGTGTGCTGTGCAAGAGGTGGCCGGTGTCCTGGGGTATTGGGAATCTCGGCACCCACGGGGTCCACTGTGCTGAGCTTGGCTGTGCACACTCACTGGCCTCTGGGATGCTTGGAAACCCACCTCAGGGTAGGTAGAAGTCTTCGATGTCCGTAGGAGCAGCGGAGTTCCAACAGCAGGGGGGTAACTCTTTTACCCCAAGGGAGATTTCTTCATTCAGCTGTGTGGCAGCTCGTCGAAGGTTCAAGTTTTTTATGTCCAAGATTAGTCTGAGGCTCTGGGGACCCTGCACCCACCTTTATCCAGAGATTAGGGGCGTGTCTGAACCAGAGCCCACCAATGAGAGTTCAGGCGGAAAAGGGTGGCTACACCCTCTCCCCTTTGTGTGTTTTCCCGCCTGGGCAGGGGACAGGATGCCCCTGAACCGGTTTGAGGCGGTGTATGCAGAAGTAGGCACTGGAGAAGCCTATGTGCAAGTTTGAAAGACATCCTATGGTGCACCCACCCAGTTCCAATCCACATAGTCTGTTTGGGGAGGTGGGAACACCTCCCTGCAACAAGATCCCTATTGTCCAGCTGCCGTGGCTGGAGTTCTGCCCATCAACAGGCAGCCAGAGTCGTGTGGGTGGTGGGTAGCATCCATTTTGTACTACTTGTGCACTTTTAAATTGGTGTCTAAAATCTGCCGCTTTTACCATATCACCCCTCTAGCAGGGGGGAATCATGCCCTCACTCCCATGGCTGGATTGGGGGTATGATTCCACGATGTTTGACACCAAACATGACATGGTTCTGTGAAGCCACTCTCAAGTTATCGCGATTGTAGGAAGGTGGAATCTGACTATATGGTTGCCCCCAACTTTTTGCCTGGGATTTGAGTGGTTTTTGACTAGTCTGGCTGGGATCCTGCTATCCAGGACCCCAGCCTATCTGCTTTCTCCCTAAAACTAGGTACAAACCAATTGGATACTGAGGATACCCTGACAGTCCCTTGTAGATGGTACCCTAGGTACCCAGGGCATGGGTCCCACAGTAGGCCTACCAGGGCTGCAGCACTTACTGTGCCACCCTGGGACAGCCATACAAATTGACACCACCAGACCACTACTGTAGTCTGGGTAAGGTGGTGCTAGCACCCCTTACAGGGATATAGGTACCCTATATCCCACCCCATTACAACACATATACTCTCATAGGTCACCCCTATAGCAGGCCTTGGTAATCCTACAAGGCAGGGTGCTGAGGTATGTGTGAGGGGGGACCCCTACCTGAGTAGGGCCCCTCTGCAACCTTCGTAAAACCATTGCTAGGTTGTTTGTAGTGTAGCCATACCATATACTCTTAACCGCATTATAAGTCTATCGCGATAACTTGAGAATGGCTACACAGAACCATATCGTGTTTGGTGTCAAACATGTAGGAATCATACCCCCAGTCCAGCCATGGGCATGAGGGTACTATTCCCCCCTGCTAGAGGGGCGATATGGGAAAAGAGGCAGAATTTAGACACCAATTTAAAAGTGCACACGTAGTACAAAATGACTACTACCCGCCACCCACACGACTCTGGCTGGCTGTTGCTGGGGAAAATCCCAGCCTCGCCAGCTGGACAATAGGGCTCCTGTGGCAGGGAGGTGCTAGCACCTCCCCAGACAGGATATGTGGATTGGAACTGGGTGGGTGCACCAAATGTCCTTTCAGAGTTGCACGTAGGCAGCTACAGCGCCTACATTCTGCATACACCGCCTGAAACCGGTTCAGGGGCATCCTGCCCCTCGCCCAGGTGGGAAACACACAAAGGGGAGAGGGTGTAGCCACCCTTTCCCGCCTCACCACACATTGGTGGACACTACTCTGGACACTCCCCTAATCTTGGGGATAAAGGTGAATAACGTGGCCCCAGAGCTTTGGATTAATCTTGAACTTTACAGTCGTAACCTTCGACTTGCTGCTGCACAGCTGACGGAAGAAATCTCCCTTGGGGTAAAGGAGTTACCCCCCTGCTTGGCAGGCACCTGAAACACTGCAAGTGACCCAGTTGGAACTTCGCTGCTCTTTTGGACTTCGTCGACTCCCAGCGCCCTTGAGGTGGGTTTCCTGAGCATCCCAGAGGCCAGTGAGTGTGCACAGCAAGGCTGAGCACCGTGGACCGCATGGGTGCCGAGATCCCCAATACCCCAGGACACCGGCCACCTCTTGCATAGCACACGACCAGTGGGGAAGTTGTGCTTTAGCCCAAACTTGAGCCAACCTTTCAGCAGCAATTGTGTCAAAGACCAGCGCCCTAGCTCACCCCGGTGGCCCGTGGGCTCCCTTTTACGCACGCCAAATTGCTGCCTTCCGTGGTCCCTTGTCTCTCAACTTGTGGGCCCTGGCGGAAGACAATCTTCGCTTTTAAGAGTTCCCCTGGCTGCTCCAGGCCTGCTCTACAGTCTCCTCGAAGGAGACCTCTCACAGACTTAGTGGGTCTGCACCAGTACTGATTTGTTCATCTTGCGTGGGTTGCGGTTGCCAAGGCTTAGTGGATCCAATCCAGACACTAACACTGCAGCGACCCTCATCCGACATGGGACAGTCGCCCTCCCGAAGCTGGCCTTCCTTGAAGCCTCTCGGAGCCCGTGGCTGCAGATCCAAGCTACACCTCTTTCCACTTGAAGCACCCGACATTGAAGGGCTCTTTCCTTTGAGCTCCCTGGTCACTGTGCCGTGACCCAGACTCTGTCCCCTCTGCTTTCAGGTTCTTCTCTACAAGTTCTACAACTTCAATCTTCACGGCATCATCAACGCTTTTGGCTAGCAGCAGTTTTGTAAATTTTCCCATTGAAAATCAGCCCGCGACCCGACATCGAAAACGACCTATGCACCCGGCTTACCTGGGGCAGGTAACAGTGGTACCTCGGTACTCTCGTGGTAGTGGGCTCTCCAAAAGCTTAACTCTAAGTTTTCACCTTTGAACTCCTGCTAGAAATGTCTTTAATCTGTTTAAATCAAACCGCGACATTCTCCATAGGTTATAATAGAGATCCCGATAGCAGCTATTTCCACTGCACGCGCCTCCCGTGGGTCCCCTTCCTCATAACCTGGGGTGGATTCTTAAGGGGCTAGCGATCCTAAATGCCCTAGGCATTGTCTGTAGAATTGTTGTGGTTCTTATACCACTTTTTAAATATATGGTTTGGTCCCCCCCTGGGGCCCTATGATTCCAGTGCTATTTATTTGTATCTATCAATGGTTGTTTGAATTGTAACTTTGCCTCAGCCTCATAAAGAGATCTGTGGGATTCTGTTTAGAATAAATACATATATTTTATATATATACCTGTGTGGACTACTCTTTCATTTGGTTATTCAAGAGGTTATCTATGGTAAAACAATAGGCTTAACACTCCTTCAAGACTTAGCCTGAAGGCTGCTCTCCACAGCTACCACTAGGATAGCTTTCTTTAAAGGTTGTCTTAAACCTAACATCAATAAGAGTCAAATTGGACTGGTGCAAGGTGTCCCCTATAACTAGGAGACAGCATATGCCACGCCAACTTCTCACAGCGATTACTTATAATGCGGTTAAGAGTATATGGTATGGCTGCACTACAAACAACCCAGCAATAGTTTTAATGAAGGCTGCAGAGGGGCCATACTCAGGTAGGGGTTCCCCCTTGTAGCGTCGCGCTACTAATGAAACCACAGACACTCAGGATATTTATCTCTATTCAATGGAGCTTTATTCTCGCGTCTTACACCAGCGCTGTCCCTATTCTAACTGCCCTATCCTCTCCTAACTCCTCCTCTTCCCTTGACCCTCTGGTTCCGCCCTCCCCAGCTACTAGACTGCGGGCTATCTTACATCTCCCCTTTTCTTCATAAAATAACAGAGCAACAGTGCTCTAGTCCATCTCTTCGATGAGTCTCTTGGGTGGCCGGATCTCCCGACGTGGCCGCAGCGGCAGATTCTCGGTGGATGCACTCGCCACTGGCTCTCTTTGCTGACCTCGGTCCCCAGCATCGATAAGGTCATGTTCTTCACCTACCTGTGAGAGGGTCATGTCTTTCCTTGGTCCGTTCGTGTCCTGCGGACACTTCTTGAAATGGGAAGCATTTCTAGTTATTCTGCGCTGCTCAGATTCCGCGGTCAGCATGGTGCCCTTCTGGCGGGTAACTACCAGTGGCTCATCACGGAAACGGGAGTCAGTCTTTTTCCGCTGGTCCTGTTTGACGAGAACGAGATCACCTTCATGCAAGGACGGAGACCTCGCTCTTCTTTTTGCGTCAGCATATGATTTCATTTTGTCTTTGTGATGTGTGTCCGTCACTACCATTTCCTGATGGAGGAGACTTGGTGATACAGCTTGCAAAGCGCCCTCCCAGGTTGGGATGCGGTTCCTCATTGGTCGCCCTAGCATGAGGGTGGCAGGGCATTGTCCAGTAGTCGAGTGTGGTGTTGTCCGGTATGCTCTGAGAACTTCCGTCAGAGCGACCTGGAGTTCTTTCTTCTCGGCGGACGCCTGCTGAAATGTCCTTTTAATCGTGGCCATGAATCTCTCAACGGTGCCATTTGCTTGGGGCCAGAGTGGCGTGACTTTTCGATGTTTGAAATCCATGTGTTTTGCAAAAGCACTGAATTCCTGTCCATTGAATGGGGGCCCATTGTCTGTTTTGACCTCTCTGGGAACACCCCATGTTGCAAATACGTCGTCTAGTACTTTAAGAGTACAAGAGGCGCTAGTAGATGAAATGATTTGAGCTATTGGAAAGCGCGAGTATTCGTCGATTATGACGATCACATATTGGCCAGACTGTAGTGGCCCATAAAAGTCCATGGCGATTTCTTGCCATACTCCACTGGGTAAAGTGGTCATCTGCAGCGGTGCCGGTGGATTGCATTGGCTGGTTAGCTGACAGAGATGACAGTCCTTTAGCGTGGATTCCACCATCTGATCCAGGAAAGGGAACCAGACGCGTTCTCGTAGAGCTCTCTTCGTGGACAGCACCCCTCTATGGCCCTCATGAGCCAAGTCGATGACTCCCTGTCGCAGTTGACTGGGGATGACGAGTCGGTGCCCTCTTAAGATGATTCCATCCGTGGTGACCGAGAGTTCCTCACGTACATGCCGGAATGCCTGCGTCTCTTTCCGGATGGTCGCATCAGCGTCTTCTTCGGGTGTCGTATGTCTCCATTTATTCATGCGGATCCGGTGTACCACTGATTGCAGGATGGCGTCCTGAGCGGTGGCCTCCCGAATGGCTTCCATAGGAATGGCCGGTGGCAGTGCTCGATCAGTCACGAAGTGAATATATTCCTCGGCAATCGATGGACTCGATTCCGCAGATGGTTGAAGGTGACGGGACATATAATCAGCCGGGTTCTCCGCCTTCCCCGGTTTATGAATAATTGTGAAGGTGTACTCCTGAAGTCGGAGACCCCACCTCTCAATCCTCGGAGGCATCTTGGATTTGGGGTTGCCGTATATGGTGAGAAGCGCCTGATGATCCGTGATCAGGGTGAAGTGCTTGCCATAAATGAAAACGTGAAAATGTTCGCACGCCCACACTACAGCAAGACTTTCCTTCTCCGGCTGTGAGTACTTCTTCTCAGGATCCGACAGGCTGCGGCTGGCATAAGCAACGATCCGCCTCTGGTCAGAGTCATTTTCATACTGGGCTAGAATGGCACCTAGACCAACAGGGCTGGCATCGACAGTGATCTCTGTTTTCCGTCTCGGATTGAAATAGGAAAGGCTGTCAGCCGACTCCACTGCCCGTTTTATCTCCTTGAACGCCCTCTCACACTCAGGTGTCCAGTCAAACGGCTGACCGAGCTTGGTCAGGACTCGAAGTGGGTGACTGATGGTCGCGTAGTCCCGGATGTAGCGGGCACAATAGCTGGCCATCCCTAGGAAGGATCTCAAATCATTGACGTCCTGCGGGCTGTTGGTGTTGTTCAATGTCGCAATCTTGTCCGGGTCAGGCTTCATGCCCTCATCAGAGAAGATATGACCGAAGAACTTCAGAGTGGCCTTGTGAAATTCACACTTCTCTTTGTTCAGCGTCAGATTTGCACCCAGTAGAGCATGGCAAACGCGATCAAGAGCGATGTCATGCTCGGTCACGTCCGCTCCATAGACTAGAATGTCATCGCTGTAGTTCAGCGTGTTCGGAATGTGTTGGATGACCTGGCGGATAGCTTCTTGAAAAATCTCCGCGGCGGACGAGACACCAAAACTCAGCCGTTTGTACCGGAACAGTCCTAGGTGCGTGGCGAACGTGGTGATGTAGCGAGACTTGACATTCAGTTCCAACTGGTGATAACCTTTATTCAGGTCCAACTTTGAAAACACCCTTGCGCCATTTAGAGCAGCGATCATATCACTCAAGTGTGGTCCGGGGTGTCGCTCACGTTCAATTGCGGTATTGGGCAAACGCATGTCGACGCACAATCTCACTTTGTTGGGGGTCCCCTTTTTCGGCACGATGACCACTGGTGATACCCATGGCGTCGGGCCATCAGTGCGCTCGATGATGTCCGCTGCAAGCAGTTCTTGAAGTTCCTCCTCAACTGCATGTTGTAGATGATAGGGAACCCGTCGCGGGTGCTGCGCAACAGGCTTGACCTGTTCATTGATGTGCAGCCGAACTTGGCAACCTCTCAGCTTGCCCAGACCATGGAAGAGTTCAGGAAACTTGGTGACATAGTCCTGTGTGTTGTTGATTTTGAAAAGAATCTCCACCAGACGAAGCCGTTCCGCCGTGGGGAGGCTGAGGAGGCAATCAGCCTCAGGCCCTTCGATGACGTGTATGACCGCCGGTATGGTGATGGTGCCGTGCGTGAGCGTGGTGTGAAATTTGCCCAGGCAGGGAAGTGGTTTATCAGACATCCACGTGAACACGCGGACCGGTGCAAACGTCAGTGGAGGCTTCGGAACCATTTTGTCATGCTCTGTAACTGGAATGTAGTTCAGCGACGCACCGCTATCCATGACAAATTTAGTGTTGTGATTCCCCACTTTAATGTCCAGTCGCGGATATTTCTTTAACTGATCGGGGTCTGCAATCATGTTCAGATACTCCACTGTGTATGTGGAGTCTCGGGAGGATGATGAGCTCGAGTCCCGGGATGGGGATCGTCGTTCCCAACATGACCGGCGTGATTCCCGGCTAGAGTGGGATGAGCCTGGGGATCGCACAGTTTCTCCTTGAACAGCCCGTATGTGATGTTTCCGGGTGTCTGATCGGGATGACCTTGTCTGTTCGCTCCGCTTGTTTCGGTGATAGTCCCCACACATGGCTTCAAAGTGATTGGACCGCCCACATTTCCTGCACCGTTGGCCCATGGCCGGACAAGTGCCCACATGGGGATAATCACGTCCACACCGGTAGCATCGCTTAGTCCTTTCTGTCTTCCTATCTCTTCGCCTGAGCTCCCTTCTTCCATATTCCGGATGCCGTTGGTGAGAAGATGTGCTATGTCTCCAGTTGTTCTCCGGCGAGTATTTTCTTCTACCACTCGGGCGTTCTTGAACACGATGCGCTTGCTCGTGGCTGACATTGTGACCTGTTTCAATGTTGGCAGCGTGTTCCTCCGCCTGATCATAAATTCGGGTCATCTCTTCAATTTCCTCTAAGTCATGAGGTTTCCTCAATAGCCGTCGCCGAAGTGTCTCTGAGTGGCAACCTGTTATAATTTGTGATTTGATGGCCGCCTCCGGCGAGAACCTTTCGAACTCGCAGTACCTCGACAGCCGTCGCAATCTAGTGATGAACGCACTCATCGCCTCCTCTTTTCCTTGGCGTGCTTGATGGAATGCATGGCGCTCATAATCGACATTTCTTTTATGAAGAAATTTTTTGTTCAGTGCGTCCCGCACATCGTCATACGTCCCTGCTTCAGCAGGCGGAAGATCCTTTATTATTCTGCTTATTTCTCGGCCTGCGAGATTACGAAGAGCAATCAACTTCTCTTCGTTTTCCGTCACTTTGGATCCCTCCATATAGTCCTCGAAATCCTCTAGCCACTCCTGCCACTTGGGGCCCATGCTCCCTCCTGTGGTCACGGTCAGATATTCCGGGGCTCGCAGGTGCGATCCTCCCACAGCCAGGGGCTTCCGTTGTAGTGATGTTGCCATTTCCTCGTTGTCTTCTTTCCACTTCTTTGATGAGTCTTGTTCCGTGATGTGTTCTCGCCAATACTTGCTTATTTATTTATTTATTTATTTTTTTTTTTTGCCAATGCTTGTTTGTTTGTACTTGCCAGTGCTTACTTGCACTTGTCAATGCTTGTTGGTATTCCACTTGCCAGTGCTTGTTTATTTTGTCTTGCCAATGCTTGTTTTGTGCCTCTTTGTGCCAATGCTTGTTTATTTGGTCTTGCCAGTGCTTGCTTCTGCTATGGCGTGCCTGACTTCAAAATGGCCGCTCCCAACCGTTTAAGGGGTCTGTCTCGAAAGCCTGCCTGACTCCAAGATGGCCACCGTCCCTGCATACACGAGGCTTTCTCTCAATGCTCACATTCAGCCCTCTTCATTCCGGACTCACCAGCGGGCATCTTTGGCTGGTGGCACACCTCCAGTCCTGCTCTGCATTCACAGCGACAGCTCAGGTGAGATCGGGGTGGGCTCCCGCCTTTTCTTGCAGTTCCCCGCGGTCTTCCTCACACCGGCGGGCCGAAACTCACGCATCAAGCGTGAGATTTGCCGGCATCGAGCTTTCCCAGCTCGCACTTCAACGCGCTCGACAGCGCTCGCTGACAGGCCCTCTGGGACAGCGTCTCAGGTGCTGGGGCACTCCTCTCTCTGCTCTTGGGTGCACGACAGGGTCGGGGTGGGCTCCCGACTTTTGCACTCACCAGCGTCTTCCCAGTCACACGCGTCCCGCGTGAAACGCTCTCCAACGCGATCGGCTCTGCTCACTTCTTACAGTCTTGTGGTCAGTGGGGCTTGGTCATCCCACCCTCGTCGCCAGCTGTAGCGTCGCGCTACTAATGAAACCACAGACACTCAGGATATTTATCTCTATTCAATGGAGCTTTATTCTCGCGTCTTACACCAGCGCTGTCCCTATTCTAACTGCCCTATCCTCTCCTAACTCCTCCTCTTCCCTTGACCCTCTGGTTCCGCCCTCCCCAGCTACTAGACTGCTGGCTATCTTACACCCCTCACACATATCTCAGCACCCTGCCTTGTAGGATTAGCAAGGCCTGCCTTAGGGGTGACCTATGAGGATATATGTGTTGTATTTAGGTGGGATACAGGATACCTATTGTAAGGGGTGCACGCACCACCTTACCCAGACTACAGTAGTGGTCTGGTGGTGTCAGTTTGTATGGCTGTCCCAGGGGTGGCACAATAAGTGCTGCAGCCCCTGGTAGGCCTCTGAGGGACCCATGCCCTGGGTACCTAGGGTACCATCTACAAGGGGCTGATAGGGTGTCCTCAGTATCCAATTGGGATGTACCTAGGGTACTCACTTCAGTTCAGAGAGGAAGCAGATAGGCTGGGGGTCCTGGATAGCAGTGCCACAGCCTGGCTAGAGTCAGAAAACAGTCAAAACATCAGCAAAAAGTTGGGGGCAACTATGCAGTCGATGCCACTCTCCTACATAACACCCCCCCCCAAAACACAGGGGCATTAAACTTACCTTGACCAGTTGAGTCTTCATGTTCTAAGTGGAAATATCTGGAGAGGCCATCTGCATTGGCATGGTTGCTCCCAGGTCTATGTTCCACTGTATAGTCCATTCCCTGTAGGGAAATGGACCACAGGAGTAGTTTGGGGTTTTCACCCTTCATCTGTTTTAGCCATAAGAGGGGCTTGTGGTCGGTTTGAACAATGAAGTGAGTGCCAAACAAGTATGGCCTCAGCTTCTTCAAGGCCCAGACCACAGCAAAGGCCTCCCTCTCACCACAACCTTCTTTAGGCCAATTACCCCTCCCCAAGAGAAGTTAACAACTGCCAGAGCATGGTTAGTACTGACATTGCTCGCATTGGTCACTTGGTAAGTTTCCCCAAGTATGATTTGGCTAGGATCCACAAGGTCCTTAGTCATCATGGTGACACTAGCCCCTGTGTCCCTGTATGCTAGAGACTCCCTTCCATTTATCCTAGGCTGTTGTTTGTATTTGCCCAGACCACTGGGACTCACAAATAGGGACAGGTCCCCATCACAAACCAGCACAGCCTGAGTAGGTGTTCTGACTAGGCCAGAGTCCTCTCCAGATCCCAGGGTCAACCCTACTATGCACTTGTTCTGTGTACTACCACCTATAGCTGGACTAGGAGGAACAGGTGCCTTAGGGGTACTGGTGGGGTCTTTGGCCTTGTTACAGTCTGAAGTCCAATGGGTTTTCTGCTTACAGTTTTTACACCATGGCTTCCTTGGCTGTTTAGCTTTGTTAGATTGGGAATTTTCAGATGCTGCTTTTTGGGGGCCTGTTGAAGACTGTTGGTCTTTTCCCTTTTCCCCACCCTTCTCAGAGTTTTTGGCATCTTCCTTTTTAGTTGCACCCCCCAAGGGCTGGACCTTTTGCTTGATCCTGGTTCTGACCCATTTGTCTGCCTTCTTTCCCAATTCTTGGGGAGAGGTCAGATCTGAGTCCACCAGGTGTTGATGTAATAGTTGATTCTGACAGTTAAGAATCTGCTCCCTCATGATGAGATTGTACAATCCTTGATAATCATTTACTTTACTGCCATTTAATCAACCTTCCAGGGCCTTGGTAGCACAATCTACAAAGTCTACCCAATCTTGATTTTGTGCTTTCTGGGTATCTCTGAACTTTAACCTGTATTGATCAGTGGTTAGACCAAACCCATCTATCAAGATATAATAATCATCTGCATTCTCTTCCCTAACAGAGAGGAGCTTGTCTCTTCCTTTGTCAGCAAAGGAGAGCCATAAGATTGCTGCCCACTGATCTACTGGGACCCTTTGAACTTTACAGGCCCTCTCAAGTGTAGTGATCCATTTAAGGATGTCATCCCCTGTCTGATAGGGGGCACAATCTTATGCAGGTTCCTATGGTCAGGAGCTTTCTCTCTAACTCTAGGGGTATTATTACTGCCACCAGGGGTCTCTAGACCCCACTTTCTTGAAGCTTTCTGAAGCTCCAGGGACTCCCTGTCTAATGCTAGCTGTTCTCTCCTGAACTGAAGCTTAGCTTGCTCAAACTGGATCAGTATGCATTTCCTCTCTTGGGAGGAGTCTCTTCTCTGAGAAGAGGCAGAGGTCCTTTTGGATCTCCCAGAATGGGCAGACTCATCTGAGGGGGATCTGTTCCTTCTGTTTGGATCCACCACTCAGTTCAGTTCAGTAGTTCTTTATTCGGTGATTAAAAAACACCATAAAAGTCATATAAATACAGACAGTTTAGTTTATCCTTAAAAACACAATTAAATCATCTTAAGAACCCTGACTGGAATTACAATTCATCAAGGGGAAACACAGTTGACTCACCCTCGGACCATTAGCTAAAATCATATTGCATTAGAACCACAGGAAAAGTCAGACCACACATATCCATAATAATCACATTAAAACCTCCCCTCTAGTTTCTCTTAGTCTCAGCGCAACTTTAATAAAATTCATCATACAGCATAATGTCAACGGCTCGTTAGCTTTTTGTAAAAAGAGCAGAGCAGATTTAGCTTGTGTCAGCTTTGCCCTTTTTAAAATTTCTATTAAAAACTTCCGCCGTGGCATTAAATAAAAAGGGCAAAAAAATACAAAATGAAGGGTGTCCTGCGGAGACCTATTGTCGCAGCCGCAGGCACCCTTCTGCTCAATTGACACTGTAAAACCTGGCGGATCTGCCAGTAAATGTGGTAAAAGATTGAGCCTAAAACAACACATTAAAAACCTCTCTTGGGCGTTGTGCATGAGATAGAGATAGGGCTTCATCCCCTCTGTGGTCTTAATCGTGTTGTGAGCAATCACCGCACCTTTGGACCCTTCCCCTAGTGTTCTCCTTGTGTCTCTTTGGGCCATGAAGGATCTCTTTAGTGTAATTTTATCTTGAGTGGTGATTGCTTTTGGGTTTGTAAACAAATCTTTGCAGCCTAGGCTATCCAGGTTAGACTCAACATATTTTAGCCATGGGATATTCATACTTTTATCTCTTGTCAAGCAGTCTTTTACAATGAGCCTACTCAATGCGGCTTCTGGATTTGTCCAGATTTTAAGCCAAGTTAAAATGGGTCTAAACTTGACCATATCTTCGATATAAGGCCTCCCCAATTCTCTGTGCGCGATAACAGCTGGGATACTCTGGGGTAATTTTAAGACTGACCTGAAAAATGTATTTTCCTCGTGCTGCAGCTGATCCGTATTTACATATCCCCACACTTCCGCACCATACATAGCTTTTGAGCAACAGATAGAACTATAGAGGTTCATGGTTTGTTCCGGGGACCATCTGCCCAATCTCCTCCCATAACTCGCTATTGCTCCGTTTGAAGCGATTAATTTTCCGCATCGTTCCTCCACTAGAGGGGAGAATTTTAATGTCTCATCAAATCGTAGCCCCAAATAGGAGAAGGACTTCACTTTTTTTAATATGTGGCCCCCAATCCTGTACACAAAGTTGGGGCGTGATTTATTGCCTACTGACATCACATAAGATTTACCAAGATTAACCGACAGGTCTAAGGCTTCCATAAACTTAACAAAGCCATCAATCAGTGTCTGTAGACCTTTCGGGGTGCGGGCTAGCAGCACCGCGTCATCGGCATATAATAGGACCGGAATATGACGCGATCCTACTTTTGGGCAGTCAGTGTTTAAATTAATTAAACACTGCTCTAGGTTGTTGATGTAAAGGGAGAATAAAAAAGGGGCAAGGACACACCCCTGCATTACTCCACTAGTACATGCGAAGGCTTCTGTTAGCCCCCCATCAGTGTTGTAACGTACCCTGGCTGTAGTGTCTCGATGTAGTTCTCTCAGTATATTAATCAGCCCTGGGTCTATTCCCAACTTGCTCAACATCGACCAGAGTTTACTCCTGTTTACGTGGTCAAATGCGGCCGCGAGATCCATGAACCCTAAATAAATAGATTCATTGCTCGTTTTAGTGTACTTTGCGGCCAGCATGTACAGGTTCAGACATTGGTCACTAGTAGATCTACCAGATCTGAAACCATATTGTGTGTCTGAGACAATATTATTGTCTTCAGACCATTCAATAAGTCGGTTCAAAATGACCCTTCCTAAAATTTTGGCTGTTACGTCGATCAGCGAAATAGGCCGATAACATTGGGGGTTGTCCCTATTACCCTTTTTAAAGATAGGGACTATAACTGCCGTAGACCAGGAGCGGTGTAGACCTCATATGACTGCGGTATTTATGACCCTTGTAATAATTAGAGCCCATAGGTCTACATTACTCAAAAATAGATCCGGGGGGGTCCCATCTGGGCCCGGAGCTTTGTTTTTAGTCAGGCCCTCAATGCCCACCCTAATTTCGGATAAAGTAAAATCCACTATCTGTATATCTGGGATAACCATTTCTTCCTCTATAATGGGGTCCTTGCAGTGGTTGTACAGACCCTGAAAGTGTGCCAGCCACTGCTCAGGCAAAATATTTAGTCCGATCTCAGGGGCGTTGTCTTGAAAGCATGGGTTGTTTATTAAGCTCCAAAACTTGGTGATATCCTTTCTTTCAGCCGCCTCCCTTAGGTCTGCCCATGCTGCACCCTGCAGTGCAAGTTTCCTCTTTTGGACCTCATTCTTATATACCAATCTGCACTGCCTTATTTTCTTATTATCCCTCGGCTTAAGTTTCAGAGTACCTTTGAGATCTCTAAGGGCTCGTGAGCACTCACTATTGAACCATCTTGGCTGATTACTCCTTCTTTTTGGCGCATTTGTTGACAGTAGCCCATCTACCAAGTTGGTTAAATAGCCGAATGCTTTCATTAGTTGGAGGCCCTCGATGTCCAGGTCTAAACAATCTACAATCGGTTGTTTTCCATGGACCATTAGGGACCTATAAAATTCTGTGCCATCTATTTTTGACCACCTGAGGCGCCTTCCTTGGTCAGTCGCACTCATGGTAATGCCATCCGTGTGACTTTCTCCCTTCCGTCTGATAAAAAAGCTCCATTATGAGGGGATTGTGGTCACTGAATGGGCTCCACTCAATATCCACTGACATAGCCCAGTTTTTTAGAAGGCTGGAGACTAAAATATAATCAATAATTGATGCACACCCTCTTCCCTTAAAGGTAGGAGGGAGGGAGCCATCACTCCCCACCGTCATCATATTGACCGTATGCTCCAGGTCGTACTTATCCAGGATCTTACTCAAGGCCCTCCCCTCCAATGTGTGGTCAAAGTGGGGACCTATCCTAGCTTGGCAATTGGACCATTCGGTCTCCACAGGAGACAAAAGAGGGCACAAATGGGTATTAAAGTCTCCCATAACTATATACAAAGGGGTCCTTGCCCCTGCTGTTGTAGGATGCTCATGTCTTAATCGAGAGTCTAGCTCCCTAAGGATGGGGTTGTTCTCCCCTCCTCCTCCTGTGTTATAGACATTGAGCATAGTTAACCTAAACCCATTAGATCTGAATCCCAGTGACTGAATGTGCTGGGAGGACCCAGTCATGTTTGTCCATACACCTTGCACCCTCAAATCTACATATGTGGACAACCCACCTTTGGCCCTACCTGAGCTAGATTTCGTGGCAGGAATAAAAAACACATTTGTAGCCTGTTGGAAAACCACTCCCACACTAGAAAGGGTGGTGGTGGTCTTCCGGAACACACTGTGGTAGCTTGGCTCGAGTGGTCAGGAAACAGGCGCCGTGCTAAGCATACAATATACCCATACAATAACCATGCGTGCATCCGTTCCAAAAACGACTCTACACCGTAAAAATTATGAAAATATTCTTTCTTTATCTTTTTCTCTTAGTTGCTGATTGGAAAAATAAATAGGTCAATCACAATATACAAGTTTCAATTAGTGCAGGTCAAATAAATATTGGCTGTTTGATGAAATAAATAGGGGTGATCATAAATAACAGGGCATAAATACAAGTGCAATATATACAGACAATTAAATACTTTGAGGCAATAAATACTGTACCAATAAATATTGTACACCATCAAGTCCTGTGGACCTATAAATATAGTGCAGCAATAAATAGGTAAAAATTCAATAAATACAGTACCCCCAATAAATAATTAAAAGTATACAGCAACCCTCATATAATCAGATGACACTTCAATTCTTATGGGCTGATTTGGCCCAGGCACAGCTTGTAGGGTTGTGGAAGGCTTGAGGGGGGGGCTACTCCCTGGCTGGGACAAGGCTGAGGCCTAAACTGAGGTAGATCAAAGGGGGGAATACCAATGCCCTGGCTTTCCTTCTCCACACAACCTCTCTAGGTTAGTCCCAGTTCACCCCAGGCACAGTCAGGTGGGTTACAGCACCTCCCTAGCCCCTTAGAGCAGTCTCTCAGGTCTCCACAGGGCCTTAGGCGCCCTCTACTCCACTTACTGCCCTTTTTCTGATGTTCCGACGCCGCTGGAGTCGTGTCGACGCCGTGAGGCGGTTCCGGTTCGGTCTCGGCGGCCTCGGCACAATGTCAGTTCTTTGACGACGCCGGTAGGCGGTTCCGGTCCGATGTCGGTGGCCTCGGTTCGATCTCGACCTCCGATTCGACGGCGTCGGGCAGTCTCTTCACGATGTCGACTTCGGGCGGCTCCGGTCCGATGGCGCTCTCGGCTCCGATGACGTCGGCCGGCCTGGCCTCGATGTCGACTTCCGGCGACTCCGGGGTGCGATCTTCACCCCCGACCTCCGGTGCTCCTCCACACAGGTTCCGGGCGACTCCGGAGTGCGATTCTCACTCCCGACCTCCGGTGCTCCTCTACCTCGGTCTCCGACGACTCCGGAGGGCGGACTTCACTCCTCCGATGACGCCGCTCGCTCGACCTCGGTTCACTTCCTCCTCGACCTCTGGTATTCCTCACGACCTCCGTCGGCGCCCTCTCACGACCTCAGGCGGCTCCGGGTACGACGTCTGCTACTTCAGTCAGCGCCGCTTCTCCACCTCGGGCTCCAGGTCTTCAGGCTACTCGACGCCGGACTCCAGGGAAACCAGTTCTCAGGTCAGAATCTTGCTGTTTTCTTGGTTCTAAGGCCTGTTCCTGCTGTCCAGGTCCTTAGGATAAGTTTCTTCTGTCTTCTTCCCACACAGGGCTATAGGCTGGGATCCATCAGTAGGGACAAGTATCAAGGGTGGGTTTATGGACCCCACTCCAGGCACAAGTTTCCACCCCTGCTGCTTCACTCCTTCCTCCTTCACTGTTGTGCTCCTCTCTCTTCACCAGTCAGGTGCCAACTGCCAGCTCCAACTGCCAACACTCTGTCTTAACCTCCCAACATTCTAAACGGTCTCCAACTGTCACAGAGTTCTGGGATCTCCTGGAATGTTCTGGAAGGTGCTGGTAGGTTCCAGTGGATGCTGGTGATGTCACAGGTGGCCACCATTTTGTGCTTCAGGCCCTCAGACAGAAGTTTCAGGGGTAGCTAAAATGGCTCCCTGAATCTGCAGCAACACGAAAAAGTCTGGTGGTTCCCAAAAAGGAAAAATTCAAACAGGGTTTGAGGCAAAAGTGGGACAAAATAAATAATGATGAGGAGGGACCACCCAAAGGGCTGACAGGTCTAACACGCGTCCCCCCCAGCTGAAAGTGGGGAGAGCTACCCAACCCCTTGGGAGTTCTCATCACTAAGGCGGAAATACCTTGAGAGACCGTCTGCATTGGCGTGGTCCACTCCAGGCCGATGTTCCACCTGAAAGTCCATCCCCTGTAGGGAAATAGACCACCTCAACAACTTGGGATTCTCCCCCTTCATTTGCATCAGCCAACGAAGGGGTCGGTGGTCGGTCTGAACTAGGAAGTGCGAGCCAACCAGGTATGGCCGCAACTTCTTCAGAGCCCATACCACTGCAAAGGCTTCACGCTCTATTGCACTCCACTTCTGTTCCCTGGGAAGTAGTCTCCTGGATAGGAAGACCACGGGTTGATCCAGACCCTCTTCGTTGAGTTGCGATAACACTGCCCCAATGCCATGTTCTGATGCATCTGTCTGGACAATGAACTCCTTGGAAAAGTCTGGGGCCCTTAAGACCGGGGCCTCGCACATGGCTTTCTTCAATCTCACAAAGGCTTGCTGACAAGCCTCCGTCCAGACTACCCGTCGAGGTTGTTTCTTGGACGTGAGCTCCGTGAGGGGGGCTACGATGGTACCGTACCCCTTCACGAAGCGGCGATAGTATCCCGTGAGGCCCAAAAATGCTCGGACCTCAGTCTGTGTCTTGGGGGGTTCCCAGGCCATGATGGCCTCGATCTTCGCCTGGAGGGGTTGCACCGTTCCCCTACCCACCAAGTGTCCAAGGTACACTACCGACCCCTGCCCGATCTGGCACTTGCTGGCCTTGATCGTCAATCCAGCTTGTCTCAGGGCCTGGAGAACAGCTTGCAGGTGACGCAAGTGATCCTCCCAGCTGTTACTGAAGACGGCTATGTCATCCAGATAAGCAGCAGAGAAACTCTCCATTCCGGTGAGGATCTGGTTTACCAGGCGCTGAAACGTGGCAGGTGCGTTCTTGAGCCCAAAGGGCATCACACAGAACTGGTAGTGGCCATTGGGCGTGGAGAAGGCTGACCTTTCCCTTGCTCCATCAGTCAAAGAGATCTGCCAGTACCCAGAGGTAAGGTCAAAGGTACTTAGATATTGGGCAGCTCCCAGCCGGTCAATTAATTCATCCGCCCTAGGGATCGGATGTGCATCAGTTTTTGTCACTGAATTCAGTCCCCGGTAGTCCACACAGAACCTCAGTTCTGGTTGGGCACCCGGTGGTGCAGCTTTTGGTACTAACACCACCGGACTGGACCAGGGGCTGCTAGAAGGTTCAATCACTCCTAGCTCCAGCATCTTAGTGACCTCACTATGAATGCTGGCCTTCACCTTGTCTGACATCCGGTAGATCTTGGACTTCACAGGTGGGCTGTCTCCTGTGTCCACGTCATGGACGCACAGGTGAGTCCTACCTGGGACAAGGGAGAACAACGAAGAGTACTGCCCCAAGACCTGGCGACAGTCCTCCTGCTGTTCAGGAGTTAGAGATGGGGAGAGAATCACTCCCTCCACCGACCCATCCTTTTCTTGAGACGCAAACAGATCAGGGAGAGGCTCGCTTTCCACGTCCTCTCCTCCGTCAGTCACCATCATCAAGATGACTTCGGGCCTCTCGTGGTGGGGTTTGAGGCGGTTGGCATGCAGCACCCGCAGGGGCTGACGAGGGGTCTTCAGGTCCACCAAGTAGGTAGCCTTACCCTTCTTCTCCAACACCTCAAAGGGTCCTGACCAGCGATCCTGGAGGGCACTAAGCTCTCCTGGTTCGATCACCCACACCTTCTGGCCAGGCTCCAACTCCACCGGGTGAGCGTTGTGGTCATACCACGCCTTCATCACTGCTTGGCTGGCTTCCAAGTTGTCAGAAGCTTGCTTCCACAACTTAGCCATTTGGCTCCGGAAGGCCAGCATGTAGCTCACCACATCCTGGGGGAGCTTTCTGGGAGTTCTTTCCCATCCGTCTCTCACCAGGTTAAGAGGTCCACGTACAGGGTGCCCATACAGAAGCTCGAAGGGGCTGAAGCCCACTCCCTTCTGTGGCACTTCCCTGTAGGAAAAAAGTAAACAGGGTAGGAGGACGTCCCATTTCCTCCGCAGGCTTTCAGGCAGACTTCTGATCATGCCTTTTAAGGTTTTGTTAAACCTTTCCACTAGACCATTGGTCTGGGGGTGGTAAGGAGTCGTGAACCGGTAGGTCACTCCACACTCCTTCCACATTGCCCGCATATACGCTGACATGAAGTTGGTCCCCCTGTCGGACACAACTTCCTTGGGAAAACCCACTCGGGTAAAGATTCCCATCAGGGCCCTTGCCACAACAGGTGCTGTTATGGTCCTCAGAGGTATTGCCTCTGGGTACCGTGTGGCATGATCCACCAGAACCAGGATAAACCTGTGACCAGCTGTAGTTGGTGGATCTAATGGACCCACAATGTCGATGCCCACCCTTTCAAAGGGGGTGCTAACGACAGGGAGTGGTTCCAGGGGAGCTTTCAGCTTCACCCCTGTTTTCCCACTGGCTTGGCAAGACACACATGTCCGGCAGTAGGTATCGGACGACACTTTCATCTGAGGCCAATAAAAGTGTGGGACAAGACGGGCGAAGGTCTTGTCTTGCCCCAGGTGTCCTGCCAATGGTATCTCGTGAGCCAACTCTAAAAGGAAGGCTCGATAACGTTGAGGAACTACCAAGGCTCGTGACGATCCATGTAGGGGTGCCTTGGGTTCACTGTAGAGGAGGCCATCCTCCCAGTAAACACTGTAGTTCCCTTCAACGTTCCCTGCTGCCTGGGCTTCGGCCTGTCGCCTCAGCCCCTCAAGGGTAGGGCACTCCCTCTGGCCCTGGCAGAATTCCTCCCTGGACGGGCCTCCCTCCACGTGCCACTCGGCCGGGATGGGTAAGTCCTCCAGGTTGGTAACGTCCCCCTCCGCAGACTCCTGGCCCACCACCTCCGGTGGCCTATCCGTCCTACGGGGTGGAGACGCCGAGGCAGGCTCCTCCTGTCCTCGGTTCTTCCCTTGACTGGCAGCTGGCTGGGCCTTTGTTCCAGGCTCCAGCCGGAATGAACTCCCTCTTCGGGTAGTCTCGGACCTTGTGCTAACACAGGCCCAGTCAGGTGTACCCAGCATCTCGGTGTGAGTCCGGTATTCCACCTCCTTCCAAGCGTTGTGCTCCATGTCATTGCCCAGCAGACAATCGACTGGCACGGCAGGGCTTACGGCAACTCGAAGTGAACCTGCAACCCCCCCCCATTCAAAGGGAACCTCGGCCACGGGATAGTGGCCTGTTCTGCCGTCAGCCATCGCGGCTGGGTGGAGTACATCGGGAATTACCTGCTCTGGAGACACCAGTTGGCTACGCACCATAGTCATACTGGCTCCTGTGTCTCTCAGAGCCTCCCCTCTTTGGCCGTTGATGGTGATCCACTGCCCATACTTTGCGGTATTTGCGGGCACCTGGATCTTGGGAACCATCTCCCGTTCTCCCAGGGACACTAAAGTGACACCCGCCCACTCCCTTCCCTTAGTTAAGGGCATCTCCTCCCCGAGCACTACACTAGCTACTCCGGGGGGCTTTCCTCCAGTGGGAGGGGGTGATCGTTTCTGACACTTCGGATCTCCTTTATAGTGTCCAACGCCACCGCACTCGTAGCAATGGACAACCCTTGGCTGCTGGCTCTGGCCAGGATTAGGGTTTCTGGGGGGGTTAGCCTTAGAGGTGAATCCTGTTCCCTTCCCTTGGAAGTTATTTTGGGGGCCTTTGGAGAACTCCTTTTTCTTTTCCCCTCCCTCTTTCTTCTGGGGGGCGCCCTGTCCGGCCTTTTGAGTATCCCCTCCAGTCCCCCTTGTGGACACCCGGGTACTAGCCCAAATGTCCGCCTCCTCAGCAAGCTTCCGGGGGCTGGTCAGCTTGCTATCCACCAGGTGTTGCCGCAGTTCAGGGAAACATTTCTCGAGTAGGTGTTCCTTCAGTACTAGGTCAAACAGCTCCTCGTAGTTCCTTACTTCACTGCCCTGAATCCAACCTTCCAGTGCCTTCTTTGCATAGTCCAGGAAGTCCACCCAATTCTGTGTGCCCAGTTTGTGACTACCCCTGAACTTCTGTCTGTACTTTTCAGGTGTTAGTCCAAACTTTCTGATGAGCGCCAGTTTCATGGTGGGGTAGTGGGTCTGCTCATCCTCTTCGAGGGCCAATAAAGCATCCCTACCAGCTGGAGGCATGTACTTATACAATCCCCCTCCCCAGTACTTCACTGGAACCCCATGGGCCCTCAACGAGACCTCATAGGCTGCTAGCCACTTGGCGATGTCATCACCCACCCCATAGCTAGCTACTATGTCCCTTGGCAGGTAAGGTTTGGGTTCCCTGGTGGACTCTTGGATTTGGCTGCCACCATTAGGAACAGTTGGTGCCCCAATTCTTAGGATCTGAAGCTGTATCTCTTTCAGTCTTATCTCATGAGCCATCCTCTCTTTCTCCGTCTCATGAGCCAACCTCTGTTCCTCCTTCTCCTTCTCCAGCTTTGCTAAATCCCATGTGAGCTGTCTTTTCTCTCTCCGATCTGCTAACTCCACGCTGGATAAGCCCCCGCTAGAGACAGTGCTGCCCTTCCTAGAAAGTGTCCTGGGCCCTGCTGACAGGTTCCCCACCTCAGGTTGGTACATCTCAGCCCCCTCGGGGTCAGGCTCTCCATCCCTGTCTTCCTCCTCAGCCTTGCTTTCTCGGCGTGCCTCCCCCCAAGCCCTTAAGCTGGTTTGGAGTGCACCCTTCTTTGCTCCTGGGGGACAGTACACCCCCTCCCGCTGGCAAAACTCCCTGAGTTGGGCCACAGTGTACGTTTCTAGATTCTCTAGTACAAACTCCATCTTGCCCACTCAGGTTAGAGGACAGGTTTTGTGCAGTAGCAATGTAGGGGGGTACCTTTAGTAATACCTCCTCCCACCACCAGAGTAAATTTGGAAAAAAAACAAAAACCCACAATTAGGAAGGCCGCTGTGAGAAAACTCCCGGTGTAGGCCTATGGACTACCCACAGTTATTGTTGAGTATATGTAGGCACAGCTCTATCCCACCACTGAACACCAATTTATGTTGGAAACGCCCTCCCACACTAGAAAGGGTGGTGGTGGTCTTCCGGAACACACCGTGGTAGCTTGGCTCGAGTGGTCAGGAAACAGGCGCCGTGCTAAGCATACAATATACCCATACAATAACCATGCGTGCATCCGTTCCAAAAACGACTCTACACCGTAAAAATTATGAAAATATTCTTTCTTTATCTTTTTCTCTTAGTTGCTGATTGGAAAAATAAATAGGTCAATCACAATATACAAGTTTCAATTAGTGCAGGTCAAATAAATATTGGCTGTTTGATGAAATAAATAGGGGTGATCATAAATAACAGGGCATAAATACAAGTGCAATATATACAGACAATTAAATACTTTGAGGCAATAAATACTGTACCAATAAATATTGTACACCATCAAGTCCTGTGGACCTATAAATATAGTGCAGCAATAAATAGGTAAAAATTCAATAAATACAGTACCCCCAATAAATAATTAAAAGTATACAGCAACCCTCATATAATCAGATGACACTTCAATTCTTATGGGCTGATTTGGCCCAGGCACAGCTTGTAGGGTTGTGGAAGGCTTGAGGGGGGGGCTACTCCCTGGCTGGGACAAGGCTGAGGCCTAAACTGAGGTAGATCAAAGGGGGGAATACCAATGCCCTGGCTTTCCTTCTCCACACAACCTCTCTAGGTTAGTCCCAGTTCACCCCAGGCACAGTCAGGTGGGTTACAGCACCTCCCTAGCCCCTTAGAGCAGTCTCTCAGGTCTCCACAGGGCCTTAGGCGCCCTCTACTCCACTTACTGCCCTTTTTCTGATGTTCCGACGCCGCTGGAGTCGTGTCGACGCCGTGAGGCGGTTCCGGTTCGGTCTCGGCGGCCTCGGCACAATGTCAGTTCTTTGACGACGCCGGTAGGCGGTTCCGGTCCGATGTCGGTGGCCTCGGTTCGATCTCGACCTCCGATTCGACGGCGTCGGGCAGTCTCTTCACGATGTCGACTTCGGGCGGCTCCGGTCCGATGGCGCTCTCGGCTCCGATGACGTCGGCCGGCCTGGCCTCGATGTCGACTTCCGGCGACTCCGGGGTGCGATCTTCACCCCCGACCTCCGGTGCTCCTCCACACAGGTTCCGGGCGACTCCGGAGTGCGATTCTCACTCCCGACCTCCGGTGCTCCTCTACCTCGGTCTCCGACGACTCCGGAGGGCGGACTTCACTCCTCCGATGACGCCGCTCGCTCGACCTCGGTTCACTTCCTCCTCGACCTCTGGTATTCCTCACGACCTCCGTCGGCGCCCTCTCACGACCTCAGGCGGCTCCGGGTACGACGTCTGCTACTTCAGTCAGCGCCGCTTCTCCACCTCGGGCTCCAGGTCTTCAGGCTACTCGACGCCGGACTCCAGGGAAACCAGTTCTCAGGTCAGAATCTTGCTGTTTTCTTGGTTCTAAGGCCTGTTCCTGCTGTCCAGGTCCTTAGGATAAGTTTCTTCTGTCTTCTTCCCACACAGGGCTATAGGCTGGGATCCATCAGTAGGGACAAGTATCAAGGGTGGGTTTATGGACCCCACTCCAGGCACAAGTTTCCACCCCTGCTGCTTCACTCCTTCCTCCTTCACTGTTGTGCTCCTCTCTCTTCACCAGTCAGGTGCCAACTGCCAGCTCCAACTGCCAACACTCTGTCTTAACCTCCCAACATTCTAAACGGTCTCCAACTGTCACAGAGTTCTGGAATCTCCTGGAATGTTCTGGAAGGTGCTGGTAGGTTCCAGTGGATGCTGGTGATGTCACAGGTGGCCACCATTTTGTGCTTCAGGCCCTCAGACAGAAGTTTCAGGGGTAGCTAAAATGGCTCCCTGAATCTGCAGCAACACGAAAAAGTCTGGTGGTTCCCAAAAAGGAAAAATTCAAACAGGGTTTGAGGCAAAAGTGGGACAAAATAAATAATGATGAGGAGGGACCACCCAAAGGGCTGACAGGTCTAACATAGCCTAAAATGTGAAAGGGACTATTATCGGTCACCCATGTCTCCTGCAAACTAATTATCTGGAACTGCCCCATATATTCTCTCCATTCCAGATTGTTACATTTGCTTGCCAAACCAGCCGTGTTCCATGAAATAAATCTCAGGCCTCTCTTTACTATTAATTCACGGCCCCTGTCTATAAGGCCTCTACTACTTGTTACTACATTAAGGCCTCCTTCTAAGGGTAGTGTGTGCCTCCTTACCGCCCCCATATCCTTTGTAGAGTCTCCCGCTGAACCCCTTCCACCTAAGTTGTTTTGAAATCTTGGATCATTACTTATTACCGGGTGGACTATAGTCTCTGCCACCCACGGCGCCCGCATGTCTCTTGGTATTCCTGTCTTTTCTATAGGTCGACTCTCTATAGGGGATGTTTCCTGTAGTGGTTTTCTCTGTACTCCACTTGCTGCCCCCCAGTTGTGTGGTTTTCCCTCATTTCTAAACTGTCCCTCTGTTGGGGGGGGGGGGGGGTGTTAGTCAGTCATTATCCCATAGGGCCACCAGAGGACTAAACCTGTTTCTCCAACTAGGGTGTCCTCCATCCCTGAACCCCATCCACCCTCCCGATTGGTTCAAACCCTCCTATGATGTACCGGGTGACCCTCCCTTCGGTCATCCGTGTGATTCAAAACCCCCTGTTCTCTGGGCTGACTCGGGTAAAAATAGCTTAAGGGCAAAGGTCTTATATTGCTTGCACAGTTAGTTGTTTCTTCATTAAGGATATGTGTCACAACGTTCCTGTCCCCAACATTAGCTACAATGCAATTACCGGCAATATCTTTTCTCCTATTGGCGAGCCAATTTACCCCTCTCACCAGTAAGATTTCACCATCTATGTCCCTTGGCAGTGGTTTATTTTGATTCAGCCAGTGTATGGTCTTATTTTTCAATTCCTGGTGTGATTCTTTCTGCTCGGCCCTTAGTTCTGGAGCCCCTGTGAAAATTACTACAAAGGGGCACGACTCAGGGGGTAAGTTCATAGTAGGTAATGTCATAGCGGGTGGGGTCTTGGGTGTACTCTCGGGCTGGTTCACTACTTTAATATTTGATGTTGTATTCTGTGGGCCTATTTGAATGGACCTTAAGAGAGGGGTACTTTGTTCTTCCAATCTATTGTGTGGGTACCTCTCATTTAATAATGTGACCTTGTCCTGCTGCCCCGAATGTGCCCCTGATGTAATTATTGCTTGTCCCTCATTGTGCCTGCATGGGAACCCATTCTTTTCTGGGGCTGAGTTAGGATCAATTATATTTATGGTATTAGACAAATCTGGTGATGAGCCCCTTGCCCTATCCCTAATCTTTATTTCATTCATTATTTTGTCCAATCTGCTAACAAGTGGTTTTTATTGGCTTGTAATGAACATTTCCAGGTGTGTTTGCAGTTCTGCTATTATTTGACCCAGCCAAATTGGTGGAACTGTATATTGTGGTAGCTGTTCATTACTCCCCTCCGCCACTTGCCTACCCTTTCTATCAGGCAGAGTATCTATTCTAGGTTTCTTAGCTTTGGGTCACGTTATGCGCGGTGTCCGTTTTCTACCTATCGGGGCTGGCTTCACTAATATATGTCCACCCTCACCCCCCCCTGGTCCTGTTGTGCACACGGGATTTCTAACTCACTAGTTTCTTGTGAGCAGGGAGATGAGGTATCTACTATTTCTACCAGTGGTTCCTGGGTTAATTTAGAGGGTTCCATAAGTGGGGTCAAGGATAGTCGTCTCTCCGTGCGTTCGATTTCGATTGATACTGCCCCAATCGCTTTCTGTAGCATGCGATCGATGGCAGTAGGCTGGGCAATTGGAGGAGGAAGTATGCCTATCTCCTGTATGTGCCTATGTGGCACAGGGGGGGTTTTTAGTTTGGTTTTAGTTGAGCGAGTTGCCACTTTGCCCACCATTCTACCTGCAGGTGAACCTAGCCCCCCAGAACAAAAACAAAATGCAATATATGTGTTTTACAGCCACACCTGTGTCCCCTCTCCCTCTTTGGTCTGACCACTCTACGGGCTTTTCTTCTTTATACCCCTCCCCACCCCAACTTGCGTTTGTGTAGTCCCGGAGTCACTGTCAGTACATCTTCTCCTTAAGCGGCAGTAAGTCCCCGGTCCTGGATCCTGTGTTCCAGCCACAAAGGGGGTGGCCCAGCCCAGCTTCGGCCAGCCCCGGACAGCCACAGACGGCCTGCCCTCTGCCCGGGCTCAGCCCGGCGCGTCCCGCGCGCGTCCTCGCGGGAGGAAGGGCAACGTCTGCCTTTAAGCGCCTCCTGGCGCGGTGTAGCACGTCGGTGAAGGGGCAGAGCCAAGCCCAGCCCCCGGGTCAGTCGGGTGAAAGAAGGCAGCGGCAGCCACATGCCGCACACAGGATTCAGTAGCGCCCCGCTAGACCCTACGCTGAGACTGCCTTTAAGCGCCTCCTGGCGCGGTGTAGCACGTCGGTGAAGGGGCGGAGCCAAGCCCGGCCCCGGGTTAGTCGGGTGAAAGAAGGCAGCGGCAGCCACACGCCGCAAACAGGATTCAGTAGCGCCCCACTAGACCCTACGCTGAGACTGCCTTTAAGCGCCTCCTGGCGCGGTGTAGCACGTCGGTGAAGGGGCAGAGTCAAGCCCGGACCCCAGGTCAGTCGGGTGAAAGAAGGCAGCGGCAGCCACACGCCGCAAACAGGATTCAGTACCGCCCCGCTAGACCTTACGCTGAGACTGCCTTTAAGCGCCTCCTGGCGCGGTGTAGCACGTCGGTGAAGGGGCGGAGCCAAGCCCGGCCCCCGGGTCAGTCGGGTGAAAGAAGGCAGCGGCAGCCACACGCCGCAAACAGGATTCAGTAGCGCCCCGCTAGACCCTACGCTGAGACTGCCTTTAAGCGCCTCCTGGCGCGGTGTAGCACGTCGGTGAAGGGGCGGAGCCAAGCCCGGCCCCCGGGTCAGTCGGGTGAAAGAATGCAGCGGCAGCCACACGCCACAAACAGGATTCAGTAGCGCCCCGCTAGACCCTACGCTGAGACTGCCTTTAAGCGCCTCCTAGCGCGGTGTAGCACGCCGGTGAAGGGGCGGAGCCAAGCCCGGCCCCTGGGTCAGTCGGGTGAAAGAAGGCAGCGGCAGCCACACGCCGCAAACAGGATTCAGTAGCGCCCCGCTAAACCCTACGCTGAGACTGCCTTTAAGCGCCTCCTGGCGCGGTGTAGCACGTCGGTGAAGGGGCGGAGCCAAGCCCGGCCCCCGGGTCAGTCGGGTGAAAGAAGTCAGCGGCAGCCACACGCCGCAAACAGGATTCAGTAGCGCCACTCTCCCATTAGGGATGGAGGGGGTACCCCTAGGGCCTCCAACTCCATGTATAGAGTGGTCTGTTTCTTCCAGGTCAAGTTCATTATCCTCTTCCTGGTCCTCATCAGAGTCCACCACCTGGGTGTCCTCTTCTGTTCGATGCCCACTCAACCTGTCTACCCAATCAGACACTAGAGTCTGCTTGAAGTCTGCAATGAGCAGAATTTCTCTGAGAAGTTGTGTGTTGGCACCTTTGGTTGTCTTCAAATGTCTAGCAGTGCACATCTCCCTAAGCTCCGCAAAAGTGAGATTGTCATACCTGTCGACTGGGACCTTTGAAGGTCCTTCCAGGGCCTTATGGGCTCCTGATCCTGAAGACATTTCTAGTGTAGTGGATTGTTGCATCTACCTACACTAGGTGTGGCCTACTGAACCCTTTCTTGAGTTGTAGTCAAGGTGTGCTAAGCCCTCTACACACAACTCCTAAGTTCAGTAGAACTTTTTGTATTCTAAGCTGAATTTATATGTACCTTTAGTACCAAAGTGGCTTTCACTTTAGAAATTCAATTTGTTATCTGGTAAAACAATGGCAAGCTTGAATCCAACCGCTGCACACCAATGTGAGAAGTTGGCCTCGCATATGCTGTCCACTAGTTATAGGGGACACCTTGCACCAGTCCAATTCGACTCTTAAGGTGATAGGTTAAAAGACAACCTTTAAAGAAAGCTATCCTAGTGGTAGCTGTGGAGAGCAGCCTTCAGGCTAAGTCTTGAAGAAGTGTTAAGCTTATTGTTTTACCATGGATAACCTCTTGAATGAACAAATGAAAGAGTAGTCCACACAGGTATATATTCAAAATATATGTATTTATTCTAAGAACAAATCCCACTAGTCTCTTGTGAGGCTGGAGGTAAAGATACAATTCAATAAAGCATTTAAACAACAATAAATAGCACTGGAATCACAGGGCTCCAGGAGGGGACCAGACCATATATTAAAAAAGTGGTATAAGAACCACGACAGTTCTGCAGACAGTGCCTAGGGCACTTGGGGTCGCTGGCCCCTTACGAAACCACCCAAGGTAGTGAGGAAGGGGACCCACGGGAGACGGGTGCAGTGTTTAAACTACAGTCGGGATCTCTATTAAACCCTATGGGAAATGTCGCAGTTGGAAATTACAAGGATCTGGACACTTCTAGCAGGAGTTCAAGTTCAGGAGCTTAGAGTTAAGCTTTTGGAGGGCCCACACCCACGACAGTACCGAGGTGCCATTTTTACCTGCCTCAGGGAAGCCGGGTGCATAGGTCGTTTTCGATGTCGGGTTGCGATCTCGTTTTCAATGGAAAAAGGTGAAGAACTGCTGCTGGCGTGAAGCGTCGTCGATGTCGTGCAGATTGAAGATGTAGATCTTGAAGGGAAGGACCTGAAAGCAGAGGGGACAGAGTCTGGGTCACTAGCCAGTGACCAGGGAGCTCAGGAGAAAGAGCCCTTCAATGTCGGGTGCTTCCAGGTTAAAGACGGGTAGCTTGGATCAGCAGCCACGGGGTCCAGGAGGCTTCAAGGTAGGCCAGCTTCTGGAGGGCGATTGTACCACAAAGGATGAAGGCCGCTGCGGTGTTAGTGTCCAGATTGGATCCACTAAGCCTTGGCAACCGCAACCCATGCAAGGATCACAAAACAGCTACGGTGCAGACCCACGAGGTCTGAACGAGGTCTCCAGCAAGGAGACGGTAGAGCAGGCCTGGAGCAACCAGGAGAGGCCTTTAAAGTAAAGATTGACCTCCGCTAGGGCCCACCAGTCGAGAGACAAGGGACCGCGGGAGGCAGCAATTTGGAGTGCGTAAAGATAAGCCCACGGGTCGCTGAAGCGGGCTGGAGCGTCGTCCTTTGGCACATGTAATACTGAGAGGTTGGCTCAATGATGGGCCAAAGCACAAGTTCCCCACTGGTTGGCGTCGTGTGCTGT
This sequence comes from Triturus cristatus, assembly GCF_964204655.1. Lineage (NCBI taxonomy): Eukaryota > Metazoa > Chordata > Amphibia > Caudata > Salamandridae > Triturus > Triturus cristatus. The sequence goes on from NC_140586.1 coordinate 16,249,726, forward strand.
GCAAGAGGTGGCCGGTGTCCTGGGGTATTGGGGATCTCGGCACCCACAGGGTCCACGGTGCTGAGCTTGGCTGTGCACACTCACTGGCCTCTGGGATGCTTGGAAACCCACCTCAGGGTAGGTAGAATTCTTCGATGTCCGTAGGAGCAGCGGAGTTCCAACCGGGTCACATGCAGTGTTTCAGGTGCCTGCCAAGCAGGGGGGTAACTCCTTTACCCCAAGGGAGATTTCTTCATTCAGCTGTGCGGCAGCTCGTCGAAGGTTCAAGTCTTTGAAGTCCAAGATTAATCTGAGGCTCTGGGGACCCTGCACTCACCTTTATCCAGAGATTAGGGGAGTGTCTGAACCAGATGAGAGTTCAGGCGGGAAAGGGTGGCTACACCTTCTCCCCTTTGTGTGTTTTCCCGCCTGGGCAGGGGACAGGATGCCCCTGAACCGGTTTGAGGCGGTGTATGCAGAAGTAGGCACTGGAGAAGCCTACGTGCAAGTTTGAAAGACATCCTATGGTGCACCCACCCAGTTCCAATCCACATAGTCTGTCTGGAGAGGTGGGAACACCTCCCTGCAACAAGATCCCTATTGTCCAGCTGCCGTGGCTGGAGTTCTGCCCAGCAACAGGCAGCCAGATTTGTGTGGGTGGAGGGTAGCATCCATTTTGTACTACGTGTGCACTTTTAAATTGGTGTCTAAAATCTGCCGCTTTTACCATATCACCCCTCTAGCAGGGGGGAATCATGCCCTCATTCTCATGGCTGGATTGGGGGTATTACTCCACGATGTTTGACACCAAACATGACATGGTTCTGTGCAGCCACTCTCAAGTTATCACGCTATTGCGATTACTTATAATGCGGTTAAGAGTATATGGTATGGCTGCACTACAAACAACCCAGCAATAGTTTTAACGAAGGTTGCAGAGGGGCCCTACTCAGGTAGGGGTTCCCCCTCACACATATCTCAGCACCCTGCCTTGTAGGATTAGCAAGGCCTGCCTTAGGGGTGACCTATGAGGATATCTGTGTTGTATTTAGGTGGGATACAGGATACCTATATCCCTGTAAGAGGTGCAAGCACCACCTTACTTAGACTACAGTAGTGGTCTGGTGGTGTCAGTTTGTATGGCTGTCCCAGGGGTGGCACAATAAGTGCTGCAGCCCCTGGTAGGCCTCTGAGGGACCCATGCCCTGGGTACCTAGGGTACCATCTACAAGGGGCTGATAGGGTGTCCTCAGTATCCATTGGTATGTACCTAGGGTACTCACATCAGTTTAGAGAGGAAGCAGATTGGCTGGGGACCTGGATAGCAGGGCCACAGCCTGGCTAGAGTCAGAAAATAGTCAAAACATCAGCAAACAGTTGGGGGCAACTATGCAGTCGATGCCACTCTCTTACACAGCCAGTCCCATCTCTCTCACCTTTTCTCTGCTGTTAACCCACCACGTCTGTTGATTTCAATTATTGTTTCAGTTTGTGAAACTTTCTCCTCCAATGCTATTTGTGAGTCACTCACTCCTGCTCTGCCTTGACCTCTGCTCCTCCATGTTCATACTGACGTTGCAGTCAGCCAAATAAAAATTGACGCTCTGATTCCAGAAATAATGGGCTGCAGCATCACTCCTCTGTCTGGGCCAAATCTACTTTAGTCCCATGTCGTTCCACCGTGCTCCCCTCTGAAAAGGAATGAAAGAGCCATGCCCACCAAGCATAGGCTGCACTACTGATATGTACGCTGCCTAGGCCCCTGCTGAGGTACTAGACATGTTACCAATCTCTTTAGTGACTTAAAATAAGAAAGCAACACATGATAGGAGTAAAACGTCCGGCTGCTAATAGCCATCTTAGTGGCAGTAACACAGTCACGGAGGAAGGCGTTGTTCCTAAATTAGCAAGTTGACTTAATATTGCTCATAACTGATGACACCTACTGACCCTTAAGGGAATTGCCCCTCCACCGCAGAAACAGCCCTTAGGGTGTTGCGCAGACCAAGGGTGTATGGACATGGCAGTTTCGTGATCCCTGACAGATAATCCATGTTGTGTTACCAGATGGCTACTGCCACAAGGTCTTCTGTTAAAGGCCACAGTGAATCATCGAGCTAAGTGGCCCACACACCAACCGCAGTACCATAGAACTCCCTAAAGGCTTATCTACTACAACCACCTATCCTAGGTGATCACTGTTGTGATTTACATATTTTTATTCAGTCACCAAAGTTCCCATCTTATGTGCACAGACACGATCTGAAACCATTTTTCACATTTGCCATGGGAAAAATCCAGGGTCGAACTGGAACAAAAAATCTGATCTGTCAGACGGATACATACCTTTACATCGCATGCGTTTACAACGCAGTTGTTACAACGACCGCGTTGTCACATCGTAGTACCCTTACAACGCAAGTCATTATAACGATTTGCTGGAGGGGGCGCGCTGGATTTAGGAATAGTATAATTAACTATTCCAACTTGAGCGTGTACAACAGTAGGGAAGGTATTGAAATAGTAAATTATACTATTCCTTAGTTTGGAGCACCCCCTACACCAAGTCGTTGTAACGACTTGCGTTGTAATGGTACCGCAATGTAACAACACGGTCATTGTAACAACTGCGTTGTAATCGCATGCATTGTCATGCATGCGATGTGATAGCTGTTTCCCCTGTGAGACCAGCCCACCAGGCACTGCCCTATAGGTCAGTCCGACACTATGAAAAACCCTTTAAGGGGAAAAGGAATGTAGAGTAATTCCCATTGCACCCCCTACCAGAGAAATGCATTAAAAGGGCTTAATTTTGGGGAACCTGTAATACTGTTACAAGTTTCCTCATATATCTTCAGGGACAGTCAAATGTCTGGAGTCCCATCTTCAGGATCTCTTTTCGAGATGCATCCATGGCTGTCATTTCTGAAGCAGCGCTGACTCTAAACGAATGCGCCCTGCCCTATCTGTGCTGGATGCTACATGCCTGTAGAGCTTTCTGTAAAAATCAGATTTTAAATCAAAAGAAGTAGTTCCAGCATTGAATAGCAGAAGAAGTTTATTGGAATAAATAATGGTCCCATCCATCCAGTAGGCTGCGTCAGGTGCAACTGACAGACTTAACTCCCAGCCTCCTCTCACCAGGTTCTATCACCATGGAGCTGGTCAAACATATACATACCAAGTAAAGCTTACAATGATGTGAGAGGTTACAATAAACTACAATACAATACTGCACACCTTCCCTCTTTAAACACAGAAATGAGTGAACAGTCTGATGAATAAGCACAAAAAAACAATGCACATAATGCAATAATTATGCCATAACATAGTCTTTGAACTTAGAGGGCTGTCTAGTAAACTTTCTTTCTCTTTGACTTACCATATTCTTTACATTCCTTTCTAGGATTCAACCTCTTAGAACGTGATGAAGATAAATACAAAGACTTACTTCCACCCTTACTTCCACCCTCATTACCTATAAGCTTACTGTTTTTGATGACAACCACTCTATTAAGATTCCAAATACGTGAATCTTCAGTTTTTATGGCATTCGTTAATATTTTGAATACTTTATGAGGTTTTTGAAACAAGCTGGATGCTTTCGTACCAAAAGGAGCTCTGATCATGACATAATCACCCACTTTCACTGGAGTGACCTTGACCGCTTTCCTGTAATCAAAAGACACCTTACGTGCATCAATCTTTTCACGCTCCTTAAGCTCCCACTTACCATCAGAGCTAGTAAGACCCTTTTTAGATTCAGCTTCATTTACCCAAAAAGGTGCAAAAAGCGTATTGGCACACCTACCCTTGAATAACTCAAAAGGGGTGCGCCCAGTTGTAGCATGAGGTGAAACCCTGTACACTTCCACTTTTTTAATAATTTCTCTTTCCAGTCTATACAATTTTGCTTTGCCATGCCAATAGTTTCCTTTAAAACACGGTTGAAGCGTTCCACCATACCATTTGTCTCGGGATGATATAAAGAACAACGTTTGTGCCTGATGGAACACTTCTGTAAAAATTCCTCCATCTCTATAGACACCAATTGAGTCCCATTGTCTGTCAGGATAACTCCAGGTAAGCCTTCCCGACCAAACACCTCCCTGAGAAACAAAATAACTTGTTTTGTGTCAATGCTTCTGGTAACTTTAATTTCTGGCCATCTGGAATACATATTTATTAATACAAATACATAACTTTCTCAACCGTCACCTTGTATTGGGCCCAAAATATCAAAAGCTAACTCTTGCCACCGACCCTTAGGTCGCTCCCTGATGACCATGGGTTGCACTCTCGGTTTATTACATTTTTTACTCAAACAACATGGTACACATTCTCTCACAAGACGTTCAACTTGTAAGTCCATACCAGGCCACCAATAGTTAAGTCTGAGCCTTTCCTTCGTCTTAGACATCCCTTGATGGCCTTGATGGGCTTAGTCTAAAAGCTCCTGACACAGAATAACAGGAGGAATCAATCTAGTTCCTCGAAAAATAAGACCTTCACATTCAGACAGTTTATCCTTCACATGCCAATACTTTGCACAATCTCCCTTGACTTTGTTATCCCATCCATCCTTGAGTAATGAAGCCAGCTCAAGACATTCTTTGTCTGAAGCACACTCCTCATGCCATCTGCTTTCCTTCATACCATCATTCTCAATGCAACAAACCCATTCATTAAGTTTGTCTTCTTCAGGATCAGTATCACATTCATTATGTGACACCAACCTTGAAAGAGTATCAGCTATGCTATTCTTGGTTCCCGGTATATATTCAACATCAAAATCATAACCCTGAAGTGCCACTACCAAATTAGAAATTCTTCCTGAAATTGCAACAATCCCTTTTTTATTAAAAACTTGACATAAAGGTTTGTGATCAGTCTGCACAACAAATGTTAAACCCCACAAAGGTTCTTGAGTTTCTTCACGGGCCAGTGAACAGCAAGGGCCTCTCTTTCAATGACTGAATACCGCAGTTCAGCCCCTCTAAGACTTCTTGATAGAAAAAGAATCACTCTTTCGGTTTCCCCATCTCTTTGCTGAAGAACTGCCTCCAGACCTTTCATACTAGCATCAGTGATAAGAACCGACCGTTTTGAAGGGTCAAAACTCTTCTACTTGGGAGTTCTCATAAGCATTTCCTTAACTCATTTAAACTCTGCTTCACAATCAACAGACCAGATAAAATCAACACCTTTGCACGGATATTTCCGCATGGTTACACACTTCTCCGCAAAGTTCTTCATGAATTTGCTATAATACTCGGCCATCCCAAGAAATGTCATGAGTTCTTCTTTGTTGGTGGGAGATGCTAAATTTTGTATAGTACCAACTAGTTCGTTTTTTGGTTCTACACTTTGCCCTGAAATGGTGTGACCTAGGTAATCAATTGAGGGTCTTTTGAACTTGCATTTGTCTGATCTCACAGTTAGATTGTTATCCTGAAATCTTTCTAAAACTTCTCTAAGTCTGGCATCGTGTTCTTGCTCATTCTTCCCATAATTGAGTACATCGTCTTGGTATATTTTTACTACTAAAAGTCCTTTCAAACCCCTTTCCAAAGCTCTTTGAAACACCAAAGCTGATGACACTAAACCAAAGGGTAACTTTATGAACCTGTAAGTGACAAAGGGTGTAATGAAAGCAGTTAAGTCTTTCGACTCTTCATCCAACTTTATTTGATGGTATGCTGACTTTAAGTCAACAGTAGAAAAGACCTTAGCCCCTTGTAAAAGCATAAGCATGTCTGAGATTTTGGGAAGAGGGTATTTATCCACAATGACCTGTTTATTAAGCTCTCTTAAATCAATGCATTAACAAAGACTTCCGTTGGCCTTTCTGGCAGCTACGACTGGCGCCAACCATTGGGTCCCTTCCACCTCCTCAATTATGCCCTCATCCTTAAGTTTCTCTAGTTCACATTTCATCTCATCTCTCACAGAGATGGGTACACCATGTACTTTTCCAGCTACAGGTATGGCTCCAGGCACCAATCTTATTTTATGGACGTAACCACGAAAACAACCTAACTCATCCTTGAAAACACTAGGAAAATCTTCCTTAAGGGATGAAGTGAAACTATTTTCACAATGTTGTTCACTTGAAAACTTTCTTTTAAAATAATAGGCAGGTCATTATTAGGATCCAACATCACACCCAGGTCTCTCTGGTGGAATCAGCTTAGAATTCTTTCCCCTTTGTGTGAGACGTAAACTTTGCCTGACACAAATCTTCCTTTGTATTCTATCAACCCACAAAAGTAAGCCAACAGTTTTATGGGTTCACCACCATAGGCACTAGGTCTAATGTCAGCCTTCAATAATTTTATAGTATTCAAAAGATTATTTATATAGAACTGTCTAGAAACAATGGTAATTTTGGCTCCCGAATCAAAGAGTACTTTTGTAGTTTTACCTTCAATGCATATCTCATCTAATGGTCCCTTCTTTCGGTTGTCTGAAACTTGTGATACAATTTGCCCACAGTCAAACTCTGAGTACCCATCACTGTCACTATTACAATCATTTGCTATGACAAAAACGTTTCCTTTGTTTTTCTTAGCCATACACGCAGTGGTATAGTGCCCAATTTATTTACAATTCGAACAAGTAGCCTTAAGTGCCGAACACTTCTTATTGTTGGCCAAATGTCCTTCATTCCCACACCTGTAACACTTGGGTTGAAAAGTACGGACAGTTTTCATTTGGGGTTTCACATATATACTTTTCTTGCTACTTTTGTCTTTCAAGTTCCCTTTTACTAGATGAACACTGTTATACTTCGCATCACGTTTTGTAATCATATCTACACATTTTAAAGAATGCTCAATCTGTTTGGCAATGGTAATGACCTCATCCAATGAGGGTTCATCTTTCGGCCATAAATCACTTCTGACTTTCTCAATGTTGCATCCCAGCATAAATTGGTCTCCTATCATCTCATTTAGTATAGCTCCGAACTTACATGAAGAGGCCAATTTTCTCAGAGCGGTGACATAGTTCTGTTGTAATCTGCTCCTTTAAATGTTGTTCCATTCAAAGAATACTAACCATGTCAGCATCGGAACGCATTGACTTCATTAGATGGAAGTCAGTTGTAGCGTCCGGCTGCTGACATGGACTCTCTGGTGCGTGCACAAATAAACATATCTTGAAGTTCCCTTGGATGTCACTTCGTTTCATTACTGGCGACGATTTACATGAAGTACAACGTGCACCCACCCAAGAATCACGCGTGAGCTGTGGATTCAGCAAGACATTTCATGGACTCTCAACCACAAGGTTTGGATTTGGCATTATTGTGTTAATTTAGAATTTTTGGCACAGAGAGACAGTGTGACACACAGCGCTTTTCAGGACTTTGGCGTATTATATATATTTTTTTGTTGTTCTTAAGTATTCCACGTTAACCATGGATTAGCGCAGGTTTAAATACTCCTGCTTGCCTGGAAGTCTTCTGTAATGTTGGGCCCTAGGCCTGCATGCTGGGTATAATGATTGACACTGCACACATAGTTAGGGTAGTGGGTAATGGCCACGAGCACGTGCGCCCGACCTTTTTATTATCCTCGTCACCCGACCCAGTGACGTAGGTGGTGGGTGGGTGTATAGTGTATTACACACACATTGGAACACTAGAACGTGTCCACGCTAGGACACTACATCCCTCCCAATATTTAATGACAAAAACCCAAAGTCAAAGTTCAACCTGTGGGAGAAAGAAAACCCATACATATGTAAGACAGTGACCAAAACTTCCGCAGAGTCTCTTACGCCTCCACTGCTTGGGGTCCCATACGATGTTCTTCTTGTCGCGGAGACCACCAGTTCACTGTGGCACCAGTCATGGGTGCTCGATGGATCCAGTCTGTTGACGACTCTGCCTTGAAGTTGTACTCACAGTCTTTTCTTCACTTTACTTCCCTGGCGACAAACGCAGTTGAAGTTCTTGTGGTTCACCGCTAGCTGTTGCCGTTCATCTTTCCGTCCTGTCCTCTTCTTCATCTGTGGCGTGTATTCTGTTTTGGCAAAAGACGGATTGGTTGCAAGACACCCCTCTCACCATGATGCCCCTCTCGCAGGTGTTCCCCTGCCACGGGATATCCCTGAGGCCCTCTCCATCAGATCTGTCCTGGGTTGAGTGTCCTGTATCGTGTTACTCCCATGCCGATAAGTGCGGGTGCGGAGGAGACGACGAGTCTCACCTCAGATTCCGCAGTCAGACCTGGAGGGTAGCTGTTGGCTCCTGTCTTTGCGCGCGATGTCTTCACCCTCCTGGGACCTTTGCTGAAGGGCGGCTGATGACCATCTCTCGTCGCGGGGATGCTCTCTCTCACTGGCATCCCTGAGGCCTTTGCCCCTGAGTCACCACGGCTGGCGTTGTCCAGTGTCCGCGTGACCCCAAAGGTGGATGTTCCGAACGGTCCGGCCTGCTCACCTCTGCAGATCCCAGGTGTGCTGAAAGCGTCGTCAAACAGATGGTGTTCTCTCCGTGCCATGGGTGTTCCAGGACTTGCTCTCCATGTTCTGGCACTTGTCACCTTCCTTATCTTCGGGGTGTGAGTAGTCTTGCCACACTCCTCTCTCTTTCCTCGATTCTTTTCTCCGTGAGGGTGTCGAGTCACTCTGACTTCTTCTCCTTCTTCTTGCAGTGGCAACTGTGCCACTCAGATCTCTTTCTTTCCCCTTTTTCCTTTTAGTGGCAGACGTGCCACTCCGATGTCATCTTCCTTCTTTTCTTGTAGTGGCAAACGTGCCACTCCGATATCTTCTTCCTTCTTTTCTTGTAGTGGCAAACGTGCCACTCCGATATCTTCTTCCCTTCATGACCTACTCTGGACCGTTTCTGTTCTCCACTTGGTCTGGCCAGGCTTCTCCATGCAGCGCGCGCACTCTGCACGTGTTCCCCCTGGTCTTGTCCGCGTCCGAGGGCACTCTCTCCATCTTCCTCAGCATTCCGAGTTAGGGTCGTGACCTTCTCTTCGTCTTCTCCTTTTCACCAGCTACTTTGGTTGTTGAAGTTCGTGGGGCCATACTCTTGTTCCTCTTCGTTCTTCTTGAGCTTCTTGGACCACTTGACGGTCCGCGCTGCCGATCACTGGCAGGATACCTTCGGTCTTCCGTCAGACCTTTGTTTCGTAGATTCACTGACCCGTGCGTCGGTCACCTCCTTGTGCAACCCCTGGCGGGTTGGCTTTGTGGTGCGACCATGTGGCTGGTCGGCTTGGCCTTTATGGTGCGACCATTTGCCTGGTCGGCTTGGCCTTTGTGGTGCGACCATTTGGCAGGTCGGCTTCACGAGGTGTGTCACGTCGTGTGACTCCCTGTGTTCACGAGGTGCGTCACATCGTGTGACTACCTGTGGTTGCTGCCTTGTCAGGCGCTTGTGCGTGCTTCTCTTCGTACCGTCGTGGTACATCTTCAGTGTAGCGTTGCACCCTGTACCGTGTAATCTCTTGTTGTGGTGGCTTCTTGGCGCCACTGGGTGTTCCTCTGCATCCTTGCCTGTCAGTGTCGGATACTTGCTGCGCCCATCCTCTTCAGTGGGTTCCTCTCCTGTAGGCGCTGCTGTGTACCTTCCGCGTCCGGGGTACATCTGCGCTGAGTCTTTTAGTTCACTTGAGGGTTCGCTCCACTTGATGCGGCGACAGCGCGATCCTCGCTGGGATGGATGTGGCTTGACCCTTTTCTTCTTCCTTGTTCTGCGGGTTCCTGATGCTGTATCCCGTTACCTGCGGGTTACTTACTTCCTGCGCTTCTGTCGCGTTCCTGCGCTGTACCTCTTCAGTGATGTATCGCCACCGTCGCCTAGCCGCGGTCCAGTGCGCTCACCATTGCGCATCAGTCTGACCTTGCGGTACGTGCCTTGCTGCCTCTTCTCTAGCCTTTCTATTCTTTTCCTGCAGCTGGTGCAATACTGCTCTCCGGCCACTAGATGGCAGTGCAGGGTATGCTTTTCGCTCCATTCAGCAGCAACCTTCTCTGCTGCTAACCTTTTCTTCCTTGTTCTCTTTCAGGCTTCCCCAGGGCTGTGTAGGCGAGCTGTAGCCACAGCAGAACGTTTGGGAGCAGGACATGGGGCTTGACAGCAGGTAAGTCTTCTACATTTTCATCAGAGGCAAGAGGGCACAGGCATTGTCAGGGAGCTGCCCTGAGGATCAGGCATCACTCTGCGCGTGCGGATTGGGGAAGAACTGCTCCAGGGTCACGCTGGGTTTCCCCGACCCATTCAGGATTTTTGTGGGGCATGGTGGCATCGCGTACACAGTTTGAGTTTACTTCTGCGGTGCTGGCCGCTTACCTTCATTCGTTGATGCCGCCGGGGTCCTACGAGGTGGGGTCATGTTCTGATGGCCGACGGCGGCCATTCTTTACATTTACCGATCACCCTCCCTGCCCGCAGTAGCTTCCCACAGTCCTCGCGCGGCGGGGGGGGGGGGGGGTGTGCACTCGCTGAAGTCTTCGCCGCTTTTACGGGCGTTATGCTTCAGGCTGTCTCCCTCGCGCCGGCGCTCCAGTCGGCCGGGAGTGTGGGCGGAGGAGACAGGGGTCGCTGCTCAGTGCTGCGGGTGGGCTCCGCTTTATTCACTTTGGCAGTGGGGCTGTGTGCTACAGGCAGGTGCGTCTGCTTCCCGCACCCCTCCCTTCATCGCGGCGGCGCTGGCTGCATACCGCCATATCTTCCGCCCCATTCCTGGCCACGGGCTGTGCGGTGCTGCGCTCCGGCGAATGCTTCGCCATCAGGGCTCACCTTCTGCCCTGCTGGGCTTCCTTTTAGCGTGGGTGGGCTCCGCTCGGTTCCCTCGTGTGCGGGGTTGCTCCGTTGCGGCCGATGCGGGTGGGCTCCGCTCGGCTCGCACCTCGGTCTAAACAGCGCTTCCCACGCGGGGGTCACGGCAGCAAACTCGGGGTGGGCACCCGACTTCCTCTTCACTCTGGGCGGCTTGCGCGCCCTCAGGTCTTTGCGGCGGTGCGGGGTGGGCTCCCGGTCACCACTCACGCCCGGGCTCTCTCAAGGCGCAGGTCGCAGGTGACGGTAGGCCATCCCCACCATAGCGGGTGGGCTCCGCTGCGATGATCGCCTCTCTCTCTCCGGCGCTGCTGGCTCTGTTGGTGCGGGGTGGGCTCCCGGTCGCCACAGGACACGCTGCGGGCTCTGCCTCGCCCCGCAGGCTTCTCGGCGCGTCGCGCCTTCCCACAGGGGGGGAAGGGTGCCCTCACTGCAGGCAGCTCTACCTCTCTCCTTTTACCCTCAGTTGTCTTTGTGCATCGCGGAGGGTGCACACGCGGGGTGAAGTACCCGCCTCGCGCCAGTGTAATGTTGGGCCCTAGGCCCGCATGCTGGGTATAATGATTGACGCTGCACACATAGTTAGGGTAGTGGGTAATGGCCACGAGCACGTGTGCTCGGCCTTTTTATTAACCTCGTCACCTGACCCAGTGACGTAGGTGGTGGGTGGGTGTATAGTGTATTACACACACACATTAGAACACTAGAACGTGTCCACGCTAGGACACTACAGTCTTCCCTGGACGAGGGAACGTCTGTGGATGTTTTTCGTGTGTCACGCTGATCCGATTTGTAAATTTTGGGCATATTGTGTAGGGCAAGCCTACTCATGGCAGTTTTCATTACAAACGCTGTTTTGTTTTAAATTAGCCTTAAACGCATGATATTTAGCGCGTGAGGCTTACCGTTTTACTGCCATTGTCTCCCAGGCTAAGCTCCGACATTCCCGACAGCGTTCAGAAGTGACGCAGCACGTTCAGTTTACACGTTCCTCAACAAAGCTGAAACTCTAACAAAGAACTCTTGCAATACCTTTTCGCCGTATCTGAGAACGTCTGTACATTTTTGTTTTCACCACTAGAGGGCGCCCACGCTCTTCACATTTAAATATATCTTGCCATATTTTGACTTTTAAAGCTGTAACAACCACGTTCACAGCACTGTGAATTCCTGCTTACACAGGATTTTCTACATCAGCTGCTTCTCACAGACCAAGTCACACTGATTGACCTTTTCAAATTATTTGTATGAAACTACAGTACCACGGATTTTCACAAAATTCAACAGACTCCTTGCAATGCTAACGCTGCATTAGCTGTTTCAATTTTATTTTCTTCATGCAATTTTGTCTTGCAAGTATTTTGGACAGTTTCAACGGATTGGTTTAACTTATTGTTTTAACTTGATATTTTGATTTATTATTTTAGGTTATTATTTTAACCTATTTTGTTAGTTTGTTACATTCCTTTTTCTTTCAGGATGTTGAGCAGTGGCATGAGTCAGCGTCCTCAATTCTTATGTGAACGTGGTGAGCCTGTATTACCATGGAAAAAATGGAAACTATTATTTGACTCCTACCTTATAGCTAATGGGGGGGGGGGGAATTTTCGGCTGCAAGAAAACAAACTGTACTACTCCACAACCTTGGCATTGAAGGCAGGAACATCTATGATAGTCTTGATCCCATACCAATTGGCAGAGAAGCAGGTGAGCCAAGTGATGTTTATGAAATGAGTGTCTTGCTTCTACAAACACATTTTGGGCCATGTCTCAATGTCGTGATGGAACGTCACAAATTTTTCATGTGCATTCAGGCCAAAGTAGAAAGAGTTGGAAATTATGTGGCTGCACTGAAGTCACTTGCTCAGACTTGTGATTTTGAACAATTGAATGATTCTCTTATTCGCAACCAACTGGTGCGTTGTACCAATGATCCTAAAGTTCAAGAGAAACTTCTTGCAAAGAATCCCACTCTCAAAGAGGCCATCACCATTGTAGAGAGCATTGAGCATACTTCTCACTGGGTGAAGGAAATTCCTAATCCTAATACAACCACAGAGAACAGCACTAATTCTCTTAGTAGTGATTTGTTTAATTCTTATGGTGAAACTGCAATTGCTGCCGTGTCCAAACCATTTGCAAAACTTGATAAGAGTATTGGTAAAAATAACAAACCTAAATTAGTTTTGAGTTGGAACAAAGATGGTAAGACTAAATGACCGAGATGTGGGAGTATCAACCATGGTCCCAACTATCCAAACTGTTTTGCCAGAAGCACAAAGTGCAACAACTGCGGTAAAAAAAGTTCATTCTGCCCGAATGTGTAAGTTTGGGAAAGTTAATGTGGTTGATGATGAAGAATTGTGTTCACAGAGCATTTACTGCATCACTGACTCCATTGATAAACCAGTCTTTGACGTCAAAGGTGTTGACTCAGACAGTATATCTTTGCCAAAGTGTGACATAACTGTTGGGGGTGTTTTAGTTCCTGTACTTGCAGATTCTGGTTCTCCCTACACTTTAACTAGCGACAAATTGTGGAATGCAACACCTGCCTATAAAGAGGTCAAGCTTTTACCTCCTGATATCAACCCAGTGGGTTATGGTGGCCAGAGGATTGACCTAGTTGGATTTTCCATTCAAACCATATTATTTAAAGATAGGGAGACTGTTGGCTAAATTTATGTTGCTAAGCGTGGTGACAACTTGTTAGGTTGGCGACATCAACGTGACTTAGGAATCATTCTTAATCCCAACGCTCCCAATCAAGTAATGTTGCTTACCCCTCACAGTGATCATCCAGATATCACAGAGAAGTATCCTGAAGTTTTCAGTGAGAATCTAGGTCTTCTTAATGGTTTCAAACATAAGATAATTTTGAAAGACAATGCAACTCCAGTTGTACACAGAGTCAGAAAAGTACCAAACCTCATGATTAAACCACTACTAGAGGAACTTGACACGCTGCATGAGGATTCAAAGGCACTTACCTCTTTTGTAACACAATTGTGTGCCTATAGATTTGTCAGGATGCCTTTTGGGCTAGCGAGTGCTGCTGCATGCTTTCAAAGAGTCATGAAGGATGTTCTCTCTGGCATTGATTCCGTTTTATTCTTTCAAGATGACATTCTTGTTTTTGGGAAAAATAGAGGCAAGCCTGATGATGTACTTTTTAAGGGTTTATCCAGATTCACGGAACGAGGTTTGACTCTCAAGAAAGAGAAACGCAAATTCAGGGTCAATTCAGTAACGTATCTTGGACATTCTATTTCGAGTGAGGGTATCAGTCCCAAAATTGACCTTGTTGAAGCAATTTTGCAGGCTCCTGCTCCCGTTAACAAAGATCAAGTTAGATCTTTTCTTGAACTGTCTGAGTTTTACTCAAAGTTTCTTTATAACTTTGCCTGTGTTGTACAACCTTTAAGGTTACTGCTTAAAAAAGGAGTTGATTTTGTATGGTCTAAGGAATGTGAAATTGATTTCAAAATTGTCAAAGGTGAGTTTGCCAGCACGCCTACTCTAGGTCATTTTGATGTATGTAGGAAAACCATTCTCACTACTGATGCCAGTGTATGAGGGTTGGGTGCTGTTCTATCCCAAATGGTTGATGGCATTGAGAAAGTCATTGGCTTTGCTTTGCGTTCGCTTAAGGTAGCTGAGGAGCGTTACTCCGTAATCGAAAAAGAGGCATTGGCTTGCTCTTGGGCTATCAACCATTTCAGGTTCTACCTGTGGGGGTTACCGTTTTTGGTCCGCACTGACCATAAGCCACTGGTACACATGTTTGCATGAAGGAATGGTGAAAGCACTACTCCCAGAATGAAAAGGTGGATGGAGGGTCTTTGGGAATATAATTTTACTATTGAATATTTGCCTGGGCTTAGGAATGTCCCTGCAGATTTTCTGTCCAGGATGCCTCTTGAAAAAGATATACCATTTTCCCCTGATCAAGCTATATCATGGGTTAAACAGTGTGCCCTCAACAAACAAGAATGGGAGGGCAGTGCTGGCTGTGATGATTCTAGGGAAGCACTTATGGAATTTGTTGTTAAGGGTTGGCCTTCTCTCTCTGATGTTCCCAGTATTGCCAAACTATTTTGGAATGTCCGTGAGGAACTTAATATAATTGATGGTGAGCTTTTTAGAGGAGATAGGTTACTTCCTCCCTGCTCTCTCAGGAAAAAAATCATTAATCTAGCGCACGAAGGTCACCTGGGGCACAGTTTGACCAAGAATAGGGTCAGGGAATCCTAATGGTGGCCTGAAGTTGATACGCAAGTTGAAGAAGTTGTCAGGGACTGTACCCTTTGTGCTGCAAATGATAAGTCCAGGAAGGTCAGCACTTCCCCGCTTTCTCCAGTGGCCATTCCGGAACGTCCCTGGTCTAAATTAGCAATTGATATTGTTGGACCCTTTGAAGTGCTTGCTCCTTCAGAAAGATTTGTTGTAGTTCTTGTTGACTATACATCTAAATGGATTTCTGCATGTTGTTTAGGCTCTGTTGTTAGCAAGAACATTATTTAATTCTTGAAGGATAGTTTCACTTCGGAGGGAGTACCAGACACTTTGGTTTCTGACAATAGTGTACAGTTTATCTCTCAGGAGATGACTGATTTTCTAAAGGATCTTTACATTACTCACCATCGTACGGCCCTTTACTCACCACAGGCAAAAGGCCTTGTGGCGAGTATGAACAGGTTAGTGAGGGCGTGTGTTCAGTCTGCTGTTGATACTGGTTGCCGCCTCAAAGATGTCCTTAGAGAAAAATGATGGACACACAGAAACACTCCTAACAGTATCATGGGTTGTTTCTCTTTCAAAAAACTTAGGAGCAGGGCAGCTGGTTCCAAAGTCAATCCTTTATGGTTGAGTGTTACAGACAGGAATAAAACTGTGGATGATTTGCAAGTCAGAAGGTATCAAGATGGTTACAAACAAAGGTTTGATGTTAAAATGAGTGTGCGCAAGCTTGACTGGAAAGTGGGTGATCTTGTTTTTGTAAAAAAGGGGGTGTGGTCTCCCAAAGGTGAGTCCAAGTATTTTGGTCCCAAACGCATTATCAAAGTCATGAAAAATGGGGTCATGCTTTCTGGTGGTGGTATCTGGAGCATGTCTCGTCTTTCAAAGATTAGAAGTGGTGATGTTTATGTGGGTGGGTTACCCCAAGTCAGACACTCTCAGTCATCTCTAGACAGACACTCACAGGGTGCTAATGGAGAGTTTCATGCTGATCAGCCATCTATGGACACACACACACACATAGTGGTGATGGTGACTTTCGTTCTGGTTTTTCTGGACATCCTGTTAGGTCCAGAAGGCCGCCTTTGTATTCTCAAGATTTTATTCTCAAGTAGAAATGTTATCTTACATTTTCTCTGTTATCTATTTTTATGTTTAATTCATTGCAGAGTTCATTGCTCTTATTGACCTTTTTATTGATCCTTTTATCTTCTATGTTTTTTCTAAGCTCTTTCTTTCCTTGATTTATTAAGGGGAAGATGTGTTGTAATCTGCTCCTTTAAATGTTGTTCCATTCAAAGAATGCTAACCATGTCAGCATCTGAACGCATTGACTTCATTAGATGGAAGTCAGTTGTAGCGTCCGGCTGCTGACATGGACTCTCTGGTGGGTGCACAAATAAACATATCTTGAAGTTCTCTAGGATGTCACTTTGTTTCACTAAGTTCTCCACAGTTTCTCCATCATTTTGTGTCCTGCCACCAAAATGATACCGTTCAAGGATTGTGCTAACTTTGGGCAAATCATGTTTTTCTAATTTTAGTATGCAAATTTCATATTAATGTAAGCTTTGATCATCAATGCCAGGTAAATGATCAAACACCTCTTGTCCTTCTGAGCCAAGGCAATGTAGAAGTAGAGCAGTTCTTCTTTCTGCGCTGAGATTTGTACCACACTTTGGCATATCTTTCAAAACACTTTTGCCACTTAATAGGTGGATCACCAGCAGAAGCTAGGAAGAAAGGTGGAGTTGCAACGTTTTGCATGGTTATGCACACTATCAAACACTAAAAGAGAACGTTATTTCAAATGTGTTTTCCCATACACACATAGAAATGTTGGTAAACATATAAACATGTACAAGAGCGATTAAATAAAGCCCAAAGGTACAAATGATCAATATCTGAATATATAAAACCTAGAGGATAAAAGATTAGTCAAATCCTAGATATACATTTTAAATAAACACAACAAGAAAGTTAAGTAATCACATAATGTTCAGGTGCAAGCTTAAGTCACAGTATTGTAGACTTCAAAGAGCATTTGAGTTTAAAGACATAGTTGCAGTTAAATAAAGGTTACTTGAAATCGCAGAGCTGTGTGCATGAAAACACAGCGGTGGCAGAGATGGCTATTTAAGGGTAGGTATTGTGCCAGTAGTTGAAAAGATGAGCACTTAAAGTAATCGGCGTTAGATAATGCTGTCTCGGTTGCTGAAATACAGTGCTGAAAGGGATGAATCCTTGAAGAAACTGTGCCGGTTGTAACAGGATGCGTATTAAAATTCTTCCAAACACATCTGGAAATAAACAAAATGGTTACCACGCTACGCACGCAACGTGAAAGACATAGCGTAGCGTAATGTCGAAAGCAAAGAGGAGAACGTTGAAGTTGATGCAGAGGACATGGACGTCACCCCTTGTTGCAGCTTCCAAAAGAAAACAAAATCGTGCGAACTCTACTGAGCATGGATGACCGGTAACTTTGCTGTTGCATTCATAAGAAAACAAAGTTCAAAGCACTGACGCTTTCTTAACAACTCCAAGACTGTAACCATTACAGTTAAAACACAGAAAAGGGCAGGAACAAGTGCCAATAAAAGAATAATCCCGTAATTTGAAATAGATGATCAGCCAAATAACTCTTCCGTAACTTGAAATAGACGATCAGCCAAACTTTTATTTGATCACAAGTGTAAGCACACAATCAAAGACTTATCCGTAGCAAAGCAAGGTCCACTTGTGCAGCAATACGAACAAGCTGTGCACACCTCTCCTTACAAGAAGAGCTTCAAATTTCCCTCTGTTGGGCACAATTGTACACGGTCACTTAGTCCTCACTGTCAAACCTCTCAACCCGCATGTGACAAAGGTGAGGTGTAAAATGACAGCTGAGACAATGACCAGAAATGCATAAGAGCCCGCACCGAAACCTCCCAACCCACAGAAACACAAAGGGGTGAGGTGTGCAGCGGTTGCTCTTGGATTTGAGCTCACACCGAAACCTCCCAACCCAAATGATACAGGGTGAGGTATAAGTTGAGTGCTCAAAATTAAAGAAATATCCACATTAATGCCCAAACAGATGATGAGGAAGAGGGAAAAAAAATAACTTTACCTTGAAAAGAAGTAGAAGAAGTTGATGTTGAGACCAAAATTTGTCGTTACTACTGGAAACACAGGGGGTTGACTCCACAGCTCGTCACCAGTGTAAAAATCAAGTTTTAAATCAAAAGAAGTAGTTCCAGCATTGAATAACAGAAGAAGTTAATTGGAATAAACCTTGCTCAGCCGCTAGATTGTCATGGTGCTGCAATCACTGTGAAGCAACAAGATTCACTCTACTTGCCTACAAACCTGAAGGAATGAAGACTCTGGCAATGTTTACTAGACAATGCCTTCCCTTGTGGGTGGCTACTAATGTCACCCCAGCTCCATTGCCTGATGGAGCCTTCTTCACTCTGGGAATTCTGAAGCCTGTTCATCTATTCTCTAGCCACCAGATTCCTACTGTTCTAAGCAACTCTATTTCCTAGGCACTGCCAGCTCGTAAACCTACATGGCTCCAAAGTACTTTTGTGCCTATGGGCATGCAGAAATGCCTTGCTCATACTCCCTGTTACATACCGCTTTAGATTCTGCATAATTGCTACTACTTTCAGTTTGAACCAGCTTCTCTCAAAATGGCATGCTTTCTCTCCCATGCCCCATCAAATCATCATACTCCACATTAAGAAAGCCACCTGTGTTTCCACTGACTGCTCGCTTTGGAAATAAAGTTCAAAGTTGTGATCCGAGATGTTGCTCAAATCTTGGTTGTCCTATGGGTCTATGTCGGCCCTGGAAGACAGTTGTGCAGTCTTCTAATAGCTAATTCCACCTTCTTGCTATGTGCTTGTACCAGAATGTAAAGTAATTAATCGCTTAATATACGTATCTACCATCAGCCAGGTGAGTGACTATATGGCACTCTTTCTCAGCCTAGGCAACCAAAATTCCAGGAATGGAGACATTTCTTCCTCAGCCTTCGGAACCAGCTCCAAACATTCCTGTGCCTTACAGTGAGAAAGTGCATCATTCACCATATTTTAATGTTAACTTAACAGTATTCATTGAGCGCACTGCTCCTCAAAGAGTGTCCTGACGCTGTGCAGTGGAGTACATGAAAGAGAAAGGAATAGGAGTGGTCTCCTGAATGAAAAGCCATGCCTTGAGCTTTTTCCTAAATAATCTTCATCGTCTATCTGGCACAGTTCCAAAGAAAGACTATTCCAGCCTACCCGTCCAAAGAGGGAGAAAGGGTGTCTACCCGCTTTAGCCAAACAAACCCTTGGAATCATAGCCAGATGGTTATTGGTGGAGCACAAGGCGCTCACAGGGTTATAGTAGGAGATCCTGGAGGCTAAGTAATCAGGCCCTGAATGTTTGAGTGCTCTAAGAATTTGCAGAGAGGACTTGAATGGGATTTCCTTTTTTACTGGGAGTCAGTGAAAATTACGCAGATGCAGGATAATGTGCTCTCTTATAGGTAGACCAAGAGCAAACCTGACCGCTGCATTCTGTACAATCTGTAGTCTTCTCAGCAGATATTGCCGCAGGACTACGTATAAAGAATTGGCATAGTCCGGCCTGGACATGACCAAAGTCCAGACCACTGTAATCCTAATTGGAACCGAAAAGGAATGCAGGAATTTCTTTGCCATATGCCAGATACCAAAGCACATGCCCACCACAGAGATTTGATCATGAAAAGACATTTTTTCATCAAATTTGATTCCCAAGTGCCTTACAGTTCCCACTTGAGTATCCGATGGAGAAGCCCCTACAGGCCAGTGAATTTCCAAATTGAGAAAAAAGTTGTGTCCAACACTAAGCACCTAAGTCTTTTCAATGTTGCACTTCAATTGGTTACAGTTCATCCAATGGAATACCACAGAAAGACAAGGTTGAATGGCATCCTGTTCCATTGGCAACCCCTTACCAAAGGAAAAGATGACCTGCGTGCCATCCAAATAGCAAATGTTGGCCCCATATAATTCCAGCCAGAGGAGATATGTAGATACTAAACATTGTGGGTTAAGGAACCCCTACCGAGACCCTTTGGCTTCCTGAAGAATAGGGGCTAGCCACTCTTCTGGACTCCTGTCTTCAAGAAAGGACTTCATCCACTTCCAGGCGCAGTCCCTAATACCAATCTCCTGAAAGCGGGCGAGCAGCACGGCATGTGGGACCGTGTCAAATGCTATCGACATGCCCAACAATGCCAGGACCGTTTTAACTCTGTGTACAACTTTTGCAGTGCAAAATACATGTTCCTCCTAACACAATCTAATATTGGTGCCCTCTCTAACACTATGCGTTTTGTCTGTTTACAGTTCCAAACCTACATTGGTCACCTGGAGGCCCTTCCAGACTTTGTCATGAACTCGCGCCACAGTTTCGGATCTACCATGGTCTCTTTTGTCTTGTCATGAGTGTTTTCAATTTTTTCTGATATTTTTTCTCTAGTACCTCAGTCTTAACCTTCTACAATACTGCATTGTCTATCTTCATATATGCTGTCATTCGCTGTCTGACATCTTCCTTATTCCACAAATCATTGACTCCTACATCATGTAATCTCCTTTTCCAGCTGTTGCCTGGCCTCCCTTTTGCACCACTGGCTTCTTATCCAGACTCTTGACCCCACCCCACAGTTTAGTGCTATACTTTCTAGATTCTTTAACTGACCCTCTTTACTTGCTCCCTGGACTTAGTCTGTGACTGCAACTAGCCCCT
Source organism: Triturus cristatus (assembly GCF_964204655.1). NCBI lineage: Eukaryota > Metazoa > Chordata > Amphibia > Caudata > Salamandridae > Triturus > Triturus cristatus. Next base: position 16,270,520 of record NC_140586.1, read on the forward strand.
GCTACTTTTTAGAGTTTTGCAGCATGGTTTCCTCCACTGCATGAAGACAGTTTCATGATCTGCCCCATTGTCCCCTGACCCTAATTTTTCTACTTTCAAAATTGAGACCCTGTCTTTACTTTGTTGGCTTTTTTTATTGCCTTGATTCTTGTATTGTGTAGTAAGAGAACAAGGAGATCCCTATATGCGAACCTGAGGTGGATGAATATTTTAGTGGTTCGGACTTGGCCAGCACGGTCCAAGGTAGGTAGTCACCGTTAAGGTGACAAGGTACCACAGTTGTACTTGATAATCAATATCCCAGGGAGCGACAAGTAATATGCACAGGGACTGGATTAACTGAGATCGAAACGCCGTCGACCCCCTACAACAAGAACTCCTTACACTTTGTATAACATTCTTGAGGAGTTCTCCTATATGTTGTCAATGCGATGTTTATGTTTTAAAGTCCACATCACTTTTTCACGCCATGCTTTTTGTCACTTACGTATGTGAGCACTTGATTTTTTTAATAATCTGTCTAAAAATAACTAACTCACGTTATTCTGATCTTCATGTCCCTGTGGATATTACTTATCACTCCCTGAGATAATGATTATCAAGCATAACTGTGATACCTTGTCACCTTAACGGTGACTACCTACCTTGGACCGTGCTGGCCAATTCCGAACCTCTGTTTTCTAAAATATTGATTCTTGTATTGGCCTCTTCCCTGGAGGCCCTAATCTGCTTGAGCACTAAGATCATAAACTCCAGCATCACCCTGTACCTTTGACCCACTCTTTGCACCACAATCTATGCCACTACATGCGCCTCCACATCCTTCTTCATCCTTTCCACAAAGCCCTTCCCGGCATTTTATCAAGTCCATTATGCCGTGTTTGGTCTCAAAATTATGACCTTTTGCTAACACAGAAGTGGTTGGAAGGGTTGTTTGAATTACTCTCAGTGATTTGTAATCTATGTGTGTTATCTCCTCCCTGAGAGCTCAGTGCTTGACTAACTCTCCATCATGGCTAATGAGGTTGCAGAAGCTCCCTAATTTTTCAAACTATTCTGCCATATTATTGCCTCTTCTGATGGCATTGAAGTAACCACTTACCATTCACCAGGGTGTGTTGTTAGCTCCCTCACTCTGACATGTGAATCGCTCTCCATCAAGGATACCAGTATCATTGTGTCCTTACCAGCTCCCCAAACCCATTGCTTGCCCTAATGTCTTGTGCTCTGTCAAGAAGTGTGTTTCTCCCAGCCTTTATACAGCCTTTATACAGCCACACGATAATATTACGGATGTTATCTTCCCCCAGTTTTGATAGCTCTTCAGTGGGTGAAATAATTGCATAAATCCCTGCTGGCCAGTGGTAAGCAATCAGGCACCACATGATACTATTGCCTTTGCCTGGTTGTCCAGCACCATACTCCCAAAAGTCAGCCATCCTCCAACCCTTCATCAACATCTCCCTAAGGCAATAAATTGCCTGCAGGCTTGGACTGCCTAGTAACCGCCTCTTCCCCAGGCCATAAACTGTTGTTTTCTCTCAAGATGGTCCTTTATTGGGCTCACCTAGATGGCACATGCGCTATCTCTTTGAGAAGTTGTTTTCTTTCAGTGGGCTTGGAGACCACCCAGTACATACCATTGGTTTGCTTCATTGTCACTGTCATGTATTTGTTTCTTATGGGTCATCTGGCATAATCCCCCATCCTCTTCATGTGTTTTTGCCTCCCCTGGAGCATGGCTGCATTACTTGTGTCCTTTCACTGCCATTATTTTAGGTACTACTTTTTTCTTTTTGGTTTAAGCACTCAACCAGAGTGTAGTGTTTTTATCAGGTCACCTTGTGTGCTTCTCTCCTCTCCATGCCCCTTCCTATTGTTGCTTGCTCTCACCCGCCTGCCCTCGGCTGATTTTCTTGTTTTCTTTACCGCAGGCACTCCCTTTCTCCTTCAGTTGTTTGTGTTATCCCCAGGTCCTTCTTTCCATCATCTGTTGTGCGAGTTGCCCCCCTCTGTGTTGCCTCCTGAGCTCCCTCCGTAATCAATAAAAAAGTATTATGACCTGATATGTCATAGAGCTTTTCTTCACTAACTTTTATCTACTTGGATTAGCAGCCCAATGACTTCCTGGGAATGCTTAATTATTAAGGCATTGCTGGCCTTGGTGCATTTACAACACTCCCTGAAACTCATGAAGCAAATCAGGATCAACAGATCTGCCACTAACACAAGCAACCATCGAAACTCTGGCCAGCATGTCCACAGCTACCTAATTTCCATTAAGTTGTTGATGTTGTTTACTGGTAAATGATGGTGTAAAATGAAATCTGGGTTAAAGTACTGAACTAGAGAGCAACTTTTCAGAAGGACCCCTCCGTATCCCTTCCTCCCCCATGTTGCTTCCTCCCATCTGCCCTCTGTGGATGTACTTGCTGTTGATTACCCACGCCCCCCCCTACCACCGTCTGTTGTCTGTGGTGCCCACAAACCCTACTTCGCCCACCAATCCTTTGTTGTCCGTGTCTCTGCTCCCTCACCCTCTCTTCCTCTGTGTTGCAGACGAATCCTCACTCCCTTCGTAAAACAAAACGAAAAGGTGCTATAGCACAGCGACTGCTGGACGTATCATAGCGCTTTTGTAGGTCTTGCCTAGCGTTGCAGCTCGAATGCGCTGCCATCGCTTTGCACGGCATGCAGTATACACTATAGTATGGAAGCTTTGTGGAAGCTCCGCCCACTCTCTGGCCCATCTTCTTCATTGGCTTAGGTTATAAATGCTGCCTTCCGATTGGTTTAAAGCTTGTTAGTCCCGCCCCATGACAGCCCTGTCAGTCATTTTTTAATCCTTCCATGGCTACTGGCCCCTTCACTCGAAATACTATTTTCTTCCCTGTGTCCCCCCGCCCCCTCCCGCAGTCTGTGATTTCTCTGCCCCCTCTCGCCCCCACCTTCTGTTCGTGCATGTTAGCCCGCCCACACTCCCGTTTCAAATGCAATAGGACTCCCGTAAATGCGAATTCTATTGCAATTGCAAATGCTTGTTTTTAATGCAACTTGCGTTGATGGATTTTACGAGTGCTATTCCTCTTATTTTCCACTAGATGGCACTAAAGACTGGCAATTTGACTTCGGGATGCACAGAGGCACTTTGAAAGCTTTCCGCTGTCCGGTAAAAAGAGATTTAAGTGTTTGTAAATGCAATCGCAACCCATAAATATTTTACTTTTAACCTACCCTACAGTGGTCATGTTAATCATGGCCATTATTCTTTATGATAAAGCCTGAAATCGTTGGCACCTTTTCTGTTTTGCATCAGAGGAGTAGTCCTCGAACTGATGAAAACGCCATGTTCCTGTAAAAATGGAGTTGTATAAAGTGGCGCGTATCATACTGAAAATATCTGCAAATTCATCAAAACTCATATTGACTGCTTCGTTGTCCAAGAGGACTGGCATTGTGCACACTGCTTTTACGTTTTTCTCTACCGCCTTTTATAGCTCTGCACACTGCCAAGCATTCATTGAGGGCTAAATTGCTCTCGTTTGTCTATATGACAACCCCTATGTATCATAGTTCTGCACATTCTTCCAATAAAATCTATTGCCTCTTTTTTTTTTTTTACATTGCACTGAACTTAAGGTTCCTGATGACGTCCTTAGAACAAGGGCACCATATTCTAGCCCATTTCTTCGTTTTACAAAACACTGTAATTTAAATAATGAGCTCAATGTAGGACCTGGACGCAGCTCCTAGGGTACAATTGTTTTACTGAAGGACTGGTGAGGTCTGGTATGCGACGCCCCTGGTGACACAGTGCCATCCTGTGACCCTCACTTCATTCTAGTGCTTAAGTCATTTATATGTGCTGCAAATTTTGACATGTAACGGAATATAATGAACCTGGAACTAACGGGGTTTGCCCAAGATCACACAATGTGGTCACTTGGGGAAACAATGACTTGAACTTCGATCTAGAATGATTTGACCCCCCAGACCAGGTCTTCTCCCTACACCAATTATCGTTTTCTTTTTCTCAGCTGTAAGTGTTCCCCTCCATTAAGAGCCCCCAATCCGTTCGGAGCCTAACAATATGCAGGGCAATTCTACTGAGTCGAGATACCATTAGTTATGAATGCAGGGAAAGCAGCGCTGCACCCCGACACATCCTGGCTGTTCCTCTGTCTGGCAGCCAGCCTTTGTTCTTCAAATTATATCCAAGTGAATTTTAGTCGCAATGTGCGTAGCAGGCAAAGCCAGGCGATCCCATTAATTCTCAGCCCGACAACTGATATTCTCTCAGAAGAGCGAGCCGATATGGACACATTTTGATTAACAATAATTGATTGCTAAAATGACAGCATTCATTGCAGGCCTGGCACGTGGCAGAGGAGCGCGCGCAGAATACGTGAAGGGAGTTGTTTACTGTGGTTGTGGTGGCACAGCAAGGGTGTCGTGGGCTCCAAGGCAAGTAAGGATAGGCCTTTATCCCCTCTGGACCCGGTGCCAATGGACCGTCCGTGGGGCGCAAGTGTAGGTCGCCATTTACGATGGACGGATGATGTTGGCGCACACCTCGCTGTCCAGTATGGCCACCCTGGCGCAGCCAGTGTCCGGGGACATGGAGCCCGTCGGGGCTGCTTCCATGCCTCAGCACCAGAACATTCAGGACATCCTGCAGGTGATAATGGCCATCACCGACCAAGCCTTGACGAGGCGCAGGCCAGGTGAGACTGTATTTTTTTTAGGGGAGGAGAGTATGAGGATGTAGTAGCACCAGAGCAATGACACCTATGCAGGGCCCAGAGGAGGGTTACAAGAGCCATGTAAGGTGTAGAAGTGGACCATACAGTCCAGTGTGGGCCCTAAGTGATTCAGCTTTGAGTCCACTGGTAGCCCCGACTTGTGGAATTATGATTTCTAAAACCAAAAGGGCCTCCTGATAAGTTCCATTGGTCCCAACAGTGTATCTATTGGGCATTAAGAACACATGGTACTTTTTTAGTTCTGTCAGACCGCAGGGGTCAAGCGATGGGCTCCAGAAGGTAGGGCTGTAAGACTGTGAGTTCTCGAGCGATCCCAGGATGTAGCTAGGAGTGTTATTTGTGCATTAGGAGTATGTGGAGTTCTGTGGTGTTCCAGTGACTTGGATATGTTAGTCCTACTGGGCTACAAGTGGGTGCAACTACATAAAGACTTCAGGTAAAGGGACACAGGCCTGACAGTGGGGGCATTGGTTGTGGGGCTGCAGCTACGGGGGGGGGATGAGTATGTTGGAGGTGGGGACCCAAGTGGTTTATAGGCTGCTTGAAACTGCGGGGAAGCAAGGGAATACCAGTAGTAGCAGGCACTTGGGTAGACCTTTCAGTTTCTTGTGGAGGATATCGCAATGAAAATAAGAGACATCGGGTTTGGGGACTGTCAAAGATCTGAGGCTCATGGGGCCAATAAAGGATCGCAATAAGATAATTGTATGAGTGATTTGAAGACTGCATGGATCCTAGAAGATAGTGGCAACCAAAGGTACTAGGTAACATCTCTGTGTGACGCAGCAGGAGGCCAATGTGATACCTTGGGGGTACACACAATTATAAAGGCGCTGCATTATACCTTTTGGAACATCAGAGAGTAGGGTCTAAAGAAGGCCTTTCAGAGCACAAGGTGTGGAGCATAGAAGTCCTAATCCATCTCTGGTTGATGTTTTGAAGTGCAGTTCAGAACTATCTGTAGGTCTTAAGGGAAGACATTTGATGGCTGGCTGGGGCTTTGTGGTGTGGTGTTCACAACCTCTTTGAAAGAAATGCTTAATGTGTAAAATGAGAAGTAGTGAAGGACGTTAATGGAGCTTGATTAGCTTACAGAAGGTCATGTGCCTGCACATTAATTGCTTTGGTTTTGTCTGCTGAGGTATTCAGAGGTTCCTTCAGTCCCCCATATGGTGAGTTAATTACTGTGGTTTTTGCTATGGCCGGAACAGAGTTATAGCTGAAGCATACTTGGAAGAAGAAACACCAGGGAGTTCTGGACATTCAAGTGTGAACATGGAGAGAGAGAGTTTACTAAAAGTGTAGCTCATCTCCATTTTGATCTTAATTGGTTTAAGCAAAGTAGATGTTTCAGCACCCGCGCTAATGTGCTGCATAGCTAAATACATATAAGGTCCCAAAGGCGAAACCGATTGCATTGCAAATGCTTGTTTCCTAATTTTTTATCTACTCCACTTCAACATCTCAGCTTGTGAAGTGCTCTTTTCCACAAAGCAAGAACTGGCTGCTAGTTCAGCACTTCCCATGGGCGACTTAGTAGATATGTGGCTGACTGCTCCAAGCCCAACCATCTGTTCAGAGATTGAGGGTTATAAAGGTGATACAGTTCAAATTATTGTATTTGCTAGACCAGTAAGACCAAGATTACTGCAATTATGCACAATGTAAACTTTGAGCTTGGCATTTCCTCACTTTGATTCCTTCTAAGCACATAAAAATCAAACGCACACTAAAAAAAAAAGTCACATCCAGATAATTGACAAATGGCTGTCAAATGCTCCAGGACAGCTCAATTTCCACAAGACCAAAGAGACGCTGTGACTGGTAAACTGAAGTACTAGCTACTTAAGTTGAGTAATGAGATCAAAGTACCAGATTCCTCAAAAATCTTTTACACTATTGCAACTTATGCTCAACCGACTCGTTTGACTTAATAATAATATTATTCAAATACTGGATACATATACAGGATATTCAGAGCCAGCAACAAAATATTTTCTATTGTCCACCCATTAACTTTAATTTGGTATCTCCCCTCTATAGTTCTACTGCCCCAGCAAACGCCTTCCCTCCCTGCGTGTTGCCCCACCTCATGCCCAGCCAGCAATAAAAACAAGCATTGTCAAAGCCAATAGGTCTCGCTTATGCAAGAGCTATTGGCTTTGTCAATGTATTTTAGTTGTGTTGTATAGCAGCTGAGAAGCTGTGCAACATGGCTGAAAGAAAAAAAAAAGATATAACACGGCCAGTGATGCAGTTTCATAGCGCTTGCACTACAATGCAGCACAGCACTATTATTTCAGAACTTTCAGCTATGCTGTACACGTGTAAAATGTCTAAAAGACATTGACAAAGCTAATAGCTCACACTTAGCGAAAACTATTGGCTTAGGCAATGCTTGTTTTGATGATAGTTCTTTTGTTACCTGTCTCTTCATATCCAAAACGCTCCCAGCTGGAAGAATAAATTAGCAATCTTTAAGCAAATCAAGGGTTTATTTAAGGATCTCCGTACAATGGCACCTTTAAGTCTTTTGGCCCCCCGGGGATCCAACGAAACTAGTTGCCAAGGTTCTGGAGGTGATTCGTGGTGCACGTAGCGAGAAGAAACCTGTCATCACCACAAGATAGAAACACTATCTCCTCTCTCACTTATTTAATAATCATTGGACTTTTATATGTGACATAACAAATAGCAAAACAGGTTATCAGACCTTATTCTCCCAATCAACCCAATACTTCCATATTTTACATCTTTTCTTTGATGAACTAGCCATATCTAATTTATAAATATGCCTAACCAAAGCCACCCAATACAATACTACTGGTGAGTGTGGTACAATCCATTTTAAGCAGATTTCCCGCCTGGCTAGAAGGACCAACAAAAATAATAAAGAAGCCTGTGATTTAGACAAATTATAACTAATACCCTCCTCTTGTTGAAGGACTCCAAATATAACCAGACTTAAGCTTACCTCAATTCCTCGCCCCAAAACCTCCGAGACAGTCTTTTCTATTTTTAAATTATCTAAGGTGGTCTCTCCTGAATCTAATGTTATCTCTTTAATTAGACTCTTAGTTCGACTTACACGGGCCTTCCAAGTAAGAAGTTTCCCACATCCCTCCCAACACTCATAGTTAGCTAATTTACTAACCTCCCATTTTTTCCTTATTAAATCATCCAAGTGGTCTTTTAATAACTGCTTCTTAGCCATTAAGTCCCTACCTTGCTTGATCCCCAACCGAATATTCTTCCTGACAGGATTCACTCACAGCTTTTGCTCTAAGTATATCTTCCTCCAATTTCCGAACAACCTTCCTAGTCTCCTTATGTTTTTTAGCCACCAAGTTCATCACCACCCCTCTGATAAATGCTTAATATGCATCCCAAATAATTTCTATTGAGGCAGAATTTGAATTACGGTCAAAGAAGGCTTGTGTTTCATCCTTCAACTGTGCTATTATCGAGGAATCAAGGAGTAGTGTTCTATCAAATGTCCATCTCCTTGTAGATTCACCTTTAGGCAATTGGAGGACTAAAGCGACAGCAGAATGATCTGAAAGATGTTCCGAGATGTGTCTTATTGATGACGTATGTTTCAGCAATCTTAAATCAATCAGGAAGAAGTCAATACGGGAGGAGTGTCCATACTTTTTGTTATGAAATGTGTAATCTGACGGTATACCTGGGCCATTATATTTTTCTCTCCAAATATCTATCAGACCTATGTCCCTCATTAATATCTTTGTAAACAAGCCCATTTTTGAGGAGACTACTTTCCCCCAACTGGACCTATCTAGTACTGGATTCAAAAGAATATTAAAGTCTCCCCCCAATATTATCGGATAATTAGATTGGATCAAGTGATTATAAATTGTGTTTAGAGGGGTTTCATCATCTATATTAGGCCCATATTAGCCGACTATAGTATACCACTCCTTTTGGATTTTAACCTCACAGATAACCCAACGCCCTTTAGGGTCTACCTTAACCTCACCTAACAATACTCTGGCTGTCTGTTTAACAATAAGTGCTACACCTTTAGTACAACAAGGTTGTGTTGTATGACAAGAACATTCAATCCATTTCTGATTATCACAGATGACTTTCCATTCCTCACAAGTTAGGTGGGTTTCTTGAAGGATAATAATTTCAAATTCTGATGGACACAAATATTGGAAGATTCTCCTCTGCCTAGTGACTACTCTTAATCCGTTAACATTCCAGGTTAACAGTTCAACTGGTGTTAAAGAAAGAGTGGCCATAAATTGCGGCTATTGCAAATCAGCCCACATTTATTTATATTGTCTTGTCTATTTGTCAAATGTGGACTTTTTTTTTCTTTTTTTCTTAGCTTGCTCCCCACCCAGTGAAGATAAAGATAAAAAATTAACTTCCGCGTGTTGTGCCCTCACCTCTCTCCCATGGGAACCCTCCCTAACATTAACCTGGGCTTGATAATATACCACCCAATCGAATACTCTCCCCCTCCCCTCCGGATAACATTTATATTATAGAAAGATACAATGCAAAACAAAACAAACAGCTTTACCCCTGGGCCTTAATTTGGTCTATGAAACTTCCCACCTCCTTCGGATCCCTAAAGTTAGTCATTTTGTTGTTCCACATTACTTTTAACAAAGCAGGGAATCTTAGTTGTTCTGAAGCCCCTAGGAATCTTAGAATCAGTATAAACTTCACCAATTCCCATTGTCTGTCTTGGGGGATTCTAGACAAGTATGACCTGATTCGGAAGGACCAAGCACCCTTAGTATAAGAGCCAACTTTAAGTGCCTCAGATAAGATCCGCTCTTTCAAAAGATACGTTTTAAAGCTTAACAAAATTCTTCTAGGTGTTGTGCTTTTGGTGTTGTAAAGGGATCTCTATGTATTATCTGAATTTCTGCCTCCAAATCTAGGGAGTCAATGGAGGGGATACATTCTTTTAGCAACCCTATAAAAAACCTTTTGATGTCATCACCCTCCAGACCCTCAGGGACGTTTATCACCTTTATGTTATTACGTCTGCTGTTACTTTCTAAGACTTCAATTTCCATCAGTAATTTTTCACTGGTTTTTAACGATAAGATTTTAGAGTGATTTATCTCTACTTCTTTATTTAAGGCCTCCAAAGATGCCTCTATCAAACAGATCCTCTCCGTAATTGCGGAAACTTTCACTTCCAGCCCCTCACAAGTAACTTGAATTTTTGCTTGGTTCTGTTCCAAGATAGCAAATTTACTTCTAATTTCCGAGGTAAGATTCCCGTCCATCACCACCCCCTTTTGTACCGCTTTGTTCGCCATAAGTTGGCAGGGTATGCTCAGACGTGAGTCCCTTGCTCACTTTGCCACTGGATTCAAGCAAGCCTGGCTGAAGACGGCTGAAATGCCAGAAACCGGTCCTAGGAAGCTGGTTTCCGGTCCAGGGAAGGCATGGTTTGGCAGTTCGGGCTGGACTGTTCCCATGAGGCACAGGGTCAGACTGATTTGCATATGGCCATGTCTGAACTGGGGTGGCAGAGTGGGCTAAAGAACGGTGATGGATCAAACCCGGATCTGTTGACTGGGTGTGAGTGTTTGATTGGTTCTGATGCTCCGTCCATCACCACCCCCTTTTGTACCGCAAGATTCCCTAGCATCATCATCTATTCTGAAAAGTTTGCACTTTGTGGTTCAGAAGGGTTCTCCAATCCAAGCTCAGAAGATGACTGTTTAGGAGTCTGAGAGACAGCCATGAGAGCGTTAACCTGCTCTTCATGCTCCAGACTTAGAACTTGGAATCTATTTGACGTTGGAAAATTCACGTTGGTTTCCTGTACAGTTACGGTACTTTTCACCACTCCTTCTCCTGTATTAGCCATTCTAGGATCCACAATTTTCTCGATGACTTGGGAAAGTGATTGCCTTTCTAGCTGAAGTATATTTGCCCGACGAGATTGATGATATGGCGGTAACACCTTGAAGAAGGATCTAAGAGAGGGGTTTATTTTCACTTGAGTGGTGTCTTTCCGCAGCCGTATAGGTGGAGGTGCAGAGGAACAACAGAGATCAGAAACGAGAGAGGACTTACTCCCTGTCTTCTTACTCGGTTTTTTAGCGACTGCTCTTCCAGTCTTTAGATCAGACAATATTCAAGACCCAAATATTTTGTTTCTTAATGTGTATCGGCTGGGGGGCTCTCCTCCCTCTCCTTCTAGTGTGGCACCAGATCTAGTAGTTTGCTCTGGTGAGACCTTAAACTCAGCAATACTATCGGAATTATTGGTAGGCTCAGTAGACTCAGTTGTAGTTTTGAAGTTTGCAACTACTGAGTGAGGGATGTCCGCCGATTTATGCCCATCACCCGACCCCAATTGTTTGCTTTTGTCTCTGCCTAGTCTCCTCTTCTGGGGGGTATACTGTTTCGGAGGCAGATCGTCAGTAGACACTCCTTTCAAACATCTGGGGCTCATGTGAGGGTGTAAAGGAGAGGCAATAGTGACTATTGACTGTAGTAAATTGGTAGAAATCGTAATATTAAGATGCCTCTCCCACGCAGTTTCAAAAGGGGTCACAGATAACGGTGTTATATAAGCTCCTTTCAATAACGGGTTGGGCGGAGTCTCTTGGGAGAGGCAAGAGCAACAAGTTCTTCCCGAAATACCCGAAAAGAAATACGAGTAGCTGCCCACCTCTTGGTGGCGATGTTATAAGCTACTTGGTACTGTTGGCAGCCAGAGCCACGAGGGGGCAGCCCAGCCCCTCCCCTAGCTAGTCGGCCTCACGATATTAACAGTGGAGTCCTCAACACCACTTCCTGCACTTCAACCGAACTTCCAAGCAAAAACAGTCAGAACAAATCAGAAGTAAACTAGAAATAAATCAGAACGTGAAACAATGGCCACTCACACCTGCCGATCCGCCAAATCTCTGAGTGCGAGGTCACAATGGAAGTCAGCTCGCCAAAATGACTCAGTCAGTCAACAATAGCTTTATTCGGTTAATAATTAAAACCATCAAAGCATACACAAAATTTCATTTGCAAATAGTTACATGTAAAAATAATTAACAAAGGAATTTCAAACAATACACAGTGCACAAATATACATAAAAATAAGTTTAAACAAATAATTGGCGAATGTGAACATTAAAAAGTAAGTTTAAACAAATAATTGGCGAATGTGAACATTAAAAAGTAAGGCAGGCCAAAATTTATAAAACTATTTCATGATTTCAAGAGAAAGGGATAAAAAGGCCCGGTCTCGGACTGTCAAACATGCTAAAAAATAGAGCTAAAATATATTAAACTACATTCGATTTCTACTTCTAATTGCCCCTGAAAGATAGCTGGCAACTCCAAAACAGACAAGAGGAGAGCCCAGCATTTGCAGAAATACCAAGGCGGGCCTTACTTGGTCAAAGTGATAGTTCTTAAAAATGGGGCAAATAAATTTCTTACGTAACAGAGTGTAAAATTTACAGTAAAAAATCATATGCAGCATATTTTGTTCGGAGGCGTTATCACAGGGACAGGGGCCCAAAGTGCCCTCTTTAAAAAAGCCCTTCGGGTGTGCTAGGAGCCAAGGTAACATGTCATGTTTAAACCTAATCAATAAAAATAGATGAAAAGGGTTATTTATATAAGTCAAGTATGGCTGGATCTCATTGCCCATACTTAACATGACAAATCTCCTAACAGACGGTTTACACACTTCCTCGCCTTCTCTCTGCAACTTTGCCCTGCACATGAACTGCGACTTTAAGTCTTTTATTTCCAATTTAGACAGCTCACATGGTCTCTCAAATAATTCTAAGCAGCCAAGAGTCTCCATCTTAGATTTGATATATCTTAGCCAAGGAATCCACATGGCTTTGTCAAGGACCAGACAATCTTGTATAATGAGCTGGTTTAGGGTTGGTGGATGCTGCGCCCAAACCCTTAACCAACCCATTAATGGGGCAACGGAAATCTGATCCACTAGATACTCAGCCCCCAAATCTTCATGGATATTAAAGATTGAAGTAGAAACAGGCAATGACAAAAGTTTCCGAAAAAAGGCATTCTCAATTAATTGAATCTCCACTGCCGACGCATAGCCCCAGACCTCACTACCATACAGGGCCATAGGCACGCACTTAGCGTTATATATCTTCAAAATCGCGGGCAAGGGCTTGCATCCCAGCCGTTTTGCAAAACCCAACAATGCTCCTGTTGCCCTAGCGAGAATATTCTGTTTCTGTGCGCGTTGCGCGACCCATGATCCTCGGTCATCAAAAGTGACCCCCAAATATGGAAAGGTCTGGACTTTTGTTAGCTCCTGCTGATTGCAGAAGAATTTAACCTTTTTAGCAGCTCCATCTCCTATTGTCATTGAGTGGGATTTTTTAAAATTAATTACTAAGTCCAAGGAGACCATAAAATCGTTAAAACCATTTAAAAGGGCTTGAAGGCCTCTTGCAGTTCTAGCCAATAAGACCGTGTCATCCGCATACAACAAAGCGGGAATCAACTTAGTACCTACTCTTGGGATGTCTTTACAAGATGAGGACAAAACTTCCCCCAGGTTATTATTATAAAGTGAGAAAAGCAGGGGGGCAAGAATGCACCCCTGTCTTACCCCACGCTTCACCTGCCAGGCATCAGTTAGATTCCCGTCCTTATTATAACGGACCGCCGCAGTAGTATCTTCATGTATAAGTGCTAAAAAGGAAATCAGCACAGGGTCAAGACCCATAGTTGCCAGGGATGCCCATAGTTTTTGACGATTAACCAAATCAAAAGCAGTAGATAGGTCCATGAATGCTAAGTGTAAGACCCCCTGCTTCGCAATCGTATACTTCCCAATGATGAGATGCAAATTAAGGCATTGACCTACCGTGCTCCTTCCCTTTCTGAAACCATACTGAAGGTCCGAAATAATGGAGTTGTCCTCCAGCCATGATGTTAACCGTCCTAGGACAACTTTACCCATTATTTTCATCGCAGAATCGAGAAGAGAAATAGGCCGATAACATGCCGGATCCTCTCTAGCACCTTTTTTAAATATTGGTACTATCACGGCCTTACCCCAAGAACGGGGGACACCCTCCTTTGCTACCGCGTTAAAAACTAAGGTTAGAAGTTTCGCCCAGTAATTTGAATCTGCCTTGTACAAATCTGCAGGGACACCATCGGGGCCGGGTGCTTTACCCTTTGCCATTGATTCAATGGCGTCCTGAACTTCAGCCTCAGTAAAATTAATTTTCGATGACAAATTAGTATCCCCAAAATTTACAGGATTCTGGTCAGGAATCTCAGAATAAAGCCCACTAAAATGAGACACCCATTTATCTGGGGCAATAAGACAATCATTAATAATATTTTCCATTTCATTAAAAAGTGGGCTGTTAATTACTTTCCAAAATTGGGAACTACTTTTTAAGAGACTAGCGTCTGACAATTCTTCCCACGCCAAATTTTTCAGACAAGTTTTCCTTGCCTTTAGTGTTTTCTTGAAGGATCTTCTTGCCTCCACAATCCTGCTGATATCTTTAGCGCCATCTTTTAAGGCCAGTAAGAGAATAGAGTGCGCGCTACTACATGCCTGATCAAACCAGATTTTATGCTTCTTAGGTCTTGGTTTCCCAACGAGAGTTAGATTATCCATAATCTGGTTGGTTATTCGCTCAAAGGCACCAAGAATATCCCCTGGTTTAGATTCTATCGCTAGGCAAATATTAAAATCCTCCAAATTACTGTGATACAGTTTCTCGAGAAAATCACTAGGGGTAATAACCTCCCATCTCAAACGAGTTCCCTGTTTAATAGGGGCTATGTTTGAATTAGAGATTGTAGACATATGATTAGGCCTAAAGACATCATTAATATTTAATTCCAAAGATAATGGATTGTGGTCACTAAGGACGTTTGCAGTGACACAAAATGGTCCTACCAGTCCCTTCATAGTGCAGGAAATTAGTATATGATCAATAATGCTGTTGTGACCCTGCCCAGTGAATGTAGGCACAGGAGATACTAAGTTCTGCATTGGCACAAATAAATTAAAAGCAGATACAATACTGTCTAGAAACATCCCACCTTTTGAAAGATCAAAGTGGGCTTCCTCCTGCGGGCAATAAGCCTGCTTAAAATTTCCAAAACAATTGGATTGTCTTAAATGAATATTAAAATCGCCAAACAATAACAAATAATAAGGGGTAACATTATTTGCATCGAAATCCTCTAAAAAGGTGAATAAGACCTTTAAGTGCTCCAATTCGTCCATCCTCGTAAATGAATTATAAAAGTTCACAACTAACATTGATGGAAGGTTGACACCTACAACTTTAACCGCCAATATATTGGGTGAACTAGTCTTAACAAGTTCTGTGCTATACAATAGCTTAAGACTAAATAATAACAAGAGACCACCACTGGGTCTCCCCGAGGAAGAAGGCACAGCATATTTAATAAAAGACTGGAACCCATCCAAGTAAAAGGAATCTCTGGCCTCCCACGTCTCTTGTAAAGCAATTATATGGAAGGAAGAGAGAAATGACTTCCAACATGTATCCTCTCTTTTTGCTCTCAACCCAGCTATATTCCATGACAAGGCAGTAACCCTATTTGCTAATACATTAGCCACACTATTACCCATAACCGAAGGTTGGGAGGAGGAGTCCGCTACCTCCTCCCTAGCAAAAGCCCTTTCAGGCACATAATTAAGCGTGCCAACGGGAGCATTAACCTGTTCATCTTGAGTGAACGTAATTTTTGGGCGATTGATACCATTAACCCGGTAATTCATTTGGGTAACGGGACTAACACCCGGACCATAAGAAACGGTATTATCATTGACAGGCATCGCACTTCCCTCATCTTCCATACACACCCCACTGGCTTCAATGTCCAAAGACTGGCTGTGCGCTACATGAAGTCAGTCATTTGTGTCCAGAGAACTAAGGACCTCATATCTGTTACTCAAGGCCAGTGTTCTGATCGCAGGAACAGGTTGGGCGTTGTAACCACTATTCCCGCCCCGTCTCTGTAAGTGAGGTGGATAGAAGAACCCCAATGGGAGGATGTTCACATATTCATCATGTAATCTAGACGTTCCTGCCTGCCTAAAAATGTTAGCTACCAAATCCGGGGTGCTAAAACTCACGACTACACAGTCGCCCTTAAGTGTCTTATTTAACTTCCCCACCCAGGGAACCCTTCTTACCATTTTAAAACACTCAAAAAGGTGGCTCCCCAAAACTGTCTTTTCAGCTAAAAAATGTAGGGCTTTGTTCCTCAAAGAGGACCAATTTTCTTCCTTTCCATCAGTAGATGGAGGGACATTTGCCAGAATGACAGTATACGGACAAGCCTCCGGTGGCAAGTGCAAAGGATATTCTTTGATTACCTGTGTGGGGGGCAAGCTTACTCTCCTTGGGACATCCCGAGAACTCAAGTTAACACCCCCGGGTGGATCAGCAGCCACTGCAGATTGGTTAGTAACACCTACAGTGGTAAGTATCATGGAATCAGCTAGGTCGGATACTCTGGAAATAGCTCCTGCTAAGGTGGGTCTCTCCAGTAAATTACGATTTGCTAAAATTGTTTCCTGACCAGCTATGTGGCGCTCAATCGAAGTAAGTCTGTTCTCAATTTTATCAAGTCTATTCAAAACCGGGGACAGAGAAACCTTCAATTGCTCATCCATGAGTTTTAAAATTTCAATCAAATTAAAACCAGCAGAAACAACAGAAACCTGAGCAACGTTCGCACCTGCCCCAAGCGTCTTATTCCCCTGAGCCAAAGGGGCCAATGTGGAATCCTGTGGAACTAACTCAATAGCAGACTTTACAGTCCTAGATTGTTTTACTTTTTGACGCGTTCCATTTGGACCCTTGGTCGCTTTTCTTTTACCATTTTTTAAATTAGTAGTGGCGGACATTGATACTCGAGATTGTCCAGAGCGAGTGGTTCGGGGTGAGAGAGGAGGACCATCAGCACAATCTACTACAAAAGGAACAACAATATCTCTCACTTCTAGTGCAGGCTCTACAGTAGATGGACAACTAGGCAAGCTCACATCAATGTCATCAATAAGGGTATTCAATTGCGATCCATGGTTAGACGATAGTACTGGTTCCAGAGAAAGCCTCCTCTCAACACTTGCAATTTCTCTGGCAACAACAGTTTCAGCTTTCTTCAAAAAGGCATCCAGGGTCCCCACGCCCCCCTTGGCCACAACTTTGAAAATATTTTTAGCCATAGAGGCAAGCTAGCCGGACCAAGGAACAAAAACAACCAGTTTAAGCAGTAGTGCACACAAATACTGCTGAAGATATCGTCACAATCCTTAGAAGCAAAACAAGCGTGGCAGTACTCCCATTTACCTTCAGAGTAGCAAACACAGTTGATAGCAATCTCCACGAAAGATCCGTTTGATGGTAATTTCAGACCCAGAGTTAGGGGGGTGGCCCAGCCCGGCCTCCTTTGGCCCCTGACGGCCACAGACGGCCCGCCCTCTGCCCGGGCTCAGCCCGGCGACACCCGCGCGCGTCCCGCGACGCGGAGGGGTGAGCCTTCACTTAAGCGCCTCCGGGCGCGAAGATTGCAGGCAGCTGGTGAAACGCTGAGCCCTCTGGGAGCTGTAGTCTCCCCCTGCGACGGCCGCGCGATGTCGGCCAGCGGCTGCAGGGGAGACACACAGCTTCAGGCAACCAGGGGCGATGTGGCAGAGGAGGGAAAGCCCAACGTACTTCGTCCGTGAAGGGAGCGGCGGCTGAATAGAGACCCGCTCCACCGAGGGGTGAGCCTTCACTTAAGCGCCTCCGGGCGCGAAGATTGCAGGCAGCTGGTGAAACGCTGAGCCCTCTGGGAGCTGTAGTCTCCCCCTGCGACGGCCGCGCGATGTCGGCCAGCGGCTGCAGGGGAGACACACAGCTTCAGGCAACCAGGGGCGATGTGGCAGAGGAGGGAAAGCCCAACGTACTTCGTCCGTGAAGGGAGCGGCGGCTGAATAGAGACCCGCTCCACCGAGGGGTGAGCCTTCACTTAAGCGCCTCCGGGCGCGAAGATTGCAGGCAGCTGGTGAAACGCTGAGCCCTCTGGGAGCTGTAGTCTCCCCCTGCGACGGCCGCGCGATGTCGGCCAGCGGCTGCAGGGGAGACACACAGCTTCAGGCAACCAGGGGCGATGTGGCAGAGGAGGGAAAGCCCAACGTACTTCGTCCGTGAAGGGAGCGGCGGCTGAATAGAGACCCGCTCCACCGAGGGGTGAGCCTTCACTTAAGCGCCTCCGGGCGCGAAGATTGCAGGCAGCTGGTGAAACGCTGAGCCCTCTGGGAGCTGTAGTCTCCCCCTGCGACGGCCGCGCGATGTCGGCCAGCGGCTGCAGGGGAGACACACAGCTTCAGGCAACCAGGGGCGATGTGGCAGAGGAGGGAAAGCCCAACGTACTTCGTCCGTGAAGGGAGCGGCGGCTGAATAGAGACCCGCTCCACCGAGGGGTGAGCCTTCACTTAAGCGCCTCCGGGCGTGAAGATTGCAGGCAGCTGGTGAAGCGCTGAGCCCTCTGGGAGCTGTAGTCTCCCCCTGCGACGGCCGCGCGATGTCGGCCAGCGGCTGCAGGGGAGACACACAGCTTCAGGCAACCAGGGGCGATGTGGCAGAGGAGGGAAAGCCCAACGTACTTCGTCCGTGAAGGGAGCGGCGGCTGAATAGAGACCCGCTCCACCGAGGGGTGAGCCTTCACTTAAGCGCCTCCGGGCGCGAAGATTGCAGGCAGCTGGTGAAACGCTGAGCCCTCTGGGAGCTGTAGTCTCCCCCTGCGACGGCCGCGCGATGTCGGCCAGCGGCTGCAGGGGAGACACACAGCTTCAGGCAACCAGGGGCGATGTGGCAGAGGAGGGAAAGCCCAACGTACTTCGTCCGTGAAGGGAGCGGCGGCTGAATAGAGACCCCAAAATGACTCCTTTCAAGGGGGCATTGGAGAGAAGAAAACTGCGGCACAGAACTAAATGCAAGATAAAACACCGTGCCAAAATGCCTTTGCCCTTTGGTTCTGCTGGCTCCACAACCCGGCAAAGACGTAAAAAAATGGCAGTGACCGCCGCCATCGCAGCTGAGCCGCCTCTCTCTCTCACCCCGCCGAAGCTTAGTGATTACAGCCTGCGCCGCCCGCCAGAGACGGAAACGCAAGGAGCTGGAAATGGAGGTAAGGAATGACTGCACACAGCTTGCGTGATTAAACAGAGAATTCCATGTAATTATAAGTACCGACTTCTCAGCTCAGGGCCTTCCTAAAGACGACTATTTTCAAAGCGAAGTCCGGAGGTATATGGGGATAGCTCACGGCTGGACTAACCGGCCGCCATGTTCCCGGTCTCGCGCTGGAAGAGCCTTGTTCAATCCTCTGGTTATCCTTGAGGCCTGTGAGAGAGGTGAGGGATAGGTACACCCCCTCATCATCAATTCATCATCGTGCTTACATCCTCATACTGCAGCCTTCTTTCGTAGGCCACAGCTGTGGTGGGCTGAACAAGCAATGCTGAGTGGCTCTCGCTCATCCACACAAGGCTTGTGAACGATAGGAACCGCCCAACTGTGGGGAGTGAGAAGGGAAAGAGTGGGAAAAACAATGTTAACTAAAGCACAACATCAAGTTCAAAATTGAAAATATATTTCCAATCCTCCAGTTGAGTCATTACAGTACATAATGTAACTTATATGACAAAAACATGACAAAACTCTTCTAAAAGTGTTTGACAGGACTTTTGCCTCATTTGAAATGTACTTCAGAATGCTTTAGAAAATGTAAAACTGATTCTATCAGTCCACGGAGGCTCAGATTATGCTTCTCTTAACTTTACTGACAAACACAGCAGCCAATAAACTTTAAATTTGCATAATCCCGGAAGGACAAGCCCCTCCATTGTATGCACCAATCACATATGAGTCCCATACATATCAGTCTCTGTGTGACCTTCCTCCTCCTCTTTCTTTACTGCTGCAGCAGCAAGATAAGTACTTTTCCTTTCTCTCGACTTATTGAAGTTTGGATGTACTTTGTTCTGTTAATTTTGATTGTCAAAGGTTAAACTACTTGAGTGTGGGCGCCAATATGGCGTTTTCCATGGACGCGCAGTGTCGCTTTGCTGATTTACCGCGAATTTCTAAATTTGTGGTTTGTCACAGTTTTTTGGGTGTAAATTCACAGCTTAGTGTCTCGACGGTTGTTTCGGTGTTTGAGCGCTCCGTGGGCAGGTATTTGTGGAGCGGGAGCGGGACGCGCTTTGTGCGCTAAACGGGGAACAGTCCTCTTATCATGCCCACGATTTGCGCATGTGCGAAGAGCCGATCCCAGCGTTAGCGATCGGTGCTTCACGCATCAGCGAGCATCCTGACTGTTCTATCCCCGGTCCCATTATAACGCTGACTGGAGCAGTTACAGGAGCAGGGCTTTGCCTTAGAGGAGATTAGGGGTGGCTTCCTGCACGTGAACTGTATAATCTATATTTTGGCATATTGTGCTGGTATAGGGACAGTTGGTGTTTAGTATAGGGACAGTTTCAACAGTGCCTGTGCAGACAAGAACACCCCTAGGTTTTGCCCCCCCTCAAGCTCCTTCAGACCTCCTGCAGCAACAATGGCGTACTACGCCGAGGAGGAAGATCAGGAGTTTAATGAGTACGCAGAATATGATGAACCTGAAGAGCACCATATGGAGGAGCAATTGGTTGAAGCCCTGGATACCCACGTCCAGGGCTCTGTAAACAGGCGTTACAGCCTTTTACCAAGCCATTGAAGAACTATGGCAAATGTAAGTTAGGTGCTGCGCAAGGTGAGACCTCTGGTCACACCTCGGCTGAGGTCCTTGCTAGAATGGCCCGTAATGTGATGCACGACCATGGTTTTGTGAGTTCTTTCAAGGCCCGTAAAGCACCCGCGACGCAGACGGAGGAGACTGAAGAGTCATCTCCTGCCGCGCCTGACACGTCTGACCCAGATCAGGAGTCGCAGGTTTCACAGAAGGTAAAGAAGCGGAAACGCAAATCCCACAATGTCGAAGACAATCCTGTCAATAAAAACTTATTGTTTGACCCCAGAAACATTATACACCAAAGATCCACTGAGTGGGTTCCTTGTGTCGAGGTGGCGCACTATGTGCAGGACAACCTCCGGAGAGGTTTCATAAAGGAAGTCAGGGCCACCTTGCGTTCCGAATGTCCCAGACAATCCCTGATGGGAAAAGTGGCGGACACCCCAGAAATAGACCGAACATGGCCACGTTTATGAAAAAGTTTGCGACGGATCCCAAGAAGGGACTCGACCGGGCTTGGAGGGGCTATCAGGATAAACTCCTTGACGTGACCGGACCCCTGACTAAGATATTGGATGCCGTGGTCACCGCCAAAGACTCCAACACTCCATTGGACCCCACGGAGGTTCTGGAGTGGGCGCAGCGAGCTATGTGTTTTCTAGGGAACGCAAACTGCGCTCTTTCGGCAGAACGGAGAAGGTTCTTCCTTATGCGCATTGATTCGCAACTTGCAGAAATGGCGAATACTGAACCAGGCATGCTTGCTGATGGCATGCTGTTCGGGGAGAAATTCGTGAAGGAGATGGGGAAATATGTGAACACATTCTCCGCCCTGGATAAGGCTCAAGCGAACATCAAAAAAGATTTTCATACTGGCCTTTTTAATAGGGCCGGGCTCTTCAGGGGTCGAGCGACCGGCCACAGATTTAACCAGACCACTCGAGGCTTCGAGCAACGTGGCAGGGGTGGTGCCCAACGTTCAAAGTGGCAACAACACAGAGGTTACAGAGGACAGAATAATTCCTCCGGAGACACCTTTTACTCAGGTAAGCTTAATGCAAACTGGGGATACCAAGGTGGGAGGTCGGATTGCTTGGTGGGAGGTCGGATTGCTTTGTTCCACCATATGTGGGAGAATCTCACACAAGATCCTTGGATCCTTCAGACGGTAAGAGGGTTTCAGATAGAGTTCTATGCCTCACCCCATCAGGTTCAGATTCCTCCTCCCCTACATTTTTCCCATGCAGAGATGTCTTTCATAGACAACGAGGTTCAGTCATTGTTGGGAAAAGGGGCAATTGTGCACACAATTCCTCATCCGCTAGGTTTTGTAAGTACCATCTTTCTAGTGCCCAAAAAGGACAAAGGTTTCAGACTGGTGCTCAATCTAAGGGAATTCAATTCCTGGGTCGTGTATCGCCATTTCAAAATGGAAGGCTTACATTTATTGAGGGACATACTGTTGGTGAATTTATTTGGACGACATTCTGATTATGGCTCAGGATCTGGTCACGGTTCTTCGTCATCTGAACTGGACAGTCCAACTCTTACAAGAATTGGGGTTTGTCATCAACGCGCAGAAGTCCATTCTGACTCCAATGCAGTCGATGAAATTCCTGGGGTTTCAAGTAGACTCGCTTACGGCTCAGTTACTATTATCATCGAGAAAGAGAGTAGCTATCAAGAAGGAGTTGAGGAGAGCGCTTGCCTCTCAGACTTTATCCTTGAGGACGCTGGCCAGATTGGTGGGGCTCCTTGCCGCATCAATCCAAGCGATATTACCAGGACCCTTACATTACAGGGCGCTTCAGCGTTTGAAGATTCTACATTTACGCAAGGGTCTGAGTTATGCAGAGCAGATCTCAATCTCCAGAGAAGCACGGACCGAGATGACTTGGTAGCTGGAACACATGGATGCATGGAATGGCAAGGCCATTTTCACAGCCAGTCCGGAGATAGTCATAGAATCAGATGCCAGCAGATGGGGCTGGGGAGCCCGCTGCGGCTCAGTGGAGACTGGGGATCGGTGGTCCCGGTAGGAACTGGAACTCTAAATGAATTGCCTGGAACTTCTTGCGGGCTCGTTTGTGATACGGACACTCTTAACGCAATGAGTGAGTTGTTGTATTCTATTGCGGATGGACAATGTGTCAGCAGTACGATACATCAATCGTCTGGGGTGTATGAGGTCTCATCTTCTGGTAGAGATAGCCAAGGACTTTTGGCATTATTGCCTGGCCCATCATATAACGGTAACCGCGGAATACATTCCGGGTTCTTCCAATGTGGTGGCGGATTGGAATTCACGTTTTCTGAGGGATGCCAGCGATTGGAGACTGCATCCCAGGGTTTTCAATCAGTTGAACAACAAATAGGGTCCATGTTCAGTGGACCTATTTGCGTCCAGACTCAACGCACAACTTTCTCAGTTCTACAGTTGGTGACCAGATCCTCTGGCGATCAGCTTGGACGCATTCCTTCAGTCACGGACGACGGACATTCTATATGCATTTCCACCTTTCGCCATGATTCCGAGAGTATTGGCGCAACTCCGTCGACAGAAGGCGGAGGTGATACTAGTCACACCATGTTGGAAAGCACAAGCATGGTTTCTGGTGGCGCTAGCCTTGTCGTGCGAACTTCCGGTACAACTACCGTAGTTTCCGGAAATTCTGGAGCACCCTCTGGGGTTGCCTCACCCGCTGGTAATGCAGGGCCAATTATCACTCATGGCGTGGAGACTTTCAGGCGACAATGGCAAGTGCCTGGAGTTTCACAGGAGACTCTGTTTTTCTTATCACAATCATGGGCACCTGCGACGCACAAACGATATGAGTTGGCTTGGTGTAGATGGGTTAGTTGGTGTTCTGAACTTCAAGCAGATCCCGTGGGATCCGGTGTCCATCTCAAAATAATTTCCTTTCGGAACTCGCCAGTTCAGGAATGGCATATCGAACAGTTAACAACTTTCGTTCAGCGATTTTGGCGGGTCATCCACACATGGAAGGTAAACCGGTGGGGGAACACCTCCTGGTGTGTAAAGTGGTGAGGGGTATCCAGTTGGTTAACCCCCCGAAACCCAAGTTTTCTGTTTTATTGGATGTTAATGTAGTTTTACGTTTCCTTCAGACTTGGCCAGCCAATGAGGGATTATCACGTAAACAATTGTCGGCAAAACTTACGATGCTCTTATGCCTGGTTTCCTGCAGACGAGTCTCGGATGTGCGAGCTTTGGATATAGCAGGTAGAGTATTTACTCCTTCGGGAGTCTCTTTCACGATTTCCAAGAGGACAAAAACACATTCCAGATGTATTTCATACCCTGCCTTTCCTCATCATACCAAGTTATGTGTGGTTCAATGTTTAAAATGTTATGAAGATTGTACTAGAGAGTTCAGGAATGATGTTGCAGGGCAATTGTTAATTTCACTTCAGAGACCTTTCTGCCCAGTCACTGCAGCGACTTTAGCCAGGTGGGTTACTTGGTTATTGAGACTAGCAGGTGTTGATACTGCCATGTTTGACGTGCATTCTGTTAGAGGAGCTATGGCTTCAAGGCCCTTTATACGGGCTCCCGGTTACAAGATATTAGGACTGCGGCAGACTGGTCCTCTGACTCAACGTTTAAGACATTTTATCATAAACCGATTGTTGATGTGGCTTCGACGGTTATGGAGCAACTTTAAACTAGCATAATCTGAGCCTCCGTGGACTGACATAGAATAAAACATTTTCTAGCTGACGCAACAAGAATTTTCAATTCTATTAAGGACACGGAGGCGATGATTATCCCACCCAGGTAACATGTTGATGGTATTCTATGTGATAACTTGTTCATTGCAAGATTTATTAAATGTTTTATGTATAATTCATGGTGATGATTTGGTTTTTTCTCCCACCCATTTTGATATTGGAAATATGAGGATGTTAACTAGTAAATGTCATGATGGTTATGAAACGCATATGGTTCATGAAAGGCATATTACGACTACTACTCTCTTTGTAGGAGATCAAGGCAAGCAAACCTGAACGATCTGGATGGAGTTGTTCAGAAGTCTCGTAAGATTTCTCTAGGGTCAAGTTCCCAGTTATGGTTGGAGGCGTGGTCGGCGCCGTTCCGGTTTGACAGTCGAGTTCAAGACTGCAGTTGATGGTTTCGCAAAGAAAGAGGAAGGGGAAGGTCACACAGAGACTGATATGTATGGGACTTATATGTGATTGGTGCATACAATGGAGGGGGCTGTCCTTCCGGGATGATGCAAATTTAAAGCTTATTAGCTGCTGTGTTTGTCAGTAAAGTTAAGAGAAGCATAATCCTTGCCTCTGTGTCCTTAGTAGAATTAAAAATTCTTGTCGCGTCAGCTAGAATTTTGTTTTTTATTCATCAAGTATATGTCAGAAGCTTGGAAAAACTGAACTTGGATGTTACAGGTCAATGTGAGTTCTGGCAATCTTTAGCCTTCGTTTGTGTTTCCAAAGGAGACATTTCTACTAGAAAGGGTCCTCACCACTGCCAATGATAGAAAATCAACTATTGGACACACATATTGTCTCCGATTTGTGTTTGTCAGAGCCACTCCGCTGAATCCAAATTTTGGTGCAGAGATGAGGTGTATTAAATTAAGTAAAGTTAATTCCTGTGTTTTACAGAGGCGAGAAAGAGAAATTCTGTGCCATTAAGTGCTGTAGAAGACAATGCTAAGTTAAACTTATATTTTTAAATCAAATAAAATCGTCCATTTCCTTTAAAATTGACATAGTTGTTTCTAAAATGCAACCGTCACTATGTAATCTAACTTCTAAGCTCCAACTAGTGGTTATTTAGTTGGCCTAAGGGATTGCTCAACCTCTTTTTGGAGTTTTGTGATGAAAGAATGATATGTTTAAATTACATTTATATAGCACTTACTACTCCTAATGAGCATGCTACCTGGGTGCCCAAAGTTAGGGGTCAGTCCATTAGTTATTGTGGTTAGCTTTGCATTCTCATTCCATGCTTTCATTTTCGTTTATTTGTGATGCCTTATCGAAATAAATATGATCATTAGAGGGGGCTACATCAGAAGCAAATGCTTGCAGGAATTAATAGATATTATTATGGTTTCTAAAAGAGCTAAAAGACAGATAGGCATGAGAATTAGAGTTGCAGAAGCGGCAGGAAGAAGTTAGCAGGGAAGCAGATGTGCATTTAAAAAAGGGATGGAAGTAAGTACAAGTTTCATTGATGGTCGTTCTTTATGCAGGATTATAAGGAATATAGCAGGTGAAGATTTTTTATATGCAATTTGTGGATGTAAACCTGTTGAAAGAAACATTTTTAAATTCTAAGGAATGTAAATTACAATCTTTCTTGAGGCACTTGAGAGGTGACACAGATACTTCCCACAGTAAGAGAAAGGGCAGTACCTGGTGAGACCCCTTCACAAGTGACTGTGAAAGTAGTGCAACAACTAAGCACATTCCGTTTCCCGCACTTACAATTTTAGAACACCCAAGAGAGACCCCTTTTATATAACAACTACAACAGTATATTTAATACTATAAAGTATAGTTATAGTTTATGCAAATTGTATGCATCATACGTAAACTATACATATATTATAAAACATATGTTATGTAAACACCCACTAACTTGAAAATATAACAAGACAATTGATAAACAATGTGTGCTGTTACCTGCTGCTGGCCGGCTTTGCCGGTGTTGTTGGTAGCATTGGGAACTCGGTGTCCCAGAAATCCCTTGGAGCCTGTGACCGGCTTCTCCCGCGCCGTGCGCTGAAAAGCACCCTCCTCCCACTGTGGTGTGGGACGTGTGCTACCTGCTGCTGGCCGGCTTTACCTGTGTTGTTGGTGGTGCTAGGTACTCGGTTTCCCAGAAATCCCTTAGAGCCTGTGACCAGCTTCCCCTGCAACACATGCTAAAGAGCCCCCTCTTCCCACCGCAGCATGGGACGTGTGCTGTTACCTGCTGCTCGCCAGCATAACCTGTGTTGTTGGTGGTGCTGGGGACTAGGTATTCAAGAAATCCCTTGGAGCCTGTGACCAGCTTCTCCGACGCGTCGCACTGAAAAGCACCCTCCTCCCATGGAACGCTCCTGGCCGAAGCCCAGGCCAAGGGCGGACCCGTCTGCACCAGTCATAGCCTGGAGGAGGCTGGGATGCGCCCCCCTCTTGACTTTGGGCACTGGGTACGAGTTATTTGTCCCCATCACTTGGAGCTGGCGTTTTGGTGAGCAGGAGTACTTTTGTTTACGTTTTTGGAGCTGCTTGATTGCCCACTGGTTCTGGTAGGTGCTGCTCCTTTGTAATTTGTAATTTCTACCGCTTTTTTCTGCAAAGGAGCAAGATAGGTCAGTGGACGGTGTGAACCTCTCTCCCGCCCTGACCCCTGAAAAGCAGAGTGACTGCCACCAACTGTTGGGGCAGTTTTCTGACCTGTTCTCCCTGACCCCCAGTGTCACTCAGTGCTGTGTCCATGATGTGGACACTGGGGACAGTCCTCCAGTAAAACATATGATTTATAGAGTGACTGACCGGGTCAGAGCTTGCATCAAGGAGGAGGTCTCCAAGATGTTAGCGCTAGGGGTGATTGAGCCCTCAAACATCCCTTGGGCCAGCCCAGTGGTCTTGGACCCGAAGGCTGCTGCACCTGGTGCCACACCAGAATTCTGGTTCTTGGTGGACTACAGAGGGCTCAATTCAGTCACCAGGACAGACGCACACCCCATCCGCAGAGCTGATGAGCTCATCGATCAGTTGGGGACTGCCCGGTACCTCAGTACCTTTGACTTGATGTCTGGGTACTGGCAGATCACCTTAACTGATGGGGCAAGAGAGAGGTCAGCATTCTCCACACCAGATGGACACTACCAATTATGGGTGATGCTTTGGGATGAAGAATGTCACTGCCGCCTTTCAGAGGTTGTTCAACCAGGTCTTGGTTGGGCTGAAAGATTTCAGTGCCGCTTACCTGGACGACATTGCAGTGTTCAGTGCCACTTGGGAGGAACATCTGCACCTCCTCTGGGAAGTGTTGAAGCTGCTGCGTAGGGCAGGCCTCATGATCAATGCAAGCAAGTGTCAGATTGGGCAGGGTTCAGTGGTGTACTTGGGGCACCAGGTAGGGAGCGGCCTGGTGGCGCCCCCACAGCCCAAGATTGATACCATTCTGGATTGGGAACCCCCCCAAGACACAGACAGGGGTGAAAGCCTTTTTAGGACTCACAGGGTATTACAGGAGATTTGTCAAGGGGTATGGCACCATTGTTGCCCCTTTGACAGAGCTGACTTCCAGGAAGCAGCCCAAGAAAGTGAATTGCACTGACGCCTTCCAGAAGGCTTTTGATGCCCTGAAATCTGCCATGCGCACAGCACCCGTGCTTAAGGCACCCAACTTCTCAGAAGAGTTCATTGTGCAGACAGATGCTTCAGAGCATGGTGTGGGGGCTGTGCTCTCACAGCTGAATGAAGAGGGCCTAGACTAACCTGTAGCCTTCATTAGTAGGAGGTTACTTCCACGGGAACAGAGGTGGAGTGCGATTGAACGTGAGGCATTTGCTGTGGTCTGGGCGCTGAAGAATCTGAGAACATACTTGTTTGGGACTCACTTCCGGGTTCAGACAGACCACAGGCCCCTCAGATGGTTTCTGCAAATTAGGAGTGAGAATCAAAAGCTGTTGAGGTGGTCCATTTCCCTACAGGGGACTTTACGGTGGAACACCGCCATGGTACAGAACATGCCAATGCTAGATTCTTTTGAGCACTTTGCCACTGCTGTTCAGTGCCAAAGTGCAAGTGCTCCCTTTTGTAAATTGTATTATGGATTAGTGTTTCCATGACTGGCTATTTGATTTACTTGTCAGACCCTAGTAAAGTGCACTGTGTGTGCCCAGGGCCTGTATATCAAATGCTGCTGGGGGGCTTGCAGCCCTGGTGTCCCACCCACCAAAGCAGCCTGTAAAATGTCTGGGACTGCCATGTTGACGTGGCAAGTGCACACACTTGCCAGTCCCTAAACCTTCCCTTTTCAACATGTTAGTCACCCTTAAGGAAGGCCCAAGGTACCCCTGTGGGCAGGGTGCATTGTATGTGAAAGGTAGAACCTGCGCTGATGTGTGTGGTATGTCCTGATAGTGAAATACTGCCAATTTCGTTTTCACTATTGCAAGGCTATCTGTTCCCATAGGACAGAATGGGGAGTTTGTGTATAACATCTTATAAACATAACTGACCCTGGGAACAAGATAGAAAAGTAAAGTTTAGTATGCCTTAACTCAGAATGTTAAAGTGCATATTTTAGTGAAGGTGATTTTTAAATTCTGTATTTGAAAATACCACTTTTAGAAAGCAGGTATTTTCTTGCCTAGCCATCCGGTGTGCCTCTGCTTGGTTTGTGTATTGCATGTCTGGCTTTTAGATGACAGGGGCTGGAGAGGGGCAGTGGCTCCAGAAGTCTGATGAGTCAGGGCTGGGCTGAATAGACCTTGGCTGCAATTAGAGTAGGGGGAGGAGATTTCCTTTCACCTGCGTGGGCCTGGTCTGCCTTCAACAATGCTGTCTCTACCTCCTGCCAGGAAGCTGCACCAGTGAGGACAGAACTGGTTTTGGCTGGGTACAGACACTCTGCCTTCAGAGAAAAAATGATTTTTGTGTTTAAAAAGAGGGGCCCAGACCCCAGACTTTTAGATCACTTCTGGGAAATCAAGAGGAACCTTTGCCAAGGAGAAGAGCCGGATAAGCTGAGGAGGAATACTGCCGCTGTGCTGTTTGCTGTCTGGGGCTGGCCTGCTGTGGCTACTTGCTGCCAAGGAAAGGAGAGAAGGACTTTGATGTTTGCTTTTCCACCTGCTTGAAGAAGAAGATCTTCAAGGGCTTGAAACTGAGCTTGCCTCCTGTTCTGAAGTCTCAGGGACACAAAGACTTTATCCCTTCTGTCTCTCTGCATCTGGAACTGCTTTTTCAATTGCTAAAGACAGAAATTGCAACACTGACGATGGCAAGCAACGCCGTAACCTGCACCAAAGCTGTGGGCACTGCTCGTGAAGAGCACGAAGCACCGCTCGATTTGCACTGTAGCCCTAACGCCTGCTGACGCCGAGCTGCATCCACTTTGAAGCCGTCATCGAGGCCGCTGCCTGCAACGGAGCTGAGTACACCGCTTGTGACGTCCACGACGCACAGTCCCGATTCGCACTGCAGCCCCGACTTCATCAACGCCGGTGCTTCATTAACGCGGAGCCGATCTTCGATGTGGGTGACTCCCGAATACATCGACACTGCACTGTCAGAAGGAACCGCCGCCTCGCCGCCATCAGTGACACAGTAAGGAACCGACTTCTCACCTCCCCTGCACTAGAGTAAGGAACATAGGCATCACCTCCCCTGGGGTCCCCCTTACCCTGACTAGAAGCAAGGGTCCCTATTTGGATAAAGGTACTTACCTCTGCCAACTAGAGACCCCCATTTCTAACAATTAGTATATAATAAGTGGCAAAGAAGCTTTACCACAGTGCTTAATGGACATATATTTGTATTAGCATTAAAGCCAACACATTGGGATTATCCTGTTAAGACTGTCAAACTTGAGATAGGAGTTGAGCAAAAAGTGGTGTGAAAGACCTTGGGCGTAGGGGCTGTATTTGGGCAAGCTTGGCTATACATGGGGAAATGTTACCTGTTGGAGCCGGCCTCGTGGCGTGGTCCAGTTCCCCCTCGCTAAGCCGCACGAGGTCCCATGCACCTCGGGGCTCCTCCATTTTGGATTGTACGTGACTCTACGTAACCACCTACGTGCCCCGCTCCACCCGGCCTCGGTCCCAGCGAGGCCCGACATTGAGGTGCCAACCCCTGGCCCGGGGGATACCACGTGAACCCTTCCCACTCCCGGCGGAGGGCAGTATCGATGGGACCCCCAACCGTCCTTCCACACCTAGGTGCGATCGCCCCACAGCTCTCTGGGGCCTGGCGCCTCTCCTGCTGGGCGTCTGGCCGCTCCCTACCCGGCCTCTCCGCCCCCCCGGGCGCAAGGGTCCGGACATCAAAGGGTTCCAGACCTATATCTGGGGCGACCCGGCAACAAGACAACAGTTGTATCCCGGAGTCAAGAGCCCTGCTGATCGGATCGCGGCTGACCCTACGGAGAAAGACTCATCCTGAAACCACACTCTGAGCCCTGCTGACGACGTCGCGGCTCCACCGTGCTTAAGACCTTCACGAACCTTTGGGGCCCTGCTGACGCTGTCGCGGCCCGACCTTGTTGAACTTACCATCAGAGCCCAGCTGACCTCGTCGCGGCTCGACCGAAGCGGACCAACCACCGGAGCCCTGCTGACTGTGTCGCGGCTCGACCCAAGCGGAACTACCACCCGAGCCCTGCAGACACCGTCGCGGCTCTCCACGTCCGAGCTGCTTTGAAACCAGCACGCAAGGTCTGGCGCAGAGCCTCCCCGTACCAGGCTGGTACTAAGACTGTCCCGCTACCCTATCTCTACACAGACATTGAGACTCTTTCAGGATCACTCGATCCCCCTGTAAATATATTGAATGTGCTACCATTGATAAAGTACCAAGATAAGCAACTGATACTGAGTCCTGTGTGGTGGTGTTACTGTGCCTAGTACGATCACAGGAGAAGGACCTCTCCTAGGAGGCTTCTCAGCGGCGCTCGGCTATAACTTTGCGGTAGGAAGGTGCCCCGGAGTAGTCCCCCCGACTCCCCGGTGGTCCTCCCTCCAACATTTGGTGGCCAGCGACGGGATCCGAGCCAGACGCAATCATACAGGCAAGTAACGCAACCACTACCTAACCAGACGGAAAGAAGGGAACCATGAACGGCCAAGAAGCAACCGTCGCCGCAACCTTCCAGCTGGAATAGCTGGAAGAATACACCCACAAAGAACTGAAACAATTCTGCAAGGACAAAGGGATCCCAACCACAGGATTGGGCACCAAGGAAGAAATGCAGAAAGCCCTGAAAGCCTGGGCAGAATCCGAGACCACTCCACCCCGAGCCGAAGGAACCTCGGCCCGGGGCGGAAACCTGCCACCGACCATAACCCCGACCGAGGGGGGACGAAGCATCCCGGAAGCCGGCCTGTCCCACGAGGAGATGCAAGAACGGGAGAGGGCCCGGACACACGAAATGGACCTCGCACGACTCCGGCTGGACGGTGAACTCCTGCTGGCGGAGAAGAAACTAGCCTTGGAGCAACTACGGCTGCAGGAGGAAATCGAAGAAAAGAAACGGCAGCGAGAACTAGAAGAGAAACGGCTAACCCTCGAGCACGAGAGGGGCCTCAAGGAACTCAAACTGAAATCCAAAACGGGGGAGACCAGCACCCCCGGGGCCCGGGACGCTCTGCCACTAACCGAGCCAAAGGTTCATATCCCCAAGGATGTCGTCAAGGAATACTACAAAAACGACGACATCCAGCAGTGGTTCCGAGCCTACGAGGTAGCCATGACCTCCCATCGGGTACCCCGGAACGATTGGGGTGCCGGCCTATGGGGGAGGTTCCTCAGTGAGGGCCGGGATACCCTGCTGCAACTCCCCGACGCGGTGATGACATCATACGACCACATGAAAGAAGCCCTACTCACACGCTACGGACTATCAGCCGAGATGTACCGGCAGCGCTTCCGGGACTGTAAGAAGCTCCCCGGTACCACATGGGTCGAATACGTGGACTTCTTCAGCCGGGCCTTTGAAGGGTGGATAAAAGGGAGCAAGGTCACCTCGTACAACGAACTGTTCGACCTCATTGTCTGGGAGCACCTCGCCAACAACTGCTTTGTGGAACTAAGACAACACCTCCTGGACAGTAAGCTGACCGAGCCCCGGAAGCTCGCCGCCGAAGCCGACCGATGGGTCAACACCCGGGTCACCCGGAACCCCGTGGGGGACTACCAACGGAGTACCACGGGACCTCCTCGCCAGCGGGGCGGAGGAGGGGGGTCCCACCGCAGTTGAGAACTCCCTACCGGGCCGCCCAGAAGCCCGCCACGAGGCCAAGCCGCCAACCACACGTCCCCGACCCTGGTCCGAAGGGGGACCCCCATCGCCAGGCCTGGACCCCGACCAACAGTGACCTGCTTCGGCTGCCAACAGACCGGCCACTATGCGAGCGACCCGGCCTGCCCCGTGAACCGACGGAGCGGGACCGCTGGGCCCCCTCCCGACAAATAGCAGCCGCAGCCCTGGGGGAAGGAGAGGAAGAGGAGGAAAACCGCGAGGACGGGTCCCCCGAGAGGGGACCCGCTGCCATGTCACTCGTATGCCTGGGCTCCCGAGAAATGGTGCCCCGAGCTGCCATCCCAAGCAACACCCAGAAGTACCAGCAGTGGGTCACCATCAATGGACAACGGGCCGAAGCCCTCCGGGACACTGGGGCCAGTGTGACCGCTGTCAGCTGCCACCTGGTGACCCCCGAACAAATCCTGCCGCATGTCCTATGCCCTGTCCGGACCGCGGATAACACCGAAAGCATGTGCCAGATGGCCAGGATCCCCTTCGAGTGGGGAGGAGTGTCAGGCACCCTCAAAGTAACTGTCCGCGACGACGCCCCAGTGGACTGCCTCCTGGGGAATGACCTAGAGAGCTCCCCCTGGGCCCAGGTGGAGCGCCGAGAGCATCTGGGGATGCTAGGGCTGCCCGAGTGGGCCTGCGCCACCACCCGGTCCATGACCGCCCAACCAGCCGCTGCCGCGGCCCCCGACAAGCTTACGGGGCCAGAACTACCACCCTCCTCCGGCACGGAGGAACCTGACGATGAGGCCGGGCCTTCCGAACTTTCTCCCGACGAGGCCGCTTCCCTCAGCGAGATCCCCGAGCTGGCCCAGTGGCGCCATGACGGGGGCCCCACCCGTGAACAATTCCAGCAAGAGCAGAAGGCCTGCCCGTCCCTCGAGGGGGCCCGACAGCAAGCGGCCGCCCAGGCCTCGGGGGACCCCACGGGAACCCACTGGATCTATTGGGACAACGACTTATTGTATAGCGAGCAGAAAGTCGCCGAACTGGGAGCCGGCCGGGTGTTGGTGGTTCCCCTCCGATTCCGAGAGTTCCTCCTGAACCTGGCGCATGACGTGCCCCTCGCCGGACACCTCGGGCGAGACAAAACTTACAGCCGCCTGGTGACCCATTTCTATTGGCCCCGAATGCGGAGAGACGTGGACCATCACTGCCGGTCCTGCCAGACCTGCCAGGCTAGCGGAAAGACTGGGGGTCGAGTTAAGGCCCCCCTCCAACCATTTCCAGCCATCCACACCCCGTTCGAATGAGTAGGGATCGACATCGTGGGGCCCCTCGACCCCCGAACCGCCCTGGGACACCGCTTCATCCTGGTACTGGTCGACCACGCCACCCGATACCCCGAGGCCATCCCACTCCGCACTGTGACAGCTCCAGTGGTGGGCCGGGCCCTGATGGGCATCTTCTCCAGGGTGGGGTTCCCCCGAGAAGTGGTGAGCGACAGGGGTACGAACTTTATTTCGAAGTACATGAGATCCCTCTGGCAACAATGTGGGGTCACCTACAAATTCACCACCCCTTACCACCCCCAGGGGAATGGACTGGTCGAGCGGTTCAACAGAACCCTGAAGGGGATGATCAAGGGCCTGGAAGAGCCCCTGAGGAGGAGATGGGACGTCCTGCTGCCCTGCCTCCTGTTCGCCTATCGAGAGGTACCACAGAAATCCCTGGGCTTCAGCCCCTTCGAACTGTTGTATGGGCACCCCGTCCGAGGGCCCCTCAGCCTGGTCAAGGAGGGCTGGGAGGCGAATGTCCAAGATGCCCCCCCCGACGTCTACCGGTACCTCCTGACCCTGCGGAACCAGACTCGGAAGTTCCGGGCCCTGGCAGAAGCCAACCTCGAAGCCAGCCAAGAAGACATGAAACGCTAGTATGACGAAAATGCCTCGACCATCGAGTTCGAGCCGGGCCAGCAAGTCTGGGTCATGTCACCCGTGGACCCCTGCGCCCTGCAGGACAAGTGGACCGGGCCCTTCAAGGTGGTTGAGAGGAAGAGCCCCGTCACCTACCTGGTCGACATGGAGTCCCCGAGGAACCCCCTCCGGGTCCTACACGTCAACCGGCTCAAGCCCCACTTTGCCCGAACTGAACTAAGCCTGCTGCTGGCTACCGACAATGGGGGCGAAAGCGACTCCGAGCCCCTACCAGACCTCCTGGGGTCCTCAGGCCAAAACGGCTCCTTGGAGGGCGTCCACCTCTCCGCCACCCTGACCCCAGAACAGCGCCATGACTGCCGGAAGCTGCTGCAACCCTTCGCTGCCCTCTTCTCTCTCACGCCCGGGGTGATCCCCTGGTGCGTCCACGATGTGGACACCGGGGACAGCCCCCCTGTGCGGCACCGCGCCTACAGAGTACCCGACCGAGTGCGAGCCTGCATACAGACCGAGGTCTCCAAGATGCTCGCCCTCAGAGTCATCGAGCCATCAGACAGCCCGTGGGTCAGCCCGGTGGTCTTGGTGCCGAAGGCTGCCGCCCCCGGCACCCCCCCGGAACTCAGATTTTGTGTAGATTACCGGGGCCTGAACGCAGTCACCAAGACCGATGCCCACCCCCTGCCACGGGCAGACGAGCTGATCGATCGCTTAGGGGCCGCCCGCTACCTATGCACCTTTGATCTCACCGCTGGGTACTGGCAGATCAAGCTCACTCCCGGCGCCCAGGAACGATCCGCCTTTTCCACTCCCGATGGGCACTACCACTTTCGGGTGATGCCCTTCGGTATGAAGAACGCCCCAGCGACCTTCCAGAGGCTGGTGAACAAGGTCCTGGCCGGGCTAGAAGCTTTCAGCGCGGCCTACCTCGACGACATTGCCGTCTTCAGCAACCACTGGGCCGCGCACCTAGGACACCTCGGAGAAGTCCTGGCCGCTCTCCAAAGGGCCGGGCTCACAATTAAGGCCAGCAAATGCCATATCGGTCAAGGATCTGTGACCTATCTGTGCCACCAGGTGGGGAGTGGCCAGGTGGTGCCCCTCCAGTTAAAGGTCGATGCCATCCAGGCGTGGGAGCCCCCCGCAACCCAAACCGCTGTCCGGGCCTTCTTAGGCCTCACAGGCTACTACCGGCGATTTATTAAGGATTATGGCAGCATTGTGGGGCCCCTCACGGAGCTCACTTCCAAGAAACAGCCCAAGGCGGTGCACTGGACGCCCCGCTGTCAGACCGCTTTTGAAGCCCTCAAGGCGGCCATGTGTGCTGCCCCTGTTCTACAGGCCCCTGACTACAGCAAGGAATTTGTGGTTCAGACCGATGCCTCGGAGTACGGGGTCGGGCGGTCCTCTCCCAGATGGACGCCGAGGGCCTCGACCGACCTGTGGCCTTTATCAGCCGCCGACTGCTGCCACGAGAACAGAGGTGGAGCACCATCGAGCGGGAAGCCTTCCCTGTGGTATGGGCTCTCAAGAAGCTCCGGCCCTACCTTTTCGGCACCCACTTCAGAGTCCAAACTGACCACCGGCCCTTGCGGTGGCTAATGCAAATGCGGGGCGAGAACCCCAAGTTGTTGCGATGGTCCATCTCGCTGCAAGGGATGGACTTCACCGTGGAGCACCGGCCCGGCAACGACCACGCCAATGCTGACGGCCTGTCCAGATTCTTCCGCCTCGGCGAGGAGAACCCCCAAGGAGATGGGTGACTCTCCCTGCCTTCAGCTGGGGGGGACGCGTGTTGGAGCCGGCCTCGTGGCGTGGTCCTGTTCCCCCTCGCTAAGCCGCACGAGGTCCCATGCACCTCGGGGCTCCTCCATTTTGGATTGTACGTGACTCTACGTAACCACCTACGTGACCCCGCTCCACCCGGCCTCGGTCCCAGCGAGGCCCGACATCGAGGCGCCAACCCCTGGCCCGGGGGATACCACGTGAACCCTTCCCACTCCCGGCGGAGGGCAGTATCGATGGGACCCCCAACCGTCCTTCCACACCTAGGTGCGATCGCCCCACAGCTCTCTGGGGCCTGGCGCCTCTCCTGCTGGGCGTCTGGCCGCTCCCTACCCGGCCTCTCCGCCCCCCCCGGGCGCAAGGGTCCGGACATCAAAGGGTTCCAGACCTATATCTGGGGCGACCCGGCAACAAGACGACAGTTGTATCCCGGAGTCAAGAGCCCTGCTGATCGGATCGCGGCTGACCCTACGGAGAAAGACTCATCCTGAAACCACACTCTGAGCCCTGCTGACGACGTCGCGGCTCCACCGTGCTTAAGACCTTCACGAACCTTTGGGGCCCTGCTGACGCTGTCGCGGCCCGACCTTGTTGAACTTACCATCAGAGCCCAGCTGACCTCGTCGCGGCTCGACCGAAGCGGACCAACCACCGGAGCCCTGCTGACTGTGTCGCGGCTCGACCCAAGCGGAACTACCACCCGAGCCCTGCAGACACCGTCGCGGCTCTCCACGTCC
The DNA here is from genome assembly GCF_964204655.1 of Triturus cristatus. Classification (NCBI taxonomy): domain Eukaryota; kingdom Metazoa; phylum Chordata; class Amphibia; order Caudata; family Salamandridae; genus Triturus; species Triturus cristatus. Next base: position 16,307,475 of record NC_140586.1, read on the forward strand.
GAGCTGCTTTGAGACCAGCACGCAAGGTCTGGCGCAGAGCCTCCCCGTACCAGGCTGGTACTAAGACTGTCCCGCTACCCTATCTCTACACAGACATTGAGACTCTTTCAGGATCACTCGATCCCCCTGTAAATATATTGAATGTGCTACCATTGATAAAGTACCAAGATAAGCAACTGATACTGAGTCCTGTGCGGTGGTGTTACTGGGCCTAGTACGATCACAGGAGAAGGACCTCTCCTAGGAGGCTTCTCAGCGGCGCTCGGCTATAACATTGCGGTAGGAAGGTGCCCCGGAGTAGTCCCCCCGACTCCCCGGTGGTCCTCCCTCCAACATTACCCCTGGCAGATGCCACTAAGGCATGTACAAGTAAGGTTGCCACCATGCATGCCTTTTTACAGCATGCCGTAGGGGTTTTGGACAAGGAGATGGAACTAGTTGCCTATCGCCTTTCCTATTCTCCCCTTTCCCCCTTACTAACTTTACCTTCTGGTTCACCAGGCTTTCCCAACCAGAATCTGTGTCTATTACCAATAGCCTCTGTGATAGGTAGAGGTCAGGATGATACTACATCAGCTTCCCCCCCAACGAGGCCCTTGAGCGTCTTACGCGCTCCCAAGATCTTGTCAACACGCCTCCACCTGTTTTACAGTCTGTACTAGGTCCCAGGGTGAGAAGCAAAAGAAAACGCATGACCACTGGGACTAAGCCCAAGTGTCCTAGGGTTATTGATGACACTTCCTCTGGTTACCTTGCCCCTGTGACTATGGCAAAGTCTGATATGATGGCTTTGATGATTTCTTTTCATGGTTCCTTAATAGCTGAACTTGAGGCCAAATTAGAATGTATTAGCTCATGTTTAGCAGCCTTTGAAAAGGTTCTTCTTAACCAAATTGTGACAAATCCGATGTGTTCGGTAGAGCCCCATGCCTTTAATCCACCTGGACCTGAGTCCTGACCCATACTTTTTTTTCGGGTTAAGTGATGCGCAACATTTAGCCAAGTCTAGCAATACGGGGTCATCAAAAGTCCAGAAAGTCCAGAGTTCTGGCTTCATTATCAGTTACTATAATCAATCAAAGCAGTCAAAACCCACTTTTTTACTGACGAGAGTGGATTTGCATTATGGAAAGGGGACGGAACGATCTGAGTCAGGGTCAGTTTAAACATCTAACGAGGCGGCCAATAGGGACAAAAATAGTGTACCAAGCCCCTTCCCGCTCAGGCTGGTAACCCTTAACTTACCACCATAAGCTACTTGTTATGTGGTAGTGTTGGGGAACGTACCACCTTTCCCAGCAGGCTCCTTGGAGGACTTTCACCAATTAAAAAATAAAGTCCTGAACTGCCTGTATTTAAATACCACCCTAGGGTCCCGGCTGGAAAGAAACATCAATATGGTACGTAGAGTGAGTTAGGCCGGGCCAAGAAAAATCTTGCAGGTGACTGTTTCCTTATTAACTTTAACAGACCACACATGAAAGGCAGAATCTTAGAATCTATCAATCGTCCTCCTTATAATGGCCCTGTCAATTCCATCATGATTTGTCCTTTGGGATTTTTCTACAGACTAGCAGATTTCATTTTACATCTTGATCAGAGGCCTGTGTCATGCCCCGCGGTCATGCCCCTGAGGGCAGTGAGTATTTAAACGGCGAAGGGCGTGCAAACGCCGCTTCGCGTTCTTGCACTGAGCCCCATTTCCGTCCCGTGTGTTTGTGCCTGACTTCCGGTTGTCGCATTTCCTGTTTCCAGTTTCGAGTCGCGGACGAGTCGAAGCGGACGAGTCCCGGCTCCTGTGGTTGTCACGCTGTTGGTCCTGGTGAAGCGTAGCGGTGTTCTATCCCTAAGAGCGGCCGCGCGTGTTGCGCCTTCTAACTCTGGTTGCTGAAGAGGCAGACGAAGTCCTTCCCAACTAAGGTCTGCTTGTTCGTTAGTAGTGTGGGGGTCGCCCGTCACTCGACACTCCTTACATGGGAGGCAGAGGTTGCTAGGTGGTTCGTGGGTCCCCCTCTTCAGCACTGCTTCTCTTGCTGAATCCAGAATAAGCCTTATTAGGCTTGAGTTGTGTTGTGTTTAGCCTGCTGTTAAGGCGACTCCGTGTCTTTTGAATAGTTGGAGTCATACTTTGTGTTCTTACCACGTATTAAGTTTCCTTACCTCCACTTCGTATCCCTACCCTACGTCCTCTGGAACACGTATCAGGTGTCAGGTGGTGATTACTGCAAGGACCAGTGAGCAGTGGGTTAGGTTTCCCATAGTTCTTCATAAGAAGCACGGTACTGGTTCTTCCTAAACATCTTATATGCAAGTGTGGAATCTTATCCCTCCTTTGTTTATGATCCCTGCCTCTGTTTTCCACAGCCCTAAAAGTGACTACTTACGCATAGTGAGATTGGGTACTACTCTGGGGATTTATCACAGGTGTTTCGTGCAGAGCCATACCTACTTATTCCCGCAGACTATTACCAGAGCGGCTGGCGATAAACCTGGTAGGTGACTGGGGTGTGAGACTAGAAGAGTCAAGGGTAGAGGTATATAGATATTCCTATAACCATCTTTGTGTTACAGCTGAGAGGCCCTATCATTCTTCCAGTCAAGAACCATCAACTTCCTGCTGTTCCTCTTGCCAGGATCATCCATCAAGACCTACCTGTCCCCCCACCTATCCTTGTTTTGTTTCCCTGTTTTCCCCAGCGGGTTCTCCGTACTCTAGAGTTTGATAGAGTCGGAGGAACGTGGGGGACGACTGTGGACTTGTCTCCAAGGCTCCGGACGCTCCTGCAGAACATCCGCGATCATTACAGAACGCGAAGCCTTTAATAGTATATTCTGCCCGAGCGTTATGGAACTTGGTGTGGTTACGCTTGCGGATGTTGCCGGCATGCTCGGTGTTAGAAATGAGGGGGCTCTGGTTGACGCAGGTGTGTACCCACAACAAGCAGGGACCCTTTACTTCTTGTCAGGGCGAAGGATGACTCCCCAGAATAACCCCTGCTCACCCTCTAGGTGCGTGGCGCGAGCAGTCTAGGCTAAGTCTCAGGCGTACACGGTTAAGCAACTGCAATTACACATACAGTAAACCCCTTGCATGCACCACAAACGGACACCATTCAGGAAGAATATAAAAATAAGCTTTTATGTAGATTCAGCAGATTCAAATACAAGGCCCAGTAACGTTGAACTGATGGGGCCACAATTCTTGGAAATACGGTAAAGTCTCTTTGTTACGGAAAGTTCTTTAGGCGGGCACAAGGTAACTATAGGCCTCAGCGTACTTCGTGCTGAGGCGGCGCCCGGGAAGCACACGGCAGATGACAGGGAAATCAGAACGTTGCGGACCCTGGATCCGATGCGAGCTCGCGGTCGAGTTTGTAAGTACAGTACCTTGTTTCTTGACGCAAAGGCGGGTGCGGGATTTCAGCGGCTCTTCGACAGAAGGGCGAGGCGGCGTCCGAGGCTCCCACACTTCACGATGGGGGTCTGATCTTCAGGCTCACGACAAGAGCGGGGTGTTGCAGGTGGCGGGTGAACAAAGCGGGGCAGCCGGGCACGCAGGTTACGTCCGGGCCGTCCGAGGCTTGGAGATGCTCACAACGCCGATTCCGGCGGGAGGGTGAAGGTGCGCAGCGAGTCTCCAGCGAGCGAGGTGACAGGGGCAGCCCAGCACAGCGTAGGGGGAGCGGCTCCGATCGAGCGAGGCTCTTCCCAAGGCGGGGGCGGCTAAGCAGTCCTGGTCACGGCTCAGGGAGGGACTGGGGCACGAGGGTCACAGCTCCGGCGAGGGAAAGGACACCACAGTCCAGCGGCAGGCGAGTGAAGATCAGGTAGAGCCCAATGGTCCTGGGGCTCAGTTCAGGGGGCAAGCTCAGTTCCAAGCCCTTGGAGATCGTTTTGGAAAAGCACAAGTCTTGAAAGTAAAAATAAAGCTAAGTCTTCAGCAACAGTTTCTCTTCTCCCCTTTGGCAGCAAGGTCACCACTGTAGGCCAATCCCCCAGGATAGGGACAGTCTTCCTCCTACAGCTTTCCCGGTGCCTCCTCCTCAGGCAGAGATTCTTCTTGGTCAAAAGCGGATCTAGTTTCTTAGGAGCAGGGCTCCTACATTTATACAGCAAATCTTTTGTTCTCCCAGGCCAGGGGGGCCCTTGCCTAGTCCAGTCCGGTTTCTGAGCACTTTGTTTACGCGATGCAGGCTTCTCCTTTCAGAGTGCAGGGCAGAGTCATCAGACGCTCCACAGGGGGCGGAGCCGGCATTGAGGTGGCAGAGCACTGTCCTATTCAGAGCCTAGGAGTACTCCTCCCACCCATCTACCTGTCGATCGTCCTATTCACCACCAGGCTACCTAGTCCTGCCCATCTGGGTTCCCCCAGCCCTGTCACTCACACCAGCCAGACATCAGATACACATCACGCAGAGGCGGGCTGAAACGTTTAGGCAAGCAAAGGCCAGCTTTCTAAAAGCGGCATTTGCAAACCCGGAATATTAAAATAAACATTGGGAAAAGATGTACCTTATTATTCCGAGTTCAGGCATACTAAACTCGATCTTCTACCATGTTCCCTGGGTCGGTTAGGATCATAGGGTGTAACAATCCAGGCCGCCCATACTGGCCTATGAGAACAGGGTAGCCTTACAGTAGTGAACAACAAGATGGCGGTAATTCACTACTAGGACATGCCACGCATCTAGGCTTGTCCTACCTTACGCTCACAACGCACCCTGCCCGTGGGCCTACCAGAGGGGTGACTAACATGCAGCTAAGGAGAAGGTTTTAGGGACCGGCAAGTGTGGGCCCTTGCCAGCCAGCATGTCAGTACCAGACTGCACGCAGGTTCTGCGATGGCAGACCTTAGACATATTTTACCGGCCGCTTCTGTGGGTGGCACAACCCGCGCTGCAAGCCCACCAGCGGTGTTTGCATTTACATGCCCTGGCGCTCCTGGCGCACTTTACTGGGGTCTGACAGTAAATCAAACAATCCAATCATGGAATCCAACCAACATATACAATTTACATAGGGAGCACTCGCACCGCGACACTGGTTGGCAGTGGCACAGCGCGCTGAGCGGCCAACACCATAAAAACACATGAGGCACAGCGATAAAAAGAGGAAGGGAGACTCACGCCAAGGTGCCAGGTCTAACACGTGTCCCCTCCAGCTGAAAAGTGGGGAGAACTACCCTACCCCAGGGAGTTCCTCATCACTAAGGCGGAAAAATCTGGACAGACCGTCAGCATTGGCGTGATCTGTACCAGGGCGATGTTCCACCGTGAAATCCATACCCTGTAGGGAAATGGACCACCTCAACAGCTTTGGATTCTCACCCCTCATATGCATCAACCATCTGAGGGGCCTGTGGTCCGTCTGAACCCGGAAGTGAGACCCAAACAAGTAGGGTCTTAGCTTCTTCAGCGCCCAGACCACAGCAAATGCCTCACGCTCAATAGCACTCCACCTCTGTTCCCGTGGAAGTAACCTCCTGCTAAGAAAGGCTACGGATTGATCTAGGCCCTCCTCATTAATCTGTGAAAGAACAGCCCCCACACCATGCTCTGAAGCGTCTGTCTGAACGATAAACTCTTTGGAGAAGTTGGGAGCCAAGAGCACGGGCGCCGTGCACATAGCAGTTTTCAAGGCCTCAAAAGCTTTCTGACAGGTGTCAGTCCAAATCACTTTCCTGGGCTGCTTCTTCGAAGTCAGCGCTGTCAAGGGGGCAACCATGTTGCCATACCCCTTGACAAACCTCCTGTAGTACCCAGTGAGACCTAGGAAGGCTCTCACCTCGGTCTGGGTTTTGGGTGCCTCCCAATTCAGGATGGTTTCTATCTTGGGCTGAAGGGGTGTCACCTGGCCACTCCCAACTTGGTGTCCCAAGTACACCACGGAACCCTGCCCGATCTGGCACTTACTCGCCTTGATCGTGAGGCCTGCCTTGCGCAGCGCCATCAACACTTCCCAGAGGTGTCGCAGGTGTTCTTCCCAAGTGGAGCTGAACACCGCGATGTCATCCAGGTAGGCTGCACTGAACGAATCCAGCCCAGCCAACACCTGGTTGACCAATCTCTGGAAGGTGGCAGGGGCATTCTTCATCCCAAATGGCATAACCCGGAACTGGTAGTGCCCATCTGGGGTGGAAAATGCTGACCTCTCTTTGGCCCCCTCGGTCAAGGCGATCTGCCAATACCCAGACGTTAAATCAAACGTGCTGAGGTAGTTGGCAGCCCCTAGCCGATCGATGAGCTCATCAGCTCTGGGGATGGGGTGTGCGTCGGTCCTAGTGACCGAATTGAGTCCTCTGTAGTCCACACAGAACCGGAGTTCGGGTGTGGCTCCCGGCGCTGCAGCCTTTGGGACCAAGACCACGGGGCTGGCCCAAGGACTGCTAGAAGACTCAATTACCCCGAGTGCAAACATCTTGGAGACCTCCTCCTTGATGCATGTCCTCACCCTGTCAGTCACCCTGTAGGCCTTGTGCCGCACAGGTGGACTATCCCCAGTGTCCACATCATGGACGCACCAATCAGTGACACCAGGGAAAACAGATCAGAAAATTGTCCCAGCAACTGGCGACAATCATTCTGTTGCTTAGGGGTCATGGTGGAAGAGAGGATGACACCATCCACTGACCCATCTTGCTCCTTGGCTGACAGAAGGTCAGAAAGAGGTTCTGTCTCCTCTTCCATTCCAGCATCTGTTGCCAAGAGCATGCCCACTTGGGACCTCTCCAAGTGGGGCTTGAGGCGGTTGACATGTAGGACCCTTAAGGGGTTCCTAGGAGACTTCAGGTCCACCACGTAGGTAACAGGACTCTTGCGCTCCACCACCTCAAAGGGACCGGTCCACTTATCCTGGAGCGCACACGGCTCCACGGGGGCCAAGACCCATACCTTCTGTCCAGGCTGAAGCTCTACCAGAGTGGCATTCTGGTCGTACCACCGCTTCATCTCCTCCTGGCTGGCTTCCAGATTTGCCTCAGCAAGTTGCCTGAATCGCCTAGTCTGATTCCCGAAGGCCAGCATGTAACTATATACATTCTGGGGAGGTTTCCTGGGAGATTGCTCCCAGCCTTCCTTGACCAGACTTAGAGGTCCTCTGACTGGGTGACCATACAGAAGCTCAAAGGGACTGAACCCCAGAGACTTCTGCGGCACCTCACGGTAAGCGAAGAGAAGGCATGGTAAGAGGACATCCCACTTACGCCTCATGGGTCCTTCTAGGCCCATTATCATGCCTTTGAGGGTTCAGTTGAATCTCTCAACCAACCCGTTTCCTTGGGGGTGGTAAGGTGTGGTGAACTTGTAGGTTACACCACACTCTTGCCAAAGAGATTTCATGTACTTGGACATGAAATTGGTACCTCGGTCAGACACCACCTCTAGAGGGAATCCCACTCGGGAGAAAATTCCCATCAGTGCACGTCCCACCACGGGGGCCGTCACTGTCCTCAGAGGAATGGCTTCCGGGTACCGGGTGGCATGGTCCACCAGGACCAGGATGAACCTATTGCCCATCGCTGTCCTGGGGTCCAGTGGCCCTACAATGTCAATCCCCACTCGCTGGAATGGGGTACCGACCACAGGGAATGGCTGGAGTGGAGCCTTCTGCTTCCTTCCACTCTTTCCACTTGCCTGGCAAGTCTGGCATGTCCTGCAGTGAGTATCTGAACTCCTGCGCATTTGAGGCCAATAAAAGTGGGTGACCAGCCTTTCAAAGGTCTTGTCCTGCCCCAAATGCCCTGCCAATGGCACATCGTGAGCCAGCCCCAGTAGGAAGGCTCTGAAGTCCTGGGGTACCACCAGCGCACGGGCTGACCCAGACTCAGCAACCTTAGGCTCTGTATATAGGAGGTCGTTCTCCCAGTAAACGAAATGTGATCCTGACTGATCACCTGCGGCCTGGTCTGCAGCCTGCTGCCGCATACCCACGAGAGAAGGGCACTCCTTTTGTGCCTTGCAAAAGTCCTCCCTGGTGGGACCCCCTTCCTGCTGCCAATGGGTCAGCTCCGGCAGGTCTCCCAGTTCAGCTATTTGTTCCCCTGTAGGCTCCAGGGCATCCCCCTCAAGGTCTGCTTCCTTCTGGACCGCTGTTTGCTGTCTGGGGCTGGCCTGCTGTGGCTACTTGCTGCCAAGGAAAGGAGAGAAGGACTTTGATGTTTGCTTTTCCACCTGCTTGAAGAAGAAGATCTTCAAGGGCTTGAAACTGAGCTTGCCTCCTGTTCTGAAGTCTCAGGGACACAAAGACTTTATCCCTTCTGTCTCTCTGCATCTGGAACTGCTTTTTCAATTGCTAAAGACAGAAATTGCAACACTGACGATGGCAAGCAACGCCGTAACCTGCACCAAAGCTGTGGGCACTGCTCGTGAAGAGCACGAAGCACCGCTCGACTTGCACTGTAGCCCTAACGCCTGCTGACGCCGAGCTGCATCCACTTTGAAGCCGTCATCGAGGCCGCTGCCTGCAACGGAGCTGAGTACACCGCTTGTGACGTCCACGACGCACAGTCCCGATTCGCACTGCAGCCCCGACTTCATCAACGCCGGTGCTTCATTAACGCGGAGCCGATCTTCGATGTGGGTGACTCCCGAATACATCGACACTGCACTGTCAGAAGGAACCGCCGCCTCGCCGCCATCAGTGACACAGTAAGGAACCGACTTCTCACCTCCCCTGCACTAGAGTAAGGAACATAGGCATCACCTCCCCTGGGGTCCCCCTTACCCTGACTAGAAGCAAGGGTCCCTATTTGGATAAAGGTACTTACCTCTGCCAACTAGAGACCCCCATTTCTAACAATTAGTATATAATAAGTGGCAAAGAAGCTTTACCACAGTGCTTAATGGACATATATTTGTATTAGCATTAAAGCCAACACATTGGGATTATCCTGTTAAGACTGTCAAACTTAAGATAGGAGTTGAGCAAAAAGTGGTGTGAAAGACCTTGGGCGTAGGGGCTGTATTTGGGCAAGCTTGGCTATACATGGGGAAATGTTACCTGTTGGAGCCGGCCTCGTGGCGTGGTCCAGTTCCCCCTCGCTAAGCCGCACGAGGTCCCATGCACCTCGGGGCTCCTCCATTTTGGATTGTACGTGACTCTACGTAACCACCTACGTGCCCCGCTCCACCCGGCCTCGGTCCCAGCGAGGCCCGACATTGAGGTGCCAACCCCTGGCCCGGGGGATACCACGTGAACCCTTCCCACTCCCGGCGGAGGGCAGTATCGATGGGACCCCCAACCGTCCTTCCACACCTAGGTGCGATCGCCCCACAGCTCTCTGGGGCCTGGCGCCTCTCCTGCTGGGCGTCTGGCCGCTCCCTACCCGGCCTCTCCGCCCCCCCCGGGCGCAAGGGTCCGGACATCAAAGGGTTCCAGACCTATATCTGGGGCGACCCGGCAACAAGACAACAGTTGTATCCCGGAGTCAAGAGCCCTGCTGATCGGATCGCGGCTGACCCTACGGAGAAAGACTCATCCTGAAACCACACTCTGAGCCCTGCTGACGACATCGCGGCTCCACCGTGCTTAAGACCTTCACGAACCTTTGGGGCCCTGCTGACGCTGTCGCGGCCCGACCTTGTTGAACTTACCATCAGAGCCCAGCTGACCTCGTCGCGGCTCGACCGAAGCGGACCAACCACCGGAGCCCTGCTGACTGTGTCGCGGCTCGACCCAAGCGGAACTACCACCCGAGCCCTGCAGACACCGTCGCGGCTCTCCACGTCCGAGCTGCTTTGAAACCAGCACGCAAGGTCTGGCGCAGAGCCTCCCCGTACCAGGCTGGTACTAAGACTGTCCCGCTACCCTATCTCTACACAGACATTGAGACTCTTTCAGGATCACTCGATCCCCCTGTAAATATATTGAATGTGCTACCATTGATAAAGTACCAAGATAAGCAACTGATACTGAGTCCTGTGTGGTGGTGTTACTGGGCCTAGTACGATCACAGGAGAAGGACCTCTCCTAGGAGGCTTCTCAGCGGCGCTCGGCTATAACTTTGCGGTAGGAAGGTGCCCCGGAGTAGTCCCCCCGACTCCCCGGTGGTCCTCCCTCCAACATTTGGTGGCCAGCGACGGGATCCGAGCCAGACGCAATCATACAGGCAAGTAACGCAACCACTACCTAACCAGACGGAAAGAAGGGAACCATGAACGGCCAAGAAGCAACCGTCGCCGCAACCTTCCAGCTGGAATAGCTGGAAGAATACACCCACAAAGAACTGAAACAATTCTGCAAGGACAAAGGGATCCCAACCACAGGATTGGGCACCAAGGAAGAAATGCAGAAAGCCCTGAAAGCCTGGGCAGAATCCGAGACCACTCCACCCCGAGCCGAAGGAACCTCGGCCCGGGGCGGAAACCTGCCACCGACCATAACCCCGACCGAGGGGGGACGAAGCATCCCGGAAGCCGGCCTGTCCCACGAGGAGATGCAAGAACGGGAGAGGGCCCGGACACACAAAATGGACCTCGCACGACTCCGGCTGGACGGTGAACTCCTGCTGGCGGAGAAGAAACTAGCCTTGGAGCAACTACGGCTGCAGGAGGAAATCGAAGAAAAGAAACGGCAGCGAGAACTAGAAGAGAAACGGCTAACCCTCGAGCACGAGAGGGGCCTCAAGGAACTCAAACTGAAATCCAAAACGGGGGAGACCAGCACCCCCGGGGCCCGGGACGCTCTGCCACTAACCGAGCCAAAGGTTCATATCCCCAAGGATGTCGTCAAGGAATACTACAAAAACGACGACATCCAGCAGTGGTTCCGAGCCTACGAGGTAGCCATGACCTCCCATCGGGTACCCCGGAAGGATTGGGGTGCCGGCCTATGGGGGAGGTTCCTCAGTGAGGGCCGGGATACCCTGCTGCAACTCCCCGACGCGGTGATGACATCATACGACCACATGAAAGAAGCCCTACTCACACGCTACGGACTATCAGCCGAGATGTACCGGCAGCGCTTCCGGGACTGTAAGAAGCTCCCCGGTACCACATGGGTCGAATACGTGGACTTCTTCAGCCGGGCCTTTGAAGGGTGGATAAAAGGGAGCAAGGTCACCTCGTACAACGAACTGTTCGACCTCATTGTCTGGGAGCACCTCGCCAACAACTGCTTTGTGGAACTAAGACAACACCTCCTGGACAGTAAGCTGACCGAGCCCCGGAAGCTCGCCGCCGAAGCCGACCGATGGGTCAACACCCGGGTCACCCGGAACCCCGTGGGGGACTACCAACGGAGTACCACGGGACCTCCTCGCCAGCGGGGCGGAGGAGGGGGGTCCCACCGCAGTCGAGAACTCCCTACCGGGCCGCCCAGAAGCCCGCCACGAGGCCAAGCCGCCAACCACACGTCCCCGACCCTGGTCCGAAGGGGGACCCCCATCGCCAGGCCTGGACCCCGACCAACAGTGACCTGCTTCGGCTGCCAACAGACCGGCCACTATGCGAGCGACCCGGCCTGCCCCGTGAACCGACGGAGCGGGACCGCTGGGCCCCCTCCCGACAAATAGCAGCCGCAGCCCTGGGGGAAGGAGAGGAAGAGGAGGAAAACCGCGAGGACGGGTCCCCCGAGTGGGAACCCGCTGCCATGTCACTCGTATGCCTGGGCTCCCGAGAAATGGTGCCCCGAGCTGCCATCCCAAGCAACACCCAGAAGTACCAGCAGTGGGTCACCATCAATGGACAACGGGCCGAAGCCCTCCGGGACACTGGGGCCAGTGTGACCGCTGTCCGCTGCCACCTGGTGACCCCCGAACAAATCCTGCCGCATGTCCTATGCCCTGTCCGGACCGCGGATAACACCGAAAGCATGTGCCAGATGGCCAGGATCCCCTTCGAGTGGGGAGGAGTGTCAGGCACCCTCAAAGTAACTGTCCGCGACGACGCCCCAGTGGACTGCCTCCTGGGGAATGACCTAGAGAGCTCCCCCTGGGCCCAGGTGGAGCGCCGAGAGCATCTGGGGATGCTAGGGCTGCCCGAGTGGGCCTGCGCCACCACCCGGTCCATGACCGCCCAACCAGCCGCTGCCGCGGCCCCCGACAAGCTTACGGGGCCAGAACTACCACCCTCCTCCGGCACGGAGGAACCTGACGATGAGGCCGGGCCTTCCGAACTTTCTCCCGACGAGGCCGCTTCCCTCAGCGAGATCCCCGAGCTGGCCCAGTGGCGCCATGACGGGGGCCCCACCCGTGAACAATTCCAGCAAGAGCAGAAGGCCTGCCCGTCCCTCGAGGGGGCCCGACAGCAAGCGGCCGCCCAGGCCTCGGGGGACCCCACGGGAACCCACTGGATCTATTGGGACAACGACTTATTGTATAGCGAGCAGAAAGTCGCCGAACTGGGAGCCGGCCGGGTGTTGGTGGTTCCCCTCCGATTCCGAGAGTTCCTCCTGAACCTGGCGCATGACGTGCCCCTCGCCGGACACCTCGGGCGAGACAAAACTTACAGCCGCCTGGTGACCCATTTCTATTGGCCCCGAATGCGGAGAGACGTGGACCATCACTGCCGGTCCTGCCAGACCTGCCAGGCTAGCGGAAAGACTGGGGGTCGAGTTAAGGCCCCCCTCCAACCATTTCCAGCCATCCACACCCCGTTCGAATGAGTAGGGATCGACATCGTGGGGCCCCTCGACCCCCGAACCGCCCTGGGACACCGCTTCATCCTGGTACTGGTCGACCACGCCACCCGATACCCCGAGGCCATCCCACTCTGCACTGTGACAGCTCCAGTGGTGGGCCGGGCCCTGATGGGCATCTTCTCCAGGGTGGGGTTCCCCCGAGAAGTGGTGAGCGACAGGGGTACGAACTTTATTTCGAAGTACATGAGATCCCTCTGGCAACAATGTGGGGTCACCTACAAATTCACCACCCCTTACCACCCCCAGGGGAATGGACTGGTCGAGCGGTTCAACAGAACCCTGAAGGGGATGATCAAGGGCCTGGAAGAGCCCCTGAGGAGGAGATGGGACGTCCTGCTGCCCTGCCTCCTGTTCGCCTATCGAGAGGTACCACAGAAATCCCTGGGCTTCAGCCCCTTCGAACTGTTGTATGGGCACCCCGTCCGAGGGCCCCTCAGCCTGGTCAAGGAGGGCTGGGAGGCGAATGTCCAAGATGCCCCCCCCGACGTCTACGGGTACCTCCTGACCCTGCGGAACCAGACTCGGAAGTTCCGGGCCCTGGCAGAAGCCAACCTCGAAGCCAGCCAAGAAGACATGAAACGCTAGTATGACGAAAATGCCTCGACCATCGAGTTCGAGCCGGGCCAGCAAGTCTGGGTCATGTCACCCGTGGACCCCTGCACCCTGCAGGACAAGTGGACCGGGCCCTTCAAGGTGGTTGAGAGGAAGAGCCCCGTCACCTACCTGGTCGACATGGAGTCCCCGAGGAACTCCCTCCGGGTCCTACACGTCAACCGGCTCAAGCCCCACTTTGCCCGAACTGAACTAAGCCTGCTGCTGGCTACCGACAATGGGGGCGAAAGCGACTCCGAGCCCCTACCAGACCTCCTGGGGTCCTCGGGCCAAGACGGCTCCTTGGAGGGCGTCCACCTCTCCGCCACCCTGACCCCAGAACAGCGCCATGACTGCCGGAAGCTGCTGCAACCCTTCGCTGCCCTCTTCTCTCTCACGCCCGGGGTGATCCCCTGGTGCGTCCACGATGTGGACACCGGGGACAGCCCCCCTGTGCGGCACCGCGCCTACAGAGTACCCGACCGAGTCCGAGCCTGCATACAGACCGAGGTCTCCAAGATGCTCGCCCTCAGAGTCATCGAGCCATCAGACAGCCCGTGGGTCAGCCCGGTGGTCTTGGTGCCGAAGGCTGCCGCCCCCGGCACCCCCCCGGAACTCAGATTTTGTGTAGATTACCGGGGCCTGAACGCAGTCACCAAGACCGATGCCCACCCCCTGCCACGAGCAGACGAGCTGATCGATCGCTTAGGGGCCGCCCGCTACCTATGCACCTTTGATCTCACCGCTGGGTACTGGCAGATCAAGCTCACTTCCGGCGCCCAGGAACGATCCGCCTTTTCCACTCCCGATGGGCACTACCACTTTCGGGTGATGCCCTTCGGTATGAAGAACGCCCCAGCGACCTTCCAGAGGCTGGTGAACAAGGTCCTGGCCGGGCTAGAAGCTTTCAGCGCGGCCTACCTCGACGACATTGCCGTCTTCAGCAACCACTGGGCCGCGCACCTAGGACACCTCGGAGAAGTCCTGGCCGCTCTCCAAAGGGCCGGGCTCACAATTAAGGCCAGCAAATGCCAGATCGGTCAAGGATCTGTGACCTATCTGTGCCACCAGGTGGGGAGTGGCCAGGTGGTGCCCCTCCAGTTAAAGGTCGATGCCATCCAGGCGTGGGAGCCCCCTGCAACCCAAACCGCTGTCCGGGCCTTCTTAGGCCTCACAGGCTACTACCGGCGATTTATTAAGGATTATGGCAGCATTGTGGGGCCCCTCACGGAGCTCACTTCCAAGAAACAGCCCAAGGCGGTGCACTGGACGCCCCGCTGTCAGACCGCTTTTGAAGCCCTCAAGGCGGCCATGTGTGCTGCCCCTGTTCTACAGGCCCCTGACTACAGCAAGGAATTTGTGGTTCAGACCGATGCCTCGGAGTACGGGGTCGGGGCGGTCCTCTCCCAGATGGACGCCGAGGGCCTCGACCGACCTGTGGCCTTTATCAGCCGCCGACTGCTGCCACGAGAACAGAGGTGGAGCACCATCGAGCGGGAAACCTTCCCTGTGGTATGGGCTCTCAAGAAGCTCCGGCCCTACCTTTTCGGCACCCACTTCAGAGTCCAAACTGACCACCGGCCCTTGCGGTGGCTAATGCAAATGCGGGGCGAGAACCCCAAGTTGTTGCGATGGTCCATCTCGCTGCAAGGGATGGACTTCACCGTGGAGCACCGGCCCGGCAACGACCACGCCAATGCTGACGGCCTGTCCAGATTCTTCCGCCTCGGCGAGGAGAACCCCCAAGGAGATGGGTGACTCTCCCTGCCTTCAGCTGGGGGGGACGCGTGTTGGAGCCGGCCTCGTGGCGTGGTCCTGTTCCCCCTCGCTAAGCCGCACGAGGTCCCATGCACCTCGGGGCTCCTCCATTTTGGATTGTACGTGACTCTACGTAACCACCTACGTGACCCCGCTCCACCCGGCCTCGGTCCCAGCGAGGCCCGACATCGAGGCGCCAACCCCTGGCCCGGGGGATACCACGTGAACCCTTCCCACTCCCGGCGGAGGGCAGTATCGATGGGACCCCCAACCGTCCTTCCACACCTAGGTGCGATCGCCCCACAGCTCTCTGAGGCCTGGCGCCTCTCCTGCTGGGCGTCTGGCCGCTCCCTACCCGGCCTCTCCGCCCCCCCCGGGCGCAAGGGTCCGGACATCAAAGGGTTCCAGACCTATATCTGGGGCGACCCGGCAACAAGACGACAGTTGTATCCCGGAGTCAAGAGCCCTGCTGATCGGATCGCGGCTGACCCTACGGAGAAAGACTCATCCTGAAACCACATTCTGAGCCCTGCTGACGACGTCGCGGCTCCACCGTGCTTAAGACCTTCACGAACCTTTGGGGCCCTGCTGACGCTGTCGCGGCCCGACCTTGTTGAACTTACCATCAGAGCCCAGCTGACCTCGTCGCGGCTCGACCGAAGCGGACCAACCACCGGAGCCCTGCTGACTGTGTCGCGGCTCGACCCAAGCGGAACTACCACCCGAGCCCTGCAGACACCGTCGCGGCTCTCCACGTCCGAGCTGCTTTGAGACCAGCACGCAAGGTCTGGCGCAGAGCCTCCCCGTACCAGGCTGGTACTAAGACTGTCCCGCTACCCTATCTCTACACAGACATTGAGACTCTTTCAGGATCACTCGATCCCCCTGTAAATATATTGAATGTGCTACCATTGATAAAGTACCAAGATAAGCAACTGATACTGAGTCCTGTGCGGTGGTGTTACTGGGCCTAGTACGATCACAGGAGAAGGACCTCTCCTAGGAGGCTTCTCAGCGGCGCTCGGCTATAACATTGCGGTAGGAAGGTGCCCCGGAGTAGTCCCCCCGACTCCCCGGTGGTCCTCCCTCCAACATTACCCCTGGCAGATGCCACTAAGGCATGTACAAGTAAGGTTGCCACCATGCATGCCTTTTTACAGCATGCCGTAGGGGTTTTGGACAAGGAGATGGAACTAGTTGCCTATCGCCTTTCCTATTCTCCCCTTTCCCCCTTACTAACTTTACCTTCTGGTTCACCAGGCTTTCCCAACCAGAATCTGTGTCTATTACCAATAGCCTCTGTGATAGGTAGAGGTCAGGATGATACTACATCAGCTTCCCCCCCAACGAGGCCCTTGAGCGTCTTACGCGCTCCCAAGATCTTGTCAACACGCCTCCACCTGTTTTACAGTCTGTACTAGGTCCCAGGGTGAGAAGCAAAAGAAAACGCATGACCACTGGGACTAAGCCCAAGTGTCCTAGGGTTATTGATGACACTTCCTCTGGTTACCTTGCCCCTGTGACTATGGCAAAGTCTGATATGATGGCTTTGATGATTTCTTTTCATGGTTCCTTAATAGCTGAACTTGAGGCCAAATTAGAATGTATTAGCTCATGTTTAGCAGCCTTTGAAAAGGTTCTTCTTAACCAAATTGTGACAAATCCGATGTGTTCGGTAGAGCCCCATGCCTTTAATCCACCTGGACCTGAGTCCTGACCCATACTTTTTTTTCGGGTTAAGTGATGCGCAACATTTAGCCAAGTCTAGCAATACGGGGTCATCAAAAGTCCAGAAAGTCCAGAGTTCTGGCTTCATTATCAGTTACTATAATCAATCAAAGCAGTCAAAACCCACTTTTTTACTGACGAGAGTGGATTTGCATTATGGAAAGGGGACGGAACGATCTGAGTCAGGGTCAGTTTAAACATCTAACGAGGCGGCCAATAGGGACAAAAATAGTGTACCAAGCCCCTTCCCGCTCAGGCTGGTAACCCTTAACTTACCACCATAAGCTACTTGTTATGTGGTAGTGTTGGGGAACGTACCACCTTTCCCAGCAGGCTCCTTGGAGGACTTTCACCAATTAAAAAATAAAGTCCTGAACTGCCTGTATTTAAATACCACCCTAGGGTCCCGGCTGGAAAGAAACATCAATATGGTACGTAGAGTGAGTTAGGCCGGGCCAAGAAAAATCTTGCAGGTGACTGTTTCCTTATTAACTTTAACAGACCACACATGAAAGGCAGAATCTTAGAATCTATCAATCGTCCTCCTTATAATGGCCCTGTCAATTCCATCATGATTTGTCCTTTGGGATTTTTCTACAGACTAGCAGATTTCATTTTACATCTTGATCAGAGGCCTGTGTCATGCCCCGCGGTCATGCCCCTGAGGGCAGTGAGTATTTAAACGGCGAAGGGCGTGCAAACGCCGCTTCGCGTTCTTGCACTGAGCCCCCTTTCCGTCCCGTGTGTTTGTGCCTGACTTCCGGTTGTCGCATTTCCTGTTTCCAGTTTCGAGTCGCGGACGAGTCGAAGCGGACGAGTCCCGGCTCCTGTGGTTGTCACGCTGTTGGTCCTGGTGAAGCGTAGCGGTGTTCTATCCCTAAGAGCGGCCGCGCGTGTTGCGCCTTCTACCTCTGGTTGCTGAAGAGGCAGACGAAGTCCTTCCCAAGTAAGGTCTGCTTGTTCGTTAGTAGTGTGGGGGTCGCCCGTCACTCGACACTCCTTACATGGGAGGCAGAGGTTGCTAGGTGGTTCGTGGGTCCCCCTCTTCAGCACTGCTTCTCTTGCTGAATCCAGAATAAGCCTTATTAGGCTTGAGTTGTGTTGTGTTTAGCCTGCTGTTAAGGCGACTCCGTGTCTTTTGAATAGTTGGAGTCATACTTTGTGTTCTTACCACGTATTAAGTTTCCTTACCTCCACTTCGTATCCCTACCCTACGTCCTCTGGAACACGTATCAGGTGTCAGGTGGTGATTACTGCAAGGACCAGTGAGCAGTGGGTTAGGTTTCCCATAGTTCTTCATAAGAAGCACGGTACTGGTTCTTCCTAAACATCTTATATGCAAGTGTGGAATCTTATCCCTCCTTTGTTTATGATCCCTGCCTCTGTTTTCCACAGCCCTAAAAGTGACTACTTACGCATAGTGAGATTGGGTACTACTCTGGGGATTTATCACAGGTGTTTCGTGCAGAGCCATACCTACTTATTCCCGCAGACTATTACCAGAGCGGCTGGCGATAAACCTGGTAGGTGACTGGGGTGTGAGACTAGAAGAGTCAAGGGTAGAGGTATATAGATATTCCTATAACCATCTTTGTGTTACAGCTGAGAGGCCCTATCATTCTTCCAGTCAAGAACCATCAACTTCCTGCTGTTCCTCTTGCCAGGATCATCCGTCAAGACCTACCTGTCCCCCCACCTATCCTTGTTTTGTTTCCCTGTTTTCCCCAGCGGGTTCTCCGTACTCTAGAGTTTGATAGAGTCGGAGGAACGTGGGGTCGACTGTGGACTTGTCTCCAAGGCTCCGGACGCTCCTGCAGAACATCCGCGATCATTACAGAACGCGAAGCCTTTAATAGTATATTCTGCCCGAGCGTTATGGAACTTGGTGTGGTTACGCTTGCGGATGTTGCCGGCATGCTCGGTGTTAGAAATGAGGGGGCTCTGGTTGACGCAGGTGTGTACCCACAACAAGCAGGGACCCTTTACTTCTTGTCAGGGCGAAGGATGACTCCCCAGAATAACCCCTGCTCACCCTCTAGGTGCGTGGCGCGAGCAGTCTAGGCTAAGTCTCAGGCGTACACGGTTAAGCAAATGCAATTACACATACAGTAAACCCCTTGCATGCACCACAAACGGACACCATTCAGGAAGAATATAAAAATAAGCTTTTATGTAGATTCAGCAGATTCAAATACAAGGCCCAGTAACGTTGAACTGATGGGGCCACAATTCTTGGAAATACGGTAAAGTCTCTTTGTTACGGAAAGTTCTTTAGGCGGGCACAAGGTAACTGTAGGCCTCAGCGTACTTCGTGCTGAGGCGGCGCCCGGGAAGCACACGGCAGATGACAGGGAAATCAGAACGTTGCGGACCCTGGATCCGATGCGAGCTCGCGGTCGAGTTTGTAAGTACAGTACCTTGTTTCTTGACGCAAAGGCGGGTGCGGGATTTCAGCGGCTCTTCGACAGAAGGGCGAGGCGGCGTCCGAGGCTCCCACACTTCACGATGGGGGTCTGATCTTCAGGCTCACGACAAGAGCGGGGTGTTGCAGGTGGCGGGTGAACAAAGCGGGGCAGCCGGGCACGCAGGTTACGTCCGGGCCGTCCGAGGCTTGGAGATGCTCACAACGCCGATTCCGGCGGGAGGGTGAAGGTGCGCAGCGAGTCTCCAGCGAGCGAGGTGACAGGGGCAGCCCAGCACAGCGTAGGGGGAGCGGCTCCGATCGAGCGAGGCTCTTCCCAAGGCGGGGGCGGCTAAGCAGTCCTGGTCACGGCTCAGGGAGGGACTGGGGCACGAGGGTCACAGCTCCGGCGAGGGAATGGACACCACAGTCCAGCGGCAGGCGAGTGAAGATCAGGTAGAGCCCAATGGTCCTGGGGCTCAGTTCAGGGGGCAAGCTCAGTTCCAAGCCCTTGGAGATCGTTTTGGAAAAGCACAAGTCTTGAAAGTAAAAATAAAGCAAAGTCTTCAGCAACAGTTTCTCTTCTCCCCTTTGGCAGCAAGGTCACCACTGTAGGCCAATCCCCCAGGATAGGGACAGTCTTCCTCCTACAGCTTTCCCGGTGCCTCCTCCTCAGGCAGAGATTCTTCTTGGTCAAAAGCGGATCTAGTTTCTTAGGAGCAGGGCTCCTACATTTATACAGCAAATATTTTGTTCTCCCAGGCCAGGGGGGCCCTTGCCTAGTCCAGTCCGGTTTCTGAGCACTTTGTTTACGCGATGCAGGCTTCTCCTTTCAGAGTGCAGGGCAGAGTCATCAGACGCTCCACAGGGGGCGGAGCCGGCATTGAGGTGGCAGAGCACTGTCCTATTCAGAGCCTAGGAGTACTCCTCCCACCCATCTACCTGTCGATCGTCCTATTCACCACCAGGCTACCTAGTCCTGCCCATCTGGGTTCCCCCAGCCCTGTCACTCACACCAGCCAGACATCAGATACACATCACGCAGAGGCGGGCTGAAACGTTTAGGCAAGCAAAGGCCAGCTTTCTAAAAGCGGCATTTGCAAACCCGGAATATTAAAATAAACCTTGGGAAAAGATGTACCTTATTATTCCGAGTTCAGGCATACTAAACTCGATCTTCTACCATGTTCCCTGGGTCGGTTAGGATCATAGGGTGTAACAATCCAGGCCGCCCATACTGGCCTATGAGAACAGGGTAGCCTTACAGTAGTGAACAACAAGATGGCGGTAATTCACTACTAGGACATGCCACGCATCAAGGCTTGTCCTACCTTACGCTCACAACGCACCCTGCCCGTGGGCCTACCAGAGGGGTGACTAACATGCAGCTAAGGAGAAGGTTTTAGGGACCGGCAAGTGTGGGCCCTTGCCAGCCAGCATGTCAGTACCAGACTGCACGCAGGTTCTGCGATGGCAGACCTTAGACATATTTTACCGGCCGCTTCTGTGGGTGGCACAACCCGCGCTGCAAGCCCACCAGCGGTGTTTGCATTTACATGCCCTGGCGCTCCTGGCGCACTTTACTGGGGTCTGACAGTAAATCAAACAATCCAATCATGGAATCCAACCAACATATACAATTTACATAGGGAGCACTCGCACCGCGACACTGGTTGGCAGTGGCACAGCGCGCTGAGCGGCCAACACCATAAAAACACATGAGGCACAGCGATAAAAAGAGGAAGGGAGACTCACGCCAAGGTGCCAGGTCTAACACGTGTCCCCTCCAGCTGAAAAGTGGGGAGAACTACCCTACCCCAGGGAGTTCCTCATCACTAAGGCGGAAAAATCTGGACAGACCGTCAGCATTGGCGTGATCTGTACCAGGGCGATGTTCCACCGTGAAATCCATACCCTGTAGGGAAATGGACCACCTCAACAGCTTTGGATTCTCACCCCTCATATGCATCAACCATCTGAGGGGCCTGTGGTCCGTCTGAACCCGGAAGTGAGACCCAAACAAGTAGGGTCTTAGCTTCTTCAGCGCCCAGACCACAGCAAATGCCTCACGCTCAATAGCACTCCACCTCTGTTCCCGTGGAAGTAACCTCCTGCTAAGAAAGGCTACGGATTGATCTAGGCCCTCCTCATTAATCTGTGAAAGAACAGCCCCCACACCATGCTCTGAAGCGTCTGTCTGAACGATAAACTCTTTGGAGAAGTTGGGAGCCAAGAGCACGGGCGCCGTGCACATAGCAGTTTTCAAGGCCTCAAAAGCTTTCTGACAGGTGTCAGTCCAAATCACTTTCCTGGGCTGCTTCTTCGAAGTCAGCGCTGTCAAGGGGGCAACCATGTTGCCATACCCCTTGACAAACCTCCTGTAGTACCCAGTGAGACCTAGGAAGGCTCTCACCTCGGTCTGGGTTTTGGGTGCCTCCCAATTCAGGATGGTTTCTATCTTGGGCTGAAGGGGTGTCACCTGGCCACTCCCAACTTGGTGTCCCAAGTACACCACGGAACCCTGCCCGATCTGGCACTTACTCGCCTTGATCGTGAGGCCTGCCTTGCGCAGCGCCATCAACACTTCCCAGAGGTGTCGCAGGTGTTCTTCCCAAGTGGAGCTGAACACCGCGATGTCATCCAGGTAGGCTGCACTGAACGAATCCAGCCCAGCCAACACCTGGTTGACCAATCTCTGGAAGGTGGCAGGGGCATTCTTCATCCCAAATGGCATAACCCGGAACTGGTAGTGCCCATCTGGGGTGGAAAATGCTGACCTCTCTTTGGCCCCCTCGGTCAAGGCGATCTGCCAATACCCAGACGTTAAATCAAACGTGCTGAGGTAGTTGGCAGCCCCTAGCCGATCGATGAGCTCATCAGCTCTGGGGATGGGGTGTGCGTCGGTCCTAGTGACCGAATTGAGTCCTCTGTAGTCCACACAGAACCGGAGTTCGGGTGTGGCTCCCGGCGCTGCAGCCTTTGGGACCAAGACCACGGGGCTGGCCCAAGGACTGCTAGAAGACTCAATTACCCCGAGTGCAAACATCTTGGAGACCTCCTCCTTGATGCATGTCCTCACCCTGTCAGTCACCCTGTAGGCCTTGTGCCGCACAGGTGGACTATCCCCAGTGTCCACATCATGGACGCACCAATCAGTGACACCAGGGAAAACAGATCAGAAAATTGTCCCAGCAACTGGCGACAATCATTCTGTTGCTCAGGGGTCAGGGTGGAAGAGAGGATGACACCATCCACTGACCCATCTTGCTCCTTGGCTGACAGAAGGTCAGAAAGAGGTTCTGTCTCCTCTTCCATTCCAGCATCTGTTGCCAAGAGCATGCCCACTTGGGACCTCTCCAAGTGGGGCTTGAGGCGGTTGACATGTAGGACCCTTAAGGGGTTCCTAGGAGACTTCAGGTCCACCACGTAGGTAACAGGACTCTTGCGCTCCACCACCTCAAAGGGACCGGTCCACTTATCCTGGAGCGCACACGGCTCCACGGGGGCCAAGACCCATACCTTCTGTCCAGGCTGAAGCTCTACCAGAGTGGCATTCTGGTCGTACCACCGCTTCATCTCCTCCTGGCTGGCTTCCAGATTTGCCTCAGCAAGTTGCCTGAATCGCCTAGTCTGATTCCTGAAGGCCAGCATGTAACTATATACATTCTGGGGAGGTTTCCTGGGAGATTGCTCCCAGCCTTCCTTGACCAGACTTAGAGGTCCTCTGACTGGGTGACCATACAGAAGCTCAAAGGGACTGAACCCCAGAGACTTCTGCGGCACCTCACGGTAAGCGAAGAGAAGGCATGGTAAGAGGACATCCCACTTACGCCTCATGGGTCCTTCTAGGCCCATTATCATGCCTTTGAGGGTTCAGTTGAATCTCTCAACCAACCCGTTTCCTTGGGGGTGGTAAGGTGTGGTGAACTTGTAGGTTACACCACACTCTTGCCAAAGAGATTTCATGTACTTGGACATGAAATTGGTACCTCGGTCAGACACCACCTCTAGAGGGAATCCCACTCGGGAGAAAATTCCCATCAGTGCACGTCCCACCACGGGGGCCGTCACTGTCCTCAGAGGAATGGCTTCCGGGTACCGGGTGGCATGGTCCACCAGGACCAGGATGAACCTATTGCCCATCGCTGTCCTGGGGTCCAGTGGCCCTACAATGTCAATCCCCACTCGCTGGAATGGGGTACCGACCACAGGGAATGGCTGGAGTGGAGCCTTCTGCTTCCTTCCACTCTTTCCACTTGCCTGGCAAGTCTGGCATGTCCTGCAGTGAGTATCTGAACTCCTGCGCATTTGAGGCCAATAAAAGTGGGTGACCAGCCTTTCAAAGGTCTTGTCCTGCCCCAAATGCCCTGCCAATGGCACATCGTGAGCCAGCCCCAGTAGGAAGGCTCTGAAGTCCTGGGGTACCACCAGCGCACGGGCTGACCCAGACTCAGCAACCTTAGGCTCTGTATATAGGAGGTCGTTCTCCCAGTAAACGAAATGTGATCCTGACTGATCACCTGCGGCCTGGTCTGCAGCCTGCTGCCGCATACCCACGAGAGAAGGGCACTCCTTCTGTGCCTTGCAAAAGTCCTCCCTGGTGGGACCCCCTTCCTGCTGCCAATGGGTCAGCTCCGGCAGGTCTCCCAGTTCAGCTATTTGTTCCCCTGTAGGCTCCAGGGCATCCCCCTCAAGGTCTGCTTCCTCCTGGACCGTGGGAACTTCAGGGGCCGGCTTCCCGCGCCCCTTGCTCCTTCTCTCTGAGGCCGGTTCCTGGGCCTCCCTCTCAGGCTCCAGGACCTCTTGAGTACCTCTACTGGCTGCCATGGACCGTGTGGTGACACACGTCCAATCCGGCATACCCAACATCTCCAGGTGAGCACTCCGCTCCACCTTAGCCCAAGGTGAGCTCTCCAAGTCGTTCCCTAACAGACAGTCTACAGGCATGGCGGGCCTCACAGCTACCTGAAGAGTACCAGAGACCCCCCCCCCACTCAAAGGGAACCTGAGCCACCTTGCAGTGCCTCTCTGTGTTGTCAGCGGCAACAACGGGATAGAATGCATTGGGGACCACCTGCTCCTGAGACACCAGGTGACTCCTGACAGCTGTCACACTGGCTCCTGTATCTCTAAGAGCTTCCACTCTATGGCCATTTATGGTCACCCACTGCCTGTACTTCTTAGTGTTCTCAGGCAGCTGGGTTGGAGGGACCACTTCACGGTCTCCTAGCGAGACCAGGGACATCTCTGCGAGACCCCACCCACCTTGGACATCCCTCTCCTCCCCCAAGGCTACACTAGTCACCTGCCGGGGTGGAGCACCAGTGGGTGCTGGTTTACCAAACAATGGACACTTCACATCAGAGGCAAAATGCCCCAAATTGTTACACCTGTAACATCTTACGGGCCCCTTCTGAACAGGAGGACCTGTCGGGGCCCCGGTCGGTTTCTGGGGTGGGGGAGGCTGAGAACCCTTCCCTTGGTTCCCTTGGGGACTACTTTGGGGCCCTTTTTGGAACTGCTTCTGTTTACCCCTGTCCCCCCCACTCTTCTGCTGGGGACCCTGCCCACCTTTGGCGGAATCTCCCACGGGACCCTTGTGGACCCTGGTACTGACCCAGCGGTCCGCCTCCTCAGCAAGCTTCCTCGGGTTAGTCAGCCTACTATCTATCAGGTGCTGGCGTAGCTCAGGAAAACAATTACTGGACAAGTGCTCCCATGCCATCAAATCAAGAAGCCCTTGATAATCATTTACCTTACTACCCTTTACCCAACCATCCAGTGCTCTGCAAATGAAAGTCACATACTCCACATACGTACTATTGGGAATCTTAGTGCAACCCCTGAACCTCTGTCTATATAACTCAGGGGTCAACCCATACCTAGCCATCAATGCTTCCTTCATATGGGCATAAGAATTATGAACATCAGCAGTTAAATCTAACAGTGTGTCCCGCCCTTCACTCAGGAACCGTCCCCACAACCCCGCTCCCCAATCTCTCTCAGGGACCCGGTGGGAAGACATGGCTACCTCGTAGGCTCTGAACCACTGCCCGATGTCGTCATTCTTGAAGAACTCCTTCACTACATCCTTGGGAATATAAACTCTTGGTTCCGCCGTTACTGGCGGTGTGCTGCCACCAGAGGGATTAAGCTCCAAACGTTTTGCTTTCAGCTCCAGCTCCCTCAGCTTCATGTCATGCTCTAATTGTAGTTTCTTTTCTTCCATGGCTAATCTTTGTTTTTCCATATCCATCTGCCCATGAAGTTTTGCCATCTCCACCTCGTGTGCCCGGGTTGCTGCCCTGTCTGCCAACTCTTCTGGCGACAGGCCTCTGCCAAACTCATGGACACTTTCTGGTGGAACCATTTCCACCTGATTCTCTGGTGCCTTCGACTCATACCAGGCCCTCAGCGCCTTCACGAGTTGGGCCTTGTTTTTCAATCCCGTTTGGGCAATCCTGAACTTGGAGCAAAAACCTTTCAATTCTTCATTGGTATGATTCTGAAGTGCGCCTTCTTTCCAATCTATGTCCTCAAATCCAGAGATTATAGAGGCTGCCCTTCCAGCGGGAAGTGAACCAGGCATGGCTTTAACAACGGAGATTCTTGGCAAAACAAAAACAATTGCTAGTCTTGTGGCTGTGTTACTGGTCTGCTCTTACTACGTGGTGATCAGTGATTCACTATACGCAAACAACAAATGCAAATCCGTAAATCCTCACCGCTGCCACCAATGTTAGAAATGAGGGGGCTCTGGTTGATGCAGGTGTGTACCCACAACAAGCAGGGACCCTTTACTTCTTGTCAGGGCGAAGGATGACTCCCCAGAATAACCCCTGCTCACCCTCTAGGTGCGTGGCGCGAGCAGTCTAGGCTAAGTCTCAGGCGTACACGGTTAAGCAAATGCAATTACACATACAGTAAACCCCTTGCATGCACCACAAACGGACACCAATCAGGAAGTATATAAAAATAAGCTTTTATGTAGATTCAGCAGATTCAAATACAAGGCCCAGTAACGTTGAACTGATGGGGCCACAATTCTTGGAAATACGGTAAAGTCTCTTTGTTACGGAAAGTTCTTTAGGCGGGCACAAGGTAACTGTAGGCCTCAGCGTACTTCGTGCTGAGGCGGCGCCCGGGAAGCACACGGCAGATGACAGGGAAATCAGAACGTTGCGGACCCTGGATCCGATGCGAGCTCGCGGTCGAGTTTGTAAGTACAGTACCTTGTTTCTTGACGCAAAGGCGGGTGCGGGATTTCAGCGGCTCTTCGACAGAAGGGCGAGGCGGTGTCCGAGGCTCCCACACTTCACGATGGGGGTCTGATCTTCAGGCTCACGACAAGAGCGGGGTGTTGCAGGTGGCGGGTGAACAAAGCGGGGCAGCCGGGCACGCAGGTTACGTCCGGGCCGTCCGAGGCTTGGAGATGCTCACAACGCCGATTCCGGCGGGAGGGTGAAGGTGCGCAGTGAGCCTCCAGCGAGCGAGGTGACAGGGGCAGCCCAGCACAGCGTAGGGGGAGCGGTTCCGATCGAGCGAGGCTCTTCCCAAGGCGGGAGCGGCTAAGCAGTCCTGGTCACGGCTCAGGGAGGGACTGGGGCACGAGGGTCACAGCTCCGGCGAGGGAAAGGACACCACAGTCCAGCGGCAGGCGAGTGAAGATCAGGTAGAGCCCAATGGTCCTGGGGCTCAGTTCAGGGGGCAAGCTCAGTTCCAAGCCCTTGGAGATCGTTTTGGAAAAGCACAAGTCTTGAAAGTAAAAATAAAGCAAAGTCTTCAGCAACAGTTTCTCTTCTCCCCTTTGGCAGCAAGGTCACCACTGTAGGCCAATCCCCCAGGATAGGGACAGTCTTCCTCCTACAGCTTTCCCGGTGCCTCCTCCTCAGGCAGAGATTCTTCTTGGTCAAAAGCGGATCTAGTTTCTTAGGAGCAGGGCTCCTACATTTATACAGCAAATCTTTTGTTCTCCCAGGCCAGGGGGGCCCTTGCCTAGTCCAGTCCGGTTTCTGAGCACTTTGTTTACGCGATGCAGGCTTCTCCTTTCAGAGTGCAGGGCAGAGTCATCAGACGCTCCACAGGGGGCGGAGCCGGCATTGAGGTGGCAGAGCACTGTCCTATTCAGAGCCTAGGAGTACTCCTCCCACCCATCTACCTGTCGATCGTCCTATTCACCACCAGGCTACCTAGTCCTGCCCATCTGGGTTCCCCCAGCCCTGTCACTCACACCAGCCAGACATCAGATACACATCACGCAGAGGCGGGCTGAAACGTTTAGGCAAGCAAAGGCCAGCTTTCTAAAAGCGGCATTTGCAAACCCGGAATATTAAAATAAACCTTGGGAAAAGATGTACCTTATTATTCCGAGTTCAGGCATACTAAACTCAATCTTCTACCATGTTCCCTGGGTCGGTTAGGATCATAGGGTGTAACAATCCAGGCCGCCCATACTGGCCTATGAGAACAGGGTAGCCTTACAGTAGTGAACAACAAGATGGCGGTAATTCACTACTAGGACATGCCACGCATCTAGGCTTGTCCTACCTTACGCTCACAACGCACCCTGCCCGTGGGCCTACCAGAGGGGTGACTAACATGCAGCTAAGGAGAAGGTTTTAGGGACCGGCAAGTGTGGGCCCTTGCCAGCCAGCATGTCAGTACCAGACTGCACGCAGGTTCTGCGATGGCAGACCTTAGACATATTTTACCGGCCGCTTCTGTGGGTGGCACAACCCGCGCTGCAAGCCCACCAGCGGTGTTTGCATTTACATGCCCTGGCGCTCCTGGCGCACTTTACTGGGGTCTGACAGTAAATCAAACAATCCAATCATGGAATCCAACCAACATATATAATTTACATAGGGAGCACTCGCACCGCGACACTGGTTGGCAGTGGCACAGCGCGCTGAGCGGCCAACACCATAAAAACACATGAGGCACAGCGATAAAAAGAGGAAGGGAGACTCACGCCAAGGTGCCAGGTCTAACACTCGGCAACTTACAAGCAGAAACCCAGGCACTGTCTGCCAGAATAGATACCCTCCAGCAACGACAGGACACGGGGGCTACGGGAGGGAGAGTTGACGCAACCAACCCTGTGATACAGGTCACCACCCCTACTTCCATCCCGTTAGCTCCTCCAGAAAGGTTCTCAGGTGATGCTTCTCGGTGCGCCGCCTTTCTTAGTCACTGCCAGCTACATTTTTCTTGTAAGGCCACCTGCTTCCCTAATGATCAGGCCGGGTTGCGTTCATGGTTTCCTACCTTAGTGGGGCGGCTGCAGACTGGGCCATACCTTTAGTAGACCGTGATGACCCTTTATTGTATAATTACTTTGCCTTTAAGAGAGAGTTCCGCAAGCTATTCGACAGGCACACGTATACACACTCCGCAGACTCTGAGTTATTGGCCTTGAAACAAGGTAGTCAAGACCTGGTGTCCTATATCACTACATTTCAAAGACTAGTAGTTGAGTCTAACTGGCCCGAAGAAAAGCGCGGTACACTGTTTTATAGAGGGCTGCACGATGATTTAAAGGACGCCCTCTCGCAAATAGTGGACCTTCCCACAGCCTGTCCTGAGCTGATAGACCTTGTAGTTAAGATCGAACACCGTATTCAGGAGCGGAAGCAGGAGAAAGGGAAGGGGGATTCACGATATGTTCCCACCAAAGCGAAAGGAGTAGAGGTGGTTAAAGGTCCTGATGAGAGTGAACCCATGCAAATAGGTATAGTGAGAGGGCCGCTAACACCAGAAGAAAGACAAAGGCGAAGAACCAACAGACTTTGTCTCTACTGCGGGAAGGCCGGTCACTTTCTGCGGTCATGCCCTGTTAAACCAACTTCCCCCAAGAGTTCGGGAAACTAGAAAGCCTGGGATGCATGGAGACAGGAATCCTGGGCAATTCTGAACTAACAGTCTCCTCCTCTGAACCGGAATCCAGACCAGTGAATCATCTATATGTGTCAGCTTACCTCTCGGTGGAACAGCTAGGGTTACACATGGCCATAATGATCGATTCAGGGGCCTCGGGTAATTTTATGGACGAGAAATGGGCAAGAGATAAGTTAATTCCCTGCATCAAAAAAGAGGTGCCCAATACGGTCATTACGATAGATGGCCGTTCTCTCGTTTCAGGCCCAGTAACCCACAGGACATTCAGTCTCCACATGCATATAGACCCGGACCATCAGGAAACAATCGAATTTGACTTAATCTGTTCACCTCAGATACCAGTCCTCTTAGTCATCCCCTGGTTGCAGACACACAACCCTATCATTGACTGGCAAGCCGCCACACTCACGTTTCGTCGAATAGCGCCTCTTGATTCTAGGATAGCAACAGCTCATGCTCAAACGACCTTCGGGGTAGACCAGACAGAACCCGTACCTGAGTTGCCCCTCTGTTACAATGATTTGAGCACAGTGTTTGATTCCAAAGAGGCGGACGTCCTTCCACCACATAGGGTGTACGACTGTCGAATAGATTTGGAGACAGGAGCCCGAATCCCGAGCAGTAGAGTGTACGCCCTCACTGAGAAGGAAAATATATACCTCCGAGAATACCTGGATGTGATGTGAGAGAAAGGGTTTATCAGGCCTTCCAGATCTCCTGCCTCCTCCTCGCTGTTTTTTATTCCTAAGCGTGATCGGGGTCTTAGGTGTTGCATCGATTACAGGAGATTGAACGAAGTCACTATTAAAAACAGATACCCTTTGCCTCTGATTACCTCTCTCCTTGACAGAGTACGCAATGCCAACTTTTTCACCAAACTGGACTTGCGGGGCGCCTACCACCTAGTGCGTGTCAAGGAGGGAGATGAATGGAAGACTGCCTTCTGTACTAAATACGGATTGTTTGAGTATTTATTGATGCCCTTTGGGCTTTGTAACGCTCCAGCTGCCTTCCAGTTCTTTATAAATGAAGTACTCTGGGATATGCTGGATCTCCATGTCATCGCCTATATTGATGATTTACTAATATTCTCCTCTTCCATGGCCGAACACGTTGGCCACGTCCGACAAGTCTTAGAACGTTTACGGACACACAACCTATATTGCAAGTTGGAAAAATGTACCTTCCATACACGAGAAGTGCCCTTTTTGGGCTTTATTGTTTCCCCGCACGGACTTCGCATGGATCCTGTTAAGGTCGAGGCCGTCCTCTCCTGGCCGGCACCTGGTACCGTTAAAGACCTACAGAAATTCTTGGGTTTTGCCAATTTTTATCGGCGTTTTATTCAGGGGTACTCAGAGTTGGCACACCCTCTCACGACCTTATTGCGAAAGGGGGTTCCGTATGTCTGGTCGGCAGCTGCTGACTCGTCCTTTCAGAGCTTGAAGGAGGCCTTCACGCGCGCTCCTGTCTTACGACATCCAGATCCGGCCTTGCCCTATGTGGTCGAGGTGGACGCCTCTCAAGTGGCAGTGGGAGGGGTGCTGAGTCAAACTGATCCGGAGACTGGGGTATGCCATCCTGTGGCT
Source organism: Triturus cristatus (assembly GCF_964204655.1). NCBI lineage: Eukaryota > Metazoa > Chordata > Amphibia > Caudata > Salamandridae > Triturus > Triturus cristatus. The sequence goes on from NC_140586.1 coordinate 16,338,075, forward strand.
TATATTTCCCACAAGTTCACTCCTGCAGAATACAACTATGCGGTGGGAGACAAAGAACTCCTAGCGATCAAGAAGGCCTTTGATGAGTGGCGGCAATACCTCTTAGGCGCACGTTTCCCGGTTGTTGTATACACAGACCATCGCAACCTCCAATACCTTAAGTCAACCAAAGCCCTGTCCATGAGGCAACTCAGATGGACTCAGTTCTTCTGCGAATACGACTTCGTTATCAAGTTTCGCCCTGGGAGGAGGAATGGTAAGGCCGATGCCCTGTCCCGGTTGGGATTTCGGCTTCCCGACGTGCCAGATGACGTGCCCCCTGTCATCCCTGAAGGGCGCATCATAGGTGGGGTGTTCACAGAGGACATCTTCAGGGATCGGATTCGTCAGAGTCAACTCTCTGTGAATATGCCTGACTTTGTGGGGGCTGAGGATTGGGTTAGTAAAGATGGTTATGTTTGTGTTCGTGGAGGGGTGGTGTTGCCCACTGCTGACTTACAAGCTCAGGTATTGGATTGGTATCACTCACACCCTTTGTCGGGACATCCAGGCATTAAGAAAACTACCAGGGTTATACGAGAGCGTTTCTGGTGGCCCACTATGTTGAGGGACATAGAACGGTATGTGAAGTCATGTCATGTCTGTGCGCAAACCAAGGTTTCTCATCAGAACCCGGTGGGCCTGCTGCTCCCCCTCGCCTCTCCTCCTGGCCCGTGGCACACCGTGTCCCTTGACTTCATCGTGGAACTACCGCTCACCAAAAGACTGAATAACACCTTGCTTGTGGTGGTGGATCATTTTACAAAGACCGCTCATTTTGTCCCTTTGATGGGGTTACCCACAGCAGCAGCATTAGCCTCTATATTCTTGCAACATATTGTCCGTCTCCATGGTCTTCCCTCGGTCTTGATTTCGGATAGGGGGGCCCAATTTGTGTCTCGGTTTTGGAAGTACCTCTGTGATATGCTGCAGATTGACGTTAGACTCTCTTCCAGCCATCATCCGCAGTCGGATGGCCAAACCGAGAGGGTTAATCAGTGCTTCGAACAATATGTGAGGATTCAAGCCCTACACTCCGCAGCTGAGTGGGATGAGTGGGTGTGGGTGGCAGAGATGTCATATAACAACAGCCCACATTCTTCCACCCTCCATACTCCTTTCTTTTGTTCACAAGGTTTTCACCCCAAGCTGTTGCCTCTAGGGATTCCTATTGGCAGTCCGACTCCTGCTGCCACTGATTTAGTACGAAAGTTACACGACATACATAAACAGACGTTGGTAGACCTAGATTTGGCCAAGGTGATATACAAAGAGGGGGCAGATTTACACCGGAGGTTGGAACCTATATATGCTACTGGGGATAGGGTGTGGCTTTCCACGAAACACATAAAACTCAGTGGTCCTCGCAAGTTCAATCCCAAATACATCGGACCCTACAGGGTGGTGAAGCTGGTCAATCCGGTGGCAGTGAAGATCGAACTGCCTACGTCCCTTAGAATCCATCCTGTATTCCACGTATCATTGCTTAAACCTGTTGAACCGGGTACACGAATCCCCAGGAGGCCCGCTCCTATCACCATCCAAGATGCTGACGAATTTGAGGTAGAAGCTATTATAGACTCCCGCTTCGCTGGTAGATCACTCCAGTATCTACTGCATTGGAAAGGCTACGGGGTGGAGGAACGTTCTTGGGTGTCTGCTGATGACGTTCATGCTCCCCGGTTGGTGCGGCTGTTTCACCATAGGTACCCGCATAAACCCAAGCCAGGGGGAGGGCGTTGTGGGGGGAGTGTGCTGTCATGCCCCGCGGTCATGCCCCTGAGGGCAGTGAGTATTTAAACGGCGAAGGGCGTGCAAACGCCGCTTCGCGTTCTTGCACTGAGCCCCATTTCCGTCCCGTGTGTTTGTGCCTGACTTCCGGTTGACGCATTTCCTGTTTCCAGTATCGAGTCACGGACGAGTCGAAGCGGACGAGTCCCGGCTCCTGTGGTTGTCACGCTGTTGGTCCTGGTGAAGCGTAGCAGTGTTCTATCCCTAAGAGCGGCCGCGCGTGTTGCGCCTTCTACCTCTGGTTGCTGTAGAGGCAGACGAAGTCCTTCCCAAGTAAGGTCTGCTTGTTCGTTAGTAGTGTGGGGGTCGCCCGTCACTCGACACTCCTTACATGGGAGGCAGAGGTTGCTAGGTGGTTCGTGGGTCCCCCTCTTCAGCACTGCTTCTCTTGCTGAATCCAGAATAAGCCTTATTAGGCTTGAGTTGTGTTGTGTTTAGCCTGCTGTTAAGGCGACTCCGTGTCTTTTGAATAGTTAGAGTCATACTTTGTGTTCTTACCACGTATTAAGTTTCCTTACCTCCACTTCGTATCCCTACCCTACGTCCTCTGGAACACGTATCAGGTGTCAGGTGGTGATTACTGCAAGGACCAGTGAGCAGTGGGTTAGGTTTCCCATAGTTCTTCATAAGAAGCACGGTACTGGTTCTTCCTAAACATCTTATATGCAAGTGTGGAATCTTATCCCTCCTTTGTTTATGATCCCTGCCTCTGTTTTCCACAGCCCTAAAAGTGACTACTTACGCATAGTGAGATTGAGTACTACTCTGGGGATTTATCACAGGTGTTTCGTGCAGAGCCATACCTACTTATTCCCGCAGACTATTACCAGAGCGGCTGGCGATAAACCTGGTAGGTGACTGGGGTGTGAGACTAGAAGGGTCAAGGGTAGAGGTATATAGATATTCCTATAACCATCTTTGTGTTACAGCTGAGAGGCCCTATCATTCTTCCAGTCAAGAACCATCAACTTCCTGCTGTTCCTCCTGCCAGGATCATCCGTCAAGACCTACCTGTCCCCCCACCTATCCTTGTTTTGTTTCCCTGTTTTCCCCAGCGGGTTCTCCGTACTCTAGAGTTTGATAGAGTCGGAGGAACGTGGGGGACGACTGTGGACTTGTCTCCAAGGCTCCGGACGCTCCTGCAGAACATCCGCGATCATTACAGCCTGCTCCAGTTGTTAACTACAAATTGGGCCATAAGCAGGGGTTTCTAGTTCCACGGTGCCTCATTATCTTCTCTGGATGGATGTGATTGACTGGTTGGGGTCATTCCCCAGACTGTGCTGCAGAATTCTTCTCTAGGTCAGAGTCCTTTAGACCTTTTGGCTGATGACCACAAGGAATGTAATGAGTGTAAAGTAATTAGTTGGAACATCGATGGACATGCTTGTAAATTTGCTGACCCCCAAGTGGCTGTCTTTTATCAAAAGCTTTGATGTAATCTGCCTACAGGACAGTTGACTACTCAGAATTGTTTTTTCTTGGATAGGTATAAGAATTTTATTTCATCTGCAACCCCCTCATGGGCGGGTAGACCAAAGGGGGGCTTGTCAATTAGTCAGTCATTTTTGTTTCTCAGATGAAGTCTGGTAATCCACTCAACAGAAGTGCCTACACTGCAAGCTCTTGTATTTTCTACAGGGTCTCGTAAGTTGCTTCTGTTGAACTTTTAAAATGCCATCTCCTCCCCCTCAGGGATCAGTAATATTGATGTTTTGGGCTCTTGTCAAGGGAATTTGAACGACTTGAATTTGTTCATCACAAATGTAGTGGTTGCTGGTGATTTTAATCTACATTTCTGAGGGTCCCGAAAGATAGGAGGTGTAGATGCTTTTGGGTGTTTTCTTATGACTGGAATGCATTTGGAGCACACCCAACTGGGTACCAGATGTAATGCCATATTGAACGAGTTTGATTTGGTCCCATCACTGGGTAAGCTGTCCCCAGTGAGGAAGATCATTAGTCCTACCTTCATAGAGTGGGGGTGTGAGCCATTCATTGATTTTATTTTTGTTTCTGCACTTATTTTTCCTTATATTTCTGATTTTGTGATACCCCTGCGCCACCTCAGTGATCATAACCCGGTTTGTGTAACTTCTTCTTGGTCCATGTTGGCCCAAACCCCAGGGTGGGTAAAAGAGGGGTCATCAAAGCCACAGATGATGGTAGAAGGCTTAGATAGTCAAAGATAACTCCAGATTCTTCTTATAATTCCCCTTATACTCCATTTACGAAGGATTTTTAAATCTTTGCCTCCCAACTACGCAGCTCAGTGAGTGTTCTGAAGGCTTTTTCTATAATTTCGGACCCTATCTCATACTTCTTGAAAGCCCCTCTATTAAGGCAACAGTGTCTCTTGCAAAGGTGGTTTGACTCAGGATGCTCTCAGTCATTGAGAAATCTCAAGTGTGCACCGTATGCTAAACCAAGGGATTCCTCCTTCGTAAAGAAGACTCGTAGCTTTTACAAATTAGAATTAACCAGACGCAAGGCCATCCTAGAGGAGAAGGCCTGGTCTGTTCTGACTGAGACCAGCACCTTGAGAAGTAGTTCTAAATTTTGGAGCTTCATCAACTGCCTCTTTTCTGCAGCTAATGCTGCCTCCCCTTTGGAGGCATATATTTCTGAAGACAGTTGGGTGGTCCACTTTGAGAAAATCCATAACCTCCCATTTTCCACATTCTATGGGGATGTGGACGTGGTAGCTGAGAAAGCTATTCTCATATTCTCAGATGAGGAGGTTAGGAAGGGTATCCATGGACTGTCTAAGAATAAAGCTCCAGGCCCAAACGGAATACCACCCGACCTCTTCATGAAAGACGTGGAGGTTTGGACCCCAATCTTGACCACCCTTATCAATGCGGCAGTGATGGTTGGTCCCCCTTCCTCATGGGCAACGTCAATCCTCGTTCCTGTTTTTAAGAAGGGGGACAGGGACAGTACTCACTGTTACAGGCCTATTGCATTGCTTGACTCGGTGGTCAAGGTGGTGGGGTGTATCCTTTTGGAGAGGCTATCTAATTGGGCTGATTTACCAACGTTTTATCCGAGGTCCAGTATGGATTTCGTTCTGGGCAGACAACAGTTTATCAATGCCTGAATTCATACTTTATAGCAAATACACCATTGCTCATCCTGGTTCCATTCCCCTGGTATTTATGGATCTCTCAACAGCTTTTGACTGTGTCAATAGATCCAAGCTCTGACAGATCATGCAAATTATGGAGGTGGACCAGGACATTGTTTTATTTTTCTAGATCTTCATAGCGATACCGGTGCTGCAGTACATTATTCTAAAGATCTAATGGTTACACAAGGTTTTAAACACCCAAAGAGGGGTGCAGCAGGGATGAGTCCTGGCCCCCTTTCTTTTTAATATACTAATAAACTGGGGCTAGTCTTAGTAGACATTAAGGTAGATTGCAAACAGGTGGGGAAGCCTTGCCTACCAGTCTTATTATATGCAGATGATGCGGTTTTAATGGCAAGAACTGCTAGGGGTCTACAGTCTTTGTTGGATTCCTTTGTCTATTTTATGGAGGAACTAGATCTCTTGTGATTGACAAAAAATTGTATATGTGACGGTGGTTGGCCCACCCTCCACTAAATCGTCCACATTCAAAGTTGGACCGTCCTCGTGTTAAAAACTAGTTTGTATTCCTATCTAAGTTTGTTGTTCGATTCTGCCTTATGTTGGCATCCTTTGGTAAACAGAAATAGGGTGGATTTCGTTAGGGCAAATGCTGTCGTTTTTAACTTCACATCACGGCTGGGCAGCAGACCCACCGGGGCCATCTTACAGATTTATAGGGCTAAGTGTATCTCCAAAGTAGCATATAGTAGTTGTGGATACATTAACCCGGATAAGCTGCGAACGGTTGTGAACATTTTTTGAGACGCTTTGTTTGTGTTCCACAAAGTGCCCCCACATTTGTGGTACATGAAGAAATGGGTGTTGCCTATTCATCTGACATCTTATCCTTTTGCCCTCTTTCTCTCTGGGTGAGTATCTGGTCTCGATCTGGAATACAATTGAGCAAGGATATTATAAAAGATTGCGTGTCTCTTGATTATTTTCTTTGTATCCCTTGGTTTAAATATATTTGTGATTCCTTTTTGAGCCTAGGTATGGTGGAATTATTTGATAACCCAGGCGGGTTCAGTAAGAAGGACCATAACCTGGTGAAAGACCACTTTTTTAAGTGGAGTCAGTCGGCCAGGGAAGAGGGTGCTTTACTGAAGCCCTGAATTCATCGATATATTTTGATGAAAACTGTGGCCTCCACCAAACCCTACCTTTTGTGTGTTAAAAGCCGGCATGATCTGCTTTTATTAACAAGCTGGATTTATTGCCTTTTTTCTTAGCCTACCCTTGCTGTGGGAATTGGGTCAAAAGCTTTTGTCCTGTGGCTACGACAATAGGTCTCCTAAGGACACATTAGATTTTACTATGCTTTGTGAATTTTATGCTGTCCTAGGAAATTATACCTTTCCCTTGTACTAAAAAGGGCCATTTTATCTCAGGTCCGCCATGCCATTGTCTATTTGCAGATGCTCTCAGGAGATATAATTCTCAACATTCTCAGTTGTTTTTAAAGTTGTTGTACGGCTGAGAAATAGCTGTGATTAAATATTTTGTATGGGTTTACTTTTAAAGATTGTGGCTAAATAAGTGTTTGTAAACTTAGTATGTTTTTAGGATGGGTTTTATTGGATGTATAATTGTATATCTGTATTGATTTTATGGTTTTTATACTTAAAACTGAATAAAGCTTATATTGATTGATTGATAAACACTTCACTACCTGGTTTGGAAGGTGTTGTCCCCTGCATCCAGCCGAAGAGCACACCCACAGAACCGACACCATGTAAAAAAAAATGGATGTGTCTGAAGTCACCTTCACTTTCCAGCATCCACTGTGCCTCACAGTGGAGCCCACCTGTGACCTACAATCCCTCACCAAGGGTACATCAATAGCCTTACTCCTGCCCCATTTTCCTAGCCATGCCAGATTTTAGTTATGTAACTGAGGCACACATTTAAGTAACAGAACTCGTAGTTAGATTGAGTAACCTGAGATTCCTTGGCTGGTTGTCCAGAAGGAGCAATGCATGCAGCTCGACCTCCGATGCCCACCCACCCTTTCTAGATCCAGTGCAGCCAACACGCCATCCAAGACAGCGCCGAGGGGATATGGGGAATTGGGACTGGAGAGAAAGGACAAGGGATCCTCTAGGGCTGACAAATTCTTTCACACTGATTCACTATAGTGTTTCTTCACACTGACTCCTTCTCTCTTTTTCTGTCTCTCTTACTTTGTTTTGGGGTTGTTTAGGTCTCGCCTACGCAGCGCGCATGAGCTGCATAGGAAAGAGACCTTTAGAAATCGCTCCAGGTTTGCGCCAAACACGTGCACGCGTTCCATTGCCTTCAATGGCAACGCGTGCACGTGAGGCGATTTACTTGCGGGAGCGAGCGTCGCCATATGGTAGCAATTATCGCTCCCGCAAGTAAATCGCGCAGGCCCCCCTCCTCCCCCCTGATTCTAGCGCGCGCGCGCACACACACAACTCCAGGGCTTGTTTTTTTTTTTTTACTTTAAGCGCGAGGCGCGCGTGCGGCCAATGCTTGTTTTTTTTGCTCTCCTCTCCTGGTTTCGTTCTGACTTTAACAATTTCGATTTTTCATCCACCACTCTCATTCTGTTTCCATCTTGCCTATTTTCTCGTTCATCACCATCTTATTATTTCACCTCTATCTTCCACAGTTTCCTCTCACATTCTTTCACGGCTGTCTCCATCCAGTTTCTCTCCTCTCTACCTCTCATGTTCTCACCCCTATCTGGATAAGTCACATTCTTATTTCTTTTTGTTTTCCTTATGCTTCCATATCCCCAATTTCATGTCCGCATCTCACACCAGTGTTTTTTTTTTTACCTCAACCTCTCATATTCTTTTGCCTCCACATTTCACAAACACCAGTGCTCAGTCCGTTAAAAAACAATTAAAATAAGTGAGGCCTAATTTCTTTTTATTAAAACAGGACTCACTTCTACCACAGATGCTGATGACTGCCTGCATGAAAACTGCAGAAAACTTTGTGCTCTCACACTGCCTCTTTAGAAAATTGTTTGGTTAGGGGCAGAAGTGTCCAGCGTATTCAGGGGTAAAAAAAATTTCTAGCTTGTTATCTTATGCAACTATCAACCATTGGCAAAGCCAATAGTACTTGTGTGTTGTAGGTGTAATGTTACTTGTTGCATTATATATCTGGATGCAATGACAAAAGCAGCAAAATACCAGTCCGGCAACACACTATGCTAAGCACAGATTTTTACCTTAAGTGTTTTTAAGCCGCACCTTTAATTACATCGGCAACGCCCCTTGCCCCATTCTAATGAGGAAGGCTGGCAGGGCCAGACAGAGACACTAATGTGCTAGGCAATTAATGACATGTGAGTAGCTGCACCAGTCCGATGAGCCTTTCAAGGGCCCCCATCTGCCAGTCATGATTTCTCCTACGTTTTCAGTAGTGTCAGAGATCTGAAGTTTCCCAGCTCCATAAGCGGGCAGAGAGTCAATGTAGGACTTGAACTCCTTAATTTAAAATGACACGAGCAGGACCGCAAGTCCCATAAAAGAGATTTGGACAGAAGGTGCAACTCGTTCACGGGCCTAGTAAACTACGGAGCTCGCTAACCAAGTCCGCCTCTGACACATAAAATGGCTGTGATCCTAGGTTCAAAGGTCATCTTTACTTACAAGTCACCAAGGATTAGATGTGGCCAAACTTCGTCGACGTGGTTACACGCCCGCCTCCCCGTTGTAATGATGGGCACTAGGCCCTCATGCTGCGCTGCAAAGACTCACGCAGGACACATAGTTAGTGTAGTGGGAATGCCCACGAGCACGTGCGCTCGGCCTTTTTATTAACCGCGTCACCTGACACAGTGACGTCGGTGGTGGGTGGGTGTATAGTGTATCACTGGAAGTTAGAACACTAGAACGTGTCCATGCACGGACACTACATCGCTCCCAATTTTTAATGACGAAAACCCAAAGTCAAAATTCAACCTGTGGGAGAAAGAAAGATATACACAGATGTGATACAGTGACCAAACTTCTGCAGAGTCTCTTACGCCTCAGCTGCTTGGAGTCACAGACGACGTTCTTCCTGCCACGGAGACCAACAGTTCACTGTGGCACCAGCCATGGGTGCTCGATAGATCCTGTCTGTTGACGGCTCTGCCTTGAAGTTGTCCTCACAGTCTTTTCTTCCCTTTACTTCCATGGCGACAAACGCAGTTGGAGTTCTTGCGGTTCATCTTTCAGTCCTGTCCTTTCTTCATCTCTTGCGTGTGTTCTGCTTGGCACAAGATGGGTTGTTTGCAAGACACCCCTCTCACCATGATGCCCCTCTCGCGGGTGTTCCCCTGCCACGGGATATCCCTGAGGCCCTCTTTATCAAACTTGTCCTGGGCTGGGTGTACTGTATCGTATTACTCGCACGCAGATCAGTGTGGGTGCAGAGGAGACGACAAGTCTCACCTCAGGTTCCGCAGTCGTACCTGGAGGGTAGCTGTTGGCTCCTGTCTTCGCGCGCGATGTCTTCATCTTCCTGGGACCTTTGCTGGAGGGCGGCTGATGACCATCTCTCGTCGCTGGGACGCTCTCTCACTGGCCTCCCTGAGGCCTCTGCCCCTGAGTCACCACAGCTGGCGTTGTCCAGTGTCCGTGTGACCCCAGAGGTGGATGTTCCGAATGGTCCAGCCTGCTCACCTCTGCAGATCCCAGGTGTGCTGAAGCATCGTGAAGCAGATGGTCTTCTCTCCGTGCCACGGGTGTTCTCAGGACTTGCGCTCCGTGTTCTGACACTTGTCGCCTTCCTTATCTTCGGGGTGTGAGTAGTCTTGCCACCCCTTCTCTCTTTTCCTCAGTTCTTTTCTCCGTGAGGATGTCGTGTCACTCTGACTTCTTCTCCTTCTTCTTGCAGTGGCAACTGTGCCACTCAGATCTCTTCTTTCTTCTTTTTCTGGTAGTGGCAAACGTGCCACTCCGATCTCTTCTTTCTTCTTGTTCCTTGTAGCGGCCAACGTGCCACTCCGATCTCTTCTTTCTTCTTTTGCTTGCAGTGGCAAACGTGCCACTCCGATATCTTCTTTCTTCTTGTTCTTGTAGTGGCCAACGTGCCACTCTGATATCTTCATTCGCTTCACGGCGTAATCTGGACCGTTCCTGTTTTCCTCTGGTCTGGCCAGGCTTCTCCATGCAGCGCGCGCACTCTGCACGTTTTTCACTCTCTCCATCTTCCTTAGCATCCCGAGTTAGCGTTGTGACCTTCTCTTCGTCTTCTCCTTTCACCGGCTACTTTGGTTGTCGAAGTTCGTGTGGCCATATTCTTGGTCTTCTTCGTTCTTGAACTTCTTGGACCACTTGACGGTCCACTCTGCCGATCACTGGCAGGATACCTTCTGTCTTTTCGTCAGACCTCTTGTTCTGTAGTTTCACTGACCCTTGCGTTGGTCACCTCCTTTTGCAACCCCTGGTGGGTTGGCTTCTGTGTGTTGACCACCTGGCTGGTCACTGGTTGGTGTGATATTCACTTTGACCCTTGCGTCGGTCACCTCCTTTCGCAACCCCTGGTGGGTTGGCTATTGTGGTGCGACCATCCGGCTGGTCGGCTTCACGAGGTGCGTCACGTCGTGTGACTACCTGTGTTCACGAGGTACGTCACGTCGTGTGACTACCTGTGTTCGCTGAATGTCGGGTGCTGGTGCGCGCTCATCTTCGTACCGTCGTGGTACATCTTCAGTGTAGCATTGCTCATTGCACCGTGTGATCTCTGGTTGTGGTGGCTTCTTGGCGCCACTGTGTGTCTCTGCATCCTTACCCTTCAGTGTCGTTGGATTCTTGCTGCGCCCATCTTCTTCAGTGGGTTCCTCTCTTGTAGGCGCTGCTGTGTACCTTCCGCGTCCGGGGTACATCTGCGCTGAGTCCTTTAGCTCGCTCGAGGGTTCGCTCCACTTGATGCGGTGACAGCGCAATCCTCACTGGGGTGGGTGTGGCTAGACCCTTTCCTTTCTCCTTGTCGCTGTGGGATGGCACTGCGTCCCTCTGGCACACTGTCGTCCGCCTCCATGGCTTCCCCTTGTTTGCTGGCTTTGAACATGCTGTTTGCATTGCTTCCAGTGCAGTTGCTGGAACCGGCCACTAGATGGCAGTGTTGCTTCCTATTTCATTCCACAGCAACCTTCTTTGCTGCTAGAACTTTCTGTCTTGTTTCCTTTCACTCTTCCAGGCTTCACCCGGCCATGTAGAAGAGCTGGAGCCAGCAGAACATCGGGAGCAGGACACCACCAGACAGCAGGTAAGTCTTTTACATGTGTGTGTTTGGGGGCAGGAGGGCACAGGCATTGTCAGTGCGCGAATGGGGTGAGAAGTGCTCCTTCGTCACTGCGGGTAGGCTCTGCTTTATTTATTCAGCTGCGCTGTGGGCCGTTACCGTTTTTTCTTTTTTTTTTTGCTTCCGCCCCTTCTGACTTCACGGGCCGCGCGGGCACCTCGCGCTTCTTTGGTTTTTTTTTTGTTTCGCGCTTCACTGTGCCTTTGATCTGCCGCCTACAACCGATTTGAGGCACACGCCTGAAGGCACCACTGAGGGGGAGGGGGGGGGCGCTTTACCTTTTGTGCCCCAGCATTGCTCCGACTGTGTTCATTACGCTCCGGCCACTCCCGCTGGCTGGGAGTGTTCATTGGGGTGAGGGATGGGCACCGCCTGACGTCCTCGCCGCCGGCTTCTTCCCTCTTGGGCTGTGTCGGGGGTGCTAGCGCTGTTCCCTTCCTCGCCCTCCCTGCTTGCAGCCGCCTCTCAGCTACTTCGCTGCATGGGCAGGGTGAGGGCCGCAGGTTGCGAGTTGTGGAGGCCACATTACGGGGTCAGGGGTCTCTTGTCTCCTCGCCGCCGCAGCCTCACTCCGCTTTCGTGCCGCGCTGGCTGTGGGGGTGAGAGCCGCTGCCGATCCATTGCAGGTGGGCTCCGCTCGTGCCGCTTCACTCTTACAGTCTGGCTGTCGGGGCATCAGCTGCGGGGCGTAGGGAGCGGGGTGGGCTCCCGCTGGCCGCTTCGCACTTGGGGTTGCACATTTATATCGCGCAGCCCCGCGTCAGTTCCTCGATTTGCGGCCTCACCTCCGGCCGGCAGGCCTACTCCTTTCCGCGGGTGGGCACCTCGTGGTTCACGCCCCTTGCGGGGTCGCAGCCGATGCGGGTGGGCTCCGCTCGGCTTGCCTTACTTCAGGGCACTTCCGGGCACAGCGGCAGGGTCGACGGGGTCGGGGTGGGCACCCGACTTCCTCTCCTTCACTTTGGGTTGGTGTGTACGCCCGCAGGTCATCGCGGCGGTGCGAGGTGGGCTCCCGGTCACCGTCCTCAGCCTGGGGCTCTTCACCTGCCCGCAGGCGATCAGGCGCTTCTCGCCTGCTGGGGGGGAGGCCTTCACACAGGCAGCTCTCTCCCCCTTTTTCTCATCTGCTGGGCTGCTGCATGCACGGGCACAGCCCCCTCGTCGCCAGTGTAATGATGGGCACTAGGCCCTCATGCTGCGCTGCAAAGACTCACGCAGGACACATAGTTAGTGTAGTGGGAATGCCCACGAGCACGTGCTCTCGGCCTTTTTATTAACCGCGTCACCTGACACAGTGACGTCGGTGGTGGGTGGGTGTATAGTGTATCACTGGAAGTTAGAACACTAGAGCGTGTCCATGCACAGACACTACATCCGTGGCCAGCAGCTGCCCAATATCTTTCACCGTTGGGGCCCGGGGTGAGCCTTCGTCGGACCCCGTGGAGCCCAAGGCGCCCCCTTCATCTTACATGCCACCGGCAAGGGTGTATCCGCAGTCACTCTCTGACTGCCAAGCCTTGGAGCATATCTCCATGCCAAGGGCCTGCCACCGTTCCCAAATGCCAGTTGTATTTCTGGAGACACGCGGCAACAGATCCCAGCGGAGTCTCACTGCACTTTGCAATTTAATTAACGTTAAATTACGTAATTCAGTTTTAACTTAGCCTGCCAGCTCGCCAGCATATCGCTATTAACTGAACTTTCAAATGGCGATAATGCTGAGCGATGACTGTGCCGTTTACTCATGAATCAGCTGATGGGTACAGCGTGAAGCACATTGCAGAAATAGCACTGTGTGCAACTTGCAGGTCACACTTTAGAGACCCCTGGTGTGGCTTAAAGGCCAGAGGTGTCCGCGTTGGAACTGGGAAACCGGGTTCCAGTTTTGGCGTCGGATCAACATCCTGTGATTCTGGGCAAATCATTTCATCTCCCTGTGTCTACAATAAAGTTTAATGTGTCCTTGTTTAATGTAGCTCGTGCTCCTGTAAAGCGCTCCAATACGTTCGGGTCGAGTTCGTGCTATATAAAACTGCCAAACAAACACAGCATTTCAATCTTTCCCGATCGCTGGCGTGATTCAAATGACATTTTCCCCATATTATTGTAAGAAAGGATGGCCCTTGATAATGACGTCCTCTATCGTCCCCCAAACAAACTCGAATATGTTAAGATAGGCAATTCTGTCTCAGAAGTCACACTTACACACTAACGCCTTTCAGAGTGTGTCATTGCTCCAAGCCTGGCAGTTGGCCTCTATACTTTTAATATTTGTTTTGAGACATTAAGAAAAATATTACCAGCTGCAAGTATCATTCTACCAATATGGTTATGGTTCTCCACCGTATATAACAAGCATTTGCAATGCAATAGGTCTCGCAGTTACGCGAGTTTGAGATATTGACATTGCAAATAACAATGCCTTTTATTTTTGTTTTTGTTTTAAAAACATAAATAAAAGGAATTGTCATTTACAGTTCGCAGTTTATAACTTATCCAATCCGTGTCTCTGCAGTTCAAAAGACCCAGATTATAAATTTACGAACATAAGTGTATGAACACTCTCTTCACCTACCCTAGAGTTTACTTTTCACAACAGGGCGCCTCTCTCTTCTCTTTTATTGCTTTCACACAAAATATTAAAATATTGAACCAAACAAGTATACACAGCAGCCCAGTGGGTTAATTTTCTGCAGATAGTAGTCTGAGATTGTTAGTCACTTGTTGCAAACCTGGCTGGTGAAGTTAGCCTCTCATTCTTCCAGACTGGGGAAACAACCACCAGCGTGACTGTTCCCACAGTGCCACAAAGCTAACATATCTATGCAGCACTACATACAAGCAGGTGTTGCTGCTTCATGGAATGTGCATATTCTGTATATTGTGTGGTAATCATATTTCTAATAAGTAGTGCTGTGCTGCCGACACATTACACAGGAATGTATAATTTACAGTGGCCCACTACTTGCCCATCATGATAGTGAACAGAATGTTAGGGTAAATATATAGCGGGCTGGAGAAGTAAAACCAATAAATTCCACACGGTTTAAAACGTATTGTGTTCTGGTTACACTGATTATTGGAATGAGTGGTCGACTAATATATATTTGAGCCCTTCTTACAGATTTTATTTTGTAGTCATGTTATTTATGGCAATATATGTGACGATATCTCGAACACTGTCTTTAACGTAATTTCGTTTCATTTTGAGGTTTCCAAAGCAGCCATTTCTCAAGGAACCGTGTGTCTCAGCATCCGGAGTCAGCAGGGAGTGTTTTTATAAGGGTGCGACCCTCGAGCATGCATTTGTTTCTGATGTTATCGATAGTGCCCTGAAGCAATTTTGCACGGTTACGAAAGTTAGCGTACACTAATAGGTGATCCTGCAAGGAACATGACGGTATGGGTGGTGGGAGGAAAGAACAGAAGGTAAAGTTTGGAGGTGCAGCGCCCCTCACCCTTTCCCTTCCCCATACACACACACATACATGACAAATGACACATTTGGCACCAAAGGGCGCATTTACTTAATAGAACTGGCGTTAGAGGTCACGAGCTGTGACAAGTCGAGACCCCAGTACAGGCAGGAGCCAACCCAGTGGGCAGCATCCGGGGTCTCAGGAACCCCCTCCCACAGTCTTCTGCTCATCATCAAATGCACGCTATGCCTTCTGATAACGGGGAAGTGTTACCGTCTTGTTCCTTGCAGGATCACCTATTATTGCCCGCTAACTTTCGTAACTGTGCAAAACTTCGAATCTCAGTGTTTTTGTCCAGTTCTTCACACACACTGGAAAGTTCAAAGCAAAAGAAGTGTAGAAAACGTGGTTCTGTTAGCATTAGTGTGGCCTCCTGACTAAGATGCAGGCTGGAAATTGCTTATTTTCAAATTAAAATAGTTTCAAGGTGCTTGCATAATTGTCTTCGAATTCTAGATTTCTGAAGATTTCATTGAGTTCACTATGACGTATACCGCTGACATATGACCGCGAGCAACATGTTAATTCTGCCTGCGGGCCAGTGTTTTTTTGCACCCTGCTGTTTGAGTTTTTTTCATTTACCAACATCAAACTTTTTTAACATAAGTTTCGTGGAAGATCACCTTGTAACAAAGCGGACCCCGGTTGTCACTGCAGACATATTTGAAACAGAGACTGCATAGAACCTCAACATTAGGGGCTTCCCTCTCATTTCCCGCCACCTTGAGCCAGCCCCGGTCACTTTTCAGGGAGCACACTCCTGGCATCTGTCACGATAGCACCAAACACTGCAGCAAGGGGTTTTGTAGGAAGCTTCAGTCAGGGTTGTGTGGCCCGTGGGATCTGCGCTCGCTTTGGTGCAGACCACCGTGTCTGAGGCGGTGGGGCAGGATTCTGCGCTTCCTTTTCACATGGGAGTCGGTGAAGCGCGCACTCTCCATGGTACCCCAGGGGTAAGGGCCCAGCTATGGGACGTACCGGAAACCCTGCAATGTGTGTCCGTGGGTTGCAGCGGGTTACTCTGAAGCTAGCCGCCCCCTCAGGAGGTTTGACTTTGCCGTCAGTCTTGGCACTTATGTTTTGGAAGATTAAATATGCTAAGTGTTCCTCCGACCCCGACAACATTATTATGAGCCCGCTAAGCTTCCTGGGCCGGATCCCCCTCTGACAAGCAGGAGCCTCTGAGGGGAATGCTGCCGGGAGTCAGCGGCACTTGGAGATATGTCGGGTTATGTATACAAATAGCCCAAATGAGTATTTTTCTCAATGGGCCGACACTTCCTAGTAAAACTGGGCCGAGAATACCACGAATGGCAGGAGATGTGAGCTAGTGGTTACACTGCGGTGAAAGAAGCAGATGTTTTGGTTTCTGGTCACGGCTTCTCAATTTTTTTAAATTGGGCATATATTTTTTCCCTATGTTGACTAATTTCTTTGCATAGCCGAAAGTGGATATGTCCTGTAGAGATTGTGTAGAATATTTGTCATTCACCTGGTCAGGAGAGTTGGTCCCTGGTTGGCACCAAGCATTGGCATAGCCAATAGGTCTCGCCTTTGGGACCGTATAAGTGTTTAGCCATGCAACAGTTGATGTTGTTACACCAAGGCTATTGTGCTGCATAACTAAATACTTATAAGGTCCCAAAAGCGAGACCTATTGGCTATGCCAATGCTTGTTTTTGGTTACTGTAAGATATAGACACTGCAATAAGTAGGCATTCTCCTATGTTCACTGACTCCGATTAGCCTCAGGATATAACACACACACCCCTCTTTTTCTGTTATGTCTTCCATGAACTTCATCACAAAAGGACCAGATACCTAATATGTCTCTAGTTATTGTTGAAATCTTGCGTCACGTTTTTTAGGCTTATGTAGGTGACTGGGTTACGATAGCTGGTATTTTTGTTCGCCCAGTATAATTTATCTTGTTTTTCTTGTCAGTGGATATAAAATGTTTTCTAAACTAGAGATGTGCAGGTGTATCAAGTAGAAGCACTTGTACTTGTTCACCTTTAGATTTTTCAACACAGAACATTTTAAATGATGGTCCTTCAATCGGAACACCTCATTCATTCTCCGAGTGACCCAATGGGAACAAAGCCAGCCAAAGGGAGCACGTTCTTTAGCAACCTGTGAGTTGTTAGATATGTGTTGCCACAGAACGTGTTACCTTTGGCTGCCTAGACATCTTCTCACAGAAACAGCAAGAGAGTGATTTGTACTACGATGCTCTCAGGGAAGGACACATAGCTGCCGAAGTTCTTGTCACTGCCTGTGCAGCAGCAGCAACTGCATCGCCCCCCTTCTGTCAACTCCTCCCCCCACACCACCCCCCTTACACACACACACAAGGAGGTACACTTATCCAAACACTCTTATATGAATGCCCTGCTATTGTGCTTCCGAACTGTAGGCATATAGGCATGAAGAAGTGAAGACACTTTCTCGCCACTGTTTATAGGAAACATGTTTGTGACCATTATTCAGAAACCTCTGGCGTTTATGCTATCTTTTCTAGATTATTGTTTTTGGTGAGCATTAGCTGTGGCCAGAAGCACTTCAGGGTGCTTGCTCCAGCCACATTAAGCACCTGAGGTCCCAAACTCTGTGCTGTCACACTAAACTCTCACCAAACGTTTGGGATTATACTGCACAGCAACAGTCGCGGCCTGTTCCCTGCCAAATAGGCGGGGCGGGCCGGAGGAGGGAGCTGGGGTGGGGGGGGGAGGGGGTCGTGGGACAGAATAAAATAAAATAAACTTACCAACCTGATCGCCTCCGCTGTCCGCTCTATCATGCTCTTCCTGCTTCTGGCAGGAAACCAGCATCAGGATTAGACTGAGCGCTATGACTTTGCACTCCCAGGCAGGCAGCCTGTACCTGCTTCTTCCAGCCCCAGCAACGCAGCTGGGGCTGGAGAAAGCTTCACTGCGCATTAGATGCAATAGCACTCCCCCACCACAGTGTCATCCCCCTGGACCCACCTCCAAGACTCGTCAGAGCAGGGGCGGCTCTAGGCTCATGGTGGCCCTGTGCAGGGAGCGTAGGTAGGGGGCCCCGGAAGAGGGGGTCCGGGCGGGGCGGAGCTCAGGAAGGTGTTTTAATAAAACGTCCAGAAAAGGCGTTAGATGACCAGTACCTGCGGCTGCTCCTACCCTTCCGAATTCGTCTCAGAACGATAACATTTAGGAGGAGGAGGAGGAGGGCATTGTGACACACGACGTGAGGGTCTGGCACAGACGGCTGCAGGGCCATGACAGGACTT
This sequence comes from Triturus cristatus, assembly GCF_964204655.1. Classification (NCBI taxonomy): domain Eukaryota; kingdom Metazoa; phylum Chordata; class Amphibia; order Caudata; family Salamandridae; genus Triturus; species Triturus cristatus. The sequence continues at coordinate 16,356,055 of NC_140586.1, forward strand.
GTGTCCTCTGGATACGCGGGCAGCGATGTAGTAAATAAGGGTTCGTTTTCACCCAGGCACACCAGGAAAACTGCAAAAGAAATGAATTTCTGCAACCTCAGCAAGTGACGCACTACTCATGTTTACCTACTGTTTACCAAAAACCTATCTGCTTCCCTTTCTTCCCTTTTTCACCTAAAATGTTTTTTTTCTTTGTATTAAAAAAATTGTAAGACTCACTGAGACACACCTTCCTACCACAGTTTGGCAATGTGTGACAGCTAGATGGCACCACACGCGTCGTAACGTTCCGAGTCCGACCACCAGAAAGAATGCAGACTGATGACACACGCCACGCAGCACGCGGGAAGCAGTTTGAGGAGGTTGAGTCTGCGCAGATCACTCTATCCTCAGCTTCCGACGTCTGCCAGCCGCACCGTCCGCCTTGGTGAGATTGAAACACCCCGGCACCACTAACTGCCAAAGTCGGACGGTGTGTTGCTGGACGCTACACCCAGCCTGCAACTGCGCATCTTCACTGCCTGGGCTGTACTGACGGTCAGTGATCGCGTTCAGCCAGAAAGGTGTATGTACTTTGGGAGGTAAAAGCTTTAGTCTGCGCAGGTGGCCGTGGAGCAGCCGGCAAAGGATTTCTAACTTGGTCTTATTTGAGTGTTTAGTCAAGGTCATAATTCTGAGGAAGGAGGCAAGGCCATGCTTATAAACTACCCTTTCCAAGGGTGTGGTTTGTCCAGAGAACTCGAATAGAGGTTCCTATTCCAAGATAAAGCAGAAATCTTTCCTGTGAAGCATTCACAAGAGGCAAGACGAGTTGAAACACATTTTTTCCCTATTTTTCGTCCTGTTCATTGTACAATGTTTTCTTTATTTTTGCTTCATGCAGTTGAATTCCATTAGATTCTTTGGTCTGGCTCTTCTCTGTTCCATGTGCTTCGGAAAGTTTGGTTCCTGACTTATCTACTACAACAATATCTCCATCTTCACTCAAGGATTATCAAATTGCCACTTTATTGACCTTTGTGTTTTTTCATCTTAACTGGGACCCTCTTAAGGAGAGCATGTGATTACTTTAACATGTTACATTGTGCAAAGCTATATTGTGGATACTGGGAGGAGTCGCCTTATCCTCAAGAAATTAAGAGAGAAACTGGACAGACATTCACTGCGTCCAGTCTTTGACATAGGGCTGGAGAGATCCATATTTACTTCTTACCAGGACAAACTTCTGCAAGAAAAAAAGAACTGATCCTATATGACAATCAGGATGGACATCTTTGTTTCTAGATTTGTCCCCGATAGCTTAGCCCTAAGTGGAATTACTTGCACTGCACACCCTCAAATTCACATGGCCTGTAGCCACCTGTAACTTTCCTTTTGTGTTGGAACAAGAGCCGGCTATAAGAAACAATACTCCAATCAGGTAGACTCCACAGACTCTCTCTAATCTGTGACCCCTTTGAACATCTGATACTGCCCAGCTCCGTTCTTGCAAAGAATGCTTGATATGCTTTAGAGTGTTAGGAACTATATTTTTTGAAAGTGGCACACCTTAAGAAGGGCCTTTGGCTTACCATCGGTACAATCACCTATAACCTGCATAAGAACTAGCCCGCAAGTGCCAATTGCTTGAATTAGTCTGGACTTCAGATGAAGCAGTGTAGCAACAGTAGGAAAGCACACTTGATCGGGAAAGGGTTTCAGAAGCTGCAATATTACTGCAAAGATGTAGCTAAGACGGATACTGACATTTGTTGCATGCAACTCAAACGTGGTTTTAGCCCAGACCACAGAACTGTTAGCGCTGCTACTGTAGAAGTACAGAGGGGGCGGGGGTAACAAAAGGCAGTATATTCAACTATACTTCCTAACCACTGAGCTTCTGGGACAGATATGAAAAAGGGAATGTCATCAGAGTTGTGGGCAGTGCCAATGTGGTGCATCTGTAGTAGCAAATCTGGTCCCAGGAAAGCAGGGCTTAAAAGTTTATTGATCCAATTTGACACCTGAGATTATTTCTATATACAAGAAACATGCAGAAGAAGCATCCGTTAGAAATACTATCAGTGAACTCTGGGGCAAACACCAGAAGACAGCATTATTGACAATAAAGAGACCCTAGCAAAAACTGATGATGTAATACACAATGATCCCATCCAAAGGGATGGGCAGCTTAACTCACATAGTGGTTTCAGTGACATATGAGAGAAGAAATGGCACCTCTCTCACCCGTGCAAGAAATTAAAAACCAAAATCAGTGACACACTGGCCTTGAGAGAAGATTTTGAACCCTAAAATTCACCACACAACCACCACCCCTGCCTATCTGGCTGACAAGCTCACCAGGTCTGGTGACTCTCTACAAACCACCAACCGGAAGGAACACATTCAGATGGGAAATGAAGAAATGGAAAAACCAAGACAACAAGCCTGCTCTGTCCATGCAGCAAGAATCTGAAACAGAATACCCGTAACCATCGGGGCTGACAAGACCAATTCTGCTCTCAGAACACAAGTGCCCCTGCAATCACTTTTCGACTGAAATTTACCCCTTGATCCTATGTAGGGCTCCACTACCTTCCTGATCGGCTATATTTGTGATGTACAAATAACACATAAAAAACACTGAAAGACGATATTTACTAACACCAAAGGCAGATTCCATGAAAGACCACACAAAGAGAGCCCAACTGTCAGTTACATCAAACAACCACATTGAGAAACACACCATCAATGACTGATACACAAGCCCAAACATTGAACAGAGAAAAGAGGTACACCAAGCTGAAGAAAAAGAAACAGAGGAAGAGACAACATCGCTGTCACATCAGTTTGAGAGACAGGCACACCAACAGTCTGATAACTGGACCACAGACATAAGCACGATGCAGAGTAAGTCATCACTGACACACCACATACTGAAATTTTAAGCGCATACTTATCGTGATAATTAAACTACAACTTCCAAAACGCGAAGTACTACTGGCTTAAAAAAACTCACAACCCCCTTGAGGGCATCACACATCACACTGTGCTTTCCACTTGGCAGGTACAACAGCAATCGTACGCATGGAAATAGAGAGAATCGGTGGCGCACAAAAGTTTGCCATGGTTAAAGACAGACTTAGCTGAACAGATACGGCAACATCGGAAGTGACAGCATTACTTACACGAGAGGGAGACCGCCAGAGAGCCAATGGCATTGATACCAAATACATTATAGGAGACCACATCGCTGGCATAAAAATAAATCGTTGGGGGCGGGGGGTGGTCGCGACTCAGCACTGACACAAGACACAGACACTAAAAGAGGGACACCGTAGGCGAAAGTGGGAGACTGATACTAATGAGAGGGACATCGAGGGAAAGCCGAGTAAAAATGAGAAACAGCAGCAAAGCACCCAAACAAATAAAGACGCACTGACTTTAGAAACAAACACTAAAGTGACAGTATTGCTGCTACCAAAGAGACAGCGGCACTGAGACAGACACCAGGAGTGACACTGTCAAAACCGAAGACAAACACTGGGAAATGAACAATAATTAAAAGAAGAGTATTACCGATAACGAACAAAGACAACTGGGGAGAAAGTGACTGAAACTTAAAAGATCCGAGGACGCCATGAGATGCGGGAGATTTTAATGTAAATCATCTCAGAAACAACTAGCCAAGCAGGGGCGCCAGAGGCAGCGTAGAAACAACTAGCCAAGCACGGGCACCAGAGGCAGCGTATACTGACTCTGGTGCCGCAATAATCGAGACACTGGTGTCTAGGTTCAACTAAGAGACTGTAGAGACAAGCAGTGGGACACATCAAAAGCAATCACTAACACGGTCCCTAAGGGGCGACAGGGTTTCAGACACTAGAACACAGCATTACTGATGCTAGACAGTAGAGTAGGCTTTCTGACACCGGAGGTGCAGACGCCAGGAGATGCAGCAGCTGATTCCCCGGAGGACCACCTGTGGCGGTATTAGACACCCCAGCTAAACACCAGAAGAAACTGCATTATCCTCATCAGGATCAGAGGCAAACACTGAGAGGTGTGTCAGAAGAACCAGTCTCTGCTGATTGGGTACCGAAAAACTCGGTGGGATATGCAAGGAAAAACAGAAACTGGCGCAGGAAGAGGACGTAGCATCAAAACAGATGAAATAACACCATGATAGCCAGCATTCCGATCCCCACAGAGACAGAAACACTAATAGGCAGCGTTACTGACCCAAAAAGAAAGACAAAATGACAGACAGCACTGACACATCCAAAAAAATACAGGAAGTAAAGGAACCCTGCATTCAGAGACACACATGCCTGTTGCCCGCTTCATCCGCCTGGAAGGCAGATGTCTCACCTGCATCCAGTCACCGCTGTCCCGAGTGGACAGACAGACGGACGTGGTCCGGTATGCGGCCCTCAGGCCGATAAGAGCTTGTGACAGGGCTTGGCCGGACTCGGAGGCTCTCAGATCTCGTGGACGCCACCAGCTCAGCAGTAAAAGGCTTCGTCCCGAGCCGCGGACGGACAATAGAAGAACAGACAGACAGACAGAGCAAGATGGCGGCGTCCGCGAGCGTGCCGCTCAACCGTTGCGGGGGAGGCGCGAATCAGGAATGAGGAACACAGGTGCGGGAGGGGGGGGGGTGACGGACAGGGTGTTTGCAAGTTAGTAGAAGCAGGAGGCCGCCAAATCCCTGCCAGGGGCCGCCACGAATATGTATTGTATCCAGTGGTCGAAGTGGGGGAAAAAAAGTAGGGGAACTGTGGGCGGAGAATCAGAGAGCGGGAATAACCTGAGGATTGGATCAGTGGACGGAGTTAGAGGTGTGGCCAGGATTTGCAAAACATCCCAATCTTTAGTATTTGCTTGGCATTTCACTGACCATTTACAGCTTATTATGTTATGTAATTCAACCAATGGATACACATGATTATTTAACGATTAATATGAGTTATTGACATTAAAATAAATTCACAAAGTGGGATATGTTTCTAATCACAGAATGTCCCAAATATGCTTAAAAGTGGAAGAACAAGCCATTTGTTTCTGAGCCATGGATTTTCTGTTGTCAGCATTATACACAGAGACAATCAATTTTACGTGTGTAAATCACTGTATGGGAAATGTTACATCAGACAAAGGACTACAAGGTGTAGGAGTCACATGACAACCATATTAGTATGCAATATAGTTTAATCGTGATTGATCTGGAGAAACACAAACTCAGAATTTAAAACTTAATACCATGATTGGAGGTTCCCTTTAATAATCATTATTGATTTCTATCCAACATTAGGATAATCAAAGGCTTAGGGAAAAAAACATAAAGCTCTAGTTTATACCTTGCAGTTTGTATGCAGCTCTAAGATGAAAGCTAATAGCTCACTGTTCTTTGTTAGGATTTTAACTTATAAACTGCAAGTAGCAAAAGGATCTTACTGTCAAAAGCAGTAACCCACTAACCTATTTACAATATCTGCACTTTGTGATGGGCATGGTACATGTTCTTAGCAGCAGGCACATTAACCCTCTGTGCTATCTTTCCATGAGTCAAAACTTCCACTAGACAAAAATCCGATCTCGCTCTAGTAAGACGTTTATTCACCGGAGTTATCATGACATTTTTATTATTGCCGAAAATTGCTGTAGGCCAGGAAGGAGGCAGCAAGTGCTTTTAAAACCATACTATACAATGCCCCCACTCAAAGTCAGCACCCGTTGCGGTCACACTGGTCGCATCACCCTAGTGCCAGCTCTTCTCAGGGGTCCTGTGACCTCACTGTTGCTCTAGGGTCTGCTACTTCTTAGGCCTGCCAGCAAGACTGGAGGTGAACTTCAGTATGGATTGTGGTGGGCAAGCCTTCAAGGTGAACCCACACGCCACTGCTAGGGTCCACCTGCTGGTGTTAAGACACCAGGGCTTTTCCGGATTTGCAGGGTCTTCTAAGGTCTAGCGTGGGAATGTGCTCCCTCAGGAGAGTGGTCTGGGGGACTGCTCATGAAGGCTGAACCTGGTTCCTCAGTTCTAAATTCGACAGCTCTGCCCCCAGTGGTACATCCGCTCCCTCACTGAACACCATACTGCCCCCTGAGAGAAATTCACATTGCCTTCAACTCCAATCCAATTTGACCTGCTATAAACAACTGGATGCGACTCAATTCAAATTAAGCACTGGCAAGAGCAATATGCTCCCTAAGGAAAAAGTAACAACATCCTGTAAAAAGCAAACACTCATTGGGAATGAAAGATTAAATAAAGCTTGTGAAATGTAAGCAGGAACAACATGGTGAACTTAACGCTTTTACACTCACTATTCAGAAATCAGTGAGTGCTTCTGCCTGAAAACTACAGGGCCCAGAAAGGACCCATTTCAATGTCCACTGCTTATATGCTTACAAAACGTAAGCAGTATGGTTTAAAAAGACTACATTCGTGAACACAAAGCCGCCGTACATATTTTGTTTTCCAATCCACCCATCAACCAGGTATCGCAGTACCTCCAGGTTTGGCGCACTTCCCCACCGGGGGAAAACAGCGCTTCACTGGCAAACTGAGTAAAGTGACGCTAATGTTTTTGGGGTTTGAATAAAACCGATCTGGGCACTTGCTTTATTTATTGATTTTTCATATTTTGAACCTTTTATTTCCGTGGCTGCACTTTGGAATAGAAAAATGTCAAAACGGCATTTCCAGCAAAAGTGTTTTTCCTTTTTGCATCCATTTCACAGGGGAACAAATGAACGACAGGAAGAAAGAGAGGGTGAGAACCATTTCTTGAGTCACGGTTTTCGGTAAGTGAGGAGGAGTTAGACAGACAGAGAGGGAATAAGAGTAAGAAAGAGAGGGGGGGGCAGCTGCCAACGGCAGAGCAGAAGCGGACACCTTCCTTGTCTTGTCTGGGCAGGAAGCAAGAGACGGAGACCTTTTCCTTCTCTGCTCTCCGCCCGTCCCCAAACAGCCACTAATGCCAGCCTTCTCTGCAGTGCTTGGATATTTCTTACGTCCAGGGATGCATGTTCCAAAGAAAAAAGTAGGGGCACGGAATCTATAGAATTAAAGAAGTAGGGGCACGCCGTGCCCTGCCCGCCCACTTGGACCACTGATTGAATCCGATTCCTCGTGGCGGCCCCTGGGGTTTGGCGGCCCTGTGCAGGTGCACAGCTTGCACATGCCTAAGGCCGCCCCTGGTCAGAGTCCTGGGGGCGGGTGCAAGGGGATTAAAATAAAACGATAATAAAACGGGTTCGGAACCCGTTTTATTTGCGGGTGGTGGCCGGAATTAACTTTACAGTTCATTGGCCTGTCCGATTGTGAGTTAAGGCCACATTCTTTTTTAAACAGCATATTAGCAGACAGCATAGGGTGCACTCACTAGCACTGGGCTAGGCGGTTAAATAAAGCTTCTAGGTGAGCATGTCTCAAACGCTTGGGGTATTCAAACCACTATAAACATGTGACTACTGCATTTAAATTAGGTGATGTGGATACCACATTAAAATGCGTTAGTCTAACACCTGATGGGTGGTGCCTAGCAGGGCTGTTAGTTTTTAAGCAATGCGTGCATGCTTTTGAATTTTACTTATTTGTGAATTCAAAGGTGTCGTCTTCAACTTCTTTTCATTTCTTTTCAGGAACCCCTCCTCGGTTCTGCAGCAGTTGGAAGGAGTCCAGGGACGAGGCTGGAGCATTCACCGGATGGACTGCCACCCCTACCACATTCTAACTTGCCCATCAACATTCGTTTGGTATAAAATTATAGGACAGAACAACAGACAGCCTCTACTCTAAGCAACATAGTTAGGCTACGCTGTCTGACGGCTGATTAATGGCAGACAATACTGCACATCTGCAGTGGAAGGATACAACTTTAGATAGGGTAACCCAGCCCACACCCACAACACAATAAACAGAAGCCCTGGGAGTACATCATCAACTGGTTGTGGCCCCAATGGCAAGTACTGTGCAAAATAAAGGTAAGCGTAACAACAAAATAACCTGTGAAAGTTAATCAAGCATTGGCATAGCCAATAGGTCTCGCCTTTGGTATCTTATAGGTTTTTAGCCATGCAGCACATTATTCTGGGTACTGTGCATCCAGGGATTTAAGAGCTATACAATTACTACCAACTGGTTAATGCAGTGTGATTCAGGAATACATGCTTGCCTCTGGAAACATTTATGGACACATTACAAGGCTTTCTAACACACAGACAGAAAGACAAGTGCCTTGATGCAAGTCAAGAGCACTATAACATTCTGAGTGTTACTGTATCAATAGAGTATTGAACAAGTCTTTGAAAAAAAGCAGTGAAGCACTTTCCAATGGTGGTGATGTTGCATTCCTCCTCTCCATGCCTCTATTCATCAGGCACCCTTCTACATTCAAAACACTGCTTGCGTCATCCGTTTACCGGCAAGCCCCCGGCCCCGCCCGCTGTCCTAACCCCCTGGGTATAGGAGCACAGAACATAGTAACAAATACAAAATGCTCTCATTTGTCAGGGAGAGAGGAAATAATGAATAAACAGGGACGGCGTCTGCATCACCTAATCTCTGCGCACCTAAAAACAAAAAAATTAACCCGACCTGATGTAACTGGCACTTTTGTAACATGCTCCAATACCTTCAGGTCAGTTGAGTTTGCGCCCTATAAAAATGCCCCCAAAAATGAATCTAATCTTGTGTAATGTAACTAGAGCTCACGTCAAGAGCCCCAACACCTTTGGGTCACCCGAGTTCACATTATTTGATAAGAAATGTCTCACAGTCCCTGGGGAGCTGCTGTGAATGTGCTTTGAAATTAGAGCTCTGAGAGGAAGAGGATGACAGGAAGAAGCAGCGGGTTGGACATGTAGCAACATGGGAGGAGGTGGGAGAGGCGAATGCTGCTCCCATTTGTCAGGTAAATGAGGAATAGTGAATAAACAGGGGTGGTTTCATCATCACCTTGTGTGATGTAACTGGTGCTTTTGTAAAGTGCTTCAATAATTTTGGGTTAGTTGAGTTTGCGCTCTATAAAAATGCCCCTGACTTCAACATGCATCTACTAGGGCCGCAAAAAAGAGACGAGATACTAGAGGAACAATTCACACCCTGGAACATTCCTAGCCAGGAACAGAGTGAAAAGACAAATCAATCAACACTCCCCGGGAACTTCATACGAGACATGGAACACTTAAGCTTCATGGCATTAAACTGGCGTTTCCCGGGGGACCAGCCTCCGGCGGCAACATTCCATAACGCTGTAGCCAGCACATTAATAGACTACACCTTTGTCACGTTACCACTCTTCAGCAAGATTGCAGGCTTCCAGATAAGGTCACAAGACCAAAGTGATCATCTGCCAAAGGAAATCACCATGAGCATAGCCAGTTTGAATCTGGACCAACAAGTGGAGGATCCAAATTCCATTCACACTGAGAACTTCAGGTGGTTAAAATGTAAAAACATCCGTCTGGAAAAACTGCAAGCTTTAGTAAGACAACTTGGGACAACCAGAAAGAGGCACTTACAAACGTGATAACTCGCTGGGAACGCTTCACCAAAAAATAAGGAGACTCGCACACTATAAGAATGGGTGGCAGCCTAATGCCTATGGAAACTCTTCAAAAACAGACTCCACATTGTTTTCTAGACAACCAGAACAACCATCTCCACATGTCTAAGATTTCAAACCTTCGGGAGCTTAAGAATGCAATAAACAAAACATTACGCAGGCTTAGGCAAACGGGATATGACTCCACTATCCAGAATGACCTAGCGCAATTAAAAGCGAATAAGAAAAAAGTAATTTGGCAAGCAAAAAGGGAATCGGAGGACAACGGTAGGCCAAACTATTGTATGAGGCAAAGACAAACAGCAACGCAAGATTCAGGCCCATAAGAAACAGCTTAGAAAACCCAAACATACAAAGAGTTAACTCACATCTAACGGAAGAAGCCTGGGCATTTCACCTATTGGAATATTTTAACTCAGATGAAGAAAGTCGTAAGATTGGGAAGTTTAGGCCTAGTCATACTGTTGAGGCAACTCCCCATGTCCAAACTATCTTAGCACAAAATGATCCCTTCTTATTTTCGACCCACCAGATTAAGATCCGGATAGCTAAAGGTACGCAGGAGGGCGCACCGGGCCCCAACGGGATCCCTCCAATCTTATTAAAAAATTATGCAGATTATTGGGTTGCCGCACTACTATTGCTGTTCGAACAAATCGGAGGAGGAGATATTATAACCGTCTCCTGGAAGGGCTCTATAATTTCCCCAATATTCAAGAAAGGTGACAAGAACAAAGCAACCAGCTACCGGCTTGTAGCATTAATCGACATCGAGGCCAAACACTACGCTGTTCCAGTAGAGGGAGCCAGAGAGCCACAATCACCAGAGCGCCAGAACGCCTGAACGCCGAGCAAGCAAGCCGCAGAGAAACGAGTTACCGGCTCACGGGCTCACGGTCTCACGGTCTCACTGATATACGGGCACGCGAACTACCAAAAAACGCTTGGGTCCCTGCATGGATACCTGTTGAAAACCCCGCTGAAACCCTCGCTACAAGCGTCCGGCTGCAGTTGTACATCCGTGGTGCGGTGTATTGGGCAGGGCAGCGCGTGGAGCGTGAGGAGCATAGCGGAGCAAAGCGGAGGCGGATGGAGTAAAGAGAAGTACGGTCACAGACTCGGTCCCAGGCAGCCCGAGCCCACGAGGTTCCCCGTGTCCAGAGGTTCCCCCTGCAGCCCTGTGCCGCATCAGACACCAAGGAGGGAGGCAAGAAGCGGTGAGGAGGGTGTCCGGGGTTGTGAGTGGGAATGGGAGCGGGGACAGGTGCGGGTCGGACTTCGGGGGGCAGGCGGTTAGCCCTAAGCCTGAGCCTGAGCCCGAGCCCCTGAAACCAAGAGGTCCCTGAAGCCATACACTACCTGAACAGGACGCAGAAGGAGCAGCCTGGTCTGGTCTGAACCGGATTGGGAGGAGGCATTGGTAGTGGTAGTGGTGTGGGGAGGTGAAAGTCCGGGGGCGAGGTGTGGTGAGGCGAAGTAGAGGTGGAGCAGTGCAGTGCTTGCAGTACCTCTGACTGGAGAGATAAGAATACCCCGCAGCGGGGGGGACAGTAGTAACAGTGAAAAACAGCACTGGGGCTAAGACTGACATTGGAATTAGACCATTCTCCAATTCGGAGTAAAGAATTGGGGATATGCGGTCAGGAAAAGTTTATCAAGCCCCATCTATAAAAATAAGAAAAGAGCGACAACACAGGATCATATAAAAACGGTTAACAAATCAGGAAATAAGAGTAATAAGAGTAAGCTAAAAGAGGATTTAAACCCACAAGAAAAGATTTTGTTCCCCATTACAGCTACAGCTACGGAGTCATTTAAACTCAGTGGGAAAAATCTAAAGCACAAATATCAGTTTTTAAAAGACCCGATGGCGGCAATTTACGCAAACTCAGAGGAGGCACAAAGCCCACAAACACCCATAAAACCGACACACTTGATAACATCAAAAAGAGCCGGTGATAAATGTCCAGAAGCAACGTTAAGCCAACCAGAAAAGTGTCAACAAAAAGAAGGAAGGATGCCAGAAGAAAGGGATGAAAGACCGGTTCAAGAAAAATCAGCCTTAAAGAAATGGCTTCTAAAAGCGACAGCCCAAATACACGCTCTGGCACCCCAACCCATACATCAACCAACAACTCAACGTACAGCCTCTCACGAAAAAAGTAAGGAAGAAAAAACTGCTCAAAGGTACACGCTAAGGGAAGAAAGCGAAAGCGGAGATCAAGTCACACAACGAGGAACAATCCAAAAGATAGACTGGTCAAGATCTTTTTCAATAACAGAGGAAGACGACCTCATAAAGATGCTAGAATTCAAACCCCAACAAGCAGAGGAAACAGGGGCAATATACCAAGGAATACATAGGGATACAGTCCCAACGGAAAAAAGGAAAGGGGAGTTGAAAGGGGAGCAGTATCAACCCCCATCAAACTCACCCCCAGCCCCACTCTTTGGAAAGAAGTAAACACGGACGAGGTGGCTCACCACATGGAGTCAAAAAACCACAGTCACCAATCACTATTTCATCAGTAAGCGGGTTCGATTCCATATCAGGGATCTTAATCCCACCAACAAATAATGAAACAATCACTTGGAGCGATCAGTTACTAAAATGCCTACAGCAAGCAATCACTGTATTACATTTTCAATCGGACAAATTGGATGTACAGGTAGACTTAATGAACCTGATCGCAACTCATATTGCCGGAATCAATAATAAGTTGGATAAAATTTCAGACCAAATAACAAATGGAACAATCAAAGACCATCAAAACAAGTACAAAGTATTGGACCAAAGCTGCGGGTGCGGCAAAATAATAGATACATTGACATGCTTACCAGAAATTTTGACTGAGATTCTATGCGCCGCACAAGCAAGAAAGCAAATAGAAGAAAAATCGTGCTTAGTAAATACAGGTAAAATTACAATGATTGAAAGAAGTATGAGGCAAAGTATAGAATCTGCAGAAAACTCCACGGAGGACGATGCAAATATAACAAAAGAGCAGGGAAATAGGTACAGCGAAAAAAATACGGCTGCCGCCCCAAGCGTGTTGGAAAATCAAACTAAAAGACAACGCAAACGAGCTCGAAAAGCCAGGAAGAACGTCAATTCAAAACTTAAGCAGGGAAAAAAACAAAATTATGCTATTTTTGCACAAAATACTAACAATAGTGCACAAGAGCAAGCAGTCACAAGTCAAATAACACAGGAAAACACCGAAGAATCAATCACATTAGATAATTTGAGGGACTGCAATATTTCCATGCAAAGAAATCAGTGTGTATTAGTATCTGCCGATGGGAAAGCAATAAGAGGAGGGAATACCGTTGAAAAAGTAAAAATAAAAACGAGCATAGAGGAGGAGACGGAAAACGTGATAAGAAGGGTCAATAACAAACAAATAACTAAAACACAGGCAATAGAAGACATGTCTCAAAAAGGGGCACCTGAAGTAAAAAACGATGATGGCATAAAAACCAAGCACCAGGAACTAATAAACAAACGGACAACAAATGAAGTTAAAATAAACCTGCAAAAAAGGGAAGAAAAAACCTGGACTGTACATAGAAAGAGCCTCAAGTACAGACATCCAGCTATCTATTACCATGGATAAAAATGGCCGAACGTGCAAAACATTAGCAGAGAAAAGACAAATGGAGAAGACCAGGACAGATAAAACGATCAGAACAAATGAAGATAACAAAAGCCAAAGCGATGAGGAAGAAAAAATGCAGAAATCAAGCTCAAAAGGACTGCCCACCATTGAGCTCATGACCAACGCAAAGGCGGGGGAAAGGACAAGGGAAAAAAGGGAACAAAATGGAAATCAAGAACTCCACCCAAACCCAGTAGAGACAGGCTGTAAACTAATTTTCAAGCCGGAATATCAAACAAAGGGAAAAAATGACACACTAAATAGGGGTAATATAATGAGACTATTTAGAGAAAAAACGAAATTAAGGGACATTCCATCGTCCGATCTCTTGGCACTAGAATTTGTTCAAGTTAACACGGAGACGGATCTGGAATTAAGTAGAACAACCTAGGCGTCGATAGAGACAACGGAACAGATCTTCTCCACTAGGGAGATCTTCGAAACATGGGGCATAATAATATCATACCCACCGAAAATAAAATATCCATACCCGCTAATAAACGACGAGGTCTCCGGGCAGCATAAAACAAAAGGAAAGTCTTCCACGGTACTAAAAGGAGCTAGAAGTACGTCACCAAATCGAGAGACATGCAGGGGAGCCGGCGTGCAAATTATTTCGGACAGACAAACAGCCATCCAGTCAGAGGGAAATCATGACTGGTCCTGGTTACCCCAAAACTTGAATTTACATCGATCCTGATGATAACATCACAGTAAGGGGGGATCAAAACAATAAGGCAGAAAATCAAAGTGAGAAAAAACCATGATCTGTTCTTGGAATGTTCATGGTTTTAAAGAAATGCAACAAGACCAAGAAACCATCACCTATTTAAGTAATTTCAAAGTAATACTGCTTCAAGAAACATGGAACACTTCACCAAAGCACTTGGCAGGTTACGAAGAATTCCACATAATGGCGGAAAAAATCTCCAAGTATGGGCATCCAAGAGGGGGGTTGTCCATATATATTGCAATAGAAAATGATTGGAAAACGGAGGAAATGGATTCCGGAGAAAAAATTGTCAACTCTAATAAACGTAATAAAAACATTACAAGTCACACATCAATATCGCGAGATGATAATATCAGGGGACTTTAATTATAATCTGACAGGATGAAAGAAGAATAAGAATAAGGAAATAAATCAAAATATACGAAACAAGCTGGAAAAACTAGGCATGGTCATCCTAAACGGTTACACAAAGGGAGACCAACCGGCTGGTATCACCTTTTCCTGTGGAAAAAAACAATCAATCATTGATTATACGATAATCAGTAAAGAGCTTTCGTCCCAGGTAGACAACTTTTGCATCATAACACGTCCGGAGAGCGATCATTTCCCTCAGGAGACAGTTCTAGACCTAAGCATCAAGCAAAAGGAGTGTGCAGCATCATTAATAGTATGGCCTGAAATATACAACTTACGGAAGCTTAAATGGAGAGGAGACATCATGGAAGAGATAATGGATATGGTGAATGAACACATAAAGAATGATGAGGAGTCAAAAGTTCAATCATTAAGTAACTGGGAGGAACAATGTGAATTACTCCTGGACAAATTTCCAGCAAAAACAGTAAGTAAGGGAAATCATGGGTTTATCAATGATCCATGGTACACAACACAGATGAGAAACAAAAAAAGAAACATCGCCAAAGAGGTAAGACAAAACGCGCAAGCAATTAAAATAGGGAAAAAAATACACAGTGGAAAGATCCAAAAATTGAGAAAAGAATACAAGGCGGAATGCAGAGTGGAAAAAAGAAAATACAGAGAAAAGTTATGGGAAGATCTGCTGTGGGCAAGCAAATAGTAAAGAATTCTGGGGTATAATCAACAAATTAATGAAAGGATACGGAAAGCAAAATACCATCGGAATAAGCGAAAACACCTGGCTAGAATACATAGATCAATTGTATAACCCCAAATTTGGATTAGAAAAGGTAGATGCAGTAAGATCACCGAACATAAAGGAACAAGAACCTTACACTGAGGTAATCAGCACTAATATTGAAAATGGAAAACATCAGTGTAGCTGGGAAGTGGATGTCCAAACTCTGACAACTGTTAAACGCATAAAAACACTGATAAAAAACTTGAAAGCGGAAGGAGCAGCAGGCCCAAATGGGCTACAAAACGCTCTGTTCAAACGAGACCCGGAAGTTTGGGCAAAATATCTAACACCTCTTTTCAACCACGTGTTTTGTGACAACAAGATCCCACAATCCTGGAGTGGTAACCTGTTCCACCCAATTTACAAGAGTGGCATCAGAACAGAACCCGGGAATTACAGGTTGATCGCCCTGATCGACGTAGAGGCCAAACTCTATGCTTCATGCATCCTGGAACATTTACAAGAATGGACAGAGGAAAACAACATTATTCCAAAATTCCAAACAGGCTTCAGACGGGGAATGGGCACCATTACAAATCTAACAGCCTTGACAATCCTTACGGAAAAAGCTAAAAGGAAAAAGGGAGTATTAGTGGCCTGCTATATAGACCTGAAAGCAGCTTTGGACAGAGTGCCGCGGGATCGATTGTGGAAGAAATTGAAAGCATGGGGACTGCCACAGTCATTGATAAACGCAATACAATTACTATACAGCGAGACATGGGCTACTGTAAAACTAGGGGATGGACAAAGAGTTTCTTCAAAAATAAAAATAACAAACGGATTAAAACAGGGCTGCGTCCTTTTGCCAGGTTTATTCAATCTATACCTAGCAGATTTGAATAGTCACCTAGAACAAATAAATGGACACCCACCAATTCTGGCAAATGAGCCGGTTCAATGCTTACAGTATGCAGATGACATCGTCCTGGTAAGTCAAACTCCGATAGGGCTACAAAGGTCAATAAACAAACTCATAGACTATATGGATGCCCAAGGTTTAGAATTGAACAAATCAAAAACCAAGGTGGTAAGATTAGCAGGCCCAAGACAAGGAAACTACAAATGGTATGCAAAGAACTCTCAAATAGAGGAAATAAGAGTTTATAAATACTTGGGCATTAAAATGGCAAGAAATTTGTCAATGGTGGAGCAGAAAAAGGAGATTACAGCAAAAGCACAATCCCTAATATTTGCCCACAAACAACTATCCAAGAAACTGGAAAGCCCTTCATATGGGCATCTTTTAAAAATTATGGCAGCCCAATTGCTACCGACCTTGTCCTACGGTCTGGAAACCTGGCATGGCCAAGAAAGCAACATCTTAAATAAATTACAAACCAAGGCTTACAAAATGGTATTTAATCTCTTTAAAGGTTCCTCGCCAGCACAAATTCGTTTGGAATTCGGACTACAGAACCAAGCATTCCAAAGGAAGGCAACCATGGTAAATCTATGCTGGAAATTCAGAGCAGCAGAATTGGGAACTTTGAACAACTTATGCTGGTTGGAAATAAAACAACAACTTGAGCAAAAAATCCCAAACTCATGGGGGGACCAACTGAGGATAGCCCTAGAAGAATTAGAGCTCAATGGGCTTTGGAACAGCAAGCTGGAAAAGGACACATTTAAAACAGCTTGCAATAACAAAGTAAAAACATTATCTTTTGTGGAGGACAAAAGGGGATTGTTAAAATGCCGCCACGCATGGGTCATAATAAATTCTTATACACGGCTAAAACCACAACCGTACCTTGCAGCTCACTTCCGATTGTCTCTAAAAAGGAGGTTCATGGCATACAGATTTGGAGATCATTGTTCATTGGACTTGGCGCCCTCCTGGAAAAATAAAGTCCAAACAAAGGCATGTCGCTTATGTGGTTATCACACTGAATCCCTGTGCCATTTACTGTGTGTCTGTGATACAGTAAAAGCAGAAAGAAGGAAGGAGCTGAGAACAGTTTATAATGACTTAAATAGCCGTACCTGCAGACAGGCGGCGACAAGTTGGATGGGCGCCACATCAAACATTTTAATATGCAGGGGGATAAAATTTATGATAGCGGTAGAAAGCTTACTTACAAAAGTAGGCAAAGATTGAATGCTGGGTACCACAAAGAAATTAAGTAGGATTTTATGAACTGTAAATGTTCTTTTTTTATTTTCTCCTTTTTTCCTTCTTTTTTAATAAGAAATGTGTTTTATATGCTTTATGGTTTGTGAAAACCAAATAAAGTTACTTTTGACTGACTGACTACGCTGGTCTCTTCCTGGACGATCTTACTGCCTGGGCAAATGAAAAATCGATCATCTCCATTAATCAGATGGGCTTCTGCAAGGGCATGGGAACCATAACAAACATACTCGCTCTGTCGCTACTGATAGATGGCGCTAAAGCAGCAAAATTCCCCCTCTTTCTGTGTTTTATTGACTATTCCCCAGCTTTCGATAACATCGACAGGAACAAACTCTGGGCCAAACTTGAGAAAAAGAAAATACCATCCGCTCTTTTAAATCAGATGATTCTTTCACATACCAATAGGTGGGTCCAAGTAAAGCAAGGAATTGGCAACTTCTTGTCCAGAAAAATACCAACAACAAAGGGGCTGAAACAGGGGTGTGTGCTAGCTCCGACGCTCTTTAATTTGTTTATGGCTGCTCTAGCAACAGAACTGAACATCTGTAAATCACACGCTCCCAGGTTGGGAGGGATGCCACTCTTCAATCTGCTGTACGCAGGCGATGTCGCGTTGATCAGCCGAACCTCTATTGGTCTCCAACACCTGCTAGACACAACCAACAGTCATGCAGCTACCAACAGTCTAATGATTAACCTAGACAAATAGAAGGTAATGCGATTAAATCTGAAAAAGAAAACATCAAGTTACCGCTGGCATTTGGCAGGCACTCCCCTAGAAGTAGTGGAAGAATACAAGTATTTGGGGGTGATAATAGACAGCAAGGGCACATTTAAAACACAAAAAGAAGCCATCAAACTCAAAACTGCCGGCCCCAGCTTTATCCCACTGTTACAGGTCTTACAAACAAAGCTTATCCCGGCTATCACCTATGGGAGTTAGTGCCTGAGGGGGAAGAGGCACGGGCATTCTGGACAGCACACTCTCAAGATCAGCAAGAATTATATTAAACCTACCCAAATACGTCTCGCCCGCACAAATCAGGCTGGAACTCGGACTACAGTCTCAAATAATTGCTCGCAATGGCGTCTATGTTAAATTCTGGCACAGAATTAGAAAGTCTGAACCAGGAACATTGAATACCCACCAATGGAACGAGATAAACTCAAGGAAGGCATGCACAGCCATGGACTACCTGACAGCATCAATAAATGCCCTAGGCCTGGAGGACCTCTGAGTGGCCTCAGGGACTCATAACGGCTTTAAGCAACTTGTAAATGAGACAATGAAAAGGTTGTCTATAATGGAGGACAAGGCAGCGCTCAAAGAAAGGGCCCACGGATAGTTTGTGCTGCAGAGATACACCAGGCCTCTTCCACAATCCTATTTAGGCGCTGGATTCAACAGGCTAACAAAGGAAACATATTTATGCTTCCGAATGGGCCTCCTACCAATCTTGCCGCATCTCCCTCCTTGGAAGCGTCTATCGACAGCGACTAAATGCTGCTTATGTGGGAAAGTGGAAGAGAGTGTCCTACATTTATTCTGTATCTGCAGAGAACTGCAACCTGAATGCCGACTTCTTCTAAAACCCATCTTTAAAAACAAGAGGATAAGATCCTGTAGACAAGCAGTGATGGCAAGCCTTCGAGATGGAGACGAACAGCTGGTGTGTCGCTTTGTACAATTCATGGAGACGGAAGGGGAAAAAATTCAGAGATCTGGCGTACAACAAGCAGAGCTTTGAACCTGGTTTTGTCACTTACCGAAACTGGCCCCCACCCACAATATTGCCTTTTTTCCTCCTTTGTACGGTAATCACACAATGTTAACATTTTAGAACTCATCGTATGGCTGTTTTACAAATGAAGAGACCCAAAGGCATTTTTCTCCAAGCACAAGGTACCTGGCACTTTATGAGTTTACAATACCCAAACTAGTCAAAACCTGTTTAAGGTTAACAACGATACATCAGACACACAATGTTAAACTTTTTAAAATTCATTGATATGGCTCTTTAAAAAATCAGGAGTCCTAAAGTTATTTATCTCCAAGCATAATGCACCAGGCACTTTATGAGATCGCACTATGCAAACTTGTCAAAACCTGTCTTGGTGACATGGTGGCTGGTACTAGGTCTTGTAGCATTTTTGCTGTGGCCTTACTGTTAGTTTAGTAACATTTAGTAGCTTAATTATGTTTGAATTCAATTAGCATACAGTGTGCTCATCTTACCGTCATTATGTCTGTAGATGTGAGGGTCACCCAGACCATGCAGTTGCTGCAGGAGGCGGGTTGCCTTGACCTCCTGGTGGCCGGTGTTCAGCTTGGTGGTAGTCTGGTGCATAGAGCATGAGAGGGGGTCGCGGTGGTGGTAATTGCCTGTTCAGTGCCGCGCTGGACCCCGTGAGGCACAGGAAGAAGGTGAGTGTGCGGGCAGCTCTTGCCTGAGGAGAGCATCCCAGGGAGGAGCACTGCGAGCTGAGGATTATCTGGAAAGTTCATCAACGGAGGGAGAGGAGAGGAGGGGCGGCAGGCAGCAGCAGGTGCAAGCTAGGAGGCAGAGGGAGTTTTGGAGAACGGATTATGATGGCAGGAGGCGCTGATATCGCTAGCTTTAGAGGGAGCAGAAGGTAATGTAGGGTAATATGTTGAGGCCCAGTTCGGAGGCAAAGGACACCAGGGAGCTTTGGACCCCTGTTTCATGTAATGTCCTGCGGGACACATTCTAGTGTTCCGCAGGAAGCTGTACTTCCAGCCACTCCCTTGAGGGCTGGACACACTGCACCCCCACACCCATCCATCACGGGTGCCACGAGTGACGTGGCCCTGTCAATAAAAGGGCCCGAGTGCACGTGCTCGTGGCCAGTTACTATACCATACACGCAAGTGTCTGTGTCCCTCATTTCCTCATCATGTGGGCCTGAGGCCCGACACCAAATTGGCGACGAGGCGGGTAGCTGACCCTGCATGCCTGATACACAGCGCTCCCCCGTCCCATGTGGGGAGAAAGTGAGCCGCCGCTCGTGACTGCCGAGAGGGTCCAGCTCCGCATCGCAACACGACCCTCTGCCTTTGACGGAGGAGACACGGAGACTGCCGGGCCCCGGGGGAAGCAGAGTCGCAGACTAGTCTTCCCCCGGGGTCATTCGCGCGAGGGTAGGACCAGGTAGGGTCAAGGGGTGGAGTTAGGAGGTGGGTATATGAGTGCAGGAGAGGAAGGCGACTTCCTCTTCCTGCGCTCGGCACCATCGGGAGGGTTTAGCAAAGGGGAGTGTGTGGAGTGTAGCGTAGGGCTAGGCCTGGGGATTAGTTTCCGTGCTTGGGCTGTGGCAGTGTCGGCGGGAACTGCGACTATGGCGAGCGACGGAGGCGACGGTGTGGCGACCTCTGAGGAGGTGAGGCGGGCGCTGTTGGTTCTGGGGCGGGCCGGGCGGGAGGATCTTCTGCGGCCCGGTGTGCTGGGGGAGGCGTGGGTGGGCTTCGTGAGGGTCCCGTGGGCGGCCTCGGCGGGTGTGGCGGCGGCGGATTGGCGTGCCAGGAGGAGCCGCCGCCGCCACTGCTGTTTCCCTTGGGTCTGCGTGGGAGGGGGCGGGGCGCGGGCCGAGCGAGTCAGGCGCGCGGAGGCCGGCGCAGGAGCCTGCCTCCACGTCTTCGTTTTCCCCCCCCTTGACATTCCAGGCCCACGAGGCTAAAGGGGGCGTGTCGTCGGCCGGGTCCGCGGAGGAGCGGCTCACGGGGGCCTTGTCAGAGGCTGGGCAGGCTGGCGATGCGGTGAGTGCGGAGGGCCTGGGATCGGGGGGGCCCGGGGAGGGTCGGCTGGTTGTAGGAGAGGGCGGGGAGCCTGAGGCCGGGGAGGTGGGGGGAGAGGGGGGGTCGGGGGCTACGGGAGTGGCGGAGAGCGCGTTGGTCGGCGCGGAGGGGGTGGGGGGGGGCCGTGGGGGCGGCGGTTGAGGTGCCCCTTGATTTGTCCCGGGGATCTCGGGCTTCTACCCCAGGTGTGGCGGGTTTAGGTGTGGGGGGACAGGGAGGGGGGGCGGTCGCGGGTCCGTCCGGGGGGGTTCCGCCTCTGGTGGGGTCCACACATGTTGGGGTTGGGCGGCCTGACGGGGGGCTTTTGGGCTCCTGCCCCCCCCCTCCGCTTTTGGGTTGGGGCGCTTGGACGTGGGAGGACAGGCTCCGGGAACAGCGCATGTTGGCGCTCATGGCTGACGCGAGGTGGGCGGAGCAGGACGGGCGGAGGGCCGGGGCGGTGTGGGAGGCCGTGGCTGTGGGGCCCCCGTCGCCCACGTCGGAGGAGGAGAGGTGGGCGGAGCAAGAGGAGTTAGCGCGGGTGGAGGTGGCGAGGTCGCGGGCGGGGGAGGCTGTCAGGGGACCGCGGAAGCAGGCAGGGACGGCCAGGACGGCTTTGATGCCCGAGGGTGCCGGGGCCCACCCAGGTTCGAGCGACCTGGGGGGTGGGGAGGGATCCAAGCCGGCGGCTGTCGGCAGAGTTCGGGGGAGTACGGTGGGGCGCAAGACGGGGGCGGTCCGCGGCAGCCATCCCTCCAGCGCGGGAGCGGGCAGCGGCAGCGGGGGGAAGGGGTCACGCATGTCTGGCGAGGCGAGTAGCAAGGGTGTGAAGAGAGCGGTGAGAAAGGTGTTGTGGGTGCCTGACAGTGTGGAGTCAGGGGTGGAGTTGGATTATGAGGCGGAAAGTGATGAGCTTGAGGACGGGGAGGTGCGGGATGACTGTGACGGGACGGGCGCAGGCCAGGACAACAGAGAGTTTGGTGTGTTACAGTTGTCCCAGAGACCGGCGGACAAAGAGAAGGTAGAGACGCGGCGGGCGGCCCCCTCCGGAGGACGACTCAGCGGGCGACATCCGACTTTGACAGGTGAGCGGGTTTGGTGGTCGGTGTGGGACGGGGGTCCCAAGGGTGGAAGGAAGAAGGCTTGTAGGTCGGTTGGGGTTGGAGAAGGTTCCGTGAGGGAAGTGGTGGGGGCTCCCAAGGGTGGGCTCACGATTGAGGACAAAGCGGTCGGGAGCAAGGCGGTGGCGTCGGCGGGGGTGCAGACAGAGAAGGGTGGGGGTAAAGAGGAGGCGTCGGGGAGTAAGCTCCCGAAAAAACTGCCTTACATGGGCCTGGCTATGCCGTTGGGGTCGCACTTGTCCGACAAAATTAAGGGTAAGATCTGGAAGCACGAGTACGTGGACGTGTTTAAATTACTGCATAGGGAGGTGCAGGCCAAGGAGGGCTCCAAGGAGGAGGAGTGGGAGCTGACTAGGCGGGCGAGGGTGCCGGTGAATATGGAGAATTGGACCTTGGCCTTTCTCATTTATGCGAGTATATATTGCGAGAAGCATCCCGATAGGGCAATCGCATTGTTGAAATATATGGATATAATCAGGAAGGCTCAGATGCAGTTTGGGGGTTTTGCTTGGCTGAGCTACGATGAGGTGTTCAGGCCACGGGTCAGTGCGAACCCCGAGAAGCATTGGGGTGAGGTGGACCAGGAATTATGGATGCAATGGATGGCGTCCACGCATTCATCCGCATCAACTCACACGGCGAGTGGTTTACCGGTCACGTACCGGTTTTTTCAGTCGCCTCCCGCCCATACTGGGGCGGGGGGGACCACAGCACCCACAGGTGGGGCCGGACAGACTAGCAAGCCCGGCACTTACAATACCGGGGCCTGTTGGAGTTACAATAGGGGATATTGTTCCAGGTACCCGTGCAAGTTCAAGCACGAGTGTTCTAAGTGCGGGGGGGAAGCACCCCCTTACGCAATGTCTTACACTCACCACTCCTTCCGAACAATGGCGGAATTCCAAGGGGAGGGGGCAGACTGGACAGAAGGGCCCCTACACCGGTTAAGGTGGAGGCGATGGCCCCGTGGCTCTCCCTTTACCCGGACAGGGAGGCCGCCTTGAGGATTCAGTGGGGCTTTACGGACGGTTTTCGGGTCGGGTATCAAGGTCCCAGATCACGGAGATGGGCCGACAACCTCAAATCAGCGAAGGAATTGCCGGGGGTGGTGGCGGCCAAACTCTTGAAGGAGGTGGAGGAGGGGAGGATTGCGGGCCCCTTTTATGACTGGCCGATGGAGGATTTGATCATTTCTTCACTGGGGGTGGTGCCCAAAAAGGAGGAGGGTGAGTATCGCAAGATTCATCACCTATCGTGGCCGGAGGGACAGTCAGTGAATGACTTCATCGCGGTGGAGGATTCCCGGGTGCTGTATGCGTCGGTGGATGATGCGATCCGCCTTGTGCGGGTGTGTGGGCCGGGGGCGGAATTGGCGAAATGTGACGTGAAGTCGGCTTTCCGCTTGCTGCCTATACACCCGGCGGATTTTGCACTCCTCGGGATGCAGTTCGGAGGGGCCATCTTCGTGGACAAAGTCCTGCCCATGGGGTGTGCGATTTCTTGCGCCTTGTTCGAGATGTTTAGCTCCTTCCTGCAGTGGGCATTCACGCAGCGGAGTGGGCACCGGGATGTCACGCACCATCTGGACGATTTCCTCTTCTTTGGGAGGGCAGGTTCGGGGGACTGTGGCAGGGCTCTGTCAGGGTTCCAGGAGTTGGCGAAGGGATTTGGGGTTCCGTTGGTGCCCGAAAAGACGAGTGGGCCTGGTTGCGTTTTGACATTCTTGGGCATTGAGCTGGATTCCATCCAATGAACAGCGAGGCTCCCGGTCGCGAAGGTAGTGGAAATTCAGGAGTGCCTCCAGTGGGCGATTGGTGAGAAACGGATTGCGCTGCGGGCGGTGCAGCGGCTGCTGGGGTTCTTGAACTTTGCGTGCAGGGTGGTCAGGGCGGGGCGGACGTTCTGCAGACGGCTCGGCGTGGCCATGTCGGGGGCAGTGCTTCCACACCACAGGGTCAGGATCTCCATGGGAGTGAGGGCGGATCTGCGGACATGGTTGTTGTTCTTGATGGATTTCAATGGGGTCTCCTTGGACTTTGTGGAGGAAAACACGGTTTGGCAAATCCAAATTTACTCGGATGCAGCTGGGGCGGATGGCTTTGGTATTTTCTGGGACGGGAGGTGGTGCGCAGAGACCTGGCCGGAGCACTGGAGGAAGCAGGGGAGGAGCATTGCATTTTTGGAATTCTTTCCTTTGTTGGTGGCGCTGGAAGTGTGGGGTTCTGAGTTTCAAAACAGGGCGGTGTTGTTCCATGTGGACAACATGACGGTGGTCGAGTTGGTCAACCGGCAGACGGCAAGGGACCTGAGGGTGTTGCGCTTGTTGAGGAGTTTCATGCTGAAGTGTTTGCGTCTGAATGTGACTTTTCGAGCCAAGCATGTTCCGGAGGCGAATAATGACATGGCGGATGCTTTGTCTCGTTCGCAGTGGCAGCGATTCCGGCGACTGGCACCTGGAGCGGATCTGTGCAAGACGGGGCTGCCGGATGGCATTTGGGCCCTGGGGGAGTGAGGGTGGTTGGCCTAGTGGAGAATTCTGTTGCTGTTACCACCAGGCGGACCTACAGACGGGCGTGGGCAGAGTTTGTCGCCTTTATGGGTTGGAGCGGGGTTTCTGAGGCTGGGGAACAGGTGGTGGTGGAGCGTGGAGTGTTACAGTTTGTGCTGCACTGCGTGGATAAGGGGTTGTCGGCGGCAACCATTTCAGGAAAGCTGGCGGGGGTGTCCTTTTATTGCTGTCTGTTTTTTGGTTTTGACCCTACAAAAAGTGTGATTGTTAGTAGGGTGTTGCGGGGTTGGGGTAGGGAGAGAGCGGGGGGCACTGTGCCGAGGGAGGCCATAACGTTTGAGGTGTTGGTTCGGTTGGTTGCGGCGTTGCCGCTCTGTTGTTATGATGAGTTTGAGGTTCGGATTTTTCGCTTGTGTATGGTCTGGATGTTTTTTGGGGCATTTCGGGTTTCTGAATTGTTGGGCACGCGTGCTGGGGAAGGGCGGAGATATGAGGAAATCAGATTGGATGCGGGGCACCTGGGGATTTGGCTCGGTCGGTCGAAGACAGACCAGTTAGGCTGGGGTAAGTGGGTTTGGCTGAATGAGAATCAGGGAGGGGGTGTGTGCCCGGTGGCTGAGTGGTGGGCGTTTGTGAGTGTGAGGCAGCTTGGGGTAGGGGAAATATTTTGTCACAGGTCTGGGGCACAAGTGACGGCTGGCCAGTTGTTGGCGGTGTTGCGCATGGCATTGGTGCGTGTGGGTTTGGAGCCGGCGGGTTTTGGAACTCACTCATTTCGGATTGGGGCGGCGACAGCGGCAGCCCGGCTGGGGGGGTCCTGGGATAGGATCCGGCAGATTGGGAGATGGAGGTCAAGGTGTTGTGAGCGGTATGTGTGGAAGTGACAGGGTGGGGTGCAGGGCATGGGGGGTCGGATGGGGCTGGGTGTGGCTTTCTTTGTGCGTCTCTAACCTATGTTTCTCTCTTAGGTTGCGTGGGAGGCCCTGGGGCCAAGACGGTCACATGGATCGTGGGGCATTCCTTTGTGCACTGGGCGTTGAAATACGCGGAGCAACAGGTGTACGGCCGTAACCTGGGACTCAAAGGACAACTTCACGAAGTGCACTGGTGGGGTAAAGGGGGAATGCGATGGGGGGCACTACTGCCCTGGCTCGCGAAGATGGTCCCACAGAAGGGTTGCCCGGATCTGTTGATTATACACTTAGGGGAGAATGATTTGGTTCGGCTGTCGGGTTTGGCGCTCTTACAGCTGATGCCGAGAGACTTGGAGGTACTAAAGCACAGACTGGCAGGGGCTTGCATTGCCTGGACGGAGTTTGTTCCGAGGAGGATCTGGAGGGGAGCTGTTAAGCATGGGGCAATTGAAAAGGCGCGATGGAAATTGAACAGAGCTATGCACGTTTTTTGTGGGGAGAAAGACATTAAGGTGATCAGTCACCCGGGACTACGACTGGAGGAACCACTGTTATTTAGGGATGACGGGGTGCATCTGTCTAGACTGGGGAACACCTACTATATGATGGAGATGAGGGATGTGGTCAGCAAGCTCTGGAATGAGGCAATCTGGTGTCGCAGGGATGTGTGAGGGGTCCTGGCCTAGGGGGTGGGGCAGGTACCCGCCCTGCAGGGGGCTACCTGGTTGGCGGTACTTTGGAGGGGTGGGGGGATTCATTAGCAGGCACACCCATCCCTCGGGGGGGGGAAGAGTGAATGAGGTGGGGGTATTGGAGGCGTGAGTGAAATGGCCGAGGAGAGCCGGGAGGATGCAAGGAGGTTTGTGGAATGGTGAGGAACGGAAGGGGCATGGAGTGGTACAAAAGGGGAGTGTGGAGTGGGTGAAAGGAGTGAAGGATGGTAGAGTGTTGTGGGAAAGTTTATTCAGATAATGTTTGGTTATTGTTTATGTTGTGCAGCCTGGTCCTAATAAATGGCCTTTTATGCTAAAGACACGGTGTGGTCTGTTTATTGCGTGATGCCGGGCCCCGGGGGAAGCAGAGTCGCAGACAAGTCTTCCCCCAGGGTAATTCGCGCGAGGGTAGGACCAGGTAGGGTCAAGGGGTGGAGTTAGGGGGTGGGTATATGAGCGCAGGGGAGGAAGGCGACTTCCTCTTCCTGCGCTCGGCACCATCGGGAGGGTTTAGCAAAGGCCACCCACCCGCCCTGCAGTTGAGGGTTGGGTTTCGGGGTTGGCTACAGCCTGCCAGTTTAGGACAGGCTGCGGGGGTGGCAGTACTTTGGAGGGGTGGGGGGAGTCATTAGCGGGCACACCCATCCCTCGGGGGGGGGAGAGTGAACGAGGTGGGGGTATTGGAGGCGTGAGTGAAATGGCCGAGGAGAGCCGGGAGGATGCAAGGAGGTTTGTGGAATGGTGAGGAACGGAAGGGGCATGGAGTGGTACAAAAGGGGAGTGTGGAGTGGGTGAAAGGAGTGAAGGATGGTAGAGTGTTGTGGGAAAGTTTATTCAGATAATGTTTGGTTATTGTTTATGTTGTGCAGCTTGGTCCTAATAAATGGCCTTTTACGCTAAAGACACGGTGTGGTCTGTTTATTGCGCGATGGCTGTCTTCTACCCACATCAGGTCCGGGAAATGGAGAAGCGGACAAGCACCCCCAACAGCAGCCAACTATACGCCACTGAAAGCGGGTGTCTCCCCACCATGCTCGCGGGAAGGCCGCCGCCGCGCTCAGTCACACATTGCCGCAAGTGAGGAGCCCGGCAAACCTCCCCACGCGGCGATCGAGAGCGACCTTGCCACCTTCTGAGCAAGGACACAGCCCGACAACCGTGGCTCTGCATTTGCCGCACCTGTGAGAGGTGCTGCGACAGCACCAGCCCTGCAGACCCTGCAGCAGTGACCAGGGGGCAGAATGACATCACGTACACGTGCCCCCTTGCCAGCATGCTGGCCACAGCCCCGTTGTGGAGGAAGGAAGACACCGCGTGCCTCCACAGGGCCGATGCTGCAGCTCCGGGGCCGGACTACCCCTACAATTGAAGTTAGTCGAACTCTCAGCTAGCCACGAAGCGCCCACG
This sequence comes from Triturus cristatus, assembly GCF_964204655.1. Classification (NCBI taxonomy): domain Eukaryota; kingdom Metazoa; phylum Chordata; class Amphibia; order Caudata; family Salamandridae; genus Triturus; species Triturus cristatus. The sequence continues at coordinate 16,383,754 of NC_140586.1, forward strand.
GCTGTCCCGACCCCTGTGTCCTCACTGAGAACAAAGAGTGAGGGGGCCATTCCCAGCAACCAACCGAGGCCCAGGGGAGAGCGCCACAAACCCGGCAACGATCATGAGGTGCCCGCAGCTGCATCAAGGGAGACGTCTCCACGAGCGCATGGTCCGCTGACCCCCACCAGGCAGCGATAGGAGAACACTCGCAGACCCATCCTGCTCCGCCTACCGTGCAGCCCTAAAGCACCAAACAATCTGGCCGCACTGACAGCTGCCCAGCGTAGCGGTGCCACCGAGAAGAGGAAAAAAGAGACCCTGTGCCGGTTGCTGGTGGCGGGCGTCGACGCCCATGAGCTCAAGGGAAGCCGCCGCAACAGGCCAAGAGACCGAGCCTGCAAGCAGCACCGTCGAGCATTGGCAACAGAGCCACGGCACACCCCAGAATTGAAGCTGTTCCCCTACCTGGCAGTGAGGGAGTCTGCACCAAGCGCTGCCAGCGGCCACCAGTGCCCAGGAAAAGGCCCCGCACCTCTCACCTGCTTCCGCGAAGCGAGCTCCAGCCTGCTCTGCCAGCCCCGTGTGGCCCGCTTAAGATGGAGAAATTGCTGCTGCAGGTCAGCGTGAAGGAGTGCCACAATCACGCCACAGCACCTCTCCTACCGGCAGAAGTGTCTGTTGGTTGCCCCGCCTGCCAAAAATAAACTTTGCAGCTCCTGCACCATAAGCCACACATTCCGGTAAGGAAGAGAAACACAGCTGCCCAGCAATAAGGTCGCAGCAAGAGAGGGAACTGGTGGCACCACGCCCGGTTAACGTTGAATCAAGCAAGCCCGACGTGCCAAAGGTTGGGAAAGGCACATACGGGATGAGCAAGGAAAGGAGACTCCCAACTCAGGTCTCCACCCAAAGAAAAGCAACCATACGAACTGACCACTGCAATAATAGATCTCCACGTCCTGCACTGCAGAACACTCACTGCTGTCTTAATCTGGGAGAATCACCACTGCTCCTGCATGCACATTACCCATGGGAGGACAACATGGCCTGCAAGTGTATACGGCTGTAAGCGCGTGAAATGTGACTGCAGCGCCACCGAGTGATAAACCATGCCACACTAGCAGAACCAGCCGGCAACAAGAGAAAGACTGCTGCCACCTACTGCTAAAGTAACAAGAGGGGCAGCTCCATGCCGGCCCATGTACAACACCCCATGAACACGGCAAGCCCTGATGAGTGTCGGGGGGGGGGAAGGAACCTGCAGGGGTACCACCCCAGGCAGTAGGAAGAGACATTGTGGCATAGAGGACAGTGCTGCACCAACAAAGAAGTTTTAAGCCTCAGGACACATCAGCTGCCCTCCGCACATCACCAGAGAGTAGCCAGACATCCGTGGAGAACTGCCGGCACACATGACTGCCAAGTGCCAAAGACACAGCCAGTAAAAGGGAAGAAAGGCCCCACAGCACTCCTAAGACTGCATTCCAAGCAGCGGAAGCCAAAGGACTGACAAAAGAAAGTGCAGCACACCCAAGGGGACTTCCTAGATGGCTGAAGGGAAGACACTGAAAACCGAGTGAAAGAGCTCCCAGAAACTCACAGCCGCCCAGCCAATGAACCTGCCAGGGGCCTAGGAAAGGCCAAAGGAACAAAAAACGAGCACACCAAGTGCCAAATGAGGGTGCACTCGAGGAAGACGAAGCGGGAAAGTCAGAAGTGCGCGGCGCATGCACCCAGTGGTGTGTCAGTACAGATCCGCGCCCAGGAGAAAGAGAAACCTCCATAGAAACCTCCACAAAGAAGCACTGCTGAACGCAGGTAGGAGAGCACCCACATCTCCACCGCCACAGCGAAGCCCCGCAGTGGGCCGAAAGCAACACACTGTGCTCCTCACCACTGCCTCAAGATGGAGCCGGCGGTGACCCACGACTGGCAAAAGAGGAGTCGCACCCGCAGCGGCCCCAAAGCAACACAGTGTCCTCCTCAACACTGCCTCAAGATGGAGTCGGCAGTGACCCACGACAGGCAAGAGAGGAGTCGCACCCGCAGCGGCCCGAAAGCAACACAGTGTCCTCCTCAACACTGCCTCAAGGTGGAGTCGGCAGAGACCCACGACAGGCAAGAGAGGAGTCGCACCTGCAGTGGCCCGAAAGCAACACAGTGTCCTCCTCAACACTGCCTCAAGATGGAGTCGGCGGTGACCCATGACAGGCAAGAGAGGAGTCGCACACACCACGTGGCAGGCCGCCACAGCAACAGGCGCTCCAACGCCAGCGACACGTCGCCCAGCAAGCAAGGAGCGCGCCAGAGTGAAGGTAGAAGTCGGCGCCATAACAGCGCCGCCTCGAGGTCCAAGTGCAACGCCCTCGAAGAAAGAGTGACAGCCCTGTCACCCTGAAAACCGGATAAACACAGGTGGGCTGAACAGACCAGCAAAGGGAGAAGACCGAGGACTCAAAGCAAGCCACGGAGCACACCCTGACACACCAGACAGCCGCCAAGACAGACCGACGTCCCTGAGTACAGCTCCACAGGTGAACCGAACATAAGCCGCAGCCAGCGCAAACCGCGTCTCATCCCCGCGCTTCCCCAGGCGACCGTCCATCCCCAAGCGTCGGCAGTCTGAGTCAAGTGGCATCCCTGCTCCTGTCCGCAGATGCCACGGGTGAAGATCAGCTCTGAGTGTCCGTCCTCACACCGCCTCAAGATGGAGTCGGCAGTGGCCCCAAGCCAGGCAAGAGAGGATCCACACACACTATGTGTTAAGCCGCCACAGACACTCAACATCAGCAAGGCGGAGGCACGTGGCTGCCAAGGTCCATCCTGACATCCAAACTCTCCCAGCAAGTCACCACCACCTGTCATTCCGACTCACCACATGGCTGGCAACCGTCATCACGCCAGCCATCAGCACATGCGTCAAACACCACTCCCCGAGTACCGATGGACTGGAGTCCGAAACCGTTGCCACACAAGCCGACTAAAAGAAATCAGAAGCCACCTGTGAACCTGGCCTACACCGGAACCGCGGCAGCCAGTGCAAGTCTTGACCAAGACTCATCCACCCGTGAGGGTTGTGCGTGCGACCAAGTAACGGCTCCTCGGCAGTCCTGCAGCTGCCCCGAGACGGCACACAAGCAGCAGCCCCAGCGCAGCCTTCCTACAGTCCCGCAGCAACCCCGACGACGGGCCTCCCCAGGCGGGAGAGCGAGGAGAGACATTGCCCCACTGACCGGGTACCGGTTACAGCCAAGTAGTTCAACAGGGACAGTCGGTCCGGCAACACCTCTGTGAATTCTCAGTTGAGACTCCACCCATGGTCACGACGCAGCCCATTAAAAAGAACTGTTAGAACTCACCACAGACCATCACCGACGTCAGCAAAATGGAAACCGTGCAAGACAGCAAGACATGTCATCGTACGTGAACTGACGGTATGCAGCGGATGTCTTCACGCCAGCGGTCGTGTCCTGAACCCCTCAGGTTAAACTACGAGTGCCTGCCGAGAAGGTCCTGCTGCAAGCCAAGTCACCAGATCCTGTCTGACGTCATCCTGCCACCTGACTAAGAAGACTGATGGACCCTGTGGTATTTAGATAGCTGTTTGCTTTGTCCCCACAGGTTGGAGCAACGTTTTGGTTGTTCCTCAATAAAGTTGGGGAGGAATGTAATGTCCTGCGGGACACGTTCTAGTGTTCCGCAGGAAGCTGTACTTCCAACCACTTCCTTGAGGGCTGGACACACTGCACCCCCACACCCATCCATCACGAGTGACGTGGCCCCGTCAATAAAAGGGCCTGAGTGCACGTGCTCGTGGCCAATTACTATACCATACACGCAAGTGTCTGTGTCCCTCATTTCCTCACCATGTGGTCCTGAGGCCCGACACCACATTTCACTAGATGACATTGGCTGACTGGCTGGCTGGAAAGTATGCCAGTAGGTGTACAGGCCAAATGGGATGGAGGAAGAGGGTCAGGAGTGGCAGTTCTCTGGGGGCCACTTGTGGCCGGGGTTAAGGCAAGGGGTGCAGACAGAAAAGTGAGAGCAGTGAGACAAGGGACTGTGAAAGGTTCTGCCTCTGCGATGGTCACCGTCATGTTGGAGTAGAGTGAGGAAAGTAGTGAGGACCAAGAGGGTGGGCTAGAGGAAGGCAAGAACCAAGAGGGTGGGCTAGATGATTATCAGTTGGAATGGGATAGGCATTGGTTGACGAAGGGATGCCTCCCATGAAGGTATATGGTAAGGCAGGTCAGGTTGGGAGATTGCAAGGGTTAGTGGATATCAAGGACCCCCTTGGATTAGCCCACAGGGCCCCACAGTGTAGCAGTTCGTTATTCCAGGAGGTGTCAGGGGGAGAGTCATCTGGGTTGGGAGCAGGGCAAAGTACGTGGTGTGGGTTGCCAGAATCAGGGGCAGCTGAGTTGAAGCTTGGGGTAGTTACCAGCACACCAGGCCTTTTCTCTTTTTTGCAGAGCAAGGATTCTTTGGAGGTACCGGAGTCGGGAGAGCTCAGTGTGGCTCCATGGCCCTGAGGGGAAGCAAAGGTACGGCCCATGTGGCCAGCGGGATGGTGCCACAGGACTGAACAATCACTGCCCCAAAAAAGTTGAGTATGGATTTGGTGGTGCAACAGACAGGAGGATTTGGTGCAACCTCAGCGCCAGACACATAAGTTGTGTCAGCCCACATTACTGGAGAAGCTAGGAGGGCACGGCATGCCCCCCCCCCAGTACAGGATGGATCAAAGCTCAGTGATATGGCCTGATGTACACATGAAGCAATGGAAGAATGAGGATGCCCAGTGAGATGGGTTGAAACATGTATTTGACGTGACAATGTTGAATTCTGAGGAAGGGAGTCTTGAGGAAGGTAGATTGAGGGATGAGGAGCAAGTGGTGGAGGCGTGGCGGTGCCAACAAGGGGTGGGGCAGGGGTGGGGAGAAGATACTAAAGAATATGTGGCCAGTGTTTTTCAGGACTCAGGCGCATGACGGCAGCATGATTCACAAGGTATAGCATTGAGACAAAAATGGATGGTTTGACGGCGGTCTCCCAAGTGGGCACTGCCTGTGATGCCAGGTTAGGAAGGGTGGGGTGGGTCAAAATATGCCAAATCATTTTCAATTGGAGTAGAGGCAAAGAAGCCTCAAGAGAGCGTGGAGGCCCACTTAAGGAAAGGTCTCTGTGTGAGGGACGCTAGTGTTGGGACAGAGAAATGGGGTATGGGTGAGGAGGGGGAGTTAGAGTTAAATCAAGGTGATGGAAAGCAAAGGGTCTTGGATAAGGCAGCAGGGGGATAGGACCAGAGCAAGAGCAACCTGGACCTCGAGCGAGGCGTTAAACAAAGGGAGCAGTTGAGGATGTTGGGAGTGTGAAAGTAGAAGAAAAGGCAGATAGTGAAGGGAAGGCAAAGGGATTAGAGAGCAAAGAATTGAAGATTAAAAATTCCCATATATGGGGGTGTCTAAGCCCTTACGGTCTTACCTAATGCTTGCAACTAAAGAAAATACTTTGAGATGTTGAAACTGCTGCATAGAGAATTGAGGGCCAAAGAAGGATCCAAAGGGGAAGAATACGAGCTGTCCAAGCAGTCAAAAGTGCCCTTGACTATATAGAACTGACGGCGGCTTTCTTCATTTATGCTTGTTTGTACTGCAAGAAGTACCCTGAGAGTGTGGTGGTACTCTTTAAATACATGGATGGCATCAGGAAAGACCAAATAAATATGGGTGTTATGCTTGTGCACAATACGATGATGAGTTCCGGGCTTGCATGGCTTTGGACACAGAGGCACAATGGGGGTGAAAGTGATACTGACCTGTGGCAAAAATTAGAGAGCTGGGGCATACCTCTTGCTCTCTTAAAAGCCATAATTCAACTCCATTCGAAAACCTGGATTAGAATAAAGTTAGGAGAAGGCTCTCAGGTCTCCAGGAATATTCCAACTGCAAGCGGTGTTAAACAGAGTTGCGTGCTGGCTCCACTCCTTTTTAACTTGTCCATTTTGGATGTATCTCCCATACTCGACAATGTTAACTCCCACCCCTGCCAAACAGACGGAATCCGCATTACCAATCTGTTATATGCTGATGACCTCGTGTTTCTAAGTCACACAAAGGTAGGACTGCAGAGGTTACTCCATCAACTGCTTCCCTATACAACAAATAACTTCCTTGAACTGAATTTGTCAAAACCAAAAACAATCTCTTTTGGGAACAGGAAGCAGCAAGGAGGAGGGTGGTTTTTCAATAATAAAAAGATGGAAACAGTATCCCATTATAAATACTTGGGAATTTTTCTGGACACCAGACGCTCCTTTGTAAAGCAGAAAGAGGCAGTAAGGGCTTAGGGCCTTGTCACTTGAGGTTGCCTCAGCGAAACTCTCAAAACAGCTACTCTGCCGAAGCCGAACTCCATTGCTAAAGGTGATGAAGGGGAAGATTAATAACTCCCTATCATATGGACATGAGATCATGATGGGCGCAATAAGTACTCCACTAAATAAATTAACCACCAGAATCTTCAAACGAGCATGGCGCCTGCCAAGATCCTCATCGACAGCCGAAGTCAGACTCAAACTCGGCTTATTAGACCATCACAACGTTGAGGCCGGTGCGTTCATCAAGCTCTGCAACAGACTGCGCAACTCCAGGGAAGGCAGCCTGGAGGCTAGACTTTGGAATGAAATATCGACCAGCCAATCCAGCCAAAAACATTGGCGCCATCTGGCCAATTCCCTGCAGCTAAAGGACTACTGGGGAATAATCCATCTCAGCTGGCGTTAAAGTTTGTCATCAAGAGAAGAGTGCAGTTGTGGTCTTTTCACTCTGACAGGGCAAAACTGTCCAGAAGGAATACGCCTGGGCAGTTATTTCTGACTTCAAACCAGGGGTCGAATCATCTTATTTATCAAGCACGTTTGCACTTTTTTGGAAGCTAAAGTTTATGGCCCTGAGGATGGGTGAATGGCTATTTTTAAAGCACTTACCTGAATGACGGCGCCTTAGTGTCAGTACCGAATGTAGGGAGTGCGGCTACCACTCTGAAGCAATGGAGCACATAGCCTGCGCATGTCCCGCATCGCTCAACAACAGAAGGTCCTTACTGCAGGATGAATGGAATTAACTCGGAACCCGTACAAATCGACAGGCTATAATAGCTGCCATGAACTCAGAAAACACGAAGTTGAACATGCGACTACCATTCTGAAGCAATGGCGCACATAGTCTGTGCATGTACCGCATTGCTCAACGACAGAAGGTCCTTACTGTGGGATGAGTGGAATAAACTCGGAACCCGTACATGTCGACAGGCTATAATAGCTGCAATTAACTCAAAAAACACGAAGTTGAACATTCGTTTCACCAAATTTGTTACCAGAGCAGCTAAACCGCTGGGGAAAAACAGGGCCGCAAATCTCCCTCCTTCAGGCTGCGCCATTATGCCGCCCCATGATAAATTTATGAACTCTTGATCATCCAGTGTTGTTTACTAGAACATTGTTTCTCGCCCATTATTAATTGTGAAGACTTCCTTATATTAATTTTTGATAATATATGTCTAGCTGCCCCACTTTAGATTTTAACCCCAGCGCCGCGGCACGAATTCCGCCACGGTGCTGGGGGGGTTCGGGGTCAGCGCGGCGCCGCCATGCTCTTGACGGAACCACGCCATCATGAGTTACGGGCGAGCTGTGCTCATGACGGAGTGGTTCCGTCACGACTCCGCCCACTTGCATTGTTCGCCCGCACAGGCGGGGAATCAGTGCCGCGTGGGCGGAGCGGCCGCCAACGGCCGCAGCATGACGGAACCACTCCGTCATGAGCACACGCCGCCCGTGGCTCATGACGGAGTGGTTCCGTCATGAGCAGGCAAGGGGTTAATAGGACGTCACGATTGCTCTGACAAGCAAGGCTCCGAACATCACAGGCAATTAATCAACATCTGGGCATTTTAATCCTAACCCATTTTTTAAGTAAGATCATTGCACTCTCTATGTCTTAATCTGCATCTTTTAAAAATTTCGTTTTTTTGTACACATGAATCACATGTTTTAAAGCTGTTATGGTTTTAAGTAATCAAACAATAAAGAAAAGTTTGATTTGATTTGAATTTACTGACCTGTGGCAGCACACTATGGGTCCTGCCAAGTTTGGCAAAACGGTTTTCATGGCCGGCGGTTTGTCGATGGGGTAGCCAAATAAAGGACAGGATACTCAAGCAGGAGCCTGCAGGGATTTTAGCAAGGGGGCCTACATTAAGGAGTATTGCAAATTCTGGCACAAATGCTCAAAATGTGCAAGCAGACATGCGCTGGTCCACTGCTATGGGTCAAGCAGCCCTTTAAATCGCTTTGCAGGCCAGTGGCAGCAGCAGGGGAACACAGAAACAGTTCCAGAATGCAGGTTTCTGAGTGGGAAGGGCAGACAAGGACCTGGGAGCAAAGGCTGGTATTCCAATTAAGTTGGACAAATTGGAGTTTTGGTTCTCACAGTATGACCAATGGAAAGATGCCAGGCTATTGTTGGAAGGATTCACTTGGGGATTCCGACTGGGATATGAGCACCCGAGGGAGCGTCGCTGGGTGAACAATTTAAAAATTGGCCAATGCACACACACAGGTGGTGGAGGACAAATTGGCAAAGGAGGTATAGGTTGGCAGAATGGCAGGCCCTTTCGATGATTGGTCTATGGAGCACCTAATTGTGTCTCCTATTGGGGTGGTTGCAAAAAAAGAGAGAGGACAGTTCAGGTTGATTCAGCACCTATCATGGCTGGAGGGGCACTCAGTTCATGACTTCACCCCGGAAGAGCAAGTATCAGTGTCGTACTCTTCAGTGGACCTGGCTCTTTCCATAGTGGATACAGTTGAACAGGAGACACTTATGGCCAAAAGTGACATTAAGTCAGTTTTACGTTTGCTTCCGATACACCCTGACAACTTCCAGCTCTTAGGAATACAGTTGGGAAACAAATGGGATGTTGACAAGGCGTTCCCCATGGGCTGTTCCATACCTTGGTGGTAGCGGTAACATTGTGAGGGAAGCAGTTGGTGCACAAAAGGGTTCTATGCCAGATTGTCAATATTTCAGTGGTGCAGGTCATAAATAGGCAGTCAACCAGAGATACTCAGGTTTTGAAATTGATACAAGTTTTTGCACTTGGTTGTTTGAAACATGACATTATTTTTAGAGCTACACATGTGCCTGGTGTGGACAATGATATTGCGGATGCTTTATCTCATTCGCAGTGGGAGAGATTCCATTGGCTGGCCACCGACACAGGCAGAGTCAGGACCTGGATACCTCAAGAGCTTTAGGCAGTAGGCAACAAAGGATGCTTCAATTGCTGGTAGATTCATTGGTGGTTTCTACAAAGACAGTGTGCGCTCAGGCTTGGTCAGAATTTGTAACTGGCGGGGCATAATAGAGAGAGAACGAGTGGGCTAGGACCAACAATGTGGTGCAACTCATAATTTCATTAGTAGATAACGGACAGTCACAGGTAGTTATTTCATTACTTTTATGGGGAAACTTCTCTGGGGTTATGCGCCTTCGGCCAGCAAGCTGGGGCACCGGATACTGGAAGGTTGGGCACGGGAGGTAGGTCGGATAAGACTTAAAAGGAGGCCAGTGACTTTGGGTTTGTTGGGTGACATGCTTTTTGCTTTGCCAGGGATTTGCTGGGGTGAGCAAGAGGCGGTGTTGTTCTCAACATATGTGACATGGATGTTCTTTGGTGCATTTCAGGTATCAGAGCTATTGGGAGGGTGGGGGTAGGGAGTGCTTTGAGAGGAGGTTCGCCAGTGCGCACCAGGGCTTCAGGTTTGGCTACAAAGGTCAAAAACTGATCAGAGGGGTCAGGGCAGTATCATCTGGCTCAGAGTTTACCCATAGCAAAGGTTTTGCCTGGTACGATGGGGGGTCTGCTTCACAGACTCAGAATGTCCAAGGGAAGGGTAGAGTTTTCCAACATGGGAATGGTAAGCTGGTGACAGCATTCCAGCTGCTGGCAACATTGCACAAGGCATTGGTTCATATAAGTCTCAATGCGCAAGGATACGGAACGCATTCCTTTGGCATAGGTATAGCGACAGAAGGGGGTAGGTGGAGCTGGAGTAGGCATAGGATTATAGACTTGGGTAAATGGTCATTAGACTGCTTTCACTGCTATATAAAAGGGGGAGGGAGAATTGTAAACACTTTTTAGTGTTTAATTGTCGGTTTGTGTTTTTCCGGTTCTGTTCCTGGTCTGGAGTCCATCTAGATCGTCGGGCATTCATTGGTTGAAAGGGTGGGAAGACATGTGGGGCAGAGTAGTCATGGGGTAAATTTGGGACTGGACGACAATATGTATAGAGTGCGATGGAATGGATAGGGGGGCATGCGCTGGAGGTAGCTTTTACTATGCTTCAATAGGCTTTTGGCGGGTGTCTTATCCAAATATTTTGTTGTTGCACTTAGGTGAGAATGAGCTAGTTGTGGAGAAAGGCTTGGCCTTGTTAAAAGCCATGAAGGAGTATTTGAGGGAGATTCGACATCAGTGGTTGGGTTGCCACATAGTGTGGACTGAGTTTGTTCTGAGAAGGATATGGCGTGGGGTACATAGGCCTGCGGCTATAAAAAGGGCCAGCAAAAAGCTCAATAAGGTGATGCATTTCTTTTGTAGAGATCTGGACCTTGACAGAACTGAACATTTTCATCTCAGGTATGATGATGCTGAGTTTTTTCGTGGTGACGGCGTCCATTTGTCTTACATGATTTTTGAGTTGTATTTGTTGCAGATGAGATTTGTCTTGGCTAAGGTGTTGAACATTTTATAGGCAGCATAGAAAGATAAGGGGTTTGGGTAGCTGCAGAAAAAGTTGTTCAAGGCCCCCCCTCTCCTTTTTCAGGGTGGCCCAGGAGTTGGCATGGTTTACCGAAGCTTATAGTTGTTGACAGGGACAATCCAAGCTCAAAGGAAACATGTAGACAAGCTCACGCCTATATGAGCAAGGAAGTTAAAGGTTCATTAGGAAGTTTAGTTAGTTAGAAGCTAATAGTTGCAGTAAGGATGGAGGGGAGTATAAAGGTCTCAGTTGGAGAATATCAGCACAGGAGCAAGTAGAGACTTTCAGAATTAAGTTGTTGTGGGGGAGGTATATTTATGGTTGGGGATATGTACAGTAGGTTAACAATTTTGTATAGTGACGTTTGTAGTTTTGTAAGGCAAAGACCCAGGTTTGAGTATGTGATGTGCACCTGTAACAATAAAGCGACCGTTTTCACACAAACCTGGTGTCAGTGGTCTGTGCTGCTTGTATCTTCTCCAATGGGATTTTGGGGGGCAGCCAACCACAGGGAGATCTGCCTCCTGGGATTATTGGGGAATGAAGCAGTTGGGTGACTTCTGGCGGTTTGGACTAGATTTGGACTATATCTATAGCCCAGGGGGATTTAGCCGGATAATTTGGATTCCAGTCCTTATTTTGTAATGTTGACACAGAGGCTGGTAGTAGGTCTGGTAACATTGTTTCCATCCTCCCTACACCCTTGGCTAGTGATTTGGGTGGTTTCTTATGTCTTTGCAGTTAAGTGTTTGGGAGGGTTTTGTTTGGAACAGGTGTGCAGGAGGATTATGCATGTCAAATGTCAAGGTACTTATAGAGCGCACTGTCACCAGATGGACACCTTGCGGTGTCGCCTTTGCGGTTTCCTGGCGCTGATACTCATACCGCTGTGGAACCCCTCCCGGTGTGGAGGCTAAGCAAGCTATTGCCCAGAGTTGCAGCGTGGGGCCCGTGATTAGAATAGGCACCGAGACGAGAATAGACAGGTCCGAGGAAATTGAGCCCGAGCCCCGCCGAGGCGGGAATCGAACCCTGGTCCCTGGCCAGAACTCTGCTTCAGGGTCTGCCGCTCTAACCATTGAGCCACACTCCTCCTGTGTGGTTGTCGCTTTGAAACAGGTGCAAGGGAGGTTGGCCCAGAAGTTGGCATGGTTTACTTAAGTTTATGGTTGTTGACAGTGGCAACCAAGGCTCAAAGGGAATGTGTAGACAAGCTCATACCTGGGCATGCCAGGAAGTTAAAGGTTCATTAGGAAGTTTAGTTAGTTAGAGGTAATGGTTGCAGTACCAACGGAGGGGAGTTTAAAGGTCTCAGTTGCAGGAGATCAGCACGGGGGAAGTAGAGACTTTCAGAATGAATGTGTTGTGGGGGAGAGGGTAATTTCGGGGTAGGGGGTATGTAAAATAGCTGAACAGTTTTCTATAGTAAGGTTTGTAGTTTTGTAAGGAAAGGCCAAGGTTTGAGTATGTGCACCTGTTTCAATAAACTACCCTTTTTCACACAAACCTAGAGTCAGTGGTCTGTGCTGCTCCCCTCTTCCCCATGTGTGCTCTGTAACTTTTTAATCATATGTAGTGTACCACGATATTCCATGTCACCACAAATACCAGATGCCAACTTATCAACCTTGATAAATCATAAGTCGCTGGTGCTTCAGCGCTTGTGGTGAATATGTAACAACACAAACTAGCAATACCACAATGCACCAAATAGACCTGATCTTTCTTTCTCCTTTTGTATACTAGAGGTAAAACATTCTTCCATAAATAAATGTGATAATAGATCATCTTCACACCAGGCCACATGTACACCATAGCACAACTTATTGGTTCAAAGTCTCACACCACAAAACAATGAAAATCCCGGAAGCAATTATGTTCAAGAAACACCATCATGATGGGGATGGAGTGCTGGAGTGCCCTCCTTGGGATGTGTGGCATTGAATAACAAACTATATAAAAGGACACAGGTTGAATTTACAGTTGAAATATTGCTGGGCACATTCTTGTGTGTCTTTTGTGCTGAATTCATGAAGTACTTGTGACAATTGCACGTAACAACACATAATACCTACCCCACATTTTTTAAAGTGGAAGTAAAGAATATACAGTTTTAAAAAGCATTGCTCATATATCAAATAATGTACAATAACCAAATATCACATTTATAAACATAAAATTGTGCATTGAAAACACTAACAACATTTAATGTATTTTTCAAAATTAACTTGTGGGGAAACATACAAAATAATCATAACTTAAACCCTGATGTCTTAGGAATGGGAAACCTGGTGAGAGATATCTGTTTAAATTAGATTCACAGTTTTAACTATGGCATGGAGGCATGCAATGCCTTTACCTTGCCACTGTCCCTCTTAGTAATTCTCTTCATTGGGATCTTCCTCCACTGGACAGGGTTACAGAAGGTGCCAGAATATTGGTTAGTAGAACGGTGTCAACATAAGGGAACTTTTGATTTATTGAAGAGATGAGCATGGAATAGGGAAATGATTGCCCTGGTTTCCTAGGAGGCAGTAGCACCTAAACACCTCAGGTGATGGGCAGCTTGTGCAGGGCCAGAGACAATGGCATAATTTGTCTATGTGGTACTGATAAACACTGTTGAGGATTCAAAGTGTCCACGCTGATGCCAAAGTCAGGCGAGGAGGCTGGTGAGGTGCAAGTCCAGATAAAACACTATCGAAATGTTACATTTCTGTGTAGTTAAAGTTATGTGAGGTGAGACAAGGATTTGAGAAATTTGTACTAGGCTCTCTAGGATGCTGAACATTTTGTCTATCTTAAGGCCCAAATCCAGCCACCATTGCTGTCTGCCCAGCACACGTGTTCCTTAAAACCTTCAATGCCTCCTGGGGAACAAGGGCTGGTGGAATGAGAGCAGGGGACAATTGCCTGGGGCAAAAGAGGCTCCAAACTGTTGTCTTCTAACTAGAAGGTGAGCTCCTTCCTGGGTTTGCAGGAGAAATGTTGTTGGTGGTGGCAGCTCTGTGAACAGTAGTAACAGTCTCAATTGCCTACGTGAGGGACAGGCCAGGATCAAAAAAGTTACCCTGTGTCTCTGACCATGAGCTGATACATCTGCCAGCCCTTCACCTGCTATGCTACTTGCTTTCTAAATAATTTAATATCCTGTCATATGGGAATGAAGAAAGCAAATGAACATGCATAATATATCAATCAAAAGGAATAGACAAAATAAAATAATGAAAGACATTGACAAAACGTAGTAAAACAAGGGAAATGAAAAAAGAAAACATTGTTGGTTAAGGCATAGATGGTCATTGATGTGCCACTAATGAACGTGAGATAGGAAACAGATCGCAGAGGGAGACTATGATATTCATGTGGATAACACAAGCTAATGTTGAAAGGATGTATAGAATAGTTTGCATGAAGATAAGCATAGGCATGTAAAAAATGTGTAGGAAGGGAAGCTGGTTCCCAACACACCTTGAAATGTTTTGCAAGGACTAAGCAATGGGAAAAGATCAGTCCTAGTCGGTCCTAAACATATGTTCAGAATTACTGGCACAAATAAGAATCGTGTGTTGAGTTCCGAAACATTGACCAAGTTGTCTGATCAGGACACGACTCGTCATCTAGAGGAACCCAGGATCTCACTTTTATCAGACAAAGTGTCCAAATGTTAAACCCTGAAAGCAAGAGAAAAGGGAGATTGTTAGACCTGTCATCCTTAGGGTGGTCTTCCCCCAAGGTTTTTGCCTGCTGACCTCTTTTTGTTGACCATAGGGCTATGAGCACTTTACCACTGCTGAACAGTGCTAATGTGCATGTGATTCCTCCCTAAACATGGTAACATTAGTATATACAGAATTGTCATATTTTAGTTTACTTCTAAGTCCCTTGTAAAGTGGTATACCATACATCCAGGGCCTGCAACCTTAATGCTACTATTGGTCCTGCATCACTGATTGTGCCACCCACGCAGGTAGCCTTGCAAACCTGTCTCAGGCCTGCCATCGCAAGGCTTGTGTGTGCAGTTTGCTGCCTCTTCGACTTGGCCTTTAAAACTTCTTGCCAAGCCTTAAAACCCCCCTTTTGATACACATGTCTCCCCAAAAGTAGGCCCTAGGTAGCCCATAGGGCAGGGCGCTGTGTAAGTAAAAGGTAGGACATGTACTGTTACGTTTTGCAAGTCCTGATAGTGACAAACACCCAAATTCATTTTTCACTACTGTGAGGCCTACTCCTCTCATAGGTTAGCATTGGGAATTCCGTAATACACTTTTAAGCGGTAATTCATGATTTGAAATGATTGGCTTTTCTGAGTGCCTGCAGCTGGTCTCCAGCAAAGATGTGAGGTGGGTAACAGGTACACTTTGTGCTTTCCCTCTAGGCAGCCACAGACACAGGAACATTAGTTGGTCTGCATAGTCATCTGCATTCTGATAGCTGTTCCTTCCCAAGAAGGGAGGGTCGAGCTGACCCTTACACCTGAATAGGCAGTATCCTGTTTCCCACACAAAGGGCTGATTACCCCCTACTGATAGTCTGGAGCAAGTGCTGGGAAAAAAGCACCTGTGTGCACTTCAAAGACCCTTCTTTCAAGTCACCCCCACTTTAAGGGCATAGCCGAGTATAAGCACTGGGTCTGTGACCCTAACAAGTCAGTACACTACTGGTCCTGTGAAGAACACTGTGTGGAAGAAGGGCTGCCATTCTGCTACAAGGACTGCCACTCTGCTGGACTGCTGCTCTGGAAGAACGGCTTTTCTGCTTTGATGTGCTGCCTGTTGCTAGCTGCTAGATACCCTTTGCCCTGCTGAGGAAAAGGACTGGACCCATCTCAGTTGAACCCAGAGTGACTCCAGGGGCTTGCTGGCTTGACCTCTGCTCTGAGGTTTCAGGGTCATCAAAGACCTCCTTCAATCCTACAACAGCACCTGGACTCTGCCATCTGTAAGTACTGCCTTTCCAAGTGGGTGGTGCCAATCCAGTCCTGGGTCTTTGGAAGTGTTTATTTCTGTGCTGATCCAGCAGAACCCACGCGCCAACGACTTTGTGTTGATTGGAACTGATGCATCGCCCTTCGAAACAGATGCAGCTGCTGTCCCACGACATCACTTCTACAGACTGCGCAGCTCGATGACAATGGACTGTGCAGCTCGACGACAATGCATTGCAAAGGGGTTTGTTGACCAGGCTTCATTGACTGTGTGGATCGGAGCTGATGCATCACCTACATCTACAGGATCGACGATGATGCATCGCCTCCTCTGCTCCTCGCATCGGATCATCAACATCGATGCTTCCTCCATCCAAGGTACTTTTTCAGGGGCACCTGCGTGAGTCCTGTAGCCAGCCTGCCCTCCATCATGATTGGCCTGTACTTTGGATGTACCCCGGTCTAGCGTGACCAGATGTCCCTGGTTGGCGCCTTTTGACTCTAAGCACTATAATTTGATTTAATATATAAAAATTCATAACTTTGGTTCTACTAATTGGATTTTTGTAGTTTTGATCTTGGTTCACTCATAAAAATATATTCTATTTTTCTAACCCTTTGTGGAGTATTTATGCGGTGTTTTTGTTGTGTTACTGTGTGGGTGTATTGCACAAACACTACTTTGCCTCTTTAGATAAGCCTGACCGCTCTGTGCCAAGCTGCCAGAGGGTGAGCATAGGTTTTTAGTGTGTATCTAGCTTACCCTGACTAGAATGGTGGTTCCTGCTTTGTCAGGGTGCATAGCTCTGCCAACCAAAAACCCCATTTCCCTCAGAGATGTATACTCATCAGGCGAGCGTGTTCCCTGGTGAAACAATCATTCGCATTCGAGAATTTCTTGTGTTGACGTCTGTCCACCCTGGAGTAAGGCTTGGTGTTTCAGCCACAGAGTGTCATTCCTCTGTATCTGATGCAAATTGTGTTAATGTTTATTATGTGGGGTTCATTTATTCACTGTTGACCCGCAAGTCAAGTTAAAATGGGGTATTACCAACCGGAAAGGCTCTGTATCGCCCGCCATCTTAGACTTGGACCCCAATGGGTTAAAAATGGATTGTCAAGTAGGCTTCAAGTGCATTGATCATTGTAGTAGAAAAGAAGTCGAGTTTTTAAATGTGGGGAGGTCAAAGACATTTAAAGAAGAGTAAGAGCCATATAGGAAAGCTGTGAGATTGAAAAGTGAAAAGTAGCCAAAGAAGTGGCCACTTAGCTAACAGATGCACAAGAAGGGTTTAAGACTGTAAGAAGATGTTACTAAGACACATTATGCAAACCTAATTATTGACAAAAATAATGGAGAGAGATTTTAACATAGGCAATAAAACAATGAAGTTAGAGCACAGCTTTTTGTTGGGAAAAAATTGTATGGTGTTTTTCGCCTCGGCCTCTGTCATCATTGATGTTATCTCTTCTTCCAAATCTGAGCAGGGGATAAATAGATGAGGTAATTTTTCCACAGAGTAAGATATGAGTCAGCAGTTCATCCTTGATTTATGTTCCAAGTGTGTTGCTAAATGTTCAATCATCGTGCTACTCTGGTCTCAGAAATCACTATTCCATGGTGATTTTCGTGTTAGTCTAGAAGCGAAAGAACAACATAACATAACATTCTATCTTACAGATCAAGAGAAATGGTAACAAATTATGTTTATGAGCAAGGTGATAGTCATGTAACAAAGAAGCTATTTACAGTTATATTAATATCTTATCATAGGATTCAGTGTCTCATAATGGGAAGCAATTAAGTCTATATATATTTCAGAAGGATAGGAATGACATTTGGAATAAAGTAACTGGGGGTGAATAAAATTGACAATGGCCTTTCTGAGTCCAGATTCAGACCTCCTTTCACGGTGTCTGTTCGTAGGATCGCTTTCTTTTTGCTGTAGTTTTACTTTGTGGCTCCCTCCTATTTTATGAGGGGGGTTTCTAATCTTATCCTGCCAATTGACATTTCCTGTTGTGTTCATGTTTGAGAAGAAAGTGCTGCACCAAAAGGAGCTTGGCATCCGTTTTGTGATTGTTATGATAATGCTCCTGAATCCTGATTTTTAAGTTCCTCTTGGTAATTCCCATGTAATATTTATCACATGGACTTTTTATGGTGTAAATGACGAAAATGTCATTGCAGTTAATCAGCTGTTTGAGGGTGTGCTTAAATGCATTGCTAAAGGTCACCTCCTATTTTTGCAGACTGAACTGTTATGGTAGGTAAAAAATCCATTTCGGTGGAAGTGACACGACAGCCGGCGGGGTGCTAGGGCTAAGAAAGTTTTGGAGTTCTTGTGCTTTGGGCGGATTGGGTGCGTGGTCTCCGGTGAGCAGCGCGACGTGTTTAAAGTCGGCGCTTCGATGTTTTGTTGTTGGTAGTGCCTGCCGGTTGTGGCAATGTCAGCAGAGGATCCTCGCGTAGCGGAGGCGATACGACTATTGACTGAGGCGGGCTGCATGGACATGCTGCGGCCCGCCATAGAGGTGAGACCTCCCCGGCTGGCGGCGAGCAGGGTCATGGCGGCGGTATAAGCGTGTTCGCCGCCGCAGTCCCGCAAGCGCCGCGTGAGTAAAACAGGGGTGCGCGGCTGCACAGCTAAGTCGGCTGAGCCTGGGGGGAAGAAACACGGTGGGAAGCGGGTCGCGGCAGCGCAGCCCGTGCTTGAGTTTCGGGTGGGGGCTGGGGGGCCCAATTGTCCCACAATAAGGTGTAGAAGAGGCAGGGCAGCAGGGGGGCCGCCCCACTATACTGGGCAATGGGCGCTCCTATGCCCTCTTGGTGGAAAGCAGTGGGGGGTTAAGCCTCGGGGGCGAATCAGATTCACGGGGGGGACTCAGGGCATGAGGAAGGGGCCCGGATGGTGGCGTCTGGGCACATCAGGCTTTAGGGGTGTCTGGAGGTGAGGGTGGCCGGATGGGTGGTGGGAGGGGCGAGCGGCCAACAGGAAACAGAAGGAGGCCCAGCAGTAGGTCGGGTAGCAGGGAGGGGGTGGGGGAGGGTCCGGGGGGGGTGCAGGAAGTGGCAGGAAAGGGCAGGCCGCGGTGGGGGCCGATGCCGTCCCTGGCTATAGGGGATTGGTTAGATAGGGCTCCGGAAGGGCTCAGGTGGTGGGAAAGGGGGGGATGGGGGGGCCCAGGGACGGGGAGGATTACGGGGGGAGTTCGGGGTAAAGGGGGATGGTCTCAGGCCGGCCGGGCATGGGAACGCAGAGCAGGCAGGGAGGTTGTGGAGTCCTTGGAATGGAGCGAGGGGGAGGAGGTGGGGTTCCTGGGGGGTCTGGGGCTCACCGGTCAGGAGGGGTGGGTCTTGGGCCTGCTCTGCCTTCCCATGCCCGGCCGACCTGAGACCATCCCCCTTTAGCCCCAACTCCCCCCGTAATCCTCCCCGTCCCTGGGCCCCCCATCCCCCTCTTTCTGACCACCTGACCCCGAGCCCACTGAGAGGATGGGCCGGCTCTGCCTCATGCGGGCGACCGCGCTCCAACGAGGGACATGCAAGAGGTGGTGTGCAGGAAGAGGGGCGAAAGGTCCTCGGTCTCCCAACCCTGGTGGGTCGATGCGACCTCAAGGGGACAGGCCCAGGTTTCAGGTAGCCCATCACGGGAGCCAAGGAACAAGCATGCAGGGCAGCGGAAAGGGAGCGTCGACTTAGAGGAGCTACTACACACTTGCAGGGAGCGGGCAGGCTTGAGCAGGCTGGAGTCCACGGAGGGCAGCCCATTGCCAAGCCGTGTAGACAGAGAACGGCATGGTGGTCTGGGCTGAAGTCCGAGGTGGTCGGACCCTTTATGTTGTATTATGACGAGGAGAGCGTGGCGGAAGGGTAAATAGTGGGGAGGAGGATTGGCAGGATGCGGGAAGGGGGGGATGTCAGTAACGACGTGTCTAGTTTTTTACAGTGTGGTACGGACAGGCAGCGCAAGGCGGACAGTGTGGCAGCCCCCCCTTCAGGACTGGTTAGGTGGCGGGATCCGGTCAGGATGTCGACCTTGATGCCAGGTAAGGCACGGGTACACATGTGGGGAGAGGGCGAGTGAAGGGGAGGTTAGAAAGGGGGACGTCAGGAGCGGAATCGCACGCCATGGTGTCGGTGGGCATGGATGCCTGGGGGGAAGGAGGGGGAGATGCGCTTGAGGAAAGGGGCATATGTGAAAGACATGGGCATGGGGACGGAGTCGCCACGACATGGGGAGGGTAAGAGCAAAGGAACAGCAAACAGCTCCTCGGAAGGGCAAGCGGAGGGGTCCTCGGGGTGTCCGCGGCGGGGGGAAAGGATGACGGAGGGGCGTCCAAGGCGGAGGGAAAAGAGAGTCACAACATTCCAGTGAAAAAGTTGCCATACATGGGGATTGCTAAACCTCTGGGGGCTCATCTTAAGTTGGCCACCAAGGAAAAAATATGTAAGAGCGAATACGTGGACGTGCTGAAGCTGTTACATAGAGTGCTTACAGCGAAGGAAGGGTCCAAAGAAGAGGAGTTGGAGCTGGCCAAGAGGATGAGGGTGCCCAGGAACATTGAGAATTGGTCAGCAGCTTTTCTGATTTTTGCCAATTTGTACTGCGAGAAGTACCCCAATAGGTCCGTGGCATTGTTTAAATACATGGACGTAATTAGGTGGGCACAGGTCACGTATGGACGGTACGCTTAGTCGCACTACGATGACTAGTTTCGGGCTCGGTTGGCCGGGGATCCGGAGATTAAGTGGGGGGAGATAGACTCGGATCTATACCAACAAACCATGGGGGGGCCCAAATTCGGGAACATGATATACTCGGTGAGCGGTCTCCCTCTCGCTCCTCGCCCCTTTCCAAACCGCCCCACCCGCGGGGGTGGGGTCTGTGGGAAACAACACTGGCGGCAATGTGGGAGCGTGCTGGGACTTTAACAAAGCAAAAGACACACAATTGATGGACGGAATGCAGAACAAATCAAAACATTCACCCCCAGTCAAGAGATCTGGGTTAAATCCATCATTCTTTTGCTCACCATGCCACCCCAGTTTAGACCTGGCCATATGCAAATCAGTCTTGAACCTGTGCCTCATGGGAACAGTCACGCCCGAACTGCCAAGCTAGGTCCTCCCTGGACCGGAAACAAGCATCCTAGGACCGGTTGCGGGGTTTCACCCCTCTTCAGCCAGGATAGCTTGATTCCAGTGGCACAGCTAGCCCAGGACCCACGTCTGGGCATACCTGGCGCGCTTAGGACGAGAAAGCAAAAGACACACAATTGATGGACGGAATGCAGAATAAATCAAAACATTCACCCCCAGTCAAGAGATTGAGGTAAATCCATCATTCTTTTGCTCACCATGCCACCCCAGTTTAGACCTGGCCATATGCAAATCAGTCTTGACCCTGTGCCTCATGTGAACAGTCCAGCCCGAACTGCAAAGCCAGGTCCTCCCTGGACCGGAAACAAGCATCCTAGGACCGGTTTCGGGGTTTCACCCCTCTTCAGCCAGGATAGCTTGATTCCAGTGGCACAGTGAGCCCAGGACCCACGTCTGGGCATACCTGGCGCACTTAGGGCGAGAAAGCAAAAGACACACAATTGATAGACGGAATGCAGAACAAATCAAAACATTCACCCCCAGTCAAGAGATCTGGGTTAAATCCATCATTCTTTTGCTCACCATGCCACCCCAGTTTAGACCTGGCCATATGCAAATCAGTCTTGACCCTGGGCCTCATGGGAACAGTCCAGCCCGAACTGCCGAACCAGGTCCTTCTTGGACCGGAAACAAGCATCCTAGGACCGGTTTCGGGGTTTCACCCCTCTTCAGCCAGGATAGCTTGATTCCAGTGGCACAGTGAGCCCAGGACCCACGTATGGGCATACCTGGCGCACTTAGGGCGGGAAAGCAAAAGACACACAATTGATGGACGGAATGCAGAACAAATCAAAACATTCACCCCCAGTCAAGAGATCTGGGTTAAATCCATCATTCTTTTGCTCACCATGCCACCCCAGTTTAGACCTGGCCATATGCAAATCAGTCTTGACCCTGTGCCTCATGGGAACAGTCCAGCCTGAACTGCCAAGCCAGGTCCTCCCTGGACCGGAAACAAGCATCCTAGGACCGGTTTCGTGGTTTCACCCCTCTTCCGCCAGAATAGCTTGATTCCAGTGACACAGTGAGCCCAGGACCCACGTCTGGGCATACCTGGCGCACTTAGGGCGAGAAAGCAAAAGACACACAATTGACGGACGGAATGCAGAACAAACCAAAACATTTACCCCCAGTCAAGAGATCTGGGTTAAATCCATCATTCTTTTGCTCACCATGCCACCCCAGTTTAGACGTGGCCATATGCTACTCAGTCTTGACCCTGTGCCTCATGGGAACAGTCCAGCCCGAACTGCCGAGCCAGGTCCTCCCTGAATGCAGAATAAATGAAAACATTCACCCCCAGTCAAGAGATTGCATTTGTCACCCCGAGTGGGAAGGGTATGCCCAGAAGTGGGTCCCGTGCTCTCCATGCCACTGGAATCAAGCTATCCTGGCTGAAGATGGGTGAAACCCCAAAACCGGTCCTAGGATGCTTGTTTGCAGTCCAGGGAGGCCCTGGCTTGGCAGTTCGGGCTGGACTGTTCCCATGAGGCACAGGGTCAAGACTCATTTGCTGGCAGATGTCACATTTCAAGACATAGAGGCTTATTAGGATGGCGTGCGGAGACACAACCGCGGTGCTGGCGGTGGCAAAAAAATAATTTTTCCGTACTCCAGCAAGGTTCTTCGCGCCCGCAATATTACAATGGGCAAACATAGCCCATTTCCTGTCTGCCCCGGTGCGGCGGGAACCGCCATAAATATGCGCCCGCCACCGCAATGCGGAATGATGTCCCGTCCACCGTACAAATCAGGATGCCCCAAACAGCCCGTCACACTGCAGCGGAGAAACCACCCAACCAGAGACGGCGGAAGCACACCAGCGGAGTGCGAAACCAGACTCCTGGTCCCCTCCACCCAGTCCCGACTGCAATGGATCCAGCTCTACAAGCCTTTCCGGTGCTGTACCTCCTCCACTACCATCAAGTAATGCACCGTCGCGGTCAACGCCGCAGGTACGCAAATACACAACTCCGCACACAACCACAACACACAACTTCTGTGCTGACATACGGTTCCTGTCCACATCAGACACTCTGTTGGGGACAGGAACACATCCCCAAGTGTACCCACACATGTCCTACCTTTAAGAAAATCACCCCTCCGCATCCGGCTCAACCATCAACCGCGAAATCACTGCAATGTCCCGGTCACATCACCGCAGAGGTGCAGACACAGGAAAATCTGCACACAATTTAGTAAGCAGGGTCAGTGCCAGGCATGGGCAGTCCACAAAGATTTACAGGGCCCCACCTCTACCCTTCACACACTACGCTTCCCACAACCATTTGGGGACATGCTGTGTGCTCCTCCTGTGCCCCATGCACAATTCATCTTTCAGGTGTAGCCAGACCCTACACCTCACACACCAAACAACCAGGGAGCCTGTCTTAGAAGGTGGGGGTGAAGAGGAACACCCTGCACAGAAGCTCAGGGGCTTGACACCTCACCCTCTTCCTCACACCTACCTTACACTCATGTCAAGCAAACTGAGTCTAAGCAAGAAATGAAGACTCACACTGCAAATGAACATCCACTGAACTGTCCACACTGCTTGTCAAGTCACTCACCCCACACTGACACACAGCCACATACACATACCAGATGTCAGCAGTAATGGAGTACAATAAGTGGGGTAGCCAAAAGTGAAGTGAACTGTGATGGAAAACTATGGAGCAAGCTACATAGCATCTGTACATTACATGCAAGAGAAGGAACATTTCACACCACCCTTGGGACAATAAATCATACATGGGTGACACAGTGAGTGAAATTAAACCAAAGTGACCTCTGTGAAACAACTCTGGGATACATCAAGGCAAGCCATGCATAGGCACAGGGATGATAGGAAGTGTCTGAAGACAAACAGTTACCAGCCACACATCTGTCTCGACTCACTTGACATGTGTATGTCATCAGTACAACACACATGGCCCATTGTCACACTCCTTGACTGTCAAACACAAGTAGGACCTTCACACATACCCCTCCACCCACCTCACACCTGCAACACTCAACAACAGTGTTAAACACACAGAATGGTGCAAATGATGTCCTGTGAGTTCACTGACAACTAATCACACTCCCTGGGGTGCATCCACAAACATCACACACACACACTTGGGGATGCCTGCACCAAAGCTGACACAAAAACAATAGCCAATCACAAACCTCACAAACAACATACACAGAAGTCCAACAAGCCCACATATGGCCACCTAAACATTGGAAAGACCATGGCACCCCAGACAGAACAGGAGTACACAACACTCAGGACCAATGCACAGACACCATACCCCAACACAAAAAAGAAATGCATCATCTCAAAATAATCATGAACACAAACTGGGACCAATGGGGCAATAAGCTAACACAGACAGAGACACCACACCACCCATCAAGTCAACATGGTGTCATAGTGTACCACAAGCATGCACATGCACAATCCTGACAAGTGACTGGTCAAATATAGGAGGACATTGCACTATTGTGCACTCTAAACAAGCCCATTAACAAGAATACACCTTGCTGCATGTGATAGACACACAAGTAATGCACACTACACTTGCAACACACATCAGAATGTATCACAATGCACAAACTACTCACACACAATGTCATGAAAATAGAACATCACACACACAGTGCATCTATCAGCAGAAAGAGCCAACACAGGCCAAACACTGCATATATCCACAACAAAAACACAACAGACGCACATTCCAATCCATCACATAGCAAACTCAGCTGGACATCAGGGGGATGCACACCAGGCAAGTACAAGGCAACATAGACTGACAGCACTGCATGCAGGCCAAGCAGTGTGTGCAAACCAACCAAATCAGTAGCACACACATCTCAGTGCCACAACATGTTCTCCCACAACACAAATAAGCACAGAACACAGACAACATCACACTCAGGAAGGGTAGCAGTACCTCAGCAAACACACATACAGCTTATCCAACACCCACAGATGCACAACTCAGGGACACCCAGGTGCAAACAACATGGCCAGAGGACTGTGCAGCCCAAACATTTGCACTGCACATGAGCAACCATGACTGCAAACCAGTACAAGCAAATCACACATAACTAATTGGGAAACTGTCCTGAGTGGCACATTGGTCCTGTGGACAGATAAGCACCACAAAGCATAGTGTAACAAATGAAGTGGTGGGGAGGCTCACACACTGGCAACCCAAGGGGTAGGTGACATGAGATTGAAGTGGTGTGTACTTCAGTAGTAGACAGGTCAGGAATGTACTGTACACAAACACATAGAGGAGTCACTCACAATGGGTAGGCATCAGAAGCACAGATAGGGGATGGTATGACTCCACATCCCACATACCATACTGGAGCCAAAAATGGGTTAAGTGACAGCAATACATGAGAAAACTCACAAATAATGTCAGAGTGGCTGAGCAGGTCTGCACAGTGAGCACAAATAGTAACAAGACACTTGGCTGATCAACAAAACGCAACACAGACTTGGCAGTCACACACTCTGCATACTCACAACTGGCAGCAACAACAAGTAGGTGTCCCCCAGGAGTGCAAGGACACAGCAACACACTGCACAGTGTACAACCTACAACTCCTACATGTGCCCACAATCTGAAGCACGTGGCTGACAATTCAAACAAACAGGCACTCAGCTTCTGGGTCATACATGTGTGCAGTTGCCATTGCAGGGGCACACACACATCTACACTACTGACCAAGTCACCCCCTTCACACTTCATGACCACTGAAGTGCACACATACAAATTTACCCATGTGACTAGGAAGGCAGGCCATCACAAGATGAGCACACATCAACACTGCTGTTCACACATCAAGAACGATCACACAGATATGATGGACCCTGGCCAGCCCGCATGTAATCCTGTAGATAGAATTCTCCCCTGTGCTGGTATTGCATCCTAACATGATTAGGATAACAGTAGATCATCACAAACAATCATCATTGCACCCTCAAGTCTCAGAGTCCAGAAGAACTAAAGTGCCTGACACCTCTGGCAAACTGAAATCATACCCATACATAAAACCTTTTATTTAGCAAGGACACTGACAAAGCAGTCAACAGGAGTAACTGTCTTTATTACATATTACCCAGATAGGCATCAAAAGTAGACAAGAGCAAGGCCAGTGGCCAGTCCATAGTTCAGAGGAGGGACATGTGTGCATGAAACCTGCACAGGGAATGGGCATCCAAATTACAAACAGCAAGGCCAGTTGCCAGTCCATAGTGCAAAGGAGGAACATGTGTGCATGAGAACCTGCACAAGGAATGGGCATCCAAATTACAAACAGCAAGGCCAGTGGCCAGTCCATAGTTCAAAGGAGGTTCATGCGTACATGAGAACCTGCACAGGGAATGGGCATCCGAATTACAAACAACAAGGCCAGTGGCCAGTCCATAGTGCAAATTGAGGGACATGCGTGCATGAGAACCTGCACAGAGAATGGGCATCCTAATTACAAACAGCAAGGCCAGTGGCCAGTCCATAGTTCAAAGGAGGTACATATGTGCATTAGAACCTGTACAATGTATGGGTGACACCGTACACTGCCATGGTCAGAAACAGAGCTAGGGAGATAACAATGGGCAGTCCAGGCACCGCCCGTGAGAGATAGGTGTGGGAAGGGGACTTTGCCTCAGACTTGGCTGTCAGTCGAACTGGGAGGTGGCTGATTGTCGGGCCCAGTTGGAGGATTGGACCTGGGAGTGA
Organism: Triturus cristatus; assembly: GCF_964204655.1. NCBI lineage: Eukaryota > Metazoa > Chordata > Amphibia > Caudata > Salamandridae > Triturus > Triturus cristatus. The sequence goes on from NC_140586.1 coordinate 16,410,399, forward strand.
GAGGACCAGGTGCGGTAGAGACATCAGTGGCTGTCTGAGCCAGAGGGCTGCTTGCACCAGGTGGCGTGGTGGCATGTGGAGGCGGAGACATGCTGCCGTGAGACAAGGTGTGTGAAGGAGAATGTGGAGGGCTGCCTTTCCACTTCTTGGGGATTCAATAGGTAATAATTGTCTTGGTAGGAGTGGGGAGTGGGGTGGTCACAACAGGCACACTCTCCACCAAAGGTGCATCAGGTGCAGGTGGTGGCCCTCCCTCTGGGGATCTGCTGAATCTGGCGGTATGCTTGGCCTGGCCTTGCTTTTTCCCCTCCATCCCTTGTTGACCAGGTGAACCCCCCACAGTGCCCTCCTGTCCCAGATTCACAGGGGTGTGGGTGGGAGTTGAGGTTGTGGGTGAATCTGCCTTAGAGGGTTTTTTCTGCACACTCTTAGCAGGCACCAGTTTCACAGCAGGCATGACAACTGTTTGCCTGTCTTTGGGAGTTGCTTTTGGGACGGGAGTATCCTTGGATGGGGCAGATTTTGAGGCAGGTGAGCCTGAGGCCTGCTTCTTGGCTTGAGGCCCCTGAGTGTCACCTGAAGGGCTTTTGCCTTTGCGCTCCTGTGTGACATTTGTTTGTTTGGGGGATGGTGTTGGCTCTCTGGGCCGCTTGGGGTGCTGCTGTTGTGTGCTGCATGTGGTGTACCTGGAGCCTGTGGGCTGTGGTGTGTGGTCACTCTAGTCAGATGTAGCCACTTGCAGGGGGGTTGCTGAAGGGACTGAAGCTGGACTCTGAGCCTGTGACAGCTGAATGGCTGCCGTCACTGTGGAGGATAAAGACTGGACAGTCCTGTGTAGTCCACCAACATCAGACTGAATGCCCCCCATGAAGGCAACTACCTGTGCCAACTTCTTGTCATGGTCTTGGAAGGCATTCAGGAGAGTTTTCTGACCCACACACAGCTGGTGCAAAAGGTCCACAGCCTCAACACTGAGGGCAGTAGAAGAGACAGGGGCAGGGGCAGCGGTGCCTTGGGGAAAGGACACTCTTCCCTTCTTACTGTTGCGAGCCCGTGCAGCACCAGTGGAAGTAGCTGGGAGGGTGGACACTGGATGATGTGTGGTGGAAGAGGAAGCAGAGTTACCACTCCATGTGCCCGCCAACATCGAGCAGTCACCGCTGACATCAGATGACGTTGAGGTTAGTGTTTCTGGGTGTGATTCCTCAAGGGCACTCCTGTCCCCCTCCAAGGCGCTGGTCCCATCAGTGTCAGTGAGCTCATGTATAGCAGCCGTACAAGATGCCTCACCACTTGTGTCCGTCCCTTGTCCTTCTGTGCCCTCGGTAGATGTTGCAAGAGACAGAGACGTAGGTTCAGTTTAGTGCCTTACACACAAACATCATATGTAAGCAAAGCACAAAACAAGATGATGATACCCCCATGTTGCACACCACCCTGAGCAGTCTGCATGTGCAACCTTAATTCAAATCTCAAAACATGCCTGGTAACATGCGCACTTGGAATTAATCACCCATGTGATGTCCACACAGCCAAATAGCTTGCCCGTGCTTCCCTGTAACCTGACATACAGATCCCTGTGAGCATACCTAGGTCTCTGTGGGTGAAAAAGATGTACATCTCAACATATTGTCACAGTCACAAATGGAGTCACCATAAGGGGACAACACAGAAACAGACTCCAAAATGTCATTTTGCAATGGCCATGAGCTCTTGCCATCCACCATGTTGTGCTTTGGTGCACAACTACAGTTGCACATTGGTGTCAGATGTGTAGTTCTTACAATTTCGAGGTCAGCCACTGCACACATCGACGAAAGCACACTCAGATGAGGCACACTGCCGTTCACTGCCAGGGGATGTCCATGACTCCCCTAATGCAGCCGATATCATAAGGCCACAACTCTGCATGCAATGTCAAGGGCCATTACATTAAAGACATGGGAAAGTACAGGTAGCGAAAATGCATGACAGCTGCACCCAACACAGAGGCCACTTACAAGCCATTGCATCATACTAGAAACATCACAGAGCTCCGTACTGGCTCAGGGTTGCAATACGTGCAGTCACTCACACCCAAAGTCACCCTTCCCAGAATACTCACCCCCACATTGCTGCTGATGGGCCCTCAAACGTCCATCCAGCTCTGGCTGTGTCACTGCCAAGATACGGGCCATTAGTGGTGTCATGCTCCTGTGCGCCAACCTGCCAGTCCGAGGGAGCAGCCCCAGCGTCATCTCGCCACGTTTTTGCTCAGCCCGCAGATGTCATCCCACATCTTGTGACAGTGTGTGTGCCATTGGTTGAAGACACCCAGAGCCCGCACCTTGGGTGCAATGGCCTTCCATACGGCCTTACGTTGGTGGACTTTGAGCTGCAGGCATGGGAGACAAGAGGAGGAAATATCAGTGACACTGGGTTATGTACCACTGTGTTTCAGTACAGGAGTATGCACACACTCAGCCCAGCTATTCAGGTATGTTTAGCAGAGACAATACAGCATGACACGCAGTACATTAGCATGAGAAAATCATACCTAAATGCATGCAGGTATGAGGATGGACACAGTACCTGGCCATCTCATAAACATGCAGAATGCCAGCACAGAAAGCAATGTGAAGAATGCCCACATCTGTGATGCAGTTTGTGAGGGAGCAAGACATACATTACATTGTAAATTGATGTGTCTGGGCAGACTCACTGTGTCCAACACTGCACACCCCTCAATGTCCTTTCTCTGTGAATGGCTCACTGAGCCATGGAGGTCACATTTAGGGACATGATCTTACAATCTCACACCCTTCTCACAAGGTCTGTCTTGTGCAATCCACAGGTCTAAGAAAGCTCATTGATGAATAGGGTAGCAGACTGTGGTAAATATTTCATTACCGGTACTATTTTTTATGCGGTAAAGTCTAGTAAGAATAACTCAGTAAATATAAGAGGCAGAATCCGTGGTATTAGAGGTTCTAAAAGGCTTTATTCCTTTACAAAGGAAATACAATTCGAATTGCAGGCTTCAAATTCCATCACCACGAAAGTTCAGGAAGGAAGGGCAATACATTATTGACAGGTAATGGTATTTATATGGAAAGCATTACATTAAGACAGATGCAAGAGGCGTAACAGCTGATATTACAGATAAAATGTGCATACGTAACTAAAAAAGGCGGACATATAGGCGTAACTTAGTAAACGTCATTATACATGATGTCACAAGTGGGTGGATCCATAAGAGAATCCTGCAATGTCAGCAGAAATATTTGGCAGAGATGCGCGCGCAGCCGCATGACGTGTGATTGACGTGCAACTAGAGGGTGAAGGGGACTTGACATTTAGCTCTACATGTGGAGACAGAAGTCTGGGGGGTCATGTCAACCTAATCCCAAATCATATCTAATATCTTATGTTTAAAGAACTGTATTATCCAAAAGGAAAGGTCTCTCGGACGGAGTCTATTCTATACTGACTGTTAGTGCGTGTACAAGCGTCTAAGTGTCTACATGAGATGCGAGGGGGCAGGAATATTCCATGGTAACAGGGGCTGTGAATTACTTGCATGAGGACAGCGAGGCCTGGCCCTTTGCACGGTAGCTGGAGGAATGTTTACCTAAACTACTAGACAGGAATGCATCGGATGAGGAGCGGAGCAGATAATCTTGAAGGTGAAATACAGTTTTTGGCAGGCAACAGGCTGGATCAGGCACCGTTAGCCGCGCAGGGAGTAGGACAAAGTTCATGGATACAGATGCAGGCTCAGACTGGAGCTTTCAGAGGCAGAAGGCAGGAAAAGGCTTGATGACAGAATTCAGGGCCTACTCGCCTGAATCTGTAAAATGTGGAAAGTGAACCACATAAAGTCGGTGGCCTTTCATACTTAGGAATGGAATATCTGACCCATTCATGGCGGATCTGAAAGAGGACATGTTGACGGTGGACGCACATGTATTTGCGTCTTCAAAACTGGAACTGGAGGGAACATACATGTACTTATAGCATGCACATGGAGCCGTTGGGGTCTACGATAGGGGACATAACTGATCACAAAATTCATATTTCCTCATTCCCTCCTTGTCCCCTACGGACCCTCAGGAGATATCGATCTTCATCAATCCATCGATCTGTTCATATAGCATCATTTGTTCTTCTTTCTTCTTCCGGGATCTTGAACGAAAACTTGGATGTGGGATACACGATGTGGCACACAGACCACAAATCGCTGGCCCACATTGTAGACATAAGCAACAACTGAATAGTATGAGAAAGCCAATACCTAGGAAGGATAGGATTCTCCATCCCCAGGCTGACAACACGCTCCAAAACCAACCGGACCAAGTCCAGGTGCCTGGACTCTGGTGTATCTGGCTCACAATCTTATGGAGACGAGTTATGGCTTTATATACTGACGGCGAATTTTCTGGTATGAAAACACAGCAACTTGATCCGATGACCCTACAAGCTCCGCCCCTATCGGCCAGGATGACGTCAAGGACAAGACGATTTTGAAGCACAACAATCCGCATAGCAGACTGCTCTTCTGTTAAATTGCCTAAGGCGGAAGTAGTCTCGTTCACTACTGCTTCAAGGGTTCTAGTTAATCTACGTATCAGCTTACTATTAGTGACTGTACCTATATAGGGAAAGAAACCTTTATTGAAATCTGTGTATTGCTCCCATGCTGTTTCAGTGTAATCGACAATTGGGAGATCTCTCTGCTGTCTATTGTGTACTAAATGGGTATTTCTGTGATAATCAGGAGGGGCTAGGAAAACAGGTGGCAGAAGGAATGCTATGTAACAGGTACCATCCCAATCTAGAGGTAGACGTATATATGCGGTCTGGCCACATATGAAGTAGGAATGACGGGAAGCTCTAAATGTAGACTTGCCTTGATCACTGAATTTTATTACAGTGGTGCATTTACTATGGCCCATGTGTATGGAACCATTCTTTCTTACACATAATTCCCCTTTTACTGGGAATACTGACATGGCGGGCAAGATTGGTGTAGCTTCAGATTCAACGTTCAGGATCATGAGGTTAAGTGTAAAATTACCTAATCCATATACTTCATTTTCAAGATCAGTTCCTGTTCTTTTGGGAAGTCCCTCCTTGTTAGGGTAGCAGACTTTAAGCAAAACTAGGTTCAGGTTTCCCCATACCCAATTGTCTTGATAAACTGCGGAATTTGAATCTAGGGAATTAATCAAACTAAACCATGCTCCACAGGAGCCATTGTGTGTGAACGGATATGGAAAGAGGGGCAAAACTCCCTTATAGTTCTGATAGGGAGGGAGTCGGCCACATATCCAACAATTTGTAGCATTGCTGGTCTGATGGGAATGATGTAACATACTAATGAATGTGTTGTTGCGCAGCGCAAATCTATAGGACAACTCATGCGGAGGTAATTCGCTAAAAGAATGTTCTGCAGTAACATTGTAAGCACGCTTAGAAATAGGGTAATACATATGCAGTAGTATACTAGAAATGGTGATCAGAAGACTTCGAAAAAACAAAATTAATAATGTTACTGTGCAGTGACTACGAAGTGATTTACAATACGCATGCTTTTTAAGCTGCATCTGTTGATTTCTTTCTCTATTCCGATCTAGAGGATACATGTCAGAGACAAATTCAACCGATTCACCTTGGAGAGGACTTAAACAATCAAATTGTCTGACTTGCTAGACCTTAATTTCAGTTTATAAAGTTCCGTTTTTGACTGTTCAGCCAAGGGGAGCTTTGAGTCTGTCTGTGAGGGAATGCAGGGCTGAGTATCCACACTGGACGGTAGTCCATAAAATTTCTTGATATGACTCGAGTGCAACCACCCTTTACGTCCCTCGATCTTCACGGCTGTCCTTGTGGTTAGTAGAACAAGTTGTGGCGATTTCCACCTAGGCTCCAGTTGGGTCTTCCGGTCGAAATTCCGGACCAGAACCAGGTCGCCTGGAACCACGTCATGGGGCTTCACCTCAGTATTATCGGGAAAAGCTGCAGCTACCTGTGAACGACAAGATTGTAGTGCAGACATCAAGGAAGCCAGGTAATCTGTCAGCATATTACAGTCAACATCAGTGATTTTGCGAGGTATAGGCGTCCCCCACATATTTGGTGGTCTACCGAAGATCACCTCGTACGGGGATAGCCCTGTTCGGGAATGTGCTACCATTCTCATGTAAAACAGCGCAACTGGTAAGGCTACTATCCAATCGACACCTTTTTCTCTACATATTTTGGACAATCTAATTTTCAGCGTTTGATTATGGCGTTCCACGAGACCTGCTGCCTCGGGATGTCGGACACAGTGGAATTTCCATTGGTAGCCTAACAAAAGGGAAACGTGTTTCATTAGTTCGGATGAGAATGGCTGGCCGTTATCTGAGTAGACAACACGTGGTAAACCGTACCGTGGGAAGAATTCTCGAACTAACTGTTTGGCAGTAGTCGGGGCAGTGTAATCTGAAACCGGGTAGGCTTCTGTCCAACGGGAAAGAGCACAAACAACTACGAGAACATATTTGAATCCTCGACATCGTTCCATCTGGATATAATCCATCTGGAGGACTTCAAAAGCATGATCGGGAGATTGAAATCCACCCTGCTCTACGGGGATGCTTTTACCTGGATTAAACTGACAACATATCATACAGGTACGAACTTTTTGTTTAGCTGCGGCTCGTAAATGTTTGTTGAACCAGATGTGTTGAATGCTGTCTAGCATAGCTTTTTCTCCTAGGTGCGCTGGACTATGTATTGTGTTAATGATGACTTGAACCATGGAGTCGGGAAGAAACCATATAGATTTTTCCTTCGTCATCCATCCTTGATCCGTTTGGATCCCTCCTAATTCAGTCCATTTCTTTATTTCTTCTGGTGTAGCATGTGTCTGTATGTCAATTACATCAAGGGCGGGATCCTTAACTGTCATGCAATGTGTTGGTGTCGGAACTATTGTCTTTGTCGTGTCAGTTGTGTGAGTCTGATTCTGAGCAGTCTGTTTAGCTGTTCTGTCAGCTAGGTCAGTACCCTGAGAAATGATATCGGTAACTTTTGTATGGGCTTTGCATTTCATAATCGATATTGCAGTAGGTAGATGAATCGCGTCTAATAGGGCTTGAAGGAGGGGTCCGTGTTGGATGAGGGTACCGTGAGAAGTTAAATAACCTCTCTCTCGCCACAGTACGCCGAAGTCATGGACGACTCCGAATGCATAACGTGAATCTGTGTATATGTTGACTTTCTTATCTTTGGCTTGAATACAGGCTTGTGTCAGAGCGATGAGCTCTGCTGCTTGAGCTGACAAAGTGTTAATACAATTTGTTTCAATGACTTCAGTGTCTGTTGTAACTGCGTAAGCAGCCACTAACTCTCCTGTACTTGTTCTCATACATGAACCATCTACATACAATGTCAGGTCTGGATCTGATAAAGGGATGTCTGTCAAGTCTTGTCTGGGTTTCGTCGTGATAGTAATGACTTCAACACAATCATGTGCCAAGGGGTCTGTTCCGCCCACTGGTAACAGTGTGGCAGGATTTAACGTATTACAACGTCTGATTTCTATGTGTGGCTGAAACAATGTCAATTCGTAACCAGTGAGTCTCGCTATAGTCAAGTGTTGTGTTTGTGTGCGGTTCAAGAGAACCTCTACTGCGTGTGGTACTTGTACTGTCAATTGGTGTCCTAACACTATGGCATCGCTTTGTCTGATTGCTAAAGCTGTTGCTGCCACCGATTTCAGGCACGCAGGAAGAGCCTGAGCTACTGGATCTAATGTACTAGAGAAATAAGCACATGGTTTGTGTGATCCTGCTTGTTCCTGAGTGAGTACTGATAAGGCAGTACCTTCGCGTTCTGTAACAAAGAGTGTAAACTGTTTACTGTAACATGGTGTTGCTAAAACAGGTGCTTGGCATAAAGCTTTCTTTAAGCTTTCAAAGGCGTGTGTATGTTCTTGAGTCCAAGGGAGGACAGTCGATGTGGCTGCCTCCTGTGTTGTCAACTGGATGAGTGGTTTTGCTAGAAATGCATATTGAGGGATCCACTGCCTACAGTATGAAGTGAGACCTATAAAAGCCCGCACCTCCTTTTGTGTCTTGGGTGGTGGCATGTTAGCGATTAACTGGATGCGATCAGGTGTAAGCTGTCTTCCCTCCTTGGACAGCGAGTGCCCAAGGTAAACAACTCGCTGGACACAGAATTGCAGCTTAGAAGGGGACACCTTGTGCCCCTTGTCGGCCAGAAATTTTAAAACCGTCAGTGACGCTTTTTCACATTCAGGTTCGCTTCGGGCGGTGATCAGCAGATCATCGACATATTGAAGCAAGGCAGTGTTAACTGGCATGTGGATACTGTCAAGTTCTCTTTTCAGTGCTTGGCTATAGATGCTTGGGCTTTCTGTAAATCCTTGAGGTGCGCGTGTGAATTTAAAACTTCGTCCATTTAAACTGAATCCGAACAGATATTGACTTTCCGGATCTATTGGGAAGCTAAAGAAAGCATTCTTGAGATCAATTACAGTGAAGAACGTTGCTTCTGAGTCAATAGCTGTTAGTAATGAAGAGATATCTGGGACCACAGGGTATTGTGGTACAATACATTTATTTAATTCGCGCAGATCAATAACTAATCGATATACTGGTGGTGCTTTTGGATCCGTTCTTTTAAGAATCGGGATTATCGGGGAATTGCATACATTGGAGTCGGTTTCGACAACCACTCCTTGTGCAATGAGCTCGTCAATGATTTGCAGCAAAGCCACAACAGCATCTGGTGGTAACTTGTATTGTCGCATTCGTGGTAGTACTACTCCTGTTTTTAGTGTGACACGATATGGTGTAATGTTCATGCAACCAACATCAGTGGGGCCTTGTGCCCATAAATGTGTAGGTAAATTCTGCAGCCGGTGATCCATGTCTCTGGACACGTAGTGACCTTTAAAGTCACGTAAAAATAATCGTACTCCCTCCGGAGAACAACATATTATAGCTCCTAGAGCTTTCAATGTTTTTATACCTAACAAGTTTTCTGGACATGATTTAGTAAGCAATAAATCTGTAGTACGTGTCAATGGACCAACCGTAAGTGGAAGAGGTTGTGTTACGTCATTAATTATAGGTTTTCCTGAGAATCCAAGGGAAATATTTTGTGAGCCTGAGAGGGGTGCCCCTGGAACTTCACTGCGTCGTATAGTTGTTCTGCTTGCCCCTGTATCAAGTAAAAACTTTCTGTCTTCCCCTAATAGTTCACTATGTACATAAGGTCCCTCTTGATCTACTGGAACCTCAATAAGGGGTAAGCCAACTTCCCTCTCTAGGCTATTTCATGTGTATCGCTGATAATCGGGATAATCTGCTTGTGCATACTGATACATCTGTTGTGTTGTTGCTTGTGTGGCAGCAATAGGCTGCGCTTGTGGTGGTGCCACGGTCTGTTGTGGAGCTGCCTGTTGCGGAGCTAGTTGTTGCGGAGCTGACCTAGGTTGTGCATGCTGAGGGATTTGTTGTTGATTCTGATCCTGTCTAGGTGGACGTGGTCTTTCCTGGGTTCTACCTGTGGCGATATTATGTTTCAGGACTGGACAATCGTGTATATAATGACCTTGTTGTTTGCAATAGTTGCATGTCCCTTTCGTTGGACCTGCGGAATCACCCTTTTGATGACCATCAGCTGGAACTGACTGAGCAACAAGCATTTTCATTTTTGTATCTTTCATACGTCTTTGTTCGTGTTCTTGTTCTTCTCTAATTCTATTGTGGTGATATTGTAACATCTGTAACATCTGTGACGGGGTATTACCTTGCCAGGTACTTTCGAATTTCAATACTCTATTCTTGACTTGTGGTAGGGAATTTTCAACTAATTTTGTCACAAACAGATGTGGATATGACTCGCTACTTGCTTTTATGCCACTATTTATACCAAAACATTTTTCAAATCGGGAATAGAAATCACTAGTGTCTTCATCTTGCTTTTGTTTACAGGCTGAGATTGCACCCCAGTCTTCTTTTTTCGTAGTTAATAAACGTGGCAGCACCTGCACTAGTAATCCTGGTAATGCTGTAGTCTTTTCCCCAAGCCCTGCTCCTGCAGCTCGGGCCCTTTCTTCGATTTCTAATGCTGTCCAATCTATCTTTTGGTCTCCCACCTCCCATTCCTTTTCTTTGAGTTTCTCGTAAACACCGGCGGGTAATAGGACTTTTAATATTTTCATAATGTCGGGGTAGGTATACTCTCCCATGAGTAACATGTCTTTTATCTCACGGTGGAAACCTGCTGGATCCTTGTCATGGCTGGGTACTACTTTCTTCATTTCTAATAATTCGATTTTAGTTATAGGCGTGTACACAAACACGCGTGTAAAGTTATTACCTTCACCTCTGATTGGGTGTACTTCGCGTAACGGATTCTGTCTATCTATGTGATACATTTTTCTTCCCATAATGGGAACTGGAACGTGTTCTGGGCATACGAAAGTTATATACTGGTTTCGAAATTCTAGAATTTCTTTAATTAAATCAGTACCTGACCCTCTCCATTTATTCGTGAGTAGTTCTGTCAATATGTCAGGTAAGGGTCCTGGATCGGAGTGTTGGCTTTTATATAATATAAGGAGGTGTTGAATCATGTATATACTAGCTAAACGCTGTTCGTATGGGGCAAGATTCAGAAACGTGTGTGCTAGTGCATCATCATTGTATTCGCTGGGACTATCAGCCCATTGTACTGCTGACCTGGCTAATTCTTGTTCGTCCATGGAATCGAGCATGTGGTACCCCCTTCGATCTCGGAGTAATTTATCAGCGGCTTGGAATAGGTGTTCAGGGGATCTTGTATTTAACATAGGGTTTGGAAAATGTCTATTACATTCTGGACGTATCGGACGTATCGGATCATTAAAGCCTCTAGTATTATTATGGGGTCTTCCTCTACCTACATAAGCTATCGTTTCTAATTGTTCTGATTCTTGCTCCTCCTCTTCCTCTGATTCAATTCTGTCTGCTTCTCGTCTTTCTTTATGTATTCGTTCTACTTCCTTGCGGATCTTTCGATACATGGCGATTATACACGCCTGTTTATCATGTTTCTCTTCTGATATGTTCTGACCCCATTTGGTAAGTTTTTGCATGGTATCATGATCTGCCCCAGGCCTGTCTTGGTTCCTAATCACGCAATTTATGAAAAAACGGAGTAGTTGTCTTTGTACATCCACTTTCTGGTATTCCATAGCTTCGTTAATACTCTCTGGACCTCGCCCTGTTTGGACAAAGCGATATATATCGTCTAGGTGTTCAACCATTCCTGGTATCGTCATTAAATACAATGTAGCTCGTCGTATACGTAGTGATGATATTAGTAATCTATCCTGTTTACCTGGCACTGGATCGTATCTACAATCCACAAGCTGTTCTTTAAACATGTCGGATGTCGCTAGTTGGGGTGTACGTTGGAGTGCTAAATCTCTAAGGGTCTGTTTATTTCGCGGCGGGGTGGCAAACATGTCTGTCGTACCTCCTGTAGCACCATCTGAGGTGCTGGGCAAGAAAGGATTCGTTGGACGTAAGATAGAAATTGTAGATGCGGGAAAAACAGTAGAAACGGACGGACCTGTTGGAACTTGTGTAGGAGTTTGTTGTTGCGGGGATACAGACGGATGCTCTTGATGTTGAACACCATCGGCAAGCGGTGTGTGTGGTATGGTATTAGCATACTCGGGAGCTACGTCATCTAAATAGGAGGAAAGGAAAACGTCCTTTGCTGTTTTGGGATGTGTTTTGGGATGTGCTTTTATCGGGAGCAATGGAGGAGTTAAGTCTTTTGGTATTTCCGGGGTAGCCTTAGGTAACCCTTCGGCCAGAAGAGGATACATACCGTTCATAAGAGTGTTTCTTTGTCTATCTACTTGTTCTGATTTTACTCGGGTACCTTCCTCAATTAATAGATTTTCTTGGGTTTTATTTGAATTCTCTCTACCTTTCTCTTCCTGTCTGAGCGCTTTTTCTGTACGTCTATATGATTCTTTACGCCATAATTCAATGGCATCCTTCTGTGATTGTCTGGCTTTCTTTTTCCATAATTCTTCTTCTACTCTCATGATGCAATCTGCATCCCAGGTCCCCGCTGCGGGCCATCTCTGATTTTCTGGCAAATCCTTAGTGTAGTCCACCCATAAATCAAGAAATAATACGGCATCTAGGCCATGCTTATGATACATAAAGTACCCTGGAGTGTCCCTAGGTGGGATGGGAACAGCTTCTTCGAGTACCCCTCTTCTAGTTTTGATCTGTCTTAATTTCGAAAAGAGCGGCATTTTTAGACCTTATTACTAGAACACACTTTATACAATAAACACAATAATGAACAACCATTCACACCACAATATGTAGGACGTATTAAAACATTTAACACTTAACAGTTTTAACGAACGATGATAACTAATAGAAAACTAGTTATTGACATAATACTGACACTAGATAATACTTATTTATATGCAAGACATACTAGATATACTGCTAAACAGTACAGATACACTGCTGAAACAGTGCAGACCGGATTTGTGTACCCAAACCCGTCTTGACCGGCACAGACTATGTGCACGTTAAATGCCTCCCCGGTAATGGTACTCACCGGGTAGCTCGGAACGGAAGGCCTCGGAACGGAACTGAAACTGGACCGGACTGGACTCGACTCGACTGGACTCGGAACTTCGGAACCTGGTGGGCCTCTGTATACCTCGGATCTTGCTCTCTCAGCTAGGCTCTGGTCGGGATACTTCGCACTTCTCACCGCCTCGTCTGGGTGTTGATCGCAGCCTCAGTCGCCCCCGCTTGGCCGGAGGGAGATACAGGAAATCCTGCAGGTACGCGTTTTTGTCCGTTCAGCTGTGGCAGGAGACCGGGCCTGCAACGCACCTCCGGCGCGTGAGATGAGAAAGTGTCCCTGTTCGGGCGCCAATTTATGTGGTAAATATTTCATTACCGGTACTATTTTTTATGCGGTAAAGTCTAGTAAGAATAACTCAGTAAATATAAGAGGCAGAATCCGTGGTATTAGAGGTTCTAAAAGGCTTTATTCCTTTACAAAGGAAATACAATTCGAATTGCAGGCTTCAAATTCCATCACCACGAAAGTTCAGGAAGGAAGGGCAATACATTATTGACAGGTAATGGTATTTATATGGAAAGCATTACATTAAGACAGATGCAAGAGGCGTAACAGCTGATAATACAGATAAAATGTGCATACGTAACTAAAAAAGGCGGACATATAGGCGTAACTTAGTAAACGTCATTATACATGATGTCACAAGTGGGTGGATCCATAAGAGAATCCTGCAATGTCAGCAGAAATATTTGGCAGAGATGCGCGCGCAGCCGCATGACGTGTGATTGACGTGCAACTAGAGGGTGAAGGGGACTTGACATTTAGCTCTACATGTGGAGACAGAAGTCTGGGGGGTCATGTCAACCTAATCCCAAATCATATCTAATATCTTATGTTTAAAGAACTGTATTATCCAAAAGGAAAGGTCTCTCGGACGGAGTCTATTCTATACTGACTGTTAGTGCGTGTACAAGCGTCTAAGTGTCTACATGAGATGCGAGGGGGCAGGAATATTCCATGGTAACAGGGGCTATGAATTACTTGCATGAGGACAGCGAGGCCTGGCCCTTTGCACGGTAGCTGGAGGAATGTTTACCTAAACTACTAGACAGGAATGCATCGGATGAGGAGCGGAGCAGATAATCTTGAAGGTGAAATACAGTTTTTGGCAGGCAACAGGCTGGATCAGGCACCGTTAGCCGCGCAGGGAGTAGGACAAAGTTCATGGATACAGATGCAGGCTCAGACTGGAGCTTTCAGAGGCAGAAGGCAGGAAAAGGCTTGATGACAGAATTCAGGGCCTACTCGCCTGAATCTGTAAAATGTGGAAAGTGAACCACATAAAGTCGGTGGCCTTTCATACTTAGGAATGGAATATCTGACCCATTCATGGCAGATCTGAAAGAGGACATGTTGACGGTGGACGCACATGTATTTGCGTCTTCAAAACTGGAACTGGAGGGAACATACATGTACTTATAGCATGCACATGGAGCCGTTGGGGTCTACGATAGGGGACATAACTGATCACAAAATTCATATTTCCTCAAGACAACCCATATGTCTCACTCTGTCCATTTAGTGATGGGTCCCTGTCAAACTGGGCAGTAACTGTGCAGACCAGGGGGCGCACACTGCGGTCTAATGTGGGCCATCAGTACTGTCACATGGATGTACAATATGAGAGGGCAAACAGTCCCTACACATGCGAGTCAGTACACATAATGAAGAAAATGGAAGGGGGATGTTTCAGAAGTACAAAAATCTGCTGTGTCATAGGTGAATTTCCACCAAGAGTGTCACCATCAGGCATTTCACTCTTGTGCATAATGCTTACATATCCATGGTGGCAATATAAAGTCCAACACACTTCCATCAGTACCCTCTGGACGAAAAGTCTTTGTAATGTCACAAATGAGCCTGTGAAAACCTCAAGGACTCAAACATCCATTAGCACAGGCAATTTCTGTCCTGACTCCCACTTTCCAAACTTGCAGTGTCACGGTATGGCTGCAAAAACACTGCATGTCCCTCCCATCCTGACATGCAGCATAGGAACTGTGTAAAATAGGCTGCAAACCCCATTTCCCTGAAGTCAGCATGCTAGGCAGTGTATCACACAAACCCACACTCTCAGGCACATACTACAGCAGATCAACTTCAAGTGTGAACTCCCCTGATTTCACTCTTAAACACTTACCATGACATCAGGACCACCATATAGCCTCCCATACTGTGTAAGCACCTCATCCACCTGGACCTCCAGCTCCTCTGTGGTAAAGGAATGGGCCCTGATGTTCTCAGTCCTCGCCATCCTTGGGTGCAGGAGACACGAACAGCAGCAGGTGGCGGTGAAGAGTGTCAGTCAGTAGTGTCTGGAAGCAGTGGAAATGTGTGGCTCTCTCCCACACATATATAGCCCCCTGGGGTAGTTGCAGTGGTACTAAGCTGCTGCAATTGGTGTTCCAGGTCAGCTTTTTTCAAATGCGGAGCGGAGCACGCCTACCGCCATTTTCAAAATTGCATTTGTCTACTGCGATTGCGGTTCCCATCGGCTGTAAGGGCATGGGCATTGGCGGTGACACAGCGCAGGGGCCAGGCAGTCACTACCGCGATCGTGCATCTTACAAATGCATGCAATGGCCGGCCCTGCGTGAGCGGAGCACGCCTACCGTGATTTTCAAAATTGCATTTGTCTACCGCGATTGCAGTTCCCATTGGCTGTAAGGGCATGGGTATTGGCGGTGACACACCGCAGGGGCCAGGTGGTCACTACTGTGATTTGGCTGCTTGACATTGGTGCTTATGGCCGTGATTGTGGTGGCGGAGCATGCCATCTGCCATTTTCCGCTGTTTTCCAATGTGTATATCACTACCGCGGTTGTGGTTCACATTGGCTTTAAGGTCATGGGAAATGGCGGTGACACACCGCAGGGGCCAGGCGGTCGCTACCACGATTTGGTCGCTTGACATTGGTGACTATGGCCGTGATTGCGGTGGTGGTGCACGCTTATGTCACTTATGGACGCATCATGCTGTGGCAGTGGCAATGGCAAGTTCTCAACATTGTACAGTAGACACATGAATCATGCCACCAGATAGTGCAAACTAATGCTAGTGTAACATTTAGGCCACTGGTGACTACACATGCCATGTCAATGCACAGGATTACATGCATTGGCATACACTCCCTCACATGTGACTTATGATATTGTTGTGCATGTACACAGATCTGTGGTGTGATGGACTCTCAAATATATACACATTTCAATGTGTGAGATGGCTAAGCAACACACAGTAATGAAGGTCTGACTACATGATGTGCCTATTTCACTGTGTACATTGCCGAGCTCCTGTACATACTAGATCTTTACGCACATTGTGCTCATTGTGTTGTTAATGTGTGCCCTGTCCGACTTACGCAAGAAGATGTGGCAGGTACAGCAGCTACGTAGAAACTAGCAGTGTTGCTGTCTCACACATGTACTGTGTCAACTACTCTCAGGGCTGGTGACACAAGATGTTGAAATGTACCTTTTGGCATTCACATAGTATGAATCTGTTTTGGGGATACTCACTGTGTGAATACTGGACAAGTGTATGACTAGTTTAGATCAAGGTGTCCCTACATGTAAGTTGTGCTGTAAGCTGAAGTTTGACGCCAGTCATTGTTGGCGCTGTGTCAGTCAAAACGTAAGATGTTGGACACATCTCATAGGGGGATTGAATTGACATGAGTCCCCTTTCATCTCACCTAAGAGGAGACCAAATGTGTATCGTCCATTCACAGTGCTGGTGGACATGGAAGATGAGGACATAATACATAAATTATGTCTAGATTGACCTACCCTTCAAGACCTATGTGCTCTGTTGGAGCCCCATCTGAGGCCTCGCAGAACCTATCCGACTGCTTTGACACCAACGTGTAAGGTGATGGCGGTCCTGCATTTTTTTGCTACTGTTTCATTCCAGTATACGGTGTCCAGCACAGGTGGGATGTTGCCGCCTATGTTCAGCATGGTGCTACGTGATGTCCTGTCCGCTATGATGACCTACAAGGACAGATACATCCATTTCCTCAGGAGGCATGAATTGGCGGCTGTGAAGGGTGATTTTAATTACCTTGCCCACATCCCTAATGTTGTTGGTGCCATTGACTGCACACATGTTGGCCTGGTTCCACCACAGGCACGTGAGCACATCTACAGGAATAGGAAGCATTTCCATTCCATTAATGTGCAAGTGGTATGCCAGGCGGATATGATAATCTCACATATCTGTGCCAAATATCCAGGATCAGCCCATGACTCCTACATCCTGTGTAACGGGATCGTACCACACCTGATGGCAAATCTGCATCCCGAGCATGCGTGGATTGTGGGTGAGTACGCAGGGACCAATAGCGTTCTATATGTGTGACATGCTGTCCTCTGTCACAGTTATGTTACAAGTTTGTTCTGTGTGTCTCACACCTAGATGCCTCTGCATATCCCAACCGGCCTTGGTTGCTGAGCCCACTGAGGAATCCCAGGACCTGGGTGAAGTCCTCTACAATGATGCCCACGGGAGGACACGTCGTGTGGTGGAGCGAACCTTTGGTCTACTTAAGTCATGGTTTCGCTGACTGGACAAGACCCGAAGTGCACTGATGTACTCTCCCCAAAAGGTGTGTCAGATCTTAGTTGCATGTTGTATGCCCCACAACCTGGCCTTGGGCAAAGAGATCCCCCTGATCCTGGGTGATGATGAGCAGCCGAGGCCCCCGCCTGCAAACCCATACATGTCCAGTGACAAGGATAGTGGAGAGGAGGAAGGTGTCGACCTGCGTCAACAGCTCATCAATCGCTTCTTCCCTTGAAGGTGAGTGAAAACGTACAATGGTGTCATTGTCTGCTGATTTTGTTGTTGGTGAAAAGGCCTAGGGGAGCTTTGTGACTGCGGCCTGTTGTTGGCTCTGTGCTGGCTGCTAATGTTTCTGGGACAGGATAGTTATGCACAGCTACAGGATGTCTATGTCGGTACTGTTGCTCATTGTAATGTGTGCAGATTTGAGTACCTTGATGACAAGTGTTGTGTAATGGCTGTGATGCCATCACCTGACAACTGAATATTGTTCTCTTGTGTTTTCCTAGGTCCCTTCAGCCTCTCAGTGCCTCCAAACAATCAGTGCTCCTGGTACATTGTAATCAGAGTCAACATTGTACATCCTGTGAGAAACAAGGAGCCGACACGAAAACATAGGTGAGTAAGAAGTGTTTATTTACAATGGGTATATGTGACAGGGAAGTGAATATTTACAAAAAGGTGAAAAGGGAATCAATGAGTTGTCAGTGATGGTAGACGAGACAATGGAGTAGTCACCACATTGATGTGGTGACACAGTCCAACAGACGCCTGCCATCAACATGGCAGAGTGGATAAGGAGAGTCAACAAAGTTAATGGCAAGGTGAAGAGGGGTGCCATCATGGCTGGCTCCTTGACTGGCGTTTGGCTAGTGCTTTGCCACGTGATCCTCCCTTGGATTTCCTTGGACGGCCCCTTGAGCATTTGGTAGGGGGGCCTCTGCTGTGGGCTCAGCGGTGTCTGAGGACTCACCCCTCTCTGTAGCTGCAGGGGAGGTGGAGGGACTGTCATCGTGCGGGCCACTGGAGGTAGGTTGAGCTGTTGTTTGGGCCGCAGGCCTGTCTCTCAGGACACCCACAAGCTAGCCCAAGGACCACGATTTGGCCCATTCGTGTGTCTATGGTCAGTGCAGTTGTTGTTGCTGAGGTGGTGGTGGTGGGGACAGTGGGGTCCTGAGACCTGTTGCGACCTGGCATGCCTGATGGACTGGCTTCTGGCTCTGCATCCAAGGAATCTAGAGAGTGTGTATCAGAGAGTCCATGTTCCAGGGGGGCAGACTGGCTCTGCAGGTTGGTGTTGTCATCCGCAGCTGTCAGTTCTTGGTCACTTGTGGAACAGAGGGGAAATGGTCATTGAAGTGTACCCCAATCAATCAATCAATCAATCAATCAATCAATCAATCAGAGTACTTGTAAAGCACGCTACTTACCCGTGAGGGTCTCAAGGCACTGAGGGGAGGGGGTGCCGCTACTGCTCGAAGAGCCATGTCTTGAGGAGTCTTCTGAAGGCGAGTAGGTCTTGGGTCTGCCGTAGGTGGGCAGGGAGGGTGTTCCAGGTCTTGGCGGCGAGGTAGGAGAAGGATCTGATGCCGGAGGTCGTTCGTTGGATGCGGGGGACAGCGGCGAGGGTGAGGCTGGTGGAGCGGAGCTGTCGGGTGTTATACACCCCACATCCTTGGTGTTAGATGTTTGGATGTTATATGTTATACACCACACAGTTTACATTGACATCACTTTGTATGGCTGCAGGGTACTGAGCATCATGACATGATGTGGAGGTATATACATTACTTATCCATGGTGTGACATGTCAATAGATACCATACGCCACGTACAGATTGTGTGATTACAAGGACATGTCGTCAACTAACAACTAGCAGCACAACAATTTTATGGGAAGCATCTTTGTTGTTTACTCTGCATGGAAGACATTACATCTGAACCTGATCTAGCCATTGTAATACCATGCATACCTTTTTCATATCATGTGCTTTGCATTCTTTTTACTACTGACCATGCTTGTTTTGTTTTCATATGGGCCTTGACGCTCTGCCCCCATGGCACTTACAGATAGCATTCCGTGCTGTGCATGATTGTGCCCTAAATTTCTTAAACATGTGATTTGATGAGTCACACTTTGGTTTCTGTGACAGTTACATACGCTTAGCTGTCTGCACACTGGAAGTAGCAATTGCCAAGTTTGGTGGGATGTGAGGGATGATGTGGTCATATGGCTCCATGATTTTTGAGTGAAATGGCGGGGTGCATGCACTGTCAACTTACCTGTTCTGTGGCACATTTGTGGGGAATTTCTTGCACATTTTTCTGGGTGTATGGTGGAGTGCTCCATCTTGCTCTGCTTTGGGACAAGGGTGCCTGGTGGGAGTTGTAGTGCAGGCTTCCCACCCACAAACCCACCTCCCTGTGAAGAAGGCTCCCTACCTGTAAGTGTGGTTGGTGAGATACAATGGCTGCTAATGCTTCTGGGTGGGGTGGTGGGAGTGCTCCATCCTGGTGTGCTTTGTGACAAGGGTGCCTGGTGGGAGTTGGAGTACTGGCCTCCCACCCACAAACACCCCTCCCTGTTAAGATGGCTACCTACCTGTTAGGTGAAGGTGAGCAATGGAATGTCTGCCATATGGTTGTGGGTAGCAGAGTGCTCCATCCTGGTGTGCTTTGTGACAAGGGTGCCTGGTCGGAGTTTTAGTGCAGGCTTCCTCACCACAAACCCCCCTCCCTGTGAAGATGGCTACCTACCTGTAAGTTTGGCTGTTGAAATACAATGGATGCCACATGCTTCTAGTGGGGTGGAGTGCTCCATCTTGTTGAGCTGTGGGACAAGGGGGCCTGGTGGGGGTTGTAGTGCAGGCTTCCTCACCACAAACACCTTGCCCTGTTAAGATGTCTACCTACCTGTAAGTGTGATGTGAGCAAACACCCCTCCCTGTTAAGATGACTACCTACCTGTAAGTTTGATGTGGCAATGCAAGGGCTGCCACATGGTTGTGGGTGTGGAGAGTACTCCATCCTGCTGAGCTGTGGGACCAGGGGGCCTGGTGGGAGTTGTAGTGCTGGCCTCACACCCACAACCACCCCTCCCTGTTAAGATGGCTACCTGCCTGTTAGTTTGATGGGGCAATGCAAGGGCTGACACATGGTTGTGGGTGGGGGGAGTACTCCATCCTGTTGAGCTGTGGGACAATGGGGCCTGGTGGGAGTTGGAGTGCTGGTCTCCCACCCACAAACACACCTCCCTTTAAGATGGCTACCTACCTGTTAGGTGAAGGAGAGCAATGGAATGTCTGCCACATGGTTGTGGGTGGGAGAGTGTTCCATCCTGCTGAGCTGTGGGACAAGGGGGCCTGGTGGGAGTTGTAGTGCTGGCCTCCCACCCACACACACCCCTCCCTGTTAAGATGGCTACCTAGCTGTAAGTTTGAAGAGAGCAATGCAATGTCTGCTACATGGTTGTGCATGGTGGGAGTGCTCAATCCTGGTGTGCTTTGTGACAAGGGTGTCTGGTGGGAGTTGTAGTGCAGGATTCCTCAACACAAATCCCCCTCTCTGTGAAGATGGTTACCTACCTGTAAGTTTGGCTGTTGAAATACAATGGCTGCCACATGCTTCTGGGTGGGGTGGAGTTCTCCGTCTTGTTGAGTTGTGGGACAAGTGGGCCTGGTGGGAGTTGTAGTGCAAGCTTCCTCACCACAAACACCCCTCCCTGTTAAGATGGCTACCTACCTGAAAGTTTGAAGCGAGCAATGCAATGTCTGCCACATGGTTGTGGGTGATGGGAGTGCTCCATCCTGGTGTGCTTTGTGACAAGGGTGCCTGGTGGGAGTTGAAGTGCAGGCTTGCACACCACAAACCCCCCTCCCTGTGAAGATGGCTACCTACCTGTAAGTTTGGTTGTTGAAATAAAATGGCTGCAACATGCTTCTGGGTGGGGTGGAGTTCACCATCTTGTTGAGCTGTGGGACAAGGGGGCCTAGTGGGAGTTGTAGTGCAGGCTTCATCATCACAAACACCCCTCCCTGTTAAGATGGCTACCAACCTGCAAGTGTGATGTGACCAAACACTCCTCCCTGTTAAGATGGCTACCTACCTGTTAGTTTGATGGGCCAATGTAAGGGCTGCCACGTGGTTGTGGGTGTGGGGAGTACGCCATCCTGCTGAGCTGTGGGACAAGGGAGCCTGGTGGGAGTTTGGTGCTGGCCTCCCACCCACAAAGACCCCTTCCTGTTAAGATGGCTACCTACCTGTTAGTTGGATGGGGCAATGCAAGGGCTGGCACATGGTTCTGTGTGAAGGGGAGTACTCTATCCTGCTGAGCTGTGGGACAAGGGGGCCTGGTGGGAGTTGGAGTGCTGGCCTCCCACCCACAAACACTCCTCCCTGTTAAGATGGCTACCTACCTGTTAGGTGAAGGTGAGCAATGGAATATCTGCCACATGGTTGTGGGTGGGAGAGTGCTCCATTCTGCTGAGCTGTGGGACAAGGGGGCTTGGTGGGAGTTGTAGTGCTGGCCTCCCACCCACAGACACCCCTCCCTGTTAAGATGGCTACCTACCTGTAAGTTTGAAGAGAGCAATGCAATGTCTGACACATGGTTGTGGGTGTTGGGAGTGCTCCATCCTGGTGTGCTTTGTGACAAGGGTGCCTGGTGGGAGTTGTTGTGCAGGCTTCCTCACCACAAACCCCCCTCCCTGTGAAGAAGGCTACCTACCTGTAAGTTTGGTTGTTGAAATACAATGGCTGCCACATGCCTTTGGGTGGGGTGGGGTGGAGTGCTTCATCCTGCTCAGGGGTGGGACAAGGGGGGCTGGTGGGGGGCTACCTACCTGTAAGTGTGATGTGAGCAAACACCCCTTCCTGTTAAGATGGCTACTTACCTGTTAGTTTGATGGGGCAATGCAAGGGCTGCCACATGATTCTGGGTGAGGTGGAGTGCTCCATCTTGCTGAGCTGTGGGACATGGGGTCCTGGTGGGAGTTGTAGTGCTGGCTGCCTAGCCACAGACACCCCTGCCTGTTAAGATGGCTGGCTCACTGTGAAGCAGAGGAAGGGAATGGTTACACATGGCTCTTGGGTGGGGGAGTGTTCCATCCTGCTCAGCTGTGGGACGGGGACATGGTGGGAGTTGTAGTGCTGGCTGCCTGTACACATGCAACCCAGGGTATGTTGCTGGCTACCTTTGGGGTGAATCAGAGGGAGTGAATGTTGGATCTGTAAGACATCTGTTGGGGAGTGTGTGGTGCACATGAATGCTTTTGGGCCTAGGAGATGTAGCTTTGTAGTTGTGCAAGACAATACATAGCAATGTGATGGTAGACATTTGTTGGTACTTACCAGCCTCCACTCCCATGGCTATTCCTGTGAGACTCCCTGGATGCAGTATGGCAAGCACCTTCTCATCCCATGCAGTGGGATGTTCTTGGTGGAATGGGAGGGCCACTGCCAGTCATCTGAGCCAGCTAACGGTTCTTGTTGTTCCTCTCTTTCACCCGTCTCTTGAGGTCATGCTACCACTTCATGATCTCCCGCTTGGTACGCGGGATAGTCCCTACTGCATTGACCTTGCTGACTATTGTTGCCCCTATTTGGTGTTCTGGTGGCTAATGGTGTCTGTTGGACCAGGTTACCAAACAATTGTTGTTCTACTCTGATTACCTCATCTACCATGACTGACAACTCATTGCCAGTGAATTTGGGAATTTTCTTCAGTGCCATGGTGTGTGATGTGCAAATGGGTTAAAGGTGCAGGTGTGAGAGTGGTGGTGGTAATGTAAATGGTGTGTGTTGTTGTGCTGGTGAGATGTGTGGTGGTTTGCCTCTCCTTTGTGCTGTGGAGTTAGTTCCTTCAGGGGTAGAGTATTGCAAAGGATTCTTGTCAGGGAAGGGGCTGGTTTTATACTCAGCTATGTGGGTGTGTCAAAATGGAATATTGCTGTCAGGTGTGTTGTGTGGGTGTCCTGGGATTTCTTATTTTTAGTTGCCATGGGGATGTGTCATTGGGGTGTGTAGGTGTTTTGGGGGGCTGAGCTACTTTGATGTGTACACTTGGTGGCCTTGTTGTGTGTCCTTTTTGTTGTCTGCCATAATTGTTCCGGAGCGGCCACGGCGGTGGGTATGCAACAGCCCTTCCGCTGGCTCTCCCATTCATCACTATTTGCAATCGCGGCAGTCAGAAACAGCAGATCGTTCCGCTGTCACCTCAATGGTATCCTATTGTACGTGCGTCAATCCGGTGGCCTTGCAGTGGTTTCGGCTTTTTCCGCCGAGAATCCGACCGCCGCGGACGGATTTTCACCTGCTCCCCCAGCTACCGGTGGCCTTTTGTGGTATTGTTCCGCCGCGGTCGTTTTTTTCTGGCGGTTGATACTAATCAGACCGCCGGTTTTGCCGCAGTACGTGCGGACGGTTCATTTCCACTACCACGGCGGTCGGAATGGTTTTCTGCCCGCATCCTAATAGACCCCAAAGTCTTTAGTTTGTTTTGTTAGTCCATGCTACCAATAGCGCTGTTTCAGCAATGAAATAGTCGCTGTAACGCCTGTATGTGCAGAGCCCAAACTCTTGTGTGCAGAAAAAATTAAACCTTGCCTACGATCCATATTGAGTATTACTCTATCCCCCACTCCAGGAATCTGAGCATATGGAATGTTGTTAGCATCTAACTTGTAGGAGTACTTGAGTGGAAATTTCTTTGGTATAGCTGAGCTGCCTTTGCGTGAAGCAATGACAGCCACCATAATCTCACCATCTACTCTCGTTTTAGAACGAGTGATCGCAGCTTTGGAAGCGGTGCATACAGCCCTCTTCATGGCTTCACCAGCCAATAAATTCCCTTCAACGTGAGCGCCATAGTGTATGAATCACGTGAGCCCGTGGTAGTTCGTTTTTGAGCTCAACTACCTGTTCCCATAGCATTTTATGCTTAATTGTGCCACCTTTTGCATCTATCAACCCGTTTTGTTCCCAATAATGTAAATATTCATTGTATGACTGCACACAGTAAAAGGAATCACACACAATTAGAGTGGGGAATTTGTGATCCGTATTTACAAGTGCCAGTATCAGTGCTTTTAATTTTGTCAACTGCGCCGTGCAGTCTCCTAGAGATTGTGTTTTGGTCCAACTCGGATTGAACTTTTCATCCCGCATGCAATCTTTAACTATAGCACATGCTGCGCTGTATTGTTGCTTAATCCCTATGGCCAGTTGAGGATATTCTTGTGCGTATTGCAGAAATGCTTGTGTTTTTAGACTTGCATCAAATCTGTATTCAACATCCATTGCAGTAAGAGAATTATCCCATTGTATCGATCTTGGATGTAAGGCTTTTGCATTTGGAATGCTAGCCTTTGTAACAGCCTCTAAGGCTGGTACCGGGGTGACGACGATTATGTGTTTCCCCTGAGCCAGTGCTCTTTTTCTTGCTACAGCGGTCTGAACTGCTGTTAGGATTTTTTCTGTTGAAGTGAAACGCATTTCTGCGCTTGTGTACAGTTATGGTTTGGAAGCGATTGGTACGGTTTCGCCTTCATTAAAGGCTAAGTAAGTGTACCCTCATTGACCTGCTTTTATTCTGATCACTAAGTTGCGTATGTTTACGCGTGTCCGTAAGTGTTTGGAAGCTATCATGTGGTCTTGTAGTGAACGTAGGAGGTTTGTGTGTTCCTGTATCCATTGTCTAACTGAAAAGTAAGGTTTTATTAAGTTGTAGAACGGTTTTACTCTTTCTGCATAATCCAAAATCTATGTTATGCCAAAATTTAGGAATCCCAGTATTGATTGTAGATTTTTCAATGATCTTGGAGGTTGAAGCAGCGCACACTTTTCAAAAAAGTTAGCTGCAAGGCTTTTTGCTTGCTCACTTGAAAGCTCATATACTAAAAACAGGACATTGAGGTGGGCTATTTTTGATTTCTTAAAATGAAATTTGTAGCCCTCAGAGGTGAATCCCATAATAATCGTGCTCTTGCTGGTCAAGTGCCTTTTTAAGTCATCGTCCGTCAGATAAATATCATCCATATAGGACAATGCTTCTTCATCAAAATTTTGGAATAACTCAGTTACTCTTGCCGAGAATACCCCTGGGCTGTTCTTATACCCCTGGGGGAGGCAACAAAATTGTCGTTGAGACCCCAGCGCAGACAATGCGGTCAAATACCTGCTCTCAGGTGCTATATTTTGGCAGAAAAATCCATTTGAGATAGCAAGTGTGATTTGGTATTTTTGCCGCACAATGTTATTCATCAATACGTCACTGTGTGCGCTTTGGACAGCGAATGTCTGTGCATGTGTTTAAATGTCTGTAATCTAAAACTAGACGATATGAGTTGTCTGGTTTTGATATGGGAAACAAAGGATTGTTAATTGGTGAGGTGCATGTTTCAATCACCCCTTGGTATTCAAGTTGATCTACGATTTCCCTGACCTGTTTTTTAGATTCTTGCTTTATTGGGTGTTGCCTTTGTGCATTTGGTGACACTTTTAACAGGATCACGTGGTGGGTTCAATCCTCATCCCAAACAGCATTATTTTTGTACAATGCTGGAGCTAGGGCAACCGCCCACTCCTGTGCATATGCATTTTTAAGATGTATGGGAACGAGGTCAGAGAATGCTGAAAAAATTACATTTTCTCCCATAGGGCACTCCATAACGAATGCTGGCGGCCAATCTTGTTCAGCTAATAGGATGTAATGACCAGATTATAGGTTTTTCCCAAAAAGACCTTTAACTTTCCTGGGCTTGTCCCCTTCCATTTGGAGTATTATTTAGTGTAACTTATGTGGGACGCTCATCCTTGTATCTGGTGTTTCCACCGTGATGTAATCATTCAAGTCCGCTGTCACCAGTAGTTCCATCAGGTTCTGGCGAGCTATTGTTACTTCTGCCGCACTGTCTACCATCGCCAGAGCCCATTCCCCGTTCAGAAGCGCGTCCTCAGATTTCTGGGCATGTCTAATCTTCAGGCCTGCAACTTTCTTCTTTTTAAACTGAGGTTTTGATTTTGGCTTGTCTTCTTTTTTTAGAAGTATAGTCTTGAGCGTGCTGCTTGTCTCTGGACTTTGTACGCTCCTCTTTGTGTTCTGACCGTCCTTCTCTCTCTGAGTTTTTCGTCAAGCCCTGAAAGGAACGTGAGGAACATGTATATCCTGATACCTGTCAGGTTTCCTAATTCCCTATTCCTGAGATTATATCTCTTTTCAGAGGGCTCCTGTGGAGAAGATCTACCTCGGGATTCAGATCTCTTTTCTCTAAAAATGTTATTATCCCACTTCTTTTTAGAAGAAGTAGGTGTCTGCTTGGAAAGGTCCTTTTCAGGACTGCCCATCAGTTGTGGTTTTAAAGCTTTCCCACCCAAACTGTCTCTGCCTAATTCTGCATATGTAGTTTCAATTATTTTGGGCAGTTTGTGTTGTTGATCCAACTGACTGTATTCCCTTAGGCGTTGGTGGACTGCCACTGAAGCTGCTTCCCCTTTGATATTAGCTAGTATTATGGCTGATACCTGGTCATAGTTATTTAGTAATTTCATCCCTAAGTTCAGAGCAGGCACTGCTCCGTACTCATTTTGTATTTGTCTGTAGGAGAGTAGGATCTGCACTTATGTTGCCCTCGTTTTTTTTCTGATGTTAACACTGGTTTCTGGCTATAGTCTGGCTGGGTCCCTGCTAATCAGGGCCCCAGTCTCTCTGTTCTCTCTAAACAACTTGGAGTGCATATTAGATGCACTAGTGATTGGATACTGTGGTACCTTATGAGCCCCTAGTATATGGTACCTTAGGTACCAAGGGCATAGGTACTTCACAGGCCTACCAGGGGCTGAATCATGTATTATGCCACCCCCTGGGAAGCAGACTAAATCTGACACCACAGGCCTGCTACTGCAGCCTGGGTGAGGTAGTGTTAGCACTCCTAACTGAGGTATAGGTTCCTGTATCTCACCGTACACACACATATAAACCTACCAGTCACCCCTAAGGCAGGCCCTATCAATCCTGAGGACAGGGTGCTTGGTTTACAATGTGAGGGGGTGCCTCTGCATGAGCAGGGCCCCTCTGCAGCTGGCAGAGTCTATTCTCTGTGGCTGTTTGTGGATGCGGTTAAACTATATACTCTTAAGTGCATTATAACCTACCGGTAAATGCTAACTTTGGAATGACTGCATCAAAACATGTCGTATTTGGTGTCAAACAACTTGGAATCATACCCCCACACCAGTAACTGGTGTGGGAGTATGATCCCACCCTTCTAGAGGAGACGACATGTACCTACTGTGGAAACACTGTAGAAATCTGAAAGAGCCCTGGCATCACAAAATGGATGCCACCAGCACAGACACTGCGCTGCCCTCCTGCTGCTGACTGAAACTCACAGTGGAGGAGGCCCAACAATAGGCATCCTGTCACAGGGAGGTGTCACCACCTTCCAGACAGGATTTAGTGTATTGGGGCTGGGTGGGTGCACTCTTAGAGTGCTTTGAAGTCCTGCACTGGGGGAGCAGTCAGTTCCTCTGTGCATATGCCAGCTCAAACCGTTTCAGGGGCTACCTGCCCCTGCTCTGGCACGAAACTGGACAAAGGGAAGTGGGTGTAACCACCCACTCCCCTCCCATTGGAGTCGTCATAGAGCTAGTCCCTCCCTTTCCTTTAGTATAAGATAGGGAAAGCTTGCCATTGCACATCCGATATCCCTGGACGACGCTCTACAAAGAGAATCCTGGCCCTTCGATGTTCCACTACCTTTGGAAGAAAGAAGAATCTCCCTTGGAGTCAAGGAGTGACTCCGCTGCTTGGCAGGCACCAAAAACTTGAATCAATGGTCGCAAACTTTCCCACTCCCGCCGGAGTCTGAAGTGCCTGCAGCCCTGGAAGTAGATTTTCTGACTTCTCGATGGCCTTTGTGAGTCCCCAGCAGAGCTGAGGCGAGTGGACCCCACGAGTGATGAGGAACAACAATACCCAGGTACCGTGCACTATTGTCAAATGCAACCCCTTCAGGACATTCTACGAACTTGTGCATTGGACCACAAGTGGTCCCAGCCTCCAGCAGGATTTTCTTTGAAAATCAGAGGCCTACCTCATCCAGAGCGACCATGGTTTCCTGTGAAGCGAATCCTCATGAGGTGTCTTTGCAATCCCTTGCCGGCTGGCTTGTGGGTCCCCTGAAGACTTTCTTATCAAACCAAAGGGCTCCCCTGGTTGCTCCAGGCCTGCCCTGACTTACCCTTGCTGGGTGAGTCCCTCAGACCTTGCTGGTCTGCACCGCTGACTTTCTTCAATTTCCACAAATCTTGCTGTTGCCAAGGCTTGTTGGCTCCAATCCAGTTGCCGACACCTCAGTAAGCTGTAGACTTTGTAGGACACTCCTAATCCAGCCCCTGGTCATCGTTGACACCTCCTGGACCTCGTGGCTGAAGAGTCAAAATACCCTTGATCACCTGAAATCACCCCACTTCCGTGGGCATCCATCTTCCTGGCCCCGGGTCACTGGCAAGTGACTGTGAACACTGTCCCTTCTGCTTTCAGGTCTTCTTCATCTTGAATCCAGCCTTGGATTCCACCGGACACTTCTCCAGTCTTCACAAGCAGCAAAACTTCTTCGGCTTCCATAGAAAACGACGACGTGACCCGACATCAAAAGATACCTATGCACCTGGCTTCCCTGGGTGAGGTAACTCGTGCACTCCTGTGCTCCTGTGGGTGTTGGCCCTCGAACTACTTACCTTGTAAGTGGCTTGCTTGTAGACTCTCTAGAAGTACCCTTAAACTTTAAAAATCCAACCGCGACTTGCTCCATTGAAATCAATAGTGAACCCGCGGCTGTGTTCTCACACTGCACGCGTCTCCCGTGGGTCCTTTACTTACCTGCCTTGGGTGGATTAGTGAAGCCCCAGCAATTCTACAGGCCCTAGGCCTTGTCCCCTTGCAAGTCGACTTTCCAAAACCTCTTTTTTAGTATATGGTCTGGTACGCCCCTAGGGCCCCAGCCATATTTGTGCTTAACTCATTGTGAAACGTTGATATTTGCATATGTTCCCGATTTCTAATCTCATAAAGAGATTAGTAGAGTGTGTCTAGAAATAAATACATATATATTTTATATATATACCTGTGTGGTGTCCTTTCATTTGGTAATTCAAGAGATTATAAGGTAAAACAAGCTGCTTTACATTCCTCTGAGACTTAGCCTGAAGGCTGCTCTCCACAGCTCCCACTAGGATAGATTTCTGTAAAAGGTTGTCTTAAACCTATCTACCATAAGAGTCGAATTGGACTGGTGCAAGGTGGCCACTATAACTAGTGACCAGCATATGCCAGGCCAACTTCTCACATTGTCTAATACATCTGGTATCACTGCTAATGAAGGAATACCCTGTGTTCTGGTATATATGGCAGCAAAGACTGTACCCCATGAGGTGCAATACTCTACTTGTGGTGTTATCCCCATGGGCAAGCAGATTGTTAGCATTCTGTGTTTTTCAAACGGGGTAGTATTAGGAAATACTGCCACGAGCTGAGTTATTTTCTGAGTTACCCAGAATGGCATTTGTTGACGTTTTGTGGGCATTTTGCCCATTACCGCGTGTAATGTTTGTGGTGTGATTTTAGTTGCTGTACCCTGAGAATTAGTTCCATTGGTTGCAATTGTTGCTGGTTGGACTGTGAAAGTCCTCATGACGAATTGCGTCAGGTTTCTGTAGATTTTAATTAAATCCTTGTGTTGTAAGAGTAAGTCTGGCTGTGGCATTGTTTCAATGACAGGATGTGTGGTGTAGGCCGCTAATGAGGCACAGGGTCAGACTGATTTGCATATGGCCATGTCTGAACTGGGGTGGCAGAGTGGGCTAAAGAACGGTGATGGATCAAACCCAGATCTGTTGACTGGGTGTGAGTGTTTGATTGGTTCTGATGCTCCGTCCATCACCACCCCCTTTTGTACCGCTTTGTTCGCCATAAATTGGCAGGGTTTGCTCAGACGTGAGTCCCTTGCTCACTTTGCCACTGGATTCAAGCAAGCCTGGCTGAAGACGGCTGAAATGCCAGAAACCGGTCCTAGGAAGCTTGTTTCCGGTCCAGGGAAGGCATGGCTTGGCAGTTCGGGCTGGACTGTTCCCATGAGGCACAGGGTCAGACTGATTTGCATATGGCCATGTCTGAACTGCGGTGGCAGAGTGGGCTAAAGAACGGTGATGGATCAAACCCAGATCTGTTGACTGGGTGTGAGTGTTTGATTGGTTCTGATGCTCTGTCCATCACCACCCCCTTTTGTACTGCTTTGGCCGCTAATATTGGCCATGTTGCCCCTTCTCCTCCGCGCGGGCCTAATCTTACTCAGTATAGGTGTTCCTGGTACGTGAGTGGAACTTCTATGTCCTCGCACGACCATATTCCAGTGGTGCATCTCCTTCTGTGTAGTAGTGAAATGTCTGTGTTCTTGCATCTGCTTCTGGGAATGTAACCCACGAATAGAATACCTCTGTTTTATTTGATTTGTGTGCCTCAATTACAAAAGCTACTATACCACCCCTAGGTGTTAAACCATATTCTAGTAGTTTCAGGGTGATAGTACATCTGAATTTAGGTGCAATGAGAATTCCATCCACCTCTTTATCTCCTGTTGAGAGGCGTCGAGCCACCAACGGGTTATCTTCGCCCTCAGTCATTTTGTAAATGAGAAGTTTGTTCAAGGGAACTTAGATAAGGTGTTATGCACAATTTTTGGGACACTATGTCCTTCAAGCTTGATTAACCAGCAGCCAATAAATAGGATATTTCGCCTACTCAGCTGTGGCGGAGTTTGTGCTCACCCACTCTAGATGTCTCTGCTGTTTTGTGAGTAGGGGTGTCTGAGAATTAGCACAACTGAACTACTCAGATTCTACTGTAAAATAGGTACCAAACCAACGTTGGCGACACCTTGTCGTGTAGTTCCTATATTACCCATACAGGACCTGCGCGTTCTGATAACATAAACTGTGGGTTTGGTGGCAGACTGGCTCTGAGCACCCACACCGAGAAATGTTATCCTGTTTGCATTAGCTAGATCACAGTGCCACTAGTGTCTCCTCTTATTGGGGAGAGAATGGTTTCTGGCAACCTTATAATATGACTATCCTGATCCCTCAGAATCGTGGAAACAATGTACTACTTTTCGCTCAGTCACTCGTGCTCACTTAGTTTGTCTCAGAGATACACAGAATAAACAGTCTGAGCATTTCAATAAGGATTTATTGAACAGTCGTTATTCATGTGTAGAATATATGATCTGCAACAACCATTAGACAGTAGCAGAGATATATGATTAGCAGTACAGTGAATATAAAAGGATAGTACAGTTCAGTTGTACCATCTTGCAAAAAGCATGAATAAATACCTGAATATAAAATGCAGGATAAAAGTGCGCGTACTCCTACGATGCCTATCTAGATGTACCTAAGTGTACCTAGCATGTGAGTAGGTGTGAAGCCAAGAATCTCCTACGATGCCTATCTAGATGTACCTAAGTGTACCTAGCATGTGAGTAGGTGTGAAGCCAAGAATCCCTCTACGATTTAGTCGAACCCCATTAACTGTAGTGTGAGAAAGTAGGAGCCCGTCCTGGTCTCGAATTGTACACCCCCCAAGGGATGTTCAGACCACTGTCAGCTGGAGCATCTGCATGAAGGAGCCTCAGCGTCTGTGGTCAGTGTGTCGGCCTGGAAGTCTCAGTTTCCTCTGCCTAACACTAGCAAGATGTGCTGTATTTATGCAGAAAGTATCTAGGGCTCCTTTATCCCTTGTCTCATGTATTAGCCATTGTTGGATTTGCGGATGACTTATCGGATGAACCTTGTACGTAGATATGGTGAGGTAGGTGGTGTAGCCCCTGCCTGGTTTCCAAGAACCCTTATGAATATTCATTCATACTGTGTGAGTATATTAATGAAGTTATAGGACTCTATTGTTTAGGAGAAACCCTCCTTCTGCACCCAGGGCTAGACCTAGGTAAAGGTTCAATCTTAAAGGCTTGTTACTGTGTAGTATGAGGGGAATAATGTAGGTGACGGTGTATGATATTACCCCGGCCTATATTAGGGTACCTATACCAAACATAACATAGGGGCTCATTACGATGCCTGACGAAAGCCCATCCTCAGTGTTGGCGGTGGGGCAAAACGTCTTTTTATCCTCCCCTGATGCGAATATTGGGACCACCATATTACAATGGGCCAACAGAGGCCATTGTCCGGCTGACACTTTTTTTTCCAGCTCCGGACGTTTTCTCTGTACGCAATTATGCGGTACAGAGCCTATAGAGCAAGGCCGGTGTGCAGAATCATGTTCCGTCCACCAACCAGATTACGATGTAACAAACAGCCCATCCCACCGCAGCGTAAAAACCACCAAATTGCAGATGGCAGACCAGCTGAGCCGCCATGGATCCGGTGCTACAGGCCTTTCCGCTGCTCTACCTGGTACACCTCCGACAAATAAGACACTGCCGCACTCTATAGCAGAGGTACGTCCAAATCACCTACAAGCATGCAACCCCTGTATAACTACAACTCCCAGTAAGGGTGCAGGCCGGGCCGGCCCTACAATGTATGTGGCAACCTGCCAACTGCAATGTGCGAGGTCCACCCAATTCACCGTGCGAGTTGCATCACACAACACAAAACATCAGCCTAAAGTGATTGGTGCACCCAGTGAAGGTATCATAGAGTGTGACCTCTGATTCAAGTCTGCACACACATGGCTTTTCCAAGAAAAGGAGAGTGAAATGACATTCTTTGTTATGCCTCATGCCCAGCATGGCCTTAAATGAGTCAAGGAATTAAAAAGACCAAAGGCCTCTCGCACTGTACCAATGTTGTGTAATGAAACTCCAAACCTGTTAACACTGCCTGTATATCTCTTGCTATGTGCTTAGCGAATCCTTAGCCATGTGCCGTCCTGTGAAGGGCCAGTGATGTATGCTGACAAATAGAGTTGTCCATTCTCTGCAACTCAAACACACTGGTAATCCCTAGCACTACCAACACATGTACTGGTGTGGCAGGCAGTGTGCCTGGCAGCCATTGCCTAAAAATGTCTCACACACGTCATAGGAGTGCACATGTGTAACAAAAGATCATTGCCTGGACAACATCATCTGTTATTTACAGCCATGGGTGTATGTGTACACAATCCATGTGTTTATGTACCTCATGAACATGGCAATGTCTGTCACGCGAAATCACCACACAGTCATGATGTACTGACCCCATAATGTCCACATTTGTCCGCCCACCGTAATGAATATACATGTCTCATTGTCCATCTGACACTCCCTGCCCTCATTCCGTAATGTAGTCATGTAGTGTGGGACTGAAGTCTGAGGTCATGCAGTGACAGCAGCTACATGCAAATCGGCATAGATACTGCGAAACAGATGTGCTGTGGCATCGAACCACAGAGCAGCTCAACCTTGATTTAACAGTATACTATATGCCATACACATCGAGCGACTATGGATGTTGAAGTAGTGAGTATATTGAGTGAGTGAAGAAAAGAAGCGTCTGTATGCGTGTCACTTGTGCATGTCACGTGTCCAATAGAAAAGGCAATGTTGTGCTTGTGTGAGTCTGCCCTTAATCTGTGTACCACATCTCTCGTCTGTGACTCATCTTATGCATGTGTACCCTGAGAGGATACGTAGGAGGAGACTACCCATCTTTCGACCTGTCCCACAACTGGCGACGATGGAGGACATCGACATCATCCGGAAACATTGTTTAGATCGCCTCACACTGCTAGAGGTATGTGCTCATCTGGAGCCACATTTGAAGCCAAACCGAACATATCCAGCTGCATTGTCTGCCACAGTGAAAGTGATGGCTGCACTGCATTTCTTCGCCACTGGGTGTTTCCAGAACACTGTGTCCTGCGCCGGTGGGATGTCACAGCCCATGTTCAGCATGGTGTTGATGCTGTTCAAGGACAGCTATGTCCACTTTCCCAGGCGCGATGAATTGGCACCTGTGAAGGGGGATTTCTTTGATCTGAGAGGCATCCCAAATGTGATGGGAGCTATTGACGGAAACCACATTGGCCTTGTTCCACCACAGGCACGTGAACACATCTATCGCAACCGCAAACACCACCACTCCCATCAATGTGCAAGTGGTATGCCAGGCGGATCAGATTATCTCACACGTTTGTGCAAAGTTTCCAGGTTCCGCACATGACTGCCACATCTTGTGGAACAGCAGCATACCACAAGTGATGGCTAATCTGCACCCCGAGTGTGCCTGGCTTGTTGGTGAGTGGGCTGTGTCAATGACTGTGATGTATGTGTGACATGCTGCTCTCCTCACATATTCGGATTCAAATGTTTGTTTTTGTTCCCTACAACTAGGTGACTCAGGGTATCCCAATCATCCATGGTTGATGACCCCACTGAGGAATCCAACCACGCCCGGGGAAGTCCACTACAACGATGCCCATGGGAGTACACGTCGTGTGGTGGAGCGCACTTTTGGACTGCCCAAGTCTAGATTTAGGTGTCTAGACAAAAGTGGTGGTGCACTACTCTTCTCCCCACAGAAGGTGTGCCAGATTGTAGTCGCCTGCTGCATGCTACGCAACCTGACCTTGCTCAAGAAGATCCCCCTGATTCTGGATGATGATGACCAGCAGCAGCCCCTTGCTTCAAACCGACACATGCCCAGCAACGATGACAGTGGTGAGGAAGAAGGCCTTGACGTGCGTCAACATCTCATCGCCAACTACTTCGCTGAGTGTAAGTTCACAATAAGCGACTATGGCTGTGTCTGTGTGCTATGCTGTTGCCTCCCAAACTTTGAGGGATTATGTCCACACACAGAACTATGCGCAGGATTAGAGGACTTGTGCAGGCCGAGACCGAGTCATCCTACCCCCTAAGAACCCTTAAGCACTGGACCCAATAGCCATAGTGCCTCACTAACTCTCTTACTCACTGTCAGTGATACAAGCGCACAGACACCTCAGGACACAACACTCTCAGATCACTCAGGAATCACGTTAACAAGACACACCCTGTCACCCTGACTCTTATACATGTCCACAATGGGTTAATTTGAAGACAAGAAATGGTTCATAAGTTTTATTTTAACTACCGTGTAAGAACATGCAGTATACATCACAAAAGTAGTTGATAGATGCATTTTGCACAACAAAATTGAGCAGAGCAACATGTCCACACATCAGTAAGTAAGATGGCATATCAATAAGCCCTTTGGATGAAGACCTACAAACCCATCCCCCCTCCCCCAGCTGGAAGAAACTGTATCGAATGTCCCTAAACTATGGGCTTTGTCAGCAGAACCCACTCCTCAACCCATTTATGGTGAAATGTACATCACATGTGCCGTGTCGCTCTTCTCTCAGGATAGTCCCCTCCCCAAGTGTGGTGCACCTAACCTGCTGCACCATGACATCTAAGAGGCACCCGTGGTCACTCACAACTGCGAGACTGTTGAGTCGTGGTTAGAGAGCCTGACCAGAACAGAATGACGAGGGACATTCTTCCTCGACCACGGACAGAATGTGCAGACAGTACTCCAGGAGCGCAGAGAGATG
Source organism: Triturus cristatus (assembly GCF_964204655.1). Taxonomy (NCBI): domain Eukaryota; kingdom Metazoa; phylum Chordata; class Amphibia; order Caudata; family Salamandridae; genus Triturus; species Triturus cristatus. The sequence goes on from NC_140586.1 coordinate 16,446,226, forward strand.
AAGCTCTGCGCACAGTTCCCATGTGACAGACATAAACAAAGTTACTTGCAAAACTCCAAAGTCTGGGATTTACGTGTGCGTCAGCTGCATGATGGAAGCCAGGCTCATACTATGTGACTATGACCCCAACACAGATATGACAGCCTCCCCTTCCTCAGTTCTGTGGTACCAAGTGAAACAAACCACAGAGGTCAGCAAAGTCAAAGCTAATGTAGATGTGGCCAAAATCAGAGATGACTGACAATCTTTGTCAGAAGGAGGTGAGAAATGTTAAGACAATATTCAATTAGTCGCCAACATTTTCGGATGCTGGTAAGTAGTTACGGATCCAAGAAGGCACATGCAGTTTCAAAGGCAACCAGTTCCAAAAGACAGTCCAAATCAGCTTCAGCAAAAAGGACCGCCATCCAATCCAGTAGTATGAAGGAAAAGATCTGCTCTTCGCACCACAAGGACAAAAGGATCATTTCATGGCAAGCTGGAAGTGGCTTGATGTGGGCATGGTACAGGAGCCGTTGAGCAAATGCACAAGTGCAGCTAGCAGCCTTTCTGACACGTTGAAAGGCATCACATTAACAGCTATCCGTGAAACAGTCATGGTCGTGGGCCAAAAGAGGACGCAACCACAGGTCATAATCCAGATCAACAAGGAATGTGTTTGAAAGTCAGACATCCATGTTCCATTGAAAGGGGCATCCGCGACAGTGGAACACAGGTTGCACGCAGGTGAAATAGGCACAGCAGAAGGTCAGCCTATAACTGATGCGGAGCGCAGCCAATGGTATACATCCAAAGACGAGCTGCATCCGTTCACGGTACAGTTGCAACGGACTGGGGTTGGCCTGGACCACAGGATGGGCTGCCATTGCATGAGAGGAGTCAGAAAACCAGCAATCTGCAGTACTGGCAAAGGGTTGATGTGAAACCGCAAAATGCAGCCGCTAAATAGGAGTGACACCCGGTAGAGCTCCAATAATAGTGTGCAACGAAGTGACAAGGCCAGAGCCTACAAGTAGAAACAATGTGCAAGGTCTTCCGTATCAGACGCTAATAATATTTGGTGTGCCAGTAGCCCAAAAAAAAGTGGGAGAGTCGTGTCTCACAGTCACTGAATCACGCGGGATGGTCAAGGCATCTTGGATTCGAAGGTCTCACCGCCTGATGTGAATGCGACTATTTGTTGAAACAAAAGCCCATTGAGCCGGCATCACTAATTGAAGTCTGCTTTCCTTGTGGGAATGTGAGGCTACATCTGACTATCTACAAGCACATATGGGGGAGTAAATAGAACACTGCCACAACAAGGAACACGTAGTGCAAGTGTTCCTATTTACGGGACGGCTGCCAGTAAACCGCAGCAGTTGTGGGCATTCAGGATAAGATAACTTCCTTTGAGAAGGAGATTTGGCGTGGGTATGTCGCCAGGGACGGTTGTTCATGTGGGAGCAGATGCAAAAAGACTGGACATGACCCATGAAAAGCCCCGTGTAACTGTACTTGAGTTTGTGAATGTGACAATGTCACCTTTGGCCACATGACAGGATGTGTTTTGATGCGGGCTCTTGTGTGATTTATTGATCAGCGATGTGTGTTTTGTAACAACTTACGTCAAATCCCTAGTGATGTTTGTAGGGTGATAGGAGCACACTACTTCACCTCCCAGCACAGTTCACCCCTTGTAATATTGGTAAATGCAGTTCTGTCAAAATGCTTACTTGTAATGCAGCTTTTAGTGTTTCACCTGAGTTGGGCAGTGAGAGGTACAGAGACATTAGTGTATTGGGGCAGCTTTCTCAGCAGACACCGATCTCAATTTATCTTACCACTACTGATGTGGTATAATTTCGTGCAGCACGTGTCTAGGGATTTTTTTTTTTTAAATTGGGGGGGGGGGGAGTTTTGTATAGCGCTTACATGACCTGAGGGGTATCAGAGCGCTTTACAGCAGCATACATCAACAGAAACAGAAACATTAGAATACAGTGACTAGCATCTAGAGTACTGGAGGTCACACAGATCAAGGTCATTGACCAGATGCAAAGAGATGACTCTTGGGGAGAAATTCTTTTAGTTGTCTCTTGAAGTTTGTGAAGGAGGGATTAGTCCTGATGTGGGTAGGGAGAGTTCCAGATTTTTGGGGCATTCCCAGAGAAAGAGCGGGAGAGGGCTTTTTGTTTATGTCATTTTGAGGGGATTAAGAGGAGCGAGTTGGAGCTTCTTAGGTTTCTTGATTGTCCTGCTTTTGTGAGTTTGGCTGCGAGGTAGTCCAGTTTGCCTGTGCGTAAGGCTTCATGGGTGAGACAGGCAGTTTTGAAAGTGCAGCGTGCTTCAATGCGTAGCCATTTTAGGTCCTGTAATGCTGGGGTGATGTGGTCGTATTTCTTTGTACTTGTGACCATTCTCTCTTTTGCGCTTAGGGTGGTTCTCATGGGGGCTATGTGTGTTTTAGCTGTCCCAGTTAGTGTGACATTTCCATAGTCAAGTCTGGAGAGAACTAGAGATTGGGTTGCAATTTTTAGGTCATTAGGGGGGTATGAAAGGTTTGATTTTGTTGAGGAGTTTTAGGTTGTAGAGGGTGCCTTTTGCTGTGGAGTATATGTGGGAGCTCATGTTGAGACTTGAGTCTAGAGAGATCCCTAGAGATTCTGCTGAGATTGCTGGAGTAAGTTTGCAGTTTAGAGAGTCAAGGTTGTTTATCTATTCTTTGATTTGAGGGGTTTGTGCGTGATTGTAGAAAACAAGGATTTTGTTTTTTTCTTGGTTGAGTTTGAGGTGATTGAGTGTTAGTCAAAATCAGAGGGGAATGGATCACTTGTACCTGCAACCAGGGTCCACTGTGTACTATCCGTCAGTACTAATAAAAGTACTTCAAAAACCCTCATTCACGTAAGCAGGTCGTATGGTGGTATATCTTGATTCTCCGCCTGTATTAGATACGTGACAACATCATCATTGGGTCTCTTTTTTTATGCTTCCTCCACCTGGAGGGAACCACTGGTTTTGACAGTAGTGATCAGTAATAGGTGAGTGAAAAGTGCTCAAGTGAGGTGCGTTGTTAAAAACTGATAATCATACTACCTAAAAATGCGAATTTTATTCCGTAGGTGTATGAGAGGACTATTTAAAAAATGTGAGTTGTGTGCAGAAGGGGACTGATTATGAGTCCACTGAAATTTTTGTAATCCAATTTGATGGTCTACATGTTTCAGCCCTTATAGGTACCCCTAGCAAGTCGTAGGGCTTTCTTTAGGACTAAAAAAGTGTGAAAATTGGGTATTGTCCAATTTGAGAAGAAATTGGGACAGAGTGTAATTACTCAGAACTTAAGATCGTTAGTACCTGAAATGAAGAAGAGAAGGAGAGACAAGCGGTTGTCATAGCGAGTGCAAGAAGGAAATTAAAAATGTTAAAATCATTCTAGGTCCCATGATGATGTTCATTCTTGATCAACTTAAACATGTGGTAGGAGAAATAAGCAAAATATGAAAATGGCAATTCTTTATACGCTGTATTATGTGTTGAAAGTGAATGATTCACAGTCTTTTACACTATGCTCAGTATGTAATCCTTCTGCTATGTGGTAGCCACTTGTGCACAGTGTGGCTAAACAATTCATCATTTGAATGTGCACGCAGTTATGTGGCATTCACCGGGCCCCGGTATATCTCTTAGGGTTGCTATGCGGGTGTTTTATGAGCCGAGTATTCGGTGTTCGGTTCATCTGTATCTCAATCTTTTATGTATAATACACTCCGATAGTTTGTAAAAAAAACGAGTGTTTCTGCATATGAAAGCTGAGAGTGCTGTCTATTGAAAGTAGCGCATATGTGATTACCCTTGTTTAAAAAAGAAAGAAAAACAAGTGTGCGGGGATACCTGAACTGGCACCAGCACTGACGCTACCCAGGCCAAGCACCTACCGGAGGCATCGAACGGCGGATCTTTAGCGGGGCACCCACGCTGTTTGTCTCCCCCGCTGCCCTGACGACATCGAGGGCCGCGGTGGGGGGAGACTACAGCTCCCGTGAGCCTTCACTGTCACGCCCCCTTCCGGCTGATTGCGCGCCCGGAGGCGCTTTAAAATCGGCGGCTCCCTCGGTGGAGCGGGGGATACCTGAACTGGCACCAGCACTGACGCTACCCAGGCCAAGCACCTACCGGAGGCATCGAACGGCGGATCTTTAGCGGGGCACCCACGCTGTTTGTCTCCCCCGCTGCCCTGACGACATCGAGGGCCGCGGTGGGGGGAGACTACAGCTCCCGTGAGCCTTCACTGTCACGCCCCCTTCCGGCTGAGTGCGCCCGGAGGCGCTTTAAAATCGGCGGCTCCCTCGGTGGAGCGGGGGATACCTGAACTGGCACCAGCACTGACACTACCCAGGCCAAGCACCTACCGGAGGCATCGAACGGCGGATCTTTAGCGGGGCACCCACGCTGTTTGTCTCCCCCGCTGCCCTGACGACATCGAGGGCCGCGGTGGGGGGAGACTACAGCTCCCGTGAGCCTTCACTGTCACGCCCCCTTCCGGCTGATTGCGCGCCCGGAGGCGCTTTAAAATCGGCGGCTCCCTCGGTGGAGCGGGGGATACCTGAACTGGCACCAGCACTGACGCTACCCAGGCCAAGCACCTACCGGAGGCATCGAACGGCGGATCTTTAGCGGGGCACCCACGCTGTTTGTCTCCCCCGCTGCCCTGACGACATCGAGGGCCGCGGTGGGGGGAGACTACAGCTCCCGTGAGCCTTCACTGTCACGCCCCCTTCCGGCTGATTGCGCGCCCGGAGGCGCTTTAAAATCGGCGGCTCCCTCGGTGGAGCGGGGGATACCTGAACTGGCACCAGCACTGACGCTACCCAGGCCAAGCACCTACCGGAGGCATCGAACGGCGGATCTTTAGCGGGGCACCCACGCTGTTTGTCTCCCCCGCTGCCCTGACGACATCGAGGGCCGCGGTGGGGGGAGACTACAGCTCCCGTGAGCCTTCACTGTCACGCCCCCTTCCGGCTGATTGCGCGCCCGGAGGCGCTTTAAAATCGGCGGCTCCCTCGGTGGAGCGGGGGGATACCTGAACTGGCACCAGCACTGACGCTACCCAGGCCAAGCACCTACCGGAGGCATCGAACGGCGGATCTTTAGCGGGGCACCCACGCTGTTTGTCTCCCCCGCTGCCCTGACGACATCGAGGGCCGCGGTGGGGGGAGACTACAGCTCCCGTGAGCCTTCACTGTCACGCCCCCTTCCGGCTGATTGCGCGCCCGGAGGCGCTTTAAAATCGGCGGCTCCCTCGGTGGAGCGGGGGATACCTGAACTGGCACCAGCACTGACGCTACCCAGGCCAAGCACCTACCGGAGGCATCGAACGGCGGATCTTTAGCGGGGCACCCACGCTGTTTGTCTCCCCCGCTGCCCTGACGACATCGAGGGCCGCGGTGGGGGGAGACTACAGCTCCCGTGAGCCTTCACTGTCACGCCCCCTTCCGGCTGATTGCGCGCCCGGAGGCGCTTTAAAATCGGCGGCTCCCTCGGTGGAGCGGGGGATACCTGAACTGGCACCAGCACTGACGCTACCCAGGCCAAGCACCTACCGGAGGCATCGAACGGCGGATCTTTAGCGGGGCACCCACGCTGTTTGTCTCCCCCGCTGCCCTGACGACATCGAGGGCCGCGGTGGGGGGAGACTACAGCTCCCGTGAGCCTTCACTGTCACGCCCCCTTCCGGCTGATTGCGCGCCCGGAGGCGCTTTAAAATCGGCGGCTCCCTCCGCGACGCGGGACGCGCGCGGGCGGCGCCGGGCTGAGCCCGGGCAGAGGGCGGGCCGTCTGTGGCCGTCCGGGGTCGCTGGAGGTCGGGCCGGGCAACCCCTCTTGGCCCATTTAAAGTTGGTGTCCAATCGTAAGCCATCGCCAAGTGTGTGAGTATAGTACATGTTGTGACTGGGATTCAACCATTTATTGTTGCGTAGTATACTCAAAACACATATTGGAAAATGGGGAAAAAAGCTCCACCTGTGCTCAAATCTACTCGTAAGCAGTTAACATATCCCTCAACTGCTACTGTCCCCACTCCATTGCCTAGTTTGACTGCTATCGATAAAATGCTGCAGCGGACGATCGGCGTTGTGGCTTCTGCCATTCAAAACACTGAAAGACGCCTCTCGCTCCCACTAAGCACGCAATTACCTTTGCTGCAGGACAATACATTGGATTCCCTGGTGGCCACATCGGATATAACATCTTACGCGGGGCTACCAGGTACTGACTTAAATGTGAATTGTATAATCCTGGACAGCGTATCCCCTAATCATCGTATATTGGATAATAGACTATCACTAACACCGTCTATGTTACGATCAAGCGCTAATAAGACCATTGATACTACCCCATCCTTAACTAATGAGCAGGCTCACTTGGAAGGGATAGAACTATGCTTAGATACGGATGTATCGATTATAGATAGGGAAAAAAGTGATAGTACACCAGCACGAACAAGGGGACAGAAAGCAAGAAAACAAAAAGCAAAGCGAAAAGAGAAACATATAGAGCCACTAGTAGATAAACGCAGAGAGAATGGTGGACGCCCTCAATTGAGGAGGCCTCTCACTCCCGTAATACAAAACCATACTCAAAGCGAAGCGCACTTTGGCAAAAATAATGAACAAACTCCATTAACTAATGCACTGCCGGGGAATGAAGAATTTTGGGGGAGATTGGAGACCTTAATAACTACTCTTTTAGGACCCATCAATCAACAAGTCCTTAATATCGATAAGAGGTTGAAGGCATTAGATGATCATGTGTTGAAATTAGGCGCAGGGTGTAATTCTATAACTACAACACACCATGGCGCAACCAACATTAACACACATAAACCACAACACACTATGGCCAATAAGAAAAGTATAGTGGAGACTAATGCCTCTCCCTCCACATCCAAACTGAGTAGAAGTAAAGATCAATCAAACCTAGAACCCTTATCCAGACAGGTACTAGATACCAAAACCACCACAACAGTTAGCTCGGGAGGAAGGGAGAAATCTACTGACATAAGCAATAGGCCACTAACGAGACAAGTGCAGGATGTTAACCAACACCACTCAACAGATAAGCCCGATATAATTGAAGTGATCAGTAAGAGACAGATTCCGGCCCGCATCAGTTTGCCCCCAGATTGCGGTCCGTATGTCTTGGTTTTAGCCAACGTCCCAAAATTGAGGGAAACCTAAGAGGAAAACCATACAAGCTTAAGAAATAGAACTCTCCATTGGCTTTCTGCAAATTGCAACTTTCTAATGGAAGGAGCAGGGGAAATTATTCATACCCAGAGGGTAGGGTGGGTGGGTCCAATGAGAAAAAAGTTTGAAGGAGACTGCATCATTATAAATTTTAGATCCCCACAATGGGTGCAATCTACACTCTCAAAAGCCCCATTGCCCTCACCCTGGGAATTTAATACTACTCTGCTTCCTCTTGGGTATTTTTATAGACATTTAATTGACCTTTACTCTAACCCTGGGATTAACTTTTTAGCAGATCAACCGGGCATGAACCACAACATTATTAACGGCTATGAACATCCTTACCAAGAGTTTAATACTAATTTTAGGAATGGTCGTTCATTAGGCCAACGGATTATACCCCCACCACATCAATTGCCATATCTACCTCTCCCCACTCCCTCTTATCCCAACCCAAGGGAGAGACCTTACGCAAGGCCCAAACAAAATTTTAACATGTCTCAGAACGAGCCAAGGTATATATATAATATACCAACGCATAACCGTTTTGAACATGCTCTCTCCAACTTGGATTGTCAAGATTGACTGGGGAAAAGAAATAGGGGGAGTGAGGATGTACCAATTACCATCAGGGAAAACCCTTCTAATGTACAATGTAATGAAATTGAGACAAGGGCACCACGTATTGTTTCAACTATGTCCCCAGTTACACATGAGAACATAACTACCCCATCAATTCAACCTAAGCAACCTAGTGGCTATAATGCCTCTTGTGCCTTAAAACGCTCCAAATTGTCCATCCTTAGTTGGAACGTTGCTGGGTTGGAACCAAGATTGTTTGACCCTCAATGGATCAAGCTACTGGAGAACAAAGATATTGTTATGTTCCAGGAGACATGGGCTGTCAGCAATTTATTTATTGAGGGTTACCATTGTTTTAGTGTAACCTCAAACAAGCCCATTTTTGGCCGTGCAGTGGGAGGATTATTTATAGGTGTCAGCACATTGGTGGGAGGTACCATCAAAGACCTATCAGAAGGAAATCCGAATATTCAGGTCCTTGAGTTGAAACTAAAACCCAGGATTTTTATAATTAATTTTTATAATAACGATTTTTACTCTACACCCAACACAAACTATACAGGGGCGTAACACAAGCCCCCGCAGCCCCCGCAGTGCGGGGGGGCCCCCAAGCTCCAGGGGGCCCCCTCAGCACAGTGCTCGGGTCGGCCAGAGAGGTCCAAATCGGCGGCGGTTTCCAGGGGGTGGGCGGAGGGGTTATGCCCTTCCAATTAATTCATACGCGATGTGGATGGTAATTATAAAAGCAACAATTACCATCCAATTTTAAATTATATAAAAAGAGTTGCTGAACGTCAGGCTAAGTCGTCACAGCGTGACGTTTTGGAAAGGGAGGGGTTGCAGCATTTGGAAAATGGCCTGACGTCAGAGCGGTCATGTGCTCTAAACAGTTACACGGCGCATGCTTATGTGCCTCGTGTATTCTGTTTAGAGCTGTAACTGAGAGGCGATTTCAGGAGTTGCAGCTGGGCCTCATCATTGAAAGGAAACACCGTGGACTGTTGACACGCTTTGCGAGAATGCGCAAATCTGTACTTTACCTGAGGGAGCTGTAACAGGAACATAAGACCTGACTGGAATATTTGACCTGCGCAAGGGTTGATGCTGCAAAATTATCTGTGTAAATCCTGGAGTGAGTGGCAATCCAGAAAAGAATACTCCAGGGAGGCCTTCCTCATGTGAGTTCGCCAAAGTTCAGTGTGGTGCAGTGGTGAAAGTGGGAGGGCGCGGCCATTTAAGTTTGCAATTGAAATTGTACACAGTATTTGTGACGTTTGTGAATCCGTAGACATTATCTGAAAGCATTCAACCCAGTAATGTAATACCGAGCAGTTTCAGGTGTACTACTAACATGGCTGTTAAAAACTTAAAGACAAGGGTATTACAAATCATTCTGGAAGGAGCTGTACACTATTTGAACTCCGAAAGATCCGTTGCCTTTCACAGCGGCAAACACTGTCAGTATGTGTAACAGTGTGTGTCACATGTGACGACGTGAATACAGTTCCTTCAAATTTGAACTGGTACTTTTGTGCGCCAACTCCCCTTTTTACATAAAATACACACTCGCTGTGCTTATGTTTCTGTATGTCAGCCTTTTGGATTATATCGCCTTGAAACGCTCTCGGCTAGGTTTAGAAAGTTGGAACAATGAACCGCTTGAAGGCATGCTTCCATTGTATATTCAGACTAAATCAATAAAGTTGATTTGGCTATTCGGTATAAATATTGGTGCCCTGGAACCCAAATATGTGTGTGAGTGCGCGCGCCCAGTTTCCTGGCACAGTTTAGAGCCTTGTCCTGTTTTATGCGCCTGCAATCCATAAAGTTGATTAATTGAACGCCACTTTTATCACCATTTTATTTGTCATGTTTCCTGCTCTACACCGGAGGGGCGACGCTCCTCCACTCTCATGGGAGCACCGCCCCTGCCTTGCGTAATTGAGGCAGGTGCCTGCAGTCAAGTACACTGGACTCCCAAAAAAAGAAATAATCCTGGAATGATAGTAAATAATCATTGATATAAATTAGCATTGGTATGGATTTCAATCTCATTTGTAGTACAGTGATAGGATTTAACCTCATTGATGACAACTGCGTGATTGGGTGATCCGTGTTTGAGGATTGAGTATTATTGGTGGCATAATGTGAGTTTAATTTTCATTGGTGGTCCAGTGTGAATATGTACTCCAATGGCGGAGAATTATGAGGATACCTCAATATGTTTACTGTAGTGAGAAAATTGCTGCCTATTGTTTTCAAAAGTGTGAAGACTGCTGGATAATTTCAGAACAATACGAGAATTTCTGCATACATTTAATACATTATGAGACCCCTGCATGCAGTGAGCTCAGAGTGAGAGAAAAAAGCAGGCGCTTAGGCTAGTTTGAGGATTCCTGAATAGCATTACTGCTGTGTGCAGACCAATGTATTATTTTGGGGATGTATGCCTGTTCTATTTGGTGAAATGCAAAAAACATCAATAAGGGGAGTTCAGTGTGACCACACAGCTTGCGGCACCAGCGATATTGCACATGAAGTACCCTTGATAGCTCTGCTACTGGCTACTCCTACATAATGTCTCTCTGCATGGGGTCTCCTGCAGGGTCATATTGGGACAGAAAATAGGCCTGGCTCAAAATTAAAAGTGTTCCCTTTAATCGAGTCAGATAGCTAAAAAGTGTTCCACACTCACAAATTGGGGCAGTTTTGAACTGGTAAAGACAAGCTGTATAGGTGTTTTGCAAAGTATGGGAGACTACATGCATTGGTGATAGCTTCAGGCAATGTTTGTGGTAATAGAGTAATTAATAATAAAATCAGGCCCACCAGACCATAAAACAAGCTCACAAACAGCATAAAAGTCTGCGAAAATACACTGACATTTCGGACCAGCCCTTCGGACACTGCCCGATTGCCCAACAGGCCAGTTCGACTCTGGCCTCCTGCATTACTTTAGTGCTGGGTGAGAACTTGTGCACCACTTTGGCACTGGGGGCGTTTTGCCCATTTGTGCGGGGGAAAAAACCAAATCACGAGCAGCTCCTTTTCGGGCGTTTATTGGCCCGTTGTGCACATTTTTACAAGCTGGGGCGGCGCCTCAGCAGTATCGGAATCAACACGACACTAAATCATCATTGGCAGCCAGCCCCGAGGAGCGCACTGTGCAGCATAACTAAGCCTTGATTGGCCAGTATAGTAAGTGCTACTGCACTGCACTGCACGCACCACCTAAGATTATTTTAAAAGTGTACATTCATGTTTGGGTCCCAGGGCCGTCAATCTGGTAGCGCGCGAAAGCGCTACCAATGACGGCCCTGCAAACATGTATAATGAAGAGCCAGCCCATGGCAGACTTGTAAAGCTGTCCTGTTATTTAGCGCATTGCACGCACCAACGCACATGGTGATGTGCATGAATGCATCCAGTGAGTAACTACTTCAACAGGCCAACACAAGTTGTTGACTCGAACCGACTCCCAGTTGGACCTCGGGCGCCTGGCTGAGGGCAGGTCGTGTGAGAGTAATACTTTTACTTTCGACTCTCCTTGTGGTGCATGCAGATCGTTGGGAGATTCAAGCAACAGCAAGTACGTTTTTCCACTAGTTTATATACAGTTTTTTGGAGGTGGGACTTCTGAAAAGATAAAATGCGTGTCACTCTGGGGGTGAGGTTAGGGAAAGGAGGACACAGCACCCAATAGAAGTGCTTTCTGCATCATGTGTAGAGAGAGCGTGTGTTGCAGGCTCTGGCCTTGCCCTTGGACACGGGGTCAAAGCTTGACAGTGACAGGGGAAGTGTTTTAAATGGGCCTGCACATGTAAATATTCTTCTCTTTGGTAATGGAACATTATTTTGCAGTTATGTAGCAGTGTAGCTGTGTTCAAAGCACTAGTTCCTTGTATATTGAGCAGTTTTGGGCAACAAACAAAGTGTCAAGTTAACTCTGCTGATTAATTTACCTGCAGGAGAGATGAGAGTTTCGTCTAGTGACAGTTTTCCTTTGTGTAAGGGAGCCCAGAGGGTTAATATTGTAGCTGCCACGTATTCGCATTGCTGATGTGACATTCCATGTTTGCAGTGACTTATGAGTGACGTTCCACAGCAAAATGTAACACTTCAAATACATTTTATACTGTGTTAAAATAATGAGTTGCATTTTCACTGTGCTTTAAGTCATAGGCTTGGACATCGTAGCACTATAAATACAGAAGTCGTTAACCACCACTGCTTACCTCCCTGCCAGCTAAAAATCTGTTCCTTACTGTCTGGTTACACTCATCAGCAGTGACGGAATTAATGTATAAGATTTCATAATGCAAACAAATGCATTTCCTACTGATTACTTTAATTTGGATTTATCTTTAAACTTTATTTTGAATGCTGTTACCTGAAGATGAAGACAATCAAAACTAGTGACTGAATAAACATATATTTTGTCCTCCAACCTTCTTCCCTCTCATCCAGCCTGGTACTGCTCCAACTGCAGCACTCAAGTTAGTCTAGTGATGAGGTGCACTGGACTCACCTGTAGTATCCTGAAGGTGCTGCCGGGCAAAGCCTGCAGAGTGCGTGGTGAAACCCAGTGTGGTGGACCGGTCTGCAGACATTGCTGAGGTTACCTACAGGCCCAAGGCCTGCTAGACAAGGCTGCTCTTTGACCTTCTTAGTCACTGTCACTTGCTGTTACACTAGGTACTCCTAAGTGCTTGTTAGCAGTACCCCCTTTAAACTGCGCCTGCCACCACTCACTGGACGGTCTACAGGGACCCCTTCGTGATCAAAGGCCAGGCGCTGGTGATGGATAAGTTGCTTGCTATCTTTAGGCAAACTGTCCATAGTGCAGAATCGGGGATGTGCACAGCAGGAAAATCCCCCCACACTGTTCCAGTGCCAGCTGCCTGCCAGCAGCACAATCATAGAGAGCGCGCTGTGAGAGTCTTACAATGCTGTTTGCATGGTGAGCATGGTAACAGCAAAACAAACCAAAATTCAGTCACTGGCTGGGATTATCGGTGCAGGCTTTCTGTTGATGGTACAGAAGTGCCGGATTCTGGCTGTGTTTATGTTCTGCAGTGATACCAGACGACCAGGTGGAGGGCCGGGCCTGGTGCAAATGTATTTAAGCTGCAGGGCAGAATTATATGTGTGTTTTTAGAGAAGTGTTAACACTATAGGTCACAACGCTGCTCCCTAACAGCCAAAGCGTAGTCGGTTATAAGCTCCTAATTGCGACGCTGGACAGCCAGTAGCGCAGCAGGTGCTGGCAGTGGCTGCTTTTATCATAATATGAAGCGACGTGTTGTGATTCTTCCAGGAGCTACAGTATGCATGACTAACACATTTTAGTGCGGTGATGCGGAAATCAGTACTAAAATGCCTTAGTCCAACCCCTGATGCGTTGTACTTGGCAGGACTATAATACGCCTGCTGCAAAGGACCTGTGCCATTCATATCAAAGAATAATATGTTATGGGCACAGCTCAGTGGGTTACTGCTTTTTTCACAGAGATTCTGTTGTTACTGTGTACTTCATAAGTTACATTCGTGATCTAGAACAGTGAGCTATAAACTGCTATCTAAGAGCTGCATGGTACATGTTAGAAAGTGATATTTTTTCCCAGTCTTTCTATTTTGATGTTGCTAAGAAAGGTTTGTTTGGGTAGAAATACATTCTTATTTAAGTCGACCGTAAACACTGTTATGTTCTGAGTCCTGAGTTTGTCCTTCTCCAGACCAAGCACCCAAAAAGTGCCTACTAGGATTATGAATCTTACACCTTTTGGTCTTTGCCTCCTGTAACATTTTCTATGCATTAATTCACAAATGTATGATTCATTGTGTCTGGATGTGTGATTTTGAAAATGTGGAAAGTTTTGCTTTAGGAGCAGGGATTAATGAAGTGCTTTTTAAATGCGGACTGTAGCATCTGCAGTTGTAAAGCAAGCATTCAAGCCTTTGGCCATTCTGGCTGTTAGATAAGATGTTTGTTACTGATGAGGTATGTTTCACACAAGATGCCCTATTAGGCACATTATGTCATACCGCCTTCAATTCTGATCTGCTTTCGAGGCACCATGTTTGTTGAGACTGAGTGTGGTGGGGCAGCACATGCAAAGAAGGTGGGACTGTGTCTGACAAAGGGTTGGGTGTTGAAAATGCACTTGAGAAAGTTAATTATCATGCAATTTTAGTGTCAGTAAATAGTCATGGTGAAAGACTTTGAAGTGTAGGGGATGCAGTAATAAGAATAAGTAACTCTCCCATTTGGCCCATGTACATTTTAACTGGAGGGAGTGGGCCTCTAATCTCAGCTTGCCAAACAAGTTGTTCTGAAGTTTCTTTAGTGCCAAGGTGGTTTCTTTATATGTGCAGCATTGCATGGTGTTAATCCTGCGAGATCCATGAAATGCATTAAATGCCCTGTTTGAGGAGCTACATGACAGAGTTTCAACATTTCAGCATTTCGACTTCACTAAAATAGGTAACAGTCTGCTTTTGCAACGTTTGTTCATCAATGCCAGGTTCAGGTTTGGATTTGTGGTGAACAAAGTAACAGGTCCTAATGGGGACCGATCTTCAAAATCTGTAGTTACTAAACGAATTGATAAATGATAGCGTCTAATTGTGAAATTAAAGACTAACTCAGTTACTAAAATGGCACCCTCGTTTACAGTTTGTATAAAACATTATACAATTACGTTTCGAATAACTTTAAAACGTGTGCTTTTGAATTATATGAATTTAAAGGGGCATTTTAGTAATGTAATTATAATTTTAGTTTTTCCCGATTTAGTACATATTCATAACAAATAATTAGGGTATACAAGGTATGTGTGCATTTCTATACCTTAGGAATTGTCAAGTACAACAGAGATGGATTCATTTTGAAAACTGTAGAGAAAATGGTCTTATGTGAAAAGTATAACTACGTTTTCGGAACATGGTTTATTGACGAGTTCAACATTTGACACTAAAAACAGTGGAAATAATCCTTTTCTATAACTATTTGGCCCATCTCAAATCAAGTGATCATACAGCATTACCAATGCAGTTAATTTTGACACTTGAAAAAATTGTTCCAGGTCTGAGAAAAAATTGTGAAGAAAGTGTAGATAAATAAAATTGTATAGTAAGGGAAAGTACAGCATGAGAGAGTAATTGTCTAAGTTTCCAAAGCAATGTTTTCTAACTAGCATTTTATATAATTCTTTGAGGAATGTGACATCACTTTTTGAGATGCTTGAAGCAGTGTCAATGACATTTTAGATGTTCACCAGTCCTTCTCAGTGGCTTCCTAATGATTCCGGAAGGTGCAGTGTCAGAGCTATAGAAGTGAAATGAAAAGAGAACACAGCATTAGGAGCCAATGGAGTTCCAGATCTATTGGGAACGTCCATTTGTACTCCCTTAGTCCATTAATGGATTGTGTTGCTGTATTCGGGGTGTTTTTAAAGGTGCCAGATTGCTGTCTGGAGTACTGAAGAGCAGGACGTAGCCTCCATGCAGGCGTGACAAGACC
The DNA here is from genome assembly GCF_964204655.1 of Triturus cristatus. Classification (NCBI taxonomy): domain Eukaryota; kingdom Metazoa; phylum Chordata; class Amphibia; order Caudata; family Salamandridae; genus Triturus; species Triturus cristatus. The sequence continues at coordinate 16,461,565 of NC_140586.1, forward strand.
AGTGCATGAAAAGCCATTCTCTAGTCAGGCTTGGGGCCAGTGGCATAAGATTAGCCTCCGAGCTCCAGGGGGTCCTCTCCAGCACTGTGCAAGGGGGCAGCGACCTCCTGACTGCATCCGGAGCGTGGGGGGCCCCCTCCCTGAATTTTGCAGGGGGGCCCCCTCAAGTTTCGTTACGCCACTGAAACTATATAGCCCTCTCTAAGACTCTAAGAAAATTGGAAATAAACTTGGAATCAGAGGGGGGATAGGGATTCTAATCGGCGGAGATTTTAATGCCAAACTAACAAAGAAGTCTTGGATCGAGGACACTAACAACATCACAGACCAAGCTGAAAAAAGGGGGTTTGAATTAGCAAAAATATTGAGTGAACACACCCTTGGAAATGCCATGGAAGTATCTCTAATACCTGACATGGACTATGTCCCCACGTTTAGGGGGCGTGATTGTTGTTCAACTATTGACTTTATTTTTATGTCCCCTGATTTATTGGACCGTGTACTGGAATCCAAGGTGATAAAGACATCTTTTGGCGATCATAACCCCCTCACAGTTACTTTGCATTTAGGCTCCCGCCCTGTATATGCGAAATCTAATGGTGCAAGAGACATTACACCATCAGGTGATGGTTTGCGGCTAAAATGGAGGGGGATTGATAGCGGAGCTATTTTAGAAAATGTGCAGAATGATCATTCTGATTTAATTAATTCTTGTCTATTTTTAAATGGAAATAATAATAGAATAATCACTGACTTTGGCAAACTGTGTTTAGTAATTAAAAAATTGTTGTCAGTCCCACTGCCAAAGATAGTGAAAGAACCAAGATGGTTTGATTCAACTTGTTCTATGGCAAATAGGGAACTACGTGAAGCATTGTCTTCTAACCCAAGGTGTATACTAGAGGTACAGCTGGCCAGGAAAAACTATAAGTTAAAAATAACTGAAAGGAAGGCTGCCCTGCTGACAGAACAGTGGGAAACATTGGTTGCGAGTGCAAATTTGAAGAGTAGCGGCCCCTTCTGGTCAGCCGTTAGGAAGACGCGAGATATGGGGAAACAATTATCCCCAATTAGCTGCAATATTACTAGTAGTAGCTGGGAGGCTCATTTTGCTAAAATATATGCTACCCCTTCTAAGGAAGTAACCATTCCTTCTTTGAAGGTGTCATGCAATCTCAAGATTGACCTCCCTGAGATAGTTACAGCCATTAAAGAAAGCCTTGGTAACAAGGCCCCTGGTCCCGATGGGCTTCCTATAGATATTATCAAGTATAACACGGATCTATGGGCACCAATTCTTTTTAATGTTTTTAATAGTCTACCTATGGTGCCAATGCCTGACACCTGGGCGACCAGTACCATAGTTCCCATTTTTAAGAAGGGAGATAGGTCAGATCCAGCCAACTACCGTCCAATCTCGCTCTTGGACAATACTTTAAAAATCCTTGGACGAGTTATTTATAACAGGATGATAGAGTGGGCTGAAGATACTGATCTATTGGATCCGTGCCAGTTGGGATTCAGGAGTGGTGTGGGCACGGTGGAGCAGTGTCTAAACTTGAAACTGATTATCGATAAGTATAACGTTGCTCGCTCTAGCCCAATCTATCTCGCATTTATGGATCTTTCATCCGCATTCGACCTAGTTAATAGATCCAAATTATGGCTTATGCTTTCTAACTACGGTCTGGTTGCAAGTCTTGTTAATTTTTTGGCCTATCTTCACACGGACCTCAAAGCGCAAGTTAGGATCGGGTCTGGTGGCGATGTGTCCGGACCCATAAAAATAGGTAGAGGGGTGAGACAGGGGTGCGTTTTAGCACCTCTGCTATTTATTATTTATATTAACGGTCTTGCCAAAGCCTTGAAACAAGTGACGAGAGACGTCCCAATTATCCAGGGGAATCCATTACCAGTTTTATTATACGCAGATGATGCGGTCATTATGGGCCGCACCCCTAATGCTCTTCGTTTGCTCATTAGAGCATTCGTCCAGCATATGGAGGCACTTGATCTGCGTGTAAATTTTAAAAAATCTTTTATTATGTCTTGTGGACCCGGGAAAAGGAAGCTCAATACTATAAATGTAGGTTCGGATAAACTAGAATCCGTAACCTCTTTTCCGTACTTAGGAAAGCCTTGAAACAAGTGACGAGAGACGTCCCAATTATCCAGGGGAATCCATTACCAGTTTTATTATACGCAGATGATGCGGTCATTATGGGCCGCACCCCTAATGCTCTTCGTTTGCTCATTAGAGCATTCGTCCAGCATATGGAGGCACTTGATCTGCGTGTAAATTTTAAAAAATCTTTTATTATGTCTTGTGGACCCGGGAAAAGGAAGCTCAATACTATAAATGTAGGTTCGGATAAACTAGAATCCGTAACCTCTTTTCCGTACTTAGGACTGGTTTTCGCTGCGAACGGCTCATGGAGTGGGCATTCTGCCCACGCCATGGGCAAGTTCTTGAAAGCCACCAATTCTATATTGAGCCTCCAACGCCCGAAGAAAATAGGTGCCACTAGGGCCATTTTAAAATTTTTTAAATTACAGTGCATTCCTGTGGCAACGTATGGGGCTGAGGTCTGGGGCTCAGGGAGAAACTCAGGGATTCAACGTGAGGAAAATCGTTTCTGTAGAAAAATATTGGGTGCTCCTTTTTCAGCTTCTGAATTCATTTGTCACAAAGAACTAAATCTCCCCTATGTATGTGATTTTATTAGAGCCAGACCAGCCCTATTTTGGATTAGGATTTGGACAAATAACTTTGCGACCCTAACAAAAAACATTATAATGGATTGCCTAAAGTGTGATCACCATATGTCAATACCCTGGTTAGCCGAGGTTTCCAAAACATTATGTGCAGTGGATAAAGGCAATCTTTTCTTAGAACCCACTGGAATTGAGAAGAATGATAAGGTCGTAGTTAAACAAGCACTTTATGCACTTTTTAATTCAGAAAGAATGGGGAGGGAGTTATCTAAATCTTCTGTTGCCACATACATGGGGTATGATTTGTGTAGGCACCCACTACCATCTTATCTAACTCTCCCCATGTCCAATTGGGAACGATCGCTGCTCTTTCGTTTAAGGGCAGGTTCTGTAAAATCCCTGTTGGCTTTCCCTTTGGGGTATCATCACACAGTAGAATACAATCCCTGCCCATGTGATGGAACTAGCAAACAGAATGACATTCACTTCCTATTCTTCTGTAAATTTTATTTAAAATATATTAACTGGTTTTTAACTCCCTATTTTAGAAAATTAAGACCCCTTTCTTTGGGGGAATCCTGTTCATTATTATTTTCCCTGGATACAGATGAACTAATTTTTCGCACCAGCACTTTTCTGAGATTAATAGTACACGCACGCAAAACGATGGAAAATCCCTGAAAATTATTTATGTCAGCTGTATATTTGAAAATGAATTGTTGTGATTGTGGTGCTTTTATGGATTGTATTTTTGTATAAATGTGTTGTTTTCTTTTGTTGTACTTTTATGGATTTTATGAAATCCGAATAAAGGTCTCTTGAATTGAATTGAATTGTGTGCGGTAAACGCGGATATCGGAGGTCAGAATTATGCCGTCTGTCAGTGCTAGTCACAATGCGTGTAGCTGCGGTAAGGAGTGCCGCAATAAGAGTATTCTAAATGGCGTACCTTTCAAGGTCCTACTAGTGCCTCGACAGGGCGGCTGAAAGCGCTATTCCTGCTGTTGGAATCAAGCAAAAAAATACAATAAGCAATTTGGAAATGTGTACGTTACGTGTCTTCAAAGAGCGGGGTCCAGTGATGATCATACCTCGTTTGCAGGCTGCACAACTTATGCTGGTGCTAGTTTCAGAGTCCCGGGTGGCGCGAGATCTCCCACGTAGCTATTATGTTACATTCTACGTAGTGAGAAATGAAGAGAGACTAGCATGGGTCTATTTTACTTTATAAATGTGGGGCTTGTTGAGAAAGACTCTGATGTTATATAAAAGTTCTTGGATTGATCAGTGATTTTAAGTAGTCTTTAAAAAAATTGTCAATGTGATGCGGCGCCTAAACAAAAATTACACAAATGATGGGAGAATTTCAGTTTCACCAGGAGTTACGCTAAAAATATTTTCTGTCAAAAATTAAATTTACAGATCCGTAAGCGAATTGTCATATCGTGATGGGTATCATTTTATGCTCAACCAAGGAGTGTTATCGTTTAGACCTGATGTATTTGTTTTGAGACGATGTACCCATCTCTGCTCCTTTTCAAAAAGGATCTTTTCTGCGTTGTGGGTTGTCCTGGTTAGTGTTTCAATGAACACCCATTTCAGGTCGTTGACGGAGTGTTCTTGCTCAATGTAGTGCGTGCTCATTTTGGTCGTTTCACGTTTACATTTGACATTGCTCCTATGTTCGCAGATTCTCTGCTTTATTTTGCAACAGGTCATGCCGATGTACTTGAGGTTGCAGGGGCAAGTGATCATGTAAATAACATGAGTAGTGTTACATTTGGTATGTTGCCTAATTGTCCATTTGAGCTCTGGTGTTAGGTTTATGCTTTTGGTGGCAGTTGTTAAATTACATACTGAGCATTGTCCGCAGGGATAATAACCTGTGACTGGTTGCATGTGCCACAATGTAGTTTTTGAGGGCGTGTGTGCACAAGTATGTCTTTGATGTTCCTTGTTCTTCTGTTTGCGAACATTGGTTTTGGCCAGTCCAATGAGCCAAATGCGGCAATTTTTGTTTATGATCTTTTTTACTGCATTGCTGGCTATGCTGTAGGTGGTGACGCATGCCAAGGTGTTTAGTGCGGGAGTTTTTGATGTTATTTCAAGAAGACTTTCTTGTGGTTGGTTTCTTGCCCTCTTTTGGCATTTGGCCACAGTTTTGGCTGGGTAGTCCCTTCTAGAAAGCTTCGAGCACAGATCTTTGGCTTGTGTCTTGTATTTTGTTAGTTCGCTGCAATTCCTCTTTAGGCGTAAGAACTGGCTATAAGGTAAATTGTTTCTGAGGGGGCGCGGATGAAAACAGTTGTAAGACAGGAGGCTGTTTTTAGCAGTTGGTTTGAAAAAGGTCTTTCTTCTAATAGTGTTGGCTTCTACATAGATTGTGAGTTCTAGAAAGTCCAGTTGTCTTTTGTCTGAGGTGTAGGTGAATTTAAGACATTCATCCTGCGCATTCATCCATTCATGGAAGTGGCGTAGATTCGGTTGATCACCTTCCCAGATCACCATGATGTCGTCTATGTACCGCTTCCAGAATCTGATCTTTGGTAAGAAGGGGTTGTTTGCATTATGTATGAATGTCTTCTCAAAATTGCTCACATAGAGTCCGGCCACACTTGGGGCCAATGTGCTTCCCATGGATGTTCCGTGGCATTGTTGGTACATGGTTCCGTTGTACTCAAAGTAGTTTTCAGTGAGAGCGAGTATGCAACATTCCAGAATGAAGTGTCTTGGTGTTTGGTCAGACCAGTTTTGTTCAAAGAGCAGTTCTTCCAGGGTTTCCAGTGTTTTCTGTTGATGCAGGTTCGTATATAGGCTCTCAACATCAAATCCGACTAGGAGCATGGTGTTATTGGAAAAAGTTTCTTCCTTTAGGAGCTTGAGTAGGTCACAAGTGTCTTTCAGATAGGTTGGTGTTTTTTGCACCATGAGTTTTAAGTATTTATCAGCAAATTAGGAAAGTGGTTCAAGGACCGACCCTATGCCTGATACGATCAGGCAGCCCGATGGTGGTCTCCTTGCCTTGTGTATTTTTGGGAGTGAATAAAAGTAGGGCACTTTTGGTGAATTTGTCCTCAAGAAGTCAGCCTCATTTTTTTAAATCCATCTTTTGATTTCGGCCTCCTCCACCATGATTCTGATAGTTTGCTGTAGCCTAGATGTGGGATCTGTTTTGAATTAGACCTAAATTCCTGTAGAATTTGTCGTCAGAAAGGAGTTCGAGGCATTGTTGGTCATAGCCGTCTGTTTTCAGAAGAATGATCCCCTTGCCTTTGTCTGCCGGTTTGATTATGAGTTCCTTGTTTTGTCTTAGTTCATCCAGTGCTTGTTTCTCAGCTCTGGTTGTGTTCATGAATGTTTTTTTGTCTGTTTTTCGATATCTTCAACTTCTTTCATCACAGCCTGTTCGTAGGTTTAAATTTCAATTGGGATCTGGTGATTTGGTGGACAGAAGGTGGATCTGGGTCTTAGAGAGGTGTTTCCATCTGTGGTGTTGTCTTCTTTTCCTTTGAATAAGGCTTTTAGTATCAACTTCCTGCAGAATTTGGCAACCTCACATCGTATTTTGAAGACGTCAAGTGTTGGAGTTGGTACAAAACCTAAACCTTTATTTAATACATTCTCTTGTTCTTCAGTTAGGGTGATGTCCGTTAGGTTGATCACAAGCGGGTCTTGCTTGTTCCTGGTTTTTATTTCGGCATGGCTGACATGCTCCTGGTGAGGACTTGTCTCTCCTGGTCTGTCCAGGTGACACCTTTTCTACGCCCTCTTTGATACTGTTTGCCTCTCCCTAAAAAGGAGGTTGTTGCATGTATGGACCCATAAATGGTCCCATTGGTGGTGGCCCTGCAGTATATGGGTTCATCCACCCGTGATAGTTTGGAGTATAAGGTTGGAAAGGAGGTGGTTGTTGATCCCCATAATGTGGATTGCGCCACCCTTTGGGTCTGCGGCGTTGTTGGCATCTGTTCATTCCTCTATTTATTCTTGGTTGTTTTGTTTCGTCATTACTCGAATCAGAGTTATCCGTTTAGTTGCCACTGGTGTCATTATCTGATGAATTCTCAGGTGCTTTATAGTCATCTTTACTGTTAGGGTGCATTTTCTCCATGGAGACGTGTTTGAGGTCTTTTTCCAATTTCTGTATCTTATTTTGGGTTATGTATTCTTTTGTCTCATTCATTTCACGGTTGATCTCTTTCTTGTAGACAGTTATATGTACCATACTTTTCAGTTTTGCCTCACTCAGTTGTATTTTGATAGTTAGAGCTTCTGTCAGTCTGGTTGCAGTTTTTATGATCAGAACTAGATAGTCTCTGGTGCATTTCCAAGAGATGGCTGACCAGTCTTTTCGAAAGGCTAGATCTTTGAGGAAAATGCGTGGTGCATTATGTACCCAGAGTCCCCTGGGTGCTGCATTAGCCCGGAGGTATTCAGTCATGATTATGCCATAAATAGTGATTCTTACTTGTTCTTTCTTGGTTTCTGACAGGTCTTCCCAGTCAGTATTTTGTGCTAGAGTTTGGGTTAAATCGCTATCTTGAAGTAATGATGGTAGGGAAAGAATTGCATTAATCTTGTCTGTTGAGTATCTCAGACCTAAGTTTTCGGCCATTGTCGATTCTCGGTTAGCCAGACCAATTTGGTGGCTTCAGTGAGCGGGATCTCCGGAAGGGATATCGAAATTCCAAATTAGGAAAAAAGGCTCCCACAGCTGTGCGCTGCTCAATATATTATAATCAGGGAGGGGAGGGGAGTTAGAAGGAGCTATGATCCATTCAGCTTCCTTTTGGTCAGTCAAAATCAGAGGGGAATGGATCACTTGTACCTGCAACCAGGGTCCACTGTGTACTATCCGTCAGTACTAATAAAACTACTTACAAAACCCTCATATGGCGGTATATCTTGATTCTCCACCTGTATTAGATATGTGACAGCATCATCATTGGGTCTCTTTTTGTATGCTTCCTCCACCTGGAGGGAACCACTGGTTTTGACAGTAGTGATCAGTAATAGGTGAGTGAAAAGTGCTCAAGTGAGGTGCGTTGTTAGGAAGTGATCATCATACTACCTAAAAATGCAAATTTTACTCCGTAGGTGTATGAGAGGACTATTTAAAAAATGTGAGGTGTGTGCAGAAGGGGACTGATTATGAGTCCACTGCAATTTAGTAGTCCAATTCGATGGTCGACATGTTTCAGCCCTTATATGTGTCTCTAGCGGGTCGTAGGGCTTTCTTCAGGTTCTAAAAAAGTGTGAGAATTGGGTATTGTCCAATTTGAGAAGAAAAGGGGACAGAGTGTAATTACTCTGAACTTAAGGTCGGTAGAACCTGAAATGAAGAAGAGAAGGAGAGACAAGCAGTTGTCATAGTGAGTACAAGAAGGAAGTTAAAAATGTTAAAATCATTCTAGGTCTCATGATGATGTTCATTCTTGTTCAACTTGAACATGTGATACAAAAAATAAGCTAAATATGAAAATGGCAATTCTTTATACGGTGTATTATGTGTTAAAAGTGAAAGGTTCACAGTCTTTTACACTATGCTCAATATGTAATCCTTTTGCTATGTGGTAGCCACTCGTGCACAGTGTGGCTAAACAATTCATCATTCGAATGTGCACGCAATTATGTGGCATTCACCGGGCCCCCGTATATATATAGGTATACTGAGCCAGCCTGCTGCAGTGATGAGGTTCTTTGTATTGTCATGTTTTGAATGAGAATCTTTGAGGTGAAAGTAGAAGTGTTGATTGCTAATAACAGGGAAGTGGGCTAGATGTAGGTGAGTTTCTTAGGTGAGTTGAACCGTGGGAGTGATGCAAGTGGGTTGTGAGGCGCTACAGAGTTGAATGGCTCTCATGACCAGGCTTAAAATACCTTGCCATTTATAGGCTTCCTGTAAATAGGACAGGTAAATCATTGCAGCAAGACACTGGAGATCATTTTGCCTCCAGTTAATTTGGTTGGCTTCAGGGTGCAAAGAGTTGATCTGCTGCAGTGAAGTACCCAGCTGAAATTGTGTCTTTTTAAGACCCTCCATGATTTGTACTGGAACCCTACAAAGCTACAGGCGGCTGGCCTCCTGCCTCATTAGAGGTGTTGGCGATGCCCAGACACACTTTACAACTTTCCCCACATCCTTTGAGAATGTCCCTCTATTCAATCTTTCTGGTCTTATATCGGGGACGCCCTTCCGCTTTCCCCTCACCACACCTGTCTTTCTCCTGCATGATATCAGAGACTCTCCGGATATTACTCGCTCGCAACGCCGCCTTCTTCACACAGTGCTATCCACAGCTCCTCCCTCACAAGAGAATTGGACAGTGGCAATGTTCCAAACAGCATCCCACGAATGCGTTATTTATGGCACCAGGCAGAGTTGGTTGCGCAGATATGGGTGCCCTTTTACCGGGGGCCACACACTAATACCTTAATGTCCTATCCAGAACCTACCAGACCACCAGCCCAGATTGCAACAACTCCCAGTCAGTTAAGCCCCCAACTCCCACCTCCTCATCCCCTATAGATATCCCCGGCCATCCTTCCACACACCCCCTTCCCTCACTCTTCCCTACTCCCTCTTACCTTTTCTTGCCCCTTACACACACACACACACTCCTCTTCATTGGAGTGCGATAGAGTGTAGTCATAGAGTAGAGTGTCTTAGAGTGTCATATAATGCAGTAGAGTGAAGTAAAGTGTCATGGAGTGGTATAGAGTGAAGTAAAGTGGCATGAACTGGTGTAGAGTGGGGAACATTGTCACAGAGTAGAGTAGAATGTTGAGTAAAGTGGAATGGACAGTTGTTATGGAGTGATATGGAGTGTCATAGAATGAAATAGAGTGTTATAAAGTGGAGTGGCATAAAGTGGAGGTACTTAGAGCTGAGAAAAGTGTCATAGAGTGGAGTGAAGTGTCACAGAGTAGAGTGTTAAGAAGTGGAGTGTCATAGAGTGGAGTGGCATTGGGTGGTGTACAGTTGAGTGGAGCAGAGTGGAGTGGCGTAGAGTGAAGGAGAGTGTCACGGAGTGGAGTAGGGTGTTGTGGACTTGTGGAATTGTGTAGAGGGAGTAAAGTAGCATGTAGTGGTATAGAGTGGAGTGGCATAGAGTGGAGGAGAGTAGAGCACGATGTTGTAGAGTATAGCTGAGTTGACTGTGATGTGGAGTGTTGTAGAGTGGAGTGTCGTTCAGTGGAATGTCATAAAGTGGAGTGGTGCAGATTTGAATAGAGTGTCACAGAATGGAGTGGCATATAGTGAGGTGGTGCAGAGTGGTGAAAAGTTGCATGGAGTGGAGTATGGTGGAGTGGCATAAGTTGGAGTAGAGTGTTGTGGAGTATCGTAGAGTTGAATAGTGTGTTGTGGAGTAGCATAGAGTGGAGCAGCTTAAAAGGGGAGTGTGTAGTGGAGTGTCATAGAGTGGAGGGGTGTAGACTGGAGTAGTTTCATAGGCAGAGTGGCATCGAGTGGCGTAAGGAGGCATGGATTGAAGTAGAGTGTTCTAGAGTGCAGTGGCATAGAGTGGAGTGGTACAAAATGGCTTAGAGTGGAGTAGAGTGTACCAGAGTGGGGTGGCATAGAGTAGAGTAGATTATTATAGAGTGGAGTGATGCAGCATGGTCTGGAGTAGAATGGAGTGACATAGAGTGGAGGAAAGTGTTGTAGAGTGGAGTAGAGTAGAGTGGAGTAGAGGTCAGTGAATTAGAGTGCAATATAGTGGTCTGTAGTAGAGTGGATAGAATGGAGTGTTGTAGACTGTCGGAGTCTGTCATAGAATGCAGTCGAGTGAAGTAAAGTGTTGTAGAGTTGTATAGAGTGAAAGTAAAGTGCAATGGACGGGCGTAGAGTGGCGGACAGTGTCACACAGTAGAGTAAAATATTGTTGAGTAAAGTGGAGTAGAGGGTTGTTATGGAGTGATGTGGAGTGTTGTAGAATGGAGTAGAGTGTCATAGAGTGGAGTGGCATAGAGTAGAGGTACGTAGAGTTGAGAAGGTTGTCGTAGAGTGAAGTGAAGTGTCGCAGAGTAGAGTGTTGTGAAATGAAGTGAAGTGTTGTAGAGTGAACTAGAATGTGGTAGAGTAGAATGTGGGAGAGTAGAGCATTGTCGAGTGGAGTAGAGTGTCATGGAGTGGTGTAGACTGGAGTAAAGTGGCATGGAGTGGTCCAGATTGGAGCACAGTGTCATAGAATGGAGTGACATAGAGTGGAGTACAGTGTTTTAGGGTGAAGTAGAGTTTCATTGAGTACAGTGGAATAGAGTGTCACAGAGTAGAGTGTCAAAGAGTGTAGTGACGAAGAGTGGAGTAGAGTGCCGTGCCGTAGAGTGTTGTCGAGTGTCATGTATTGGAGTGACGTAAAGTGGCATTGAGTGGAGTGGTGTAGAATGGGGTAAAATGTTGTAGAGTGGAATGTCATAGATTGGATTAGCTTAGAGTGGAGTAGAGTGTTATGGACTAGAATGCCATAGAGTGGAGTGGCGTAAAGTTTCATAGAGTGGAGTTGCAAAGAGAGGAGCGGCATAGAGTGTCATACAGTGGAGTGATGTAGAGTTGGCTGATGTAGAGTAGAGTAAAGTGACATGAAGTGGCGCAGAAAGGAGCAGTGTAAAGTGGTGTAGAGTGAAGTAGGGTAGTGTGGTGAAGAGTGGAGTAGTGCAGAGTGCTGTAGAGTGGCATAGAGTGGAGTGGCAATGAGTGGACTGACAGAGTGGAATTCAGTGTTGTAGAGTAGAATTATATAGATTGGAGTAGAGTGTCACAGAATGGAGTAGAATGTTGTAGATTAGAATGTCGTAGAGTGGTGTACAGTGGCATGGAGTGCAGTGATGTACAGTAGAGTAGAGTGTTGTGGAGTGGAGTAGAGTGTTGTAGAGTGGAGTGCCATAGAGTAGAGTGCAGTAGAGTGGTGTAGACTATCATAGAGAATGGAGTGGAGAAGAGTGGCATAGAGTGGAGTAAAGTGTCGTATGGTAGAGTGGCATTGAGCAGAGTGGTGCACAGAGGCGTAGAGAGGAGTGTTGTAGAGTGGAGTGGTGTAGAAATGGAATGGCATAGAGTGGAGTGGCGTAGAGTGGAGTATAGTGCTTTAGAGTGGATGGCATGGAGTGGAGTGACAGTGGAAAGTGTAGGGTCATAGAGTGAATTGTTGTACAGAGGGGAAGAGTGTTGTGGAATGTCATAAAGTGGAGTGTTAGAGTGGGGTAGAGTGTTGTAGAGAGGAGTGGCATAGAGTGATGTGGAGTGGAGTGGGATAGAGTATCTTAGAGAGGAATAGAGTGGAGTGAATTGTCGTAGAGTGGAGTGGGATAGAGTGCAGTGGCATAAACTGGTAGAGTAGAGTCAAGTGTTGTAGAGAGGAGTGCTGCAGAGTGGGCAAAATGTCATAGTGAGGGGTGGCATAGAGTGCAGTAGTGTCATAGAGTAGAGTACAGTTGAGTGGAGTGTAGTAGTGTAGAGTTGAGTGTCGTATGGTGGAGTATAGTCTTGTAGAGTGAGGTGGCATAGAGTGGAGTAGCAAAGAATGGAGTAATGTCATATAGTGGAGTAGAGTGTCGCAGAGTAGAGCGCTGTACATTGGAGTGGAGTAGCATAGAGTATAGTGGCGTGGAGTAGAGTGTGATAAAGCAGAGTAGAGTGTGGAGTAGCGCACATTGATGGACAGTGGCATAGAGTGTAAGTTGTGGAGTGGATTAGAGTGGGTTGCAGTACAGTGAAGTGGCGTGGAGTGGGTTAGAGTGTTGTAAAGTTGAGTGGGGTAGAGTGGAGTACAGTGATGTAGAGTTGAATAGCGTAGAGTGGAGTAAAGAGTTGTAGAGTGGCATAGAGTGGAGAAAAGTCTAGTGATGTGGAATGGAGGAGAGTGGAGTGTCGTATAGTGGAGCAGAGTGTCGTAGAAAGGAGTGGCATAGAGTGGAGTGGCGTGTAATGGAGTTGGTTAGTGTGGAGTAGTGTCACAAAGTGGAGTGTTGTAGAGTGGAGTGAAGTAGAGTGGGGTTCCGTAGAGTGGAGTAATGTGGCAATGTCTGTATGCGTGTGTCAAATGAAATCAGAATCCTGCTGTCCTCCCAAAGCCATCTTGAGTGAGATCGGACAGCAAATTGAAATCAGTCCAGCTGTCGTTGACAAAAGAAGACAAAAGAAGTGAGTGTGACAAAGACGCCAACAAATGGTAAGTCATGGGTCAGCTCTAAGCCCCTTTTAGTTTTGTTTAACATTTAATAGAGAAAGCGCATGTGCGCTGCCTCAGACGCGACCCAAACGTACAAGTTGCAGACCTCCCAACTCATACTGTGCTAGGAGCCGCGAAGAGACGATTTTACATGGTGGAAGGAAGTGGCAGCTGAAAACCCTGCCCAGAGTAGGTTTCTAGCTCATGGTGGAGGCTCTGCACTGCTGATGTCAATGAGGGGCTTTGCTTCTTCCCTTGTACACCGGAAGCAAGCTCTAGGATTTTTTCAGGGCTGGTGGAGGGTAGAAGAATCTGGTAACAGGAAACCCTCCCATTCCGCTCGGCCACACCCCCATTGCTGGAAGGACAGCTATGAGCTCAATGTCCCGCTCTCTCATGCCCAAGTCCCTCCTCCACCTCTTTCATGGTGAAAATAGGTTGTCAGGTCTGATACTGGTAAGGACAAAACTGAGAACTGTGCATAGTTTATTTGCCTTTCCAGAGACAAAGCGAAATCAAGGAAGCAAGGCACAAATTCGAGTCAAAGGGCAAGGGAAGTCAGGGTGGAAAGTGAAAGACCCAGTGAAGTGTAAATCCCATTCCCTTTAGCCAGGAATGAAACACCCTTAGGCTGAAAGGGATCTGCCACTCTCCTCGGCCTTGCTCCCTTCTCCCTGGCATGTGTTATAGCTCGGACTGCAGCTGTTTGAAGATTTAGGTATGTTAGCCGAACAGTATACTAGCAGAAGCATGTCGCGTTTAGATGTAACACAAAAAGCTGTTTTTGAAGTTAGAGATTTGTTGGTTTTTGGCTGGATGATCTGCTATAAATACTGGACACTTGTTTGCTAGTCGTTGCTGTGTAATCATATCTACCATGCTTATTTTTGTATTGTGGTAATAGCTTTAGTTGGGCCTCTTAATTGCAATGTACAATTAGGTAGTCCCCGTTGGTACCTTTCTCTAACTTTGCAAACCAGTTACATGCATAACATACTTTTTTTGGTTTGACAACTTCCTTTAAACCATTTCCAATGTTCATTATAGTACAATAATTGTGTTGCATCAGACAAACTGTGGGGCAGATTTACAAGCCCCTTGCAACACTTACGCCTCACTTTTGTGACGCAGCGGCGGCACAAAAAATGCACCATATTGCGACACATTTACAACGTGACTCATCTAGGGAGATGCGTCACATTGTAAAGCCCTGCGCCACATTATACCTGCATCAGGTATAATGTATGCCGGGTGGGCGTCCCGACACAAGAAATCCTCGTAAAAGTGACGCAGTGAAATCTGTGCCAATTCTACGACACCACTGCATCAAAACCTGATGCCTGCTCGAAGCAGGCGTAAGGAGTGATGCAGTACAATAGGAATAGACATTTGTAAGTATTGCTGGAGTTGCGTCGTGCTTGCGACACGACTCCAGCAATGCATTACCTTTACCCCAACATTGTAAATCCTTACGCCATGGACCGCTGCATTGCAAATGCGGTGCATCCATGGTGGCGCAAGGGTGTTTTTGCATGTCACAAGTAAACTGACGCATCTCTGCTATAATACAGAGATGCGTCAGTCTCTTGTAAATCTGCCCCAAAGTCTCTGGAGAGCAAATAGCATGGTGAATTGTAGGGTTCGGTGTCGACATTGAACTCAGTCTGTTCTTTAGTCTGAATCCTGTTAGGAGTTGGTTTCTAGTACCTCGACTCCAGCCAGTCACACCAGTTCCAGGTGTCGTCGTATTCCCCAGTCTCTTTTGATGACGGCGTGAAACAGGCTCCAGATCTTGTCAAATTTAGACCATGTATATCTGAGTGTGGCTGTGAGGCGCTCCATTGCATGTCTCCTCCATGCCTTCATCCACCACTGTTCTATCGTTGATAAAATAGTGGTCCCCCATTTTTGGGCTATCACGATGTAGTATGTCATGTACTATGTACAAGGTTCCTTTAACTATCTGTATTTCACTTATGGAATACTTGTTGCATTCTTTGATTCTGTTTTCCGGTGTTCTGTCCCTCCATGGCAGTTACTGTCAGCTCCTTTCTTTGCTGGCATCTCTGCCATGGGCTCCTTTGCTTTGTAGCTTTATTTCCTGACTAAAGCCTTCATTTTAACTACGGACTTCGTTACAGAGTGTTTCCTGCTTTTGCACCTTGCTACAATTTGGTACCAGAAGTGGGGTGTATTTTTCATAGATTTTCTTTCCTATGAGAAATTCTGGAGTATTTCTCATCTTGTTGGAGCCCACCGGTCTGTGTTCGTTACTTCGACACATCAAGACTCTAACTTTCCAGAAGGTGGGTCAAGAAGGAAAAAGGGGTTTATTTTCCTCTACGAACTTTGAAGATTCGTTGCTTACCGTTGGTTGCCTCGCGCGACCTCATTTCAAGAGTCATCACTGCTGGCAGCTGCACGTTTCCCGCATTCGTCATCCTCAGATCTCTGCTGCTCGTAAGTACCAGTTTCCCTCTATTCCTTTCCGTCGTCATAGGATAAAGGAAGAGGAGGTCTCGCAGAGCATTGTGGTATGCGCATTGACGTCACAAACACGGTGGCCATTTTGGGTAAGTCGAGAAGTTGTTTATCTTCTCCTTCTGACTTTACCCCAACAACTTTCATCGTGCGACTCGTATATCGGTGACTTGCACACCATCCTCCTATATTCCAACATCAATTGGCATCATATTTTTGCAGTTTTTAAATATTTACAGGAATGCTACACATCTTTGAGTCATCCTCAACATCTCCGCTTGCCACACGCTAGTGAGTGACATTTCTATCTTTGTGTGACACTTGTTACCTCGGTGATTCACACACCTTCTCCTTACTGGCTTTCCTTATATTATGTTTGTTTGATTTTGCATTAACTATTCTGTACTATGGCAACTCCTCAAGGTGTTATCAAGCCTGCACCTTTTCTACAGAAGCCAGGTAAACCAGATCTAAAGTGGGGAGAGTGGTTGAAAGATTTTGAGAATTACCTAACTGCAATTGATGCTGACGGCCACTATCCTACAAGGAAATTGGCATCACTAGTTAATCATTTGGGAGCAGCTGGTCGTAGAGTCTTTGACAATCTTCCTGCACCAGCATCTGAAGATACTTTATGGAATGTTTTTATTGAAGCAAAATTTTGCATGGAGAAACAATATTCAGATTACACAAGCGTCCTCTTAGAGAGATTTAATTTTGCTGTGTGCAAACAATCCTCTGAAGAGTCCGTTGAAGATTACATAGCCACTTTAACCCCTTAACTGCTGGGCCTCGCCCCCCCCCCCCCCCAGTGCTGAGCCCTTTTTTGGCTATTTGTACTAGTTCGCGATTAGACCGCTGTAACTTTTTGACCACATAAGGTATCCACGCCAAATTTGTGTCCTTTTCTTCCAATATCATGGGGATTCTAAAGGTACCCAGGGTTTGTGGATTTCCCTGGAGGGGTCCCAGAAATTAGCCAAAATACAGCAAAATGTTGTTTTTTTGTGAAAAATTGGAAAAAAGTGCTGCAAATGAAAGCGTCTGGGTTTTTCCCTGCAAATGGAATCAAAAAAGGGTTTGTGGGGTTGAAATCACCATTTTCCCAGCTTTTGGGGAATGACAGACTTTTGTCAGAAAACCAAAAATGTTTACACAGTTTTGGCATTTTTCTGGGACATAGCCTATTTTTGCTATTTTTTGTGCTTTCATCCTCCTTCCAGTTAATGGTAGAAATGGGTATGAAAGCAATAATGCATCCTGGAAAGCTATACATGTTAGAAAAGTAGACAAAATGCTGAATTCAGCAAGGGGTCATTTGTGTAAATCCATCAAGGTTTCATTAAAGAAATTAACAGTTCAATATAGGAAAAATGGAAAATTAGTTGAAAAAAATAGCCTTTTGTGTCAACGTTTTCACCTGTAACTTCTTCTAATTATGACAGCTCTTTGAAAGCAATATACCTTTCCATCCACTGGACCTTACTGGTTGTGGGGATATATAGAACTTGTAGGTTCACCTAAAACTCGACGAACCCAGAACCCAAAACTAAGCAGCTTCTTGCAAGTGTTTTTTTATGTACCAGGTATATAGCAAATATTCTGGGAAAATGTATACATGGAAAATTCGGTATGAAAGACTCCTATATATTTCTGAAATGGGAACAAAATGTAGAAATTAGAAACAGTATATATTTGTACATTTCCGAAATTGGGAATACTCATACTAGCATGTGAATTATTGGTCATTTTTCAAAAATACTTTTTTTTTTACACATTGTCTTTCATATGGAAGGCAGAAATGCATCAAAAGTCAATAGGTAATAACAGTTGCTTTGCAAATCTGAATTACCCTAAGTCTCCCAATAAAAATGGTACCTCACTTGTGTGGGTAGGCATAGTGCCCACTACAGGAAACGGCTCAAAACGCAACATGAACACACCACATTTTCACAATGAAAAAATACCCTTTTTTTGCAAAGTGCCTAGCTGTAGTTTTTGAACCCTAGCTCTGCCGGCACCTAGGGAAACCTAGAAAACCTATACATTTTTTAAACTAGGCACCCAGGGGAATCCGGCATGGGGTGACTTGACTGCCTCTCACCAGGTTCTGTTACCCAGAATCCCTTGCAAACCTAAACAATTGTCCAAAAATTATATTTTCCTCATATTTCTGTGGTGGAATGTTCTGGAATCTACGTGGATCCACAAATTTCCACACACCATGCGTTCCCCAAAGTCTTCCGATAAAAATGGTACCACACTTGTGTGGGTAGGCCTAGTGCTCACAACGGGAAACAGCTCAAAACGCAACATAGACACATCACAATTTCACAGTGAAAAATTACCCTTTTTTGGCAAAGTGCCTAGCTGTAGTTTTCGAACCCTAGCTCAGGCGGTACATAGGGAAACCTAGCAAACCTATAAATTTTTAAAACTAGGCACTAAGAGGAATCCAGCATGGAGTGACTTGACTGGCTCCCACCAGGTTCTGTTACCCAGAATCCCTCGCAAACCTGAAAAATTGTCAGAAAAAACACATTTTTCTCACATTTCTGTGGTGGAAAGTTCTAGGATCTGCGTGGATCTAAAAATTTTCACACACTCCGCGTCCCACAAAGTCTTCAGAGAAAAATGGTACCTCATTTGTGTGGGGGGCCCAAGTACCCGCGACAGGAAATGGCCCAAAACGCAACGTGGACACACCACATTTTTTAACTGAAAACTGACCCTTTTTTGCAAAGTGCCTAGCTGTAGATTTGAACCCTTGCTCTGCCGGCACCTAGGGAAACCTAGCAAACCTATACATTTATGAAAACTAGACACCCAGGGCAATCCACGATGGGGTGACTTGGCTGGCTCTCACCAGGTTCTGTTACCCAGAATCCCTTGCAAACCTAAACAATTGTCCAAAAATCATATTTTCCTCATATTTCTGTGGTAGAATGTTCTGGAATCTACGTGGATCCACAAATTTCCACACACTATGTGTTCCCCAAAGTCTTCCGATAAAAATGGTACCTCACTTGTGTGGGTAGGCCTAGTGCCCACAACGGGAAAGGGCTCAAAACGCAACATAGACACATCACAATTTCACAATGAAAAATTACCCTTTTTTGGCAAAGTGCCTAGCTGTAGTTTTCGAACCCTAGCTCAGGCGGCACCTAGGGAAACCTAGCAAACCTATACATTATTTAAAACTAGGCACCCAGGGGAATTCAGGATGGGGTGACTTGGCTGGCTCTCACCAGGTTCTGTTAGCCAGACTCCATTGCAAACCTAAAAAATTGTCAAAAAAACACATTTTCTTCACATTTCTCTGGTGAAAAGTTCTGGAATCTGCGTGGATACACAAAATTCCACCCACCCCGCGTTCCCCAAAGTCTTCTGAGAAAAATGGTACCTCACTTGTGTGGGAGGTCCAAGTACCCGTGACAGGAAACGGCCCAAAACGCACCGTGGACACACCACATTTTCGCGGTGAAAACTGACCCTTTTTGAGCAAAGTGCCTAGCTGTAGATTTTGAACCCTAGCTCTGCCGGCATTCAGGGAAACCTAGCAACCCTATACATCTTTGCAAACTAGACACCCAGGGGAATCCAGGATGGGGAGACTTGGCTGGCTCTCACCAGGTTCAGTTACTCACAATCCATTGCAAACCTAAAATTTTTTCCAAAAAAACTAATTTTCTTCACATTTCTGTGGTGGAAAGTTCTGGAATCTGCATAGATCCACAAAATTCCACCCACCCCACGTTCCCCAAAGTCTACTGAGAAAAATGGTACCTCACTTTTGTGGGAGGCCTAAGTACCCGCGACAGGAAACAGCCAAAAACGCAACGTGGACACACCACATTTTCAAAGTGAAAATTTACCCTTTTTTGCAAAGTGCCTAGCTGTAGATTTGAACCCTAGCTCTGCCGGCACCTAGGGAGACGTAGCAAACCTATACATTTTTTAAAACTAGACACCCAGAGGAATCAAGGATGGGGTGACTTGGCTGGCTCTCACCAGGTTCTGTTAGCCAGACTCCATTGCAAACCTAAAAAATTGTCAAAAACAACACATTTTCTTCACATTTCTGTGGTAAAACGTTCTGGAATCTGCATGGATCCACAAAATTCCACCCACCCCGCGTTCCCCAAAGTCTTCTGAGAAAAATGGTACCTCACTTGTGTGGGAGGCCCAAGTACCCGCGACAGAAAACGGCCCAAAACGCAACGTGGACACACCACATTTTCGCAGTGAAAACTGACCCTTTTTGACCAAAGTGCCTAGCTGTAGATTTTGAGCCCTAGCTCTGCTGGCATTCAGGGAAACCTAGCAACCCTATACATCTTTGAAAACTAGACACCCAGGGGAATCCAGGATGGGGAGACTTGCTGGCTCTCACCAGGTTCAGTTACTCACTATCCATTGCAAACCTAAAAAATTGTCCAAAAAAAACATTTTCTTCACATTTCTGTGGTGGAAAGTTCTGGAATCTGCATAGATCCACAAAATTCCACCCACCCCACGTTCCCCAAAGTCTACCGAGAAAAATGGTACCTCACTTTTGTGGGAGGCCTAAGTACCCGCGACAGGAAACGGCCAAAAACGCAACGTGGACACACCACATTTTCCAAGTGAAAACTGACCCTTTTTTGCAAAGTGCCTAGCTGTAGATTTGAACCCTTGCTCTGCCGGCACCTAGGGAAACCTAGCAAACCTATACATTTATGAAAACTAGACACCCAGGGAAATCCACGATGGGGTGACTTGGCTGGCTCTCACCAGGTTCTGTTACCCAGAATCCCTTGCAAACCTAAACAATTGTCCAAAAATCACATTTTCTTAACATTTCTGTGGTGGAAAGTTCTGGAATCTGTGTGGATCCACAAAATTCCACCCACCCCATGTTCCCCAAAGTCTTCCATGAAAAATGGTACCTCACTTGTGTGGGAGGCCCAAGTACCCGCGACAGGAAACAGCCCAAAACGCAACTAGGACACACCCCATTTTCGCAGTGAAAAGTGACCCATTTTTTGCTAAGTGCATAGCTGTAGATTTTGAGCCCTAGATCTGCCGGCACCTTGGGAAACCTAGCAAACCTATACATTTATGAAAAGTAGACACTCAGGGGAATCCAGGATGGGGTGACTTGGCTGGGTCTCTCCGGGTACTGTTACCCAGAATCCATTGCAAACCTAAAAGATTGTCAAAGAAAACAAATGTTCTTCATATTTCTGTGGTGGAAAGTTCTGGAGTCTGCGTGGATCCACTAAATTCCACCCACCCTGTGTTCCCCAAAGTCTTCTGAGAAAAATGGTACCTCACTTGTGTGGGAGGCCCAAGTACCCGTGACAGGAAACGGCCCAAAACACAACATGGACACACCACATATTTCTGAAAACTAGACACCCGGGGGGTTCCAATAAGGTATGGCTTGCGTGGGTTTCTCATTGGAACCCACCAGGTGTCTAGTTTTCAGAAATATGTGGGTTTGATAGGTTTCCCTAGCTGGCCACCGAGCACGGGGCCAAAAACCGAGGTGACCCCCCTTGCAAAACCAGGTTGTTTTGTGATAGGCAATTTTGATGTCGCCTCAATACGTTTTTGGCCCTAGCCTGTCGCGGGTACTTGGGCCTCCCACACGAGTGAGGCACCATTTTTATCGGGAGACCTGGGGGAACGCTAGGTGATAGGAAATTCGTATCAGCCCAAGGATCCCACAACATTCCCACACAAAAATGTGTGGAGAAGACGTTTTTTCAACTAAATGTGAGTCTAGCAGGGCATGTTGGGTAAAATAAAGCAGTGAGAGCCACACAAGTCACGCACCCTTGTACTTCTCCCTTTGTCTACTACTCAAAAATATGAAGGTTTGCCTAGGTGACGACTGAGCTAGGCCAGAAAGTCGACAAAAGAAACAAAACAGCTGACTTAGTCCATTAATCATCAATATATGCGTACAATTGCAACCACTTCCAGTATCTGCTG
This sequence comes from Triturus cristatus, assembly GCF_964204655.1. Classification (NCBI taxonomy): domain Eukaryota; kingdom Metazoa; phylum Chordata; class Amphibia; order Caudata; family Salamandridae; genus Triturus; species Triturus cristatus. The sequence goes on from NC_140586.1 coordinate 16,482,912, forward strand.
TTTAAAGATACTTGTCTTACAAAAAGTCCACAAAGAAAAAAAGGAAGGTGCACTCCAAAACAAGTCATACAAGGCCAACACTTGTGGTAGAAATAGTTTTCTTCTTTTATTTGTAGTTTTGATTAAAAGATAGGCACACAGCCAACGCGTTTCGTTCCCTTGTGCCTTGGGAACTTCGTCGGGGCTGTAACAATTATAGAAACATCCACATAAATATACATGTAAAATACATATGTAAATAACAACGTACAGAACGTAAACATAAATGACAAAAATAAAGATAAATATAAGAAATAATAATGTGAAATAAAGAGATCAAAAACATCATGACTCGTTTTGGAGTGCACCTTCCTTTTTTTCTTTCTAGGCCAGAAAGTCCCCTGCTACCCATTTTGACAAAAAAAAATATTACAAAAGGTCATGAAACTGCCACAATTATATATCTAACACTAATTTGATCAAGCTAATCCACCACTTACACTGGTTGGTTTTAACACCTCCAGAAACGCTGGCTTCAAAGCACAAATACTTATCAAAGTATAAAAATATTGAAGCCAAACCTTCTGAAGGTGAGCCATAAAGCCTCGTCACGGCACCAACCGCTTTATGGTCCATTCACACGCCATTCACACACCACACACAAGACTTCCATACCGCCAGCCACGGGCCCAAACAACCAAATCACTTCCACTCACACAAACATACCGCCGCCATGCAATGGCCCATCACATTCGTATGCCACAAGACATAATGAGTTTGACTACATTTTACCACCTGTTAAGTCTCCCCCTCCTTCTTCCTGAACGTTACCGAACGAATGCCAAGTGAGCCTTTACTACTGGCTTCCAAGACAGCCACATGAGTCTCAGGAGTACATGTGTTTCATGCGCCTTTGGCACATTCACTATGCTAAATCCAACTCCTTCCAGTTTGTGGATGCAAGTTGGGAGTGTCCGAATATCCTTATAGGCCATATCTCAAACTGAGCGAGCATATCTACCTTTGAAACTAAAGCAAACATGCTGGAACTTTTCAAAAGATAACATCATAAACTATGAAGAACGGATGAATGTGAAACACGGGTTGTCCGTGACAATGTAGCATATGTCCAATCCACCGTTATGCGCAGTGACTGTAATGCACTTATCATACAGCAAACTGACCATCTGCTAAGTTCTAACGGAGAATGAACATGACAAGCAGCATTGACCCATATGTTCTACAGTTAGTTCAGTGTGAGTGTGGCAGCAATGGATTTGAATTTATGGGTGAAGATGAAGTCAGGACGTGTATCTATACTACCTTTACTATCTGCCTTCGCAATATTACTCGTAAAGCGCACCTACCGTAAGCTGTTCTAACCCATCCGTGTGTCAATCCTCAGAGTCCTGACTAATCCTGTCCAATTGCTAAGAGACCCTATACTAATGCCTTCCATCTCTAGCTACTTGAAGCTTGAGTGAACATTTCTGTCACCTGCTAACAATGCTCTCACAATGCTCTATCCAACTCCTTCCAGTTTGTGGATGCAAGTTGGGGGTGCCCGAGAATGCCGCAAAAACATTTCTCGAGCTGAGCAAGCATATCTACCTTTGAAACTAAGGCAAACATGCTGAAAATTTTCAAAAGCTTCCTAAAGAGAGCAACATAAACTACGAAAAATGGTTGAATGTGAAACACAGGTACTCCATGACAACGTGGCATATGTTCTGTCCACCAGTATGTGCAGCGTGGGGACTATAATGCACTTGTCAATTGGCGAACAGAACAACTACCAGGTTCTGAAAGCAGATAAAGGTGTTGAGAAGTCCATGATTTCCTGAAATGGAGGAAGAAATATTCGGCAGCTGCTTGCATGGTGAAGGAGTGGCCCACAGACAGTAGGTGTCCATTCACACCAATTGAAAGGCTTACCTATTGGCAGCTCCACCTCAGTCAATTTCCCAGTATTTTGCTTTAGTGTGATACAACATAAAGCAAGTAGGAAAACAGAAGGCAGGCTTACTTGGGCACTGGGGACAGTAAACACGAGTCTCCTGCCTCTTTCCCTGCAAGACTGAACTGAGCTCTTGAGGCGGAAGCCGAGAGCGTTTTTACTTCTTTTTAAAAAATGTACGAATAATTTGATTGTCACTTTAACTTGCTGCACGTGTCACTTACTCTGCTCCGGTTGTGCTCCGCGCAGTGGATCTAGCGCTGCCGAGGCCCCCAGAGCAAACAATCTCTTCCTGCCGCCATCTCGGCGAGGCCGCAGGCCACGCCCCCTTCAGAGGCCACGCCCCCCACCGCCACCCCATAAAGAGACGCTGAATACAAGCGCCTGTCATTAAGACTGAACCGAGCTCTTGAGGCGGAAGCCAAGAGCGTTTTTACTTCTTTTTTAAAAATTTACGAATAATTTGATTGTCACTTTAACTTGACTGTACGTGTCACTTACTCTGCTCCGGTTGTGCTCCGCGCAGTGGATCTAGCGCTGCCGAGGCCCCCAGAGCAAACAATCTCTTCCTGCCGCCATCTCGGCAAGGCCGCAGGCCACGCCCCTTTCAGAGGCCACGCCCCCCGCCGACGCCCTATAAAGAGACGCTGAATACAAGCGCCTGTCATTTAGACTGAACCGAGCTCTTAAGGCGGAAGCCGAGAGCGTTTTTACTTCTTTTTAAAAAATTTACAAATAATTTGATTGTCACTTTAACTTGCTGCACGTGTCACTTACTCTGCTCCGGTTGTGCTCCGCGCAGTGGATCTAGCGCTGCCGAGGCCCCCAGAGCAAACAATCTCTTCCTGCCGCCATCTCGGCGAGGCCGCAGGCCACGCCCCCTTCAGAGGCCACGCCCCCCGTCGCCGCCCTTCCAGACCTATAAATCATGTGCATCTTTCGGTCGCGCAGCGGACGAGCGCAGCGGGCGCGCCGCTTACGCGCCGAAGGCGCGCCAAAGGAAAGCCCGTCTGCGCCCGTCCGCGCCAGGCCGGGCCCTAGGGCAAAGCATGCTGGCCGTCCCATCTCATACTCAGCACAAGCTCTCAAAGACCTACAGCATCTTGCCCCCCCGGTGTCTCCTAATTCCCACAGCCGTATACACACAGGCCTTATGCGCCCTGTTTTACTCTCTCCATGTGGACGCACTCCTACAGTTAAACCGACCAGGAACGCCACTTCCATCAGGGTGTCATATCTGAACACCCGCTCTTTAGTAAAACACCACGAGGACATTGACATCCTGTTGTCTAATAACAACCCTGACATACTCCTGCTAACGGAAACTTGGTTAACATCAGAATCACTCCCAGATATTCTGGCGGCCCTCCCCCCTGACTACTACATCCTCCACGCCGATCGCCCAGGTGACCGGCCCGGGGGTGGGGTGGCAGCCATCATATCTAAGCGCCTGAACTCTACTTCTTCTTACTCCCTCCCCCTTCCAGAGGTGGACAACTTGCTGGTTAGCTTGGAAACTGACGCCGGTGCCCTCACCTTCCTCCTCTTATACCGGCCTCAACATCCTATGCCATCCTTCTCTACCATCATAAGCGAACAGCTATCCAATCTACTAACGCAACACTCCAGTTTCGCCCTCTTCGGCGACCTGAACTACTGGTTCAACGATACCAACGCCGGCCCCCATGCTATTGAGCTCTTTCAGTCTCTCAACAGCTTAAACCTTATCCAACAGGTCACCCGACCCACTCATATCAAGGGCCATATCCTGGACCAGATCTGGACCTGCAATCTGGCTTTGTCTCAGCCAGCAATATCCCCTTGCATCTGGTCAGACCATCATTTAGTTGACACTTCCATCACTGTTGTCGGCCGGAATCCTGCTCCTCTGATGGCTGGTGGCTCCTCACGGAAATGGAGCACATATGATTCCCAGGGCTTTCTCACTACCCTGGCCGACACCCGCCCAGTCTTTATTCCCACTGACAACATCGACGTTATAGAAAATGACATCGGTTCCTGGCTGAGGTCAGCCAGCGACCAGTTTGCCCCCCTTACCAAGTTCCCCCGCACTAGGCATCATAACTCCCATAGGTGGTTCTCTGATGACCTCAAGCATCACAAATTAAAAACGCGCCAGCTGGAACGAATCTGGAGACGCGATTATTCTAACTCAGCCAGGTTGTCTTACATGGCTGCACGCAAAGAATACAAAACTGCCATTACCCTAGTAAAATCGGAACATTTTTCCAATAGGATCTCGTCTGCGGTTAATAAATCAAAGGAGGTGTTCAAAGTCATGAATGAACTCACCACAGACGACAGAACCCTCCCAGCCCAGACCCCCACTCAAGAAACACTCTCAACCTCTTCTTTGTGGAAAAAATCATAAAAATTTAAAACTCTATCCCTTCCCCATCCCAGCCACACTCTTTGGACACCTCCTCCAACAACCCCCTGACTCTTACCACCTTCCCGGCTCTGAACCCTATCTCATTAGCGGAACTCGCTACTCGTGTCAAATCTGGCTCCCCTAACGACTGCTGTCGGCCATTTGTGTTACAGAATATCTGCCTCAATCTACCTGATGGTATCCTAACCCTGCTGAATGGCTCACTCAGCAGCGGCATCGTTCCTAGCTCTCTCAAGGAGGCCATCCTAGTGCCCCTCCTCAAAAAACCTAGCGCTGACCCCGGGAACCATCCAATTATCGTCCCATCTCCCTCCTTCCCTACTTTTCCAAATTAATGGAGGCCCACGTCACCCGATGCCTGTCTAATTTTATTGAATCTTCTTGCCACCTTGAGTCCAACCAAGCTGGCTTCAGACCTGCCCACTCTACTGAGGCCGTCATTCTGGCAGTCCTGGACACGCTTAGGAGTAATGCGGACGCAGGGATCCCCCAAGCCCTTGTACTCCTGGACCTGTCGGCCGCGTTCGACACGGTGGACCATAACATCCTTCTCCACCGTGTCGGACAGGCAGGCATCCAGGGTACCGCCCTTAAGTGGGTCGAGTCCTTCCTGACCGGAAGAACACAGGCTGTCCGCCTGGGCCCCTATACCGCAACAAAAACCCCCACGACCTGTGGAGTCCCTCAGGGCTCCTCCCTTTCACCACTCCTGTTCAACCTATACCTCCGGCCCCTGATCCACTCACTTCAGAAATGGGACATTACTGTTTACAACTATGCCGATGATTTACAGATTGTCCTCCCTCTAAACTCACCTCATGCCATCAATACGTTTCAAACTGTTATGATCCATATCCAACACTGGATGAACTTGAATCAGCTAAAACTGAACCCCGGGAAAACCGAGCTCCTTCTCCCCGGACTCAGCCATGCTCACTGGGGTTCGCAGTTCTGGCCCGCTGAGCTAGGTCCCCCCCCAGTCCCGATCAAATCAGTGAAGAGCTTGGGTGTGATTATCGACACCGAACTTTCTGTCAAAGCTCAAGTGGGTGTGGTCATCTCATCTTGTATGTACCAGCTCCGGAAGATCCGCAAAGTTCGCCACCTACTTCCGCCTGCCGCACTCACCCAGGTCGTCATCTCGCTAGTACTTTCTCGTCTGGACTTTTCCAACTCCCTCTACCACGGTCTCCCACAATCTTTGCTGCACCGCCTTCAGGTTGTCCAGAACCAAGCGGCCCGCCTCATTCATAAAACTCCTAGATGGCAATCGGCAAAACCTCTACTTCACAGCCTGCACTGGCTACCAATAAGCCAAAGGGCAGCTTTCAAGGTGGCCTGCCTCACATTCAAGGCCCTCCACTGCGCCGGCCCCGCATTTCTCAAATCCCTAATCACTCCCCATCGACCAACGCGCAACCTTAGATCAGCCCACCTTCATCTGCTAGTCACCCCCAAAGCCAAAACCAAGAAATTCGGTGGTCGTCGCTTCTCCCACCTAGCTCCCGGATTTTGGAATTCTCTCCCTCTTTCCATCAAATCCAGCCCTTCCCTCCTGAATTTCAGAAAATCACTCAAAACTCACCTCTTCCCACCCCTTGGTTAAAAACATCGTCACTCACGCTTCCCTCTCACTCCCTCTGTCTTAAAGCGCCATGAAGCCTTTGGTGTTAGCGCGCTCTATAAAATGCACTTAACATAACATAACAACGATGACATGGTCGCTCCTTTTTGGGTGTTGCAGTAATTTTATCAGCAAAGTGTTGCTCCTGCAGCCTTGCCACGTCCTCCAGAACACATGAAGTGGAGGCTGCTGCTTCTGTAGCAGTAAGACTTTCAATCACAGACAACTGAAAGTCAAGGAAAGACATGAGTCTTCCTGTGGTGGTCTCACGATAAACAACATACGCATTGTATGTTGCCATCTGGATCAGGTGCATAAACAGTTTCTTATACCAAGTGCGAGTTTCACGACTCGCATTGTATGGCTGAAGAACCTGGTTGTTCTTGTCCACTCCGCCCATGTAGTTGTTGTAATCAAGTATACAGGTGGGCTTGTGTACTTCGGCCATCTGACCCCAAACCGTGACAAGGGAAGTGCTCTCAGCATGAATTGTAGTGAGCGCGTAAACGTCACGCCTATCTGAGAACTTGACTGCAAGCAGTTCGTTGGAACGCAACGTAGTGCTCTGGGATTTCTGGAACTTCTTGCAAACAAGCTCCTGCAGGAATCCTTTGCGGCGACAAAGAATTGTACCGCAAGCCACGGTGACAGCTTGTAGAGCTCACTGAACAACTCTACTCCTGTATAGAAATTGTCCACATAAAGGTTATAACCTGTGTGAAGAAGTGGCTGGACAAGCTCCCATACGATCTTTCCTGTGACCCCCAGCATGGGAGGGCAACCGACAGGGTTAAGAGTTGTGTCCTTCCCTGTATACACTCTCAAGCTGTACACATAGCCAGTCGAGCTCTCACACAGCATGTACAGCTTGATGCCATAGCGAGCGCGTTTGCTCGGAATGTACTGCCTAAACAGCAGCCGCCCTTTATACAAGATCAAGGACTCATCAATTGCTATATTCTTTCCAGGAGTATAAACCTCTGGAAACCTGGCAGACAAATGTTCCACGACAGGCCGAATTTTGAACAACCTGTCATGGTCTGGATGGTCCCGGGGCAATTCAGCAGAATTGTCATTGATATGCAGCATGCGCTGCAATAGCAAAAAACGATCTCTGCTCATGTATGGTGCGAAGATGGGGGTTAACCAAACCGTGCGAGTAGACCAGTAGGATAGCAAGGTTGGTTTATGCACTACCTCCATTTTAAGCGTGAGGCCCAAAAATATCTTCGACTCCCCTAGAGAAGTGAGAGTCCACTTGCGCGCCCTAGAATGAGGCCCAAGAGTGCCTCCTTGCTCCCTCAGAAATTGTTCGGCACGCAAATTTGTTTGCTGCACAATTTCGTCTAGGAAGTCAACACCAAAAAAGAGATGGAAGTAGTCAATTGGCAAAAAATTTGCCGTATCTACTTTACATCCAGCGTCACCAGTGAAAGGCGGAATTTGGGGCTGAACTAAATTGGGAGGCTGCCAAGACAGCACTCCGTCTGTGCTTGCGGCCGCATGTGCCTGCACTCTGGGTTGCTCTAACCTGTTACGGGTGTCCTGCTGCACAGACTGTGCTGGCAAAGGGACAGCACGACTGACATCGTCTCCTTCAGAATCGCTGGACAATGCATCATCGGATGGAACTGCGCCGACTGAAAAATAACTTCCAGATTCGGCTCCTTTGTCCTCTCCCTCAGATGCTGTCTCAGTATCTGCTGTCTCAGTCTCTGATCCTGCCTCAGAGGTGGACTCCAGAACCAGATTAAGGGCCTGGGCAGCATTCATCCGATAGGCCATCTCTGAAAGTGCCTCAAACTATCCTTTTAAAACACTATCCTACATAGAAGGCAGATAGGTTGTTGGTTTTAAAGGGTAGGTGGGTGTGTGCGTGAATGAAGTGTTTAACAGTCAATAATGACGAAGTCACCTTACCTTTGCGAAATGCGTACGCTCTCCAAAAAGACTAAGAAGGAGAAAAAAAAGACACAGTATTACTTTACTTTGCCACATACTCATCATCGCAGCCTTTTAGCGCTGGTGGAAGCCAGTGCGACCATCATTTTGGCGTCAAGATGCCTACGGGTGAACGTATGCTTTACAATTGCACACTATGACCTCCTTTGATGCGCCCACTACCATCCTTGCAAACTCGCCCCTCATCTCTCCATAGCCCCTCTCTCACATACATTTAATCTGTGTTTCTACTGCGTGGCTTTACTAATCCACTTAGCTGTCTACATAATACAGATCTGTTAATTTCAGCATACCCTTTATGGTGTCAAAACTGCCACTACACAAAAATATCTCTATCTAGCACTCTGCAGCAGTACCACACTTTACTGTCTTTCAGGTAACTTCAAAGAGACTCATTATAGTTCTTTCACAGTCTCATAATTTCAGCACTGATAAATATCTCTGTAAATAAATATTTAGATATATATATAACAATTAATTCCTAATGTTAGCGCGCTCAATACCTGGTGCAGGCAGAAACAGGTAGAATCCTTACCCGATATTTAAATTCAGAAACACAAAGGATGCCGCACTCCAGAGACAGGTTTCAGAGTTGCTTTCTTTTCACCGCCACTACCACCAGTCGTAGTGAAAATAAAGCAACTCTGAAACCAATCTCTGGAGTGCGGCATCGTTTGTGTTTCTGAATATATATATATATATATATATATATATATATATATATATTCACTGAAAAAACCATAGGTTTCAGGGGCGTTATAGTTAGCTGGACTTTTCACTCGTACAAAACCATTGAAATTCCCCCGTTATACTTAGTTCAGCTAACTATAACTCGCGCGCCCGCAATGCACTGCTTATTACGTCACATATTACATCACTCATGACATGGTCAGTGACATCACTCATGACATCACTGATGACATCTCAAATGACATCACTGATGACATCACTGATGACATCATCCAATGAATGTGTGTTTTTCTGAAAATTAAATATGTTTAATATATGTATATCTCAAGGTCGATGGAAGAATAAATGGGTATATAAGTGTCTAAATGGATGATTTGCTTTTGAAAAATTGATTGTATAACTGACTGATTAAGTGTATCTTAGTGAATACATGGCTTAGTAGTGAGTAATGTTTAAATATGTAAATATCTGTATCAGTCTCTCACTTTGTGTATAAGTGGCTGCATGGGTTGGTGAGTAGCTACATGAGTGTCTATAAAGGTTATTAGTTGTTTTTTGAGTATCAGTCTGAGTGTCTGTATGGTACGGTGGGGGTATTATGTAGTGCATAGGTGCATGAATGAGTGACTCACTGTTTGTATGTGTTGAAGACAGCATGTGTGCAGGACTGTATGGGTGGATGAGTGTGTGTATGGGTGTGTTAGTGAGTGAATGACTGTCTCAATAGTGTCTTTATGAGTAACTACATATGTTTTAAACTAGTATATGTGACTATTGGTGTATATAAGTGAGTATATGTGTGAGTGAGAGATTGGAAGAGTTCCTGTATGAATAAGTATGTGTTTCTATAAGTGATTGTTTAAAAGACTAAGTATGTGTAAGTTTCTGTAGAAGTTAGTGTGGTTGTGTGTGTGTATAATTGTATATGCAAGTAAATGGATGTTTTGATTCTTTATTAGCATGAGTGACTATGTGTGTGAGTAACTCTATGGATGAGTGGCGTTATGTAACAGGATGTATAGGTGTATGAGTACATATGATGAGTGAGTACATGTATGAGTGACTGTATAGGACTGTTGGTGAATGAGTGGATGTGTATGTGGATCTTAGAATTACTGAATAGGTTGTTGTAACTGGTACTGGTATGTCCATTGTTTTGAAAATTTTTGTTTCTATTTTTGAATGTGTGTATCAAAGGTTATATTAGGGTGAGAGGAGGTCTGCCACTCTATCACAAGGATGATGTCATCAGTGACATCATCAGTGATGTCATTTGAGATGTCATCAGTGATGTCATGAGTGATGTCACTGACCATGTCATGAGTGATGTAATATGTGACGTCATCAGCAGTGCATTGCGGGCTCGCAAGTTATAGTTAGCTGAACTAACTATAACGGGGGAATTTCAATGGTTTTGTACGAGTGAAAAGTCCAGCTAACTATAACGCCCCTGAAACCTATGGTTTTTTCAGTGAATTTCTAAGGTTTTTTAAATGCTAATTCCTAACTATAACGTGCCTGAAACCTATGTTTTTTTCAGTGAATTTCAAAGGTTTTTTAAATGCTAATTTCTAACTATGCCTACAGAGATAGGACATGTGAAGAAAGAAGAAAAAATGCACAGAAAGAAAAAAAGAAAAAAAGAAAGAAGCAACAGAAGTCCTCAAAGACTAAGAAAAGTGCAGGAAGAAGGATAACGTGCAGAAAGAACAAACAGAAGAGCAGAAAGAAGCCTTGTTGCAAAATCATCCTGTACCCTAAACTTTTTCAGACGGATACTGGTGGTAACTGAGTCTGACTTGTGGTAAATAATTTAATTACCGGAACTTAATTTGATGCGGAAAATCTATAACAATAGCTCAGTAAAATAAGAGGCAGAATCCGTGGTATTAGAGGTTCGGAACGGGCTTTATTCCATAATCAATTTAAATCGATGAGCTCCATATTCCATCACCACGAAGGTTCAGGAAGTGAAGACCGTACTTTATTGATAAGTAATCATTTTTATACAATAGGCATTACAGTGAAACAAATGCAGGAGGCGTAACAATTGATAGTAAAGATAAAACATACATGCGTAGCAAAAGTGGGTGTAACTGGGTGTAACTAAGGAACGTCATCAGGTATGATGTCATAATAGGGTGGTTCCATGAAAGAATTTCGCAATGTCAGCAGAAATACTTGGCAGAAATGCGCGCGCAGCGGCATGACGTGTGATTGACGTGCAACTAGGGGGTGAAGGGGACTTGACATTTAGCTCTACATGTGGCGACAGAAGTCTGGAGGGTCAAGTCAACCTAATCCCAAATCATATCTAACATCCTATGTTTAGAGAACTATGTTATCCAAAAGAGAGGTCTCTTAGAGTAGAATCTTATTCTATACTGACTATACTGACTGTGAGTGCGTGTACAAGCGTCTAAGTGTCTACACAATATGCGGGGGCAGAAATCGTCCATAGTAACAGGGCTATGAATTACTTGCATAAAGACAGAGAAGCCGGGCCTTTTGCTCGGTAGCTGGAAGAATGTTTACTTAAACTACTAGACAGGAATGCATTGGGTAGGGAGCGGAGCAGATAATTTCGAAGGTGAAATACAGTTTTTGGCAGGCAACAGGCTGATGTCAGGCATCGTTAGCTGCGCAGGGAGTAGGACAAAGTTCATGGATACAGATGCGAGCTCAGACTGGAGCTTTCAGAGGCAGAAGGCAGGAAAAGCTTGATGGCAGAATCAGGGCCTACTTGCCTGGACTGTAAAATGGCATAAGTGAACCATATAAAGCCGGTGGCCTTTCGTACTTAGGAATGGAATATCCGGCCCATTCATGGCGGATCTGAAAGAGGACATGTTGGCGGTGGACGCACATGTGTTTGCGTCTTTATAACTGGAACTGGAGGGAACATACATGTACTTGTGATTTATACATGAAACCGTTGGGGTCCAAGATAGGGGACATAACTGATCATAAAAATCCATATTTCCACATTCCCTCCTTGTCCCCTACTTGCCCGTCAAGAGATATCAATCTTCATCAATCCGTTGATCTGTTCATATAGCATCATTTGTTCTTCTTTTTTCTTCTGGGATGAATGAAATCTTGGTGGTGGAATACACGATGTGGCACACAGACCACAGATCGCTGGTCCACATTGTAGGCATAAGCAGCAACTGAATAATATGAGGAAGCCAATACCTAGGAAGGATAGGACCTTCCATCCAAAGGTAGATAATATACTCCAAAACCAACCGGACCAAGTCCAGGTGCCTGGATTCTGGTGTATCTGGCTTACAATCTTATGAAGACGAGTTATGGCTTTATATACAGATGGCGAATTTTCTGGTATGAAAATGCAACAACTTGATCCGATGACCCTACAAGCTCCGCCCCTATCGGCCAGGATGACGTCAAGGACAAGACGATTTTGAAGCACAACAATCCGCATAGCAGACTGCTCTTCTGTTAAATTGCCTAAGGCGGAAATAGTTTCGTTCACTACTGCTTCAAGGGTTCTGGTTAATCTACGTATCAGCTTACTATTGGTAACTGTACCTATATAGGGAAAGAGACCTTTAGTGAAATCTGTGTATTTTTCCCATGCGGTCTCAGTGTAATCGACTATTGGGAGATCTCTCCTTTCTCTATTGTGTACTAAATGAGTATTTCTATGATAATCAGGAGGAGCTAGAAAAACAGGTGGTAAAAGGAATCCGATGTAGCAGGTACCATCCCAATCTAGAGGTAAACGTATGTATGCCGTCTGACCACATATGAAGTAGGAATGGCGGGAAGCTCTAAATGTAGACTTGCCTTGATCACTAACTTCTATTACAGTGGTGCATCTACTATGGCCCATATGTATGGAACCATTCTTTCTTACACATAATTCACCTTTAACTGGAAATACTGACATGGCGGGCAAAATTGGAGTAGCTTCGGATTCGACATTCAGGATCATGAGATTAAGCGTAAAATTACCTAATCCATACACTTCATTTTCTAGATCAGTTCCTGTTATTTTGGGAAGTCCCTCCTTGTTAGGGTGACAGACTTTGAGTAAAACTAAGTTCAGATTTCCCCATACCCAGTTATTCTGGTAAACTGCAGAATTTGAATCTAGGGAATTAATTAAACTAAACCATGCTCCACAGGATCCATTGTGTGTGAACGGGTATGGAAAGAGAGGAAAAATTCCTTTATAGTTCTGATAGGGAGGGAGTCGGCCACATATCCAACAATTTGTAACATTGCTAACCTGATGGGAATGATGTAACATACTAATAAACGTGTTATTGCGCAGCGCAAATCTATAAGACAACTCATGCGGAGGTAATTCACTAAAAGAATGTTCAGCAGTAACATTATAAACATGTCTAGAAATAGGATAATATATGTGCAACAATATACTTGCAGTAATTATTAAAAGACTTAAGAAAAACAAAATTAATAACGTCACTGTGCAATGACTACGCAGTGATTTACAGTACGCATGTCGTTTCAGCTTTATCCTTCTGTTTCTTTCTCTACACAGGTCTAAGGAGTACATGTCAGAGACAAATTCGACCGATTCACCTTGGAGAGGACTTAAACAATCAAATTGCCTGACTTGTTAGACCTAAGTTTTAGTTTGTATTGTTCATGGCTATTCAGTTCAACCAAAGGAAGTTTTGAGTCAATCGGGGAAGACACGTAAGGTGTGTCGTTTACGTCTGACGGTAGTCCATGAAATTTCTTGATATGACTTGAATGTATCCAGCCTTTTCGTCCTTCGATCTTTACGGCTGTCCTCGTCGTTAGCAGTACGAGCTGAGGTGATTTCCACCTAGGATCCAGCTGAGACTTCCGATCAAAGTTCCTCACTAAAACCAAATCCCCTGGAATTACGTCATGGGGTTTCACCTCTGTGTTGTCGGGAAAGGCTGCAGCTACCTGTGAACGACAAGATTGTAGTGCAGACATCAAGGAAGCCAAGTAATCTGTCAGCATATTACAGTCAATATCAGTTATTTTGCGTGGTATAGGCGTCCCCCACATATTTGGTGGTCTACCGAAGATCACCTCATAAGGGGATAGCCCTGTTCGAGAGTGTGCTACCATTCTTATGTAAAAGAGTGCAACGGGTAAGGCTACTACCCAGTCGACACCTTTCTCTCTACAAATTTTGGACAATCTAATTTTCAGGGTCTGGTTATGTCGTTCCACGAGACCTGCTGCCTCGGGGTGTCGGACACAGTGGAATTTCCACTGATAGCCTAACAAAAGTGAAACGTGTTTCATTAATTCGGATGAGAACGGCTGGCCGTTATCTGAGTAGACAACACGTGGTAAACCGTACCGTGGGAAGAATTCTCGAACTAACTGTTTGGCAGTAGTCGGGGCAGTGTAATCTGAAACCGGGTATGCCTCTGTCCAACGGGAAAGAGCACAGACAACTACGAGAACATATTTGAATCCTCGACATCGTTCCATCTGGATATAATCCATCTGGAGGACTTCAAAAGGGTGATCAGGAGGCTGAAATCCACCCTGCTCTACGGGAATGCTTTTACCTGGGTTAAACTGACAACAGATCATACAGGTACGAACTTTTTGTTTAGCTGCTGCTCGTAAATGTTTGTTGAACCAAAGGTGTTGAATGCTGTCTCGCATAGCTTTTTCTCCTAGATGCGCTGGACTATGTACAGTGTTAATAACGACTTGGACCATTGAATCAGGAAGGAACCACACAGATTTTTCCTTCGTCATCCATCCTTGGTCCGTTTGGATCCCTCCTAATTCAGTCCATTTCTTTATTTCGTCTGGTGTAGCATGTGTCTGTATGTCAATTACGTCAAGAGCGGGATCCTTAACCATCATGCAATGTGTTGGTGTCGGGACTATTGTCTTTGTCATGTCGGGTGTTTGAGTTTGAGCAGTCTGTTTAGCTGTTCTGTCAGCTAGATCATTGCCTTGAGAAATGATATCAGTAACTTTCGTATGAGCTTTACATTTCATAATTGATATTGCAGTGGGTAAATGTATTGCATCTAATAAGGCATGAATGAGGGGTCCGTGCTGAATGTGGGCACCGTGAGAAGTTAAATAACCTCTCTCTCGCCACAGCACGCCGAAGTCATGTACAACTCCGAATGCATAACGTGAATCAGTGTATATGTTGACTCTTTTATTTGTGGCTTGAATACAGGCTTGTGTCAGAGCGATGAGCTCTGCGGCTTGAGCGGACAAGGTATTTATACAATTAGTTTCAACGATTTCAGTGTCTGTTGTGACTGCGTAAGCGGCCACTAGCTCTCCTGTACCTGTTCTCATACATGAACCATCTACATACAACGTCAGGTCTGGGTCTGACAATGGGACGTCTGTCAAATCTTGTCTGGGTTTCGTCCGCCACCCAGAATAAGTAAACTTTCCTTTCAAGAATTAGCCCACCAACGTACACCCAAACTAGTAACTCCCAACACGCTCAAGGAACTTCTAATAGATTGTAGATATGACCCTGTGCCCGGAAAAGGGGACGAAATGATGCTGGCATCATTACGTATCCGACGAGCTGCAATATACTTAGGGAAGCTACCAGGAATGACGGCACATTTAGAAAATATATATCATTTTGTCCAGTCAGGGCGAGACCCTGAGAGTATCACCAGAGCCATGGAGTACCAAAAGGTGGAAATACAGGGGGAACTGTTACGTTTCCTCATAAACTGTGTGATCAGAAATCAAGATCAACCAGGGGTAAGTCCGGAAGAAATGCAAATTCTTACCACATGGGGTAAGAATATATCAGAGGGGAGATACGATAAACGATCATGTATAGTAGCTATGAGCCGAAAGATCCGCAAAGAAATAGAACGAATACACGAGGAAAGATTAGCAGTAGACGAACCTGAACAAACCGAGGACGAGGAAGAATTAGAACTGCCCACAGGACAGTTAGAGACCATGGCCTATGTAGGTAGAGGAAGATCTTGCAATAATACTAGATGCTTTACTGATCCGATATGTCCGATACGTCCAGATAATAACAGAAAATTCCAAACTCCTATAATAAATATAAGGTCCCCCGAACATTCATTCCAAGCCGCTGACAAATTACTCCGAGAACGAAGGGGTTATCATATACTCGATTCCATGGACGAACAAGAATTAGCCAGGTCAGCCGTACACTGGGTTGATAGTCCTGGAAAATATGGTGATGATACACTAGCACATACGTTTTTGAACCTCGCCCCAGATGAACAGCGTTTAGCTGGTATCTACATGATTCAACAACTCCTTATATTATATAAAAGCCAACACTCCGATCCTGGCCCCTTACCTGATATATTGACTGAATTACTCACGAATAAATGGAGAGGTTCCGGTACTAAGTTGATTAGAGAAATACTAGAATCTAGAAGACAGTATATTCTTTTTGTATGTCCTGAACATGTCTCACTGCCCATCAAGGAAAGAACGACGTATTACATGGATAGACAAAATCCCTTACGAGAAGTGCACCCGATAAAGGGTGATGACAATGAGTTTAAACGTGTGTTTGTATACATACCCATATCCAAAATAGAACTATTAGAAGATCACCTCATAAGGGGATAGCCCTGTTCGAGAGTGTGCTACCATTCTTATGTAAAAGAGTGCAACGGGTAAGGCTACTACCCAGTCGACACCTTTCTCTCTACAAATTTTGGACAATCTAATTTTCAGGGTCTGGTTATGTCGTTCCACGAGACCTGCTGCCTCGGGGTGTCGGACACAGTGGAATTTCCACTGATAGCCTAACAAAAGTGAAACGTGTTTCATTAATTCGGATGAGAACGGCTGGCCGTTATCTGAGTAGACAACACGTGGTAAACCGTACCGTGGGAAGAATTCTCGAACTAACTGTTTGGCAGTAGTCGGGGCAGTGTAATCTGAAACCGGGTATGCCTCTGTCCAACGGGAAAGAGCACAGACAACTACGAGAACATATTTGAATCCTCGACATCGTTCCATCTGGATATAATCCATCTGGAGGACTTCAAAAGGGTGATCAGGAGGCTGAAATCCACCCTGCTCTACGGGAATGCTTTTACCTGGGTTAAACTGACAACAGATCATACAGGTACGAACTTTTTGTTTAGCTGCTGCTCGTAAATGTTTGTTGAACCAAAGGTGTTGAATGCTGTCTAGCATAGCTTTTTCTCCTAGATGCGCTGGACTATGTACAGTGTTAATAACGACTTGGACCATTGAATCAGGAAGGAACCACACAGATTTTTCCTTCGTCATCCATCCTTGGTCCGTTTGGATCCCTCCTAATTCAGTCCATTTCTTTATTTCGTCTGGTGTAGCATGTGTCTGTATGTCAATTACGTCAAGAGCGGGATCCTTAACCATCATGCAATGTGTTGGTGTCGGGACTATTGTCTTTGTCATGTCGGGTGTTTGAGTTTGAGCAGTCTGTTTAGCTGTTCTGTCAGCTAGATCATTGCCTTGAGAAATGATATCAGTAACTTTCGTATGAGCTTTACATTTCATAATTGATATTGCAGTGGGTAAATGTATTGCATCTAATAAGGCATGAATGAGGGGTCCGTGCTGAATGTGGGCACCGTGAGAAGTTAAATAACCTCTCTCTCGCCACAGCACGCCGAAGTCATGTACAACTCCGAATGCATAACGTGAATCAGTGTATATGTTGACTCTTTTATTTGTGGCTTGAATACAGGCTTGTGTCAGAGCGATGAGCTCTGCGGCTTGAGCGGACAAGGTATTTATACAATTAGTTTCAACGATTTCAGTGTCTGTTGTGACTGCGTAAGCGGCCACTAGCTCTCCTGTACCTGTTCTCATACATGAACCATCTACATACAACGTCAGGTCTGGGTCTGACAATGGGACGTCTGTCAAATCTTGTCTGGGTTTCGTCGTGATAGTGATAACTTCAATACAATCATGTGCTAGTGGGTCTGTTCCATTTATAGGTAACAGTGTGGCAGGATTCAATGTACTACAACGTCTGATTTCTATATGTGGCTGAAACAATGTTAATTCGTAACCAGTGAGTCGTGCTATAGTCAAGTGTTGTGTTTGTGTGCGGTTCAAGAGAACCTCTACTGCATGTGGTACTTGTACTGTCAATGGATGTCCTAATACTATGGCATCGCTTTGTCTGATTGCTAAAGCTGTTGCTGCCACTGATTTCAGGCACGCAGGCAAAGCCTGAGCTACGGGATCTAATGTACTAGAAAAATAAGCACATGGTTTGTGTGATCCTGCTTGTTCCTGTGTGAGTACTGACAAGGCAGTACCTTCGCGTTCTGTAACGAAGAGTGTAAAATGTTTATTGTAACATGGTGTTGCTAAAACAGGTGCTTGGCATAAGGCTTTCTTTAGGCTTTCAAAAGCTTGTGTATGTTCCTGAGTCCAAGGGAGAACAGTCGATGTGGCTGCCTCCTGTGTTGTCAATTGAATGAGTGGTTTTGCTAGAAATGCATACTGAGGGATCCACTGCCTACAATATGAAGTGAGGCCTATGAAAGCCCGCACCTCCTTTTGTGTCTTGGGTATTGGCATATTAGCAATTAACTGGATGCGATCTGGTGTAAGCTGCCTTCCCTCCTTGGACAGCGAGTGACCAAGGTAAACAACTCGCTGGACACAGAATTGCAGCTTAGAAGGGGACACCTTGTGCCCCTTTTCGGCCAAAAATTGTAATACCGTCAGTGAGGCTTTTTCACATTCATGTTCGCTTCTAGCGGTGATCAGCAGATCATCGACATATTGAAGCAGGGCAGTGTTGACTGGCATGTGGATACTGTTGAGTTCTCGTTTCAGTGCTTGGCTATAGATGCTGGGGCTTTCTGTGAATCCTTGAGGTGCGCGTGTGAATTTGAAGCTACGTCCATTTAAACTAAATCCGAACAAGTATTGGCTTTCCGGATCTATTGGGACGCTGAAAAAGGCATTTTTGAGATCAATTACAGTAAAGAATGTTGCTTCGGAATCAATGGCTGTCAGTAATGAAGAAATGTCTGGGACTACGGGGTATTGTGGTACTATGCATTTATTTAATTCGCGCAGATCAATAACCAATCGATATACTGGCGGGGCTGTTGGATCGGTTCGTTTAAGAATCGGAATTATCGGTGAATTACATACATTGGAGTCAGTTTCCACAACCACTCCTTGGGTAATAAGCTCGTCAATGATTTGTAGTAAAGCCACTACAGCATCTGGGGGTAACTTGTATTGTCGCATTCGTGGAAGTACCACTCCTGCCTTTAGTGTGACTCGATATGGTGTAATGTTCATGCAACCAACATCTGTAGGGCCTTGTGCCCATAAATGTGTCGGTAAAGTCTGTAGTCGGTGATCCATGTCTCGGGACACGTAGTGCCCTTTGTAATCACGTAAAAACAATCTTACTCCTTCCGGAGAACAACATATAATAGCTCCTAGAGCTTTCAAAGTTTTTATGCCTAACAAGTTTTCTGGACATGATTTAGTAAGTAATAAATCTGTAGTTCGTGTCAAGGGACCGATCGTAAGTGGAAGAGGCTGTGTTACTTCGTTAATGATAGGTTTTCCTGAAAAACCAAGGGAAATATTCTGTGTGCCTGAGAGGGGTGCCCCTGGTACTTCACTACGTTTTATTGTTGTTCGGCTTGCCCCTGTATCAAGTAAGAATTTTCTATCTTGACCTAACAGTTCACTGTGTACATAAGGTCCTTCTTGATCTACAGGGACCTCAATAAGGGGTAAGCCAACTTCCCTCTCTAGGCTGTTTCATGAGTATCGTTGATAATCAGGATAGTCATACTGTGCGGTCTGATACATCTGTCGGGTCGTTGTTTGTGTGGCAGCAATAGGCTGCGGTGGCGGAGCTGGCATAGACTGTTGCGGAGCTGGCATGGACTGGGCATGCTGCGGGGCTCCTTGTTGGTTCTGATCCTGTCTAATTGGTCGTGGTCTTTCTTTTGCATTACCTATGGCAATATTATGTTTTAAAACTGGACAATCGTGTACATAATGACCTGGCTGTTTACAATAGTTACATGTCCCTTTTACAGGACCTGTTGAGCCATTGGACTGTGTTATACCCTTCTTATGACCGTCAGCTGGCACTGTCTGGGAAACTAGCATTTTCATTTTCGTGTCTTTCATGCGTCTATGTTCATGTTCTTGTTCTTCTCTAATCCTATTGTGATGGTACTGTAGCATTTGTAACATTTGTGATGGAGTGTTACCTTGCCAGGTACTCTCGAACTTCAATACTCTATTCTTAACTTGGGGCAAGGCATTTTCAACTAACTTTGTCACAAACAGATGTGGATACGACTCGCTACTTGCTTTTATTCCACTATTTATACCAAAACATTTCTCAAATCGGGAATAGAAATCACTAGTGTCTTCATCTGATTTTTGTTTACAGGCTGAGATTGCACCCCAGTCTTCCTTTTTCGTAGTTAATAAACGTGGCAGTACCTGTACTAGTAGACCTGGTAGTGCTTTGGTCTTGTCCCCAAGCCCTGAACCTGGACCTCGAGCTTTTTCTTCGTTTTCTAATGCTGTCCAATCTATCTTCTGGTCTCCCACCTCCCAATCCTTTTCCTTGAGTTTTTCGTAAATGCCCGCAGGCATTAATACCTTCAATATTGTCATAATGTCGGGGTAGGTATATTCTCCCATGAGTAACATATCTTTAATTTCACGGTGGAAACCCGCTGGGTCTTTGTCATGACTGGGTACCACTTTCTTCATTTCTAATAGTTCTATTTTGGATATGGGTATGTATACAAACACACGTTTAAACTCATTGTCATCACCCTTTATCGGGTGCACTTCTCGTAAGGGATTTTGTCTATCCATGTAATACGTCGTTCTTTCCTTGATGGGCAGTGAGACATGTTCAGGACATACAAAAAGAATATACTGTCTTCTAGATTCTAGTATTTCTCTAATCAACTTAGTACCGGAACCTCTCCATTTATTCGTGAGTAATTCAGTCAATATATCAGGTAAGGGGCCAGGATCGGAGTGTTGGCTTTTATATAATATAAGGAGTTGTTGAATCATGTAGATACCAGCTAAACGCTGTTCATCTGGGGCGAGGTTCAAAAACGTATGTGCTAGCGTATCATCACCATATTTTCCAGGACTATCAACCCAGTGTACGGCTGACCTGGCTAATTCTTGTTCGTCCATGGAATCGAGTATATGATAACCCCTTCGTTCTCGGAGTAATTTGTCAGCGGCTTGGAATGAATGTTCGGGGGACCTTATATTTATTATAGGAGTTTGGAATTTTCTGTTATTATCTGGACGTATCGGACATATCGGATCAGTAAAGCATCTAGTATTATTGCAAGATCTTCCTCTACCTACATAGGCCATGGTCTCTAACTGTCCTGTGGGCAGTTCTAATTCTTCCTCGTCCTCGGTTTGTTCAGGTTCGTCTACTGCTAATCTTTCCTCGTGTATTCGTTCTATTTCTTTGCGGATCTTTCGGCTCATAGCTACTATACATGATCGTTTATCGTATCTCCCCTCTGATATATTCTTACCCCATGTGGTAAGAATTTGCATTTCTTCCGGACTTACCCCTGGTTGATCTTGATTTCTGATCACACAGTTTATGAGGAAACGTAACAGTTCCCCCTGTATTTCCACCTTTTGGTACTCCATGGCTCTGGTGATACTCTCAGGGTCTCGCCCTGACTGGACAAAATGATATATATTTTCTAAATGTGCCGTCATTCCTGGTAGCTTCCCTAAGTATATTGCAGCTCGTCGGATACGTAATGATGCCAGCATCATTTCGTCCCCTTTTCCGGGCACAGGGTCATATCTACAATCTATTAGAAGTTCCTTGAGCGTGTTGGGAGTTACTAGTTTGGGTGTACGTTGGTGGGCTAATTCTTGAAAGGAAAGTTTACTTATTCTGGGTGGCGTAGAAAAAATGCTTGATGTACCTCCGGTAGCACCACCTGGGGTGCTGGATGTGAAAAGATTCGTTGAACGTGATATAGCAACCATAGGTGTGGATGCAGATGTAGAAACAGATGTGCTTGCCGGAACTTGTGTCGGGGTTTGCTGTTGCAGAGCAGACGAAGGAGGGTCTTGGCGTTGAAACCCCCTCGGCAGACGGTCTATGTGGCGCAGCGTTAGCATACTCGGGAGCTGCGTCGTCTAAATAAGAGGAAAGAAAAACATCTTCTGCGGATCTGGGATGCCCTTTGGGATGTACTTTTATCGGAAACAATGGGGGTGGCAAGTCTTTTGGTATTTCCGGAGTAGCCTTAGGTAATCCTCCGGCCAGAAGAGGATACATACCATTCACAAGGGCATTTCTTTGTCTGTTTGTTTGTTCTGACTTTACTCGATTACCTTCTTCACTTAATACACTTTCTCGAACTTTATTTGAATTCTCCTTACTTTTCTCTTCCTGTCTGAGCGCTTTTTCTGTGCGTCTATATGATTCTTTTACGCCATAATTCAATGGCATCTTTCTGTGACTGTCTAGCTTTCTTTTTCCACAATTCTTCTTCTACTTTCATAATGCAATCTGCATCCCAGGTCCCAGCTGCGGGCCACCTCTGACTTTCTGGTAATTCCTTGGTGTAGTCTACCCATAGATCAAGAAATAATATGGCGTCTAGGCCATGTTTATGATACATGAAGTACCCTGGAGTGTCCCTAGGAGGGATGGGAACAGCTTCTTCGAGTACCCCTTTTCTAGTTGTGATCTGTCTTAATTTCGAAAAGAGCGGCATATTGAGAACTGATCTGATACCTAATTTTGAACACGTTTAATACCATAAAACACAATAATGAACAGTCATTCACACCACAATATACAGAACATATTTAAAACATTTTAACATTTAACATTTAAATGAAATAGACAATGATGGCCAGTTAGAGAAACTAGTCACTAGGCATAATACTCGATACTAACTAGGTAAATCTGAATTATATACTAGACATACTTGATATACTGCTAAACAGTACAGATACACTGCTGAAACAGTGCAGACCGGATTTGTGTACCCAAACCCGTCTTGACCGGCACAACCTATGTGCACGTCAGAACGCCTCCCCGATAATGGTACTCACCGGGTAGCTCGGAACGGAAAGCCTCGGAACTGAACTGAACTTGAACCGGACTGGACTCGACTCGGAACTTCGGAAACTTCGGAAACTGGTGGGCCTCTGTATACCTCGGATCTTGCGCTCTCAGCTAGGCTCTGGTCGGGATACTTCGCACTTCTCACCGCCTCGTCTGGGTGTTGATCGCAGCCTCAGTTACCCCCGCTCGGCAGGAGGGAGATACAGGAAATCCTGTGGGTACGCGTTGTTGTCCGCCCAGCTGTGACAGGAGACCGGGCCTGCAACGCACCGCCGGCGCGTGAGATGAGAAAGTGTCCCTGTTCGGGCGCCATTTATGTGGTAAATAATTTAATTACCGGAACTTAATTTGATGCGGAAAATCTATAACAATAGCTCAGTAAAATAAGAGGCAGAATCCGTGGTATTAGAGGTTCGGAACGGGCTTTATTCCATAATCAATTTAAATCGATGAGCTCCATATTCCATCACCACGAAGGTTCAGGAAGTGAAGACCGTACTTTATTGATAAGTAATCATTTTTATACAATAGGCATTACAGTGAAACAAATGCAGGAGGCGTAACAATTGATAGTAAAGATAAAACATACATGCGTAGCAAAAGTGGGTGTAACTGGGTGTAACTAAGGAACGTCATCAGGTATGATGTCATAATAGGGTGGTTCCATGAAAGAATTTCGCAATGTCAGCAGAAATACTTGGCAGAAATGCGCGCGCAGCGGCATGACGTGTGATTGACGTGCAACTAGGGGGTGAAGGGGACTTGACATTTAGCTCTACATGTGGCGACAGAAGTCTGGAGGGTCAAGTCAACCTAATGCCAAATCATATCTAACATCCTATGTTTAGAGAACTATGTTATCCAAAAGAGAGGTCTCTTAGAGTAGAATCTTATTCTATACTGACTATACTGACTGTGAGTGCGTGTACAAGCGTCTAAGTGTCTACACAATATGCGGGGGCAGAAATCGTCCATAGTAACAGGGCTATGAATTACTTGCATAAAGACAGAGAAGCCGGGCCTTTTGCTCGGTAGCTGGAAGAATGTTTACTTAAACTACTAGACAGGAATGCATTGGGTAGGGAGCGGAGCAGATAATTTCGAAGGTGAAATACAGTTTTTGGCAGGCAACAGGCTGATGTCAGGCACCGTTAGCTGCGCAGGGAGTAGGACAAAGTTCATGGATACAGATGCGAGCTCAGACTGGAGCTTTCAGAGGCAGAAGGCAGGAAAAGCTTGATGGCAGAATCAGGGCCTACTTGCCTGGACTGTAAAATGGCATAAGTGAACCATATAAAGCCGGTGGCCTTTCGTACTTAGGAATGGAATATCCGGCCCATTCATGGCGGATCTGAAAGAGGACATGTTGGCGGTGGACGCACATGTGTTTGCGTCTTTATAACTGGAACTGGAGGGAACATACATGTACTTGTGATTTATACATGAAACCGTTGGGGTCCAAGATAGGGGACATAACTGATCATAAAAATCCATATTTCCACAGACTAACCAGCCCTAGACCCAGTGCTATGTTAAAAGACACTTAGAATACAGTGAAAACACCTACATACACTAGGGAACACTATGAGTTGGGGTCCCCCTGTGATTAGCATGACCTCCTCTGTAAGCCCCTAGTATATAATAGGGCAGGGGGATTAAAACTACCTCTTAAAATGTGCCACAGGGCGTGTTTGCACACGTCACCTCAGGCCCCGTCCCCTCCCTTCCCCACTGTTTAAACACACCCTGTGGACGTTTTAAGTTGGGAGATTAAGTCCCCTTGAATCCTGAGGGTCCCTAGGGGCAAAATAGCCCACAAGGTACGTCCAGTAAGCGCCATTGCAGAGAGGTGTAAAAAGGGGCACGGCCTGCACCACCTCTCTGCAACGCAGCGCAGTGGTGCTTACTGGAAGCACCTTGTGGGCTAGTTGGCCCCCAGGGTCCCTCAGGATTGAAAGGGAATTATTTCCCCACCATAAAATACGCCACAGGGCGTGTTTGCACACGTCACCTCAGGCCCCGTCCCCTCCCTTCACCCCTGTGTAAACGCGTCCTGTAGCCGTTCTAAGTCGAGAGATTAAGTCCCCTTGAATCCTAAGGGTCCCTAGGGTCAAACTAGCCCACTAGGTACCTCCAGTAAGCGCCACGGAGCTGCGTTGCAGAGAGGTGTAAAAAGGGGCGTGGCCTCAGAACACCTGTCTGCAATGCAGCTCCCTGGCGCATACTAGAGATACCTGTTGGACTAGTTGGCCCACAGGGACCCTCAGTATTGAAGGGGAATTAATTACCGAACTTACAACTTGCCAGGGGGCGCGTTTGCAGAGTGCTGCAAGGAGGGGGCGTGGCCTCCAGCGGGATGCCGGTCTTTTATATATTTTATTTTTTTAAGAAGGGGGGCTGTGTGGCCCCCCTTCTTTTTCTAATTTATTGGCCCTGGGGACCCCATCCCCCAGGACCGGGCCGCCTGGACCCCTCCCAAGGCCTTAATCGGCCCCAGGGCATGGCCTTTTTTTTTTTTTTTATTCTTTAGGAGGGGAGCTGCGTTGCCCCCCTCATCAGGCCATTGTTTTTTATTATTTAAAAAAAATATATATTTATAGAAACACCTAGGACATGCTGGACAAACAGTACGTACCTATCACCATGACGATTTGCGTGATATTCATTAAAAGGCGACTATGCATACAATGAATCCACGTGGAATGTATTTACACCGCTAGTGAAGCTCTGACGTGTCTGACGCCCTATCGTGCCTAATCCCGGCGCCCCCGCCGGTGGATACTCTCCAAGTAGACACCCTTGTCGTTTATTGATACAAACATGGGTAGCTATTGACGGGCACATTTAATACACACGCACACCAAGTCATTCAAAGGGGATTCGACAAAAATTTGACAAACTATGCAAGAAACCCCCCTCACGGTTAACAAAACACACATCCACCACCAGATGTGTAATACTTTTTATTTTACTCTCTGGAAAGGAGACCCCTGACCCTCGGGTAGGTCACTTCCCCACCACTGCAGCTCCGCCTGCCTGCCCGCTGCTCCGCCTGATCCTCTCTACAGTTGGCACTTGCCCGATCGTCACCTGGACTGCCTGGGCCCTGCTCAGTGCCCGTGTGCCTGCCCGCCCCTTCCTCTCTGTCCCCGAGTGTCCGAGTGTGTTTGAGTCTGCCTGCCTGCCTCGTTTTCTCCTTCTGTACCCCTAGTGTGTTTTAGTGTGCCTGTGATTGCCGGGAGTCTTCTCCTCCTGCTTCCTCCGTCTTCCCGCTGCTGTCTCCCGTGCGGCCCCGCCCCCCCGCACCCATTGGCTATTCCCTCCCGCCTCCCTGCTGACCCCTCCTCCTCCTCCTCCTCCCCTCTTATGGCAGATGCGCGCAGCGGGCGCGGTGATTGTGAGCTCTCCTGTACCTGTTCTCATACATGAACCATCTACATACAACGTCAGGTCTGGGTCTGACAATGGGACGTCTGTCAAATCTTGTCTGGGTTTCGTCGTGATAGTGATAACTTCAATACAATCATGTGCTAGTGGGTCTGTTCCATTTATAGGTAACAGTGTGGCAGGATTCAATGTACTACAACGTCTGATTTCTATATGTGGCTGAAACAATGTTAATTCGTAACCAGTGAGTCGTGCTATAGTCAAGTGTTGTGTTTGTGTGCGGTTCAAGAGAACCTCTACTGCATGTGGTACTTGTACTGTCAATGGATGTCCTAATACTATGGCATCGCTTTGTCTGATTGCTAAAGCTGTTGCTGCCACTGATTTCAGGCACGCAGGCAAAGCCTGAGCTACGGGATCTAATGTACTAGAAAAATAAGCACATGGTTTGTGTGATCCTGCTTGTTCCTGTGTGAGTACTGACAAGGCAGTACCTTCGCGTTCTGTAACGAAGAGTGTAAAATGTTTATTGTAACATGGTGTTGCTAAAACAGGTGCTTGGCATAAGGCTTTCTTTAGGCTTTCAAAAGCTTGTGTATGTTCCTGAGTCCAAGGGAGAACAGTCGATGTGGCTGCCTCCTGTGTTGTCAATTGAATGAGTGGTTTTGCTAGAAATGCATACTGAGGGATCCACTGCCTACAATATGAAGTGAGGCCTATGAAAGCCCGCACCTCCTTTTGTGTCTTGGGTATTGGCATATTAGCAATTAACTGGATGCGATCTGGTGTAAGCTGCCTTCCCTCCTTGGACAGCGAGTGACCAAGGTAAACAACTCGCTGGACACAGAATTGCAGCTTAGAAGGGGACACCTTGTGCCCCTTTTCGGCCAAAAATTGTAATACCGTCAGTGAGGCTTTTTCACATTCAGGTTCGCTTCTAGCGGTGATCAGCAGATCATCGACATATTGAAGCAGGGCAGTGTTGACTGGCATGTGGATACTGTTGAGTTCTCGTTTCAGTGCTTGGCTATAGATGCTGGGGCTTTCTGTGAATCCTTGAGGTGCGCGTGTGAATTTGAAGCTACGTCCATTTAAACTAAATCCGAACAAGTATTGGCTTTCCGGATCTATTGGGACGCTGAAAAAGGCATTTTTGAGATCAATTACAGTAAAGAATGTTGCTTCGGAATCAATGGCTGTCAGTAATGAAGAAATGTCTGGGACTACGGGGTATTGTGGTACTATGCATTTATTTAATTCGCGCAGATCAATAACCAATCGATATACTGGCGGGGCTGTTGGATCGGTTCGTTTAAGAATCGGAATTATCGGTGAATTACATACATTGGAGTCAGTTTCCACAACCACTCCTTGGGTAATAAGCTCGTCAATGATTTGTAGTAAAGCCACTACAGCATCTGGGGGTAAATTGTATTGTCGCATTCGTGGAAGTACCACTCCTGCCTTTAGTGTGACTCGATATGGTGTAATGTTCATGCAACCAACATCTGTAGGGCCTTGTGCCCATAAATGTGTCGGTAAAGTCTGTAGTCGGTGATCCATGTCTCGGGACACGTAGTGCCCTTTGTAATCACGTAAAAACAATCTTACTCCTTCCGGAGAACAACATATAATAGCTCCTAGAGCTTTCAAAGTTTTTATGCCTAACAAGTTTTCTGGACATGATTTAGTAAGTAATAAATCTGTAGTTCGTGTCAAGGGACCGATCGTAAGTGGAAGAGGCTGTGTTACTTCGTTAATGATAGGTTTTCCTGAAAAACCAAGGGAAATATTCTGTGTGCCTGAGAGGGGTGCCCCTGGTACTTCACTACGTTTTATTGTTGTTCGGCTTGCCCCTGTATCAAGTAAGAATTTTCTATCTTGACCTAACAGTTCACTGTGTACATAAGGTCCTTCTTGATCTACAGGGACCTCAATAAGGGGTAAGCCAACTTCCCTCTCTAGGCTGTTTCATGAGTATCGTTGATAATCAGGATAGTCATACTGTGCGGTCTGATACATCTGTCGGGTCGTTGTTTGTGTGGCAGCAATAGGCTGCGGTGGCGGAGCTGGCATAGACTGTTGCGGAGCTGGCATGGACTGGGCATGCTGCGGGGCTCCTTGTTGGTTCTGATCCTGTCTAATTGGTCGTGGTCTTTCTTTTGCATTACCTATGGCAATATTATGTTTTAAAACTGGACAATCGTGTACATAATGACCTGGCTGTTTACAATAGTTACATGTCCCTTTTACAGGACCTGTTGAGCCATTGGACTGTGTTATACCCTTCTTATGACCGTCAGCTGGCACTGTCTGGGAAACTAGCATTTTCATTTTCGTGTCTTTCATGCGTCTATGTTCATGTTCTTGTTCTTCTCTAATCCTATTGTGATGGTACTGTAGCATTTGTAACATTTGTGATGGAGTGTTACCTTGCCAGGTACTCTCGAACTTCAATACTCTATTCTTAACTTGGGGCAAGGCATTTTCAACTAACTTTGTCACAAACAGATGTGGATACGACTCGCTACTTGCTTTTATTCCACTATTTATACCAAAACATTTCTCAAATCGGGAATAGAAATCACTAGTGTCTTCATCTGATTTTTGTTTACAGGCTGAGATTGCACCCCAGTCTTCCTTTTTCGTAGTTAATAAACGTGGCAGTACCTGTACTAGTAGACCTGGTAGTGCTTTGGTCTTGTCCCCAAGCCCTGAACCTGGACCTCGAGCTTTTTCTTCGTTTTCTAATGCTGTCCAATCTATCTTCTGGTCTCCCACCTCCCAATCCTTTTCCTTGAGTTTTTCGTAAATGCCCGCAGGCATTAATACCTTCAATATTGTCATAATGTCGGGGTAGGTATATTCTCCCATGAGTAACATATCTTTAATTTCACGGTGGAAACCCGCTGGGTCTTTGTCATGACTGGGTACCACTTTCTTCATTTCTAATAGTTCTATTTTGGATATGGGTATGTATACAAACACACGTTTAAACTCATTGTCATCACCCTTTATCGGGTGCACTTCTCGTAAGGGATTTTGTCTATCCATGTAATACGTCGTTCTTTCCTTGATGGGCAGTGAGACATGTTCAGGACATACAAAAAGAATATACTGTCTTCTAGATTCTAGTATTTCTCTAATCAACTTAGTACCGGAACCTCTCCATTTATTCGTGAGTAATTCAGTCAATATATCAGGTAAGGGGCCAGGATCGGAGTGTTGGCTTTTATATAATATAAGGAGTTGTTGAATCATGTAGATACCAGCTAAACGCTGTTCATCTGGGGCGAGGTTCAAAAACGTATGTGCTAGTGTATCATCACCATATTTTCCAGGACTATCAACCCAGTGTACGGCTGACCTGGCTAATTCTTGTTCGTCCATGGAATCGAGTATATGATAACCCCTTCGTTCTCGGAGTAATTTGTCAGCGGCTTGGAATGAATGTTCGGGGGACCTTATATTTATTATAGGAGTTTGGAATTTTCTGTTATTATCTGGACGTATCGGACATATCGGATCAGTAAAGCATCTAGTATTATTGCAAGATCTTCCTCTACCTACATAGGCCATGGTCTCTAACTGTCCTGTGGGCAGTTCTAATTCTTCCTCGTCCTCGGTTTGTTCAGGTTCGTCTACTGCTAATCTTTCCTCGTGTATTCGTTCTATTTCTTTGCGGATCTTTCGGCTCATAGCTACTATACATGATCGTTTATCGTATCTCCCCTCTGATATATTCTTACCCCATGTGGTAAGAATTTGCATTTCTTCCGGACTTACCCCTGGTTGATCTTGATTTCTGATCACACAGTTTATGAGGAAACGTAACAGTTCCCCCTGTATTTCCACCTTTTGGTACTCCATGGCTCTGGTGATACTCTCAGGGTCTCGCCCTGACTGGACAAAATGATATATATTTTCTAAATGTGCCGTCATTCCTGGTAGCTTCCCTAAGTATATTGCAGCTCGTCGGATACGTAATGATGCCAGCATCATTTCGTCCCCTTTTCCGGGCACAGGGTCATATCTACAATCTATTAGAAGTTCCTTGAGCGTGTTGGGAGTTACTAGTTTGGGTGTACGTTGGTGGGCTAATTCTTGAAAGGAAAGTTTACTTATTCTGGGTGGCGTAGAAAAAATGCTTGATGTACCTCCGGTAGCACCACCTGGGGTGCTGGATGTGAAAAGATTCGTTGAACGTGATATAGCAACCATAGGTGTGGATGCAGATGTAGAAACAGATGTGCTTGCCGGAACTTGTGTCGGGGTTTGCTGTTGCAGAGGTACAGACGAAGGAGGGTCTTGGCGTTGAACCCCCTCGGCAGACGGTCTATGTGGCGCAGCGTTAGCATACTCGGGAGCTGCGTCGTCTAAATAAGAGGAAAGAAAAACATCTTCTGCGGATCTGGGATGCCCTTTGGGATGTACTTTTATCGGAAACAATGGGGGTGGCAAGTCTTTTGGTATTTCCGGAGTAGCCTTAGGTAATCCTCCGGCCAGAAGAGGATACATACCATTCACAAGGGCATTTCTTTGTCTGTTTGTTTGTTCTGACTTTACTCGATTACCTTCTTCACTTAATACACTTTCTCGAACTTTATTTGAATTCTCCTTACTTTTCTCTTCCTGTCTGAGCGCTTTTTCTGTGCGTCTATATGATTCTTTACGCCATAATTCAATGGCATCTTTCTGTGACTGTCTAGCTTTCTTTTTCCACAATTCTTCTTCTACTTTCATAATGCAATCTGCATCCCAGGTCCCAGCTGCGGGCCACCTCTGACTTTCTGGTAATTCCTTGGTGTAGTCTACCCATAGATCAAGAAATAATATGGCGTCTAGGCCATGTTTATGATACATGAAGTACCCTGGAGTGTCCCTAGGAGGGATGGGAACAGCTTCTTCGAGTACCCCTTTTCTAGTTGTGATCTGTCTTAATTTCGAAAAGAGCGGCATATTGAGAACTGATCTGATACCTAATTTTGAACACGTTTAATACCATAAAACACAATAATGAACAGTCATTCACACCACAATATACAGAACATATTTAAAACATTTTAACATTTAACATTTAAATGAAATAGACAATGATGGCCAGTTAGAGAACTAGTCACTAGGCATAATACTCGATACTAACTAGGTAAATCTGAATTATATACTAGACATACTTGATATACTGCTAAACAGTACAGATACACTGCTGAAACAGTGCAGACCGGATTTGTGTACCCAAACCCGTCTTGACCGGCACAACCTATGTGCACGTCAGAACGCCTCCCCGATAATGGTACTCACCGGGTAGCTCGGAACGGAAAGCCTCGGAACTGAACTGAACTTGAACCGGACTGGACTCGACTCGGAACTTCGGAAACTTCGGAAACTGGTGGGCCTCTGTATACCTCGGATCTTGCGCTCTCAGCTAGGCTCTGGTCGGGATACTTCGCACTTCTCACCGCCTCGTCTGGGTGTTGATCGCAGCCTCAGTTACCCCCGCTCGGCAGGAGGGAGATACAGGAAATCCTGTGGGTACGCGTTGTTGTCCGCCCAGCTGTGACAGGAGACCGGGCCTGCAACGCACCGCCGGCGCGTGAGATGAGAAAGTGTCCCTGTTCGGGCGCCATTTATGTGGTAAATAATTTAATTACCGGAACTTAATTTGATGCGGAAAATCTATAACAATAGCTCAGTAAAATAAGAGGCAGAATCCGTGGTATTAGAGGTTCGGAACGGGCTTTATTCCATAATCAATTTAAATCGATGAGCTCCATATTCCATCACCACGAAGGTTCAGGAAGTGAAGACCGTACTTTATTGATAAGTAATCATTTTTATACAATAGGCATTACAGTGAAACAAATGCAGGAGGCGTAACAATTGATAGTAAAGATAAAACATACATGCGTAGCAAAAGTGGGTGTAACTGGGTGTAACTAAGGAACGTCATCAGGTATGATGTCATAATAGGGTGGTTCCATGAAAGAATTTCGCAATGTCAGCAGAAATACTTGGCAGAAATGCGCGCGCAGCGGCATGACGTGTGATTGACGTGCAACTAGGGGGTGAAGGGGACTTGACATTTAGCTCTACATGTGGCGACAGAAGTCTGGAGGGTCAAGTCAACCTAATCCCAAATCATATCTAACATCCTATGTTTAGAGAACTATGTTATCCAAAAGAGAGGTCTCTTAGAGTAGAATCTTATTCTATACTGACTATACTGACTGTGAGTGCGTGTACAAGCGTCTAAGTGTCTACACAATATGCGGGGGCAGAAATCGTCCATAGTAACAGGGCTATGAATTACTTGCATAAAGACAGAGAAGCCGGGCCTTTTGCTCGGTAGCTGGAAGAATGTTTACTTAAACTACTAGACAGGAATGCATTGGGTAGGGAGCGGAGCAGATAATTTCGAAGGTGAAATACAGTTTTTGGCAGGCAACAGGCTGATGTCAGGCACCGTTAGCTGCGCAGGGAGTAGGACAAAGTTCATGGATACAGATGCGAGCTCAGACTGGAGCTTTCAGAGGCAGAAGGCAGGAAAAGCTTGATGGCAGAATCAGGGCCTACTTGCCTGGACTGTAAAATGGCATAAGTGAACCATATAAAGCCGGTGGCCTTTCGTACTTAGGAATGGAATATCCGGCCCATTCATGGCGGATCTGAAAGAGGACATGTTGGCGGTGGACGCACATGTGTTTGCGTCTTTATAACTGGAACTGGAGGGAACATACATGTACTTGTGATTTATACATGAAACCGTTGGGGTCCAAGATAGGGGACATAACTGATCATAAAAATCCATATTTCCACAGACTAACCAGCCCTAGACCCAGTGCTATGTTAAAAGACACTTAGAATACAGTGAAAACACCTACATACACTAGGGAACACTATGAGTTGGGGTCCCCCTGTGATTAGCATGACCTCCTCTGTAAGCCCCTAGTATATAATAGGGCAGGGGGATTAAAACTACCTCTTAAAATGTGCCACAGGGCGTGTTTGCACACGTCACCTCAGGCCCCGTCCCCTCCCTTCCCCACTGTTTAAACACACCCTGTGGACGTTTTAAGTTGGGAGATTAAGTCCCCTTGAATCCTGAGGGTCCCTAGGGGCAAAATAGCCCACAAGGTACGTCCAGTAAGCGCCATTGCAGAGAGGTGTAAAAAGGGGCACGGCCTGCACCACCTCTCTGCAACGCAGCGCAGTGGTGCTTACTGGAAGCACCTTGTGGGCTAGTTGGCCCCCAGGGTCCCTCAGGATTGAAAGGGAATTATTTCCCCACCATAAAATACGCCACAGGGCGTGTTTGCACACGTCACCTCAGGCCCCGTCCCCTCCCTTCACCCCTGTGTAAACGCGTCCTGTAGCCGTTCTAAGTCGAGAGATTAAGTCCCCTTGAATCCTAAGGGTCCCTAGGGTCAAACTAGCCCACTAGGTACCTCCAGTAAGCGCCACGGAGCTGCGTTGCAGAGAGGTGTAAAAAGGGGCGTGGCCTCAGAACACCTGTCTGCAATGCAGCTCCCTGGCGCATACTAGAGATACCTGTTGGACTAGTTGGCCCACAGGGACCCTCAGTATTGAAGGGGAATTAATTACCGAACTTACAACTTGCCAGGGGGCGCGTTTGCAGAGTGCTGCAAGGAGGGGGCGTGGCCTCCAGCGGGATGCCGGTCTTTTATATATTTTATTTTTTTAAGAAGGGGGGCTGTGTGGCCCCCCTTCTTTTTCTAATTTATTGGCCCTGGGGACCCCATCCCCCAGGACCGGGCCGCCTGGACCCCTCCCAAGGCCTTAATCGGCCCCAGGGCATGGCCTTTTTTTTTTTTTTTATTCTTTAGGAGGGGAGCTGCGTTGCCCCCCTCATCAGGCCATTGTTTTTTATTATTTAAAAAAAATATATATTTATAGAAACACCTAGGACATGCTGGACAAACAGTACGTACCTATCACCATGACGATTTGCGTGATATTCATTAAAAGGCGACTATGCATACAATGAATCCACGTGGAATGTATTTACACCGCTAGTGAAGCTCTGACGTGTCTGACGCCCTATCGTGCCTAATCCCGGCGCCCCCGCCGGTGGATACTCTCCAAGTAGACACCCTTGTCGTTTATTGATACAAACATGGGTAGCTATTGACGGGCACATTTAATACACACGCACACCAAGTCATTCAAAGGGGATTCGACAAAAATTTGACAAACTATGCAAGAAACCCCCCTCACGGTTAACAAAACACACATCCACCACCAGATGTGTAATACTTTTTATTTTACTCTCTGGAAAGGAGACCCCTGACCCTCGGGTAGGTCACTTCCCCACCACTGCAGCTCCGCCTGCCTGCCCGCTGCTCCGCCTGATCCTCTCTACAGTTGGCACTTGCCCGATCGTCACCTGGACTGCCTGGGCCCTGCTCAGTGCCCGTGTGCCTGCCCGCCCCTTCCTCTCTGTCCCCGAGTGTCCGAGTGTGTTTGAGTCTGCCTGCCTGCCTCGTTTTCTCCTTCTGTACCCCTAGTGTGTTTTAGTGTGCCTGTGATTGCCGGGAGTCTTCTCCTCCTGCTTCCTCCGTCTTCCCGCTGCTGCCTCCCGTGCGGCCCCGCCCCCCCGCACCCATTGGCTATTCCCTCCCGCCTCCCTGCTGACCCCTCCTCCTCCTCCCCTCTTATGGCAGATGCGCGCAGCGGGCGCGGTGATTGTGCGCCGAAGGCGCGCCAAAGGCAAGCCCGTCTACGCCCGTCCGCGCCTGGACAGCGCCCAGCACCAGGACCCCTGGTCCACGACGATGCCAGCGCACCCGACAAACTTACGACACCGCCACCCTCCATGCACTCAACGCCGGCCAAAACACCGCCTGCTACCAAGCCACCCTGAGGCGCACACACGGACCCTTCACCTGCCAAGCCTGCCAATTCACCTGCCTCAGGACCTGCCCGGTAACCGCCAAGCCGAGCACCAGCAACAACCACCTCAAGTGCATCCTGCTCAACACCCGCTCCGTCCACAGGCACGCCGTGGAACTCTGGAACCTCCTCGAAACAACATCACCAGACGTCGCCTTCCTCACCGAAACCTGGATGAACGCCTCCTCAGCCCCCGACATCGCCATAGCCATCCCGGTGGGCTACAAGATCACCCGGAGGGACCGCGTCAACCAAACCGGAGGAGGCATAGCCATCGTCCACAGAAACACCATCCGCATCACGACCAACTCCGACGACACCCTCACCACCGCCGAACACCTTCACTTCCAGATACACACCGACCCCAAGACCAACCTCAGAGGCACCCTCATCTACAGACCCCGGGGACCACGCACAAAATTCAGCGAAGCCATCGCAGACTTCATCAGCCCGCACGCCCTCACCTCCACAGACTACATCCTCCTAGGGGACCTCAACTTCCACCTGGAGAACAACAAGGACTGCAACACCGCCGCCCTGCTGGACAACCTCACCAACCTTGGACTCAAGCAACTGGTGAACACACCCACCCACTATGCCGACCACACGCTTGACCCCGTCTTCTCCTCCAGCAAGCACATCTCCTTCAGCCACTCCACCGGACTACACTGGACAGACCACAGCTGCGTCCACTTCAACTTCAGGAGAACCACGACCCACCACCACCCGCAACAGGTTCCCCGCAGAAGCTGGAGCAAGATCACCGCCGACCAGCTCACCACCTCCCTCAGCCAGAACCCGCCCACCAACACGACGAATCCTGACGAAGCAACCCGCAACCTCACACAGTGGCTCACCGACTGCGCCGACGAACTCGCACCACTGAAGAAGCCTCCCAACAGACCCCGCAGCAGGAAAGCCTTGTGGTTTACCAACGACCTCAAAAACTCCAAGAAAACCAGCCGCACCCTCGAGAAAGCCTGGCGCCACGACCAGACAGCAGAGCGCATGACCGCCCTCAAGAACGCCACCCGCAAACACCACCAGCTGATCCGCACCACCAAGAAGACAGCATTCAAAGAACGACTGGACAACAACACCCACAACAGCAAGGAGCTTTTCAGCATCGTTAAAGAGCTCTCCAACCCCAGCGCCTGCAACACCGACATCACCCCCTCTGCGACTCTCTCGCCTCGTTCTTCCACCTCAAGATCGCCGACATACACAACAGCTTCGGCGCGCCGACCACGCACCCAACCACCGAACCAGCACCCCCCACCACCACCCTCTGCACCTGGACCCCTGTCAGCACCAAAGACACCACCCGCATGATGAACACCATCCACTCCGGCTCCCCTACCGACCCCTGCCCACACCACATCTTCAACAAAGCCGACTCCATAATCGCACCCCAACTCCGGAACATCATCAACAGCTCCTTCGCATCCGCCACCTTCCCGGAGAGCTGGACACATGCCGAGCTGAGCGCCCTCCTGAAGAAACCCACCGCGGACCCCACGGACCTCAAGAACTTCCGCCCCATCTCGCTCCTCCCTTTTCCAGCCAAAGTCATCGAGAAGACCGTCAACAGACAACTCTCCGCCTTCCTCGAGACCAACGGATCCCTCGACCCCTCACAGTCCGGCTTCCGATAAAACCACAGCACCGAGACGCCCTCATCGCAGCCACCGACGACATCAGGACCCTGCTCGACAACGGGGAAACAGCTGCCCTCATCCTCCTGGACCTCTCAGCAGCCTTCGACACCGTATGCCACCGCACCCTGATACATCGCCTCAGCAACACCGGAATCCAGGGAGCGGCACTGGAGTGGATCATCTCGTTCCTCGCCGGAAGAACACAGAGAGTCCGCCTCCCCCGTTCCGATCCGCGGCCACCGAAGTCATCTGCGGAGTCCCGCAAGGACCCTCTTCAACATCTACATGAGCCCTCTCGCAGCCATTGTCCGCCAACACAACCTCAACATCATCTCCTACGCCGACGACACCCAGCTGATCCTCTCCCTCACCAACGACCCTGCCACCGCCAAAGCCAACCTCCAGGAAGGAATGAGAGACGTCGCAGAATGGATGAAGATCAGCCGTCTGAAACTGAACTCAGACAAGACGGAAGTCCTCATCCTCGGACCATTTCCCTCCGCCTGGGACGACTCCTGGTGGCCCCCTGCCCTGGGCAGCGCACCCAAACCAACGGACCACGCACGCAACCTGGGCTTCATCCTGGACTCCTCCCTCACGATGACCAAGCAAGTGAGCGCAGTCTCATCATCCTGTTTCAACACCAGGCGCATGCTCCGAAAGATCTTCCGATGGATCCCCACCGGAACCAGGAAGACGGTCACCCAGGCCCTCGTCACCAGCCGTCTGGACTACGGAAACACCCTCTACGCTGGAACCACTGCCAAACTCCAGAAAAGACTCCAGCGCATTCAGAACGCCTCAGCACGACTCATCCTGGACATCCCTCGCCGCAGCCACATCTCTGCCCACCTGAAAGACCTTCACTGGCTCCCCGTCAACAAGAGGATCACGTTCAGACTCCTCACCCACGCACACAAGGCTCTCCACGACATGGGCCCGAAGTACCTCAACAACCGCCTCGCATTCTACACACCCACCCGCCAGCTCCGATCCGCCAGCCTCGCCCTCGCCTCCGTCCCACGATTTCGGAAATCCACCGTCGGAGGAAGATCCTTCTCCTACCTGGCAGCCAAGACATGGAACTCCCTCCCCACTCACCTACGGCTGACCCAGGACCATCTCTCCTTCAGGAAACAACTCAAGTCCTGGCTTTTCGAGCAGTAGCGACTCCCCCCCCCCCCCCCCCTCAGCGCCTTGAGACCCTCACGGGTGAGTAGCACGCTATACAAATTTTGGTTATTGATTGATTGATAGACGAACCTCACTTGAGAGTCACAGCGCGCTCCTGGCTGAGCCCAATGCTGTGTTACACCCACCAGTGCCCGCCAAGTGCCACACACCTCTATGTTGTATTCCACCAGCTAGTGCGTATGCTATGACACTCTCTAGCCCATGTGCACTGTAACACCACCCCGTGAATATGTCATGCCACACTTTCCTTCGCACAGGTTATATTGCCCCATCTAACGTGCCTTCCTCGATGCCTATGTTATAACGCACAGCGCTATGCCATACATATTACAATCTGGGATCCATATCTTTGTCACAGTGCATATGCAACATTACACTCCCCAGCACATATTTTATATTACAACTTTAGAGACTAGTTAGGTTACACAACACTGCCCTGTGCATATTACACTCCAAGGCGCATATCGCATAGCACGCGCTAGTGCCTGTGCTATCTCGTGCTCTCCAATGAATCTGTCATTGCGCACAATGTATTGCGTATTATATTTCACGCCCTGGTTCATCTTATATCACACTTTTTTGGTGCATAGTTTATACCATATACTATATCTAGTTTTCATTTTCAATTATGCTCTCAGGACTATGTTCTATATAACACTGCGTTCACCTACCCTTTTCACGGGCATTACATTTTGCGATGGGGGGTGGAGGGTCAGGGGGTGTTTCTGCCAAGTGAGCCCGGAGTCACAGTCACAAACGTCCTCTTCTTCCTGAATAAAAGTGAGATTATGCTGCATACTTGTTCATATTTTAAGTAGTTCGCACAGACACACATTTTAAAAACAATAAAGTTCCTAATACCCACCTTCTCTGAACAGTTAGCTTGCTGCCCCATCCCCCTCCTCACTATCCTCTGTTGTCTGAATCCATGGACTAGCCTCCTCCCTCCTGCCATGCATGGTCTGATGTGCTGCCACTGCCCTTCATTTAGCATGATGTACCAGTCCACTCCTCCTGCCATCCATTGCCCAATTCTATGCCCCATCATTGACCTTCTGCTTAGCCTCTGTGCTGAGCTTGCTGCCCCTATTCTCCTTCCCCCTGCCCTCTGATGTCTTTGTGCATGCCCCTGCTCCATCTTCTTTGCCTACCATGTTCCATGGACCTGCCACTCCTATCTACTATGAGTGTTCTGTTGAGCTGCCACTCCCCTCCCACCTGCCTAGCATTGTCAGATGACTGTAACCTGTCCCTGCCACCTCCACCTTGCCTGTCCACATGCCATGCCCCTATCCCCTTACTCCTGTCTTCCATAGTCCATTTTACTCCCACACCCTTCTGCCCTCCCTGGTCTGTTGTGCTG
This sequence comes from Triturus cristatus, assembly GCF_964204655.1. Lineage (NCBI taxonomy): Eukaryota > Metazoa > Chordata > Amphibia > Caudata > Salamandridae > Triturus > Triturus cristatus. Next base: position 16,522,159 of record NC_140586.1, read on the forward strand.
CAACTGCTCCTCCTGCCTGCCCCGCACGGTCTGTTGTGAGGCCCCTTCCCCTGAACTCTCTTGTCTGTGCCCAGGTCCTGACCCTCCCTTCTATCCTCCATGGTCCTTTGTGCATGCCCCTGCACCCTTCCTCTTGCCCATCATAGCCATTGTGCTGCCACTAGCCCTCCTGCTTGCCATGCATGGTCTTCTGTGATGCCACAGCCCCTCCCACCTTCCCTGTGTGGTCAGCTAGCTGCCCCTGACCCCCACCCACCTTCCCTCAATGGTCTGTGTGTATGCCATCATAGTCTCACTGTTGCTCTCCATGGTGTGTCTTGCTTCTAGTGTCCATCCTGCCTGTCCTCCATGGTCATCTTGCTGCTCCTGCCCTGCCCCCTTGCCCCCAGCCCTCTGTTTCCATGTGCAGACCCCTATTCCCTCCATCCTGGCTTGTCTGTTCCATTGTAATGCCCCTGATCCGTCCCTCCTGCCCTTTATGGTCTGTTATGCTGCAGCTTTCTCTCCTGTCTGTCCATTATGGTCAGCTAGCTACCATTGCCTTTTACCCCTTTGTTCTCTGTTGTCCATGTGCATGGTCCTGTCCCCTCCCTATTGCTTTCTATGGATTGTTGTGCTGCACTCCCGTCCCGCATGCCCTGTGTGGTGTATTGTGCTGCTGCAAACCCTGATGCCTGCCCTGCAGGGTCAGTTTGGTGCACCTCCCCATGTCCCTCCTGTCCTCTGTTATCCAATTCCATGTCCCTACCCCAACCAACCAAGGCACCCCGTAGTTGGAGCCTCGTGGGCTCTGTTAACAATACAATGGGGGCCAACGTTGGAGCCTCGTGGGCTCTGACACAAGAATGCCCCCGTAACGATGGAGCCTCGGGGCTCTAAACAATACTCGCCCCGTTGCTGGAGCATACTCGCGCTCTGGACCACCGTGCCCCTTCGTTGGAGCGTCAGGCGCTCTTAAAGACAATACTGCGGGCCCCGTTGGAGCCTCTTGAAGGATCAGCCGGTCTGGGACCGGCACCCACGGTATTCGGGCGGAGTCCCCCTGCCCTTCTTACTTACCGGGCTATCCTCGGGGGACTCCCGCGTCGTCTCTGCGTCTGGAGCAGTGGCCGGAAGCCCTCCTGCAGGGCAGCAGCAACGCTGCTGCGGGGAGACTCGCTGGATCTCCTTCCTCCGGGGAAGCGCGGGGTAGGCTCCCGTCCGCTTCCTTTGCTCACGAAGCGGCTTCCGGTTAACGCCCCGCCCACGTCTCAAACGAAGGCTGCCTGACTTCCTGGGTTTCGGCCCGGGCTGCAGCGGTGATTTTCGAGGTAGTCTTAAGTCGCGGGGTGGGCACCCGCGATGGAAGGGAAATAACCGGGGTGGGCACCCGCAACGTGAATTCACCAACAAAAATGCGGCACCAAAAGCGGGGTAGGCACCCGCGAAGTGCACGGAAATAGACGGGGTGGGCACCCGCAACGTGGCAAAATAGCAGTGAAGAATACAGGCCCCAGCTAGGCCCGCAGAACACAAGGGTTCGCCCTCCTGTAACGAAAACTAGAAGGAAGTTGGCACGGAAACTGCAAATACAAAGACAAAGTTTATTAACCCTTAAGGGTGGTCCTACAACCTATACAACACTCTTCAGTATTGCACAGAGTAGCACAAAGAACTTGCGTACACAGTCCCCTTTTATACACAACAGAGGGGCTCATAAGTGGGTGGATACAACATGAGGCAAAGAACATTACCTTTTATGGACATTTTCGATACAGAATCAATATGTGGACGGAGTAACTAATTTCCTGAGCCCGCGAAAACATGGTCAAGCAAGGACTAACTGATAACAGATGTGGTCAAGTCTGGGCATGCGCCAGACGGACAAAGGAGCTATTTATAGACTGTTACTAGGCAGATTACAAGAGCAACTAACACGAAGATAGGACTCTTCTCGTGCAGAGCACGTGGAAACACGACAATACAAAATGGAGTCCACACATTAGTCAACATAAGAAGAGAAACTAGTTCTAAGTAAGGGGAATTCATGTCTTTAGTAAATGCTTAACCAGATCGCTGTTCTAAGTTTCAACAGACGACCCTTTCAGCATTTACTGAAGACATTCGGCTTATTAGGATAATCATCATATATGTCAATTCTCATCATCTCTTCCACTTCTTTGGTTAAATGTTTCTGATGGGTGACATTGGCAATAGCTTTCTTATCAGGGATACAGAATGACACGCATAGAGAACAAAGTAAAGGACCACACTGGACACAGATGCAACAGGAAAACAAGGTTGCTACAACAATGCAAAGACCAGTTAAAACCTTCCATCCCCATGCAGTGATCAATGCCCAAAACCATCCAGAAAAGGTCCAAGTGCCATTTTCTGTGTGAATCTCAGCTGCGATTTTATGCAATTTATTAATAGCGTTATAAACTGATGGCGTATGGTCAGGAATAAACACACAACAACTACTTCAGATAATTTTACATGCTCCACCTCGGTCAGCTAACATAACATCTAATACCATACGATTCTGTAATGCAACAATCCTAGTAATTTGTAATTCTTCCGTAAGATTCCCAAGAGCAGCAGCGGTTTGATTCGTCACAGCCTCTACAACTCTCGTTAATCTTCGAACCTTCCTACTATTTAGGGCAGCACCAACAAAGAAAAACAATCCTAAGTTAAAATCAACATATTGCTGTAAGCTAGTATCGGTTTGATCAACATCATCAATGGATAGAGTACGTTTATACCTATTTACAGTCACATTATTTAACAACTTCAAATCTTTATGATAAGATGCAGGTGCTAAGAATACAGGGGGTAATAAGAACGCTACATAACATACTCCGGACCAGCCGGCTGGTAAACGATAATAGCCCTTATTCCCACATACAAAGTATGTGTTATGGGAGACTAAGAAAGTACTATTGTTTAACCCATCAATATTCAGGACAATAATACAATCGCTAACACCAACAGGAATATAACCCACACTCTGGACACACAGGTCCGCTTGAGCTTGTGCCACTTGAATCACGAATTGGTCCTTCCCCATAGTGTCTCTGGTGTTCGTGAAAATGTAGGGGATCGATTCATTGTCTGGTCGATATTCTTCCCATTCCCATATTGTCCCATTTGCTTGTGGATAGCCATCTTTGTCTTGATGACATTCCTTATTAAGTCTGAAAAGTAATCGTCCCACTGTAGGTCTCCGTGTGGCAAAAAGCAAAGTGTACCATGCTCTACAAGAGCCATTATGAGAGAAAGGAAGAGGTATGAATGGCGTTCCTCCTTTCTTCTGATGAGCTGGCATCATACCACATATCCAACAGTTCGTAGCATTTGTGGCAACATGGGTATGATGCAACATCTGGATGAAAGTGTTATTCAAATAAGACTGACGATGCTTCAATTCTTGATACGGAAGGGTATAAAAGTAGTGCTCCTCAGGCGCTGGAGTGGTCAAAACAAGCAACTCACGGGCAGGAGTCACGTCCTCAACAAACCATGTGGTTATACCCATAATAGCCACAATGATAATAAAGCTTGTCGCACAGAGAATCTTCTTCTTCTCCATTCTGTAATAAGTCAATATCTTCCTGAAACTAAAAGGTTGTCAGAACTCTTCCCCTTAGGCAGCCGTTGATTTCTTCACCAGCGGGCCAAGACGGGTGTCACTACACTAATGCAGGGCTGATCCCCCCCCCCCTTGCCTCATTGGCTCTCCGTTTCACTAACCTAAGGGCCGTTCTGACAACTTTGGATACAACAATCACTTCCTTGGTCTGAGGTGATATCTTCTTCCTCCAGAAATCGCTTGGTCCGGGAAGAGCTCCTCAGCGTCGTTCGGTTCCACAGCACGGCCTTTCTCCGCAGTTAGGATTTCTCGATGGTCGGTCAACACAGCAGGCTCCACCAATCCAGGCGGCACTTTACGACAGTGCAAGGAGTGGATCCAGTTCTTCCGATTGGAAACCCGCACAGCTGTCCTCGTTGCGAGCAAGACTTGCTCAGGACCAACCCATCTCGGCTCCAGACTGTTCGTCCTTTCGAACACCTTGATCATCACCTGATCGCCAGGTCGGAGATTGTGGCCTTCACCGGCGGACCGATCAGGGAGCGCCTCTCGAACCTGTTGATGAATAGAAACCAAATTATCCGTTTACTGTGCCAGATAATCATTCATCATTACACAAGGTACATCATACACGGACTTTGGTTTTGGTGGACCCCAAATATTCATTGGGCGTCCAAATACAATCTCGTAGGGTGTGAGACCGGTCCGAGAATGCGGTATCGATCTAATTGACAATAATGCCAGCGGTAAAGCATCTGGCCAAGTTAAAGAAGTCGAAGCTTGGATCTTAGCGATCTTAAGCTTCAAAGTACCGTTATATTTCTCAACCAATCCCGCAGACTGGGGGTGAAAGACTGCATGGAACTTCTGAGTAATGCCTAGGCCTTTCAGAACATACTTGATAACGTCTGCTATGAAATGAGGTCCGTTATCACTCCACAACAATCTACAAACACCATATCGAGGGAAGAACTCCTTCAATAGCATCTTGGCTGTAGTCATTGCAGTATTGTCTTTCGTAGGGTATGCCTCAACCCATTTACTGAAGGCACAAACCACTACTAGAACATACTTCAGATTGTTACAGCGCTCAAGCTGAATGTAATCCATCTGCAAAACCTCAAAGGGTGCAGTAGGTGTTGCAAATCCTCCTGCTGGAGTCCGTGTACCCTTTCCTGGGTTGTACCTCAGGCAAATCATGCAGGTCTGCACCACCCTCTTTGCCGTACTAGCGATCTCCGGATGCTCCCAAACTCGTGTGAGTAATTTGACAATTGCGGAAGCTCCGACATGCGCTAGTCCATGTGCCATCTGAACCATAGGTTGTACGAAGGCTGTGGGTAACTTCCATTTATCCATCTGCTTACTTCTCCAACACCCTTCATCATCTAATTCTCCATCATTGGACCATTGCTCCCGTTCCTTATCGGAAGCGGTCCTCTGTATTTCCAGCCCTTCTCTCCTAGCATCGTGCCATCTCTCTGCCTGTGACTTCACAACATACATTGCAGTAGAGTCAGGCTGCATCGCAGTCTCTCGTGCCACCCGGTCTGCCAAAGCATTCCCTTCTCCAACTTTATCAACCATTTTCTTATGGGCACTACATTTAACTATAGCAATCTTCTTTGGATATGTTAACGCAGTCAAAAGATTATGAACTAACTCTCCATACATTATCTGTGTTCCATGTGACGTTAGAAACCCTCTCTCCTTCCAGAGTAGGCCGAAATCGTGCGCTACTCCGAAGGCATAGCGGCTATCTGTATAAACATTCACACACAATCCTGTACTGAGCTCACATGCTCGTGTTAATGCTATCAGTTCCGCTGCTTGAGCTGATTTCTGCGGTATGCGTGCTGTCTCCACTATTGTTTGTAATGTGGTAATTGCATACGCTGCTGAAGTCGTACCATCTGGTAGCTTCAGGCATGATCCGTCCACCCACAGTTCTCCATCAACATCTGTAAAGGGCGTATCCTGGAGATCAATACGACCCTTTGTCTGTTCCTCAGTCACAAGAATACAATCATGTGCTTTCCGTCCTTCAGACTGAGTTTCTGGGAACGGCAACAATGTGGCCGGGTTTAACGTTGCACATCTCTTTAACGTAATATGAGGAGCTAAAAGCGTCAACTCATATCCCGTTAAACGAGCACTGGTCAAATGCTGCGTCTTTGTCTGATTAAGCAGGGCATCAACAGCATGGGGGACTAATACCAACAGTTTGTGAGATAACACAATTCCCTCACTTTGGCGTATTGACACAGCTGTCGCCGCAACCGAGCGAAAACACCCTGGTAACGCTCGGGCAACAGGATCAAGTACAGCCGAAAAATATGCACAAGGGCGCTGCTTGTCGCCGTGCATCTGCACTAAAACTGATAATGCACATCCATCTCTCTCATGCACGTACAGTGAAAAGGGCTTCGTATAATCAGGGGTACCTAACACTGGTGCTGAACAAAGGGCTTGTCGTAATTGCTGGAAGGCAAGTTCACACTCATTTGACCAGGGAAGAGGAATCGGTGTGTCTTTTGTCAAAAGGGCTAACAATGGTTTAGCTATGTGTGAGAACCCCAATATCCATTGCCTACAGAAGGAAGCAAGGCCCAAAAATGCACGCACATCCTTCTGTGTGGAAGGTACTGGCGTGTCCAAAATTGCTTGAATACGATCTGGTGTGAGTGCACGCCCCTCCTTAGACAAAAGGTGACCCAAATATGTCACCTTTGGTCTACAAAATTGCAATTTCTTCCTTGACACTTTGTGATTGTGCGATGCCAAAAAGGAAAGCAAAGATAACGTACTCTTCTCACACAGCTCAGGGGTGTCAGCCGCCAGCAAGATGTCATCGACATATTGTATAAGGGCGACACCCTCAGGCAGAACAAAGGAATCCAATTGCCTTTTCAATGCTTGACTGTAAATACTAGGACTTTCAGTATAACCCTGAGGGACTCTACAAAATCGATAAGACCTATTATTCAAAGTGAAGCCAAAAAGGTATCGGCTATCAGGGTGAATAGGAATCGAAAAGAAGGCATTTTTCAAATCAATAACTGAAAACGTGGTCGCCGTTGGCGGGACCAAAGTGAGTAATGTCGTGATATCAGAAACCACTGGGTACTGAGGTATCACTATCTTATTCACTTCCCTTAGGTCAATGATAAAACGATAAACCCTAGTATCGGCATCTTTCTTCAAAATGGGTAAAATAGGACTGTTGCAGACATTATAGGGAACTTCTTCCACTACTCCCACCTGAATCAAATCCTGCACGATCTGTATGAGTGCCTCCTCCCCCTCCTGGGAAATACGATACTGAGGGAGGCGCGGCAACACCGCACCCTCCTGGACACTGATGTGGACCGGCGGAATCACCATCTGTCCCACATCAGTATCCGAAGTAGCCCACAAAGAATGAGGGAGGGACGCTAATGCAGCCTCCTCCGCAACCACACACATCCGTTCTGTCATAGGGTGATTATCGTTCAAGATCACACGTACTCCAGTAGGGGAGCAACGGATCGTGGCTCTGAAGTGCTTGAGCATATCAAGACCCATAATGTTGTCAGGCGTGTTCGGGGCAAGCAAAAACGGACAGGGTGCAGAAAAGTGGTCAACATGGAATGCAAGGGGTCGGGAAAGAGGGCTTCGAGAGAGTGTACCATCAAACCCTACCGATGTAACCATCAAGCCAGATGGGGGAGCCCTCGGAACCAATTGTTTGGACAGTGCACTACGAGTAGCTCCTGTATCAACTAGGAACCGATCAGTAGAACCCAAAACATTTGCTGAAACATAAGGACCCTTCTGATCAACCGGCACTTCAACTGATTCCAACCCCCATCCGTCGCAATCCTACGCATGCTGTGAGTCATGATACCCAGAACGGTCATTCCCAGACATCTGATACTGATTTTGCCGATCAAATACATTAGGTCTATCCCGTTGCTGTACGTTAGGTTCAAATCGAGCACGATCATTGGAGTTCCCTCTAAAATTCGAAAAACCCCCTCTACCTCTCGGTGGTCCCTGACCACGCCCCTGCGGAGATGCATATAACACCGGACACTCTCTAGCCCAATGACCCGACTGCTTACAATACGCACATTGATTCCTATTAACATCTGACCGACCCAAAGGGGGACCATAGAATCCTTCTCTACCTCTTTCTACACCCCGGCGAGGCGGACCATACACTTGTGCTAGCATCACCTTAGTTTTCAAATCTTTCGATTTCTTCTCCTCATTCCCCTTCGCTTCTTGTTCCTGACGCTCATAATACTGAGCCATAGTCAGGAGGGATGCCGGAGATGAGGTGGACCAAGAACTTTCACTCGCTTTTAAATGAGCTGCTATTCCCGGTAATAAATTTGCCACATATTTATCAACAAAAAGATGTCGACCCGTATCATCCGTAAGTGACTGACCGCTGAAATCATGGAATGTCTCCTCAAAGCGTGTAAAGAAATCTGAAACGGATTCATCGACCTTCTGTTTACATGAGGCTAGCATATTCCAATCAATTTTTTTAGGGAGAATGATTGTTTACAATTTAGTCAAGATAGCAGCAGGAAGGTCTAAAATAATCTGCGGTGGTTTTTGCGCGGGTTTTCTCTCCATATCCTCATCCTCAATCTCGGACCACTTAGCCTTAAAAACGGGAATATCATCCACCTGCCGCACAGATCTCCACATATCCGGTGGTAAAATGAGCCCAAAGAAAAAATCTATATCCGCTAAAGTCATAGTACAAGAATTCAAGGCCCCTTCGACCTCTTCATAAAAGGCCGCTGGATTCTTGCGGGGGTCAGGCAATGCATTCTTTAATGCCATAACATCAGCCCTATGCCAGGGAGTATAAACCCAATTATACACAAAATATCCCCTAGCATCGGGGGAAGACATGTCTGAGCTAGTACCCGCTCCTTTAGGAGGAACATACAAAGGTGCCGCCTCTCGCATCGGTTTAGCATGCACTAGTTCACTCTTATCTGAATGGGAGGTAGATGATTGGTCGCCGCCGATATGTGAATCCAATTGCTCCTTCTCCCCTGCCTGCAGGCGCGCTCGCTCTTTAAGTTCAAACGCCGCGTCCCGCAATGCAAACAGCCGTCGGACCGCATCGGGTACCTTAGAGGGAGAAAAAACACCGTTACGTAATGCTTTAGAATCTGATACTACATCATCAGGCTCAAAGGCATCAGAATATTTCCGAAAGGCAGCAATCACGTCATGAGAAAAGATATCAAGAAAACACAGCCGCTCTTTATCCCGCCAATGTTCCAAAGATTCCAATAATTCAGAAAGAGATAGCTTATTCTTAAGCGCACAAAGAGAAATTTTCCGAAGCTCACCCATACGCTCAATTGAGAACATGGACCGCGTGTCTACCTTGCCCGAAACCGATCCAGAATCCTGTGATCTCGGTGCGGACGCGCCAACATAAGGAGGCGGAGAATGATCTAATAAATAAAAATCATCTTCAAGATTAGTAAGGACAGGATAAAGTGGCTGACGGACAGCATATTGACCCAAGACTTGCAACCTACGCTCTTTCTCTTGTCTCTCCGCCAGTTCTCTTTCTTCCCGACACTTCGCTTCCTGCGCTCTCACATGATCATTCTTCCGTTGCTCTTTATCAAACAACGCTTTCTCACGTTTCTCTCGCTCATGCACTTCCTTCACCCATAACCGTACACATTCAAACATGTCTTGCCGAGCACGCCGTTTACACATACACTGTTCCACATACTCAATCTTTCGCATATCAAACGATCCATACAAAGGCCATCGTAACTCAGGATCCTTTTTGGTGTATTTCCTCCACACTGTGCTGTACATTATAGAGGAAAGACCATGCTTCACATACATATCCCTATTAGGAGTCTCCTCTGGGGGGGCTGGAGCAGATTCCTCGAGATTTAACCGGTTTCCAAAGCAGCAGCACCACTTACGGAGTGCGCTAAAAGCAGGCATGCTCAAAAATAATACAAAATGCAGTATTATCAAAGAAAAATGGCACTTAAACTTTGCGCCGTTCAGATTTACACAACTCCGGAGAAATATCTCCACATTACCTGCCTATATGTGTTGCAACGCATATATTCTCACAATAATCAATACAAAATATGACCGGTCATCACAAATCAAACTCAAATAGCCAACCCAGGCTTCAAAACTCGGAGCAAGTACCGTACAACGGTTCTTACCAATCAAGAGTCCAGATTCCAACTGCCAAGTTCCACAATTCGCCCAAACGGCTATCGCGGCAAACCAACAGAAGAGATCTCAGTCGAGGACCGGCGCCACCCAGAAGGTCAGTTCGGAAGGGAAGGAAGAAAACCTCGGGATGCCAGGGCTAAAAACCGCCACTGGCAGTGATCACATCCCCGGCCAAATTCCTCACATTCGTCACGACCAATCCTTCGAGCATCCGAGTCGCCGATGAGCCCACGTGACGGGCGCCAATTGAAGAATACAGGCCCCAGCTAGGCCCGCAGAACACAAGGGTTCGCCCTCCTGTAACGAAAACTAGAAGGAAGTTGGCACGGAAACTGCAAATACAAAGACAAAGTTTATTAACCCTTAAGGGTGGTCCTACAACCTATACAACACTCTTCAGTATTGCACAGAGTAGCACAAAGAACTTGCGTACACAGTCCCCTTTTATACACAACAGAGGGGCTCATAAGTGGGTGGATACAACATGAGGCAAAGAACATTACCTTTTATGGACATTTTCGATACAGAATCAATATGTGGGCGGAGTAACTAATTTCCTGAGCCCGCGAAAACATGGTCAAGCAAGGACTAACTGATAACAGATGTGGTCAAGTCTGGGCATGCGCCAGACTGACAAAGGAGCTATTTATAGACTGTTACTAGGCAGATTACAAGAGCAATTAACACGAAGATAGGACTCTTCTCGTGCAGAGCACGTGGAAACACGACAATACAAAATGGAGTCCACACATTAGTCAACATAAGAAGAGAAACTAGTTCTAAGTAAGGGGAATTCATGTCTTTAGTAAATGCTTAACCAGATCGCTGTTCTAAGTTTCAACAGCAGGGAATCCCTACGTCGGGGTTCCCTCGCTACCAATTGCAGCTCCGCGCTGCTGGCCACAATTAAAGCGCTCCTAGCGCTATAAGTGAATGAAAAGCGCTTCCAGGCACTTTAGGGGAAAAAGGAAAGCGCTCCCAGCACTTAAAGGAGGATCCCAACAAAGTCCAGCACAGTTCTTCCCTGCATGCAGCAGGGCACGGGTGGGGGGCAAGGCTGGACCCAGAGCCAGCTCACTGGGCCTCCAGGCAGGGAGGTAGTCCAAGTGGCGGTCCTCTGGTCCAGCAGCAGCAGCAGGCCCCCCTCAATTTAGGATCAGCAAGAGAACAAATTCTGTGGGGACACAGCCCCATTTTTATACATCTTTTCCCTTTGTTCTGGGTTCAGGGTGAGGGGGAAAACCAGTCGCAGCTGGTTGGGGAGCACCCTTGATGTGCTCAGCCCCTCACTCTATTCACTGGCAGGGCTAGGGTCATCAGTCGCACCACAGGGGGCGGAGCCAGCATTGTGTGGGGAAAGCCCTGCCCTATTCAGGACCAAGGTGCACTCCTCCCCAGCCATCAGCATGCTAATCTCACACTCACCACTGGGGCAGACTCACCCAGACTCCTGGAGCCAGGCTCACCAGCCAGCTCCAGCCAATCACACGCCAGACACATTTTACATTAATGTGCCAACTACTAGAAGTGGCACTTCTGCACATGACATAATCACGCATCATACATCATTGCGAAGCATTCGATCACACGAGTCCGCACATACCAAACTCGAGCCTGCACACCCCACGCATCAGGAACTACCAGGGACACATACATTCCCCATGCATTCCTATGGGAGGGCAGGCCTATTTCACCACATGCACTCAGAGTGCGCACGCACTTTACTCTGGGACACAGGGAAAGTGCGCAGAAACCAAAAATCATTACCACCAAGTCACCAATAAAAGCAAAAAGTTCAGGAGTGAACCTGCCAGAAGGGCCAAGTCCAACAGCATGTATGGTTGTACTACCACTGCCTCTTCCTTCTGCCCACAATGGTCTATTATATTGCCACAGCCTCTCTTGCCAGTCCTGTATTGTTGGTTTGTTGCCCCTGTCCCCCTTTCCACTGCCCTCCATAGTATGTTGTGCTGCCACAGCCCTTCCTGCCTGCCCAGTGTGGTCAAATTGTTGCCTCTGCACCCTCCTACCTGCCTTCAATTTTCAGAGTCCGTGCCCCTGGCCTCTGCCTCTCAACAGTTTGCTAATGAACAACTAGATTGCTAACATTCTATATTTATTACAAAAGTGTGGAACGCCTGATGTCATCTTGATGTAATCAAAACTGTAATACCTAGAGCATTTCCTTTAGAAATTACATATATGAGAGGGTCTTATTTGAATCAAAATTATGGTTAGTGCTCTAAAAAACTAAAATGAGGACATATTTTCTGAGTTTTCAAATAGCGACAAAACACTTTTAAATTATTTGTTATCTTTATGTTTTTTTATCCAGTTGACCACTTGATTAAATGTTGCACTTAGGGGAGAGGATGTGGTGTTACTTCCAGAGCTGCAGACTTTGCAACTGGGGAACCAGGTTGGAGTTTATGCTTCAGTTCGACAGTCTGTGATTCTGGTCAAATCACTTAATCTCCCCATGTCTACAACAAAAATGAATTTGTTCTTGTGTGATGTAACCAATGCTCATGTAAAGCACTCCAATACCTGACAAGTCTGCACTATATAAAACTACAAAAACACAAAAAAATAAGTGTTTTGCACACTTCTGTCATTGGGCTATACTTGGGCTATATCTGGGTGATATTTGGGCTACATATGGGCTCTTTTGTCTCTGGTGGCCATCTTGGGAGATTTATTTGTTATGAAGTTTCCTAATTTCCTCATTTACTGCAGTCTCCTCAGTAGGAAATGCTTTCAGTTTTTTACTTTGATTCCATGAAGAAGGTATTCATATATGTCACACATTTGCCATACATTCTGAATGTTAGCACTCTAGTTGCTCATTAGATCACTGTAGTAAAGCTACTGCTCACCACGGAAGTCTGCTGCTGGTATTAAAAGTGCATGTTTCAGTCTGCATGTCAGAATTTTTTAATGAAATAGAAGAGGATTTGAGAAGTCACTCAAAATGTGCCCTAATTTTTCTTTCTTCAGCACTAATCATAATTTCTATGACAAAATGAACCCCCTCATTTTGTTCCTTTGCAAATTAAATGTTTTAAGTGTTACCACTTTATTCCAATCAAGATGGCTTCAGGTGTGCCATACTTTTGTCATAAGTAAGACTGTTAGCGCTCTAGTTGTTCTTTAAAACACTCTGGGACATTCTGTCATTGGGCTGTACTTGGGCTACATTTGGGTGATATTTGTGCTACGTTTGGGCTCTTTTGTCTCTGATGCCCATCTTGGGAGACTTATTTGTTATGAAGTTTCCTAAATTCCTCATGTATTACAGTCTCCTCAGTAGGAATACTTTCAGTTTTTTACTTTGATTCCATCAAGAAGGCATTCAGATGTGTCACACATTTGCCATAAATTCAGAATGTTAGCACTCTAGTTGCTCATTAGATTACTGTAGTAAAGCTACTGCTCACCAGGGAAGTCTGCTGCTGGTATTGAAGGTGCATGTTTCAGTCTGCATGCCAGAATTTTTTAATGAAATAGAAGAGGATTTGAGAAGTCACTCAAAATGTGCCCTAATGTTTCTTTCTGCGGCACTAATCATACTTTCTATGGCAAAATGAACCCCCTCATTTTGTTCCTTTTTAAATTAAATGTTTTAAGAGTTACCACTTTATTCCAATCAACATGGCTTCAGGTTTGCCATACGTTTATCATAAGTAGGACTGTTAGCGCTCTAGTTGTTCTTTGGAACACTCTGGGAAGCTGCAGTAGAACACAAAGGAATCAACTGACAGTCTCTGCCCTTGTTGGATGTACATGTTTTACTGAGAATGTCAGACTTCATTCTCATATGACTGAGAAAGATAATGTGAATTTACAGAAAATATGCTCTCAGTTTAGCTTATAGATCACCTTCCAAACCTCTGTGGAAAAAGCATGAGAAAATATTTTTCTCTCAATCATGATTCATGATATGCCAGGAGAAGGCTTTTTCACATGGTAAAATCACCTTAGAACATAACACAAGTCCTAAAATGAGTATGGTACCATCAGCAAATGATTTATAATGTAACTAAAGTCTTAAAACCTTCTATTAACTGCAATGCTTTTTAATGAGGTGCTATCATGTATATTGGTCCCAAGATGGCTGCCAACACTTCTTGGATGAAGTGCTGACAGCCAATCAGATCTCACGATGAGTTGTGTGGTTAGGCTCCGCCCAGATATATATGTGATTTTACTTTTGATTTTCTCAGGAACTATTGAACAAATTTACACCATTTAAGCAAAAGTCACAACTCTGAACCAAGGTCTACCTTTCTGCCAAATTTGGTGTAATTCCGTTCAGCAGTTTGGGCTGCAGCTGCGGCTAAAGGTCCTATGGGAAATTGCATGGGGAAAACAAGTTTTGGGACCCCCCTTTTTTCTCAGCCCCCGCTACACGAATCATCCCGAGACTTTCAGGATAGGAGCGGACCTATTTCACGGTGATTCGTCAAGCGGGGGCCGAGAAAAAAGGGGGGTCCCAAAACGCATTTTCCCCGTGCATTTTCCCATAGGACCTGTTGACGCAGCTACAGCCTGAACTGCTGAACGGAATTACACCAAATTTGGCAAAGAGGTAGTCCTCAGTTCAGACTCGTGCATTTTGCCTAGATGGTGTAAATCCGTTCAGTAGTTCCTGAGAAAATTAGAGTTAAAAAGATAGATATATCTGGGCGGAGCCTAACCACACATCTCATCGTGAGATCTGATTGGCTGTCAGTACTTCATCCAAGAAGTGTTGGCAGCCATCTTGGGACCAATATACATGATAGCACCTCATTAAAAAGCATTGCAGTTAATAGATGTTTTTAAGACTTTAGTTACATTATAAATCATTTGTTGATGGTACCATACTCATTTTAGGAATTGTGGTGTGTTCTAATGTGATTTTACCATGTGAAAAAGCCTTCTGCTGTAATATCATGAATCATGTTTGAGACAAAACTATTTTCTCATGCTTTTCCCACAGAGGTTTGGAAGGTGATCTATAAGCTAAACTGAGAGCATATTTTCTGTAAATTCACATTATCTTTCTCAGTCATGTGAGAATGAAGTCTGACATTCTCAGTAAAACATGTACATCCAACAAGGGCAGAGACTGTCAGTTGATTCCTTTGTGTTCTACTGCAGCTTCCCAGAGTGTTCTAAAGAACAACTAGAGCGCTAACAGTCCTACTTGTGACATACGTATGGCACACCTGAAGCCATCTTGATTGGAATAAACTGGTAACACTTAAAACATTTAATTTAAAAAGGAACACAATGAGGGGGTTCATTTTGCCATAGAAATTATGATTAGTGCTGAAGAAAGAAACATTAGGGCACATTTTGAGTGACTTCTCAAATCCTCTTCTATTTCATTAAAAAATTCTGATATGTAGACTGAAACATGCACTTTTAATACCAGCAACAAACTTCCCTGGTGAGCAGTAGCTTTACTACAGTAATCTAATGAGCAGCTAGAGTGCTAACATTCAGAATTTATGGCAAATGTGAATACCTTCTTGATGGAATCAAAGTAAAAAACTGAAAGCATTTCCTACTGAGGAGACTGCAGTAAATGAGGAAATTAGGAAACTTCATAACAAATAAATCTCCCAAGATGGCCACCAGAGACAAAAGAGCCCAAATGCAGCACAAATATCACCCAGATGTAGCCCAATGACAGAAGTGTGCAAAACACTTATTTTTTGTGTATTTGCAGTTTTATACAGTGGAGACTTGTCAGGTATTTGAGTGCTTTACATGAGAATTGGTTACATCACACAAGATCAAATTCATTTTGGTTGTAGACATGGGGAGATTAAGTGATTTGACCAGAATCACAGAATGTTGGGCTGAAGCAGAAACTCCAACCTGGTTCCCCAGTTGCAAAGTCTGCAGCTCTGGAAGTAACACCACATCCTCTCCCCTAGGTGCAACATTTAATCAAGTGGTCAACTGGATAAAGAGACATAAAGATTACAAATAATTTAAAAGTTCTTTGTCGCTATTTGAAAACTCAGAAAATATGTCCTCATTTTAGTTTTTTAGAGCACTAACCATAATTTTGATGCAAATAAGACCCTCTCATATATGTCATTTCTAAAGGAAATGCTCTGGGTATTACAGTTTTGATTACATCAAGATGATGTCAGGCGTTCCACACTTTTGTAATAAATATAGAATGTTAGCAATCTAGTTGGTCATTGGGATACTGTTGAGAGGCAGAGGCCAGGGGCACGGAACCTGAAAATTGAAGGCAGGTAGGAGAGTGCAGAGGCAACAATTTGACCACATTGGGCAGGCAGGAAGGGCAGTGGCAGAACAACAGACTATGGAGGGCAGTGGAAAGGGGGGCAGGGGCAACAAACCAACAATACAGGACTGGCAAAAGAGGCTGTGGTAATATAATAGACCATTGTGGGCAGAAGGAAGAGGCAGTGGTAGTACAACCATACCTGCCAACAAACCAGTTTCAGCAAGGAAACGTCCAATGTTTTTAAGCTCAAATGGGCTTCATTTGATCTGTCTCCTGTCTGCAATCTCCTCTTTTTCAATGTAACTCAAAGGGGAAAATCAATACCCCAGCTGTTTTTCAAAATCTCCCTCCTACCAAGTTCAAAATGTTCGCAAGTATGGTACATTGGATCATGGTAGGCAGGAGGAATTGGGGTAAGGACATAGACTCGGATAACAGAGGACAGGAGGAACATGGAGAGGTGCACCAAACTGATCCTACAGGGCAGGCATCAGGGTTTGCAGCAGCACAATACACCACACAGGGCATGCGGGACAGGAGTGCAGCACAACAATCCATAGAAAGCAATAGGAAGGGGACAGGACCATGCACATGGACAACAGAGGGGAAAGAGGCAATGGTAGCTAGCTGACCATAATGGACAGACAGGACAGAAAGCTGCAGCATAACAGACCATAAAGGGCAAGAGGGACATATCAGGGGCATTACAATGGAACAGACAAGCCAGGAGGGAGGGAATAGGGGTCTGCATATGGAAACAGAGGGCTGGGGGCAAGGGGGCAGGGCAGGAGCAGCAAGATGACCATGGAGGTCAGGCAGGATGGGCACTAGAAACAAGACACACCATGGAGAGCAACAGTGAGACTATGATGGCATACACACTGACCATGGAGGGAAGGTGGGAGGGGGTCAGGGGCAGCTAGCTGACCGCACAGGGAAGTTGGGAGGGGCCATGGCAGCACAGAAGACCATGCATGGCAAGCGGGAGGGTTAGTGGCAGCACAATGGCTATGAAGGGCAAGAATGAGGGTGCAGGGGCATTCACAAAGGACCATGGAGGATAGAAGGGAGGGTCAGGACCTGGGTACAGACAAGAGAGTTCAGGGGAAGGGGCCTCACAACAGACCGCGCCGGGCAGGCAGGAGGAGCAGTTGCAGCACAACAGACCAGGGAGGGCAGAAGGGTGTGGCAGTAAAATGGACCATGGAAGACAGGAGGAAGGGAATAGGGGCATGGCATGTGGTCAGGCAGGGTGGAGGTGGCAGGGACAGGTTACAGTCATCCGACAATGCTAGGCAGGTGGGAGGGGAGTGGCAGCTCAACAGAACACTCAGAATAGATAGGATTGGCATGGCGGGCAAAATGGATGGAGCAGGGGCATGCACAAAGACATCGGAGGGCAGGGGGAAGTAGAATAGTGGCAGCAAGCTAAGCACAGAGGCTAAGCAGGAGGTCAATGATGGGCATTAGAATTGGGCAATGGAGGGCAGGAGGAGTGGATTGGTACATCATGCCAAATGGAGGGCAGTGGCAGCACATCAGACCATGCATGGCAGGAGGGAGGAGGCTAGTCCATGGATTCAGACAACAGAGGATAGGGAGGAGGTGGATGGGGCAGCAAGCTAACTGTTCAGAGAAGGTGGGTATTAGGAACTTTATTGTTTTTAAAATGTGTGTCTGTTCGAACTACTTAAAATATGAACAAGTATGCAGCATAATCTCACTTTTATTCAGGAAGAAGAGGACGTTTGTGACTGTGACTCCGGGCTCACTTGAAACACCCCCTGACCCTCCACCCCCCATCGCAAAATGTAATGCCCGTGAAAAGGGTAGGTGAACGCAGTTTTATATAGAACATAGTCCTGAGAGCACGTTTGAAAATGAAAACTAGATATAGTATATGGTATAAACTATGCACCAAAAAGTGTGATATAAGATGAACCAGTGCGTGAAATATAATATGCAATACATTGTGCGCAATGACAGATTCATTGGAGAGCGCGAGATACCACAGGCACTAGCGCATGCTAGGCGCCTTGGAGTGTAATGTGCACAGGGCAGTGTTGTGTAACCTAACTAGTCTCTAAAGTTGTAATATAAAATATGTGCTGGGGAGTGTAACGTTGCATATGAACTGTGACAAAGATAGGGATCCCAGATTGTAATATGTATGGCATAGCGCTGTGCGTTATAACATAGGCATCGAGGAAGGCACGTTAGATGGGGCAATATAACCTGTGCAAAGGCAAGTGTGGCATGACATATTCACGGGGTGGTGTTACAGTGCACATGGGCTAGAGAGTGTCATAGCATATGCACTAGCTGGTGGAATACAACACAGAGGTGTGTGGCACTCGGCGGGCACTGGTGGGTGTAACACAGCATTGGGCTCAGCCAGGAGCACGCTGTGACTCTCAAGTGAGGTTCGTCTCCTTTCCAGAGAGTAAAATAAAAAGTATTACACATCCGGCGGTGGATGTGTGTTTTATTAACTGTGAGGGGGGTTTCTTGCATAGTTTGGTCGAATTTTTGTCGAATCCCCTTTGAATGGCTTGGTGTGCATGTGTATTAAATGTGCCCGTCAATAGCTACCCATGTTTGTATAAATAAACGACAAGGGTGTCTACTTGGAGAATACCCACCTGCGGGAGCGCCGGGATTAGGCGCGGTAGGGCGTCAGACACGTCAGAGTTTCACTAGCGGTGTAAATGCATTCCACGTGGATTCATTGTATGCATGGTCGCCTTTTAATGAATATCACGCAAATCGTCATGGCGATAGGTACATACGGTTTGTCCAGCATGTCCTAGGTGTTTCTATAAATATATATATTTTTTTAAATATTAAAAAACAAAGGCCGGCCCCGGGGATGGGGTGCCCGGGGCCATAAGTGGCCTGAGGAGGGGGGCAACGCAGCCCCTCTCCTAAAGAATTTTTTTTAAAAAGGGCATGACCCAGGGGTTGGGGTCCCCGGGGCCGATTAAGGCCTTGGGAGGGCCAAATTTATTGTTTTTCAACAAAAAAAATTAGGGTGCAGGCCCTGGGGGATGGGGTCCCCAGGGACAATAAATCAGAAAAAGAAGGGGGGCCACACAGCCCTCCTTCTTAAAAAAATAAAATAAATAAAAGACCGGCATCGCGCCGGAGGCCTCGCCCCCTCCTTGCAGCACTCTGCAAACGAATCCCCTGGCCAGTTGTAAGTTGGGGAATTAATTCCCCTTCAATACTGAGGGTCCCTGAGGACCAACTAGCCCAACAGGTATCTCCAGTATGCGCCAGGGAGCTGCGTTACAGACAGGTGTTCTGAGGCCACGCCCCTTTTTACACCTCTATGCAATGCAGCTCTGTGGCACTTACTGGAGGTACCTAGTGGGCTAGTTTGACCCTAGGAACCCTTAGGATTCAAGGGGACTTAATCTCTCAACTTAGAACGGCCACAGGGCGCGTTTACACAGTGGTGAAGGGAGGGGAAGGGGCCTGAGGTGACGTGTGCAAACACGCCCTGTGGCGCATTTTAAGTTGGGCAAATAATTCCCTTTCAATCCTGAGGGACCCTGGGGGCCAACTAGCCCACCAGGTGCTTCCAGTAAGTGCCACTGCTCTGCGTTGCAGAGAGGTGGTGCAGGCCGTGACCCTTTTTACACCTCTCTGCAATGGCGCTTACTGGACGTACCTAGTGGGCTATTTTGCCCCTAGGGACCCTCAGGATTCAAGGGGACTTAATCTCCCAACTTAAAAAACGGCCACAGAGCGTGTTTACACAGTGAGGGAATGGAGGGGACGGGGCCTGAGTTAACATGTGCAAACACGCCCTGTGGCGCGTTTTAAGTTGGGGAAATAATTCCCCTTCAATCCTGAGGGACCCTGGGTGCCAAATAGCCCACCAGGTGCTTCCAGTAAGCGCTACTGCGCTGCGTTGCAGAGAGGTGGTCTAGGCCATGCCCCTTTTTACATCTCTCTGCAACGCAGCTCTGTGGCGCTTACTGGAGGTACCTAGTGGTCTAGTTGGACCCTAGGGACCCTCAGGATTCAAGGGGACTTAATCTCCCAACTTAAAACGGCCACAGGGCGTGTTTACATAGTGGGGAAGGGAGGGGACGGGGCCTAAGGTGACGTGCACAAACACGCCCTGTGGTGCGTTTTAAGAGGTAGTTTTAATTCCCTGCCCTATTGTATACTAGGGGCTTACAGAGGAGGTCATGCTAATCACAGGGGGACCCCAACGCATAGCGTTCCCTAGTGTATGTAGGTGTTTTCACTGTATTCTGAGTGTCTGTTAACATAGCACTGGCTCTAGAACTGGTTAGTCAGACTCAGTTACCACCAGTATCCGTCTGAAAAAGTTGAGGGTACAGGATGTCATGAGTGATGTCACTGACCATGTCATGAGTGATGTAATATGTGACGTCATCAGCAGTGCATTGCGGGCACGCGAGTTTTAGTTGGCTGAACTAACTATAACGGGGGAATTTCAATGGTTTTGTACGAGTGAAAAGTCCAGCTAACTATAACGCCCCCGAAACCTATGTTTTTTTCAGTGAATATATATATATATATATACATATACATATATATATATATATATATATATATATATATATATATATATATATATATATATATATATATATATATATATATATATATATATATATATATATATATATATATATATATATATATATATATATATATATATATATATATATATATATATCCACTCCAACACTCACCTTATTTGAAAAAGCAAGCAGGACACAGCTCCGGATAAAGTAAAGGATTTCATGAGCAAATTCCCAGCTTTCGCTAAACTGTCCGTGGAACATTGTGGCAGACGCGTTTCTGGCCATCATGGCCATCATCAGTGCCGGTCTCACAGGCTGGTAGATTCATCTGTTGGCTCAGAGATCACTCCTGATAAGCAGTCTCCTAGCTCCTCCTACTGAAGTCAGGTGGTTGACATAATACCGCTGGACTCCAGGAGAACTGCATGATGGTACTTGCAGTCCAACGTGGTACCTCATACAGTCCCCTCGCAAACATAACAGCCCAGTGGCAGTAGTTTTCGCTCGGGGGGGCACCGTGTTTGTACTCGTCGTACTCCTCCAAAAGATTAGCTGAAAACACGGTGCTCCTGACCGAAAGGGCGTGTCCAATGCCGGTATCAGCAAAACCGGCTATATATCCACTCCAACGCTCACCTTATTTGAAAAAGCAAGCAGGACACAGCTCCGGATAAAGTAAAGGATTTAATGAGCAAATTCCCAGCTTTCGCTAAACAGTCCGTGGAACATTGTGGCAGACGTGTTTCTGGCCATCATGGCCGTCATCAGTGCCGGTCTCACAGGCTGGTAGATTCATCTGTTGGCTCAGAGATCACTCCTGATGAGCAGTCTCCTAGCTTCTCCTACTGAAGTATATATATATATATATTCACTAAAAAAACCATAGGTTTCACACATGTTATAGTTAGCTGGACATTTTACTGATAAAAAACCATTGAAATTCCCCCGTTATAGTTAGTGCAGGCAACTATAACTCATGCGACCGCAATCCTCTGCTGATGCTAATACTGTATTTAGACACTTATTTGCCCATGTCTTCTTCCATTAAATTTTAGCTATACATATGTTACAAATATTTTTTTTTCATATAGACACATATGTCATCAGCAGAGGATTGCGGTCGCGTGAGTTATAGTTGCCTGCACTAACTATAACGGGGAAATTTCAATGGTTTTTTATCAGTAAAATGTCCAGCTAACTATAACATGTGTGAAACCTATGGTTTTTTCAGTGAATTTGCAAGGTTTTTTAAATGCTAATTCCTAACTATAACGTGTGTGAAACCTATGGTTTTTTCAGTGAATTTGTAAGTTTTTTTAAATGCTAATTTACTTTACGCCATTCGTGGCGTGCGCGCCCACTTAACGCAGTTCGTTCCGTGCGCCGTGCACGCACGGTGGGCACGCGGTGCGCTACGCGCACCGCGTGCCCACGTTACGCTGGATGGGCCATGTACGCACGATGCGCTTCGCGCACCGTGCGCACATGGAGGACATATTATGCGCTTCGTTGTGAAAGGTTATCTTTTACATTTCAAAATGTAAGATATATGCAATGCACAAATGGTGCACTTCGGGCACCATTTGGACACGGGGTGTGGAGAGTGTGGATATTTTTTTTTTTATTATTATTTTTACCGTACGGTAAGCGTAATCGGCGATTTAAAAATAAAAAAAAAAAAAACTTAATTTTTGCCCTTGGGGGTTCTTTGGGGACACCTTCATCAAGGCTAGGTGGTTAGGAGCTGTCTAAAAAGCCCCTTTGCATGTTTTTGGCCTTTGTTTTTCCTACCCCCCTCAGAGTGCGAGATAGAAAATGGCGGCCGCCGCTTCCTGGTTTTGACCGATTCGAATGTTTACTAAGATCTAACAGCCAATCAGAATCGCGCTCGCGCACGGCACCGTACGCGTACGGTAAGCTTACCGTAAGCGCACGGTAAGCGCACCGTAAGCTGCCACAGATATATATATTGATTTAAATGCTATTTTCTCAGGATCTACTGAACAGATTTACACCAAACCTACAAAAGGCACTTCCTTGACATGTAGACTACCTCTCTGCCAAATTTCAAGTAACTCTGTTCAGCCGTTCGGGCTGTAGCTGTGTCTAAAGGTCCTATGGAAAAATGCATGGGAAAAACGCGTTTTGGGACCCCCCTTTTTTCTCAGCCCCCGCTTGACGAATCCCCCCGAGACTTTCAGGGTAGGAGCGGAGCGTAGCGCCCCACCTATTTTGAAAATTTCGCGAGGATTCGTCGACCGGCGCCAAAGTTATTCCAAATAGAATGTTGCGGATTTCCTATGGAAACAGGGTCCTAACTATAACTACCTACTGGCGACCGCCAGTAGGTAATATATATATATATATATATATCCATATGAATCATGACGAGTAAAGGCGCCCTTCCAGGTGGGCCAGGGCTTCCTAGCGACGTAATCGCTTAACAATTCAAAGTAAAAATCAAGCCCTCCAGTCGTGAAAGCAGGTATCAAAAGTTGTTTTAATTAATGGCCAGCAGTCAGAGTATATCCGGCGTTGAGGGAGCACCACCCTCGGAATTTGAAGGGCCACGGGCGCGAAATTGCATCGCTGCCGCTAAGTGGAGAGACTGAGCCTTGGACTTGGGGTACACATGGCGCTTTGCGGCTCATCAGGGCTGATGAGATTTACTCTTACCTAATCCCACAGGGGCAAGAGGCAGACTGTTGACACTACAAATCCCAGCATGCTCTGGGATCTCTTATCACGGAGCTCATTGGAGGAAGATTGTTTTAAATAAAGGCAGCAGTATCGCAAATTAATGGAGTCAAGCCTATGAATAAGGGAAACACCCGAAACGCGTCAGGCATGACTCAAGAGGTCGAAGTGCTGTGTTTTGCCTGCTGGAAGATAACAGTCTCTCGAGTGCATCCTCGAGTGCTGAGCACCTTTTCCTTGATGTTAATAACGCCGGCTTCGGGCGTTGAGGGAGCACCACCCTTGGAATTGGAGGGGCCACGGGCGCGAAATTGCATCGCTGCCACTAATGGAGAGACTGAGCCTTGGATTTGGCGTACGCATGGCGCTTCGTGGCTCATGAGGGCTGATGAGATTTACTCTTACCTAATCCCACCGGGGCAAGAGGCAGACTGTTGACACTACAAATCCCAGCATGCTCTGGGATCTCTTATCACAGAGCTCATTGGAGGAAGATTGTTTTAAATAAAGGCAGCAGTATCGCAAATTAATGGAGTCCAACCTATGAATAAGGGAAACACCCGAAACGCGTCAGGCATGATTCAAGAGGTCGAAGTGCTGTGTTTTGCCTGCTGGAATATAACGGTCTCTCGAGTGCATCCTCGAGTGCTGAGCACCTGTTCTTTGATGTTAATAACGCCGGATTCGGGCGTTGCGGGAGCACCACGCTCGGAATTGGAGAGGCCACGGGCGCGAAATTGCATCGCTGCCACTAAGTGGAGAGAATGAGCCTTGGATTTGGGGTACACATGGCGCTTCGTGGTTCATGAGGGCTGATGAGATTTACTCTTACCTAATCCCACCGGGGCAAGAGGCAGACTGTTGACACTACAAATCCCAGCATGCTCTGGGATCACTTATCACAGAGCTCATTGGAGGAAGATTGTTTTAAATAAAGGCAGCAGTATCGCAAATTAATGGAGTCCAGCCTATGAATAAGGGAAATACCAGAAACGCGTCAGGCATGACTCAAGAGGTCGAAGTGCTGTGTTTTGCCTGCTGGAAGATAACGCTCTCTCGAGTGCATCCTCGAGTGCTGAGCACCTGTTCCTTTATGTTAATAACGCCGGCTTCGGGCATTGAGGGAGCACCACCCTCGGAATTGGAGGGGCCACGGGCGCGAAATTGCATCGCTGCCGCTAAGTGGAGAGACTGAGCCTTGGATTTGGGGTACACATGGTGC
Source organism: Triturus cristatus (assembly GCF_964204655.1). Classification (NCBI taxonomy): domain Eukaryota; kingdom Metazoa; phylum Chordata; class Amphibia; order Caudata; family Salamandridae; genus Triturus; species Triturus cristatus. The sequence continues at coordinate 16,546,698 of NC_140586.1, forward strand.
TTCGGAGCTCATGAGGGCTGATGAGATTTACTCTTACCTAAACCCACCAGGGCAAGAGGCAGACTGTTGACACTACAAATCCCAGCATGCTCTGGGATCTCTTATCACAGAGCTCATTGGAGGAAGATTGTTTTAAATAAAGGCAGCAGTATCGCAAATTAATGGAGTCCAGCCTATGAATAAGGGAAACACCTGAAACGCGCCAGGCATGACTCAAGAGGTCGAAGTGCTGTGTTTTGCCTGCTGGAAGATAACGGTTTCTCGAGTGCATCCTCGAGTGCTGAGCACCTGTTCCATGATGTTAATAACGCCGGCTTTGTGCGTTGAGGGAGCACCACCCTCGGAATTGGAGGGGCCATGGGCACGAAATTGTTCGCTGCCGCTAAGTGGAGAGACTGAGCCTTGGATTTGGGGTACACATGGTGCTTCGCGGCTCATGAGGGCTGATGAGATTTACTCTTACCTAATCCCACCGGGGCAAGAAGCAGACTGTTGACACTACAAATCCCAGCATGCTCTGGGATCTCTTATCACAGAGCTCATTGGAGGAAGATTGTTTTAAATAAAGGCAGCAGTATCGCAAATTAATGGAGTCCAGCCTATGAATAAGGGAAACACCTGAAACGCGCCAGGCATGACTCAAGAGGTCGAAGTGCTGTGTTTTGCCTGCTGGAAGATAACGGTCTCTCGAGTGCATCCTCGAGTGCTGAGCACCTGTTCCTTGATGTTAATAACGCCGGCTTCGTGCGTTGAGGGAGCACCACCCTCGGAATTGGAGGGGCCATGGGCACGAAATTGTATCGCTGCCGCTAAGTGGAGAGACTGAGCCTTGGATTTGGGGTACACATGGTGCTTCGCGGCTCATGAGGGCTGATGAGATTTCCTCTTACCTAATCCCACCGGGGCAAGAGGCAGACTGTTGACACTACAAATCCCAGCATGCTCTGGGATCTCTTATCACAGAGCTCAATGGAGGAAGATTGTTTTAAATAAAGGCAGCAGTATCGCAAATTGATGGAGTCCAGCCTATGAATAAGGGAAACACCCAAAACGCGTCAGGCATGATTCAAGAGGTCGAAGTGCTGTGTTTTGCCTGCTGGAAGATAACGGTCTCTCGAGTGCATCCTCGAGTGCTGAGCACCTGTTCATTGATGTTAATAACGCCGGCTTCGGGCATTGAGGGAGGACCACCCTCGGAATTGGAGGGGCCACGGGCACGAAATTGCATTGCTGCCACTAAGTGGAGAGACTGAGCCTTGAATTTGGGGTACACATGGCGCTTCGTGGCTCATTAGGGCTGATGAGATTTACTCTTACCTAATCCCACCAGGGCAAGAGGCAGACTGTTGACACTACAAATCCCAGCATGCTCTGGGATCTCCTATCACAGAGCTCATTGGAGGAAGATTGTTTTAAATAAAGGCAGCAGAATTGCAAATTAATGGAGTCCAGCCTATGAATAAGGGAAACACCTGAAACGCGCCAGGCATGACTCAAGAGGTCGAAGTGCTGTGTTTTGCCTGCTGGAAGATAACGGTCTCTCGAGTGCATCCTCGAGTGCTGAGCACCTGTTCCTTGATGTTAATAACGCCGGATTCGGGCGTTGTGGGAGCATCACCCTCGGAATTGGAGGGGCCATGGGCGCAAAATTGCATCGCTGCCACTAAGTGGAGAGACTGAGCCTTGGATTTGGGGTACACATGGCGCTTCGCGGCTCATGAGGGCTGATGAGATTTACTCTTACCTAATCCCACCGGGGCAAGAGGCAGACTGTTGACACTACAAATCCCAGCATGCTCTGGGATCTCTTATCACAGAGCTCATTGGAGGAAGATTGTTTTAAATAAAGGCAGCAGAATCGCAAATTAATGGAGTCCAGCCTATGAATAAGGGAAACACCTAAAACGCACCAGGCATGACTCAAGAGGTCGAAGTGCTGTGTTTTGCCTGCTGGAAGATAACGGTCTCTCGAGTGTATCCTCGAGTGCTGAGCACCTGTTTCTTGATGTTAATAACGCCGGCTTCGTGCGTTGAGGGAGCACCACCCTCGGAATTGGAGGGGCCATGGGCACGAAATTGTATCGCTGCCACTAAGTGGAGAGACTGAGCCTTGGATTTGGGGTACACATGGTGCTTCGCGGCTCATGAGGGCTGATGAGATTTACTCGTACCTAATCCCAACAGGGCAAGAGGCAGACTGTTGACACTACAAATCCCAGCATGCTCTTGGATCTCTTATCACAGAGCTCAATGGAGGAAGATTGTTTTAAATAAAGGCAGCAGTATTGCAAATTAATGGAGTCCAGCCTATGAATAAGGGAAACACCTAAAATGCGTCAGGCATGAGTCAAGAGGTCGAAGTGCTGTGTTTTGCCTGCTGGAAGATAACTGTCTCTCGAGTGCATCCTCGAGTGCTGAACACCTTTTCCTTGATGTTAATAACGCCGGATTCGGGCATTGTGGGAGCACCACCCTCCGAATTGGAGGGGCCATGGGCGCGTAATTTCATTGCTGCCACTAAGTGGAGAGACTGAGCCTTGGATTTGGGGTACACATGGCCCTTCGTGGCTCATGAGGGCTGCTGAGATTTACTCTTACCTAATCCCACCGGGGCAAGAGGCAGACTGGTGACACTACAAATCCCAGCATGCTCTGGGATCTCTTATTACAGAGCTCATTGGAGGAAGATTGTTTTAATAAAGGCAGCAGTATCGCAAATTAATGGAGTCCAGCCTATGAATAAGGGAAACACCCGAAACGCGTCAGGCATGATTCAGGAGGTCAAAGTGCTGGATTTTGCCTGCTGGAAGATAACGGTCTCTCGAGTGCATCCTCGAGTGCTGAGCACCTGTTCCTTGATGTTAATAACGCAGGATTCGGGCGTTGTGGGAGCAGCACACTCGGAATTGGAGGGGCCATGGGCGCGAAATTGCATCGCTGCCGCTAAGTGGAGAGACTGAGCCTTGGATTTGGGGTACACATGGCGCTTCGCGGCTCATGAGGGCTGATGAGATTTATTCTTACCTAATCCCACCGGGGCAAGAGGAAGACTGTTGACACTACAAATCCCAGCATGCTCTGGGATCTCTTATTACAGAGCTCATTGGAGGAAGATTGTTTTAAATAAAGGCAGCAGTAGCGCAAATTAATGGAGTCCAGCCTATGAATAAGGGAAACACCCGAAACGCGTCAGGCATGATTCAAGAGGTCGAAGTGCTGTGTTTTGCCTGCTGGAAGATAACGGTCTCTCGAGTGCATCCTCGAGTGCTGAGCACCTGTTCCTTGATGTTAATAACGCCCGCTTCGGGCGTTGAGGGAGCACCACCCTGGGATTCGGAGGGGCCACGGGTGCGAAATTGCATCGCTGCCACTAAGTGGAGAGACTGAGCCTTGGATTTGGGGTACACATGGCACTTCGCGGCACATGAGGGCTGATGAGATTTACTCTTACCTAATCCCACCGGGGCAAGAGGTAGACTGGTGACACTACAAATCCCAGCATGCTCTGGGATCTCTTATCACAGAGCTCATTGGAGGAAGATTGTTTTAAATGAAGGCAGCAGTATCGCAAATTAATGGAGTCCAGCCTATGAATAAGGGAAACACCTGAAACGCGCAAGGCATGACTCAAGAGATCGAAGTGCTGTGTTTTGCCCGCTGGAAGATAACGGTCTCTCGAGTGCATCCTCGTGTGCTGAGCACCTGTTCCTTGATGTTAATAACGCCGGATTCGGGCGTTGTGGGAGCACCACCCTCGGAATTGGAGGGGCCACGGGCGTGAAATTGCATCGCTGCCACTAAGTGGAGAGACTGAGCCTTGGATTTGTGGTACACATGGCGCTTCATGGCTCATGAGTGCTGCTGAGATTTACTCTTACCTAATGCCACAGGGGCAAGAGGCAGACTGTTGACACTACAAATCCCAGCATGCTCTGGGATCTCTTATCACAGAGCTCATTGGAGGAAGATTGTTTTAAATAAAGGCAGCAGTATCGCAAATTAATGGAGTCCAGCCTATGAATAAGGGAAACACCCGAAACGCGTCAGGCATGATTCAAGAGGTCGAAGTGCTGTGTTTTGCCTGCTGGAAGATAACGGTCTCTCGAGTGCATCCTCGAGTGCTGAGCACCTGTTCCTTGATGTCAATAACACCGGATTCGTGCGTTGAGGGAGCACCACCCTCGGAATTGGAGGGGCCATGGGCACGAAATTGTATCGCTGCCGCTAAGTGGAGAGACTGAGCCTTGGATTTGGCGTACACATGGTGCTTCGCGGCTCATGAGGGCTGATGAGATTTACTCTTACCTAATCCCACCGGGGCAAGAGGCAGACTGTTGACACTACAAATCCCAGCATGCTCTGCGATCTCGTATCACAGAGCTCAATGGAGGAAGATTGTTTTAAATAAAGGCAGCAGTATCGCAAATTAATGGAGTCCAGCCTATGAATAAGGGAAACACCCAAAACGCGTCAGGCATGAGTCAAGAGGTCGAAGTGCTGTGTTTTGCCTGCTGGAAGATAACGGTCTCTCGAGTGCATCCTCGAGTGCTGAACACCTGTTCCTTGATGTTAATAACGCCGTATTCGGGCATTGTTGGAGCACCACCCTCCGAATTGGAGGGGCAATGGGCGCGTAATTGCATTGCTGCCACTAAGTGGAGAGACTGAGCCTTGGATTTGGGGTACACATGGCGCTTCGTGGCTCATGAGGGCTGCTGAGATTTACTCTTACCTAATCCCACCGGGGCAAGAGGCAGACTGGTGACACTACAAATCCCAGCATGCTCTGGGATCTCTTATTACAGAGCTCATTGGAGGAAGATTGTTTTATTAAAGGCAGCAGTTTCGCAAATTAATGGAGTCCAGCCTATGAATAAGGGAAACACCCGAAACGCGTCAGGCAAGATTCAGAAGGTCGAAGTGCTGTGTTTTGCCTGCTGGAAGATAACGCTCTCTCGAGTGCATCCTCGAGTGCTGAGCACCTGTTCCTTGATGTTAATAACGCCGGCTTCGGGCGTTGAGGGAGGACCACCCTCGGAATTGGAGGGGCCACGGGCACGAAATTGCATCGCTGCCACTAAGTGGAGAGACTGAGCCTTGAATTTGGGGTACACATGGCGCTTCGTGGCTCATGAGGGCTGATGAGATTTACTCTTACCTAATCCCACCAGGGCAAGAGGCAGACTGTTGACACTACAAATCCCAGCATGCTCTGGGATCTCTTATCACAGAGCTCATTGGAGGAAGATTGTTTTAAATAAAGGCAGCAGAATTGCAAATTAATGGAGTCCAGCCTATGAATAAGGGAAACACCTGAAACGTGCCAGGCATGACTCAAGAGGTCGAAGTGCTGTGTTTTGCCTGCTGGAAGATAACGGTTTCTCGAGTGTATCCTCGAGTGCTGAGCACCTGTTCCTTGATGTTAATAACACCGGATTTGTGCGTTGAGGGAGCACCACCCTCGGAATTGGAGGGGCCATGGGCACGAAATTGTATCGCTGCCGCTAAGTGGAGAGACTGAGCCTTGGATTTGGGGTACACATGGCGCTTCGCGGCTCATGAGGGCTGATGAGATTTACTCTTACCTAATCCCACCAGGGCAAGAGGCAGACTGTTGACACTACAAATCCCAGCATGCTTTGGGATCTCTTATCACAGAGCTCATTGGAGGAAGATTGTTTTAAATAAAGGCAGCAGTATCGCAAATTAATGGAGTCTAGCCTATGAATAAGGGAAACACCCGAAACGCGTCAGGCATGATTCAAGAGGTCGAAGTGCTGTGTTTTGCCTGCTGGAAGATAACGGTCTCTCGTGTGCATCCTCGAGTGCTGAGCACCTGTTCCTTGATGTTAATAACGCCGGATTCGGGCGTTGTGGGAGCACCACCCTCGGAATTGGAGGGGCCACGGGCGTGAAATTGCATCGCTGCCACTAAGTGGAGAGACTGAGCCTTGGATTTGTGGTACACATGGCGCTTCGTGGCTCATGAGTGCTGCTGAGATTTACTCTTACCTAATCCCACAGGGGCAAGAGGCAGACTGGTGACACTACAAATCCCAGCATGCTCTGGGATCTCTTATCACAGAGCTTATTGGAGGAAGATTGTTTTAAATAAAGGCAGCAGTATCGCAAATTAATGGAGTCCAGCCTATGAATAAGGGAAACACCCGAAACGCGTCAGGAATGATTCAAGAGGTCGAAGTGCTGTGTTTTGCCTGCTGGAAGATAACGGTCTCTCGAGTGCATCCTCGAGTGCTGAGCACCTGTTCCTTGATGTTAATAACACCGGATTCGTGCGTTGAGGGAGCACCACCCTCGGAATTGGAGGGGCCATGGGCACGAAATTGTATCGCTGCCGCTAAGTGGAGAGACTGAGCCTTGGATTTGGCGTACACATGGTGCTTCGCGGCTCATGAGGGCTGATGAGATTTACTCTTACCTAATCCCACCGGGGCAAGAGGCAGACTGTTGACACTACAAATCCCAGCATGCTCTGCGATCTCGTTTTACAGAGCTCAATGGAGGAAGATTGTTTTAAATAAAGGCAGCAGTATCGCAAATTAATGGAGTCCAGCCTATGAATAAGGGAAACACCCAAAACGCGTCAGGCATGAGTCAAGAGGTCGAAGTGCTGTGTTTTGCCTGCTGGAAGATAACGGTCTCTCGAGTGCATCCTCGAGTGCTGAACACCTGTTCCTTGATGTTAATAACGCCGTATTCGGGCATTGTGGGAGCACCACCCTCCGAATTGGAGGGGCCATGGGCGCGTAATTGCATTGCTGCCACAAAGTGGAGAGACTGAGCCTTGGATTTGGGGTACACATGGCGCTTCGTGGCTCATGAGGGCTGCTGAGATTTACTCTTACCTAATCCCACCGGGGCAAGAGGCAGACTGGTGACACTACAAATCCCAGCATGCTCTGGGATCTCTTATTACAGAGCTCATTGGAGGAAGATTGTTTTATTAAAGGCAGCAGTTTCGCAAATTAATGGAGTCCAGCCTATGAATAAGGGAAACACCCGAAACGCGTCAGGCAAGATTCAGAAGGTCGAAGTGCTGTGTTTTGCCTGCTGGAAGATAACGCTCTCTCGAGTGCATCCTCGAGTGCTGAGCACCTGTTCCTTGATGTTTATAATGCCAGCTTCGTGCGTTGAGGGTGCACCACCCTCGGAATTGGAGGGGCCATAGGCACGAAATTGTATCGCTGCCACTAAGTGGAGAGACTGAGCCCTGGATTTGGGGTACACATGGTGCTTCGTGGCTCATGAGGGCTGATGAGTTTTACTCTTACCTAATCCCAATGGGGCAAGAGGCAGACTCTTGACACTTCAAATCCCAGCATGCTCTTGGATCACTTATCACAGAGCTCAATGGAGGAAGATTGTTTTAAATAAAGGCAGCAGTATCGCAAATTAATGGAGTCCAGCCTATGAATAAGGGAAACACCTAAAATGCGTCAGGCATGAGTCAAGAGGTCGAAGTGCTGTGTTTTGCCTGCTGGAAGATAACGGTCTCTCGAGTGCATCCTCGAGTGCTGAACACCTGTTCCTTGATGTTAATACCGCCGGCTTCGGGCATTGAGGGAGCACCACCCTCGGAATTGGAGGGGCCACGGGCGCGAAATTGCATCGCTGCCGCTAAGTGGAGAGACTGAGCCTTGGATTTGGGGTACACATGGTGCTTCGGAGCTCATGAGGGCTGATGAGATTTACTCTTACCTAAACCCACCAGGGCAAGAGGCAGACTGTTGACACTACAAATCCCAGCATGCTCTGGGATCTCTTATCACAGAGCTCATTGGAGGAAGATTGTTTTAAATAAAGACAGCAGTATCGCAAATTAATGGAGTCCAGCCTATGAATAAGGGAAACACCTGAAACGCGCCAGGCATGACTCAAGAGGTCGAAGTGCTGTGTTTTGCCTGCTGGAAGAGAACGGTTTCTCGAGTGCATCCTCGAGTGCTGAGCACCTGTTCCATGATGTTAATAACGCCGGCTTTGTGCGTTGAGGGAGCACCACCCTCGGAATTGGAGGGGCCATGGGCACGAAATTGTTCGCTGCCGCTAAGTGGAGAGACTGAGCCTTGGATTTGGGGTACACATGGTGCTTCGCGGCTCATGAGGGCTGCTGAGATTTCCTCTTACCTAATCCCACCGGGGCAAGAGGCAGACTGTTGACACTACAAATCCCAGCATGCTCTGGGATCTCTTATCACAGAGCTCAATGGAGGAAGATTGTTTTAAATAAAGGCAGCAGTATCGCAAATTAAAGGAGTCCAGCCTATGAATAAGGGAAACACCCAAAACGCGTCAGGCGTGATTCAAGAGGTCGAAGTGCTGTGTTTTGCCTGCTGGAAGATAACGGTCTCTCGAGTACATCCTTGAGTGCTGAGCACCTGTTCCTTGATGTTAATAACGCCGGCTTCGGGCATTGAGGGAGCACCACCCTCGGAATTGGAGGGGCCGCGGGCACGAAATTGCATCGCTGCCGCTAAGTGGAGAGACTGAGCCTTGGATTTGGGGTACACATGGCGCTTCGCGGCTCATGAGGGCTGATGAGATTTACTCTTACCTAATCCCACCGGGGCAAGAGGCAGACTGTTGACACTACAAATCCCAGCATGCTCTGGGATCTCTTATCACAGAGCTCATTGGAGGAAGATTGTTTTAAATAAAGGCAGCAGTATCGCAAATTAATGGAGTCCAGCCTATGAATAAGGGAAACACCTGAAACGCGCCAGGCATGACTCAAGAGGTCGAAGTGCTGTGTTTTGCCTGCTGGAAGATAACGGTCTCTCGAGTGCATCCTCGAGTGCTGAGCACCTGTTCCTTGATGTTAATAACGCCGGCTTCGTGCGTTGAGGGAGCACCACCCTCGGAATTGGAGGGGCCATGGGCACGAAATTGTATCGCTGCCGCTAAGTGGAGAGACTGAGCCTTGGATTTGGGGTACACATGGTGCTTCGCGGCTCATGAGGGCTGATGAGATTTCCTCTTACCTAATCCCACCGGGGCAAGAGGCAGACTGTTGACACTACAAATCCCAGCATGCTCTGGGATCTCTTATCACAGAGCTCAATGGAGGAAGATTGTTTTAAATAAAGGCAGCAGTATCGCAAATTGATGGAGTCCAGCCTATGAATAAGGGAAACACCCAAAACGCGTCAGGCATGATTCAAGAGGTCGAAGTGCTGTGTTTTGCCTGCTGGAAGATAACGGTCTCTCGAGTGCATCCTCGAGTGCTGAGCACCTGTTCATTGATGTTAATAACGCCGGCTTCGGGCATTGAGGGAGGACCACCCTCGGAATTGGAGGGGCCACGGGCACGAAATTGCATTGCTGCCACTAAGTGGAGAGACTGAGCCTTGAATTTGGGGTACACATGGCGCTTCGTGGCTCATTAGGGCTGATGAGATTTACTCTTACCTAATCCCACCAGGGCAAGAGGCAGACTGTTGACACTACAAATCCCAGCATGCTCTGGGATCTCCTATCACAGAGCTCATTGGAGGAAGATTGTTTTAAATAAAGGCAGCAGAATTGCAAATTAATGGAGTCCAGCCTATGAATAAGGGAAACACCTGAAACGCGCCAGGCATGACTCAAGAGGTCGAAGTGCTGTGTTTTGCCTGCTGGAAGATAACGGTCTCTCGAGTGCATCCTCGAGTGCTGAGCACCTGTTCCTTGATGTTAATAACGCCGGATTCGGGCGTTGTGGGAGCATCACCCTCGGAATTGGAGGGGCCATGGGCGCAAAATTGCATCGCTGCCACTAAGTGGAGAGACTGAGCCTTGGATTTGGGGTACACATGGCGCTTCGCGGCTCATGAGGGCTGATGAGATTTACTCTTACCTAATCCCACCGGGGCAAGAGGCAGACTGTTGACACTACAAATCCCAGCATGCTCTGGGATCTCTTATCACAGAGCTCATTGGAGGAAGATTGTTTTAAATAAAGGCAGCAGAATCGCAAATTAATGGAGTCCAGCCTATGAATAAGGGAAACACCTAAAACGCACCAGGCATGACTCAAGAGGTCGAAGTGCTGTGTTTTGCCTGCTGGAAGATAACGGTCTCTCGAGTGTATCCTCGAGTGCTGAGCACCTGTTTCTTGATGTTAATAACGCCGGCTTCGTGCGTTGAGGGAGCACCACCCTCGGAATTGGAGGGGCCATGGGCACGAAATTGTATCGCTGCCACTAAGTGGAGAGACTGAGCCTTGGATTTGGGGTACACATGGTGCTTCGCGGCTCATGAGGGCTGATGAGATTTACTCGTACCTAATCCCAACAGGGCAAGAGGCAGACTGTTGACACTACAAATCCCAGCATGCTCTTGGATCTCTTATCACAGAGCTCAATGGAGGAAGATTGTTTTAAATAAAGGCAGCAGTATTGCAAATTAATGGAGTCCAGCCTATGAATAAGGGAAACACCTAAAATGCGTCAGGCATGAGTCAAGAGGTCGAAGTGCTGTGTTTTGCCTGCTGGAAGATAACTGTCTCTCGAGTGCATCCTCGAGTGCTGAACACCTTTTCCTTGATGTTAATAACGCCGGATTCGGGCATTGTGGGAGCACCACCCTCCGAATTGGAGGGGCCATGGGCGCGTAATTTCATTGCTGCCACTAAGTGGAGAGACTGAGCCTTGGATTTGGGGTACACATGGCCCTTCGTGGCTCATGAGGGCTGCTGAGATTTACTCTTACCTAATCCCACCGGGGCAAGAGGCAGACTGGTGACACTACAAATCCCAGCATGCTCTGGGATCTCTTATTACAGAGCTCATTGGAGGAAGATTGTTTTAATAAAGGCAGCAGTATCGCAAATTAATGGAGTCCAGCCTATGAATAAGGGAAACACCCGAAACGCGTCAGGCATGATTCAGGAGGTCAAAGTGCTGGATTTTGCCTGCTGGAAGATAACGGTCTCTCGAGTGCATCCTCGAGTGCTGAGCACCTGTTCCTTGATGTTAATAACGCAGGATTCGGGCGTTGTGGGAGCAGCACACTCGGAATTGGAGGGGCCATGGGCGCGAAATTGCATCGCTGCCGCTAAGTGGAGAGACTGAGCCTTGGATTTGGGGTACACATGGCGCTTCGCGGCTCATGAGGGCTGATGAGATTTATTCTTACCTAATCCCACCGGGGCAAGAGGAAGACTGTTGACACTACAAATCCCAGCATGCTCTGGGATCTCTTATTACAGAGCTCATTGGAGGAAGATTGTTTTAAATAAAGGCAGCAGTAGCGCAAATTAATGGAGTCCAGCCTATGAATAAGGGAAACACCCGAAACGCGTCAGGCATGATTCAAGAGGTCGAAGTGCTGTGTTTTGCCTGCTGGAAGATAACGGTCTCTCGAGTGCATCCTCGAGTGCTGAGCACCTGTTCCTTGATGTTAATAACGCCCGCTTCGGGCGTTGAGGGAGCACCACCCTGGGATTCGGAGGGGCCACGGGTGCGAAATTGCATCGCTGCCACTAAGTGGAGAGACTGAGCCTTGGATTTGGGGTACACATGGCACTTCGCGGCACATGAGGGCTGATGAGATTTACTCTTACCTAATCCCACCGGGGCAAGAGGTAGACTGGTGACACTACAAATCCCAGCATGCTCTGGGATCTCTTATCACAGAGCTCATTGGAGGAAGATTGTTTTAAATGAAGGCAGCAGTATCGCAAATTAATGGAGTCCAGCCTATGAATAAGGGAAACACCTGAAACGCGCAAGGCATGACTCAAGAGATCGAAGTGCTGTGTTTTGCCCGCTGGAAGATAACGGTCTCTCGAGTGCATCCTCGTGTGCTGAGCACCTGTTCCTTGATGTTAATAACGCCGGATTCGGGCGTTGTGGGAGCACCACCCTCGGAATTGGAGGGGCCACGGGCGTGAAATTGCATCGCTGCCACTAAGTGGAGAGACTGAGCCTTGGATTTGTGGTACACATGGCGCTTCATGGCTCATGAGTGCTGCTGAGATTTACTCTTACCTAATGCCACAGGGGCAAGAGGCAGACTGTTGACACTACAAATCCCAGCATGCTCTGGGATCTCTTATCACAGAGCTCATTGGAGGAAGATTGTTTTAAATAAAGGCAGCAGTATCGCAAATTAATGGAGTCCAGCCTATGAATAAGGGAAACACCCGAAACGCGTCAGGCATGATTCAAGAGGTCGAAGTGCTGTGTTTTGCCTGCTGGAAGATAACGGTCTCTCGAGTGCATCCTCGAGTGCTGAGCACCTGTTCCTTGATGTCAATAACACCGGATTCGTGCGTTGAGGGAGCACCACCCTCGGAATTGGAGGGGCCATGGGCACGAAATTGTATCGCTGCCGCTAAGTGGAGAGACTGAGCCTTGGATTTGGCGTACACATGGTGCTTCGCGGCTCATGAGGGCTGATGAGATTTACTCTTACCTAATCCCACCGGGGCAAGAGGCAGACTGTTGACACTACAAATCCCAGCATGCTCTGCGATCTCGTATCACAGAGCTCAATGGAGGAAGATTGTTTTAAATAAAGGCAGCAGTATCGCAAATTAATGGAGTCCAGCCTATGAATAAGGGAAACACCCAAAACGCGTCAGGCATGAGTCAAGAGGTCGAAGTGCTGTGTTTTGCCTGCTGGAAGATAACGGTCTCTCGAGTGCATCCTCGAGTGCTGAACACCTGTTCCTTGATGTTAATAACGCCGTATTCGGGCATTGTTGGAGCACCACCCTCCGAATTGGAGGGGCAATGGGCGCGTAATTGCATTGCTGCCACTAAGTGGAGAGACTGAGCCTTGGATTTGGGGTACACATGGCGCTTCGTGGCTCATGAGGGCTGCTGAGATTTACTCTTACCTAATCCCACCGGGGCAAGAGGCAGACTGGTGACACTACAAATCCCAGCATGCTCTGGGATCTCTTATTACAGAGCTCATTGGAGGAAGATTGTTTTATTAAAGGCAGCAGTTTCGCAAATTAATGGAGTCCAGCCTATGAATAAGGGAAACACCCGAAACGCGTCAGGCAAGATTCAGAAGGTCGAAGTGCTGTGTTTTGCCTGCTGGAAGATAACGCTCTCTCGAGTGCATCCTCGAGTGCTGAGCACCTGTTCCTTGATGTTAATAACGCCGGCTTCGGGCGTTGAGGGAGGACCACCCTCGGAATTGGAGGGGCCACGGGCACGAAATTGCATCGCTGCCACTAAGTGGAGAGACTGAGCCTTGAATTTGGGGTACACATGGCGCTTCGTGGCTCATGAGGGCTGATGAGATTTACTCTTACCTAATCCCACCAGGGCAAGAGGCAGACTGTTGACACTACAAATCCCAGCATGCTCTGGGATCTCTTATCACAGAGCTCATTGGAGGAAGATTGTTTTAAATAAAGGCAGCAGAATTGCAAATTAATGGAGTCCAGCCTATGAATAAGGGAAACACCTGAAACGTGCCAGGCATGACTCAAGAGGTCGAAGTGCTGTGTTTTGCCTGCTGGAAGATAACGGTTTCTCGAGTGTATCCTCGAGTGCTGAGCACCTGTTCCTTGATGTTAATAACACCGGATTTGTGCGTTGAGGGAGCACCACCCTCGGAATTGGAGGGGCCATGGGCACGAAATTGTATCGCTGCCGCTAAGTGGAGAGACTGAGCCTTGGATTTGGGGTACACATGGCGCTTCGCGGCTCATGAGGGCTGATGAGATTTACTCTTACCTAATCCCACCAGGGCAAGAGGCAGACTGTTGACACTACAAATCCCAGCATGCTTTGGGATCTCTTATCACAGAGCTCATTGGAGGAAGATTGTTTTAAATAAAGGCAGCAGTATCGCAAATTAATGGAGTCTAGCCTATGAATAAGGGAAACACCCGAAACGCGTCAGGCATGATTCAAGAGGTCGAAGTGCTGTGTTTTGCCTGCTGGAAGATAACGGTCTCTCGAGTGCATCCTCGAGTGCTGAGCACCTGTTCCTTGATGTTAATAACGCCGGATTCGGGCGTTGTGGGAGCACCACCCTCGGAATTGGAGGGGCCACGGGCGTGAAATTGCATCGCTGCCACTAAGTGGAGAGACTGAGCCTTGGATTTGTGGTACACATGGCGCTTCGTGGCTCATGAGTGCTGCTGAGATTTACTCTTACCTAATCCCACAGGGGCAAGAGGCAGACTGGTGACACTACAAATCCCAGCATGCTCTGGGATCTCTTATCACAGAGCTTATTGGAGGAAGATTGTTTTAAATAAAGGCAGCAGTATCGCAAATTAATGGAGTCCAGCCTATGAATAAGGGAAACACCCGAAACGCGTCAGGAATGATTCAAGAGGTCGAAGTGCTGTGTTTTGCCTGCTGGAAGATAACGGTCTCTCGAGTGCATCCTCGAGTGCTGAGCACCTGTTCCTTGATGTTAATAACACCGGATTCGTGCGTTGAGGGAGCACCACCCTCGGAATTGGAGGGGCCATGGGCACGAAATTGTATCGCTGCCGCTAAGTGGAGAGACTGAGCCTTGGATTTGGCGTACACATGGTGCTTCGCGGCTCATGAGGGCTGATGAGATTTACTCTTACCTAATCCCACCGGGGCAAGAGGCAGACTGTTGACACTACAAATCCCAGCATGCTCTGCGATCTCGTATCACAGAGCTCAATGGAGGAAGATTGTTTTAAAAAAAGGCAGCAGTATCGCAAATTAATGGAGTCCAGCCTATGAATAAGGGAAACACCCAAAACGCGTCAGGCATGAGTCAAGAGGTCGAAGTGCTGTGTTTTGCCTGCTGGAAGATAACGGTCTCTCGAGTGCATCCTCGAGTGCTGAACACCTGTTCCTTGATGTTAATAACGCCGTATTCGGGCATTGTGGGAGCACCACCCTCCGAATTGGAGGGGCCATGGGCGCGTAATTGCATTGCTGCCACAAAGTGGAGAGACTGAGCCTTGGATTTGGGGTACACATGGCGCTTCGTGGCTCATGAGGGCTGCTGAGATTTACTCTTACCTAATCCCACCGGGGCAAGAGGCAGACTGGTGACACTACAAATCCCAGCATGCTCTGGGATCTCTTATTACAGAGCTCATTGGAGGAAGATTGTTTTATTAAAGGCAGCAGTTTCGCAAATTAATGGAGTCCAGCCTATGAATAAGGGAAACACCCGAAACGCGTCAGGCAAGATTCAGAAGGTCGAAGTGCTGTGTTTTGCCTGCTGGAAGATAACGCTCTCTCGAGTGCATCCTCGAGTGCTGAGCACCTGTTCCTTGATGTTTATAATGCCAGCTTCGTGCGTTGAGGGTGCACCACCCTCGGAATTGGAGGGGCCATAGACACGAAATTGTATCGCTGCCACTAAGTGGAGAGACTGAGCCCTGGATTTGGGGTACACATGGTGCTTCGTGGCTCATGAGGGCTGATGAGTTTTACTCTTACCTAATCCCAATGGGGCAAGAGGCAGACTCTTGACACTTCAAATCCCAGCATGCTCTTGGATCACTTATCACAGAGCTCAATGGAGGAAGATTGTTTTAAATAAAGGCAGCAGTATCGCAAATTAATGGAGTCCAGCCTATGAATAAGGGAAACACCTAAAATGCGTCAGGCATGAGTCAAGAGGTCGAAGTGCTGTGTTTTGCCTGCTGGAAGATAACGGTCTCTCGAGTGCATCCTCGAGTGCTGAACACCTGTTCCTTGATGTTAATACCGCCGGCTTCGGGCATTGAGGGAGCACCACCCTCGGAATTGGAGGGGCCACGGGCGCGAAATTGCATCGCTGCCACTAAGTGGAGAGACTGAGCCTTGGATTTGTGGTACACATGGCGCTTCGTGGCTCATGAGTGCTGCTGAGATTTACTCTTACCTAATCCCACCGGGGCAAGAGGCAGACTGTTGACACTACAAATCCCAGCATGCTCTGGGATCTCTTATCACAGAGCTCATTGGAGGAAGATTGTTTTAAATAAAGGCAGCAGTATCGCAAATTAATGGAGTCCAGCCTATGAATAAGGGAAACACCCGAAACGCGTCAGGCATGATTCAAGAGGTCGAATTGCTGTGTTTTGCCTGCTGGAAGATAACGGTCTCTCGAGTGCATCCTCGAGTGCTGAGCACCTGTTCCTTGATGTTAATAACACCGGATTCGTGCGTTGAGGGAGCACCACCCTCGGAATTGGAGGGGCCATGGGCACGAAATTGTATCGCTGCCGCTAAGTGGAGAGACTGAGCCTTGGATGTGGCGTACACATGGTGCTTCGCGGCTCATGAGGGCTGATGAGATTTACTCTTACCTAATCCCATCGGGGCAAGAGGCAGACTGTTGACACTACAAATCCCAGCATGCTCTGCGATCTCTTATCACAGAGCTCAATGGAGGAAGATTGTGTTAAATAAAGGCAGCTGTATCGCAAATTAATGGAGTCCAGCCTATGAATAAGGGAAACACCCAAAACGCGTCAGGCATGAGTCAAGAGGTCGAAGTGCTGTGTTTTGCCTGCTGGAAGATAACGGTCTCTCGAGTGCATCCTCGAGTGCTGAACACCTGTTCCTTGATGTTAATAACGCCGTATTCGGGCATTGTGGGAGCACCACACTCCGAATTGGAGGGGCCATGGGCGCGTAATTGCATTGCTGCCACTAAGTGGAGAGACTGAGCCTTGGATTTGGGGTACACATGGCGCTTCGTGGCTCATGAGGGCTGCTGAGATTTACTCTTACCTAATCCCACCGGGGCAAGAGGCAGACTGGTGACACTACAAATCCCAGCATGCTCTGGGATCTCTTATTACAGAGCTCATTGGAGGAAGATTGTTTTAAATAAAGGCAGCAGTATCGCAAATTAATGGAGTCCAGCCTATGAATAAGGGAAACACCCGAAACGCGTCAGGCATGATTCAAGAGGTCGAAGTGCTGTGTTTTGCCTGCTGGAAGATAACGGTCTCTCGAGTGCATCCTCGAGTGCTGAGCACCTGTTCCTTGATGTTAATAACGCCCGCTTCGGGCGTTGAGGGAGCACCACCCTCGGAATTGGAGGGGCCACGGGCGCGAAATTGCATCGCTGCCACTAAGTGGAGAGACTGAGCCTTGGATTTGGGGTACACATGGCACTTCGCGGCACATGAGGGCTGATGAGATTTACTCTTACCTAATCCCACCGGGGCAAGAGGTAGACTGTTGACACTACAAATCCCAGCATGCTCTGGGATCTCTTATCACAGAGCTCATTGGAGGAAGATTGTTTTAAATGAAGGCAGCAGTATCGCAAATTAATGGAGTCCAGCCTATGAATAAGGGAAACACCTGAAACGCGACGGGCATGACTCAAGAGATCGAAGTGCTGTGTTTTGCCCGCTGGAAGATAACGGTCTCTCGAGTGCATCCTCGTGTGCTGAGCACCTGTTCCTTGATGTTTAAAACGCCGGCTTCGTGCGTTGAGGGAGCACCACCCTCGGAATTGGAGGGGCCATAGGCACGAAATTGTATCGCTGCCACTAAGTGGAGAGACTGAGCCCTGGATTTGGGGTACACATGGTGCTTCGCGGCTCATGAGGGCTGATGAGTTTTACTCTTACCTAATCCCAACGGGGCAAGAAGCAGACTGTTGACACTTCAAATCCCAGCATGCTCTTGGATCACTTATCACAGAGCTCAATGGAGGAAGATCGTTTTAAATAAAGGCAGCAGTATCGCAAATTAATGGAGTCCAGCCTATGAATAAGGGAAACACCTAAAATGCGTCAGGCATGAGTCAAGAGGTCGAAGTGCTGTGTTTTGCCTGCTGGAAGATAACGGTCTATCGAGTGCATCCTCGAGTGCTGAACACCTGTTCCTTGATGTTAATACCGCCGGCTTCGGGCGTTGAGGGAGCACCACCCTCGGAATTGGAGGGGCCATGGGCGTGAAATTGAATCGCTGCCACTAAGTGGAGAGACTGAGCCTTGGATTTGTGGTACACATGGCGCTTCGTGGCTCATGAGTGCTGCTGAGATTTACTCTTACCTAATCCCACCGGGGCAAGAGGCAGACTGTTGACACTGCAAATCCCAGCATGCTCTGGGATCTCTTATCACAGAGCTCATTGGAGGAAGATTGTTTTAAATAAAGGCAGCAGTATCGCAAATTAATGGAGTCCAGCCTATGAATAAGGGAAACACCCGAAACGAGTCAGGCATGATTCAAGAGGTCGAAGTGCTGTGTTTTGCCTGCTGGAAGATAACGGTCTCTCGAGTGCATCCTCGAGTGCTGAACACCTGTTCCTTGATGTTAATAACGCCGGCTTCGGGCGTTGAGGGAACACAACCCTCGGAATTGGAGGGGCCACGGGCGCGAAATTGCATCGCTGCCACTAAGTGGAGAGACTGAGCCTTGGATTTGGGGTACACATGGCGCTTCGTGGCTCATAAGGGCTGCTGAGATTTACTCTTACCTAATCCCACCGGGGCAAGAGGCAGACTGTTGACACTACAAATCCCAGCATGCTCTGGGATCTCTTATCACAGAGCTCATTGGAGGAAGATTGTTTTAAATAAAGGCAGCAGTATCGCAAATTAATGGAGTCCAGCCTATGAATAAGGGAAACACTTGAAACGCGTCAGGCATGATTCAAGAGGTCGAAGTGCTGTGTTTTGCCTGCTGGAAGATAACGGTCTCTCGAGTGCATCCTTGAGTGCTGAGCACCTGTTCCTTGATGTTAATAACACCGGATTCGTGCGTTAAGGGAGCACCACCCTCGGAATTGGAGGGGCCATGGGCACGAAATTGTATCGCTGCCACTAAGTGGAGAGACTGAGCCTTGGATTTGTGGTACACATGGCGCTTCGTGGGTCATGAGTGCTGCTGAGATTTACTCTTACCTAATCCCACCGGGGCAAGAGGCAGACTGTTGACACTGCAAATCCCAGCATGCTCTGGGATCTCTTATCACAGAGCTCATTGGAGGAAGATTGTTTTAAATAAAGGCAGCAGTATCGCAAATTAATGGAGTCCAGCCTATGAATAAGGGAAACACCCGAAACGAGTCAGGCATGATTCAAGAGGTCGAAGTGCTGTGTTTTGCCTGCTGGAAGATAACGGTCTCTCGAGTGCATCCTCGAGTGCTGAACACCTGTTCCTTGATGTTAATAACGCCGGCTTCGGGCGTTGAGGGAACACAACCCTCGGAATTGGAGGGGCCACGGGCGCGAAATTGCATCGCTGCCACTAAGTGGAGAGACTGAGCCTTGGATTTGGGGTACACATGGCGCTTCGTGGCTCATGAGGGCTGCTGAGATTTACTCTTACCTAATCCCACCGGGGCAAGAGGCAGACTGTTGACACTACAAATCCCAGCATGCTCTGGGATCTCTTATCACAGAGCTCATTGGAGGAAGATTGTTTTAAATAAAGGCAGCAGTATCGCAAATTAATGGATTAATGGAGTCCAGCCTATGAATAAGGGAAACACCCAAAACGCGTCAGGCATGATTCAAGAGGTCGAAGTGCTGTGTTTTGCCTGCTGGAATATAACGGTCTCTCGAGTGCATCCTCGAGTGCTGAGCACCTGTTCCTTGATATATATATATATATTCACTTAAAAAACCATAGGTTTCACACAAGTTATAGTTAGCTGTACATTTCACTCGTAAAAAACCAATGAAATTCCACGTTATAGTTAGATCAGGTAACTATAACTTGCGCGCCCACAATAAACTGCTGATGACGTCACATATTACATCACTTATGACATGGTCAGTGACATCACTCATGACATCAATGATGACATCTGAAATGACACATTGTGCATTGCGGTCGCGCAAGTTATAGTTTCCTGATCTAACTATAACGTGGAATTTCATTGGTTTCTTACGAGTGAAATGTACAGCTAACTATAACTTGTGTGAAACCTATGGTTTTTTAAGTGAATTTGCAAGGTTTTTTAAATGCTAATTCCTAACTATAACGTGTGTGAAACCTATGGTTTTTTCAGTGAATTTGTACGTTTTTTTAAATGCTAAGTTATGTATTTATTTTTAATTTTTGCGCGCACGGTGCGCTTCGCGCGCCGTGCGCGCGCTGTGGGCACTCGGTGCGCTTCGCGCGCCCACGTTGCGCATTTCGTTCCGTGCACGCCTCGCAGTTTTTTATAAAATATCTATTGTTTTTTTCTACCTTGGGGGTCCTTAGATTTATATATTAAATGTGATTGTTAATTCTTTTTTTTTTTTTAATTTTTTTTTACCGCATTTTAAAAATGATTACATTTATTTTTCATACTTTTTGGTCCTTCGTGAACCCCCTGACGAACGCTAGGGGGTCTGCAACTCTCTTCGTTGCCCCCTTTTCATGTTATCAACCTTTGTTTTTCAGTGCGAGAGACAGAAAATGGCGGCCAATACTTTCTGATTTCGACCGATTCGAATGTTTACAGTCATGTAACCACCAATCAGAATTGAGCTCACGCACGGCACCGTACGCGTACGGTAAGCTTACCGTAAGCGCACGGAGCGCGCTTACAGATATATATATTGATTTAAATGCTATTTTCTCAGGACCTACTGAACAGATTTACACCAGACCTGCAAAAGGCACATCCCTGACCTGAGGACTACCTCTCTGCCCAATTTCAAGTAATTCTGTTCAGCCGTTCAGGCTGTAGCTCGGACTAAAGGTCCTATGGGAAAATGCATGGGGAAAACGCGTTTTGGGACCCCCCTTTTTTCTCAGCCCCCGCTTGACGAATCCCCCCGAGACTTTCA
The DNA here is from genome assembly GCF_964204655.1 of Triturus cristatus. NCBI lineage: Eukaryota > Metazoa > Chordata > Amphibia > Caudata > Salamandridae > Triturus > Triturus cristatus. The sequence continues at coordinate 16,567,396 of NC_140586.1, forward strand.
GGGTAGGAGCGGAGCGTAGCGCCCCATTAGTTTTGAATAATTCGCGAGGATTCGTCAACCGGCGCCAAAGGTATTCCAAATAGAATGTTGCGGATTTCCTATGGAAACACGGTCCTAACTATAACTATCTACTGGCGACCGCCAGTAGATAATATATATATATATATATATATATATATATATATATATATATATATATATATTCCCTGAAAAAACCATAGGTTTCACACATGTTATAGTTAGCTGGACATTTCACTCGTACAAAACCATTGAAATTCCCCCGTTATAGTTAGTTCAGCTAACTATAACTCGCGCGACTGCAATCCACTGCTGATGACATCACATATTACATCACTCATGACATGGTCAGTGACATCACTCATGACATCACTGATGACATCTCAAATGACATCACTGATGACATCATCCAGTGAATGTGTCTTTCTGAAAAATAAATATTTTTTATATATGTATATCTAAATGTTAATGGAAGAATAAATGGGTAAATAAGTGTCTAAATTGATTTTTTTGGTAAAATTAATTGTATAACTGACTTATTAACAGTATCTTAGTGAATACCAGTATTAGTGAGTAATGTTTAAATATTTAAATATCTGTATCAGTGTCTAACTTTGTGTATAAGTGGCTGCATGGGTTGGTGAGTAGCTACATGAGTGTGTATATGGGTTATTAGTTCGTTTTTAGGGTATCAGTATGAGTGTGTGTATGGTTCAGTGGGGGATGTTACTTAGTGTATAGATGCATGAATGAGTGACTCACTGTTTGTATGTGTTTTGAAGGCAGTATGTGAGCAGGACAGTATGGGTGGATGAGTGTGTGTATGGGTGAGTAAGAGAGTGAATGACTGTCTCAATAGTGTCTTTATGAGTAAGTCCATATGTTTTAAACTAGTATATGTGAGTATTGATGTCTATAAGTGAGGATATATGAGAGTGAGAGATTGGAAGAGTTCCTGTATAAATAAGTATGTGTTTCTATAAGTGATTGTTTAAGAGAGTAAGTATGTGTACGTTTCTGTAGAAGTAAGTGTAGTGGTGTGTGTATAGCTGTATATGCAAGTAAATGGATGTTTATTTGCATGTGTGAGTATGTGTGTGAGTAACTCTATGTATGAGTGTAGGTGTGTAACAGGATATATAGGTGTATGAGTACATATGATGACTGAGTACATGTATGAGTGACTATATAGAAGTGTTGATGAATGAGTGGATGCGTATGTAGATTTTGGAATTACTGAATAGGTTGTTCTAACTGGTATTGGTATCTCTATAGTTTTCAAAACTTTAGTTTGTATTTTTCAACATGTGTATCAAAGTTCATATTAGGATAAGCGGACGTCTGCCACTCTTACACAAGGATGATGTCATCAGTGATGTCATCAGTGATGTCATTTGAGATGCCATCAGTGATGTCATGAGTGATGTCACTGACCATGTCATAAGTGATGTAATATGTGACGTCATCAGCAGTGGATTGCGGTCGCGCAAGTTATAGTTAGCTGAACTAAATATAACGGGGGAATTTCAATGGTTTTGTACGAGTGAAATGTCCAGCTAACTATAACATGTGTGAAACCTATGGTTTTTTCAAGTGAGTATATATATATATATATATATATGTATATATATATATATATATATTCACTTAAAAAACCATAGGTTTCACACATGTTATAGTTAGCTGGACATTTCACTTGTAAAAAACCATTGAAATTCCCCCGTTATAGTTAGTTCAGATAACTATACCTCGCGCGCCCGCAATCCACTGCTCATGACGTCACATATTACATCACTCATGACATGGTCTGTGGCATCACTCATGACATCACTGATGAAATCATCCTTGTGATAGAGTGGTGGTCGCGCGCGTTATAGTTATCTGAACTAACTATAACGGGGGAATTTCAATGGTTTTTTACGAGTGAAATGTCCAGCTAACTATAACATGTGTGAAACCTATGGTTTTTTAAGTGAATTTGCAAGGTTTTTTAAATGCTAATTCCTAACTATAACGTGTGTGAAACCTATGGTTTTTTAAGTGAATTTGTAAGGTTTTTTAAATGCTAAGTTATGTATGTATTATTATATTTTTTATATATTTATTTTACAATAAACTACCTATGTATATAGTTATAGATTGACTGTATCCTGTAATATGGAATGACTCGTTTAAAATGGTTTTTTTTCTTTTTTTAAGGTTTTTCACCGAGCGCGCACGGTGCGCGCACCCCACGATTTTTTGAAAAAAAACAAAAACGTTTTTTTCATCCTTCGGGGACCTTCAGGGACCCCCTGACAAAGGCTAGAGGATCAAGAACTCTCTACCCTGCCCCCTTTTCACGTTCTCCACCTTTCTTTTTCCCTGTCACACACAAAACACAGAAAATGGCGGCCGACACTTCCTGATTTCGACCGATTCGAACGTTAACTGACATGTAACCACCAATCAGAATTACGCTCGCGCACATTAGGGTGCGAGCACCGTGCGCGCACGGTGCGCGCATATAGATATATATGTACTTTTAACTGCAATTTTCTTAGGAACTACTGAACAGATTGACACCATATATGCAAAAGGCACATGCCTGACCTGAGGACTACCTCTTTGCCAAATTTCAAGCAATTCTGTTCAGCCGTTCGGGCTGTACCTTCGACTAAAGGTCCTATGGGAAAATGCATGGGGAAAATGCGTTTTGGGACCCCCCTTTTTTCTCAGCCCCCGCTTGACGAATCACCCCGAGACTTTCAGGGTAGGAGCTGAGCGGAGCGCCCCATTAGTTTTGAAAATTTCGCGAGGATTCGTCAACCGGCGCCAAAGTTATTCAAAATAGAATTTTCAGATTTCCTATGGAAACTCGGTCCTAACTATAACTATCTACTGGCGACCACCAGTAGATAATATATATATATATATATATATATATATATATATATATATATATATATATATATATATATATATATATATATATATACATATATATATATATATATTCACTGAAAAAAACAGGTTTCAGGCACGTTATAGTTAGGAATTAGCATTTAAAAAACATTAGAAATTCACTGAAAAAACCATAGGTTTCAGGGGCGGTATAGTTAGCTGGACTTTTCACTCGCACAAAACCATTGAAATTCCCCCGTTAAAGTTAGTTCAGCTAACTATAACTTGCGCACCCGCAATTCACTGCTGATGATGTCACATATTACATCACTCATGACATGGTCAGTGACATCACTCATGACATCACTGATGACATCTCAAATGACATCACTGATGACATCACTGATGACATCATCCAGTGAATGTGTGTTTTTCTGAAAATTACATATGTTTTATATATGTATATCTCAAGGTCGATGGAAGAATAAATGGGTATATAAGTGTCTAAATGGATGATTTGTTTTTGAAAAATTGATTGTATAACTGACTGATTAAGTGTATCTTAGTGAATACATGGCTTAGTGAGTAATGTTTAAATATGTAAATATCTGTATCAGTCTCTCACTTTTTTGTATAAGTGGCTGCATGGGTTGGTGAGTAGCTACATGAGTGTCTATATTGGTTATTAGTTGGTTTTTTGAGTATCAGGATGAGTGTCTGACTGTCTGTATGGTTCGGTGGGGGGTATTACGTAGTGCATAGGTGCATGAATGAGTGACTCACTGTTTGTATGTGTTGAAGACTGTATGGGTGGATGAGGGTGTGCATGGGTGTGTTAGTGAGTAATTGACTGTCTCAATAGTGTCTTTATGAGTAAGTACATATGTTTTAAACTAGTATATGTGACTATTGGTGTATATAAGTGAGTATATGTGAGAGTGAGAGATTGGAAGAGTTCCTGTATGAATAAGTATGTGTTTCTATAAGTGATTGTTTAAAAGACTAAGTATGTGTAAGTTTCTGTAGAAGTAAGTGTGGTGGTGTGTGTATAACTGCATATGCAAGTAAATGGATGTTTGATTCTTTATTAGCATGAGTGACTACGTGTGTGAGTAACTCTATGGATGAGTGGCGTTGTGTAACAGGATGTATAGGTGTATGAGTACATATGATGAGTGAGTACATGTTTGAGTGACTGTATAGGACTGTTGGTGAATGAGTGGATGTGTATGTGGATCTTAGAATTACTGAATAGGTTGTTGTAACTGCTATTGGTATGTCCATTGTTTTGAACATTTTAGTTTCTATTTTTGAATGTGTGTATCAAAGGTTATATTAGGGGGAGAGGAGGTCTGCCACTCTATCACAAGGATGATGTCATCAGTGATGTCATCAGTGATGTCATCAGTGATGTCATTTGAGATGTCATCAGTGATGTCACTGACCATGTCATGAGTGATGTAATATGTAACGTCATCAGCAGTGCATTGCGGGCACGCAAGTTATAGTTAGCTGAACTAACTATAACAGGGGAATTTCAATGGTTTTGTACGAGTGAAAAGTCCAGCTAACTATAATGCCCCTGAAACCTATGGTTTTTTCAGTGAATTTCTAAGGTTTTTTAAATGCTAATTCCTAACTATAACGTGCCTGAAACCTATGGTTTTTTCAGTGAATTTCAAAGGTTTTTTAAATGCTAATTTCTAACTATGCCTAGAGAAATAGGACATGTGAAGAAAGAAGAGAAAAAGCACAGAAAGAAAAAAAAGAAATGCAGAAAGAAGCAACAGAAGTCCTCAAAGACGACGAAAAGTGCAGGAAGAAGGATAATGTGCAGAAAGAACAAACAGAAGAACAGAAAGAAGCCTTGTTGCAAAATCATCCTGTACCCTAAAGTTTTTCAGACGGATACTGGTGGTAACTGAGTCTGACTAACCAGTCCTAGAGCCAGTGCTATGTTAAAAGACACTCAGAATACAGTGAAAACCCCTACATACACTAGGGAACACTATGCGTTGGGGTCCCCCTGTGATTAGCATGACCTCCTCTGTAAGCCCCTAGTATATAATAGGGCAGGGGTTTAAAACTACCTCTTAAAACGCGCCACAGGGTGTGTTTGCATACGTCACCTCAGGCCCCGTCCCCTCCCTTCCCCACTGTGTAAACACGCCCTGTGGCCGTTTTAAGTTGGGAGATTAAGTCCTCTTGATTCCTGAGGGTCCCTAGGGTCCAACTAGATCACTAGGTACCTCCAGTAAGCGCCACAGAGCTGCGTTGCAGAGAGATGTAAAAAGGGGCACGGCCTAGACCACCTCTCTGCAACGCAGAGCAGTGGCGCTTACTCGACGCACCTGGTGGGCTAGTTGGCCCCCAGGGTCCCTCAGGATTGAAAGGGAATTTTTTCCACAACTTAGAATGCGCCACAGGGCGTGTTTGCACATGTCACCTCAGGCCCCGTCCCCTCCCTTCACCACTGTGTAAACGCGCCCTGTGGCCGTTCTAAGTTGAGAGATTAAGTCCCCTTGAATCCTAAGGGTCCCTAGGGTCAAACTAGCCCACTAGGTACCTCCAGTAAGCGCCACAGAGCTGCGTTGCATAGAGGTGTAAAAAGGGGCGTGGCCTCAGAACATCTGTCTGCAACGCAGCTGCCTGGCGCATACTGGAGATACCTGTTGGGCTAGTTGGCCCTCAGGGACCCTCAGTATTGAAGGGGAATTAATTACCCAACTTACAACTGGCCAGGGGGCGCGTTTTCAGAGTGCTGCAAGGAGGGGGCATGGCCTCCGGCGCGTTGCCTGTCTTTTATTTATTTTATTTTTTAAGAAGGAGGGCTGTATGGCCCCCCTTCTTTTTCTAATTTATTGGCCCTGGGGACCCCATCCCCCAGGGCCTGCACCCTAATGTTTTTTTGTTGAAAAAAATTAATTTGGAAGGGGGCCGCGTGGCCCACCTCCCAAGGCATTAATGGGCCCCGGGAACCCCAACCCCCGGGTCATGGGCTTTTTTTTTTTAGTTCTTTAGGAGGGGGGCTGCGTTGCCCCCTCCTCAGGCCACTTATGGCCCCGGGGACCCCATCCCCCGGGGCCAGCCTTTGTTTTTTATTATTTAAAAAAAATATATATTTATAGAAACACCTAGGACATGCTGGACAAACCGTATGTACCTATCACCATGACGATTTGCGTGATATTCATTAAAAGGCGACTATGCATACAGTGAATCCACGTGGAATGTATTTACACCGCTAGTGAAGCTCTGACGTGTCTGACGCCCTACCGTGCCTAATCCCGGCACCCCCACTGGTGGGTACTCTCCAAGTAGACACCCTTGTCATTTATTTATACAAACATGGGTAGCTATTGACGGGCACATTTAATACACACGCACACCAAGCCATTCAAAGGGGATTCGACAAAAATTCAACCAAACTATGCAAGAAACCCCCCTCACGGTTAATAAAACACACATCCACCGCCGCATGTGAATTACTTTTTATTTTACTCTCTGGAAAGGAGGCGAACCTCAGTTGAGAGTCACAGCGTGCTCCTGGCTGAGCTCAATGCTGTGTTACACCCACCAGTGCCCGCCGAGTGCCACACACCTCTGTGTTGTATTCCAACAGCTAGTGCGTATGCTATGACACTCTCTAACCCATGTGCACTGTAACACCACCCCGTGAATATGTCATGCCACACTTGCCTTCGCACGGGTTATATTTCCCCATCTAACGTGCCTTCCTCGATGCCTATGTTCTAACGCACAGCGCTATGCCATACATATTACAATCTGGGATCCATATCTTTGTCACAGTGCATATGCAACGTTACACTACCCAGCACATATTTTATATTACAACTTTAGAGACTAGTTAGGTTACACAACACTGTCCTGTGCATATTACACTCCAAGGCGCATATCGCATAGCACGCGCTAGTGCCTGTGCTATCTCGCGCTCTCCAATGAATCTGTCATTGCGCACAATGTATTGCATATTATATTTCACGCCCCGGTTCATCTTATATCACACTTTTTGGTGCATAGTTTATACCATACACTATATCTAGTTTTCATTTTCAATCGAGCTCTCAGGACTATGTTCTATATAACACTGCGTCCACCTACCCTTTTCACGGGCATTACATTTTGCGATGGGGGTGGAGGGTCAGGGGGTGTTTATGCCAAGTGAGCCCGGAGTCACAGTCACAAACGTCCTCTTCTTCCTGAATAAAAGTGAGATTATGCTGCATACTTGTTCATATTTTAAGTAGTTCGCAATGACACACATTTTAAAAACAATAAAGTTCATAATACCCACCTTCTCTGAACAGTTAGCTTGCTACCCCATCCACCTCCTCCCTATCCTCTGTTGTTGGAATCCATGGACTAGCCTCCTCCCTCCTGCCATGCATGGTCTGATGTGCTGCCCCTGCCCTCCATTTAGCATGATGTACCAGTCCACTCCTCCTGCCCTCCATTGCCCAATTATATGGCCCATCATTGACCTCCTGCTTAGCCTCTGTGCTTAGCTTGCTGCCCCTATTCTCCTTCCCCCTGCCCTCCGATGTCTTTGTGCATGCCCCTGCTCCATCCTTTTTGCCCACCATGTTCCATGGACCTGCCACTCCTATCTATAGTGTTCTGTTGAGCTGCCACTCCCCTCCCACCTTCCTAGCATTGTCAGATGACTGTAACCTGTCCCTTCCACCTCCACTCTGCCTGTCCACATGCCATGCCCCTTCCCCTTCCTCCTGTCCTCCATGGTCCATTTTACTGCCACTCCCTTCTGCCCTCCCTGGTCTGTTGTGCTGCAACTGCTCCTCCTGCCTGCCCCACGCGGTCTGTTGTGAGGCGCCTTCCCCTGAACTCTCTTGTCTGTGCCCAGGTCCTGACCCTCCCTTCTATCCTCCATGGTCCTTTGTGCATGCCCCTGTACCCTCCTTCTTGCCCATCATAGCCATTGTGCTACCACTAACCCTCCCGCTTGCCATGCATGGTCTTCTGTGCTGCCATGGCCCCTCCCACCTTCCCTGTGTGGTCAGCTAGCTGCCCCTGACCCCCTCCCACCTTCCCTCCATGGTCTATGTGTATGCCATCATAGTCTCACTGTTGCTCTCCATGGTGTGTCTTGTTTCTAGTGCCCATCCTGCCTGACCTCCATGGTCATCTTGCTGCTCCTGCCCTGCCCCCTTGCCCACAGCCCTCTGTTTCCATGTGCAGACCCCTATTCCCTCCCTCCTAGCTTGTCTGTTCCATTGTAATGCCCCTGATCTGTCCCTCCTGCCCTTTATGGTCTGTTATGCTGCAGCTTTCTCTCCTGTCTGTCCATTATTGTCAGCTAGCTACCATTGCCTCTTTCCCCATCGTTCTCTGTTGTCCATGTGCATGGTCCTGTCCCCTCCCTATTGCTTTCTATGGATTTTTGTGCTGCACTCCCGTCCCTCATGCCCTGTGTGGTGTATTGTGCTGCTGCAAACCCTGATGCCTGCCCTGTAGGGTCAGTTTGGTGCACCTCTCCATGTCCCTGCTGTTCTCTGTTATCCGAGTCCATGTCCCTAATCCAATTCCTCCTGCCTACCATGATCCAATGTACCACACTTGCGAACATTTTTAACTTGGTAAGAGGGAGATTTTGAAAAAAAACTGGGGTATTGATTTTCTCCTTTGAGTTACATTGAAAAAGAGGAGATTGTAGACAGGAGACAGATCAAATAAAGCCCATTTGAGCTTCAAAACATTGGACGTTTCCTGGCTGAAACGGGTCTGTTGGCATGTGTGGTTATACTACCACTGCCTCTTCCTTCTGCCCACAATGGTCTATTATATTGCCACAGCCTCTCTTGCCAGTTCTGTATTGTTGGTTTGTTGTCCCTGCCCCGCTTTCCACTGCCCTCCATAGTCTGTTGTGCTGCCACTGCCCTTCCTGCCTGCCCAGTGTGGTCAAATTGTTGCCTCTGCACTCTCCTACTTGCCTTCAATTTTCAGAGTCCGTGCCCCTGGCCTCTGCCTCTCAACAGAATCCCAATGAACAACTAGATTGCTAACATTCTATATTTATTACAAAAGTGTGGAACGCCTGATGTCATCTTGATGTAATCAAAACTGTAATACCTAGAGCATTTCCTTTAGAAATTACATATATGAGAGGGTCTCATTTGCATCAAAATTATGGTTAGTGCTCTAAAAAACTTAAATGAGGACATATTCTCTGAGTTTTCAAATAGCGACAAAGAACTTTTAAATTATTTGTAATTTTTATGTTGTTTTATCCAGTTGACCACTTGATTAAATGTTGCACTTAGGGGAGAGGATGTGGTGTTACTTCCAGAGCTGCAGACTTTACAACTGGGGAACGAGGTTGGAGTTTCTGCTTCAGCTCAACATTCTGTGATTCGGGTCAAATCACTTAATCTCCCCATGTCTACAACCAAAATGAATTTGATCTAGTGTGATGTAACCAATGCTCATGTAAAGCACTCCAATACCTGACAAGTCTGCACTATATAAAACTGCAAATACATAATAAGTGTTTTGCACACTTCTGTCATTGGACTACATGTGGGCTACATCTGGGTGATATTTGTGCTGCATTTGGGCTCTTTTGTCTCTGGTGGCCATCTTGGGAGATTTATTTGTTATGAAGTTTCCTAATTTCCTCATTTACTGCAGTCTCCTAAGTAGGAAATGCTTTCAGTTTTTTTCTTTGATTCCATCAAGAAGGTATTCAGATATGTCACACATTTGCCATAAATTCTGAATGTTAGCAATCTAGTTGCTCACTAGATCACTGTAGTAAAGCTACTGCTCACCACGGAAGTCTGCTGCTGGTATTCAAATGCAAAAACAACAATTGATGGACTGAATGCAGAACAATGTCATACATTCACCCCAGTACAGAGATCTGGGCCTAAATCCATCGTTTTTTTGCTCACCATGCCATTCCAGTTTGGACCCAGCCATATGCAAATCAGTCTTGACCCTGTGCCTCATGGGAACAGTCCAGCCCGAACTGCCAAGCCAGGTCCTCCCTGGACTGGAAACAAGCATCCTAGGACCGGTTTCTGGCATTTCAGCCGTCTTCAGCCAGGCTTGCTTGATTTCCAGTGGCATGGAGAGCAAGGGACCCACGTCTGGGCATACCCTTCCCACTCGGGGTGACAAATGCAAAAACAACAATTGATGGACTGAATGCAGAACAATGTCATACATTCACCCCAGTACAGAGATCTGGCCTAAATCCATCGTTTTTTTGCTCACCATGCCATTCCAGTTTGGACCCAGCCATATGCAAATCAGTCTTGACCCTGTGCCTCATGGGAACAGTCCAGCCCGAACTGCCAAGCCAGGTCCTCCCTGGACTGGAAACAAGCATCCTAGGACCGGTTTCTGGCATTTCAGCCGTCTTCAGCCAGGCTTGCTTGATTTCCAGTGGCATGGAGAGCAAGGGACCCAAGTCTGGGCATACCCTTCCCACTCGGGGTGACAAATGCAAAAACAACAATTGATGGACTGAATGCAGAACAATGTCATACATTCACCCCAGTACAGAGATCTGGGCCTAAATCCATCGTTTTTTTGCTCACCATGCCATTCCAGTTTGGACCCAGCCATATGCAAATCAGTCTTGACCCTGTGCCTCATGGGAACAGTCCAGCCCGAACTGCCAAGCCAGGTCCTCCCTGGACTGGAAACAAGCATCCTAGGACCGGTTTCTGGCATTTCAGCCGTCTTCAGCCAGGCTTGCTTGATTTCCAGTGGCATGGAGAGCAAGGGACCCACGTCTGGGCATACCCTTCCCACTCGGGGTGACAAATGAAAAAACAACAATTGATGGACTGAATGCAGAACAATGTCATACATTCACCCCAGTACAGAGATCTGGGCCTAAATCCATCGTTTTTTTGCTCACCATGCCATTCCAGTTTGGACCCAGCCATATGCAAATCAGTCTTGACCCTGTGCCTCATGGGAACAGTCCAGCCCGAACTGCCAAGCCAGGTCCTCCCTGGACTGGAAACAAGCATCCTAGGACCGGTTTCTGGCATTTCAGCCGTCTTCAGCCAGGCTTGCTTGATTTCCAGTGGCATGGAGAGCAAGGGACCCATGTCTGGGCATACCCTTCCCACTCGGAGTGACAAATGCAAAAACAACAATTGATGGACTAAATGCAGAACAATGTCATACATTCACCCCAGTACAGAGATCTGGGCCTAAATCCATCGTTTTTTTGCTCACCATGCCATTCCAGTTTGGACCCAGCCATATGCAAATCAGTCTTGACCCTGTGCCTCATGGGAACAGTCCAGCCCGAACTGCCAAGCCAGGTCCTCCCTGGACTGGAAACAAGCATCCTAGGACCGGTTTCTGGCATTTCAGCCGTCTTCAGCCAGGCTTGCTTGATTTCCAGTGGCATGGAGAGCAAGGGACCCACGTCTGGACATACCCTTCCCACTCAGGGTGACAAATGCAAAAACAACAATTGATGGACTGAATGCAGAACAATGTCATACATTTGCATTTGTCACCCCGAGTGGGAAGGGTATGCTCAGACGTGAGTCCCTTGCTCTCCATGCCACTGGAATCAAGCTATCCTGGCTGATGAGGGCTGAAAGCCCGAAACCGGTCCTAGGATGCTTGTTTCCAGTCCAGGGAGGACCTGGCTTGGCAGTTCGGGCTGGACTGTTCCCATGGGGCACAGGGTCAAGACTGATTTGCATATGGCTGGGTTCAAACTGGAATGGCATGGTGAGCAAAAAAAAACGATGGATTTAGGCCCAGATCTCTGTACTGGGGTGAATGTATGACATTGTTCTGCATTCTGTCCATCAAGTGTTATTTTTGCATTTGTCACCCCGAGTGGGAAGGGTATGCTCAGACGTGAGTCCCTTGCTCTCCATGCCACTGGAATCAAGCTATCCTGGCTGATGAGGGCTGAAAGCCCGAAACCGGTCCTAGGATGCTTGTTTCCAGTCCAGGGAGGACCTGGCTTGGCAGTTCGGGCTGGACTGTTCCCATGGGGCACAGGGTCAAGACTGATTTGCATATGGCTGGGTTCAAACTGGAATGGCATGGTGAGCAAAAAAACGATGGATTTAGGCCCAGATCTCTGTACTGGGGTGAATGTATGACATTGTTCTGCATTCTGTCCATCAATTGTTATTTTTGCATTTGTCACCCCGAGTGGGAAGGGTATGCTCAGACGTGAGTCCCTTGCTCTCCATGCCACTGGAATCAAGCTATCCTGGCTGATGAGGGCTGAAAGCCCGAAACCGGTCCTAGGATGCTTGTTTACAGTCCAGGGAGGACCTGGCTTGACAGTTCGGGCTGGACTGTTCCCATGGGGCACAGGGTCAAGACTGATTTGCATATGGCTGGGTTCAAACTGGAATGGGATGGTGAGCAAAAAAACGATGGATTTAGGCCCAGATCTCTGTACTGGGGTGAATGTATGATATTGTTCTGCATTCTGTCCATCAATTGTTATTTTTGCATTTGTCACCCCGAGTGGGAAGGGTATGCTCAGACGTGAGTCCCTTGCTCTCCATGCCACTGGAATCAAGCTATCCTGGCTGATGAGGGCTGAAAGCCCGAAACCGGTCCTAGGATGCTTGTTTCCAGTCCAGGGAGGACCTGGCTTGGCAGTTCGGGCTGGACTGTTCCCATGGGGCACAGGGTCAAGACTGATTTGCATATGGCTGGGTTCAAACTGGAATGGCATGGTGAGCAAAAAAACGATGGATTTAGGCCCAGATCTCTGTACTGGGGTGAATGTATGACATTGTTCTGCATTCTGTCCATCAATTGTTATTTTTGCATTTGTCACCCCGAGTGGGAAGGGTATGCTCAGACGTGAGTCCCTTGCTCTCCATGCCACTGGAATCAAGCTATCCTGGCTGATGAGGGCTGAAAGCCCGAAACCGGTCCTAGGATGCTTGTTTCCAGTCCAGGGAGGACCTGGCTTGGCAGTTCGGGCTGGACTGTTCCCATGGGGCACAGGGTCAAGACTGATTTGCATATGGCTGGGTTCAAACTGGAATGGCATGGTGAGCAAAAAAACGATGGATTTAGGCCCAGATCTCTGTACTGGGGTGAATGTATGACATTGTTCTGCATTCTGTCCATCAATTGTTATTTTTGCATTTGTCACCCCGAGTGGGAAGGGTATGCTCAGACGTGAGTCCCTTGCTCTCCATGCCACTGGAATCAAGCTATCCTGGCTGATGAGGGCTGAAAGCCCGAAACCGGTCCTAGGATGCTTGTTTCCAGTCCAGGGAGGACCTGGCTTGGCAGTTCGGGCTGGACTGTTCCCATGGGGCACAGGGTGAAGACTGATTTGCATATGGCTGGGTTCAAACTGGAATGGCATGGTGAGCAAAAAAACGATGGATTTAGGCCCAGATCTCTGTACTGGGGTGAATGTATGACATTGTTCTGCATTCTGTCCATCAATTGTTATTTTTGCATTTGTCACCCCGAGTGGGAAGGGTATGCTCAGACGTGAGTCCCTTGCTCTCCATGCCACTGGAATCAAGCTATCCTGGCTGATGAGGGCTGAAAGCCCGAAACCGGTCCTAGGATGCTTGTTTCCAGTCCAGGGAGGACCTGGCTTGGCAGTTCGGGCTGGACTGTTCCCATGGGGCACAGGGTCAAGACTGATTTGCATATGGCTGGGTTCAAACTGGAATGGCATGGTGAGCAAAAAAACGATGGATTTAGGCCCAGATCTCTGTACTGGGGTGAATGTATAACATTGTTCTGCATTCTGTCCATCAATTGTTATTTTTGCATTTGTCACCCCGAGTGGGAAGGGTATGCTCAGACGTGAGTCCCTTGCTCTCCATGCCACTGGAATCAAGCTATCCTGGCTGATGAGGGCTGAAAGCCCGAAACCGGTCCTAGGATGCTTGTTTCCAGTCCAGGGAGGACCTGGCTTGGCAGTTCGGGCTGGACTGTTCCCATGGGGCACAGGGTCAAGACTGATTTGCATATGGCTGGGTTCAAAGTGGAATGGCATGGTGAGCAAAAAAACGATGGATTTAGGCCCAGATCTCTGTACTGGGGTGAATGTATGACATTGTTCTGCATTCTGTCCATCAATTGTTATTTTTGCATTTGTCACCCCGAGTGGGAAGGGTATGCTCAGACGTGAGTCCCTTGCTCTCCATGCCACTGGAATCAAGCTATCCTGGCTGATGAGGGCTGAAAGCCCGAAACCGGTCCTAGGATGCTTGTTTCCAGTCCAGGGAGGACCTGGCTTGGCAGTTCGGGCAGGACTGTTCCCATGGGGCACAGGGTCAAGACTGATTTGCATATGGCTGGGTTCAAACTGGAATGGCATGGTGAGCAAAAAAACGATGGATTTAGGCCCAGATCTCTGTACTGGGGTGAATGTATGACATTGTTCTGCATTCTGTCCATCAATTGTTATTCTTGCATTTGTCACCCCGAGTGGGAAGGGTATGCTCAGACGTGAGTCCCTTGCTCTCCATGCCACTGGAATCAAGCTATCCTGGCTGATGAGGGCTGAAAGCCCGAAACCGGTCCTAGGATGCTTGTTTCCAGTCCAGGGAGGACCTGGCTTGGCAGTTCGGGCTGGACTGTTCCCATGGGGCACAGGGTCAAGACTGATTTGCATATGGCTGGGTTCAAACTGGAATGGCATGGTGAGCAAAAAAACGATGGATTTAGGCCCAGATCTCTGTACTGGGGTGAATGTATGACATTGTTCTGCATTCTGTCCATCAATTGTTATTTTTGCATTTGTCACCCCGAGTGGGAAGGGTATGCTCAGACGTGAGTCCCTTGCTCTCCATGCCACTGGAATCAAGCTATCCTGGCTGATGAGGGCTGAAAGCCCGAAACCGGTCCTAGGATGCTTGTTTCCAGTCCAGGGAGGACCTGGCTTGGCAGTTCGGGCTGGACTGTTCCCATGGGGCACAGGGTCAAGACTGATTTGCATATGGCTGGGTTCAAACTGGAATGGCATGGTGAGCAAAAAAACGATGGATTTAGGCCCAGATCTCTGTACTGGGGTGAATGTATGACATTGTTCTGCATTCTGTCCATCAATTGTTATTTTTGCATTTGTCACCCCGAGTGGGAAGGGTATGCTCAGACGTGAGTCCCTTGCTCTCCATGCCACTGGAATCAAGCTATCCTGGCTGATGAGGGCTGAAAGCCCGAAACCGGTCCTAGGATGCTTGTTTCCAGTCCAGGGAGGACCTGGCTTGGCAGTTCGGGCTGGACTGTTCCCATGGGGCACAGGGTCAAGACTGATTTGCATATGGCTGGGTTCAAACTGGAATGGCATGGTGAGCAAAAAAACGATGGATTTAGGCCCAGATCTCTGTACTGGGGTGAATGTATGACATTGTTCTGCATTCTGTCCATCAATTGTTATTTTTGCATTTGTCACCCCGAGTGGGAAGGGTATGCTCAGACGTGAGTCCCTTGCTCTCCATGCCACTGGAATCAAGCTATCCTGGCTGATGAGGGCTGAAAGCCCGAAACCGGTCCTAGGATGCTTGTTTCCAGTCCAGGGAGGACCTGGCTTGGCAGTTCGGGCTGGACTGTTCCCATGGGGCACAGGGTCAAGACTGATTTGCATATGGTTGGGTTCAAACTGGAATGGCATGGTGAGCAAAAAAACTATGGATTTAGGCCCAGATCTCTGTACTGGGGTGAATGTATGACATTGTTCTGCATTCTGTCCATCAATTGTTATTTTTGCATTTGTCACCCCGAGTGGGAAGGGTATGCTCAGACGTGAGTCCCTTGCTCTCCATGCCACTGGAATCAAGCTATCCTGGCTGATGAGGGCTGAAAGCCCGAAACCGGTCCTAGGATGCTTGTTTCCAGTCCAGGGAGGACCTGGCTTGGCAGTTCGGGCTGGACTGTTCCCATGGGGCACAGGGTCAAGACTGATTTGCATATGGCTGGGTTCAAACTGGAATGGCATGGTGAGCAAAAAAACGATGGATTTAGGCCCAGATCTCTGTACTGGGGTGAATGTATGACATTGTTCTGCATTCTGTCCATCAATTGTTATTTTTGCATTTGTCACCCCGAGTGGGAAGGGTATGCTCAGACGTGAGTCCCTTGCTCTCCATGCGTCTGGAATCAAGCTATCCTGGCTGATGAGGGCTGAAAGCCCGAAACCGGTCCTAGGATGCTTGTTTCCAGTCCAGGGAGGACCTGGCTTGGCAGTTCGGGCTAGACTGTTCCCATGGGGCACAGGGTCAAGACTGATTTGCATATGGCTGGGTTCAAACTGGAATGGCATGGTGAGCAAAAAAACGATGGATTTAGGCCCAGATCTCTGTACTGGGGTGAATGTATGACATTGTTCTGCATTCTGTCCATCAATTGTTATTTTTGCATTTGTCACCCCGAGTGGGAAGGGTATGCTCAGACGTGAGTCCCTTGCTCACCATGCCACTGGAATCAAACTATCCTGGCTGATGAGGGCTGAAAGCCCGAAACCGGTCCTAGGATGCTTGTTTCCAGTCCAGGGAGGACCTGGCTTGGCAGTTCGGGCTGGACTGTTCCCATGGGGCACAGGGTCAAGACTGATTTGCATATGGCTGGGTTCAAACTGGAATGGCATGGTGAGCAAAAAAACGATGGATTTAGGCCCAGATCTCTGTACTGGGGTGAATGTATGACATTGTTCTGCATTCTGTCCATCAATTGTTATTTTTGCATTTGTCACCCCAAGTGGGAAGGGTATGCTCAGACGTGAGTCCCTTGCTCTCCATGCCACTGGAATCAAGCTATCCTGGCTGATGAGGGCTGAAAGCCCGAAACCGGTCCTAGGATGCTTGTTTCCAGTCCAGGGAGGACCTGGCTTGGCAGTTCGGGCTGGACTGTTCCCATGGGGCACAGGGTCAAGACTGATTTGCATATGGCTGGGTTCAAACTGGAATGGCATGGTGAGCAAAAAAACGATGGATTTAGGCCCAGATCTCTGTACTGGGGTGAATGTATGACATTGTTCTGCATTCTGTCCATCAATTGTTATTTTCGCAGCTGGTATTCAAAGGGCATGTTTCAGTCTGCATGTCAGAATTTTTTAATGAAATAGAAGAGGATTTGAGAAGTTAAAATGTGCCTTAATTTTTCTTTCTGCAGCACTAATCATAATTTCTACGGCAAAATGAACCCCCTCATTTTGTTCCTTTGTAAATTACGTTTTAAGTGTTACCACTTTTTTTCAATCAAGATGGCTTCAGGTGTGCCATACGTTTGTCATAAGTAAGATTGTTAGCGCTCTAGTTGTTCGTTAGAACACTCTGGGACATTCTGTCATTGGGCTATACTTGGGCTACATCTGGGTGATATTTGGGCTACATTTGGGTTCTTTTGTCTCTGGTGGCCATCTTGGGAGATTTATGTGTTATGAAGTTTCCTAATTTCCTCATTTACTGCAGTCTCCTCAGTAGGAAATACTTTCAGTTTTTTACTTTGATTCCATCAAGAAGGCATTCAGATGCGTCACACATTTGCCATAAATTCAGAATGTTAGCACTCTAGTTGCTTATTAGATCACTGTAGTAAAGCTACTGCTCACCAGGGAAGTATGCTGCTGGTATTGAAAGTGCATGTTTCAATCTGAATGTCAGAATTTTTTTATGGAACAGAAGAGGATTTGAGAAGTCACTCAAAATGTGCCCTAATTTTTCTTTCTGCAGCACTAATCATACTTTCTATGGCAAAATGAACCCCCTCATGTTGTTCCTTTTTAAATTAAATGTTTTAAGAGTTACCACTTTATTCCAATCACGATGGCTTCAGGGGTGCAATGCGCTTGTCATAAATAGGACTGTTAGCTCTCTAGTTGTTCTTTAGAACACTCTGGGAAGCTGCAGTAGAACACAAAGAAATCAACTCATAGTCTCTGCCCTTGTTGGATGTACATGTTTTACCGAGAATGTCAGACTTTATTCTCACATGACTGATAAAGATAATGTGAATTTACAGAAAATATGCTCTCAGTTTAGCTTATAGATCACCTTCCAAACCTCTGTGGGAAAAGCATGAGAAAATTGTTTTCTCTCAAAGATGATTCATGATATCACAGCAGAAGGCTTTTTCACATGGTAAAATCACCTTAGAACACACCACAATTCCTAAAATGAGTATGGTACCATCAACAAATGATTTATAATGTAACTAAAGTCTTAAAACCTTCTATTAACTGCAATGCTTTTTAAGGAGGTGCTATCATGTATATTGGTCCCAAGATGGCTGCCAACACTTCTTGGATGAAGTACTGACAGCCAATCAGATCTCACGATGAGATGTGTGGTTAGGCTGCGCCCAGATATATATGTGATTTAGATTCTCTCAGGAACTACTTAACAGATTGACACCATTTAAGCAAAAGGCACGAGTCTGAACTGAGGACTACATCTTTGCCAAATTTGGTGTAATTCCGTTCAGCAGTTCGGGCTGTAGCTGTGTCAACAGGTCCTATGGGAAAATGCATGGGGAAAATGTGTTTTGGGACCCCCCTTTTTTCTTGGCTCCCGCTTGACGAATCACCGTGAAATTTTCAGGATAGGAACGGACCGGAGCTGGCCAAAAGTTTGGAAAAGTTTGCGAAGATTCGTCAATCGGCGCCAACGTTATTCCAAATAGAATGATGCGGATTTCCAATGGAAAATAGGTCCTAACTATAACTACCTACTGGCGACTGCCAGTAGGTAATATATATATATATATATATATATATGGTCCAGTAGAAGGCTGGGAGCCGAAACGCGTAGACCGTCCTTACCGTCTATGATACCTTTTGACATCCTGTGAGGAATAAAGCATTCTTTTTTTAATTGCCGATCGTGGTGCTGTGATCCTTTGCCTATGGATTCTCGGGAGTCTCGGATTCTCGGGAGTATATATATAGCTACATACATATATATATAGCTACATATATATATCATTCACTCCAGGGCCAACATTAGCGCTGGTGGCACCCTGTGTGGCATAGTCTGCTGATGCCCCACCAATGACCACCTCTTCCACGGATTCCCTCACTAGCACCATTTAACAGTGCCCCTCAAGTCTCAATAACCACTGTCTCTCAGATTCTTTTAGTTTTATAGCAACACTCACACCAATATACGGTGCCCCACCAATGACCACCTCTGCCACGGATTCCCTCACTAGCACCATTTAACAGTCCCTCAAGTCTCAATAACCACTGTCTCTCAGATTCATTTAGTTTTATAGCAAGACTCACACCAGTGTACGGTGCCCCATCAATGACCATCTCTGCCACGAATTCCCTCACTAGCACCATCTAACAGTGCCCCTCAAGTTTCAATAACCACTGTCTCTCAGATTCATTTAGTTTTATTGCAACACTCACACCAGTGTACGGTGTCAGAGCACTTTACACCACACACACACACATTGCACAGAGACAATCGTACAGCAGTTAATAGGAAATGCTACATCAGACAGGACAAGGTGTAGTGCAGGAGTAATATTTCATCTATACTGGCAGGCAATATCGTTTGAGTCTTTATTCTGGGAAAGCACAAATCCAGAATTTAAAATATACCACCATTGTTAGGGGTTCTCTTTCCGACCCCCTGCCAATATCGCTGCCATTTTTAAATTTTCTTTTCTTCAAAAAACGGTTTTTTAAAAACAATTTAGGGGGGCGATTGCGCCCCCCAGGGAAAGCCATATATTTGATTTAATAAATATGCCCCCTGGGGGGGTGACCCATTACCATGAGGGCCGACCCCCCCAAAGACATCCTGCTGCCGCGATCCACGGCCAGGAAACCCGTTCAGGAAGGCCTCGTTTGAAATAAGGCCTCCCTGAAAGCTGGGGAGACCGTTTCCGGCCAGATTTCCCCATCGGGGTCGAGAGCGGCCTTACCTGCTGCTGTCCTCCGCTCCGGTGGGGAAATCAGTGAAGTCAGAGCACCTCGCGGCGTGCTGACGTCACAGATGGGCGGGAGGGGGGCGGGGGAAGACGCGGAAGGCTTTCCACATCTCCCCGAAGGAAAAATTTTCAAAAAGGAATCGCCGGTGCAATGCACCGGACGATTCTTAGTGACCTCCCTGGTGACGTCCAATGGACGTGCGCAGCACCAGGGAGGTAGTGCTTGCGTCGGCTATAGGCCGACGCAAGCACCAAAAGGGTTAAGGGTCCTAGCAGAAAAATGTAATTGAGGTACTAATGTTGATGTTCATATAAGAGATCAGTTTAATTTTTATTGTTACTCCAAGAAGATGCAATTGGGGAGTTCCTTGTGAGGTTTTAACTGATCTCAAGCCTTTAGTGTCACTACTATCAGGCAATGGCTTAGGAAAATCGTCTGTAAGACTAGTAAGATTACTTTCTAAATTACGGGAGTACAATCTATCTATCAAATACATTCAAGGAGGTAAAAACATCCGAGCAGACTGTCTCTCTTGTATTCCCCTTCCCGATTGTAGTGAAGGTGAAAACAATTTTCACAAACATTGTGTTGTTGGGTTAATAGATGCTGTTTCTATGTGTTCTGGCAGCATCTCTCAAGATGTATGGGCATCTGCCATGGCACTTGATGAGACTCTTAAAAAAGCAGATATCTACATTAAAACTAAATGGCCCACTACCAAAGGTTTAAGTAACGATTTGAAATGTTTTGCACAAATCAGTGAAGAGTTGTCATTTGAAAACGGAGTTTGTGTCAGGAATGGTCTTTTTGTCCCCCCAGTATTGTTAAGGGATAGAATTATCAATATTGCTCATGAGGGTCATTTAGGCATTTCTGCTACTTGTAAAAAACTTAAATTGTATCTACTGGTGGCCAAGCTTAGACAAACAAGTAGCTCTTTTTGTGGATAATTGTCCCAGCTGTCTCGTTTCCGACAAGCACTGGAAAACTAACAAAAAACCTTTGTTTCCAGTGCCATTTCCTGATCTTCCTTGGGATAAAATCGCTTTGGATTTTTCAGGACCTTTCACATTACTACCATCCAATAAAAGATACTGTATAGTTGCCATTGGCTATCATTCCAAGTGGATTTATAATTATTTTGTTCCAACTGCAAATTCTTCCACAGTTATATCTTTCCTTCAAAATCTTTTTAGAATTGAGGACACACCTAATTCTGTCGTCACTGACAATGGCCAACCTTTTCTCTCTCATCAAGTTACCAATTTCCTGGAGAGTCACGAAGTAAAACATTACCACGTTGCCTTATATAGCCCCTCCTCAAATGGACTTGTTGAGAGAGCCAACCGGTTCATGAAAGAGGGAGTTCAAACTGCCCTTGCATCTAATGTTGATGTAGGTGATTTCTTACAGAATAAACTGTGGGCTCATCTTACCACACCACATTCCACCACCAATGTCACACCTTTCAGTGCTCTTAGAGGTAGAGAAGCTAAATCTAAGCTCATGCCTAGATGGTTTAACAACTTTGCAGCAGGTTCTGCTTTGGGAAAAAAAAGAAACGTTTTGCCAGACCTTCAAACAACCAAACATACTGTTGCTGCTAAACAGTTAGTACAAAAGAAATCTTATGATCGTGTGTCTAAATTCAAAAATAATGATCTTAAAATCAATGATTGGATTCTTATTAAGAAACCTTACAAAGTTTGTAAAGGCCAGTTTAAATTTACTTTGCCTGTTTGTGTGATTAGAGTTACCAAGCCTTCTGTTCTTTTAGAAAACAGAGGTTGGTGGAGTGAGAACAGTGTTGTCAAAGTTCCAAATTCTCAAGTCCAGATCTTTAACAAAGTGTATGCTAACAGATGTGATGAAAATGATTCTGATTTTACATTTGGTCCGGGTTTGACTTCCAAACTGATAATTTTGTACCATCTACACATGCTTCTCCTTCATGTTCCTCAAGGGATGTTTCACCTTCTCATTCTTCACCTGATGATGGTGCTGTACTTAATCAGCGTGTTTGTAAGTTGCCTGTCAAATTTCAAGACTATGTTTTGTATTCGTTTTTTGTTCATGGGGGGGGGGGGGGGGGTTATGTAGTATGTCATGTATTATATGCAAGGTTCCTTTAACTATCTGTATTCCACTTATGGAATACGTGTTGCATTCTTTGATACTGTTTTCTGGCGTTCTGTCCCTCCACAGGAAGTTACTGTCAGCTCCTTTCTGTGCAGGCATCTCTGCCGTGGGCTCCTTTGCTTTGTAGCTTTATTCCCTGACTAAAGCCTTCCTTTTAACTACGGACTTCGTTACAGAGTGTTTCCTGCTTTTGCCCCTTGCTACACACGAGTCGAGCTTCTAATAAGATTGAGGTTATTGATTTTTTCTCGGCCCGGTTGAGGGAGTGAAGTTAAATTACCTCAATATAACACCAGCATTGAGCAATCTATGGGGCATATAAACAACAACCGGCGATAATTATCGCTGAGCGCATTTAGCGCCAGGATAATTATCGCCGGCTAGCGCAGATTTTTATCGCTGAGATAGCGTGCTATTAGCAACGCTTATCTCCTCAACGATAAAAATCCTGGCGCTAACTGGCTAACGTGAGATTATCGCTGGAAACCCAGCGATAATCTCACGTTAGCTTGTTGATAGGGACTCACAAACTTAGCCATGATATCCTCCTTCCATAGGATATCATGGCTAAGTCAGTCCTGAAGCAGATGTTAGGAAAGTAGCGATAACAGGTGTTATCGCTGCTTTTCCTGACGCTATGCTTCATAGCGTTAGGCTTGCTGATAGGAGAAATGTCGCTTAGCGACATTTCTCCTGTCATGTCAGGTCAGGAACGCCCACTTTGCATCTCATTAGAGATGCAAAGCTGGGCGTTAGAAATCCTGACGCTAAAGCAAGGTTTCACGTGTTAGCGATTAGGCGATACAATAATATTTTTTATCGCCTGCTTGTTGATATGCCCCCAAGTAATTCGCAAATGGCGGTGCAAAATTGTATCTGCAGTCCTGCAATCTGTGTAACTTGGCCTCAGTGGACTGACCGATGAAGTCACCAGACTCTTGAAAATGTTCAATTTGACGTGGTGATATAGAGAGGAACAGCTCGCTGCGTTTGCACAAGCCACTGCCAATGCATTAAGATACAAACAAGTCCGGCTCGTTTCTTTGTATCTTTGAAGGCAAACAGCAGTGTGCTGTGCGCATCTTTCCTTGGGATGCTCCACCCATCTTGAATACATTTTTGTGTGACAGTCGTGATTTGTGTTGTGTGCTGCACATGCGAACTGTCTGTAGGTGGTGGCTATTTCTGGTCATCTCTTTTATCCTTGGCCTTTCATTGGGGTTTACCAATCTACAGGCTCATCAGTGACCAGACACTGGCCGTGTACGAAAATAACCCTTCAGGGAGGAATCCCCCTGGGGTGAGAGGAAATGCTCATCTTCTGAGCGCTGTCCCCCACAGCGGTGAAAGCACTATTCATTGCAGCTAAATGCTAACAGAAGGCGAGGAATGGCTGCATTTTCAGGACTGTAGAGTCTGTTCTCGAACTGAATGGGTCCCTCCAGGGTTTCCTTTTTCCCCATGAGAAGAACTTGAAGGTCTTCAGTGCCTGAGGGCAGGGAACGTCAGAAAAGTTTCCCGAATTAGCCCTTTGTGACAAAACTGAAACATTTAGGTCAACTTTCAGACCCCTTCCAATAGAAAGCTTAAAACTTTCATACCGGAGCCAGGGGAAGGTTGTTGGGGTCAAATAACATGAACTACATTTGTGTTCTGTGATTTTGCAGTTGCACCTTCTGACGGTTGAAAAATGACATTTGCACTGACCAGCCAGTTAACAATGTTGATTTTTGCAGGTCAGTCAGTGCAAATATCAGTACAAAATGTCACTTCACTTGTATATACTATATGGTCTGATAAACCTCAGCAAGTGATACTGATCACCATTCTTCATTCCTGGTCTTTTCCTAGTATTGTTGGAAGATTTTCAGGCTCTCGTTTAAAATGGAGAAACAATTTGATAGGTGCACGGTAAGTACATTACAGCACCATTATTACATTTGACTAAACTTTAGAGTAATGCATTGCTATCACATTACAAATTCTGTGAGAGCACAATACTCAGTAAAACGCAGCTAATGACTGCCTTTAGTGTTGGTAACTCCACTGAAAAATCCCTGTATTCATCAGTTAAGTGCCAAAATCCATGCTAAAATCACGGGATCAGAGGGAAGTAATGTGTAATCGCCTTCTTGCAGAGGACTGCAGATCTAGTAGTTTGCTCTAAATGAGCGGCGCTGAGATCTTCTAACGCTGGTATTGTTGAGGATGTACCCATGCACCCCCTGCTGATCACATTCCACAAAATTGCCAAATCCAAGAAATAGAAATTCTAGGTTCCGTTGACATTACAGTCTAATCACAGTGGTTTGTCCCTGGGCATATGTTTATATCACAGCAGACCATGGGCTATTCTCTGGTTCACTCTCCACTTGTTTACCAAGGCATTTTCAATTTAAAAAAAGCCAGACTGCCATATAAAGGCACCCCTGGAAAAGATTTTCGAATCAGCACCACACCGTACGGAATTACAATACAGAGCACTCGTATACTGGTCAGTGGCATCCATTCCTGTCCAGAGCCACACATCTCTCCCAAAGCATCATAATCCTAACTTGCATCACACAGTGGTTTGCAGCATCTGAACAGCTCTTTCTGATCTTGGCCCACAGACACAGTTTGCACGTGCATGAAAGTACTGAGACATCTGAAAAGCTCTCCCACTGCGCTTCTCCTATTTTTTTTCCGGGGTGTTCTTGAGCTCCAGTTTTTCTGCTGATGTCTTAATGCTATCAGTGTACGTTGTAAGGATAGATGGCTATTGTAACAGATTTGTGCATCACCAATATTATACAGTGCTTAACCTCATGCCTCTTTAATCCACTACCAGACACTCCTGGGTCGTTTATTTCACTCTTGTCAGTTCTTGCTTTCTTCCCATGTGACGGGTTTTCCATTTTCTCTTCCTCTGTCTTTCTGCTCTGGATGTTTTTTCACTCTCGTTGAGGATAAAGAACTGTCGGTCCCCAAACATTAGTGCTCGTGACCCTCCACTGGCAATCATTGGCTCAAATTAAGCACTGGAAAAACAGCAATAACAGGCTGGACTGCAACTGAATTAACCTCGTCCCTGTATCTGACCCACACTCCATAAGAGTCAGCCTGAACTTATGATATTTCCCCTAGCATAACCAGATGACCACAAGTGGTGCTTTGTGCTTTCAGGCTGTTTTCACTCAAATTAAAACTGAATGTCTCTGGTTCTACTTTTTTGCATTGGTGGTCACAGTGGGCTGTAGTTGCTGTAGGATGAAGTGCTGCTCAAGTGTTGCCAGTCGTTGCTGGAGGTAATTGTCAGCGCGAACTGCAGGTTCCACCAAAACCTCGCATTGACAGCCATCACAGGCCTCAGAGTCTTGCTGCAAATGGCCCCGTTCGCGATCACGAAAAACCCTAAACTTCAGGATTCACACCATTTCAGGAGGAGCGTCTACTGATCCCATCTAAACATCCATGACCTGAGGGCACCTATTGATGATCAGGACTCACTCCAGCAGAGGCCAGTGGCAGGACTCCGGCTGGTCCAGTTACAGGTCCAGTTGCAGCAGGTCAGCTAAGCAATTGCAGAGGGAGCTCTAAAGCTTGTAGCTCACAGAGGTCAGCCTAATGGCCCTTGGAGTCACTCTGGGTAGCCCGGGATGAAGGTAAACAGGTACGATCTTCCTTCTCAGATAGCAAAGCGGTCCTCTGGCTGCATGGGAATCCTGAATCTTCCACAGGTCCAGGAATATTCTAATAAGTAACTCTGGACGTCTAATATTTATACCTGCTGCCAGCCTATGTGTGGGGCACTATCTGCCCTACCCCCCACAACTGGGTCTAGTAAGAGTTTCCCTTTCCCTAGTCAAGGCTCTAAACTGTCTGGGGTGACTGGAGGCAGGGGCAGGCCTGTTGTCAGGTTCAGTTGTGTGTGCTGTAGGCATAGCCCTTTAAAATGTAAGTGAGGCTGGGAACTGCTCTTTACCAGCCAACCTGTCAGGATGGCCCACCCTGTCCACACCTAAGCCCCTTTGTGTTACTGACAAGAAGCAATACACAAACCCCAAGAGCGGAGCCATTCACAGTAATGTGACCCAGGACACTGGCCCGAAGGCATAGTTGGTTGGGAAAAAAATGCCAACTTTCTAAAAGCAGCATTTTCAGAATTGTAACTTATAATCTGGCTTCACCATTAAAGATGATTTTAACAGGGGCATGGCCCAGGTGCCGAGAATGGCAGACGCATGAGCTCGGCACAGGCCTAATACTTATCAGCATATTTCCTGGAAGCTGGAGACCGTGGAGCATCTTAAATCCAGCCTGGTGATGCTGGAATACCAGGGGCTGGTCCCAGTGATTAGGCGGCTCCCTGGGCAGCCGTGGAGAGTCTGGGCTCCCGGCGGCCATGGGCAAGATGGCAGCCTGGAGCTGATCGGCGTCAGGGGTGGAGCGGAGCCCAAGCCTCTCCCGAGTTGGAGCTCCGAGCATGGGCCTACAATCGGCAGCCTGAGTCCCGCAGCAAAAGACAGTGGAGGACTGGCGATCCGCAGCAGGGGTAATAGTGCTGCCGTGGCGAGGCGAGCACGCTGCGGAGCGGCCCCGAGACCAGAGACCAGGGTTGAGCGGAGCACCCACCGTTCCTGTAGGTGAGGGGGCCCCTCAATATGGTTGTGGAGCTGAGGAGCCACTGTTTGGGCCCTGGGACAGGAGCGAGTGGATTGCTTTGGGGGCTGCAGCTTCCTATGGGCCAAAGAGCTGCCTGGGCTCAACTGCAACCTGGAATTAACCCAACGAGGTCTGACTGGTGGTGCCTGGGACTGGTCTGATGAGGAAGAAGCAGCGGCCACCCGGGTCAAGCGCCCAGCCTGACCGGGATGGATGCTGGGAGTTGGTGCAGGTGTTTGGGCCGGCATCAGGGCTCGGGGAATAGTGTGCCATTGGCCCACCTTTAGCAGAGGAGCACCTGTCATCCCTGCTGGCCACGCAGAGGTGAGAAGACATCGTGGTGGTGAGCTGGGGATCCCACCGGTGCCTGAGAACTGGTAGGAGAGAACGGCCCTCTGATGAGTGCATGCGGCCTGGGAGTTCCCCCTGGAAGTAGGCCTGTGACCTGCGGGATCCCGTTGACAGACCTTGCCCTTGACCCACTGACGACCACCCGGGGCCACCCAGATCGGCTATTCGTGCCCTGGGGTACTGTTGGGCCTCCTGCCTGTGCAACACGACGGGCATTACCCCAGAGAGTGGTGGACCTACCTGGCGAGAATAGTGGCGCCCTGGACTGTGCTGTGAGTGGCAGTGTGCACTTTGCCACTAGGAGGTGTGTGGGGTCGGTTCCACTCATTGGTGCGGGAATTGGCCGGGGCAGAGACTCGGCCACCGAGTGGACACAGAAGCATGCAGGCTGGTGGACCCTACAGCGGAGCGACTGTTGCAGTGGGAGTGTTGAGGCCCTTCTGAGTGTGGTAGTCCTGAGCCCTGGTGCAAGTGGCAGAGTCACAATGCCGGTTGTTGGATTGAACTTCCTCCCATGCATGGTCCATCAGTCGGGGGCTGGTTGGTGCCATGGGCAAACCTCGAGGCCAGCAGGCCGAAGGCACACAAGACCTGGAAGACAGTACCCAGGAGCAATCGCAGACTGCTCTGGAAGATCCAATGCAGCATCAACTGGCTAAGATACTGGAGGCTATAGCAGACACGAAGGCAACCCTCATCAGGATATCAGCACGGTGGCGGTAGGGCTTGGCCTCCTGTGAGAAGAACACAAGAAGCTCTCTGAGAGGGTGAAGGAAACCAAGTCCAGCATTTCCGAGATTGCCCCAGCCCAAAAGGCCCTGGAACAGCAGATGGGAGCCCTCACAGACAAGGTGGGTGTTCTGGAACAGAGAGCTGAAGATGCGGAGGTACGCAATCGATGGAACAATGTTCGGATACTGGGCTGCCAGAGGGAATTGAGGGCAACAACATGGTGTCCTAGTTGGAACAGTGGCTGAGGGACGTAGTGGCACCTGAGGGTCTGTCGCCCTTCTACACCCCCGAAAGGGCCCACAGGGTCCGGGCCAGGCCCCCAGCACCAAGGCGACCCCTGCGGCGGATGATGGCCCGCTTGCTTCATTTCAGGAACAAGGACCTCCTCTTGCAGAGGGCATGTGCGGAGGGCCCCTACGCAGTTAACAACAGTAAGGTTTCCCTCTTCCCGGTCTACACCCTGGAGGTGCAACGGAAGTGGGCCTCATTTCTGGAGGTCAAGAAGGCGCTGAGGGCCTCCAGTATTCTCTGATGTTCCCTGCCCGGCTTGCTAAATGAAACAATGAAGTGTATTAACTCTTGCGCTTCAGGAAGTGCCCCGGTCCAGATAGGTTACCTGATGATCTGTATAAAGAGAATCCAGATATCTGGGGGCCGTACATAAATTTGCTTTCCTACACCAACTTAGATGGTATGAATACCCCTTCTTCATGGAAGCTAGCTGAAATTGTTGCAATATTTAAGAAAGGCGATCGGGCTAAACCAGGGCATTTACAGGCCCATTTGCCTGATCGATTCTATCCAGAAAATCTTTTGTAAACAGGTGTTGGGGCAATTACAAGACTGGGTCAGTTAAGAGAGTGTGTTTTCAGACTGGCAGGTGGGCTTCAGATCTAATGTGAGCACTATAGACCAGGTTTTTTGTTTTGTTTGTATCTACTGGAGGGAGGTGACCCTCAGCAAGGGCAAACCTTTTGTTGCCTTTGTTGATCTCCAATCAGCTTTTGACAAGGTCCGGCAATATACACTATGGAGTGTGCTTGAGGAAAAGGGTGGTTCTGCCTCTTTATTTGATATATTAGTGAGGCTACAAGCTGACATTCTTGCCCTGGAGAGATGGGGAGATGAAGGGGCTCTGACTGATCCCATTCATATTGACCTGGGTGTACCACAAGAGTGTGTATTGGCACTGACGACAGCACCCACTTTTGTGGAAGCCCGGGTGAGGCCTGGGAGTGGATTGAGGCCTACAAGGCCCGGGCCTCACAACCTGTGGGCCCTAAAGCTGAGTTGAGGAAAACTGCGGAGCTTGGGAAGCGTTCCAGATGACGCTCCCGTAGGGGAGCTCCTAAGAGACGACCTCATCGCAAACTGAGAAGGAGAGGGCTGAAGCTGTCTCCTTGATATAAAATGGTAAACATTGGACAGATGGTCTCATGAAATAATCAATATGGCATGAGGTATTTTCAATGAATTCCCCTTGAGCAGCTATTATAGGTCTACCTTGCTGTTTTTGTTGTTCTTGTATATTTAAGGGATCAGACAAAACTTGGAGTCTTAAAATGTTCTGTCTTCAAAAACGGTGTTTTTCCTCCTAAACAGACATTGGATTCTCCATTCATCCCAATCTTGGAAAAAAGCGTGTTGTACCTGTTTGCAATAAGCTAGATGTACTCTCTTATAACATAAACTGTCATTAAGTTGGCTATATGCTTCCTCCAAGTACATGTGCTTAGGCCATAAAACCACATTTCCCCCCTTGTCAGAATTTCTGACGACCACTTCCAAGTTTTGCACTAGTTTCTCCATAGTATGTCTGTTGATTTTCTCCACATTTGAGCAAAAGTGGTTCTCTATCTCATTGTAGTAAATTTCAATTCTTTAATAACTACTACAGAAAATTGATCAATGAGATTATTGGTATTATTCTTGCATTAAATTTACATCCTTAACCAGGAGGTTGCTAGTCTCCATCTCAGGAAAGTAGGACGTGCTTTTAGGTTGTTGTTCCTTCTGTTTATACAAATTCATTAATTTTAATGTATTCGTGAATTCAAACAGATTAATCCTAGTCTGCATATAATCAAAGTAACACTTTTGGCAAAAGGATAAACCTAAGGATAAAAACCTCAACTTTGCCTCCGATAATATTACATCTGTAAGATTAATCAGCATTTTGCTTCTTGCTGCTTCTTGTAAATCCCTCTCTGATCCCTTATACTTCTCCTTTTGGCTTGGTCTCCTCTCCTTTGCTTCCTTTTCCTTTTCCTTTTCCTTTTTGTTTTTATTTGCCCTTCCAAGGTCTGTGGTTGGTGCGCTGGTCAAATATTAAAGAATTGAACTCCTCCTGGATTGTTTTCTGGCCATCCATCCTTGGATTATCTTCATGATCAGTATAAGAACTCAAACCAGTTCATCATGAAATCCTATTTTGATATGTTGTATTCACCCATTCTTTGTCTTTCATGCTGTCGAACCTTCCAGACGACACAGCCCAGATGTCAATACAAGAAGCGCGGGCATGTATAACGAAGTGCAGGGCAGACTGAGGTGTTTCAGTAATAAGGATTATCTAGATAAAGTGCAAAGGGAGAAAGGGAGGGGGGTCGACTGTTAGCATGACTAATTAAACCTGAGGTGGGGGGAGCGCGGCTTGGCCTAGACTCGGATGAAGTAGTGCATGACCCTGATACCATTAATGACTCTTTCTTAAAGTATTATGAGTGGTTGTACGAGGCCCCGACTGTGGCCCCCTTGTCGGATATATGACACTTCCAGGCTCCTCTGCAGCTCCGCATGTTGGAGGCAGATGCACAAGATGACCTGGGGGGCTCGATCACTGTGCAGGAAGTCAGGGTCACCATAGTGGCACTCGCACCCGGAAAGACGCCCGGGCCTGATGGCCTTCCAGCCGAGTTCTACCAGCAGTTCATTGATACACTGACACCACATCTTGTTGCGTTGTATGCAGAGGCATACAAGGAGGGGGTTTGCCTGACTCCACCCAGTCTGCACTTGTGATTCCGCTCCCCAAGTCCAAGCAATCTGACGCAGGAGTGTGGGATTATTGGCCACTCTTCATGCTTAACCTAGACATTAAGATCCTGAGCAAGGTGTTGGTGGGTAGGCTGCTCCCGCACATGAAGTCCCTGATTCACCCAGACCAAAACGGGTTTATCCCCTCTCGTAGTACCTCTTAAAACCTCCTCAGGCTCTACTCCGTACTCTACCATGCGGATGCACCAGCTCTCCAGCAGGTGGCATTTTTATCTGCCGATTTGGAGAAGGCGTTCGACACGGTTAGCTGGGAGTACTTCTTTGAGGTGATGCACTGCATGGGTTTGGGGGATGATTGGGTGCAGTGGGTATGGCTTCTCTATGCCTCGTCCACTGCTAGAGTCAAGACGGGACGAACCATATCCAGACTTTATAAGATTTACTGGGGGCCCCGGCAGGTGTGCCCACTTTCCCCACTCCTATTTGCCCTGGCCGTGGAACCACAGGCGGAGCGGTTTCGACTGGTTGGGAGAGGGCTGGGACTGACCTTAGGCTGGCGACGCCACCATGTCTCTTTATATGCAGACGACTTGTTGCTGTACCTCACGGAGGCAGTTGGGGGGGCCACTGATGCTCTAGGAATCCTGTTTGACTTTGCTTTCCTTTCAGGCTTTAAGGTCAATAAAACCAAGACCTATTTGTTTCCCATAGCTGGGCCTCTACCCAGGCCAGACGCGCTGACGGCCAACACCCTCTGTGCACAGCTTACCTTTAAATACTTGGGAATATATATTTTTCATGACTTTGATGATCTGAAGGATGGGAACCTGGGGAAGACGTTGCGTTCCCTTCGCTCTTGTGTTCAGTTTTGGAGCACGTTGCAACTGACAATTATGGCCCGGATTACACTGTCCAAAATGGTTATGCTACCCCAGCTGCTATACTTTTCTGGGAATCTCCCGGTTTTGATGCAGAGAAGCTAGTTTCGAACTCTACACGCACTCCTGCGGCACCTGGTTTGGGGTGACGGACGCCCGAGGGTGTTCTTGCAAATCCTATAGCGCCCTATGTCGGAGGGAGGACTTGGGTGCCGAATTTTTTATTTCATATATTGGCCGCCCAACTACAATGGTTAGCACAGTGGGTGGAAGGAGTGAACGAGGCGGGAACGTGCCTGGCAGACCCGGTATGGAGTCGTGGGCTGGTAATGGCCATGCTCCTACTACCGGCTACAGCCATCCCTTACTGCTCCCTTCTACAGCGCACAGACTTCCAGACGTGGAGATGATGCTGAAGTGGAGAGCAACAACCTGCAAAATTCTCCCCCATGATACCTCTGGTGGGGCTGCCACACAGGGCCCTCAATTTATATTCACGGGTGCCCAGCTGGCCAGATGGTCGGAGACCCGACTGGAGAATGTTGGGGACTGCTACTTAGATAAGGCACTGATCCCTTTCGCGGACCTGGTGAAGGATAGTGGGCTCGCCCTGGGTCAGTTCCTGCACTACGAAGTGTTGATGCGCATGTTTGCGCACTTATGGGGCCCTGGGAGGGAGGAACCTGATACGCACCCTGTCCTCCATGCTTTATTTACTCTTGGTACCGCGGAACACCTGGTAAAATGTCTCTATGCCACATTAGTGGAGGCGTCCACCGGCCCCCTAGACAGACTGCGGGCACGTTGGGACAAGATTGGGGCAGAGTCCTTATTGATTCAGAGTGGTGTAAAGTTTAGCAATGTTCAAGATAGTTTCCAGGAACACCCAACTAAAATATACCCAATTTAGCTACACACATATGACCTATATGACACTGTACCAGCTTCATGTGACATATGGAGGGGAGGTGCGACAATGCACTAGGTGCGCCCACCCGGATGCTGACTTTGGCCACATGACTTGGGATTGCCAATGTGTGCGCCCTTACTGGGAGGCGGTGTTGGTCAAAATCAAAGATGGGCTTGGTGGGGAGTTGACCTTAACAATTCAGACGTGCCTGCTGGGTCTCTTCCCCAGGCCACCTAAGCCAAAGTTGGGAATTGTTTGATAGATCTTGTGCTGGGCCTTGCTAAGCGCAGGATTGCGATGGAGTGGAAATCCACGAGGGGACCACAGCTCGCAGCCTGGAACAGGGATGTAATTGCATGGGCGGGGGCAGAGGGCAGAGCCTTGGCATAGGAAGAGGCCAGGAGAGGGAGAATGCGCCAGATTGTTGAACAATGGAAAGAAGCAATAGCTGAATTGTAGAAACCGGCGGGATCTGGCAATGAAGGGGGAGAGTCAGATCATGAATCACAAATAGATGACGAGGTACAAGTCTTCCAGCCAGGGCCATCAGAGACACCAGGAGTTTGATCTATGGGGTGGGGGCGAATGGGTTTGAGATGCCCGCGGGAGTGTCTGGCTAGATGCAGGAGGGATGCTAGTTGTGGGGGGGGGGCCCTATACCGGACCCGCTCATGGGTTGGTAATGCTTTCAACCCCATTAGATGTCAGTGCTCCAACATATTCACGCCACTCCTGTGCACCAGTTACACCTTCTTTCTTTTCTTTTTCCTTTTTTCTTCCTTTTCTCTCTTTCTTGAATTTGTACATTGTCAATGGCAGAATGTGATTCAAATTATAAATACTTATAAACCCTTCTCCTGTGTGTAACTAAAATGTAGATTTATATAAAATGGCAATGAAAATATCTTTAAAAAAAAAAAAGATGATTTTAACCAAATCTAAAGAAAACACCGATTAAATGTTATAAGGAAACCCGGTGTTAGTCAATGGGAGAGACGGGCCTTACAACAGGGAAAAACCACATTAGGGGGTCTATTAGGATGGCGGGCACCCACCACCCTAGCGGTGCTGGGACCGGCCGCCAGTGGTGCTGTGGTCGCGCAACGGGCATTAGGATGCCACCGCCACGTGGCGGTGACATCCTCAAGTTCCAGTATTGTGGCGGGCGGTGCTCACAGCACCGCCCGCCACAATGCTGGGAATGCACATTGTGCATTGTCATGCACAAGGTGACAGGCACCGCACGGTGCCTGCCACCTTGTGTGGTACTTTGAAATTTGGGACCGCGTAGGAGGCAGGGCCCTACCCCTGTCTATTCCGGTATTAGCGAACCGCAAATGGCCAATACGGTATGTACAAGTACTTTGCATAACATTTCATTGATAAATATACTATGTATACGATGTTATGCATTGGCTTCGTGGGTTCCATCTTGGAGCGGTGGCCATCTTATAGTTGCCCTCACATAGGCTACACTTTAAGAACAAATACAAGCCTCTAGAACACATGCGCCTTCCTTTGACTTCTCTGTGACCTGTGCGAATTGGCTCCACCGCCCCAGGTCAGTCCGGTCCCACGAGCTGCCCGTCCTACGACCACCTGTGATTAGCATCAGGGTTTGACACACCATAAAGCCTTTTCATCCCACACAAGCCTCTGGCTAATCTCTTTCACACCTGACTGTTCCTGCTTTATGGCCTGTTTTGCAAACAGGAGCTGCCCGTGTTTATTGGGGTCTGCTGATATCTGATGAGGGATCTGAGCCTCGCTGGGTAAATAATTGCGGGCTGGCTGAACTGAAATGTGGGATTGTAATCATGACTCTGCTTGTTCTTTGAAGTAAAATATGTGAATGACCAACTGCAAGAGAAGGGCGGTGTTGCCCAGAGCGTAATATTCTGTATAAAAGAGAAGACTGGTTTTTGTTCTGGAGACTGCCTCATTCAGTTGCTAAGGCTTCTGTGCGACGTAGTCTCACTCATTTGAGTTTAATAAAGATGTCTTTTCATATTTCAGCTTCTTTGCCAAGTTCTTTGTTATATTACCATGAGAGTGGAATTTTCATATACCACAACAGGAAGTACTCGAAGTCATAGGGTGCTACCCCTGGCACCTCTGGGGTCTCAAAAATCAGAGTACTTCAGTTGGCGCCCCAACAGAGTGGCTCATCAGCGAAGTGACTTCTTGTGGGAGTGATCTTGTCAGGAGACTGAAATCTACTGAGGAGGACAGAACAGGACTCTACCAAGAAGGTAATCTGTGCACAGGGATTCTGGAGATTCTTTTATGCAGCCCAGTATATTTCTGATCTTCCTGATTTTGATCCTACACATGATGTCACTCCTGCATGAGAACCCTTTTGGCGTGAGTATTATAAAAGACCGTTTAGTCATGTAGAACTTGGCAGTTAGAATTTGGGTAACATTTTGATTAGTAAAAATAAGAATTAAGTATAAATGGGTCGCTCCCAGTCCTTTGGTTCTTTGGGTCTTTAATTTGGTTATCGCAATTACCAAAGCCGAGGGGTTGGTTTCTTGGTTTTTGATTTGGTCATTGCAATTACCATAGTCAAGGGTCTCGTATATTTGCGAGTGTATTGGTAGAGATAACCCCTTGAAGTTTGAAGCTAGATTAGTGAGCTATAAGATGCCTGATCTTAGCAAATTTGGAAATGTAGCTTTGGAACTTTGGTGTATAGGTTTGAATATGCGAATTGCAATTTGTGTAGGCAGGTAATGAGGAGATATTTCTCCATTTGGTTTCCGCATTGTTTTTGGCATGCCTGTTTGTAAGCTCACATAAAAAAAAATGTGTTGCTTTTTTGGAAGGTACCATAGTTAAAATCGGTTAGATTTGAAAACATATTTCTTCCTTGGTGATTTTGTATCCCCAGGGAATTAAAATATGACATAATACAAAACAAGGATCCTTTGTTCTGCGCAGTTTTATGAATGAAGATATGCAGAACGATTTTGTTTGGTGTTCTGCTAGCCCAAGCTAGTGAATTGAGCGTATTCACTACTTCTTGGAGATACATCAGTCTGTTGGGCTGTTTATGCAGCCTTTTGGAACACTATTGAGAAGCGTTTCTTGTAAATATGACTTACAACTAGTATTTGCAAATGGTTTGGTTCAAGTATAGTCTGTGAGCTGTTCTTTCTTTCTGTCATGCGTATTGATTTGTAAGTCAACTGTGTGTTTTAATGTCTATGTGGTTTTCTCATTAGTGCAACTTCTGTAAGTAAATTGCGACGGCGCTATTTATGAAAAATGGCTAAAGCACGCTATATTGTCTGTTTGACCCCCTTTCCGTTTATGTCTGAAATGAGCTCAATATGTGTTTGTGGGTCTTTTGATGTTTTCAGTCTGTTAAGTAAAATGTTGGTTAATTAATATCAAGTAGAAACTTAGGAAAAAAATGCAGAAATGAACGGTGTGATGTGCTAAAATAGCTATATGTTGCTCTTTAATTTATAGAATGAGCAATTGTGCACATATACAAAATTGCCGTTAAATGCTTAAAGGATATAATTAGAAACACATTCAATAGATATAAATAAGGCCCCAAAAACGAAATTATCTATTTTTGCAAAAGTAACTAAATTTACAGCATTTTCCTTAGATGCATTGTATTAGATGTTCACAGGCAAACTTTTCAGCTGCAGTATATTTGAGAGAATGTTCATCCAGCCAGCACCTTCCCAGTTAAACACGGGTGGAATTTTGCATAACCGTCCTTTTAAATGAAAGTGGCGCAAAAATGTGACGCGTTTCAAATTGGGCTTATGCGCTTAGGCTTGTGAGTTAAATGTGTCCAAAATGATAGGCAAGGGATGCAGCTTGTTTTTTTATACATGGAATTATCACAAAAACGAAAAATTATTTTAAAAAAATAAGTGCTTTTCAAAATAGTTTTTTGATATTTATAAAGCTTAATACTCATACTATGACCTCCCAGCATTAAAATTTGATTTGAGTTGTGTTGCATCACTAAAATGGCAAGCATTCGTGTGTACAATTTTCCCTTGGCGCAGGCGCAAACCAGCTCATTTTTATAAAGTATAAGTTATTATTTCCAGTGCCTGACTCATGGGTTATGTAATGGACATTCTGGTAATGCATATTATGCAAGAAAATTGTAGGATACTCATTTTTTAATGCCTAAAATATCAAAGTCGAATTTGGG
Source organism: Triturus cristatus (assembly GCF_964204655.1). NCBI lineage: Eukaryota > Metazoa > Chordata > Amphibia > Caudata > Salamandridae > Triturus > Triturus cristatus. The sequence goes on from NC_140586.1 coordinate 16,604,028, forward strand.
TAAAAGCGCTGTTTAAACTGCATTTTCTTTCATTCAGAGTACTTTTTAAAGTGTCTCAGGCTTCAGTAAATACATACATTTAGGTTTGATATATATTTACAGGTTGTGCCTTCTTATGATTCAATGAGTTAATATGCCAGTACAATGGCTTGTTTTAATATCAGGGTTGAAGGTTCTAACTTCAGCTGGGCCTACTGAGAAGTTCATTAATTTAAAGTTGATGAAATGTGTACCATTGCATAGGATTGCAACAAGCATTTATTCTAAAAACTGGTATGTGTGTTATTAAGTTTTGTGAATTATTCACAGTACATGTAGTTTAAAAATCTGGGAATAGGGATAATTTTTTTAGCGCCTAAAAAGGAGAAATTATTTTTCAAAATAGAGTGAATTATTGCAAGTTAGGAGGAATTAGGAAGGCCTTCTGGCTTTGACAAATTCAGAGTGGCAGAAGCTGGGGGCTGGGAGAGCTGCAGAGGCTGGCTCGGTCACGCTGCTGAGATGCTATCTCTAGTGTAAACAATGGAGTAGGCTGCCACGTTGACATTTATGACCTTTTAAATTAGGGCCTTGCCTCTGTGGAATGCAGAATGACCTTGCTACACGGGCCTCTAAAGCTGGGGTTTCTGGTTTCTCCAGAACAACATCACTAAAACTAAAGAACTTAATTCCAAAGGGAAAATATAGAAAAGGGGTTTTCTTTGAAAGCCCAAACATCATGTTAAATGCTTTGCAGAACTGATACATTTGTGTTATTTAACAGAAAACGAAGTGTTGCATTAAGTCTTAGACAGAAAACAAGATGCAGCCTTTTTCTAAAATTTTTTTTTTTTTAAGGCTACATGCCTACGTGAGAACGCATTGCCAATTAAGACTTCTTTTTCACAGTGGAAATTGTAGGTGCCAAATTAATATGGAGTGTCATGTAACGATTTTTACTTTCAGAAAGGTAAAACTACGGTGGCTTGATGTTGCAAAGACTGACAAGAGGGTAACAGTTGAGTAATGGAAATTTATTTCTGTGTATTTGGTCCTATCATGAATTGTTCTTGCTGGTCCTGTACGTTAGAAGAGAAACAGTAAAGTTATATTTGACAGCAGATTTCCATTGCCTGGTGATCTGCTGTCAAAAGGAGGGTAAGGATTTTAAACCTGACAAATTAAACAGGCCCAAATATTGGGTTTTGGGCTGCAGTTTTACAGTGCATAAAGTACATGACATGGTGTTTGTGTGTCACCGCTTACTCACATATGCTATTGACATTTGTCTATGCTTTTTGTGCTTGATATACAGCAAGTATATCTGATGGCTTGACGTTTTGTGCGTTTTTTATTTTTTTTTGCATGTTTTCGTTGTTTTTGTTGCTGCTTTTGATACTATTACAAGTTTACCTGTGTTGTGAGGGGATGGTCATGACGATGCCCATCGCTACGCAACAGTTGGTTGAACTTGTTCTGGCTACTAAATTCCACAGCTAATGATATTTCATGCTGTGAACATGAGAGACAACACTTTACCAGTGCATGTCTATTTGGCTATAATTGTATTGAAGGGAAATAAAAGAGATATACAGGATCAAAGTGTGTCACCTGTAGTTAGTCACGTTACTGCCCCTTCCCTTAAAGGAACAGGCAGCCTTACATTTATGTATCCTTGATTGGACCTAAGGATGAAATTATAGATCTGTGACTCAAGGTGGCCTAATTTCTATATTATATTAGTTAATGATGTTCTGTTTCCTAAGTAGCATATGGCTCTTGCTCCTTAAAAGAAAAACCAGGTTTTCATATTTTTCCCTGAAGAAGGAACTGGAACATTACCTAGGGTTACCGTATATGGTGTAGTCGCCAGCGGTAGAGTTAAAATGTGTTTAACTTTGGCCTTTTGTGTATCATCCGTACTCTTGATGTTGTGTCACATGCCTGACTATCACCCAAATAATTTTTGTTCTTCCTATAGATTTTTTTTTTTCTTTTGTTGCTTCTCCCCTGACCAATGTCGCATTATGCTTAGTTATTGGGGATTTTAGTTGTGTCCTAGTTCCAATTCCCTTTTCCGTATTCCTTTCACCAGTCAGCCCATTTATTATTATAGGTGTATTGTTCAGGTACACACTTCCAGACTACAGTGATGTACCAGGGACCCCCATATTATGTATAATTCCCTTTTGTATGACCAGACTGGTTTTCAAGAATTTTCCTTAGGCCTGCTTCAATGTTTTCCAGCCTGACTGTCAGAGTAGCGATAGACTGGTTAACTGACTCAATATTATAGTAAGACAAGTTTTCCATCTCAAAAGGAGATATCTTACGTTTACTTTTTGAACATGACGAATTTTCAATGTCTATTTTTAATGTGGTTTTTACCCTTTTGTTCCTGCTGCTTTAATTTTTGGTGGGATCAGATGTGTTCTAATCATGCAAATATCAGGACCCTCTAGTTCTTGTCTTTTGTTTGCATATTTGACTATTAGCCTGTGTATTGCATATTGCACCTGATGTGAAAGTTTTCTACATGCCCATGATAATCTGTACCATGTGATTTCTCTATTGAGATGTTCTAGATAAGGAATTTAGGAACACCTAGATGTAATCATTGAGAAAAAAAATGTGTTTGCCCCATTACACAATGCCACCATATGTGAAGACATCCATGTAGATAGAATTCTCGTGTAGTTATCTACCCTTAGATGATGGAGGCTCTCACACGGAAACCCAATTGAAAAGATTAGAGACGCTGTTTTACCTACTGCCTTTATATTTGTATTGCTTTTTGAGAATGACAGTGTATTCTAGACCAAAATTGTCCCATGGCGTGTGGCCACTCCTTTGAAAGACCACAGGCCACCTGTTTGCAGTCCCCTTGTTATACAATGAACTGTTTAAAGCATCGCACTTGCTTCATCAGAAGGCGTTCAACATCAGAAAAGAAGGAGGAGCTGGTTTTGCCACAGAACCAGAATTTCAGTGCACAAGAGCGCCTGTCATGTGCTGGTAACCTCTGACGGTGTGCAGTCCCTTGAGCCCCTTGGCCTGAGTTTTTGGCCACACACCCCCCTCTTTTTCCTTTGCTCCAATGGAAGTGCAGTGCACCGGCGGATCCAAGATTGACAAAAGGCACTAATTCTAGGGCCCATGAAAGAACAGCCCGAGCGTCCTCTGACACTGAATGATGAGTGTTGGAGCCTGAGAATGGTCCCGGGTCTGCACGAGATGACCTATGCCCTTTATCAATGGAGAGCACACTACCTGCCGCAAAGGAAAGATACTGGCGCACTGCCTTGAGACATTGAGACTCTCGAGTGAGCTGTGGGTGTTTGCCAGGAGGGCACTCCAACTAAGCAGTACTTTTCTCATGTAAGGCTTGAATGAAGAGGCCCATGCAAAAGAAAACAACAGAAAAAGATTTGATGGACAATAGAAGCCTGCCAGAGAGGCTTTTTGAACGGACTCTGGGCATAGGTGGTTTCACAAGAGGTTTCCGTGTGATTGTATAGAGTAGGTGTTAAGGAGACAGATTGTTTTGCTGGCATTGTTTTAAAGTACTATTCTGTTTAGTAAAAACAGAATGAAGTCCATTTTCTGTGGAAAGAGTACCCCCTTTTTCACCTCAGAGCATTGGTGAGGGTCACCACTGTTTCACCTGAACATACAAAACAAATCACTGAATTGCATAGGAGCCCTAAAAATGTTACTAGATAGTTTTAGGATTTGCTTTCTGCTTACGGTTGTGAAAAATTACTATTTCATTTGTAATAGTGGTCACTACTTTCTCCCGTTGTCTATATGTTCTTAATAACGTGTTTTCTAGTATCTTTTTTAAACATGACGTTGTCATTTATGGGTGGGATTGTTTTTCTCTACCCAATTGACTTCTGCACCCGCTTCCCAACCTATGTCTTTTTCCACTTCTGTTTCTTTGCACTCTTTTCACCCTTTTCCTGAACATGAGCAGGTTAGAAGATCAGAATTCGTAAGCAATTCTTTTGTACAGCTTCTGCATCAACACTAGTTAGTAATGACCATCACTAAATATTGGGTGTGTGATCTTATGCCGCCTACTACAGACAGAGGTATTCCTTATTTTGTCCTGCCATATGTGGCCTTTGTGCTACTACATGTGTAAGGAGACGTGTCCCGTGAGAGTCGCTAAGTAATAGGATGATGCTACAGCAACATCTCCATGACTTCATGTCTGTAGACCTGGACTCGGATTGATATGAGTATAGTTATTGCCTATGTAAGGGCAAAAGGAGGGTCTGTGGTACTTTGAAATTTGGGACCGCGTAGGAGGCAGGGCCCTACCCCTGTCTATTCCGGTATTAGCGAACCGCAAATGGCCAATACGGTATGTACAAGTACTTTGCATAACATTTCATTGATAAATATACTATGTATACGATGTTATGCATTGGCTTCGTGGGTTCCATCTTGGAGCGGTGGCCATCTTATAGTTGCCCTCACATAGGCTACACTTTAAGAACAAATACAGGCCTCTAGAACACATGCGCCTTCCTTTGACTTCTCTGTGACCTGTGCGAATTGGCTCCACCGCCCCAGGTCAGTCCGGTCCCACGAGCTGCCCGTCCTACGGCCACCTGTGATTAGCATCAGGGTTTGACACAGCATAAAGCCTTTTCATCCCACACAAGCCTCCGGCTAATCTTTTTCACACCTGACTGTTCCTGCTTTATGGCCTGTTTTGCAAACAGGAGCTGCCCGTGTTTATTGGGGTCTGCTGATATCTGATGAGGGATCTGAGCCTCGCTGGGTAAATATTTGCGGGCTGGCTGAACTGAAATGTGGGATTGTAATCATGACTCTGCTTGTTCTTTGAAGTAAAATATGTGAATGACCAACTGCAAGAGAAGGGCGGTGTTGCCCAGAGCGTAATATTCTGTGTAAAAGAGAAGACTGGTTTTTGTTCTGGAGACTGCCTCATTCAGTTGCTAAGGCTTCTGTGCGACGTAGTCTCACTCATTTGAGTTTAATAAAGATGTCTTTTCATATTTCAGCTTCTTTGCCAAGTTCTTTGTTATATTACCATGAGAGTGGAATTTTCATATACCACAACAGGAAGTACTCGAAGTCATAGGGTGCGACCCCTGGCACCTCTGGGGTCTCAAAAATCAGAGTACTTCACTTGTCCATGACAATGTAGGGGGGTACCATAGGTACCCCCTATGTGCACCCCCACTCCCCCAATGCCCTGGGTGCCCGCAACGGGCCCCCGAAAGCAAACTCCACCTGGCTTTCCATGGCGGGGTCTCAGGCATGGAAAGCCCTGCACCGCTGTCCATGCTAATATGGATGGCGGTGTCTAGCACACACCGCCACCATATCCAGCCCCTTTTCCGCCCGGTCGACTGGCAGAAAACCGGTGGACGTCTGCCGTTCACCGGGGTCACCCTACCATACTAATATGGCGGGGGGAAATGGGTGGCAGGCGGGGTATGATGTAGGGCGGATCGCCACCACCCGCATGGCGGTGGCGATCCACCCTACATCATATTAGACTCCTAGGTGTTTTTCACTGCCAGGACATGTAAAACTTAAACCCACATATCGTACTTTTTTAATACAATGCACCCTGCCCTACAAGCCTTTAGAGCCTACTTTGGGGGTGACTGTAAAGTATAAAAAATTAAGGTTACATGGTAGTTTAAAACTATACTTCGAGCTGCAATGGCAGGCCTGGGACATGTTTGTACAATTCTACTTTAGTGGGTCGCACAATGAGTGCTGCAGGCCCACTGGAAAGGTACAGGTCCTGGGTACATGTTGTACCCTTTAAAAAGGACTTACAAGTAAATTAAATGTGCCAATTAGGTGAAGTCCAATTTTACCATGTTTGAAGGAGAAAGTAAAGTGTACAGAGACATAAGGACAACACAAATGAATTCAGCAAAACAGGAGCGATGAAGGAAAAAAGTTTGGGGAATACTATGCCAAAGATGCAGGGTCTAACAGAAGCCAATGGTGCCTTTTCCACACTTAGATTCCTCAATCATATTCCTGCTATGCATAATTATTGCCTTTTTACAGCATTCACTGCACTGTTAACCTCCACTGCAACTTCTGCTTCTGGTTTTTGTTCCTCCAATCTTTGCATTTTCCTCATGCTAGTTTCTGACTCTTCTATTACCTTGGCTATTGCAATGGCCTCCTTTAATGACGGGTTCAGGTGGCCCAGCAATTCCCCTGTCTTTTTTTGATGACATATTGACCAATCAACTAGTCTTTAGTTCATCTGTCATGGGATCAAATTGACATTTTATTGCTAGATTCCTTAATAGTGTAACAAATGCATTCACTGTCTCTTCAAGTCTTTGTGGTTGTGTTTTAAATGTATGTCTTGTCATGACCATCTTTACAGATTTGGAGCATTTAACATCTAATCTCAACTTGGCCTCGTTGTACACATCTGAAAAAAAGCCTAGTGCTAAAATGGAGTAGGATGAGATGTTGCTTTTTCGTAGAGTCACACCACTTCCATCCAGGATGCTTCCTACAGAGCTGTTGACTGAGTCAATAGTTGCCAAGTTGTTGGAACAATATTGTCCAAAAGACACAGTTATGAAACACAATTTTTATTCAGAGGAACAACCATGTAGTGTTCTCAACAGCGAGGTATAAGATCTAACTTATCAGTAAAACCTTCCACAGAGCCACTACTCACAGCTTGAAAAGCACTAATAGTCCAAGTTTCTTTAAAGTCACCACACAGTTACTCTCCCTGAGCTTGACAATACATTTAGATGAGGTCTTGACTGAGTAGTGGAGGCCCAGCCCAGTGACATTTGCCACATTTTGGGAGAGCTGAAGTCACACCTACATTGTAAGTGACAGAGCAGTACCTCATTGGGCCCTGCACTGTCAATCATACTTTACATGTGATGTTGGCACAGCTAAAGAGCTCAGATAGGCAGCGTTCAGTAGTAAGCCACCCAGCCTTGATTAGTGAGATGGCCTCATGCCACACACATTTGGAGGCCAGGCTCGGAAAAAAGGATAAACAAGAGTGGGACTGCTCTGGGCCTCTTTCACTCTGTACCTCTATGCATCTGTGTCCTGAGTGCTGGTGCTGCGTGTGTGATCCAGTGACCTGTCTTGGCATTCTACAGTGGTGATTAGGACTCACACTGGTGTTTATCCAGCAGCCTCATGTCCTCCACATAGCTAACAAGTTTTCAGAATGGTTATGTGTGACACTTCCATGGTATTAAAGAACTTATAAACAGGAGTGGCCCATGTAGGTTAGAGCAGTGGGGCAGATTGGGCGAATTCAACAGACAACGAAGAGGGAAAATGAAATAAATTAATAATTTTCCCTCCTCGTCATCTGTCGACTCCCCCCTCACCCCTCCCCACCGCTGTACCTGCATGGGCCGCTCCTGCTTATGAATGACATTCAACTGCAAATGAGTGACACTTGAAGTGACACTTTGTCAGGAGTAAAAGCAAGCAATCAAGTGCATAGAAAGAGTTAAATATAATAGACTTCAAACTTTGAGCAGTGAGTAGTTCTCAAAATTATTTGAAACTAATGTAAAACTCCTCAAGTCACTAACCTAAAACCTCTTCCTAAGAAGACCTTTCTATAACACGATTGCAGCACCATCACTGATCGTAATTAGGACAGAGCTTGAGAAAATTCACAGGGGGACAGTCACCAGCAAGTGCGCAGTAACCCTGCTGCTTCAGCCAGTACAGACTTGCTGTGAGACCCGCACGACAGTGCTAAAGAAGGGCATTACATGGGCAGAGCTAAAGGAAGTTTGAGGGAAGACAGGCAACAGTTTCCTAAGTGAGGTATAAAAATGACCGGGCACTGTATCATACCTGAGAATGCCTTCGGTATGAAGAGGACCACAGACAGCCAAAAAACAGATCATCTCACACAACGACCTGTCATGGGTACCATTAAGGGATCTGTATTGATGTCAAATGTACCCTTGGGGAGGGGGGAGAGCTGTCCTGGCAGAAGGCAGGGTAAGGAAAAAGAAAGCTGCCATCCTGGTCCTCATCTGCTGTATACATGGTTTGCATGATAGGTTTAGTTAGCGTAATATCAGATGTGCTGGGTTTGTCCATATTGGTATGTTTCAACGATGGTAGAGGAGCATCTTTTGGAGCTGTATACTATGTAAAGAGGTTGGTATTTAGAAGCCATTGGAGGTTGTGATTTCTCATGTTTCCTCTACTCATTTCCAGAGGAGTATCAAGTAGACATTACATTTTTCAATCTAACAGTTTGAAAAGGCGTAACAAGCGTTGGCTTCCATGGGCTTACGCAGAGCTGGGAATCTTTATAGCAGTTATACTCAAAGTGCGGCCCGGGGACGCTTGCGGCCCTTTTGACCTTTAAATGCGGCCCCCTTGGTGAACAGCAGCACCAGCTGCTGTTTATTTGCTAGCACTAATATTCAGAAAAATATATTAAATAAATGAGCAAGCATTTATTAACCTGCAAATAAATGCTCGCCTTTTTATTTAACAAGTTTCTGAATCTCCTTACACTATCCATGACCCACCCAGACCCCCTCCAGCCACCCTGCTGGCATCAGTGTGGCCCTCGGGCACACCACAAACCGTACTTTGTGGCCCCTGGGCAAATGTTTGTGAGTACCCATGCTTTATAGCAATGGATACACATAATCTGATTTACAGAGAGTGGAGAGACTGGTTGTGGAGTGGGGCTTCAATCCCCCACCACAGTGGGTCAATAATGGACTTTTAAGAGAAGGACTAACATGATTTGGAGAGACTGGACTAATCAGGTCTTACCTAGGAGCCTCATCGGAGGCGCTGTCACCAGCTCTCTTGCCGAGTCCAACCTAAGGCAACCTTAGTCTCCAAGGTGCGGTCCCAGTAACATGTCCTCGGGGACACCATTTTCTACTCCTGGGCTTTTCGCCTAATAACAAAGCATTTTAGGAGTTGTACCTATGGCTCAGTTGAAATGTGCCAACTGGACTAAACACCTATTGTCAAAGAAAGAGCGAGGAATTGAACTGTGGCATCCCTGCTGAAATGGATTCACCTGATAAGCTTAAGTACCAGCCAAGAATGGTAATGTGTTGTGCAAGCCCAGCAAAGTTGGACAGTCATTGCGACGTCAGACTCCACATAGGAATGGCACGAAAGCTGGACATGCGACAGGCACCAGTGGACACTACCTGGTCTCACAGCAACATCTACGGCCAATGCGGTCGCAGACAGACACCCCGTTGCCCTCCCTCAGGCTCCATCTACAGCCCATCCTTGCCGCTTACCGGTTCGCTGCTGCCACAGGTGGTCTCATTGATGGTGCTGGAGGCTGCGGTACTGCTAAAGACTCAGCCATGGTAAGGAGTCATATTCATCGCACAGAAGCTCCTGGCACCGCCCCGGCTGATATCTTCAGCAGAAAGAAGATACAGACAACAACTAGGTTAACTGCTGATATGCCTATTTATGGCTGCAATGAGCATCTGCTGTGTACGCACATTTTTAACAATTATGTTGTGCAATGTGCATCTTGGGTTACCTGCTTATATGCCTTTTTATGTCTGCAATATGCATCTGCTGTATCCGCACATTTATCCATTATTTTTTCCTGTACCAGCTTAACCAGCAGGCTTCGATGTACAGCACTCTGAAACCATGCCAGGTCATGTTTGCGCTTTATAAGACTTTTCAAATAAATACATAACAAACAAGTTGTGCCTGCATAACCCTTCACTTCCTAAAGGTAGACATGCACAGTATAGCGCTTTCAATAAAAAGAAGATCTTAGACAACTATTCATTTCCAGGACAGCGTGAAAGAACGTTCAACAGAAGGAAGGATAACATGTGTCTTTACACAAAAATAGAAATGCTTAATATTTAAAGTTATTATATTCAAAATCTGTTAAAAATATATATATATATATATATATAAATAAATACAATTAGATACATCAATTTATTCATAAGAACAATGCATATCATTCACATTACTATCTACTACTCACATATACCCATGCATACCTACACTTTGTGCACCCAACAAAGTGGGAAACATACAACACAACAAACAATTGAATTAACAAAACCTCAGACATTTTGCAAAGTGACTGCACAAATAATGAACAATTAGTGTCATATATATATTTTTAAGGTACCATTCCTATCCTTATCAATTTAAAGAACAATTGCAACAGTCATGATACTCCCTCTTACAAACTGGGGATCAACATCAGGACTTCTCTGTATATGCCTGAAACAAGAAATGCCTTCACAAGTAAAGAATTTCAAAGGAAATAAACAAGAAGTGAAAGAAAAAAGGAAAAGGAAGAAGATTAATAATAGTAGCATTTCATGTCATGTCTCTTCCAACTGAGGACTAATCTCCTCCACAGGTCAGTCTAACTTTTGCCCTCATTGATATCACACCTCACCAATTTTACGCATCTAACGGCCCAATTTTCATTCACGTATTTGCATGCCCCACGGTTGCCAGTGCAGCATCCTCCATTATTTTACTTTATTCGCTACTGGATGCATAGCATCCAACCACGTACATGCATGGCATGAGAGCCCACCGATCTTTATTCCTGTTGGTACTAATATTAATCTTCTTCATTTTCTTGTTTTCTTTCGCTTATTTTTTTCTATTCCCCCTGAAATCCTTTTCTTGTGCAGGCATTTCTTGCCTCAGGCATATACAGATAAGTCCTGATGATGATTCCCAAATTGTAAGAGGGATCGAAACATCGTCGACATAGAGTACCATGACTATTGCAATTGTTCTTTCATTTGAAAACAATAGCATTTGTACCTTAAAAAAATATATGTGACACTAATTGTTCATTATTTTTGCAGTCACTTTGCAAATGTCTGAGCTTTTGTTAATTTAATTGTTTGTTGTCCCATATGTTTTCACTGGGTATGATTCGGCTTTTCAATATTTATGAAAACAAAATTATGACTTCATTTGATTTCTGTTGCATTGAAATTATTTGCCTTCTATGTGCATTCTTGAAAAATATTCTGTTGGAAGGGAGCTCTCTAAATAACTGTACCGATGGTCCCTTACACACCTTTGGGTTTCCTTGTGTACGAAAATATATCGAAGCTTTAAACTCATCACAGACTACAAACCCTTAGTCAATCTGTTTCAAGGCACTTCTCAACAGCCACCACCAACAATCAGAAACTGGGTAGTACTGCTCCAACAATCAAACCTGTCAGGATGTAGAGACCAGTGAAAGGTGCCAAGACTTCAGTTACAATGAAGTGAGAAAACGACTGAGAGCCATCAACCTGAAGTTATGAGAGAGAGATCAGGTGTTTCTAAGAGATTGTCATCTCTGTGGAAATTCCATAACCCTTTCAAAAAAGGAACTTAACTGCTGTAGGGGTGAAAGATGGCAATTGCCAGAAAGGGGGGCAAGAAGAAGGCTGATCTGGAATGTTTCCTGGTTTAAAAAGGTCCAGAGTGATAAAGAAGGTGCACAGCTGGAGTGGGAATAATAAATCAAACTACTCTAAAGTCCAAGTTTCCATACTGTTGTTTACTTTGGAGTAGCAACAGTAACTATCCTCTCCCAAGTCCAACACTCTTTCTGCTTTTGGTTAAACTGGAGTAGGAATAGTAAATTTGGCCCATGCAAAGTCCAACACTTTTTCTACTGTTACTCAGATTGCATCGGGAATAGCAAATTTGACTCCTCCAAAGTGCAATGCTTTCCCTACTGTTGCTCAAGTAGGAGTGTGAATAGTAAATCTGACACTGCCAAAGTGCTCCATATATTAGTTTTGCAATCGTATTCTTCCAATAGGGCTAACAGATCTCTAATAATACATTTAGAATCCTTGATCGTATTCTACCCCCTCGTACTACATCACGTCCCTTATGGATGTAAGTTTGACACATGTTCCCAATTCAATGCAACTTAATAGATTCACCTGGGTACAGAAAATCTTCATCAAAAAACATATAAACTGATTAAACAAAATACAAAATTGAGCTCAAGTGGGCGTTACCTCAGATATATTACCTAATTCGTCTTCCAATGACAGAAACTGCCAAACATCAGCGATTTCACTGGGTGACTGATCTAATATAAGAAGGATAACATTTGTTAACACCTAAAACACAAAACAACTCTTTATAATAAGAGAGCACTATGCTTTATGAAATAAAAAAAGGAGAGGCAATTTCTCATGTATTTCTAAATATATATGAGAAGATAGAGTCCACACGCAATCATAATTGCTCATACAATTCTTCACTATAGTTGAGACCCCAGGGTATCTTGCTGTCTAATGCCAAAATACACTTGGATTCTAGTATTCTCATATGTTTTAATGCAATCTATCACACTGTACTTCAAATCTTCTTCATCTCCTCCATGTACTGCACGAAAATGTCTGACTACTGGATAAGATGCATCTAAATTTTTTATGGTTCTAAGATGCTGAAGGGCTCGCTTCTGGACAAGTAGTATGGTACTGCCTACATATGTCTTGGGGCATGGGCAGATTAACGTATACGCCACACACGCACTTTTGCCATTATAGTACCCTCTGATTATCTTATTGGTTTTGCCTTGGATTGCTATCGCTGTCTTGTTTTCCCCACTTTTGCATACCTTGCATTTGTTACATTTAACAAAACCCTCTCTAGATTTCGGTCAGGATTGCCTCTCAGTTCTAACATCACTTGTGACCAAAGTGTCCCTCATTGATCTGTCTCTTTTAAAGGTGATTTGTGGTCCCCTAGGTCCTCTCATCCAATCGTGGGGTCACTTCTCAATAGAAGCCAATGTTCATTTAGTATAACTCATATTTTAGCATGCCTTTTATGGACTGTGGTGATAAATGTGCAATTATTGACTATAGGTTGTTTCTTCTACATCTTTTTGAATATATCTTCCATTTTTACTTTTGAAACCTTGTTCTTGGCAGCCTCAATTGTTTTCTTGCTTTAGCCCCTTAGCTCAAATCTTCTAATCATTTCCTCTACTGTTTTTCTGAATTCTTCAACCGTACTACAGATTTTATTCATCTTTAGTATTTCATCATGTGGTATACTTTTTTTGATCAGAAAATGGTGGAAGCTACGCTTATGCACGGCACTATTGCCTGCAATGGGTTTTCTGAACATGATAGAGGTCAACTTACCTGATCCACAATTACTTTGACATCTAATAATTATATATCTATCTCATTGATAGTACTTGTAAACTTTAAATTAAAATAATTCATGTTATTCTCAGAAACAAATAATTTAGCCGAGGCTAGGTCCCCTTCCGTATTACAAAGACATAATCTATTAAGCATACCAACAGAGCAATGTTATCCATCCACTTCTCCATTAAGCACCTGCTCTTCCTACCAGCCCATATGCAAATTAGCATAGCTGGGGGACGAAGCACGTGCCTATTGCAGTCCCACATTGCTGTTCTAAAATGTCATTGTTAAAGAAGAAAATATTCTTCTTGAGACACCATTCAATCATACTCAAAACCCTCACAGTATGTCTGTAGAATCAAATAGGCCTGGCTCTCAGAAAATAACTCACTGCTTTCAAACCATCACTATGATGAATACTTGTGTAAAATGACAAGGCATCCAGGGTCATACATAGTATATCTTTTTCCCAGCTTATTTCAAAGATCCTCTTAAAAAAATCAGCTGTGTCCTTGATATAAAATGGTAAACATTGGACAGATTGTCTCATGAAATAATCAATATAGCATGAGGTATTTTCAATTAATTCCCCTTGAGAAGCTATTATAGGTCTACCTTGCTGTTTTTTGTTGTTCTTGTGTATTTAAGGGATCAGACAAAACTTGGAGTCTTGAAATGTTCTGTCTTCAAAAACTGTGTTTTTCCTCCTACACATACATTAAATTCTCCATTCATCCCAATCTTGGAAAAAAGCGTGTTGTACCTGTTTGCAATAAGCTAGATGTACTCTCTTATAACATAAACTGTCATTAAGTTGGCTATATGTTTCCTCCAAGTACATGTGCTTAGGCCATAAAACCACATTTCCCCCCTTGTCAGAATTTCTGACGCCCACTTCCAAGTTTTTCACTAGTTTCTCCAAAGTATGTCTGTAGCTTTTCTCCACATTTGAGCAAAAGTTGTTCTCTTTCTCATTGTGGTAAACTTCAATTCTTTAATAACTACTTCAGAAAATTGATCAATGAGATTAGTGGTATTATTCTTACATTCAATTTACATCCTTAACCAGAAGGTTGCAAATCCCCATCTCAGGAAAGTAGGACGTGCTTTTAGGTTGTTGTTCCTTCTATTTATACAAATTCATTAATTTTAATTTACTTGTGATAAACAGAATAATTTTAGTCTGCACATAATCAAAATAACAATTTTGGCAAAAGGATAAACCTAAAGATAAAAACCTCAACTCTGCCTCCGATAATATTACATCTGTAAGATTAATCAGCATTTTGCTTCTTGCTGCTTCTTGTAAATCTCTCTCTGATCTCATATACATCTCCTTTTGGCTTGGTCTCCTCTCCTTTGCTTCCTTTTCCTTTTTGTTTTCATTTGCCCTTCCAAGGTCTGTGGTTGGTGCGCTGGTCAAATATTAAAGAATTGAACTCATCCTGGATTGTTATCTGGCCATCCATCCTTGGGTTATCTTCATGATCAGTATCAGAACTCAAAACAGTGCTTCTACATTCATCGTAAAATCCTACTTTGATATGTTGTATTCACCCATTCTTTGTCTTCTCATGCTGTCGAACCTTCCAGCAAAGGTATAGATTTGACCATTTTCATAATCAATTCTGTCCATTTTGAATTTTTGTGCTTTTTCTGGATTATTACCTCTTCCGTAGTATTTAATTTTTCTGTCATGTTTTTTGTAAGTAGAATAATAAGTTTCATTCTCTTTTTAAATGGATTTGCATACTTCCGTAATCTGTTTCAACAGTTCCTCCCTTTCTATTTCAGCATACTTAATGAGACTTTATCATACTAACTGAATTGTTAGCATTATGGTCTGCTCATTTCTTTAGCATATTAGGATGAGGGTTTTCATTGCTTTGTGTGATTAACCCCTTCGCTGCTAGGCGTTTCCCCCCCCCTGCGCTAAGCCTTTTTTTGGCTATTTGGGGTAGTGCGCGCTTATGCCCCTGTAACCTTTTGACCACATAAGGTATCCACGCCAAACTTGCGTCCTTTTCTTCCAACATCATGGGAATTCTAAAGGTACCCAGGGTTTGTGGATCCCTCTGGAGGGGTCCCAGAAATTAGCCAAAATACAGCCAAATTTTGGTTTTTTGGGGAAAAATTGGAAAAAAGGGCTGAAAATGAAAGCGTCTGGGTTTTTCCCTGAATATGGTATAAAAAAAAGGTTTTTGGGGTTGAAATCACTATTTTCCAGCTTTTAGGGAATGACAGACTTTTGTCATAAAATAAAAATGTTTTACACAATTTGGCATTTTTCAGGGACATAAACTATTTCTGCTATTTTTTGTGCTTTCATCCTCCTTCCAATTAATGGTAGAAATGGGTATGAAAGCAATAACGGATCCTGGAAAGCTATACATTTTAGAAAAGTAGACAAAATTCTGAATTCAGCAAGGGGTCATTTGTGTAGATCCTTCAAGGTTTCTTTATAGAAACTAACAGTTAAATATAGGAATAATTGAAAATTAGTTGAAAAAAACAGCCTTTTGTGTCAACGTTTTCACCTGTAACTTCCTCTAATTTTGACAGCTCTTTGAAAGCAATATACCGTTACATCCACTGGACCTTTCTGGTTGTGGGGATATATAGGACTTGTAGGTTCACCAAGAACCCAACGAACCCAGAGTCAAAAACTGAGCAGCTATTTGCAATGCCTTTTTATTATGTACCCGGTATATAGCAATTATTGTGGGAAAATGTATACATGGAAAAATCTGTATGAAAGACACCTATGTATTTCTGAAATGGGAACAAATTATAGAGTTTAGAAGCAGTAGATATTTACACATTTTCAAAATTGTGAATACTCACACTAGCTTGAGAATTATCGGTCATTTTTCAAAATCACTTCTTTTTTACACATTGTCTTACATGTGGAAGGCAGAGATGCATCGAAAGTCAATAGGTAATAACAGTTGCTTTACAAATCTGAATTACCCTAAGTCTCCCAATAAAAATTGTACCTCACTTGTGTGGGTAGGCACAGTGCCCACGACAGGGAATGGCTCAAAACTCCATGTGAGCACACCACATTTTCACAATGAAAAATTACCCTTTTTTTGCAAAGTGCCTAGCTGTAGTTTGTGAACCCTAACTCTGCCGGCACCTAGGGAAACCTAGCAAACCTATACATTTTTGAAAACTAGACACCCAGGGGAATCCAGGATGGGGTGACTTGACTGCCTCCCATTAGGTTCTGTAACCCAGAATCCCTTGCAAACCTAAAAAATTGTAAAAAAAAATACAGTTTCCCCACATTTCTGTGGTGAAAAGTTCTGGTATCTGCGTGGATCCACAAATTTCCACCCACCCCGCACTCCCCAAAGTCTTCCGAGAAAAAGGGTACCTCACTTGTGTGGGTCGGCCTAGTGCTCGTGACAGGAAACGGCGCAAAAAGCAACGTGGACACACCTCAGTTTTGCAGTGAAAAATGACCCTTTTTGGGCAAAGTGCCTAGCTATAGTTTTTAAACCATAGCTCTGCCGGCACCTAGGAAAGCCTAGCAAACCTATACATTTTTGAAAACTATACACCCAGGGGAATCTAGGATGGGGTGACTTGACTGCCTCCCACCAGGTTCTGATACCCAGAATTCCTTGCAAACCTAAAAATTGTCCAAAAAAACACATTTTCCCCACATTTCTGTGGTGGAAAGTTCTGGAATCTGCGTGAAGCCACAAATTTACACCCACCCCGCGTTCCCCAAAGTCTTCCAAGAAAAATGGTACCTCACTTGTATGGGTCGGCTTAGTGCCTGCGACAGGAAACGGCGCAAAAGGCAACATGGACACACCTCAATTTCGCAGTGAAAAATGACCCTTTTTTGGCAAAGTGCCTAGCTGTAGTTTTTGAACCCTAGCTCTGCCGGTACCTAGGGAAACCTACCAAACCCACACATTTCTGAAAACTAGACACCCGGGAGCTTTCAGGGAGGTATGGCTTGCGTGGATCCCCCAATGTTTCCTTACCCAGAATTCCCTGCAAACCTACATTTTAGGAGAAAAAAATCACTTTTTTCACACATCTTTGTGCGGGTTTAGTTTTCAGAAATGTGTGGGTTTGGTAGGTTTCCCTAGGTGCCGGCAGAGCAAGGATTAAAAAACTACAGCGAGGCACTTTACCAGCGTAATCGTTGGCGTCTAATGGGCTTTTTGCCCCCCAGGGGGGCAGATTGGGGGCTACTGCCCCCATCTTCTTCCCAGGGGGGGCAGAAAGGCTGTAATTGTTGCAGGTGGGGGTGGGGGCATTGGCATGCCCATTTTGGGCAGCCCCCACCCTAATTTAAATTTGCCCCCAAAAATCCCTGGTGTCTAGTGGGCTTTTAGCTCCCCCTGGGGGGCAGATTGGGGGCTAATGCCCCCATCTGCCCCCCAGGGGGGGCTGAAAGTCTACTAGACACCAGGTAGTTTTTGGGGCAAATTTTAATTAGGGTGTGGGCTTCCCAAAACAGGCATGCCAATGACCCCACCCTAATTAAAATTTGCCCTAAAAAAATCCCTGGCATCTACTGGGCTTTTTGCCCCCCCCCGGGGGCAGATTGGGGGATAAGGATAAGGCTGTAATTTTTGCAGGGGAGGGGGTGGGGGCATGGGCATGCCCGTTTTGGGCAGCCCCTACCCTAATTCAAATTTGTCACCAAAATATCGCTGGCGACTAGTGGGCTTTTTGCCCCCGGGGGTGCAGATTGGGGGCTAATGCCCCATCTTTCTCCCAGGGGGGGCAGAAAGCCTACTAGATGCCAGGGATTTTTTTGAGCACATTTTAGTTAGGGTGGGGGTTGCCAAAAACGGGCATGCCAATGCCCCACCCTAATAAAAATTTTCCCAAAAAAATCCCTGGCGTCTAGTGGGCTTTTTGCCACCCTGGGGGGGCAGATTGGAGGCTACTGCCACATCTGCTCCCCAGGGGGGGCAGGAAGGCTCCAATTTTTGCGGGGGAGGGGGTGGGGAAATGGGCATGTCCGTTTTGGGCTACCCCACTCTAATTCAAATTTGCCCCAAAAAACAACCTGGCATCTAGAGGGCTCTTTGCCCCCCCCCCCCGGCAGGGAAGATTGGGGGCTAATGCCCCATCTGCCCCCAGGGGGGGGCTAAAAGTCCACAAGACGCCTGGGAGTTTTTTGGGCAAATTTTATTAGGGTGGGGGCTGGCAAAAATGGGCATGTCAATGCCCCCACCCTAATTAAAATTTGCCCAAAA
Source organism: Triturus cristatus (assembly GCF_964204655.1). Taxonomy (NCBI): domain Eukaryota; kingdom Metazoa; phylum Chordata; class Amphibia; order Caudata; family Salamandridae; genus Triturus; species Triturus cristatus. The sequence goes on from NC_140586.1 coordinate 16,622,419, forward strand.
AACTACTGGGTTTTTTGCCCCCCTGGGGGGCAGATTGGGGGCTAATGCCCCCATCTGCCCCCCAGGGAGGGCATAAAGGCTGTAATTTTTGTGGGGGGGGGTGAGGGCATTGGCATGCTCATTTTGGGCAGCCCCCACCCTAATTCAGATTTGCCCCCAAAACATCCATGGCGTCTAGTGGGCTTTTTGCCCCCCTGGGGGGGCAGATGGGGGCTACTGTTCCCATCTGCCCCCCAGGGGGGCAGAAAGACAGTAATGGTGGTGGGGGCATTGGCATGCGTGTTTCAGGCAGCCCCACCCTAAAAAAATTGCCCAAAAAGAAATCCGTGGCGTCAAGTGGCCTTTCTGCCCCCCCAGGCTACTGCCCCCATCTGCCCCCCGGGGGGGCAGAAAGGCTGTAATGGGGGTGGGGGTATTGACGTGCCAGTTTCGGGCACCCCCCACCCTAAATAAATGGTGCAAAAAAAAAATCCCTGGCGTTTAGTGGGCTTTCTATGGTGGTGGGGGGGTGGGGGCATTGGTGTGCCCATTTCGGGGAGCCCCCACCCTAAAAAAAGGCACCAAAAAAAATCCCTGGTGTTTAGTGGGCTTTCTGCCCCCCCCCGGGGGCAGATTTGGGGCTACTGCCCCACCTGCCCCCCAGGGGGGGAGAAAGACTGCATTTAGCCCATTTTTGTATGGGGGGAGCGAAGGCCCTTGCCCAAGGGACCGCTCCCCCCTCCCTGGTGTCTAGTGGGTTGATCCGTGCTTGGGGATTCTCCCCTTTCCAATGATACCTCTCCCGTCTTTCTACGTGCCCGGGGGGCTGAGATAGCCCCCTGAGCACATAGAAAGTGCAACTGAAAAGAGCCTAAAGGCTCATTTCAGTTTCGGTTTCTGTGTAATGAAGACAGAGTGACGTGCGCGCTGATCTTCATGGCACAGAAACCAGGAGGGGGCCTTGGGAGCTGGGGAAGCTCTTCCCCAGCTCCCAATGTCACAGGGATTAAATAGAAATCCCTCTGCTGTCTGCAGATGAGGGATTTCGTGCCCCTGGCCTCATGACGGAATGGTTCCGTCATGAGCACAGGGGCACCGATGCTCATGACGGAACAATTCCGTCATGAGCATCGAAGGGGTTCATATAGACCAATATGCAGGAAAGAGAAGTTTGGATGATGTCATCAGTGATGCCATCAATGCCAAAAAGTATGACATTTGAGATGTCATTAGTGATGTCATAAATGATGTCATAGAACATGTCATGAGTGATGTCACCAACAGGTTAAGATGACATTTAATAGGCTGGGCCAACAGTAGCAGAATTGATTGTTGTTTAGCAGATGTTAAGCTTTGGCCTGCCTTCCTGGATATGGAAGTGCTAGAACGAATAGATAGCAACCATAATGCTCTCAGCCTGACTCTTTGGGATAACCCAGCTTCAGTCCAAAAGTGTCAGGGAAAAAAAGATACAGGAGACCTGCCGCTGAATATTAACCTAAAATCCATCAGGTGGGATTAGATGGCAAAGAACCTCTTCGCCTTAGATATAGTAAAAGAAAGTGTTAAGAGGGAATATGAATACCTGTCCCAATTAGCTCCCGAATTTAGAATTGAAGAGCTTGCATGTAGTCATAAGAAGCTGTTTGGTCAGATAAGAGAGGTATTAGGCACAGGCAGAAGAAAAGGGAGGCTCTAGCCAAAACCCAATGCCTGAATTAACGGTGACTGCAGGATGACTAAAAGTGAGCATATTATGGCCATTAAATATAAATCCAAGCAGAGATAGCCAAGTGTAGGTCTCGATATCAGCAAGCGCTAGTAAACGCGGAAAGGAGTGGGAAAGTGCATTGTGGATGACTCTGCATGAAGCCCTGTTCACTAAGAACACCAAGGCTTTTTGGAGAACAGCTGTGGTATGCATTAATGGTCAAAGACCCGCATTGGATTTTTGTAACCATCCTCATGAGTGGGTAGCGCATGTTTGCCAACTTTATTCTGTGAAGTGGAAAACTGCTATGGATGTCGTAAGGTTTTAGGGCAGTAGAGCTCCACTCACTACCAGTTACATGAAGTTCTTGCTAAACGAAACAATAAAGTGTATTAACTCTTGCGCTTCAGGAAGTGCCCCGGTCCAGATAGGCTACCCGATGATCTGTATAAAGAGAATCCAGATATCTTGGGGCCGTACATAAATTTGCTTTCCTACACCATCTTAGATGGTATGAATATCCCTTCTTCATGGAAGCTAGCTGAAATTGTTACAATATTTAAGAAAGGCGATCCGCCTAAACCGGGCATTTACAGGCCCATTTGCCTGATCGTTTCTATCCAGAAAATCTTTTGTAAACAGGTGTTAGGGCAATTACAAGACTGGATCAGTTAAGAGAGTATGTTTTCAGACTGGCAGGTGGGCTTCAGATCTAATGTGAGCACTATAGACCAGGTTTTTTGTTTTGTTTGTATCTACTGGAGGGAGGTGATCCTCAGCAAGGGCAAACTTTTTGTTGCCTTTTTTGATCTCCGATCAGCTTTTGACATGGTCCCGCAATATACGCTATGGAGTGTGCTTGAGGAAATGGGTGGTTCTGCCTCTTTATTTGATATCTTAGTGAGGCTACAATCTGACACTCTTGCCATGGTGAGATAGGGAGATGAAGGGGCTCTGGCTGATCCCATTCATATTGACCTGGGTGTACCACAAGGGTGTGTATTGGCACTGACGCTGTTTACCATATTTATTAATGGTGTAGTTGAGTACCTAAACAAGGATGGGTGTGGCATACTCAAAATCGGAGGGTAGAGGGCCCCTGCCCACCTTTTTTTGAGATGATACCTTGTTTATTTCAAAATCAACACAGGGACTTCAGCAGATTTTTAATGCCTTCCAGTTGTTTGGTGCCGACTGGGGTTTGGAGCTCAATAGCTCCAAGACCAAATGTATGATTTTTTTCCTCAAAGAAGGCAACATTTTGTAAGAAATGGATGATGGTTGGTGTTACCCACCCCTTAGTTGCCGTGGCTGAATTTGACTGTCTAGGCATAAAACTAACAAAAAACCTATGCTGGGCTCCGCAAGTTGAAAGGGCACAGTTGTCCCTGGTTCAATGCACTGCCAACATAGCAAACATTCCTAAACTATTTGCAGAAGGGTGGCCCCTGCTCTGGAGATTTATAAAGGTAAGGCATTAGGGTTGGTTCTGTATAGTGTGGAACTATAGGGTAGTTCAAACATTCAGAGTCTGTATAGTAGAACACAAGTTATTAAGATCTTTATTAAATCTCCCTGCAAGTACTCTACTGACCCCTCTCTGCATAGATTTGGCACAAAAGAAAATTGCTCACAATATTGAATATAGACTTCTTATGTTTTGGAATTGGCTCTAGTCCACTACATCACTACAATTATATCAGGGGGGACTTTAAGCTCTTATGATCCCGCAATGTGTATGTAAGATCCCATGGCTGTGTACCGTAAGGGTAGTTCTTCCGATGTTGAACCTTGATACATATTGGGTCTCACCTGAGACCCTGTGTTCTATCTCAAAGGCTAGTATCTGAGCCATCTGTTGGGAAAATGTTGCAACAAGCAACACTCTGCAGTGCAAAGGATCGTTACCTGCTGCCTTCATCAATTATAAACCCATGGCTCTGTATGAGAATACTATTGATGAAATTGTCCCACCACTAGCAAGGAAGCTATAAGTGCAATTTAGTTATGGATCCTTACCTTTAAAAGAGTTTACTAAGCATTGGCAAAAAGAAACAGCCATGGTTGATGACCTCTGTACAGATTGTTGTAGGAGTCCAGAAACCCTTATCCATGAATTGTTTTTTTTCCCGTCTTATAAACATCTTCACACAAAGTGGATTGTTCCCCTCTGTTGAAACCTAGGTACAAGGAAGTGCCATGAGGTGTTTAGAATATTCAAAACCGATACAAGTCAGAGTATTGTCTTTTGCCTGGCTAAGCTTCTAATGACAATGTGGATCAGGCATGTGTATAAATCTGCTTTCTTTTTGCTTTGCTATGGATTTTACTTGTTCTTGATGCTGCATTTCAAGTTTTTTTAACAAAATGGAATTTTACATTTTTATAGAGGAATTTTATCTTTTGATATGCTGCTGTGATCGTCATTGGGAACTTTTTTAAATGAAAAAAATGACTGATGTAGGTTTATGTATATTCTGATTAATTTATAAGGGTTATCTCCTTTTTGTGTTTGTGATGTGTTTTGTGTTATACTTTTATGATCCTAAGTGATCAAAGTAACGTTCTGTGATTGATGTCATGTGAGGTTATAAGCAGAGCAACTGCTAACTATAACTGCTGAATTTCTGTGGTTTGTTTAGTTAAAAATGCTAATGTTGTCACTGAGAAATTCACCTAACCATAACGTTGCTTTAACCTTTGTTTTTTCTAGTAAATTTTTAACATTTAAAAAAAAATGATTTTAATATCACACCTAATTATAATGTTACTTTCACCTTTGTTTTTTTCAGTGACTTTCTAGGGGTTTTTTAAAGTAATTTGTATGTGTATATATGGGAGAATAACTGAATAAGATATCCTGTGTGTAGAAATTATTCTGAAAGAGAATTGCTTTTGTATTGCAACGTAACAGGAAAGAGTGTAAAGTTTGCAAACTGTTTAAAAAAATGATGTTTGGGAGTATAAAATAGAGCAATACTACAATATTTGTGTTGAGATTGTCTATCTCTCAGTTCTTCTGACTCTCATATTGAAACATTTTCCCAGAAGGTTAATTAATAATGTAATAGCATACTTTCATAGCCTTTGTATGTGTTTTTACATTAAAGTTGTAACTATAATTCAGAAAGAGGATAATCAGTTTTTAAAATATCATATGGTATCAACTTTCATTTTATAAATCTATTTTTTAAGTGTGTGATTACTTTTGCAAAATGCTTGCGAGATCATAGAGCTCTATATTTTGTTTTATTCTACTGTTTAGAGTTCTTTTTCATGTTTTCAGGTAATGTTTAAGGTTAATGTGTAGTAAGAGAGTCATTAAAATATGGTTGTAATGTTATTTTTTTTTTTTTAAAGGTGGTGACTAGCAAGATGCTTGTGGGAGTTGAACATACAATCCCCTGCATGGACTCCCAGGAGGATATACATCCTGGTTGGCTCTTGCCTCTTGGTTCATATGGATGAGTGTAGACATATCTGGCTTGCTCTCCTTTCCTGTTTCCCTTCCAACACAAAGATATCTTCATCAGATTCGGATGTGCAGCCAGGGGCAGCTGCACCATCTCAGCCACCTCAGCCTTCCAAGGATTCCTTGGTGTGGCAGTTCCTTGAAATGTTGCCAGGTGGTAAGAAATTTTCTGCAAAGTATGTCATCTGTAAAATATCCAAGAAGCAGTTAATCGGGGGAAGCAGGAATAAACAGCATAGAATGAGTACCACAGGCATGAGGAGGTACTTCAGATCTATGCACCTGCAAAGGCTTGCTTGGGCAGAGTTGGCTCATGCTGCGGAGCTAGACAACTCATCAGGGGTTTCCACATAATTTGCTCCGGGACATACTGTGTCTGCGCTGAAGGTAAGTGCAGAAGCAGACAATTACCCCACTTTTCTGAATAAAGTCCTAATTTGCTGCTTGTGTAGGCAGATCATTTTTTCATCAAAAACAAGCAGGTCTGCCCAAGAGAAGTGTGCCCAAGATCACAAATGCCCTCCTAGGCAGTAGTTTTAAAAACAATTGTTTTCTTCCCAAATTTATTTCCTTTTTTTTTAAGGAGATGTTGTTGGTGTTTGCATCACACCTCGAGTTGTATGTTTTTCTCGGGAAACATCCATTACATCGTAAGTCATTATCACACAATATATTACCATGCATATGTCTTTGCTATGCATGTCATTACCATGCATGTCTTTACCACGCATTCTAACTATATACGCTTACCACTCATTCCATTACCACGGACTTTTGGTACATACATTATTGGGTAAGTATAAAGATAAATATATGGTATACTTATTTATATAATAATAATTTTAAAATGATATATTTTGGAAAGCGGAGTCAAGGGATATAGGGGTATTGGGTGGGGAAGTGCATTAATACTCAGATATACATTTTAATACCTGAGCATTCATGTTTAGAAATTGTAATGTGAGCCTTTTAGTAATAATATAATTTTAAGAATTATTTTAAAGACTGTAACACAATCCTTTAGGAACTGGATGCAAGGAAAATAGGGGCATTGGGCAGGGAAGTGTATTAATACGCAGTCATTAATATTAATACCTGAGTATTCATGTTTAAACATTAATTAACTATTTATTTGGTACCATAGTTAATAATAATATGAGTAGAATTACTTTGTAAAACATGTCAAATATTTTTACACCATACAACAACATTTAAAATAAAATTTGGGAACATGAAAACATTTTAATATTTGTATTGTCAAAGATAATTAACCACACCATATTTATTAAAAATGTAAAAAAATAGTAAAAATCATAAGTAATACAAAAGTATAACATATTTTGTACATAAAACATAACATACATATTTGTATTTTTCAAGCATGTTCTAATGATTTCCCATTTACTACAATTGTGGAAAATGTCCCTTTCTCTTTTTACTTTCAGGCTGGGACAGTTGTGTTGCTTATATTAGCATGAATAGTGTAAATTTAGGTGAATGTATGGGGTGTTGATTTAAAAGTCCCATCCATCATCCAAATGTCACTATTCTCAAGGGTTACTAAGTTATGGGTTGTGCTAAAGATTAGTATACTTTTGAGGGGGTTTCATTGTTATACTGGAGGAAAGATTCATTGGTATACAAAACTGTTAATTTCAAGGTAGGTTTGTGGTGTTATTCTTTAGGGATTACTTTCCTATTTTTGCCTCTGAACTATTCTGCTCAAATGGGGTATTGTGGGCATACTACTAGCAACCTGCATGGGAATGTTTTGGCCTATCTCCCTCTAAACTGGGCCACATGGTTCATTGGAGGTGGATGCTAGCATTTTTACCTGCCTGATCTTCCCTCTCACTTCGATCCCCATTGCAGACACAGAGTGGTTGTGTTTTGTGGCCCTTTCAACAGTGTCACCCCGAGTAACCGCTCTGCCTGAGCAATGGAATCAAACTTCCTGCACATACCTCCAATGGCTCCAGGGCTCAGTTACTCTCTCCTTACAATAAATATAGCCACCATATTTCAACAGTCTTTTTCCTCACCCTGATTAAACTGTTAGCCTACTATGGGTTTTCCATGTTTCAGTGATTTATAGACAAAAAAAGAAAACAAAGATTTGTGAATGAAAGGTCTAAAACTGTGAATTATTTTGGTTGTGAACAATCTGCAATGTAAAAAAGATTTGCGTGGTTATTTTAGACAGTTTGTTAAAGGATTTTTTTTTAAATGTGTTTCCTGTAAAATAGGAGGGAAAGTTCATTGGTATTGTTTGTATTCTGTGAGGAAAAAGTTGTTAGCTTTGTCAGTTTATATTTTGTTTTAAAAAGAATTACCTGGCATTATTGATCTCTGTTACAATGTGGTTTTGCAAACTTTTTTGTAAATTCTTTGTGTTGTAATGCTTCTCGCTTGGTTTTCTATTTCAATTTAGAAGAAACAAACAGGTGAAATATTTGCTGTTTTGCATTTTGTGTTTTTTAAAGATAACTACCCTGTGTATTCTGTTGATTTCTTTCCTAAGGTGAACTCTGATTTTTCACTATTTCTGCATTTTTTGGTTCTTTAATGTCTTACTTAGCTTTTAAGATCTGTTGGAAAGAAAAAGAGGTAATTACTTTGGGGCATATCATCAAGGGGCCGCTTTAGCAGCGATAATTTTATCGCTTTATTAGCAATGACACGCTAGCGTGTGTTTCCTTGCCTTAGCGCCCGGCTTCTTTGCCCCTAGCCTTGCATCGCTAATGAGATGCAAGGTAGGCGTGCCATGTAAAACTGCATTGTAAAATATCGCTAATGGGCCTTTGCGATATTTACAAGGCTGTCCCGGACACGCATAGCGATTTTAAAAGGCACGCTAAGCGCGGGTATCGCCGGTGTCTAACGTCTGCAAAATTTCAGACTTGCCTATCTGTATATGGGAGGTGGATTATAAGGCTAAGTCCACATCTCCCTATCAACAAGGATTTCTCTATCATTGCAGTTTTATCGCTGGAATTGCAGCGATATTACTGCATTTTGCCGCTTTTGCCGGATTTTTTATCGCCTCAGTGATACACCTGGTTAATAATGCGTTAACCGTGCGATAAATTCCAGCGATAGACGGCGATAAATAAATAAGCGCTAAGCGTATTTTGCGATATTTATCGCCGTCTATTGATAATATGCCCCTTTGTGGAGATAGCATAGTAATTATGTCCCTCAGTTACTGTCCAGCACCTTCCCTGAGGTGAGGACTTGGCAGAGTTAAAATTATAATTTTACCCCCCAGTCGCTGTCTAGAACCGTCCCTACACAGCACAGTTAGGACAGTAATATTGCCACCCCAGTCATTGTACAGCACTTTTCCTGAGGTAAGTACCCACGGAGTCAGAAGAGTAATTTTGCACCAGCCATTTTCCAGCACCGTCCCTGAGGTAAGTACTCAGCAGAGTTGGAATTGTAATTTTGCCCTAGTCATTTTCCAGCACCTTCCTTGAGGTAAGTACTTGGTGGAGCTGGAATAGTATTATTGTTCCCCAGTCACTGTCCAGGACTAAATCTGAGTAGGGGACACATTTTTATAAATATTATTTTCAAATTTTTCTTAAAAATAAAATTGTTTTTTTTACCTTCTGTTGGTGCAAAATGTGTAATTCGACTGAAAATAAAGGCTGTAGACAACTTTCAGAAAGTGTGTAAAATATTTAGCGTTTCTAAATAAATATTTGTTTAGAGGCTATCGTTAGTATTGTTAGTGAATGTTATTGGGCAAGTTTACACTTACTTCTCTGGTTAGATGGTAGTGTTTAGAACTGGCTGTGACTCTCTCTCGAATGATCTCATTGGCATGTGTAGTCATGATAAAAGTCAGTATACCACTGAACACAAAATACTAGACAGCTGATTTTATATGTTTTTTTAGATTTTCGATAATTCACAGTAAAATATGTTTTGGAATTTATTTTCTAGTGTGATTTACATTCTTACTTTAAAATATATATATATATTTTATTAGTACATAGTTATACAATCATATATACAATTATTAGTTCATAAATGAAAAAGCATACAAATGAACTGAAAATATAAAAGAAAAAGGAAAAAAGTATAAGAATTATGCAAATTTTATTAGTTTATCCCACGCCCACCCCTTCCAGTCTTGACCCCACCCACCCCGTCCATAAGGAGTTGGCCACAATCAATTGGCTGTTGGTTTAAAAGGAAAATAAAACTAAAAATACAACATCCTAAAGAACACAGTTTTGAGTTTTACTAATGCCTCTCAAGCCAGCTAGTAAGTGGAGCCCAATTTTTAAGGCCTTTAGATCGAACCCGCAATCCCCTTTTTTCATATATAGCTTTCTCAAAATTATAATTTGCCAATAGCCGAGAAAGCCATTGATGAAACCTAGGGAGAGTTGGGTCCAGCCAAGCCGAAGCCAGGCATAAACGTAATATCGCCATGCCAATAAATATGAGTTTTTCTCCTGGCTTCCCTTGTAATTGCGGGTCTACCCCAAGTCCGATCATAGATGGGGAGAGGGAATACTCAGCCCCAAATACCTCCTTAAAGAACTTAGAGATTTCCTGTTTAAATGCTTAAAGAATTACATGAATTAAACATATGATTTAAATCCGCCTGAAATATTGCACATCGGGGACATTGTGTTCCTTTTCCAGTCCCCCATTTAGAGATATTTTTGGGGGTATAATAGAGTGAAAAACAGGATTTATAGTATTGTGCCTGGAGTCACACCGGAATTGAGATTTTCTGTGCTAATTTGGCTGAATAATAAAAAAAGGTTTGCCTGAATTCCTAAGTCTATTTTCCATTTTGCAGCTCGTGCCTCCATATCATCCGGCATTAATGAATTAAAAAAACTATAAAAATCCCGCTAGAAAGCGGTCTATTTTTCCTTAACCTATCCATCATATAATTATTGGCAAAGCCGATTGAGCCTCCCCTTTTTTACTAAGAAAATCTCAAATTTGAAGATATTTATAGAAATCTCTCCGATCTAAATTGTATGTTCCTTAAGATTATCAAAACTTACTATATTGGTTAAAGAATAGAAATCACCAAGTTTGGATAGGCCGACATCACACCACCTTGTGATAATTGGATCTTTAAAAATTTCTGGAAGATTAGGATTATTACCTATCGGTGTGTAATAATTCATTCGGCCCAACCCTAGCAATTTCCGAACTAGTCTCATGATTCTATGGCCTCCTATTAATGTTTTGAAACGGACCTTCTTGTAATGGCTATCATTCAAAAATCTCCAAAGCTACCCCCATGCATCTTTACCCATTATAAGTTCAATAGGCGTTGGTATTTCCACCGTTATACTATCTCTGGGTTATTCAGATATAAGGGTTAAATTAAATAATAAAGTGATGGCCCAATAGTATAGTTTTATATTTGGTAAAGCCAAACGGCCCCTTTCTCTTGGCAAAGATACAAATTTATACGCTCTTCTAGGCTTCTCATATGCCCAAATAAAGTGAAAAAATATCTCCTCAATTTTTTTCAAACAGGTAGTAGAACATTCTAAAGGAATTGCCCTTAAAAAATACAAACATTTAGGCAAAAAAAGCATTTTAATTATGTTGCATCTACCAATAATCGACAAGTGTAGATTATGTAATCTCATTAATTAAATTTTGGTTTTAGCAATCATAGGACCAATGTTACCATCAACAATTTTATCCACATTAGCCAGAATATCAACTCCAAGATATGTTGCCTTCTCTACCTGTCTAGTGCTAATAGCCATGCTGATGTTATTTCAGACAATTTGGATTTTAGTGCTATCAAGAGAATACCCCGAGATTTTCCCAAATCTTGCTGCTTCCGCCTCTATCTCAGCCATAGCTGTTTCAGGATCAGGGGTAGCTATGGTAATGTCGTTGGCGTAAACCAAAGTTTTAGTCTTCCCACCTGGGGATTCTATAGGTCTAATGCTCCTGTTATTTTCAAATTGCCGTAAAAAGGGGTCAATATATAGAGCAAATAACAACTGAGAGCTCGGGCAACCCTGTCAAGTACCTCTAGTTATTTCAAATGAATCTGTAAGAACACTATTTACAAAAAGTCTTGCACTAGGATGGAAATAAAGCATCTTAAAAGCCTGTATAAGCCCTTTACCTACTCCAACCCTTGCGAGTGACAAGAATTTTAGAGTTCTATTGGTGATTTATGTTTTTTTATAAAAACGATGATTTTTGCCTTTGTCCAGGACTGCGGTGTTTTTCCCCCTTTAAATACATGTAGGATTAATTGTAGCATCAAATCTTTCAATTGTGGGGCAAATTTTTTTATAAAACTCTAGATATATGTTATCTACACCTGTGGCTTTTCCACTCGGAAGACTATTAATACAGAGCAAAATGTACACCCACTGGGGAATTCTTTCAAGTTGCTGTTGATCCTCTTGGGAAAATTGTAACACTAAATCTTGATTAAGATATGAAGTAGCATCTCTCGGGTGATCAAGGATATCCTCATGATATAGGGTTTGATAGCATGAATAGAACACCTTACAAATGCCGTCTGGGTCCGTAATTCTCCCTCTTACAGGATCATTAATCTCGGATATTATATTCCGTGTTGTTCTTTGTCTAGCTCTAGTTGCAAGGTGGTGCCCGACTTGCACACTACATTCATATGCCTTTTCGTGCCACACAGATAATCTATCTGCAGCTCTCTTGGCTATTGTTTCAAGAATTGTCGACTTGGCTACCATCACTTTTATATGTGCTTCTGAAGCATCTCCACCCTCCCGGAGTGCTAGAATCAGATCTTTTTCTGCGGTAGCCAAGCTACTTTGCATATCATCAAGCAAACGTCGCTTTTCCTTGTTCATACTTAGCGAAAAGCTATGGGTTTCCCTCCGTATTCCCGCTTTCAGCGTGTCCCAAACTATATCCACCCCAGCGCTCCCTATATTTTCCTCAAAAAATTGGGGTATCCACTTCCTCATATGATCACAGTATTCCTCATTCAGAAGTAGTGATCGTTCAAAGCTCCAGTTAGATTTATGCATAATTCTAGACCCTACCCCCTTAAGTTCTACTATTAAAGGATTGTGATCTGCCAATATGCACGGAGCTTTCTCAATTGAGCATGAATGAAGAATAGAATCTGAAGCTAAAATAAACTCTAATCTTACATGTTTATTATGTGGAAAAGAAAAAAAGTAAAACCCGGGTCCATAGGGTTCTGCCGATTCCAGATATCAGAAAGTGCATGCTCGTGACACAGTGTCCTTAAAGCTCTAAAAACCTTAGGTTTCTGACCATTATAGCCCCTGTCATTATCATGGGTTATTATTTTGACTAGCGGGCAGATTTATATTGAAGTCCCGACAAATAATTATGGGTAGCGGCCAAGTAGCTAATTCATTATTTATATGGTCAAATAGTGCTGGATCATCTAAAGTACTTCTATAAATTTTGCAAATTGTAATTGGGTCCCCATTATCCCTACGACATTCTGTGATTACCCACCTCCCATTTTGATCCGCTATAGTAAAGTGAATAGAGCGATTAGCTGTCAAGATTGCTACCCCCGTGTCTTTGAATTTTGTGTCGTGGCCCCTACCAATGTAAATCCAAGTGTTTCCAACAAGTGTATCAGTGCTCTTTCAAGATGTGTTTCCTGCACGCACATAACATCGTAACCCCACCGCAGTATTCCGCTGTTTTTTAATATCGTTAAGGCCACACATATTAATTGTTGCTATACGCAATTTACTCATTGATTATAATATTTCCACCCTTAATAACACAAACCAAATATTCCAAAACCAGCCCCCAAAGTGCCAACCCCTTCCCCCCTTCCCCCACCCCTATACCGCCCGCCCTCAGACCCTAACCCCCCTCCCACCACCTACCACTGAGGTTACCTGGCACATGTTGAGCCAGGAAGAGGGGATCTGAGCGGTCAAACCCCCAAGCTACTCCCCGGTACAATACCTCTACCTTAACTGTGACTCTAAGGTACCACCCTGTTTAAATCACAGTAATAATCCTTATTTTGTTTGTATTCCAACACATAAACAGACTCTCTCATCATGAATCAAAAATACCAAGTATACCCCCTCTCCCGCCCAAAGAAAAAGAAAAAGGAAAATGGAGTCGAAAAGTATAGCCAATATTAGCTTCAACACAGTTGTAATCAAAAAATTGTTCTTAAGTCTTAAGCCACTAGCTTTGTCTTATTTGTGAGCTGTGATCTCTCGCAGATACGCTTGGGCCTGAATTTCTGATGCAAAACTACGTGTGGAGCCCTTAAATATGACCTTTAGACGGGCAGGATTCTGGAGATAGACTGGTGCACCCAGTTGTTGGAATGGCGCAAAAAGTTGTCTCATCCTCCATCTGCGTTCCACAGTGGCATGAGCAAAATTAGGCCAGGTAAAAAAGGAAATGCCATTAAGATCTTTCTTGTTTGCGGGTCTTGCGAGGTCATAGAGCAGCTGTCGCAAAAGAAAGTTGTCAAAATATATTAGCATAGCTCGTGGGTATTGCGAGGAGGAAGTAGGTCGCTTAGATGGTGTTAGTGGGAAACGATGTACTCGTTGTATTTCATTTTCCCAGCCCCATGAGTGTAAATCCAGGGAAAGCTCCCTTTAAGAGTGTGATCATAAAAGTCTTAGGGTTGCTCCCCTCCACTCCCTCCGCAATACCAAGAACACGTAGATTATTATGACATAGTCTTTTTTCTTGCTCCTCGACTTTGAGCATAAGGTCTTTGACTATGCCATCATGTTCCTCTCCTTGCGTTTTCAAGGTGACAATATCTTTCTCAAGAGTTTTGGTGTGTATTTCTACTGAGGCCATTCTAGCCGTAATTTCAAAGCATATCTTGCCCACTTTCCTTATAGTACCTTGAAGTTTTGCGTGGCAAGCCGCAACATTCAGCTATCTATCTTGACCTCCTCTTGAAAGTTCTTGATAGATTGTAGCACTTCTGTCGAAGTGGGTTTGCTTTTGGGATCAGCTGCTCCATCGGCTATATTTCCTGAAGATGTATGGTTCTCTTTTGAGCACATCGTTGGCTCTGTCAGAGCTGATAGCTGTGATGCAGAATAGTCCCATCTGAGATCCATTGTGCTACCCTGATCAGAGGTTTCGCATTTCTTGTGTCGACTAGATTTCTTCCTCAGAATTTTCTTCTGTGTGTAAGCTTTCTTCGATAGCTTTAGATCTGTACTAGTACTGTCCCAGGTCTGACTTCCTCCTTCGCTATTGACGGACACATTTTCATCCAAGATCTCAGATTCATCCATAACCGAATACAATTTGTCTAAGTTATCAGATGTTTTAGGCGGAAGAGCAGGGTTTTTTTCCTTATCAGTTCCACTAAGGGACACCATATCCCTATTTATTATATCGCTCTTCTCGGTTGCAATGTAATTATGGTTTTGATGGTCATCAAGGGGCAGGGGATTGCAAGTTTATAACTATTATCTTCCTGAGCCATCCCAAGACTAGTAGCTGGACTTGACTGCAACATTGGTGTTCTAATCTCCATTGCATTTTTAAAAGGCAGCCCGACCTCCATAGATCCTGTCTGGTCATTCGGACCCCCTGTTTCAGCCACTTCACCCGCCATCGCGTTATGCATTTTCCCATCAATCGGGGCAAATATGTTAGAGATAAGAGGTTGTCTGCCCTCTGTAGTTTGACCAATATCTGGGCCTTTAGTGTTCTTTGGTTGTATTTTTTTCCCCTTGTTTAGCAGTCCACCCGATTTTTCTGTGGAATTAATTTTTTCACTCTGTTCCCTATTTTTCGCTCCACGAGTGTCAGGGTGTTTTTGGCGATGTTCAGCTGCTGCAAGGTTAGTCTGTAATAGTTAATTCCCCGGCAAACCCGTCAGGTGTGCCCTTTTGATTTTACTTGCTTTTGCCCCCCGCCCTACCATCCTTACTTGTTCAGCTTCAGCATGTTGCATACAATGTATCCTTCATAACCTGACTATTGTCTGGAGAACACCGCGGCTCCTGTGTGTCAGTATCCCTTCCCTCGCGCTCGGCAGGATTCTGTAGATCGCCGATAGAGCCACCAGGGAGCACGTTTCAGAGGAAAACCGCGGCAGGGCAGTGAATGTCAAGGATGCAGGAGCCGAGCGAATCGAAGGCGCCGTGACCCAGGGGAAACACTCCAGTGCTGCACACATCAAAGAACGCTCTTTCCGCCCAAGAATCATCACAAACTGCAAGTATCGAGGTTGCTCCATAAGGCGAATTGTTTTAAAGGATATTTTGAAGCATTTTAATATATCAGATCAGGGTTTTAAACTTTCTTTACGGACCCGACCGGCGGAGCTGCAGCAACGGCGACTACTCAGACGCCATCTTGCCTCTGTGATTTACATTCTTACTGAATGCATGATTAATTTGTTTGTTGGCAAAAATGTGTTTTTGACCTTTTTCACATTTTATGATAGGCATTCTGGTTGGGGACACGCAACATATATCAGGTTGAAATGAGGGGAGGAGTAGCATGCTCATGTCAAAAATATTAAAGTATTTTCTTCATCTGGTTGCTCTATGATGCCATGTGTTTTCTAATATTTATTTGATTCAGTAAAAGTGTACAAAAAACATTTTCTGAGGTAAGTACACATGCAGGCAGAATAGTAATTTTGTCCCCGGTCATTTTCCAGTACCTTCCCTGAGGTAAATACTCAGAAGAGTTGGAATTGTAATTTTGCCCCAGTCATTGTCCAGCACATTACCTGAGGTTAGTACCTGGTGGAGTTGGAATAGTAATTTTGTTCCCCAGTCACTGTCCAGTACCAAATCTAGGTAGGTGAAACATTTTATTTTTATAAATAAGATTTTCACAATTTTCTTAAAAATAAAATCGTTTTTTTACATTCTGTTGGTGTAATATTTGTACTTTAACTGAAAATGAAGGCTGTAGAGAACTTTCAGAGAGTGTGTAGAATATTTAACATTTCTGAATAAATATTTGTTTTGAGGCCATCCTTAATATTGTTAGTGAATGTTATTGGTCAAGTTTTTACTTCTCTAGTTTGATGACAGTGTTTGGAACTGGCTGTGGCTCTCTCTCTCCTGATCTCAATGGTGTGTGTAGTCACGATAGAAGTCAGTATACCACTGAACGCAAAATGCTAGACAGCTTATTTTAAATGTTTTTGGGGATATCCAATAATTCACAGTAGAATATGTTTTGGAATTTATTTTGTAGTGCCATTTAAATTATTACTGAATTTATGATTAATTTGTTTGTTGGCAAAAATGTGTTTTTGACCTTCTTCAAATTTTACGACATTCTGGTTGGGGAAAAGTGACATATATTCGGTCGAAAAGTGACATATATTAGGTCGAAACTTTGATTCTTTATAGGGGCCCAAGTAGTTATGTAGATCCATTGAGCACAGGCGGGGTGGGCTTTATAGGGGCCCAAGTAGTTATGTAGGTCCATTGAGCACAGGCGGGGTGGGATCCTTTTTGTCACTGGGGTGAGCTATGCCCAGTGTCACTGATTCGAAGTGGCTCCTAAGTTAAATATCATGGGCATTGTCCGTGCTCCTAATGTCATTTGCCATGCTCCTAATTTGAGGCCCAGATGGATGGTTCGTAGGAGGGAGAGTTTGCAATCACAACGGCGGCCCCCTCCCGCCTTCACCAGGGAGTGGTCTTCTGCCACTACGTCCCCCAATAGGTATACCCCACACAATGATCTGTGACATTCTGTTTTTGTTGGGGCTGTTTTTGTTAATGGGACTTGTCTTTGGCAGATTGGGGATGCTGAAGTGGGCGGGGGGAGGGTATGGTTTGTTTCAATTTAACGTTAGAGGTACGGTGATCAGAACATACGTTGCAGGTTGTGTCCGCACCAATAGATGCACTGACTATCAACCACCCACTAATCAGGGGGTGTTGACCACTCTTAGAAATGTGAAATGGGTGAAACGTATAAGTGCATAACGTGGAATGTGCGGGGTCTCAACACCCCCAAGAAAATCCGCCAAGTGTAAACATACTTAGATAGACACAGTGTGCAAGTCGCCTTATTGCAGGAAACACACTTGAGTAAAGACACAGAAGACAGGGTAGCACACAGGTGGGCAAGTTACCGTCTAGCGTCATCCTACTCTAGCTATTCCAGATGGGTGCTAATCCAGATCAAAAAAGGGTGTATCATTCTCGCCCATACATACCTGCATAAATGTCGAAGGATGCTGGGCTATGATTCAGGGCAAGATGAGTTTGTCCTTAGTCAGGATTATTAACATGTACGGCCCTGTGGTGGACGACCCTACACCCTATCTACACATGCTTAATGTTTTGCGCTTGTGGCCGGAATCCGCAGTCCTATGGGGAGGCGACTTGAATACCCACCTCAACCCACAAGTAGATAAATCCAACCCGTCAGGTGCGCGCACTATTAAAGTGGCTCAGTGTGTTCGGGAAGCCATGGAGGAAATGGGTTTGGTGGACGTTTGGCGCCTGCAAAACATGGAGGTCCTAGAAGGCACACATGTTACCCCTGCATATAATAGTTGGTCTCGACTAGACTACTGGCTGCTGAACGAAGATGCTAATGGGTGGGTCACACATGTCAAGATCCTGCCGCGCACATTGTCAGATCACAACCCTGTCAGCTTAAGTATCTGCATCCCCACAAGCCCACACCGTCCTTTCACCTGGCGATTCCGAGCTGAGGCATTACTTGATCCTCTCTATAATGACGCCATAAGGACGGCTATCACACAATATTTTGACTCAAATGTGGGCTCAGTGGATAGTCAGGCCACACTGTGGGAAGCATTTAAAGTAACGATACGGGAAGTGTGTATCAGTACCACAGCGGGGATTCTATGGGACATTAGAGGACAGCTGTCAAAAACAGAGAAGGCCCTAGGGAAACTGGAGAAGCAGTATGTTGACACACCATCTGCAAAATCGCTAGCGCGTGTCAACAAACTTTTGACAGAATACAACTATACAGAATACACAGCTGAAACAGAGGCAAAATACATATCAAAGCGCCATGTGGCCCGTGCATATGGTGAAGGAGGCCGTCCTGGCCAGAACTTGGCCTCTAAGCTGCGATTCCGGGTTGATCACCATCAGATAGACCACTTAATTGACCCTCATGGTGGGGCACATTTTACTCCTCAAGCAAATGTAAATCAATTCAGGCTATTCTACTCTGATATGTACACCACAGGGGTGGGATGGATGACACGGCACTGGACAAATATCTCTCAGACATAGCTTGCGCATGGCTGTTGGATGCCCATAGGGAGTCTCTAAGTCAGCCCCTAGACGAAACTGATGTGAGGGAAGCTATTCTCTTTTTCCCTAATAACAAAGCCCTGTGGAACAGCGAGTCTCACCTTCAGATTACAGCTGCACAATGCAAATGAATGCTTATTAATGCTGTTCTATGGGCTGCATGAGGCAGCTCCCACATTCCTGGGGTGGACCGGGGTAAACAGGCTCTTCCCGGGCAGTCCTTCTCTCCACCTCCGCTTCCTATCACGGGGAAAGTATGTTTCAGTGGAAAAAAGTATTGTCGAGAGATCTGTGGCTGCCGGGAGCATAGGGGTGTGAGAAACTAATCTCAGGGTAAGGTGCTCTCTGCACATTGACTCACAAGCACTCCCACACCCAACACACAGAAGCACTTCACTTTACTGAGAAAGGGGCATGCGCGGCAGTCTCTACCTACACGTAGTACAGGTGAAGGCAAGCTTTACTAAGTGCATGCGGGCTTCCGTAGAATTGTGTACGCAGCTCTAGCTTCAACTAAAGCAAGGAATCACGGAACATACACAAACCAAAAGAGGCGTGGCCTGACAAACACACAAGCCATGCTCCCCTGTCCACTCAAACGCAAACCCGTATTCCCTCTCCAAAAAATACCTCTCACGAGCCCCCCAACACACCACCATGATCCCACTTAACACATACGCTTCCTGCTTCATCCTTCTACACAACCATCTCCGTAAAGTGAGCCCGATCCCTTCATAGTGACAAACTACAAGATCCCGTCTTGTAGAGCCATAAATCATATAATCTATGATCACTTAAAGCAAAATGATAATAACTGACTACTCTCCACTTTAAGATTGCGGTTTTGCACGTACTTTTTATTGTATTGCTCATATTGGTCTTTTTTAAAAATGTATCACTTTTTAATTCATTTGTATTGTACAGAACAAAATGCTCAAATGTTGAATTGTACATATTGAGAGCTAATTTATGAATATGCAAAGAAAAACGATAACAAATCGACTTCTTTCCCCCCTAAGATTGCTATTTTGCACATATTTCTATTGTATCGCCTATACGAGTCATTTTTAAAACTGTATTTTCTCTTTTAATTCACATGTTTTTGTATTGTACAAATGTTGAAATGTAAAATTGCACATGCTTTTATGGTTTGAAATTAACTTACCAAATAAAGCTTATTTGATTGATTGATTGACAAACACACAGAATCTGAGAATAGGCAAGCCAGAGGCATGACAAAAAGTCAGAAATGCACACTAATTGCAGGGTATTCCATTTGCCAAACCTGGGTCTGTGGGTGCCATTTTAGTCCACAATTTTCTATTGTCGATGCCCACCCATGCCTCCGACGCACCCCGAGGTGATCGCAGCTCGACCAATACCTCACCTCTTGCAAGCACATTCAGAAACAGAAACAAGCATGGATAGCGGCTATGTAGGAGGAGGTGGGGCTTTAGGTCTGGCTAGGGGGGAGAACAGACATGAGTCATCTACGGGGACACATTGAGGACGCAGTCGGAGTCGAGAGCGATGCAGGAAACAATCAAAGCACGCACCATGGGAGGAAACAATGAAAATACAATAAGCGAGCGACCCGCACCCATGCATATTTACTGTACAGTGCAGACCCCAGTTACAGGAAGGAAAAAGAGTTCTCCAAAGAACAATTACGCTGTGTAAGCATAAGAAGACTGTAGATAGTCAGTGCTGCTTCCGGAATAAACGGAAGTTAATATTGGGGCAACTGCCAATGAAAAGGTATCTAACAAGAGCAATGCCACAGTTAAACTAATGGCAAGCGGCAGGACAATTTTCCCGGCAATGGGCGGAGTTTCACCCAACATTCAGATTACTTGATGTCTCCAAGAGACAGCGTATGCGCTGCCTAGGCGGGACCTAAAAAAACGACCTCAATCCCTTAACAGCCACGGTGTACATCGCTGTTTCTAGTGGTCTTTTCACAGTTTTTATTTTGCTAATAGATGAGCTTCTTTGAACTCTTGTTGACCCATAAAACCAATTATATTTTTTTCTTCACTTTAAGTCCTGTTGTTTGGTGCAAAATCGAGAGGGTGAAATCGCAATTAGTTTTGCACTTGTAAGAAACTTATGAAACATTACATGAAATGTCAGGGAAGCACTTGTCAGTATCTAATATGATGGTGGAGTGCAAGGGTTTACCTTGCATTCAAAAGTACAGGCAGGAGTTGGTTCAAGGAGAAAATGTCTCTCATGAGTATCTCAAGGACAAGTCTCACACGGCCAAAAAACTTTGCCCTCGCGTGATTTTATGAAATCTTACAAAATGAGCATATTGCGAATCTTTTTAATGTCTTGAGATTTTGAAA
This sequence comes from Triturus cristatus, assembly GCF_964204655.1. Classification (NCBI taxonomy): domain Eukaryota; kingdom Metazoa; phylum Chordata; class Amphibia; order Caudata; family Salamandridae; genus Triturus; species Triturus cristatus. Next base: position 16,643,188 of record NC_140586.1, read on the forward strand.
GGGTAAAACTATTCCCAAGTCTAATGCAATCTCTGCATCAATATCTGTTACTATGCTGAAGGTGGTAAATGTGAAGAGTCTTTAATTTCCTAACAAAATTGTTCAATACTTTGTTGCATTTCCTAAGCAGGCATTCATAAATCACGGAACAGTAATGAGAGAAGAGTCCTCAATCTAATGTGTGCAGATTTTAATCATGTGTGTGGCCTTCTAATAATTTTGCACAGTTTGTTGAAATAATCTTCCCGAGAGATAGTTTCAGCAAGCTTTTTCTATACAGGAAAACTGTTATAGAAGCTGCAAAAGAACACATTAAACAGCGGGTGGAATGCAGTCGCTCAGCGGCAGTTCACGGCCCTCTATTGGTGGTCCTCACCTCCAGGCAGAGTATGCACCTCGGCTCACTGCATTCATGCCTGTCACCCTAACCCACCCCCAGTCATCACACAAGGGCAGAGTATGGCCCCTGAATATTCCTGCTGATCACACAATGGACAGTAATCAAATGGCAGATATCTGTCATACCCTCAATTGCTACGCTAACTTCACCTTTTGCCACCATGATGCAAGCTTCAGGTCTTAAAACTGATGCACCAGGTTTGAGTCTATTAGTAATGCTCCCCTCGTAGGAGAGGACCTCAAGGCACATTGCTGGGCTATGACATCTCCAGCCTGGCAAAGTTCAGCTCAGGCAGCCAGGAGCCTGCGCATTTAGCACATGTCTATCTACTGGCTGCCTGACCTGAAAATAAAGAGTGTCTGTCAGACTGACCTTTGCTTAGTCTAACAGACACTATTTATGTTGGCCAAAAGGTGGGAGGCATGGCCCCTCTACCCTAAAAGAAAGGCTACTGCAAGAATCAGAATCTCTAAGTGCATAGGCACAGTCTCTGCGACATACGGAAGGGACACAAATCAGGAGCTGTAACAGGACAGTCAACCAGCAGGAGTTCAGTCCCACTGGACAACCTGTGACAGACTGAGGACTGAGAGCTGCAGCACACGCTGCTCAGGTAGCGCTGGAGAGCATCATGCATGCAGAGTGTTAGTGAGGTGAGGCTCTTTTCCTGCAGTTGCCCTAGCCTTTTCTAAGTGGCAGGAGTGGCAGGTGTAATGAGCTGTGGAAGTCATAGAGCATGAATCAATCCATTATGTATCTTTGCTCTTGTATGCTAGGGCAAAGTGCCCAGTGATGAGGTTGTCTTAGCACCCACCATAACCCAAACAAACTCTGCTGATGCAGGGTTAATCCCTCTCACACTCTAGAAACTGAAAGTTCCACCATGAGGTTGTGACAATGAATCTCTGCAGGAATTAGAACCATTGTGTATATTTTAGAGTGTCACCTTTCCTTTGCACCTTTACACTCTTAACGTAGTCAGAAAGAGAGATGGGCAAGTGAGAAAATTCAAGTAGAGAGACGGACTAGAGTCCTCACATTAAAATAATTCAATTACAAGATCTTTTAACAGAGAACTAGTGTGCAGTAGATACTCAGAACTCAAGGAGACACAAAGCCAGTCAAAAATTAATTGTTGAGCCAATGCTCCTATTTAAAAGAAAAGGTACTTTACTTTCAAAACACAACATAATACTTTACATAAATATCAAATAGCAACTATATCATGCACAGTTATCAATAACTAACTAAAGTGTGGCTGAAAAGTCAGTATTCATTTAGGCTGGTCGCATTGGTAATGTATCATTTACATACAACCAGTGCAAGTCAGGACTCATTGCTCATGGAGAAGCAGTGGCTAAGTTTCTTTATGACACACCTCTTGGATTCCCATCTACTGACTGTAGTTAGGTTTCTGGTAGAGCATAAATTGTCCAGAAATCAAAGTTCTCCCTGCATTATCGGAGAGTTCAAACTCTCTGACGGGGTGACCCAAAACAAAGGCACACAAGATGGAAGGGCCTACCCACTTAACTAGCTCTCAAACTCATAACTTCTTGTAGGTAACACTTTTGAGGCGAAACAGAGCAGGATGTGGGCAAGGGTTTTCCACACACTTAAAAGGGGAATTCCACACCCTAGAATCTGGTTGACTATGGAAACCATCAGAAAATATTGGACTGAGCCCTGCAACTCACATTGCTGCCTGATAGGCTTACTCCATCCTCCGTCTTATGTGCCACTCACGTGCTTGAGATTAAAATGGATTCCTGGTCTGGCACAATCATACTCAGCATATATTCTCCATGCAAATCATACTGCACATAGAAATGGTAAACTTCTATATCATCTGTGTTCCAGATTAATGCTTCGAAGGTTGCAGGTGACTGACAGATTAATGTAAACATAAGAGAAGCCAGTAGGCAACTCTGTCTGGCAGGTGACAGACAGCATGGTGACATGTAAAAAGACCTGTCCCACCACAATCTATTAATGCCCCCACTGTCAATCCTTCACAACCCGGTTAGATAATGGTAGTTACGCTCAGTAAAAGTGGGTACTTTTAGTGAGCACCTCAGAGCCCCACTCTGGGTCAAATTTCATGTCACAGTGGGCCTTCAGCGCTCACATATTTTTGTCCAGCATGCTCACACAATATTGTCATATATGCTACAGCCAAAAAATACAAAAACCATCAGAGACACTGGGCCAGGGCATGGGCATCCGCAGAACTTTTTCCAGGGGGGGGGGGGCAGAAGTTTAACGTCATCACCATCCGACATGATGTGTGCCAGGTGGGACACAAGAAAAACTGGGGCACAGGAGGAGCCATGGGGGGCAGGAATTAGGCTGCATATGATCTCATACACCATAGGGTTGTTGTGCCACTGCCATCTCTTTCTTTTGTGGCCTTTGGTAGATATCATTCAAACCTTCTAGGAGTTGGCAAAGAAAAAGCAGAGCTGCAGACAGGAGCGGCTCTTGGCCAAAAGTGGACAAGCACAGGCATGCAAAGGGTTTAGAAGCCTGATGCAAAAGCTTAATGGAAGGATCAAACTGAAAGTGTCGGATTAGCAATTTCTAATCTGTTATTATGTCACCACTATCGAATACACCACATTATTCATACACACATGATCAAGGCAGTGAAGGCACTATAACAGCATTATAAAAAAAACAGGTAGAGTCAGTCTGCATTTGGTGTTAATGTGCACAAACAAATGAGAATTAAAATATATGACAAATGTATTTACTTTGGAAATGTATTATTTAAAATATATTAAAATGTATAAAATCAAATATATTACCTTAAATAAAATAACAGCTGTTCTCTTCCAAATTAGAAAATAAAACATATAAACTTAACCTGTTGCAGGAACTTCACACATGTACAGTCTTGCTGAAATTTAACAGCCACATTTTTCAATGAGTAGTCATTTTATGAAGTCTTTGTTCACTGGTTAGTAAATTGATCTCTAAAAAGGAACTATAAACATCTGTAGTTGTGTGTAAATGTATCAATTACTTTATCAACCTGCTGTTGTTTGTTTTCATACATTTTTGCTCGATGTATGCTCATCATGCAAAAACCCGATAAGCAATTATCTGCCATTATCGACCTCAACCAGGTTTTCACCCTTCTCAGTGTACTGAAAGACCTTTCAACTGTGCAAGTGGTCACTGGTAATGTGAGAGCAATGATAATTGCTTGTTGGACTGATGGAAATAAATCTGTGTGGTTTAGCAAATTCAGAAATCTATTGCCAAACTGCTCATCCTTTGTTTACCAGATCTGAAACCATGTGACTGCTTCAGCTTCCAGGTTCTCAATGTCGTAAATTTCTCTGATGTTTGCAATATGGCATTTGTATCGCTCAAGTGTCATTTTTGTCATATGTTATGGGTAAAGTGAGAACAGACTCAAATTATTCTTGTTTTCATTGCCAAACCAGCTTTCTAATGATGTGATGATAGAGTCCATCTGTGGCACATAGATAGACTGACAATAGTATTCTTCCACAGAAGAGGAACCAAAATTAGAACAAAATACTTCCCGGCCACACTGTCTGGGAACACAAAGTTCAATGTTTAGTGTTTCTGCCTGTGTTTGAACATTTGTAAAAATGTCCTTAAATTGCTTCTTTGCTTTTTGTCTGTGATCACGGAACACAGTCAGAAGGTCTTGCATATGATTACACACCTTGAGGATATCAAGCTTACCAGCTTGGAGAGCCTGGTTTACAGATTCCAATCTTGAGGAGTAATCTGAAATTACGGACAAGCAAACGAGAACTCTCTCTGTGCTGGAGGAACATTGTAATTGATATGCATCCTGACGTGTTTTCCCTGATGCTGGAGTGACCAGTAAGTGTAATTGCTTAAAAATCTCTTCAAAGTGTGAGCTAAAAATTCTAAAGCTCTTGTATTTTGCTGTCCATCATGTTTCACTCAGCAATGGCACATTTTGAATAAGAGATCATCTTTTTGGACTCTCACGGAAAAACTTGATGATGTCTTTCACTGTGCAACAGAATTCCATATATCAGGAGCAGCATTCAGGTCATTAACAACTAAATTACATTTATGTGCAGCACAGTGAGCAAAAGAAACTTTAGGATATTTTCTCTTTATTATGGGTGGACCCCACCTTCCTTTCCTGCCATTGTAGAGCATCCATCATATCCTTGGCCATGGAGTTATTCTAAGTTTAATCCATTTGACCTATTGACTAAGGATACTAGATCTTCTCTTAAAGTTTCTTCACAAAATGTAATCAATTCATGTTGAACTCGAACTGATGTATAACGTGCATTAACTGGTGCATTTTCCAGATTGTTCTTTAGGATCACATATCCTACTTCAATGCCAAATTGGTACAGACTTTGCACATTTCGGGATGTACTTTTGTACTCATGTGTGCCACAAAATAAGATAGTAGACAAAATTTGAAATTACTTTTTTGGATTTTCGTCAATATGCCTTTTCACAGCGTTGTCTATTTGGCAAACAAACCTGTTTCTGGTTTCTTTCTGACAGCCAAAAAGTGAGTTGCATTCACTTGTGCGTTTTTATGCCAAGATGACAAGACATGCATGCATGCACTTTCAGGGAAGTCTTTATATTTAGTGAAAGGCATAGTTATGAATGCTCCTTGTATTCCATGATGAACAGGCTGTGGAAAAACTGTGCAAAACTTGCAAATTGTACCTCTCTGTTGTGGAGAGTAGCTAAGCCATGGTGAATAATGATTAATCCACACATGGCGGAAACAGCGTGTTCCACCAGAATCCCTCTCGGACTCATACGTTTGTGGTGGAGTATACGTATTTATTAGAAGATTGTATTTTACATCATCTGTTAGTTTGTTCACTGAATTTAAATGCAATCCAATATCATTTACAGGAGCATCAACATCATGGCTAGATTCTGTTGGAGCTGAAAGTGGCTATAAACACTAAGAACCCTGAGGTCTAAAAATACCAGAAAGGAAAAAGAGAAGCGAGAAGGTGGTGTGTAAATGAGAAACAAAAAGCCCAATTCACGTAGTGAAAGGGCGATCCCTTTTAAGGACGTAATCCCTCACTCACCCTGGGTGACATGCTTCATCATATGGGATTCTCCTCCTAGAGAAAAATCCTAGTTTCTCTGGGGGCTACAACCCCCTCTATGAGAGGGAGGAGCTCAGGGATGTTTTAATTGTGCACTAAAGGATAGACTAAATCCACATATGAAGAGCTAAGTGTGAGTGAGGGGTGCAGTGCTAGCAAAATGATAGTGCAGTGAGAGTATATTAAAACTAGTAACGGGACGGCAAGGAGGATACTCTTGGCACAACCGTACCGAAGCTAGATTAAAAAATGTGAACACCACTAGTCAAATGTAGGCAATGGTGCTATACAATGAAGAAAGGTCGACATGTTTCAGCCAAAACGCCTAAATAGGCTCGGCTTTCATCAGGACCACAATAGCTACTGCAAAATGAAAAAGACTGTGTGGGAACTACACAGGAAAAAGGATATCGTGGACACCCAATGAATGCTTGAAGGGTGTACGTCACCTTGTCATCTCAAAGATCACCTAAACAAAAGAAACTCAGTGTAAGAACAAGTTGGTTCCGAATGCTAAGTAATACAAAGGTAGGAATTAAATAACTAAAGGCATTAACCACTCACCCGTAACCACTGGGTGGGAGCTGAAAGTGGACCTGCAGAACTGCTTGTGCTTGGTTCTTCTGCCCCCTCCTGTTCACAATGTTTAGATTCTTTTTTTTTGATTCTGTGATATCAGATTCTACATCATCCAATTTTCGTTTTGAAACAAATCTTGGCACGTCCATTTCTAAAAAGAAATAAGGATCATTAAATACTCTGCTCATCACCAGGCTGGCAATATTGACTAAATTGAGTTGTAGATGAGCTGCAGGGAGTTGGAAATTCCCTTTAAATTTCTCCTGCAAGGCAAACCAGGTTTCCTCGCATAATGCATAATTATAAAGGTAAAATGAGATTTGTGAAAGTTAAATAACTCGCCTACAATGCACTATTTATTGAATACATACAGCCCTGTATGCAGTAATAGAAAGTTGAAAAAGTAAAGTGTCTGTGTGTGGATATATGTACACACATTATGTATATATATATATATATATATATATATATATATATATATATATATCGCCTTGTCTCCGTAAACAGTCGTCGTTTTCGCTGTCAAAAACCAGAGTGCAGACCACAAGAATCGTGTTACCATCCAAGATTTAATCAGCCACGGCAAACACAGTCAGCATGACGCGTTTCGATCCCAGAAGGACCTTGATCACATATATATATATATATATCCATACTGTTCGGGACTGGTACAGCACAACATTCCATATGCGAATCTAATCTGCTTTCACATTCATTACCTACTAAAGGATAAAATAAGCTTTAATTGAACTGCACATTTGAACTTACTCAAAGTTAATATTTATACGCGCATTGAAGACTCCATGCCCCATAATGCATCAAGGCTAATTTGCACTCAGCGTACACCTACTTGGGGCAGGGCTAAGAGTGTATAAAGACAGCAATGTATTCAATGCAAGTGTCAGCTGTGTGGTTTGTGGCAGCCCAAGAAGAAGGGGCCTTCGGCCTTGAAACACATCGGCAAAATGAACTCTATTATGGAAGTGAAAGGCAGACTGCACTTTTAAGCCGGAGGGCGGATTGTTGTCATATGACCTCTTGCTGCTTTGGGCACTTTGTTTGATCAAATTTACACGCGGCCGCCCAGCCGCGGAGAGGAGCACCATCGTCAGCTGGTGAGGAAGAGAATCGCTGGCTGAGAGAGACTGCAGTTCCATATATATATATATATATATATATATATATATATATATATATATATATACATATATATACACATTACCTACTGGCGGTCGCCAGTAGGTAGTTATAGTTAGGACCAAGTTTCCATAGGAAGAGCATTTGTTGTTTTGCTTATATCTTTGGCGTCGTTTGATGAATCTTAATGACATTTTCCAAACGAATTCATTGTTCATATCAGCTCCTATGTTGAAAGTTTGGGGGTGATTCGTCAAGGGGGGCCAAGAAAAAAGGTGGTCCCAAAACGTGTTTTCTCCATGTTAATTTCCATAGGAAACTTTAGACCAGGTTACAGGTCGAACGGGTGAACGGCATTCCCCCAAATTTGGCAGGGAGAAGGGGCTTGGTCTAGAAAGCACGCTTTTGTTTATTTGGCGTAAATCTGTTCAGTAGGTTTGGAGAAATATCTAAATTTACAGGTATTGATATTTGGGAATTCTGCCATCTGATTGGCTGAGGCGTTACAAGCACGAGCTTGCTGCTTATTGGCTGCGAGCGGTTGCAACTAGGAAGTGTTGGGAGCCATTTTGTGATTCTGTTGAAGTGAGTAAGGGGAAAAAAAGGCGAAAAGAATAGGAAAGAGGAGGGTAGGAGCGCTTTGAGCTCTGTGGGGTGGTTAGGGTGTGCTATACAGGGAGTGTGAAGCGAAGTATTCACCCCTACCGGTGTGAAAGGGCTGTTTTGCCTAGAGTGAGGTGGTGCTGAGGTGAGGTGCCGGTACACTCTGGGATGAAACTGTGAGCTGATTGCTGTAAACTGATGTGCTCTGGGCTCTGTAGCATACTGGCCGCTGTAGCATTGCTGTGCAAGTTGTGTTAGTATGGGTTTAGACTATAGCGGGTGTGGGAAGCAAACTACTCACCCCTACCGGTCTGAAAACTCGAATGGAGTGTTTTAGCAAGCAGGAATAAAGAAATAATCATGAAGAATATAATGCAGAATGTTGCAATGCCACAGAAGACAAATGGTGAAACCAGGTGTGTTTAAGAAAGTGGCTGTGTGGGATAAAGGGATGGAGTCTGCAAGTTATATAAAAAGTGTCTTTATTTAAGTGCCATAAATGGACCCACTGGTGCAAGAGCTAAGGCATCCAGCTGAGGCAAACTCCAACCGCTTCTGCTGTATTCAAACCTAAGCTCCTGCATCAGTCAATTCCACATTACATGTTACAGTTCCATGTGACATAAACAATACCTATTAGACATGAGTGACTGTAAATTGTAGAATGAAAGTAAAGGTAGGATACGATTACCACACTGTGCCAACCAGTTCCTAAACAATGCCGTGTTTTTTGATCTTGATCGCCAGCTCATGAGCAGAGGCTGAGGATGAGCTAATTTGTGTGAAAGGACTTCATGGATAACAAGCAGGCAGAGAGACGTGTGTACAAAGAATAGACATGGTTTCAAAATGGATGTCGGATTTAGGCTAATTTAGCAACTAAATAGCGTATTTGGATAGGCCATACATCACCCATCCCTGGTTAGTCTGGAGACGTAAGGGGCAATATTGAAAACAGAGTTCAAATGCCTAAGCATATTTAGAAAGTTATTGTATGAAAATAGTTCAATTGAAGTGTATTAAAAAGTTTTATAGGAAAAAGTGAAAAAAGTTGGAAAAAATCAATCCAAGAATAAAGTGAATTTCTTACAAGTCTTGGAAATTGCAGCCCGGAAATTCTTCAGCGGCTTGAGATGCGTAATGTTCCAAGAGGCGATTATTGCCATTGTGTGAGAAAAGCGAAGCGATCCAATTCATATCCTCGAAGGGACAGTAATGTTCCTCTAATGTTGAAGCGGCAATTTGAATTGGCAGGCAATCTGCGATGTTGTCAAAGGTCGCACATTGCAGGAGATCTTTCGCGGCTGCACAGAAATCCCATTCCGCCAGGATACCTTTTTGCATTGTATCTGCCATTGCTCCACTGCCCGAACAATCATGTTCATGGTTTTCAAGATACTCCATTACCTGCTGGATATCGGGAGCGTTTGCTGGGATGTTGGCAAGGCATAGATCCATTCGCCAGTCGATTGGGCAAGTTTTGCAATAAAAAGATGGTTGCATGCAGATTGTATATGTGTAAATAAATGTCATGTTGTAGCTGGTTCCGATAATAGATGGAGGCAGGCAGCCGAAAAGTTGTTCCATTTTTTCACGGTCTTGATGTAGCTTCACGTAGAGGTGTATTCTGTTGGACATGCTTGTTATCACAGGGAGCGCAGCCATTTTTTGCAAGCTAAAATAGTAGTAGGATGGCCGCGAACAGAGCGGGAATTATGGGCACTGTTCCTGTTATTCCAGAGATGATCGAATGAATGAAGTCTGGTATTATACTAAAAACAGTTAGAAAGCCTGTGACAAGGCCGGAGGAGATAGTGTTAAAAAAAGTGTGCCAGAGCTTAAATGTCAGATGTGTTGAAAATTGTGTAACAATTCACAAAGTGTAATGGGAGGTTCGTATTTAAAAGGGAGTGTATTTTACTTCAAGTTTGTGCTATCTGCAGTCGATGAATTACTTTTGGAGAAGTGAGGGACACTTCTGTTTGAAACAAAAGCGCTTTCAGTTTGCTCCATTTAATAAAATCTGTTTTCAAAGTAGGTATTGAAGGCCAAGTTGAACTTGGGGAGTTACTTTGTGTGGGTGGGAATAGAGATTGCCACAGGAAGTTATCCAGTTTGAAACAGTAAGGACATACAGTATGCCAGCTCACATTGCGTAGCAGTCCATGTTATTAAGAAGCAGATAACTGCCGTTAAAAAGCTGTGTGAATGTTAGTCTGATTGTGGGAGTTGGCGTGCTTTTAACAAAGCGCGCAAGATTGGGGGCTGTAAGGTTAGAAGCGTTGTGCAGTTGGACATTCTTGCATAGTAATGAATGACTGCCATTGTGGTCCCACTTTTCACCTGTGAGAAAGTTCTGTATCCTCTTTAACACAGCGATATGTAAATGGGAGAAACCACTGCACGTAAATAAACGCGCTACCTTATATAATCATATACAACATGACAAACAACATGTACACCTAACAGACACAACGACACTACGTACTGTGGGAACCGTGGCTAGCCATGTAAACAAACCAAACATAGCACCTCTGCCACACAATGCAGAATGCGGGGAGAGATGGGAGCAAAGTATGTGCGAAGGTGGCAAGTGATTCTCGATTATAAAAGTATACAATGTAAAGTGTTGAGGGGATGTGCGTATGCAGAGCACAGACATGTACATGTCAACATACACTGATGGTCTATTGAGTGAAGTGCACAGTGGACGCAACCATGATAGTACAGTCAGTAGGGAAGACTATGAAAACATAGCGCGTACTTGCCCCCTCCCCCCCCAAAATCTTTAGCATAGTGGGCTGGCTCGGCGTACGCAAGGCTAGCGTAGTGGTATGACTAAAAGGCACGTTTATCTGGGTGTGATTCTCTTTAGGTCTGCGCAGCTCACACCGCCACAAGGCTGACACCGTGAGCGAAGGTGGCTGCGGGAATAATGTTCTCAGCCTGCTGGTACCCAGAATATGTCATGGCCGCTGCGATGCACATATGCCCCACAGTTCACCTTCTGACACCGCCGTATGTGAAAGAGGGCCCACCACGTGCCGGCGGAAGCTTTTGGGTCGAGGTCTGCGAGCTGGGAAGGCTTCTGAGATCAACGCTGGCTACCTCGACACAGGCAGACAGCGCCCAGCCTGAGGCCCAGCACCGTGGAGTGCTCTGTATACTACTAACACAGTAGTCCAACAGGTACCAACAGTGGAACGGTGTCTTGATCCCACAATAGACGATGTTAGAACTGCATCTGAGAGTGCAGATGAAGGTACTCCCTTTGACCAGGTGTAACCAACTCTAGGTCCCAACAGTGGAACGGTGTCTTGATCCCACAATGGACGATGTTAGAACTACATCTGAGAGTGGAGATGAAGGTACTCCCTTCGACCAGGTGCAAGCAACGCTAGGTCCCAACAGTGGAACGGTGTCTTGATCCCACATTGGATGATGTTAGAACTACATCTGAGAGTGCAGATGAAGGTACTCCCTTCGACCAGGTGTAACCAACTCAAGGTCCTAACAGTGAAACGGTGTCTTGATCCCACAATGGACGATGTTAGAACTACATCTGAGAGTAGAGATGAAGGTACTCCTTTCGACCAGGTGCAACCAACTCTAGGTCCCAACAGTGGAACGGTGTCTTGATCCCACAATGGACGATGTCCGATATTATCTGCTGCTTGGTTTTCACAGAACTCCCTCTGCTGAGGTGCATCAGACTCTGTGCTTCCGTAGCTAACTGCTGTGCATGATTATTGTGCTTGGCTGACTGCAGTTGCTGGAGTACACCGCGGTACAGCAGGTCCGAACAGTGAAACGGGGTCTTGATCCCACAATATACGATGCTAGAACTGCATCTGAGAGTGGAGAGGAAGGTATTCCCTTCGACCAGGTGCAACCAACTCTAGGTCCCAACAGCGGAACGGTGTCTTGATCCCAAAATGAACGATGTCCGATATTACCTGCTGCTTGTTTTTCACAGATACCCCCCTTTGAGGGGCATCAGACTCTGTGCTTCCGTAGCTAACTGCTGCACATTATTATTGGGCTTGGCTGACTGCAGTCGGTGGAGTACACCGCGGTACAGCAGGTCGGAACAGTAAAACGGGGTCTTGATTCTGTGATTGAGGATGTCAGAAGTTAAAGTCTGTGATGATGTGTGTGTACCCCCTCCAATCAGGTGCAACCAACTCTGTGCTTTCGAATCCAACGGCACGTGGCTGTGAGGCGTTAATGACCACTGCCTCTGGCCTACACTGTGGTCAGCAGGGCTCACAATTCAGATCGAGTAGTGATTGTTTAATTACAGAATCCAGTAGGCAACTAACTACAACGTCTATTGAAATATACACAATAGCCTTTTAGTATACTTGCTTGAAGAACTTTTTTTAGATGACTTTTAGGTCTAGTACAATGACCAAATTCTTCTTGGTAGTGGTAAAGAACACTGAATAACAGTCTACACAGTGGACAGCAGAGATCGCAATTTGAATTGTTTTGATTTATTTATTGCAGAGTTTTTTGTAATTTATGTTGTTGTATTTTGTGAAGAGGAAGTGAGTAAAAGTATTCATGGATGACTGTGCTCACTACTGCCTTCAATTTACACTGCAGACAGCAGTGTTCACAATTCAGATCGAGTCGCTATTGTAGATGACGCAGTCCTGTAGGCAAAAGACATTGCTCCAGTGCGCTCTGTCCGCACCACGCATACGCTTCATCACAGGGTCTGTACACGGTTTTTGTTGCTTCGCGTACTGCAAACAGGAAAGCTCAAGTCAACGCCAAGTGGCTGTGGGCCCTTGCTGACCGCTCTCTGGCCTACACTGCAGACAGCAGTGTTTACAATTCAGATCGAGTCGCTATTGCAGACGAGACAGTCCTGTAGGCAACAGACATTGTTCCTAGTATGGCCCGCCCACAGCACGCATCATCGCTGGCTGTGCACATGCTGAATGCTTTTGATGTGGCTATCTGAGTGCAGTAGACCTGATGGACCCTTTATGATACAATCTTTCTGTGTATTATATCAGATCTACTGCTTGTATCTCAGTATACCACAAGTTATGGTTCTTTTATGATAGAATCTTTTCTGTGTTATTTCACATCTAGTGTCCCTACCTTACTGCAGCACAAACTATTGACCCTTTTATTATTGAATCTCTTTGTGTGATCCAATGATTACTGTGGTAGTTGATGCTAGAAGCAACCATTCCCTGAGGGCTGGTTTACACTCACCCCACACGCATTCAGCACAGACGTCACTGCATATGTGACCCTGGTAATAAAAAGGAGTTGAGCGCACATGCCCGTACCCACTTCCACTATCTATCTGTGTCCGTGTGTTCATTATCTATGCATGATACTGCCCCTGGGTCGTACCACATTACATTGGGCTGTGGACAGCGTATGCAACCATATTACCTCTAGCAGTGGGGAAAACTTCTGTTATGTAGCTTTTAGATGCATGGCTATCACAGGTGGAAGGCTACTTTACAGAGCATGAATATTGATGAAGATGATGGTTGCATGGTGTGTGTAATGTCAGATATGTGTACATAGCAAAATGTTTTCAAAAAAGCTCTCTAAGCAGAACAGGAGTCTCTCATCAAACGCTGTAGAGAGGATGACTAAAATGGGTGGGGTCCTCCAACTGTTACAATGGGAAATGTTATGAACCAATCAAATGCTTTTCTTTAAGGTCACTTGACAATCGCGCACCGAGCGTGCAAGGAGGCCGCACCCGACGCGATTTTGAGAAAATATATTTACCATAACATACGCTTATTACAGTTAGAAATATATAAATGTTTAAAATATTTTAGATTATCACTTGATCTCATATGCACTTTAAACTTATTTAGATATAGTTTTGAGACAAAAAAAATTAGGGAATGGCGTACCCGGCGCGACACAACACATCTATGACATAACACAGGGCCTGGCAGCATGCACTCGTCTCATACGCAATGTGCAGCGGGCGCGACCCCATACATACATGATGTAAGGCGCGGCTTGGTACTGCGTACCCTTCGCATACCAAAGTAGCAGCTGGCGCGACCACATACGTATATGATGTTACGCGGGACGCGGTGCCACGAACCCGTCGGATACGAAATGCGCATTCTTTACAAGTTTAGCAATATGGAGGATAGGATTCGCGTGCTGATGGAGCTTGGTACACTACCGGTACGGGACTTCAGTTTTCTAAAAACAAAATAAAAAAAAAAAAGATATAGATACTTTTTTTGAAGCTATAAAACATTACATATTTTTTAAAATTAATACAAAAAAGGATAGTAGAGTTCCAAAATATTTTTTAAAAAACTGAAAAAATATAGGTTTTATAAATATTATAATATGAAATTAACATTTAAAAAACTTTCGAAATTCACTGAAAAACCATAGGTTTTACAGACGTTATAGTTAGGAATTAACATTTAAAAAACCTTTGAAATTCACTGAAAAAACCATAGGTTTTACAGACGTTATAATTAGGAATTAGCCTTTAAAAAACCTTTGAAATTCACTGAATAAACCATAGGTTTCAGGGATATTATAGTTAGTTGGACATTTGACTCATATAAAACCAGAGAAATTCGCATGTTATAGTTATTTGAGCTAACTATAACTCGCGTGCCCGCAATGCACTGGTGATGACGTCACATATTACATCACTCATGACATGGTCAGTGACATCACTGATGACATCTCAAATGACATCACTGATGACATCACTGATGACATCATCCACGTGATAATCTGATGCACATACCGATGGCCTAATATAAACTTTGACACACACACTCTAAAATACAGACTACTATTTTTGAAACTATACACACAACAATGCCAGATACTACATACCACCCACTATTTCCTAGGTATACACTCACAGCCACTCACTTATACATGCAGTTACTCATCAATACAGTACTATAAAATGCACTCATACTCCTATACATACAGTCACAGTTCGCTACTCATCCATAGAGTTACTCACACACCTAGTCAGTCATGCAAAGTATCAATCACATACCCATTTACTCATGTATACAGTTATACACACCAACTGCGTTATTTATACACACACCACATCACTTATTTATGCAGATACCAACACATACTTACTGTCTTATACAATCACTGATACAAGCAGACACTCTTTTATACACCCACTCTTCAAATAACTTACTCTCACGTATAGTCATTTATATACTCCAACACTCACATAAACTGCCTTAAAACATATGTAGTTACTCATACATATACCAGTGAGACATTCATTCATTCCCTCACCAACACACCCATACACACACTAACTCACCCATACAGCCCTTCCCAGATGTACTTTTGAATCCATACAACCAGTGAATGACCCACTCAGACATGTATGCAGAGTCACACACCCCCACCCACCCACACAGAAACTCAGGCACTCGTACAGATACTCAGACAACAAATAAATAACCCATATAGACACTCATGTAGCTACTCACCAACCCATGCAGCCGCTTATACACCAACTGAGACACTAATACAGACTTTCACACAGTTTAGTCACTAACCCATACATTCAGTAACACATGTTCAATCACTCACTTATACAGTCAGTCACGCACCTACTAAATACTCCATTCAGGCACTTGTAAATCCACTCATTCTTTAATACACCTTGGCATAGATATATATGAAAAATATTTAAACTTTACAGAAACACACATTTACTGGATGATGTCATCAGTGATGTCATCAGTGATTTCATCAGTGATGTCACTGACCATGTCATGAGTGATGTAATATGTGACGTCATCAGCAGTGCATTGCGGGGGCGCGAGTTATAGTTAGCTGAACTAACTATAACAATGGAATTTCTAGGGTTTTGTACGAGGGAAATGTCCAGCTAACTATAACACCCCTGAAACCTATGGTTTTTTCAGTGAATATATATATACAGCAGGCTGCTGGTTTAGCGGGACGCCCTCTCGTTCAGGAGCTACGCGGTGTGCCTGCAGCTTTTGTTGTCGCATGGAACTGCAACGCGTCGCCCCCCCCTGGTACAGAGGATTTCCACATGGAGGTTATCGTTACCTGGGGAGAGAGGAGGCAAGATTGAATTGCCTGAGAAGGGATACAAAAAGTGACTCGATCTTCCGGACAACTGCGGTAATGTGGGGTTCATCAGCCACATAGTGGGACATCACATGGTGTTGTGCAATACCCCATCACGGTATGGGACTGCTCTGAGGACTTCATCTACCAGCATGCCGTGGTCTGGGAGGAATAGCGCGAGGTGCCGCCGTATCATCAAGGCGGGGGGAGGGGCAAGTGATCAGCTGACTGGACGAGGTCGCCATTTAAAGATCTTTCGAGCTGACCCCCAGATTTGGAGTGAGAACATGAAAACGGGCACTGAGGAAAGCTAACAAGGGCTGAAACGCGTCTGCCAGCGTTTCATGGACTCGTAATGCAAGCGCTTTATCACCAATAAAGCCACTTTTCTGCACCCCGGAGCTGTCCCGCACTCTTTCTTTCCTAGAGGGAGTATTGGTTTGATATATATATATATATATATATATCACTGCTACGAAACACCAGTCAGGAGCACTCACAGGCGGGTGCTTCTTCGTGCGGGGGTGCACCCGCATTTAATTTTTTGCTGCAACTCTCCTTCTCACAACCACCATCCAAAAGAGAAAGATAGATGAAGGTTGTTACCGAAACGCGTCTGTTTATTTTCGTGATAGTTTCCACTTAATAAATTTTGGAAACGGCCCCCGCGAGTGCTGTCTTTCTCTTTTGGATGGTGGTTGTGAGAAGGAGAGTTGCAGCAAAAAAAAATATATATATATATATATATATATATATATATATATATATATATATATTACCTACTGGCGGTCGCCAGTAGGTAGTTATAGTTAGGACCCCTTTTCCATAGGAAAACCTCAACATTCTATTTTGAATAACTTTGGCGCCGGTCGATGAATCCTCGCGAATTTCTCAAAATAGGTGGGGCGCTACGCTCCGCTCCTACCCTGAAAGTCTCGGGGGGATTCGTCAAGCGGGGGCAGAGATAAAAGGGGGGTCCCAAAACGCATTTTTCCCATGCATTTTTCCATAGGACCTTTAGAACGAGCTACAGCCCGAACGGCTGAACAGAATTACTAGAAATTTGGCAGAGAGGTAGTCCCTAGGTCAAGGAAGTGCCTTTTGTAGGTTTGGTGTAAATCTGTTCAGTAGATTCTGAGAAAATAGCCTTTAAATCAATATATATATCTGAGCCCGCTTACGGTACGCTTACCGTACGCTTACCGTACGCTTACCGTAAGCGTACGGTGGCGTGCGCGAGCGCGATTCTGATTGGCTCTTAGATCTTAGTAAACATTCGAATCGGCCGAAACCAGGAAGCGGCGGCCGCCATTTTGTCTCTCGCACTGAGTGTTGTTTATCAAACAAGATGGCCAAAAACATGTTACGGGCTGTTTTGACAACTCCCTCCCACATAGTCATGTTGAGGGAGTCCCCAAACATCCCCCAAGAGCAAAAACGGTTTTATTTTTTTTTCGGCAATTTCGCCGAGTACGCTTACCGTACGCTTACCGTAAGCGTACGGTAAAAAAAACAAAAAAAAAAAAAAACACTATCCACACTTACCCCACCCCCTGTGCTTTTGGTGGCCGTAGGCCACCAAATGTACAGGGCTTATTAATAGGTAAAAAAAACTAAATTTTGGCAACATGAAATTATAAAATCGAAATAAAAAAAACACTATCCACATTGACCCCACCCCCTGTGCTTTTGGTGGCCGAAGGCCACCAAATGTACAGGGCTTATTAAAGTTGATAAAAACCGTGCACGGAACGAACTGCGTTAAGTGGGCGCGCACGCCTCGAATGGCGTAAAGTAACTTAGCATTTAAAAAAACGTACAAATTCACTGAAAAAACCATAGGTTTCACACACGTTATAGTTAGGAATTAGCATTTAAAAAACCTTGCAAATTCACTGAAAAAACCATAGGTTTCACACATGTTATAGTTAGCGGAAATTTTACTGATAAAAAACCAGTGAAATTGCCCAGTTATAGTTAGTGCTGGCAACTATAACTCACGCGACCGCAATCTTCTGCTGATGACATATGTGTCTTTATGAAAAAAAAATATTTGTAATATATGTATAGCTAACAATGTATCGAAGAAGACATGGGCAAATAAGTGTCTAAATACAGTATTAGCATCAGCAGAGGATTGCGGTCGCGTGAGTTATAGTTGCCAGCACTAACTATAACGGGGCAATTTCACTGGTTTTTTATCAGTAAAATTTCCGCTAACTATAACATGTGTGAAACCTATGGTTTTTTCAGTGAATATATATATATATATATATATATATATATATATATATATATATATTCACTGAAAAAACCATAGGTTTCACACATGTTATAGTTAGCGGAAATTTTACTGATAAAAAACCAATGAAATTCCCCCGTTATAGTTACTGTAGGCAACTATAACTCACGCGACCGCAATCCTCTGCTGATGCTAATACTGTATTTAGACACTAATTTGCCCATGTCTTCTTCCATACATTTTTAGCTATACATATATTACAAATATTTTTTTTTCATAAAGACACATATGTCATCAGCAGAAGATTGCGGTCGCGTGAGTTATAGTTGCCTACAGTAACTATAACGGGGGAATTTCATTGGTTTTTTATCAGTAAAATTTCCGCTAACTATAACATGTGTGAAACCTATGGTTTTTTCAGTGAATTTGCAAGGTTTTTTAAATGCTAATTCCTAACTATAACGTGTGTGAAACCTATGGTTTTTTCAGTGAATTTGTACGGTTTTTTAAATGCTAAGTTACTTTACGCCATTCGTGGCGTGCGCGCCCACTTAACGCAGTTCGTTCCGAGCGCACACCGTGCGCGCACAGTAAGCACGCGGTGCGCTTCGCGCACCGCGCGGCCACTTTACGCAGTTAGTGCCGTGCACGCACGGTGGGCACGCGGTGCGCTACGCGCACCGCATGCCCACGTTACGCTAGATGGGCCATGTACGCACGATGCGCTTCGCGCACCGTGCGCACATGGAGGACATATGATGCACTTCGTTTTGAAAGGTAATATTTTAATTTTTCGTAATTTTTATAAGCCATGCACAAATGGTGCCCTTCGGGCACCATTTGCTCACGGGGTGGAGAGAGTGTGGATAATTTTTTTTTTTATTATTTTTTAAAAAAAATATTATAGTTTATCTCATCTGTTATAAGCCATGCACAATTGATGGCCTTCGGGCACCTATTGCACACGGGGTGGGGAGAGTGTGGATAATTTTTTTTTTTTATATAATTTTTTCCCGTACGCGTACGGTAAGCGTAATCGGCGAAATTAGCAAAAAAATAAAAATTCCGTTTTTGCCCTTGAGGGATCTTTGGGGAGTCCCTCAACATGGCTATGTGTGTGGGAGCTGTCTAAACAGCCCCTTTACATGTTTTTGTCCTTTATATTTTAAACATCACTCTCAGTGCGAGAGAGAAAATGGCGGCCGCCGCTTCCTGGTTTCGGCCGATTCAAATGTTTACTAAGATCTAAGAGCCAATCTGAATCGCGCTCGCGCACGCCACCGTACGCGTACGGTAAGCGTACCGTAAGCGCACCGTAAGCTGGCTCAGATATATATATTGATTTAAAGGCTATTTTCTCAGAATCTACTGAACAGATTTACACCAAACCTACAAAAGGCACTTCCTTGACCTGAGGACTACCTCTCTGCCAAATTTCTAGTAATTCTGTTCAGCCGTTCGGGCTGTAGCCCTGTCTAAAGGTCCTATGGAAAAATGCATGGGAAAAACGCGTTTTGGGACCCCCCTTTTATCTCAGCCCCCGCTTGACGAATCCCCCCGAGACTTTCAGGGTAGGAGCGGAGCGTAGCGCCCCACCTATTTTGAAAAATTCGCGAGGATTCGTCGACCGGCGCCAAAGTTATTCAAAATAGAATGTTGCGGATTTCCTATGGAAACGTGGTCCTAACTATAACTACCTGCTGGCGACCGCCAGTAGGTAATATATATATATATATATATATATATATATATATATATATATATATACAGTACCAGATTTCACTTGTCACAGAAACAGACTGCACGCACAGCAGTTGCCCCAGCAGCACCAGATTGCACCCTAAACACTTGCCACAGCACCACCAGCAGCTTTAAATCCACTCCACTTGCCAAGTGCGCCTTGGCAGTGGCACTGGATAGCATACATCTCATTCAGCAGATATAATCCCACATCACCAGGTATAAACCCACCACACTAGATAATAAATCATATAACCTCCAATGTTCTTATTGGTTACACAAAATATAAACCCATTGCTTTCTCCTGCTTTTGCCTAATTTTTTTTTTCTCTGTCCTTCCTCTCCTCCAGTTTTTCTAACTGCTTTCTCGTGCTTTTGCCTTGTTTTTTTTTTTCTCAAAGATAGAAAAATGAAAACAAACATGAACAGTAAACAATCCAAACACTACCGTTGGTCCCTCTGTGGGGTCGAACAGATCCCTCAGGGATCAGGGAGGACAACAGGTCCGAGGACTCCGTCCACGCTTGTCCCGGTGAATAATTCAATCGAAAGCATATTTGTGTGGCTAAATGAAAAAATGAGAAAAGGCAAAACTTAATATGGGCCCATGCTGAGGCAAACACCTCGGTACGCTTTCTACGTTGGTGAAGGAAACATAAAGCACCAGTTTGAGTGACAGCCTATACTGAGAATCAAAACTACCCTCTCCTAACAGACATAGTTTAATATACAAAAAAGGAAGCAACATTAGCCTCACGTGTAAAGTCCACAATGTCCACGATCTCTCCTCATCCTGCACCAGTGGCAGAAGCCACAAGAGCAGGAGCAGCAGTGGGGCTCAAATGCGGAGCAGTCTCAGCATTCCCGAAATGAGCCGACCCCCACCGCGAGACACCAGAAATCTCTAAAGACGTCGGCCGTTCCGGCAGTCGTACAGGGGACTGAAAGGTTCAGTCCGTGGGGCAGACTGGGAATTGTTCATCGACGCGCCCTGCGCGACCCAACAGACCATGCTAAAGTCGACATACAGCCTCGGGAGGATTCTCCATTCTTACTTTGGGAGGGGGCATCCTCTTCAGAGGGGAGGCCCAGAAGATCTAATCCTTCCTGCAAATTGGTGATATGGCGCCGTTTGTTCTGAAATTCGAAGGAGAGCCCAAATGGGTAAGTCCATCTGTACCTGATCTTGTCGTCTTGCAGCTTACTGGTAATTGGCCTGAGAAGTTGTCTCTGTGCAAGAGTAGACTCTGCTACATCCTTATATATGGTGCAGGAATGGTCTTGAAATGAGATGGAGTCCTTTGTCCTAGCAGCCTGAAGAACTGCTTCTTTGACTTTATAGGAGTGGAATTCTGCTAGGATGTCGCGGGGTCATTTCTTCTCGCCATGTTGTAGAGACCCCACCCTATGAACTCTATCTAATTTTATTTTAAAAGTCTGTGGGGCCAGGATTTCTGAGAAGAGACCTACTATGAAGGCCTCCAGGTCAGGCCCTTCCACGCCCTCCTCCAGGTCTCTGACCCGTATGTTCTCCCTCCGTGCCCTGTTCTCGAGGTCCTCCGTCTTGAGCTGCGATTGGTGTAGTTGATCCTTAAGTGAGCGAACATCATCCCGAAGCTCAGTGGAGAGTTGCTCTTGTTCCTGGTGTTGTGTCTTGAGGTCAAGGACCCTAGTGCCAACAGAGTCCACATCCTATTGCAGGGAGGATAAGCGTTCGGTCAAATCCGACCGCAGTTGGTCCATGAAGGATTTGATGTCTTGGCTGATGTCTCTGCGTAGTTCAGATTTGAAGTCCTTAAACATGGTTAGGAGGTCCGCTTTCGTGAAGGCCATTGCTGCAGAACTGGCGTCCCCTCGCAACGTTGATTGCTTGTCTGAAGTCGCGAAAAAGTCTGAGACCTTGCTTGGTGTCTTGCTTGTCGTCTTCTTAGGCGGCTTATGGCTTAGACCCCCAGTGGCGTGCAGGTGGAGCAAGGGTAGAGTGAGTATGCAGGTGTCCCGTGGAGGTGCGACATGAAGTAGTGCCTTAAGTGGTGAACCCGGCGCTGTAAGAACTCATCCCCGGCGACTGATGGGGGTGACCTCCTGGGAACTTATCTATGCAAGCCACTGATGTTGCCACGCTGGTGTAGCACAGGCAGATGCGCGCAAATGTCCCAAGGGGCGGAGAAAGCCTTGAGGAGACACTCACCCAGCCTGAAGCGACCAGTCAGAGGAAACCTTCAATGGGTGCTGCAAGGCTCCAAAGCGGAATCTGAGCTTCAGGAGCAGGGCTTGTTAGCGTTGAATAGCTCTGCAATAGGAGTCCCTGTGGAGCGGGGAAGGTGCGTAGGCGCAGCGCCAAACAAATCGTGGCGAGGTGTAGTGTTCCAGGTTATCAAGGAATTGTCGCATGAAGGTGCCCACTCCGTGGAATCAGCATAGGTGCCATCCCAGCTACAGTGTTAAATGTGCTCTCCGCCGTGGTGACAGCGGGCGGCTCTGAGCGCGAAGACGCTGGTGCTGGTGGGGACCGCCATTGAAGGGAGTACGGCTGCCATGTTGAGGTCAGGCAGGTGTGGCGGTATGAGAGCTCAGCCACATCGGTTACTAGAGATCGCCGCCACGATCGCCCCCGCTGCTGCCGCTACTTTAAAACGAAAGTCCACACCTCATATGCGGGGCTCTGCCTCCTCCCCATCCGCTGGAAACCAGGAAAGGCTCCGGGCGCCGCGCTGCTCACGCCGCCATTTTGGCTGCCGCAGACTTCCCTCTTCACGGCAGCCCGAAGCCCAACCGCGCTGTTCTCGGGCCGGTCAGATCACTCGGACGGCTCTCGCTGATGCCTCATATCCTCCCACGCTGGCAGGCTTTATTTGCGGCGTTTCCAGGGTTCTGCAGCCGCATCTTTGCACACCAAGACAGCGCGTGGACCGGGAGCAGAGACGGGCTATGTCCGCTCGGCCATCTTTCCCGGCCACGCCCCCTCCTTGCCTTGTTTTTTAATAATGTTTCCTTCCTCTCCCCTATTTTTCTGACTTCTTTCTCCTGCTTTTGCCCCGGCCTCAGTTCCACATTTTGTGATTACAAGCAAATCCCTTATTATCCCCATGGCTGCCCACATTTACTTGGCTGCCTGGTCACCTCCTACTGGTTGCTGCTTGCCCCACTGAACTCTGTTGCACAGATCCCCTCCTCCACCGACTCAATTTTTCATATTTTTTGGGCAGTTTTATGTAGTTCCAACACTACCCAAAGGTATTGGAGTGCTTTACATAGCACCACCATTTACTTTATAGTGCAGTTTTATATAGCGCCGCCAACAACCAAAACCACCCAAAGGTATTGGAGCACTTTATATAAGAACCAGTACTTTTTTTGTGCAGTTTAAAAAAATGCCAACACTGCCCAAAAGGTATTGGAGCTCTTTACATAAGCACCAGTTACTTTTTAGTGAAGTTTAGTATAGCGTCACAAACGACCAACTCCACCCAAAGCTATGGGAGTGCTTTACATAAGCACAAGTTACTTTTTAGTGAAGTTTTATATAGTGCCTCCAACAACCAACACTACCCAAAATATTGGAGCACTTTACTTTAGCACTATTTACTTTTTTTGTGCAGTGTTAAAAAACGCCAACAATGCCCACAGGAATTGGAGCTCTTAACATAAGCACAAGTTACTTTTTAGTGAAGTTTTATATAGCGCTGCCAACAACCAATACCACCCAAAGGTATAAGAGTGCTTTACATTAGCACAAGTTACTTGTTTTTTGTGCAGTTTTAAAAAAACACCAACACTGCCCAAAGGTATTGGAGCTCTTTAATAAGCACTAGTTACTTTTTTTGTGTAGTTTTAAAAATATGCCAACACTCCCCAAAGGTATTTGAGAGCTTTACATAAGCACTAGTTACTTTTTAATTAGGTTTTATATAGCGCTGCTAACAACCAACACCACCCAAAGGTATTGTAGCGCTTTACATTAGCACCAGTTACTTTAAACAAGGGCACATTCATTTTTGTAGAAACGGCGAGATTTAGTGACTTGCCACATTTTTGGGAGTGCTTTCTCATGCTTTTGCCTTATTTTTACTGCTTTTTCCTTCCACTGCACTCCCCCCGTTTTTCTGAGTGCCTTCTCCTGCATTTGCCATGTTTTTTTACTGCTTTTTCCTTAGTATCCCCCATTGTTCTGACTGTTTTAGCCTGCTTTTGCCCTGCTTTTCCTGTTTTCGCCTTGTTTTTTTTACTGCTTTTTCCTTCCTCCCCTCCATTTTTCCGACTGCTTCTGCCCTGATTAGGTCTCGCCTGACCCAGCGCATGCGCTGGTCTGGCGAGACTTATTGAGAGGGCTCCAAAAAATGCTAACAGGCCAGCCTAGAGCTACAGTGCATGTGCGCGGGCGCGCGCTGCGCTTTGCCGCGATTACTTTCACTTTCGCGGCCGCAGGGCCGCTTTGATGTTTGATCGCGATCACTTTAACTTTCGCGTCCGCAGGGCCGCTTGGCATAGCCAATAGGTCTCGCTTTTGGGACCTTATAAGTATTTAGTTATGCAACTGTTGCATGGCTAAACACTTATAAGGTCCCAAAGGCGAGACCTATTGGCTATGCCAATGCTTGTTTTTAATTTCCTCTCCTTCTGTTTTCCCCCACGTTTTAGAAATGAAACTATACGAGGAGCAAACTAAACCATATATGCTGTCAAAAAGCCATAAAACTTAAATTTTTAATCAGCGAAGGCCCGTGTAGGGCGTTTTTCCGGGCGGTGACGTGGGGCAGAGGAGGGGCTGGGTTGGGGGTTGCAAAATGCGGCATACGGCCGATTGCAGGTGAGTTACGAGAAAAAAAAAAGAATTTTGTTGCGCGCGCAGCATCGCCACCCTGCCCCTCCTCTGCCCCACGTCACCGCCCCGGTAAAACGCCCTACACGGGCCGTCGCTGGTTTTAATCTAATCTGAACACAAAGTAATTGATTTCAAAACCCCGGCCCTCTGTGCAGCCTTGCACGGGACAGAGAGACTGCTTCTCTCTGTGAACACTCTCTGCATCTGACTGGAGAGGAGCCTGCGCAGTGTGTACTTGCTGGGGGCTAGGGCGGAGGTAGATCAGAGTTGGACCATGATTGTTCCAGCTCTCGATTTTCATATATCAGGCAATGCAGCAGACAGCTATCATTGGTAGAGCTCAGCTGCCTCACCTGCCTGCAGTGCTGCCTGAGCCTCCGGGTGGCTGTTGAGACCCGCGGCCGGGAGCAGTCCGATATCATTGCCAATGACTTATTGATAGCTGATCACTATGCTAAATTTCATTGGTAATAGCATAGAGCTCAGCTACCAATGACATGATGCACCTGGCACTGCCTCTGCAAAATGGGGCACGCTGCCTGCGCTGCCAGGCCGTAGCCCATACTAGACCGACTCTCTAGTTACGGCCCACGGAGAGTGCGGTCAGGCATCATTATTTTTGGTAACATCACTTGCATGCCAGCAGCCCAGTGTGTCAATGGGCTGCTGAAGTGCCAGCATTACAAACAAGCATTTGCAATGCAATCGGTCTCGCCTTTGGGAGCTTATAAGTGTTTAGCCATGCAGTATATTATCTCATATTACAGCAATGGACTGTGTGGCAGTAGTTTTGGAAGTGAACATGGATTTGAGCTGTTGGGGGTGGTTTGAAGATTAATACATTAAATTATTGATACACTGTAACTAAATGTTTGAATAAGTGGAGCCTACAAAGAGGTTGGTGTAGGTTTATGGAAATTAACATGTATGCTCTGCAGTGTTTGAGGTGCACACAGGAAGAGAAAGGCAGACATTGTTAGAGCAGAGGGCGTGCTCTGGGGAAGAGATGTGTAATAGGAGAGAGAAGGGGGTGAAAGATGGGAGTAGAAATACAACAAGAGAAAGAGTGATAACAAAAAATCAACAAGCATTGGCATAGCCAATAGGTCTCGCCTTTGGGACCTTATAAGTGTTTAGCCATGCAACAGTTGCGTAACTAAATACTTATAAGGTCCCAAAAGCGAGACCTATTGGCTATGCAAAGCGGCCCTGCGGCCGCGAAAGGGATAGTGATCGCAATCGCGATCAAACATCAAAGCGGCCGTGCGGCCGAAAGTGAAAGTAATCGCGTTAAAACGCGGCGCGCGCGCCCGCGCACATGCACTGTTGCTCTAGGCTGGCCTGGTAGCACTTTTTGGAGCCCTCTCAATAAGTCTCGCCAGACCAGCGCATGCGCTGGGTCAGGCGAGACCTAAAAAAGCATTCAAACAAGGCGATCGCAGAAATGTAAATGCAGTGTGCTGGTGGATAAATGAAAATGCCGCTAGTTAGTCTTGACGTGCTTTTTCTGTGCAGCCCCAAAAAAATAATGGTGACCCTTCAGCTCCAGTTGGTGGGACATATAAACAATTCTCCTTTGTAAACATACAGCGCGTGGAAAATTAAAGTAGTCCAATGACTATCAGGAAACCTCAGTAACGAACACAGGCTTTACAATGCAATTGGTCTCTCATTTGTGAAAATCAGAGCTAATGGCATTGCAAATGACAAAGGGGCATATTATCAAGCCAGGCGATAAAATTATCGCCGCTTTAGCGCCAGAAAACTGCCGCTAAAACGGCGATAATGGGCTTGATAATATGCTCTATGGAATTTCAATTGAAGCCCATGTTAGATGTGAAGGACATCTAACATGGGCTTCAATTGGAATTCCATAGAGCATATTATCAAGCCCATTATCGCCTGTCTTGATAATATGCCCCAATGTTTTTTACTTATGTTATTTCGTTTCCAGTGGAGTGATCATTTAGAAAATGAAAGTTAAAGCTACTGGCGTTGTAAATGTAAATATTTTTCAAAGCCTATTTACAAAATAAACTATTTTGGGTGTTATTCTGACATGCTAAGCGGTTAACAAGCATCCTCCTGTGAGGTTACCTGAAAATGCACTTGGATACATGAGAAAATGCGGCGCAATGAGAAGCGTCAGTAGCAAAGAATATTATTTAAATAAATTAAGCAAGTATTTTACAGTTAATATAATTTATGTGGCATTTATGGACATGCCTCAATTTTGAACAAAACACAAACATATCCCCCTGGCTCTCAAAAACGCTTCCCTGCTTGCATGAAATTCACAGAATAAGAGGCACATATGCAAACTTATTCACAGGCTGCAAAACATCTCCAATAGGTCAGATCAAGTGCCCTACGTCACTTTTTACCCCACCTTTAAAAAACAGAATGTAGGAGATTGCTAGTCTACAGCACTTTTCATCTTTTGATCTGTTACTCTTAAACTCTGTGAGACTCAGTGAGTAAAGTATAAAATATTTATGAATGTTGTTAATCAGTAAGAAATTTATAATGTTGGCAGTTTTGAAAAGTGGCATTTGGTCAGAAAATGATGTCAAAGGAATTGTGAAGTGCTGAGAGCAGAAAGTGGAAACCGAACGGAACAGGGAAAGGATCGCCTGGCCCAGCGACAGAGCCGAGTCACACAGGGAAACAAACACTCTAACACATACCTGATCTGTTCATGGACAAGCACCGAACACACCTATACAGCAGAACCGACCCCCCTGGAGTGATCTTTCCTACATACCGAGGGGCCTATCATGTTGATGGAAATAAAAGGTCTGCATGGTAGAAGAGAGGATTGTCAGGCAGGGCCCAATCCGCACAGGGAAATAGCTGACCCAAACACTGAGGGAACAGAGCCACAGCTGCACACTGTGGAGGCCATCTCGCAGAAGGAAGTGCAGGTGCTGCACGGTTGGAGGACCGTCAGGCAGTGCCCAATACGCACAGGGAAATAACTGATCTGAAGAGGGAGCAACAGACAGAGAACGGCTTCCACGTGGAAAGAGACAGGGAAAAAACTAGCCCGCAAATAAACAAAGCCATCTTACACAGAGGCAGTACCGACCGCATGGAGAAAAAGAACCAACCAGCCAAGAGACTGGACAGCTTACAGAGAAAGAGCCAGCCCGCACATGCAAATTAATTCTGGCTCTGCATAAGCAACTAGCTCCCTTTTGAAGGGTCAGAAAAGCATTGGAGGAGGGAAATACCGCACATCGCAGGCAAAGGGCTGACTCACAATAAAAGAAATAACCTTTGGGGAGAGGTGGCTTAATAGAGCTGCCGACTCTGGAACTGGCGAACCAGGTTCAAGTCCCCGTAATTCTGAGCAAATCACGTAAACACCCCAATGCCTAAAAACATACACACAGACAAAAAGTGAACCTGGTGAAACGACATATCAACAAGCCCTAACTGACAGCTCTGTGAAAAGTGCCCACGAGCACACCGGAACCGGGTGCATCTGAAGACTGGACAACAAAGTTAACCACGTGACAGATGCTGCAGTAATTTAACAAGAGTTCTCAAGTCCGGTAGTCTGTGGCTTCATTTCTTCTGCCTGATAATCCAACAGCAGTGACACTTCTGCAAAGTTCCAGAGGAGCTGAGGCCATGCAGTCGTGACAAACAGAGCTCCGGTGGGGCAGGGTAAAACATGTGAGAGCAGAACTGGGGAGCAATGTCAGGTACCGGTTGAAGCTGAACAGATATCAGGCGGGGTAGGGCGTAGCTTGGGTACCCTGGATGGGTTCCACTGTAAGCCACTGTGCCTCGTTTTGACCGCATTGTTTTTTAGGTCTCGCCTGACCCAGGGCATGCACTGGTCTGGCGAGACTTTTTGAGAGGGCTCCAAAAAGTGCTACCAGGCCAGCCTAGAGCTACAGTGCATGTGCGCGGGCGCGCGGGCCACTTTGATGTTTGATCGCGATCAATGTTAGCTCCTGCCCTTTCGCATTAAACATCATAAGCTAAAGTGTGGATGCCGGGATTGCCCAATTGCGGCACCCGCGCTTTAGCTTAAGATGTTATAAACTAAAGCGTGGGTGCTGATATTGTATCAGACGTTCATAAATAGAAAAAAAACATGCGGCTGCGTTTGTAAACAAAAGACGCAGCCCCATAGTATCAGCTGAGGCGTGCTGCTCTATATAAAAAAGCGTGCGTTCGTATGAAAAATTAATAAATAGAAACAAAATAACATGTGGCCGTGTTAGGCGCGGCGACGCCTTTATATGAGTTGAGGCTGCCTCGCTATGAAAAAACCAGACAGGAGGAGGGGCCATCGCGCTATGAAGAAGTGTTCTGGCCTACCAAAGGAAGCCATTAGTGAAATCGCCACGGAGCGAAACAGACACAGAAAGGAGGGACCAAGACTGACAAACACCAATAGGAAGCCAGCATTTCTGAATGCCACAGCAATAACCAAACCCCACAGAAAAGATAAAAACAGGTCGATCGAAGCTCGACCTAAAAAGAATGGCACCCGCTCCCGCATCACGGCATTAGTACGGCCCGCACTGGCGATCCAGGGGGGGCAAGCATCACTCCTCCACCCCCCCCACCCCCCCCAGACGCCCATGTTGACAAATTGACTTCAGTATTTATTCTGCTGCTGCTAGCTCATCTCAAGGTGATTATTATGGTGCCATTTATTACTGTGTGTAAATTGATAAAGGCAATAGTAGAACACTTTTTTGGTCTCGTCTAAGACAGTGCATGCACTGTCTGTTCTAAGACATTATGTTAGCTTACAGTGGGTTTAGAATCTGGCCATTGTTATCCTCGATTGGCCTCATTGTCACTTTCATTTGCTCCCTTCTTTTTTTATGGCTAGTATGGGCTTTACTTTCCCGTCGTGAGTCTGTCCGTTCCTTGGAGCATAGACACAATACTGTTTATTGACACTGCTAATTTTTTTATGCTACTTTTGTCTTTTTAGTTGCACATTCTATCAGAGTGTGTGTATTTTCCAGCTTTTCCCTTGTGTGCTTCTCTGCTCCCCTTCTCTGAGTTGGTCTGCCCCCGTGTGCTTCTGTGTTCCCCCATTTCTGTGTTGCTGTGTCTTGCTGTGTGCTTCTCCGCCCTGCGTCTGCATATTGCTCTGTCTTTCTATGTGCTCCTGTTGTCTCACCTGCATCTTCGTGTTGCTCTGCCTCACTCTGAGCTTCTCTGCCATCCCACAACCGGTCTTAAGGATGATCCCATGTTGTTTCCATCCCCCATACTGCTTCCCACCCTCATCTCCTGTTTTGCTTTCCAGCCTGTCCC
Source organism: Triturus cristatus (assembly GCF_964204655.1). Lineage (NCBI taxonomy): Eukaryota > Metazoa > Chordata > Amphibia > Caudata > Salamandridae > Triturus > Triturus cristatus. Next base: position 16,673,220 of record NC_140586.1, read on the forward strand.
AGTACCCCACCCGCATCACTCCCTGGTGTTTTTTATTTTCTTTTTAGTTACCAATCTAACTTGAACCAGTAACTAAAAGTAAAATAAAAGTGCCTGAGTCAAATCAAAAACATCTTTATTAGGTCAATCTTGATACTAAAAGCACATATAAAAGCAAAAAGCGATATGCCGGAGTCATTTTGTAGATGTGCACAAGCGTAGTGCACTCACCTACTAAAAGATGCAGCCGACTGTGTTTTCTTTTTAATTCTTTAGCCATGCTGCATTGCATCAGAGATTGCTTTTAGCATGGCTGAAACCCATTGGCAAAGCTTATATTTCCCAAAGGTGAGACCTGTTAGGTTTGCCAATGCTTGCTAATTTAAGACACCAACAATATCATATCTTTTCTGACATCAGTAAGCATACTTTAATAGCTTTAAATATATATTCTTGAGGGCCGTATCACTAGACTATTTAGCCATCACTCTTCCTTATCTGACCTCTTTCTTCTCTAAAATACATTAAATGAGTAGCAAGCAGTTATCTTATGATAGTGCATCCTAGTGCATTCATTAATGCGATTATATGTGTTCGACTCTGGGCGGCTCCAGATCTCGTTGGATATAATTTCTCTGGTTCTAAAGCCTCTTATTTGTGTTCTTTTGATTAACCGGAAGAGAGCTGCCTGAACATGATTGACATTGTGTTGCATTACAGCAAAACGCACAGAACAATTCTGCTAGCAGCTAAGTTTTGCCCGTGAAGTGCCCTTTGCAGACTGGCAGCAGGCCACTAACCTAGGCATGTATAGAGACACGTATAGAGACTGCAATAACTGTAAACAACAGCAAATGACAGCTCAGAGCAGAAGTGAAAGGTGCTGCTGAGAATCAAGAAGAAAGCTTCCCACAGCCCACTCAGCACCCTGGAAGCCTGGGTTTACCGGTAACAGTCCGCGTTATAAATAGGCCCAGGGTTTCAATTACCAGATGCGGGGGAAGACGTTGCTTGCCGTCATGAGCTGTGTTTCCCTTGCACCTCAGAAATGACTCGCACCGGTGGCACTTCGCCAGAGTTCAAGCCACGCTGACGACGTTCCCGTCGTCAATGAGAATGTACAACAAGCATTGGCATAGCCACTAGGTCTCGCCTTTGGGACATTATGTGTTTAGCCAGAACTTTTGGCTATGTTGTAGAGCATTCTGGCTGCTGTGCATCTTGTTGAAAAGTTATAATAAAAAGTGTTAAGCATTTTTGTTGAGAGCGCAGGAAAAGAGCGTCCCAGAAACTCATTGCTTACTATTTAAATCGGAATTAGGTCAATTTTTGGAGATATTATGTAGCTCCTAATACCCCTGGGAAGGCGCTGAATTATTGAAAAGTTGCTCAGAATCTTCTGCAGAGACACTTTCTACTGAGAGAGAAAGAAAAAACCTCTTTTTATCTTTTAGCCTTTGTTGTTGATGCACAGCTGTCATACAAATATTTGAATTCAGAGACTGGAGGGGTTAGTGCTGAATGAGGTGTCGGCTTGTTGGCTCCTCTGCTAATACTTGGGGCCTCATTCACGCTATTTGCACCTCAGTCTAACCTCAGCTAGTAACCAGCACCAGTGATTGTACCCTTTTAAATGGATTTACTCCTGCATATAGTTCTGCCAGAATTACGTAATTGTGAGTGAATGTAGCTTCTTGCAACGGTAGTTGGATAAGGGGACGTGTAGGAGAGTGGCATCGACTGCATAGTTGCCCCCAACTTTTTGCTGATGTTTTAACTGTTTTCTGACTCTAGCCAACCTGTGGCCCTGCTATCCAGGACCCCAGCCTATCTGCTTCCTCTCTAAACTGATGTGAGTACCCTAGGTACATACCAATTGGATACTGAGGACACCCTATCAGCCCCTTGTAGATGGTACCCTAGGTACCCAGGGCATGGGTCCCTCAGAGGCCTACCAGGGGCTGCAGCACTTATTGTGCCACCCCTGGGACAGCCATACAAACTGACACCACCAGACCACTACTGTAGTCTGGGTAAGGTGGTGTTTGCACCCCTTACAGGGATATAGGTATCCTGTATCCCACTTAATACAACACATATATCCTCATAGGTCACCCCTAAGGCAGGCCTTGCTAATCCTACAAGGCAGGGTGCTGAGATATGTGTGAGGGGGAACCCCTACCTGAGTAGGGCCCCTCTGCAACCTTCGTTAAAACTATTGCTGGGTTGTTTGTAGTGCAGCCATACCATATACTATTAACCGCATTATAAGTAATCGCGATAGCGTGATAACTTGAGAGTGGCTCCACAGAACCATGTCGTGTTTGGTGTAAAACATGTAGGAATCCTACCCCCAATCCAACCATGGGAGTGAGGGCATGATTCCCCCCTGCTAGAGGGGCGATATGGTAAAAGCGGCAGATTTTAGACACCAATTTAAAAGTGCACACGTAGTACAAAATGGATGCTACCCGCCACCCACACGACTCTGGGTGCCTGTTGCTGGGCAGAACTCCTGCCACGGCAGCTGGACAATAGGGATCTTGTTGCAGGGAGGTGCTCCCACCTCCCCAGACAGACTATGTGGATTGGGACTGGGTGGGTGCACCATAGGATGTCTTTCAGACTTGCACGTAGGCTTCTCCAGTGCCTACTTCTGCATACACCGCCTCAAACCGGTTCAGGGGCATCCTGTCCCCTGCCCAGGCAGGAAAACACACAAAGGGGAGAGGGTGTAGCCACCCTTTCCCGCCTGAACTCTCATTGGTGGGCTCTTTTCTAGACACTCCCCTAATCCTTGGATAAAGGTGAATACAGGGTCCCCAGAGCCTCAGATTAATCTTGGACTCCACAGACTTGAACCTTCGACTTGCTGCCGCACAGCTGAATGAAGAAATCTCCCGTGGGGTAAAGGAGTTACCCCCCTGCTTGGCAGGCACCTGAAACACTGCAAGTGACCTGGTTGGAACTCCACTGCTCCTATGGACAACGAAGACTTCTGCCTACCTTGAGGTGGGTTTCCAGGCATCCCAGGGGCCAGTGAGTGTGCACAGCACCGTGGGTGCCGAGAACCCCAATACCCCAGGACACCAACCACCTCTTGCATAGCACACGACCCCGACGAGTGGGGAAGTTGTGCTTTGGCCCATTATTGAGCCAACCTCTCAGCATCATCTGTGCCAAAGATCGACGCCCTAGCCCGCTCTAGCGACCCGTGGGCACATCTATATGCACGCCAAATTGCTGCCTCCTGCAGTCCCTTGTCTCTCAACTGGTGGGCCCTAGCGGAGGTCAATCTTCACTTTAAAGGGCTCCCCTGGTTGCTCCAGGCCTGCTTTACAGTCTCCTCACTGGAGACCTTGCTCAGATCTCGTGGGTCTGCACCAGTAGCTGTTTTGTGATTCTTACATGGGTTGCAGTTGCCAAGGCTTAGTGGATCCAATCCGGACACTATCTCCGCAGCGACCCTCATCCTTCATGGGTCAGTTGCCCTCCAGAAGCTGGCCTTCCTTGAAGCCTCCTGGACCCCGTGGCTGATGATCCAAGCTACCCATCTTCCACCTGGAAGCATCCGACATTAAAGGGCTCTTTTTCCTGAGCCCCCTGGTCACTGTGCCGTGACCCAGACTCTGTCCCCTCTGCTTTTAGGTCCTTACCTTCAAGATCTACATCTTCAATCTGCACGACATCGACGACGCTTCACGCCAGCAGCAGTTCTTCACCTTTTCCCATTGAAAACGAGATTGCGACCCGACATCGAAAACGACCTATGCACCCGGCTTCCCTGGGGCAGGTAACAGTGGTACCTCAGTACTGTTGTGGGTGTGGGCCCTCCAAGAGCTTAACTCTAAGCTGCTGAACTTGAACTCCTGCTAGAAGTGTTTTAATTCTTGCAATTTCCAACCGCAACATTCTCCATAGGGTTTAATAGAGATCCCGACAGTAGTTTATACCACTGCACGCGTCTCCCGTGGGCCCCCTTCCTCACTACCTTGGGTGGTTTCTTAAGGGGCCAGCGACCCTAAGTGCCCTAGGCACTGTCTGTAGAAATGTTGTGGTTCTTATACCACTTTTTTAATATATGGTTTGGTCCCCCCATGGGGCCCTATGATTCCAGTACTATTTATTGTAAGTATCAATGCTTGTTTGAATTGTATCTTTACCTCCAGTTTCATAAAGAGAATAGTGGGATTATTCATAGAATAAATACATATATTTTATATATATACCTGTGTGGACTACTCTTTCATTTGGTTATTCAAGAGGTTATCTATGGTAAAACAATAAGCTTAACACTCCTTCAAGACTTAGCCTGAAAGCTGCTCTCCACAGCTACCACTAGGATAGCTTTCTTTAAAGGTTGTCTTTTAACCTATCACCATAAGAGTCGAATTGGACTGGTGCAAGGTGTCCCCTATAACTAGTGGACAACTTCTCACAGGACGTTTGGGAGAGGGGACTGGGCAGACAAACTCATAAATTCAGAAACATTTTGCAAGGAATGTCTCACCCTGGAAAAACTGCAGATTGAATCCGGTGAAAGGCAGGAGTAAATGGATTTTGAGGAGTTGTTGTTGATGGGTGTATTCCACGAGGAAAACAAGATAAAAGTAAATGAGTGGAAATATACTGATGTGTTGGATTTACACATGCAGCAGAAATGTTAACTTGGTCTGTTTCTATGTCGTAAACATGCATGGGCCCCTCTCCTTTTAACCCACTTACCCCCTCATCCTGCTGGTTTTTGCTGGCGTTTTGTACGCGTTGGTTGGGTCGGTTAAAATTTGAATACTAAATCCAGGGATGAAACATAAAGTACATTGAGCGCAGCGCGAGCCGAGACAGAAATAACAAAACACAAGCATTGCAAAAGTGCTCGTGCTATATATAAAATGAGTGGGAGGCACAGCAACCAAACGGCGACTCGGGATCGGGGGATCCGTGTTCGAGCCTCGGCCTGAGGTCAACATTCTGTGAATCTGGGCAAATCATTTACTCTCCCCCTGCCCAGCTAAAGTCTACTGATTTAAATTAAACAAACAAAAAAAGACGGCACATGGAGACAAGCTAATTTAAATGAAACAAAAGATAACAAGCAGAATGCGCGTGGCTTCACAAGGCTTATCACTAATGACAATACATGTAGATCCTACTTCACTTAATTTTTCCAGTATACCCTTTCAGTTAGTTTCACATAATCTACTTTTACATGGTAGAATGGAAAAATTGGAAGTAATATAACTTTCAGCTACACTGGCAGCGGTGCTCCGGGGTAGCGTACAGGAACATGACGGACATGCCATTGAAGCCGTTGGGGATCGTGCTGGCGCTGAGCAGGAAGAAGATGGTGAGCTGGAAGGGCCCCCACTCTCCCAGGAAGGCAATCGATTAGTCATAGTCTCATTACAGAGCAGTGGGGGCGGTGGCACGGTGGCACGGTGGGGCACCGTCCAGGGAGCAGCTCGCTGTGCTGGGCAGAAGGGTCTCGTTCTTGCCTCGGTCACCCGCTCCACTGCCCTAGGACAGTCCCTGTACGCGGCACTCAGCCGATATGACCGTCAGCCGAGGCAGCCTTGGAGGAAGCAGGCAAACGGTCATTGACGCATCACTACACGTTACACAAACACACTCCTCGAAGCGACACGCCCCCAGCCCCCAAGAAATATTATGGAGATGGCTCTTTAAAGTGATCGCATATCATCGTTTGTCTGTTGCCGGCCCCGGTCCCTTCCCGCCCGCCTCTCCTGTTGGGCTGCAGCTGTCATAACTCAATCAGCCATATAACGCTGCTCGCAGCACCTCCGAAGCAGGTATTGAACCCGTCGATGGCCGCGGAGGGAATGACACTTATGCCACTTGACGTCCCGTAACGGCACGGCGATATTTATGTCAGTTTTCATATGTATGATATGTATTCCTTAAATGTAATTAAAGAGCTGTTAGTGTGTGATGTATCTGAACAGCCCAGAGCAGCTTCTGATTAAGGCATTGATTCTAGCACTGTGCGCTGCTTCACTGGAGAATATGACAACCTTCATCACCCCAGGCTCGCAGATCAGCCCTGCTGTCTGTACGCACATACGCACTGTACAAACTTGTCACTTGTGTTTAACCATCCGGCAAGGCTGACTGTAATCAGAGGTTATTAAATTAACTGCAGGACGTTAGAACAGACAGAAACAGGACTGGAAGCTAGAACAAGGGGTTTCCAAAAAAGTGCTTTTAAGACTGTCTAGGGGTGCACATGGTCCAGTATGTTTTTCAGTTGCAGCGAAATGCTAGAGAGGGCTCAAGTCACAAGTTCACATCAGAATAAGCCCGCGAGTGGTGCGTGCGCGCGGGCTCCACAGTGAACAATCTGTTTTCAATTATCTGTGTCTGGGCACGATAATTGAAAACAGATGTGGCCTGTGCGGGTCACCGCAAGCAATAGGACGTGGGCGGAGCAAAGGCGGGACATGCACCCGCCTTTGCCCAATTGCGTGCTGTCTTTATTTGAAAGACGCACGCAAAGCCCATTAGCCTGTGAGTAAGAAAAAAACGCACGCATGAGCGTGTGGTGAGCTTGGGGAGCTTTGTGAAGCCCCTTACTAAAAGTCGAGCATGCAGCGCATGCGGGCTGCTCTAGGCTCGACCTAAAAAGACGAGTGATGGTGAAATAGCCTGGCATAGTCCATCCAAGGCAATGCAAAAGTAGCAACGTATGAGTTGCATTTTTAGCTATTGCAGAAAAATTATAAATATAGTGTTGATTTAACAAAATCAAAGTTTCTGCAGCTCATCTGAATGATCATTTTTATCAATTTCATGAAGATGATAAAAAATAAGTATCTCCGCATTCAACAGCGAACATCCTAAATGTTGGTTGGGCTGCTCTAAATGTTCGTGCCAAGTTAGCTGAAGGTGACTCAAAGAGGCAAAACGTGTTGCTGTCACAAAAGGCCATGCCCCGTCCAGCAGAACTTCACTAGAGTTAGCATAGATCAGAGTTTATTTTCATCTTTGCTAAAATTGTGAAATTCCATTCTGCGGTTTTGGATAAATTATCCTCAAACAAACACCCCGTTTTTAAGATGTACTGATGTTTTAAGTTACAATCCTTGTATCAAGAGTTTGAACCACCGGGATGGGGCGGAAATGACACATCAGCCCCACTCTGCCTGACTGAGAGACCAAGATATAGTCAAACCCAGACAGCCCGTTTTCTCCACCTTGCATTTCCTCAGTGGCCTGGAACCTGTGGAGGCATGTGTTTAGGTTTTGCCTGAGACAGCTGTTGCTAAATCTTTTATAACCTATAAAAAAACGCTTAGAACCGGCCCATTACTTGCAATAACATCAGGAGCGGCAGGTCCATTCGGGATGAGGAGGCCACACCCTTCCACCTTTCTCCCCTCATGAACAGTGTCTGTCAGGCTGCACAAAGGTCAGCCTGACAGACACTGTTCACTTTCAGTTCAAGCAGCCAGAAGCCAGACATGGTCATTTAGTGCAGGCTCCTGGCTCCCTGAGCTGAACTTTGCTGGGCTGAGGCAGTCACAGCTCCTGTGGGTGTGAAGTCCTCAGCTTAGTAAAGGTCCCTGAGGCCCTCCCCTCAGCGACGAGGGGTAGCGTCACTGATTGCCTCGCACCTGGGCGCCTCAGTTTTAAGCCCTGAAGCGCCCAGGGTCGAGTGTCAATCAATGACACTTCAAAACAGAGTGGGGTTAGCAGTCTCACTGACCCCATCCCACTCTGTGATGATGTTAGGACTGCTGCCTTCCCTCACTGGTGGGAAGGCAGCAGTCCTATGCCTTCTGGAACCTCCGAGGCAGAACTGGCTGCAGGTAAGTGGTTTTTATTTTATTTTTTTAACTGTTTGGTGCGTGCATGGGTGTAAGTATGAAAGTTTGGTGAAGAGTGTTGTGAATGGATGCGTTTGTGTCCTTGCGTGCGTGTATGTATGAATGCTTGGTGAAGAGTGTTGTGAATGGATGTGTTTGAGTGCGTGTGTGCGTGCCTTTATGTATGACTGTTTGGTGAATTGTTGTGAATGAATGTGTTTGAGTGCGGGCGTGCGTTTGTGTGAATACATTGCTTTAAGTGCTATGTGTATGTGTGCTTGTGCGTGAGAGTGTGTCCCATCTGCCACCTCCCACCAAAACTTACCGGCCGCCACTGCAATAACTTACTATGGGTTGGCTTAGATGTCACTCTTGTTTCCTTGCTTCTGATTGGTATTGCCTCCCTGCTTTCTGCTGCTTTCACTTTGACTTCAGTGTTTGACTCTGTTATGGAGCATGGACCAAATACAGCTTCCTGTCTGCAGCCACTGTCCTTCCACTAGCCGCTCACTTCTGCAAATAATTAAACTTGTCTTGGTGCATTCTGTAAGAGTGTATGTGTTAGCAGCGCATACACCGCACGTCTGTTGTTTTTCTTGCTTCTTCCCTCCCCCTGCTATCTTGATCCAACCTTCTACCTTTTGTTTTCCTCCTGCTTTCCATCATTTTTTGCTCCCATCCTGCCATGCCATAAATTGCTTGCCTCCTTCCGTTGTACCTCCAAACTTCCTCCTTACGTCATCTGTGGTCTTGCCCCAACCTCCCTCCATCGTGCTGGTTGCCAATCCTGCCCTCCACTGTTTTGTGCCCCATCTATCCTCCTCCCACCATGTCCTACCATGCCACACATCAAGCATTGGCAATGCAATAGGTCTCACATTTGCGAGAGTTTTAGCTATTGGCATTGTAAATGATAATGCCTTGTATTCATGTGTTCGTTTTTAAAGGAGAGTGGAAGCAGGCAGAGTTGTGGAGATGGGCGAGATGAGCCTGGAAGCAGGCAGAGCTGTGGAGATGGGCAAGAGGAGAGTGGAAGCAGGGAGAGTTGTGGAGAGAGGGGCGAGATGAGAGTGGAAGCAGGCAGAGCTGTGGAGTTGGGAAAGAGGAGAGTAGAAGCAGGGAGAGGTGTGGAGAGAGGAGCGAGAGGAGAGTGGAAGCAGGGAGAGCTGTGGAGAGTCGGGTGAGAGTAGAGTGGAAGCAGGAAGAGCTGTGGAGAGAGGAACAAATGAGAAGATACCGAGCAGGAACACCTGTAGAGTGGGACCATAGCTGCGAGGGAGAGCTGAGAAGGCGGAGAAGAGTGGGATGATAAAGGTCAGGGAAAGCAGGAAGGGCTGTGGACAGAGGGACTATCATCAGAACCACTGTAATTGTGCAATTCTGCAGTTTTGTTGTTTCCCACATAATTATAGATGTGCCGCATTTGCATCAAAATCTATCATCTACAGCATAATCAGCAGATTTTAATAAAAAAATTGTTTTTAGCTCAAGTGGATGGAAAGTTGCTAAAAACACAGTGACTGGTGTTGCACAGCAGAAGGCCGTTCGCAAAGCCTGACCACCAGCATTCTATTGCTTAGTGTTGTATTTGGGTGCCATACTGACAATAATGAGGTGAAACATCATGTGTAAAACTGACAAACCAATGACGTGATACCATCCCCCCAAAAAGCTGCCTACACACATATAACGTTATTATCTAAACGCCGCCAAGTTTGCATCTGCAGCAAGGAGCTGGCGACGTTTACACCCAAACTGGAGGGCTTTTAGACGCTTAGGAGCATTCAGGGTAAGGTTTGGTGTCAGAATAGGAGCTGCGGGGTCTTTCCATGCTGGCCACTTAGGTGCTCGGGTAGGGTTAGGAGACTGATTGGAGAGCTTAGATTCCATGCCCATTCTGGTATTGACCTCTCAGCTGTGACCATCAGCAGGTGCCCCGACTTTTCTCACAATGGTGCCAACGATGGTGGTTTTCTGGGGGCTAAAGGGGGGTGACTCAATAAGGGATGGCAAGGAGTACACAGAGGGCCAGTAGTTCGTAGCCGGGTCAGTCAGATTTAGTGGAAGACAAACAATCAAAAGCATTCAGAGTGTGTCTGCAAGTTTTCATGATGGTAATGCCAACAGAAGTAGCAAGTTTTAAAGAGGACTACAGATTCCGAGAACACAACAACTAATGCGTTTAGTACGGTCATACCCAAACAAGAGTAGAGGGTTCTCGGGTCGCAGGTCTGACAGCTACCTTGTGCCCGCCTCGCAGGCTCCACCCCTCGCCTCTGACCTCCTCCTCATTGTGAGTCCTGCTCCCAGCCTGACACCAACATGTCTGTGCACTTGCAGGTCAGTACGGCCAGCCTCGAGAGGGAGGAGTGGGGGGGGGGGAACAGACCACAAACTCAGGAATGTGTGTAAAAGGCTGCTTTATTGAAACAGGTGCACATAACATTATAATTCCTCGGCAAACGCCTTAAAAAACTAAACCTCACTAATCAACCATATACATGACCCTTGACCCCGCCCCTAAACTTTTCTTGAAACCGCCCCCACCCGTACATTATAACATTACAAACAATACAAAGCAATGCATCAAAATATAACCCCATAAATTCAACCCATCGTTAAACAATCTCCCCTGCCTGCTTCTTTACAACTGTCATTCACCAAACATGTGTAACCAAACTAGAAATTAACCTGCCTACCCTTTCCCTGTCGATAACCCAAATCCAACAATAACCAAAAAACCTCTGTCAACTCTGGCAAACTTCCAATAACCCCCGCTACCCAGAAAGAAGAGGGGGAGAGAACCCCCCCCCCCTTTTCTGACCCCCCCCAAGTAGGCTAGCTGCTGTACATCTAAGAGGAATGTGTCTGGACTTTCAAGCATCTCAACAACACCTCCCTAATGTCCAGTAAATAAAGGTCCATGCCAAGCCTCGATAGATGTACTCCGTCATCTCTGAAAAATTCCACTGCCTCAAAGCGTAGCGCCTTGTGTGTCACTCTTCCGAAACCAAAATGTCGACAAAACCTAGACATTTCAGAGTTCACCTTCCTCCATACCCTGTCAATGGCCCTCGGGTTCAAAGCACTCCTCCAAACTCTGCGCAGAACCAACTCCGTCCACAAAACGTGGCACCCAGACCATTGCTCCCTTCAATCTTGATACATCCTTCTTCATAGCCCTCATCAAGACAACACCCTTTACACCGCACAGATCGTTCTCGCCAAGGTGAATCAACAAAACATCCGGGCACTAACCCCGTATCATCCATTTATTACGGCAAGGTATCAATTCCTTCCACAGCATCCCTCTCTTACCCTTCCAGACAATTTTAAAATGACGTTAATCAAAACCCAACATAGCACCAAAGTAACACCGGCATGCCTGGACCTGCACCCATTTGATAAACGAATGCCCCACAATCCAAATGGTCAATTCCTTCAAATGGGGCCCAGCCACAGAACCTGTAACGAGAAAAATAGAATGAGACTCAACCAAAGAAGATGATGCTTGCGCCTCCTCCGCATTCCTTCCCACATAACGTTAACAGTCTGAAGACCAGCGCCCCAGCCACATTATGTCCCCCCGTGTCCAGCCCCTGTTGTGTGCCTCTGTTGCTGCCCTTCCAACCTGATCCCTTTTCCCACTCCCCTCTGGTCCATTTTGGAACTGGTGGTGCAGTTCGGGTTATTCAATTTTCCCCTGCTTCCACGGACAGAATGATTTCTCAGTCACACGCACATACACACATCACACGCTGGTGGGGCCCATAACACCAATATTCATTCTCTCACCCTATCCGTGCCTACAAAGGGACATCAATCCCGAACCACAACTTATTCTTTTGATAGAGGAAACCCACTTCTCATGAATTACCCTAATACTTCCTCCATCAAGAGGTCGACTGAATCATTTAGTTGGTTTTGTTCAATGACACTTTACTCTCAATTTAATCAATAGACATTTCAATGAAATAATCACCCGACACATTAATTCAAATAATGATTTTCTTTATCTAATTTATATGCAGGTTAAATCCTAATAATGCAATATCATCTTTTGTCATATTTACCTATTCTGGCTAATTGTCGTTTTCTAAGTCAGAACCGGTCCTCAGTAAATTCATCAGAGTTCTTGGTCTATCATGTAGAGTCACCGTCCTCTCCGTCAGCATAACCTCAGGATACTGGAAATGACGTTCAAGAAGTGGCGCAAGAAGGTGAAAAAACCTCTCAAGTCTACCAATATTTATACTAAAATTTACATATCTGTTACATTTCACATTTTCTCGCCCGATGATTGGTTGAAATCAAATATATCTCAGTACATTAAGAAACATTTTCAAATTCTTCTCATGGGGAAAAGTCTCCAAGCATATGTATGGGAAAGAATGTTCGTGGTACTAAATGTAACAGTTCGTTGAAACAGGTTGGGTTCGATAGTTCATTTTCCTTCTTTTGCAACATTTGCTGCTCGTTCAGGGGCATTGGCACCTCGCCCAGAGTAGTCTTCATGGGCATGGTCTGACAGGTCACACAAAGGACACGAATGAAGTCAGTGCAGGCGCCTTTCTCCATTGTTCATATGGTGAAGTAATGTACTTTAGTTAGGCTTCAGTCGGCGGCCATCTTTTGGTAGGCCAGAATAGTCAACTTAAGCAAAGAAAACACAAAATCGTAATTAATACATAGAAATGATTAAAACAGTGTTATTCCCTTGCTAATACCCTTATGTGTGTGCATTTATCTATCCATATGCGACATTCAAAGCAGTTAGTGCTGGTTTATTTAAGCGCAAATCACAATAACTTTACTCAAGCAACATTTATAGTTTTAATATGCATACAAACTTAGTTCACTTATTATTTTAGCCATGCAAATGCATACCCACGTATATTCTCTTTGTTAATACGGTTGGTTTAGTACTTTCACATCACACTATTAATTATTATAATTATTCATTAGTTATTTTAAGATAAACATATAGAAATGGATGGGGTATATAAAAAAAACATTTTACCCGCTCCATCACTGGACAACCAAATATGTATCCCTCCATTCTTGAATGACACATCTTTCAAAGCACACCCTGTTTTTACCTTGCTGCCTAAGAGCTTGGAAACCCTGAACGCCCCAGAAAACATCCATACCATAAGGGTTGAGAAAAAAACGTCCCTACAGACTGCTGGTAAAGCCTCAAGTAATCGGGTTAGTGTCTTCCAAGAAAGGGGGTTACGTGCCAAACTCTCCCCTGTCCCTAACCCAACCTTCTAACATCCTCCCCCCCACTCCCCCTGCTGACGGGGTGTAACCCCCACAGGAGTTTCCCCATGAAAGCAATGCCCGCCAATTTCCCGGCAATGGTAACTTTAGAAAGACCCCTTTCAATGAGGTCCAGAATAAACTGAATCACATCTTCAGACCGACGCCAGACCCCAGATCGCTTACAGGCGCCAGATGCCAAGAATTCCCTCCCGGACAGAGTATATGCTGCCCATGTAGAGGCCGACAAAGAGCCTACCACCAGTTGTAGCACTCTACGTTGCCTACATACCAAAGGTGATCCGGCAATGGAGTTGGTGTCCTGTCCGCCTCCTTGGCCAGCCCACGGAATCTCCCCCACTGTGAACGAGACAAATCATCGGATATGTCATTGTCCACACCTGGTATATGCAGTGCCCTGAAAGCAATGTCATGTCTGAGGCAACCCAGCACAAAAACCCGCAGCAACTTCAGAATCTGCTCATCTCTTGCGGACTGCCTAATGATGATATCCACCACTGCCATGTTGTCCACTCAAAACAAAACTTTCTTGTGTGCCACTGACAACTCTTCACCCCACAGCGTTAGTGCCATCAGTAATGGGAAAAGCTCAAGGAAAGCTATGCTCCTCCCACCATCCTTTAAAAGCTGTGGCCACTGCTCAGCACACCACCTGCCCTGTCAATATATGCCAAATCCGTCCCTGCCAGCTGCATCAGACAAGATCTGCACGTCCCACTGGACGTCCTCCTCCCTGGCCAAAGGCACTCCATTAAAAGATTGTAGAAAAACTGACCACATGCGCAAATCCTCTTTCACCCCTGCTAAAATGCGAACATGGTGGTGAGGTAAATGATGTCCAGCCAGTGCCCGCCCAAACCGCCTACAAAATGTCCTCCCTGCCCAGACCACCCTGCACGCAAAGTTGAGATGACCGAGGAGCACCTGTATGTCTTTTACCGTCACTTTCTGCTTGGACATCATTCTATCCAACAGTTCCAACATTTTAACCTTTTTGTCGGCTGGCAAGCGAGCCCGCATTGCCACAGAACCAATTTCAATCCCCAAACAAGACAGAGCTGTACAGGGACCCATTGTCTTCTCCGGTGCCAAAAGGCACCCCCAGTTCAACCATGAGCTCATGGAAAGTGTCCAGAGCTGTCTGGCACTCCGTGGAGCCCGGTGAACCTACAAAGAAGAAATCTTCCAAGTAGTGCGTCACCAATGTGTGACCCGTGCGCTGCGTGAAGTACCACGGCAAGAAGGTGCTAAAACATTCAAATAAAACACATGACATAGAGCAACCCATGGGTAAAGTCTTGTCCACGTACCATTTACCTTTGAAATGGATACCCAGAAGGTCCCAATCATCTGGATGGACTGGAAGTCACCGAAATGCCGACTTTATGTCACATTTAGCCACCGCTGCAGCTGCGCCCGCGGTCACTACTAGTGACATTGCGACGTCAACTGAGGAATATGAAACTGAAGCCGCCTCCACATCAATAAAATCATTAACTGAAGACCCCTCTGGCCATGAGAGATGCTGAATCAATCTGTATTGATCGTCCTCTTTTTTGGGCACAACTCCTCCGTTGGCCAATCATCAAAGGGGCCTGCCATTCTCCCTTCTCGCACCTCTTTGTTCAGTTTGTCTTGAACTAACTGTCTGTGCTCTGTAGCTGATTTTAGGTTATCCACCCACCGCCTCTGACGTGGCCCATGGTAATCCAGATGAAACCCCTCTGTGAACCCCTCCAGAAGCACCTCTTTGCCCTCAGATTCCTGTACCCCCACAGGCCCTCTTCTAGTGTTACTAACTTAACTGGCGTAGGAGCCTTTGGGCCCAGTACCCTGCGGTCCTTTGCCTCCCTTGTTGTTCTGGTAATGATGAGATTGTCCTGATGTGCCTGGCTGCTGCCCTCACTGCACCTTGCCACCCCAACAGTTAACCAACGGATGGCGGCCGCTGCACTTTGAGCACTCATGCTTAAACCTGCAGTACTCTCTCGCGCACATGCCCTTATTAAAGTCCCAGCATGTGCCTCCTGTCCCAGATTGTGTTGTGGCTGCACCTCCCACCCCTCCCCGGGTGGGCTTCCCCTGAAAGGGCCGGTACACCAAAGGCAAACCGCCAGCCGTAAAGATGGTCTTACCGCCTGCCGCAGACCCCATCATGTGCTGCCACAAATCTGTGTCCAATTCCCCCATTTCGCTTCCGGGTCCCAAGCCATATGGGCCCAAAACTCCTCATCATATCGAGCCCAAGCGTAGCCCCCCCCTGCGCCCCTCCCCCTGATCTGTGCCTTTCGAATTACGTCCATGTACTTAAACATGGCTACGCGGCGCTCGGGAAACGTTTCGCAGTAAACACTGGCGTAAATTAAAAACGCTGCCGTCCAATTCTCTATGGTCATTGGCACCTTAGGCCTCTTGGCCAACCCATATTCCTCTTCTTTAGAGCCCTCCTAAGACCTTATTTCCCTGAGTAGAAGCTTCTGCAGCTCCACGTATTATCCTTTCCAAATACGCTCCTTGGTTGCCAGCATTAAGTGAGCCCCCAAAGGCTTCGTCACTCCCATATATGACAGTTTCTAAATCTTCAACTCTTTACTCTCCAAAGGCTCCTTAGCCCCCCCCCCCCGCTGCCTCTGTATTTGTCCTGCTCTCCACTTTGGTGCCCTGCGCTAATCCCCCGTCTCCTGTTCCTTCCCCCGTATCCTTAACATACTTCCATCTCTGTGTAATCTCCCTTCAATCTCTCCCCCACCCCCCTCCTCCCCCGTCCCGACAGACACCCTTTTAGGTTTGGCCTGTGTTCTACTAGTCTCACCTGGCTCTAAGGAGGGTGCCCGGATGGAAACCGCCCGTCTTGTCACTGTCTCTGTGTAATCCATTGGCCGAGGAGCCCTCACCGAGGGGCCGCACTCTCTCCTGGATTCCGACGCTGATGCCCTTCTGTGTGGCGCCACTGCCGGTGCATGCAAAATACTAGGAGACACATAAGAAGGCCCCCCCTCCTCATTATCCAGCAATTCCCCTTCTTTTGGGCTATCCTCATCATAATCCAACACAATAGGTTCCACCACCTGGAGTGCATCATTAGCAAAATCCACACCACAGGCCCTACCGTGCTTAGCATGCCCTACACTGGCCCTACTGGACCCGGCATGCACTACTTGCGGGAGAGCCCACTGTACGCGCCGATACTCCCCCATGCGTTGACCTCTCTGAAATTCCGTCTTTGCTGGCATGGCAGACCACCTTGCACCGCTCGTCGTTGGGGCCAGCAAGGTTGTACTGGACCATTGTCCGCTGGCCGCGACAGGATCCCCCGCCAGTACGGATTGCGCCGTGTGAGGCTCCACCCTCCCTTCACCTCGGTGCAATTGGGCTGCTCCCCGCCCTACCGAGTCCGCTGCGCTGCAACGCTTTTTGCCATGTAAAGAAAAAGTTTGGACTGATGTGCTGGGTCCCTCGCTTCTGAGCGCTGCGCCTGCATCCCGCCAGCCCTGGGCAAATGCCCCGGCCAATTTCCCCTTGTCTATGCCTGTCTGCTCTGGCTTTCCAACCCATACCAAGGGGGGGGGAATCCCCCCTTCTTCCTCCCCGCTCCACTCCAACATAGCCTCCACCACAGTCGAAGCGGATCCAAACCCCTGCCTCCTCCCACCTTCATTCCTCTGCTTCCCAGCCCCACCCGGATCCAGCTCAACCGGCATTCCAAATTCTGAGCCACACCTACTGTCCCTGGCCCCATCCCCCCAAGCCACCTCCCAGGACCCCAGACTATGGGCCCCTGCCCCAGCCCACCTTCGTGGAGGAGCTACCGTGCCATACTCTGCTCCCAAACCTAAGGAGACCCTCTGCTGCCCCTCACCCCTCCCACCTGTGCCCATTCACCATCCCCCTTTGAGCTGCCCCCTATGGATAAAGTCTCCCCCTACCTACCAGAGCCTTGCGATGCCCAGCGCGAGGGCCTCGACAAAATTTCCCCATCACCCAACTTCACCCCTTCAAAAGTGAAACAGTCTCCCCCCATTGCCCCTGTCAGGAAAAACAAAATCCCCCGGTTCTATCACACCAGGAACCGAACCGGCCAGAAAGGAGATCTCCCCACCCTCCACACAGGTACTATGACCATTCAAACTTGGCCCCACCACAGCGGTCTCAAACAGCTCCCTGCCCTCCTCCCACCCGCTCCGCCCTGCCTTACCAGGAGAGCGAAGTGCACAAGGGCCCCCTGCCTGCCCAGCCGCTTCCTCAATCACTGGCACCTGCGCGGCCGAAAAGGAGGCTGAGCGCCGCTTACTACTCCGCCCCCGCCACGCTTCACACTCGCGGCGGGGGCAGATCTCGCCCGCTAATTGTGCCCTGCGCCCAGCAACGTTTCCGGGGGCTCCCCCGCAACTCCCCCGCTACAATCCCAGAACCGCCAGTCGACCCCGACGCCTCCCCACCCCCGGAGTGTCCCACAAATGCTGGTGCTGCCTTCTTGCTACTTGGGCAGCCCCAGTCACTCACCGGAGATAGGCGGCGTTTCTTAGGCGACGTGCAAGCCGCCACAGCCGCCGTGACAACGGCCGAAGCCTGCCGCACTGGCCACACCGGCCGCCCCATCTCGCCGACGACCATGTGTATTCTGCCTGCCTCGCTGAGAAGGCGGAGGGCTTCAAGCACCCGGTAGTCCTCCATCAGAAGCGGTAATGTATATCGCCAAGAATAAATCTCCCTAAAAACTACCACTAACCTGACTAAGAAATGTAACAAACCAGCAAAAACACTTCAAAAACTAAACTACGCCTAAGCTCCCAGCCACCAGGTCACCAAACCTAAAATGGTGGCCCGGAGCAGGAGCTCAATTAATTTATAGTTGGGCTCTATTTGGGCTACAAAAACATGTAGCCCAAAACAAAATGGCTGGCTTGAAGCCTGCCTCCCCCCTGGCCCTCCCAAACTGCCTTGGGGGGGGACCTCCCTGTGGTTGGCAACCCCCCCAGCCCCCCATCAGGACAACAATAACACATGCACATGTCGCACCAGTCCGCTGACTTGGCTGCTGCAGTGTCTGCACTGCAGACAGCCGGGAAAGTAGCGGCTGGAATTCCTGTGTCCCGCTCACGAGGCGCGGGTTGAGCTGCAGAAGCTGAGCTGCTCTCAGACACTCCCTCGCATTGCTTATTGTGTGTTTGAGGCGAGAGTACATGTTCATTCCTTCTCCTGTGGGTGCGCTTCATGTCCTCAGCTCTGTAAGGTTTGGCGGCTTCAAATAAAGGTATAGTACACACTACCTGAGCTTCAGTGGAAGAGACACGTCCCCCCGCGCCAGCATTCTCATAGGGTGTCCCATGGGGTTTCAGTACTTTGAGGGTCATCGCTCACATCTGATCAGACATGCCTCGCCATGCTCTGTCCTCACAGCCTGGGAGGAGACAGTCCCCCTCCTGGGGTCCCCAGTACAGCGAAACAGCTTTTGTGTCCCTCTCTGCTTTGACTGCAATGTCAGATGGAATATGTAGGGTTAGGGCACTTCACTAGCTGGGTGTAGGGTTAGGGCACTTCACTAGCTGGGTGTCAAACAGGGAGACGTACACCCGACTTAATCTCTTGGAGGCAGGATAGATTATTGGAGGGGGGTTGGATAGGGGAGCTAGCGGTTGATTAATGACTGGGGTATCTCCTTGAAGTGCACTTGACATCCGACAAAACAAACATATCAAGCGCCCACTCACCTGTCTATAGGCACCTGGAACACTCAGCAGGAAACCAGCTTTACAACTGACAGATGAATAAATGGGTAAAATTAAATCGTCGCTTTCTCACATAGTGTGAAAGGCCTCCGAAAGCCCCTTAGCTCTATCCTTACAGAACACACGAGGGTTCACCATGTTTACCTTTAGTGTGTATTGATATTTGAAGGGCAAGGAATCATTTTTGACATCTTGTACAAATGTGCCTGCGCAGTGTTTTGAAAATACAAGTTGAATATGTTTATGATGATGTATCTATCTTATCCAGAGGTCTGCATTTGTGCACGCTTTTGTAAATTACATTTTAAACATGAGCATTTCAAACCAGACAGCATGACTTGTAATTTGGTGCAT
Organism: Triturus cristatus; assembly: GCF_964204655.1. Lineage (NCBI taxonomy): Eukaryota > Metazoa > Chordata > Amphibia > Caudata > Salamandridae > Triturus > Triturus cristatus. The sequence continues at coordinate 16,692,388 of NC_140586.1, forward strand.
TTCTGTCAGTGCTGTGGCCGTGGGCCCACTTTAAGACAGACCAAGAACACATAGACAGAACAAAAACATTGACGCAGTGTAAAGTATTCATTGCATTCAGGTTTTCTTTTCCTTTCGCTCCTCTTTAGTGAAGAAAGGGAACAGGTTATAAAGCAGTGGTGATCAAGAGACGCGACGAAAGTGAACGCCGCGAGCAAAAGAGACGCCGTGCGCGTGCACATCTCCTGTCCGAGCAGGCACGGCAAACAGGAGACAGGGAGGGAACAAACATGCCTCCCTTCCAATCAAAAGCGCACGATTTTGACGCGCGCCAATGCAAAGCATGGATGGAGCTTACACCCTGCTTCGGAGGCAAAACCAACAACAACTGATCTCGCAAGTCTATTGCTCTTGCATACATAAGAGCTGTTTGGCTTTGTCATTGCATTTTTATCTATATTGCACAGAAGAATAGCTGAAAGTAAAGAAAGAAAAGTGTGACACGGCCACAGTTGAGCATGTCATAAGCCTTTTTTTTTTGAAGCCATGTTGCACAACAGCCATGCTGCAGTACAACATGGCTAAAAAGAAACAAGCTTTTGCAATGCAATAGGTCTTGCATTTTTGAGAGTTTAAACTATTAGTATTGTAAATGACAATTCCTTTTATTTATTTGTTTAAAAAAAACAATACATAAATAAAAGGCATTGTAATTTAATATCCTAATAGCTCAAAATCTCGCAAATGCGAGACCTATTGCAGTGCAAATGCTTGTTTAAATGGGGCCTCAAAACGGGTCTCTATCGGGCGCAGTTTTGTGCCCTGGCACAGGCGGTCCCTTTTTTCCCCCACACTGCAATGACAGCAGGCACATGGGTGTGCGCATGCTCACACTGCTCACTTCTCACTAGTGGAGAAGTTACGACATTATGTCATGCCATGTGAGCGTTGTAGGTGGTAGGGAAATCCTTTAAAGAATCATTTTCTCTCTGGATTTCCCTTCTCTTTTTGAAACTCAGGAGCAGCAACATTGTCGTGGTGTCACCAGGGCTTTAAGTAGAAGCTTTTTCAATTATTATATACAAGCGATAGTTGCTGCTTATTTATCTTATGCAACAAACAACCATTGACAAAGCCAATAGTCCTGATTTGTAGGTATGATATTACTTTTTGGATCATTGACAGAAACAACAAAATACAAGGCGGGGAGCACACTAGCCTAAGCACAGATGTTTAGCTCACGTGTTTTTAAGCTACACCCTTAATTACATTGGCCACGCCCCTTTGAGAGACCCCCCAGTTTTTTCATCCCACAGTTGTAAATCCATCTGTGCAGTACCCACCCCTTGGACTGGAGTAACACTGTGTGCTTTCATTCAGGCCACAATGTAGTGTTAAAATGTACCAGAAGGCCCTTTAAGACCTTATGGAGTGTTCTCTCAAAAAATAGTCTAAAATGTATTAAATCCAAAAGTGTTCAACTGCTGGTTCAAAACAATTTCACATTGTGGTACGAGCATTTCACTTTTTAATCCATACGATTTGCCCAAAGTATGTTCCATGTAAACATGTGAAGTGAGTTTTGGGGGCTCTGACTGGCAGTTGGTGTGTTGCGTCCTTTTCTGTATTAGTACATAGCTCTTCACGATAAACACCACTACAATTTGGCACATCAGTAAAAATGTGATTGGCCCATGGGTCAAGAGTTTAAGAAACACTGGCGCTGGCTCGTATGGCAGGTGAAGAGTGTAGAGAAACGTGCAAGATTACTTTTCCCTCTCATCAGGAATGTACAAATGTGTGCTTAACACTACATCAGCTTAGTGAATCGCTCCCAGTCCTCATAATATGACTCAACAACCCCCCGTTTAGTTGTGGTTGCATATCACATTTACCCTTACTTACGCACAGCAAGTCAACCAATGCATAACGCGAAACTCCTGATATCAGCAAACAAGCTGAAAGACACGCCGTGCGCGTGCCTATGTGCTGTCTGGGCCCAAGCTGATGCAGACGCCGTGAGCGTGCACATTGGCATTCCGGCGCGCACATGTTTTGTCTCCCTTCGCGCACCAAACCGACAACAATAGTCTCGCCAAGGCTAAGCAACGCATGCGCTGCGTTCGCTAGGCAAGACCTTAAAAAGACAAAGCTAATCGGTTTTTTTACACAAGTTTTATTGGTTTTCACAAGGTGCATAGAGGAAATCATAACAAAGGCCCGAGGAGCCACAACATAGACATGCCAAGATATCAACCTTACACAGAATGGAAAAAATGTATACATAAACAAACATACATCCAGCATTGCTCCCAGTAAACAATAGTACACTAATGCGCTCCATCCCGTAGGGAGCACCATGAGAGAACACGGAAAGTGGTAGAGTAAGGCATTCAGTGGTAACAATAAAGGAGCAAATCGGTATGTGAGTGAGTGGTGCGGGGGGTGCAAAAGATGCGAAGAGGGGAAGGGAGCAGGGCGGTGAGGATAGGAGGAGGTGGGGAAAGACAACAGGAGAGGGGCAGAGCTGGTTCCAAGAAACAAGAAAACAGATGTACGAGAACATGGGGGTGGGGGTCTGCCCACTATTTGTCTCAAAAAGCAGAGTAACAATGAAGACCAACAAGACTCATCAGCTAGACCCTGACTTAGGGCCTCTAGTTCATGCATGGAAATCCACAGGCGGGCTCAGCATCTACAGCAAGGTGGTGAAGTCCCTCGTGAGACACCAAATGGGGCATGTTAAAGTAGTATCAGGGGACAGCGAGTAACCCACTCCAAGTATCCAGGAACTTTTCCAAGTGGTCGTTCAGTCTAGCAATAATGCATTCATAAGATGCTAGTTTGTACATATATTGGAGCCAAGAATCATAGGGTTGGCAAACACTAATGCACCACACCCGGAGGATGTGGTGCAGTTCGGGTTCCTCAATTTCCCTCTACTTCCACGGACAGAATGAATTCTCAGTCACACACACACACACACACATCATACGCTGGTGGGGCCCATAACACCGCGCCTACAAAGGGACATTGGTTCCGAAACCAAACTGTTTTCCTTGATGGAAGAACCACTTTCCCTGAATCACCCTAACGATTCCTCCATCAAATAGGTCGATCGAATAATTATGTTGTTATTAGTTCAATAATACCTTAACACTCTAATTAATCAATAAACATTTCAATGAAATAATCACCCGACACATTAATTCAAATAATGATTTTCTTTTATCTAATTTAAATGCAGGTTAAATCTTAATAATGCAATATCATCTTTTGTCATATTTACCTATTCTGGCTAATTGTCGTTTTCTAAGTCAGAACTGGTCCTCAGTAAATTCGTCAGAGTTCTGTTCTATCATGTAGAGTCACCGTCCTCTCCGTCAGCATAAAGATCTCTGATCATCGATTCTCCGTCTACAGCTACTCTCCCTACACCTCTCTAGTCTACTAATATTTATACTAAAATTTGCATATCAAATGTTACATTTCTCATTTCACAGTAAGATGATTGGCTGAATTCAAATACATCTCGGCACATCAGGAAACATTTTCAATTCTTCCCATGCGGTAAAAGTCTCAATGCGAATGTATGGGAAAGAGTAATCCGTGGTCCTAAATGTATCAGTTCGTTGAGAACAGGTCGGGTTCAACAGTTCGTATTCTCAATTGTAACATTTTCTTCACGTTCAGGGGCATTGGCACCTCGCCCAGGGTAGTCTTCATGGGCATGGTCTGACAGGTCACACAAGGGACACGGTCAAAGTCAGTGCAGGCGCCTTTCTCCATTGTTCATATGGTAAAGTAATGTACTTTAGTTAGGCTTCAGTCGGCGGCCATCTTTTGGTAGGCCAGAATAGTCAACTTAGGCAAAGAAAACACGAGAACGAGAGCGCGAGAGGCGCGAGAGGCACACTCCTTACCTGGCACACGTCGGGAGCACAGGACTACGGCTCCCAAGATACCTGGAGACTCCGCCCCCACCCGCAGGCACTTCCGCGCCCGGAGGTGCTAAAATCGAACGGCTCCCTCGGTGGAGCGGGAGCCCTTGGCGAACGGGAGCGCGAGAGGCGCGAGAGGCACACTCCTTACCTGGCACACGTCGGGAGCACAGGACTACGGCTCCCAAATTACCTGGAGACTCCGCCCCCACCCGCAGGCACTTCCGCGCCCGGAGGCGCTAAAATCGAACGGCTCCCTCGGTGGAGCGGGAGCCCTTGGCGAACGAGAGCGCGAGAGGCACGAGAGGCACACTCCTTACCTGGCACACGTCGGGAGCACAGGACTACGGCTCCCAGGTTACCTGGAGACTCCGCCCCCACCCGCAGGCACTTCCGCGCCCGGAGGCGCTAAAATCGAACGGCTCCCTCGGTGGAGCGGGAGCCCTTGGCGAACGAGAGCGCGAGAGGCACGAGAGGCACACTCCTTACCTGGCACACGTCGGGAGCACAGGACTACGGCTCCCAGGTTACCTGGAGACTCCGCCCCCACCCGCAGGCACTTCCGCGCCCGGAGGCGCTAAAATCGAACGGCTCCCTCGGTGGAGCGGGAGCCCTTGGCGAACGAGAGCGCGAGAGGCGCGAGAGGCACACTCCTTACCTGGCACACGTCGGGAGCACAGGACTATGGCTCCCAGGTTACCTGGAGACTCCGCCCCCACCCGCAGGCACTTCCGCGCTCGGAGGCGCTAAAATCGAACGGCTCCCTCGGTGGAGCGGGAGCCCTTGGCGAACGAGAGCGCGAGAGGCGCGAGAGGCACACTCCTTACCTGGCACACATCGGGAGCACAGGACTACGGCTCCCAGGTTACCTGGAGACTCCGCCCCCACCCGCAGGCACTTACGCGCCCGGAGGCGCTAAAATCGAACGGCTCCCTCCGCGTCGCGGGACGTGCGCGGGCGTCGCCGGGCTGAGCCCGGGCAGAGGGCGGGCCGTCTGTGGCCGTCCGGGGCAGGACGAGGCTGGGCTGGGCCACGGACCTTGGCCTACACATTTAAGGCTACGGACTAGCAAGTAAGACTTCATTTAGACTAGCGGTGTACGTTCGTACCCTCAGCTGGGTGTTTTGTGTGTTTGATAGTGCATACCGTATGGTGAGGACATTGTTGCTTATCTTATCTATAGCAAGTTCCGGCAGCCGATTTTATGTCTAAGCCCAGGTCTGTAAAAATAGCTGCCACAAACGATACCAGGACAATGGATAACTATCTTGTCAAAGTGGTAAATAAGATTAATAAAGACAGGAGACTCTCACTTGGCAGATCGAGCCCAGAAACGTCACCAACAAGGTTAACCTTGTCCACTACGCCAACGCTCGCTCTAGATAGTGGCTGTGTTAACACCAACAATGCAGACGCAAATAACGACTTGGCTATCCTAGTAAGCCCTGAAGAGCGTGTAACCCCAAATGATCCTGGTTCCAGCCAGAGTCCGGCCCCCAGTCCAAGGGATATGTCTACCCCTTCTCCGGTGCGTAGAACGGTGCGTGCATGCAGGAAGGTTCCGGTCAAGAGGGTGGCGACCCGAAAGCCGAAAAAACAAGGTCCAGCCTCGCTAATTAAAGGGGATACCCCAGAGTCAGAGCCCATTAATAATGTGGAGGGAAGCACTCTTCATCCAGCACACATAGAATACTTGGCTTCTATCCTACAGTCCACACTAGAGGCTCTGATTAGCCCACTGTTGGAGAAGCTAGATTTAGTTTCACTAGAGGTTACCAGATTGAAAGGTCTCCTAGACTCTCACTTGACTCGGCCTCCCTCCCTGTCGACCCCTCAACCTGGTCTATCGGGCTCCACGGGCCTTAGTTTAATGGATCCTGCATCCCATACCACTGTTAACACCAGGGAGGGCGGTCCTGGGGGCAGTATTCAGTCACTTAGGGCTGTAAATGCCCTGATTACCAACCCACCCACACAACTATCAGTGAGTACCCTACCTGCATTAGCACCAGCCTCACGACAATCTTATTTAGCACAAAAAAGCTACCAGAAGAACTTAGTAGAGGGGGAAGTTATTGGGACCAATAAACCCAGAAGGAATAATGCAGCCAATAATGCTGTCAACCTCCCACCACAGTGTGTCCCATACACAGTGGTATTAACTAACGTTCCTGAGGTTGACTCCTGCATGTCTAACTCTAGGCTGGAAACCCATGATGCTCTGAAAAATAAAACACTTGCTTGGCTGAACAAGAAATGTGGTTTTCCGCTGGCTTTTTCAAATGACATAATATCCACTCGTAGAGTAGGCTGGATCGGCAATGGTAGGAAAAATATAAGAGGGGACTGCATCATTGTTAATTTTAAATATCCACAACATGTTGCCACTGTCCTCCTAAGAGCTGCCTCTTTACCCATCCAGGATAACCTAGTCTGTGCTAGACCTCTGGGTTATTTTTATAGTCATTTGACTAACACCCAACCACGATCACCCCAACAGCCAGAACATCATGGTAATGGTCCCACAAGGGGAACGGCTAGTTGTCTTTTTAATCTGCCAGTGAATGTATCTGGGTACCATAATGGTGGGGACTCTTATGGTCATCAATCAGCGAACAGGCAGATGGACAATATTCTTCCCCTCCACAATCGTTATACGGCCTTGTCCACATTGGAGGAAAATGATTGACTTTTCGACGGCACGAGAAAGCCTACCCAGTTACCAGCCTCATCTCTCAAAATAGCCACCTGGAACATTGCTGGTATAAAGAACAAAATTGGGAACTCGGACTGGCTATTGTCACTTAAGGCCTTTGATATCATTGCTTTACAAGAGACCTGGGATTTGACGAATAGTTTTTCCATGGATGGCTACAGCCATTTTTGTATCCCAGCTATAAGCAGTTTGGCAGGACGACCCAAGGGGGGCCTTTTGAGCTTATTTAAATTGGACATAAAAGGTAAACTTTCTCAATGTTCATCTGGCTCGGATAACTGTCTGATTGTTGAACTTGTTTCGCAAGATAAGGCCAAGATCCTTTTTATTAATTTTTATAATTCTCATGCTAATGATTGTACCAGTCAAAACTTAGAAGTACTGGACAATTTTTTGTCAGCCTATAGTACCAATGTAAATACTTTTGAATTAATATTACTAGGGGATTTTAACATACACCCATGCCCCCTACCATGTATCAGCCAGGATGTTGATGCTCCCCCTCTCTCCTCCTTAACGCACTTAGAACATACCAGGCGAGGTGAACTTCTTGAAATCTTCCTAGCAAGATGGAATTTATATGAATCAGGCAGTGAGGATGGGAATAACAGATCCCCTACCTTTAAAGGAAAAGACAGGGGTACCATTATAGACTATATTTTTTTGACTCTTTTTCTGTTAAATAATGTGTCTAAATATTATACAGAGGTATCAGTTTTTAGTGACCATAATCCTGTTCTTGTAGAACTGATGCTTACAGACGTAATCTCCCTAAAATCAGCTAAAGACAGAGGGGGAGTAAATCTTATGGTAAAAGTCCAAAATCGTAGGTTGAAATGGACAAAAATAGTCCCTGATACTATTTTACAGGAGGTCTTGTCTAGGACCGAGGACGAAGTTGCAATATGTTTAGCAAATAGAGCCGAGTGCAACAAGGTCATAGCGGCCTTTGATTACATTTGCTTAGAAATTGATCGTAGCCTCCAGAACAAATCTAGCTCGAAGCTGTTAGCGGGTAAAAGATGGTTCGATAAGAAATGCTCAAAGGCTCATTGTGATCTACTTAAAGCCCTGAAAGCCTCTCCCAAAATCCGCGCGGAGATAGTTAGTGCAAGGACTGTTTATAAAAAAACAATCCTAGAAAGAAAGAGGGTTTTGAAAGACAATGCTCTAGCGCAACTTCTAGAACCAGAAACCCTAAAAAATAGTGGTCTATTCTGGAAAACAATAACTCAGCCACTTTTCTCAGAAGACCCAAATACTCCTCTAGAGGCTAATATCCCTGATGAGGGCTGGATTAAACATTTTAGTGAGATATACACAGAACCTTACAGCTCTGTTATTATCGCTGCCCCCACAGAAGTGGAGGAGGGGGAACTGAGCACCGCTAAGGTCATTGTCACCTTTGTACCAGCAGAAGTGGAACGGGCAATAGACTTGACCCCGAAAAACAAAGTTCCAGGCCCTGATGGGGTTCCAGGGGACGTTTTTAAACATGCACCCAAGTTTTGGTCTAAAATTTTATGTAATGTTTTTAACGTCCTTACAACTGACAAAATCCCGGACTCTTGGAAAAAATCCATTATTATACCGGTCTTTAAAAAGGGAAACAGGCAAGACCCATCCTGTTATAGACCGATTTCCTTAATAGATTCATCGGTGAAAATACTGGGTAGGGTCATTTTATTAAGACTGAATGATTGGCTAAGTGAGAAAGGGGTCTTGTCAAATGTTCAGTACGGTTTTAGACCCAAAAGGAGCACAATTGACCAAGGTCTCAATCTGCACTTACTGGTTGAAAAATACACAGGGCAAGGGAGGGGTCCATGTACTTGGGGTTCATGGACCTCTCGTCCGCCTTCGACCTTGTAAATCGTTCTAAGCTATGGAATATCCTGCTTAACATAGGCTTGGACAGGGCACTTGTTTGTCTTTTGGCTGACCTTCATTCTGATCTAACAGCTGTGGTTAGAGTTACCTCGGAAGGGCGTTGTACAAATAACTTTAAGTCAGAAAGAGGGGTGAGGCAGGGGTGCATTTTGGCTCCCCTCCTCTTTACCGTTTATATAAACGCCCTGGAACCTTCCCTTAAAGATGCAACTCTTGATGTTCCGCGTATAGGTGAACTTGGTATCCCAGTTCTCCTATACGCGGACGATGCGGTTTTGCTTTCCCGAACTGGTGTGGGTCTTCAACGGCTACTGGATGCTTTTGAAGACTTCATGGGTACTCTGAACTTGAAGATCAATGTTAAAAAGTCCCAAATTATGATAATGGGCAAGGGAAAAGATAACAAGTTAATAAAAACATTTACATGTGGCAAACAAGAGCTCTGCAGAGTAGCCACTTTCCCCTATTTAGGGATAACATTTGATGAGAGAGGTACCTGGGGTCCCCAGATTAAAAACAGAAATATTGCTCTCGCCAGATCCTCTTCTGCCCTCCAGAGCTTTATTAAAAAATTGGGAGCAAGACCAATAGTTGCCTTGTTAAAAATTTACAAAGCAAAAAGCCTGGCCATTGCTACATATGGCAGTGCTATTTGGGGCTACTGTTCTACGGAAAGTATGCAGATTACCGAAAACAAATTTTTAAGATCAGTCCTTTCCGTTCCCCAGTCAACTTCCACATATATTGTCCATTCTGAACTTGGCATGGGATACATCTCAGACCTGATTAAAGTGGCCCCTGTCTTGGCCTGGCTCAGGATCTGGCTGAATCAAGAAATTCCCTTTAATCATGCCATCTTAAAAGACTGTTTGAAGCTAGACAGGGCAAGTAAAATACCGTGGCTGGCCTACATTAAAAACAGTCTTGTAAAAGTAGGGAGACCAGATCTCTTTTTTTCCCCGTCCACAATAACTGCAAAAGACATAGTCTTGATTAAAGGCTTGATGGGAGATATGCTACGGTCAGACAGGGAACAAGTAGAACTTAAGAAACCAACGGTAAGATCGGGTATTATCCTGTGTACTTATCTTGGCCCAGAACCATACTTAACTATTGTTGATTTGCCTTACCATCGCTTCCTCTTAACTCGTTTTCGGTTGAACCTGATTTATCTTTGGGTCACTTTCCGACTTGGTGTTCTCCCGAAAACGCTTTGCCGTGTAAGTGTGATAATTTCTCGATTCAGAACACATTGCATTTTTTAATGTTCTGTGATCACTTCACGGCTTTAAGAAGGAAATATTTAATTCCGATTCTTAAGGAGGCTGGGTTCATACAGGTCAAGCCAGCACTTTTATTTCTCCAGCTATTACAGACTCCAAGGATAATATTTCATGTTGCAAATTTTTTAGTGGGGGCTATTAGGGTCAAGAAAAGGTTGTTGTCTGATAATCCTGTGTATTTGGGTCCTTAAACAAGATGAATCGTATATTGCCATTTGATAATGATTACTTCATGAATAATTTTTTTTTTTTTTTTTCTCTTTTTTTTAATTCGTAGATTTTATGAAAGAGATGTGTATTGCTTGTTTTATTTTAACTGACCTCTTCTTAATGCTTTTTTAGGATTGGATTTTTTAGAAAGTATATATTTTTGTATTATTCACATGTAAATAGTAAATGTATGTATATATATTATGAACTTACTCTGTATTAATTATTATTATTATTATTTTTTTTCTGATCGACTGTATTTATATTTCCTCTGTCTTTTTATGATATTGATTTATCGAAATAAAGTATTATGACTGACTGACTGACTGATTTAAACAGTGTTATACCCTTGCTAATACCCTTATGTGTGTGCATTTATCTAGCCATTTGCAACATCCAAAGCCATTAATGCTGGTTTATTTAAGCGCAAATCACAATAACATTACTCAAGCAACGTTTATCATTTTAATATGCATACAGACTTAGTTCACTTATTATTTTAGCCATGCAGATGCATTCCCACGTGTATTCTTTCTGTTAATAAGGTTGGTTTAGTCCTTACACATCAAGCTATTATTTATTATAATTATTCATTAATCATGTTAATATAAACATATAGAAATGGATTGGGTATATAAAAAGAAAACATTTTACCCGCTCCATCAATCCCCCTTTGGTGATTTTATCACCACAAAAATCAAACCCCAAAAAATTCAATTTTCCCCTTTTATGGAAATTCGAAATGTTTTCTTGCTCAATTATAATTCTGTTTCCCCTTTATCTTCTCTTTTTGTTTTGTCATACATACTCTCCTTCCATTCTTCTAATTCTATTTCTTCAAAATCTCTTTCTTGTTTCTTTTCCTTCTTTTTATTAATTTCTCATCTAATTTTCTTTTTATTTCTTTTATGTCTGCAACACATACATCCTAGTCTAAGTATTAATAATATGAAAATTACACACGTTAATGGAAATAATATTTTCCCTAATATAGTACTACCTAATTTCCCCAAGAAAGTTTTAATAGCAGCCATTTTATTACTAATTTTAGTCCAGATACTTTCAACCTCCAGTGGTACTATTTCATCATGCAATTCTGTAATATTTTTGATATAGACTTTTAGATCTTTGATTTCATCAGGAATGTAAGTGCAACAATGTTGAACTTTCAGCATTCCACAGACTCCACCCTCTTTTGCCAATAAGATGTCAAGGGCAAGTCGATCTTGCATAATCATAGCACGCATAGCAACCATTTCAGTGTTTACCAGAAGAAAACCTCCAGCGGTGCTTGTTGACAATCGATCCAATATTGTTGACAATTTCCGAATATTATTTGCATTCAAAGATATTCCCACTGCTGGTATCAAGGCTCCAAAAATATCACCTACAATTTCTAACCAAGTTTCTCTTCTACTACGCATTAGTAGGTTATGTGATCCACTATTTTCTACTCTATCCATGTGAAAGATCTTTGGAAAGACCAGGCCAACATAACATGTGCCATACCAATGGTCGGGCAACCTGTAATAAGCCTTGTTCCCACAAATGTAGTACAATCCAGGAAACACTGGATCTTCTCCGCCTCTAAATCCCCATCCGGATGCAATAAAATATGTATCATGACACTCACTCGTCCCTATAAAATAGTAATCATATTGAGATCTTTCCCTCATAATACATAATTTTCCTTTCTGTGGTGAGTCTATAGCTATGGTTGGTCTAACCTCACCCTTTGTCTCCCTTTTCCCATCTATGTTCCAAATATTTTCTCCTACTTCATGTCCTTCTGCCTTTTCATGCATCTTCAATCTCCTTTCTTCGACCATATCTAGGAATGTTTTCTCTTCTTTCTTCAAACTGCAAGTTAAATTGTTTCTAAAAATGTATTCTAATGTTAGTTCCTTTGTCTCTATAAAAATTTCACCTAGTACATTAGCAGTTTTAGCTGGATTCAATTCATTATTCATGGGCAATTGTCCAAGAATGTTATCTATATTAGACAAATTATATTCTAATTTCCCTACTTGATAAAATATACTTGTTAGCACACTACATGTTATTCCATAAGTTGCTGGGAGGTGATGATAAGTCACCCTTTCTGAAACAGAGGCGGGTAACTGCATACAGACGTAGCAATCCCTTACATCCATAGTTTTTACATATTCATACAATAGTTTTGAAAATACATTGCTAGAAAAATCAGTTATAGACCTATCCTTGTGCATATGTTCGGTGCTTGTTTTTAATGGAACTACCTTTTGTGAATTCTTCACTACATTAGTCATAGTTTCTGTATGCCCTTCTAGTGTATCTAAAGTTACTTTGAAAGAGATCAAAAGAGTGAGTACGCTCCATAGAAGCATTAATAATCCTGTACAGCAACAACACATCTTGCACCATCTTCTCATAAAGGTACATCTACTCTTGTTCTCATCTATGTTAGCCATCTTGTTAATTTGACTGTGTCTTTTGACTTAGCCTCTTCTACTCCACTCCTTGCTCCTTCACCTGAAAGAGCAAAGCACTAATCAGGTTAACCCAGTTCTACAATTTCTTATTCAATCCTTTTTATTTTCATACAATGATCTTCTTGAAATTACTCAGTTTGGCATTTCATCGTTTTTCACTTCCCTTTTGTCAACCACATACAGAAATTCCTGAATTTCCGCTTCTTCTCCAATATCGGATAGGATAACTCTCAGGATTTCCGCTGTCTCTTCTTCTTCCACCACTTTCAGTAAAGTCTCCTCTGGATTTCCTTGACTATCTACCTCTTCTCCTTGTTCAGGCAGTGCCACATACGTCCATTCAGATGACTTATACTTCTGGTTGGGTTTTCTTGATCTTTTGTTTTCTTCAGACACCTCTGTCTCACCCTCTTTTTCTTTGAGCTGACTTGTCACTTCATTCACTTGTTCAGCTTTTGTGGGTTTGACTCGTGTCAATCGGTATCTCAGTCTCTTTATTTTGTTTGGCCAAAGGTCTCCTTTAGCATTTCTTCTTATTTTACCTTCTTTATCGTTTCTTTCCTCGATCCAAGTTCTCTTTCTCAGAACTCGACCCTCTGGTATTTCAGTTTCACTGTCTTCAGATTCTGTCTCGTTTGACTATTCCTTTTCAACAGTTCCTTTTTCCGCCTCTTGTGTTTGCCCTACTTCTGTCCCTCCTCAGGTCTCCGACATGCAATCTTCCTGCTGACTACTTATCCCTTCACCTAACTGGGTGTTGCAGTTCCCTACACCTCCTCGGGGATCCTCCGCAATCTGTCCCTTTCTCTCTGTACCTGTCCCTTCTTCTCCTTCAAGAATTTTCTCCGGTGGAACTTCTCCTACTCTTTCATCTGGTGTGAATGTTACTTCTGCTGATACATTCTTTTCTTTTCTTTTCTTCTTTCTGTGCTCACCAATGGCGTTTTGCTCGCCTCCAGAATCTGAACTGTCTGAAATCTGCAATCTCTTCCTCAGGATTTCTTCTCTTGGGGTTGGAACTAATCTTGGCTCCTTCTCCCCCCTTTCAGGATTTTCTTTTGTCTTTGAATTCTCATCATCTGAATCAGCACTTGATTCCGAAGCATCAAAATATTATTTTCCAATGCTATCTTCAGGATTTGGGACTCTCAAAGTGTGACTTGCATGTATCCAATTTTTCAGTCCAGCACACTTCACAGCAGTTGTTGTGATCAGGATAACTTGCCTTGGCCTTCCCCACCTTGGAACCAAGCAATTCCTTCTTCTGTGGACTTTTATTCTCACCCAGTCACCTGGGCTCAGATCATGGGCTGGTTTTCTCTCAAGGGTGGTGGCATCCGCTCCAACCTGGTGAAACACAGAATGGATTGCGTCAGCCAGGCCAGGCCTTTACAGTAATCCAAAATCATGTCATCAGTTATTGTCATCTATTTGTTGACTGGAACAAATGCGTGTCTCATGGCTCGTCCCATGATAATTTCGTGGGGACTCAAACCTGTAGTTCTGTCTGGAGTAGACCTGATCGTCATCAAGACTAGAGGCAAGACATCAGGCCATTTCATTCCTGTGGCTAAACACATTTTCCCTATTCTGTTTTTGATCGTTCCACCACACCAGAAGCCTCTGGTCGATAGGCACAATTTAGATTTTGCTGTACACCCAATGCTTCACAAATCAATCCCATGATCTCATTGTAAAAAGGTCCTCCTCTGTCTGATTCAATGGTCACTGGGAACCCGAATCTTGGGATGAATTCCCTTAACAATAGTTTGGCCACTGTGAGTCCATCATTTCTTCTGGTTGGGTATGCCTCCACCCACCTGGAGAACAGACAAACTACCACCAGAACATACCTTAACTTGTTATAAGGAGGCATTTTAATGAAATCTATTTGCATTCTGGTGAAAGGTCCTCCCTCTCGGCCTATTGTGCCTAGGCTCACCACTGTTTTCCTTCCAGGATTGTACTGCTGACATATCAGGCATCTTTGACAGAGACTTTCTGCTATCAACCTGAATTTTGCATTGTACCAGGTCTGCTTAAAGGCCCTTCTCATGGCATCCCTCCCTAGGTGCCCTTGGCCATGATACATCCGTGCCATGGTTGACATCATGCTATCAGGCATAACTGGTCTTCCATCCCGATAGACCCATACATGATCTTTCTCCCTTGGGGCACAACCTGCTTTTACCCACTGTTTCATTTCTTCATCTCCTGCTGCATCCTGCAACTGCCTCACCTCTTCCCATGTTCCCACAACATTAGTGAACATTAAGGAGCAAGAAGACATTTCCTTTTCTTTTCCCCTATTAATTGAATACTGATTTCGGGCACAATACTGAGCCATGTCATTTGCGTATCTGTTCCCAGTAGCGATGTAATCACTACCTTGACTATGAGCAGCACATTTTTGCAACAGCCAGTTCTTTAGGCAACTGTATTGCTTCAAGCAATTTTCCAACCACTTCTGCATTCTTTATAGGAGTTCCACTGGAGGTCAGGAAACCTCTCTGTAGCCAAAGTTGGCCAAATTCATGGACAACTCCAAAGCCGTACTGGCTGTCAGTTATCACAGTCACTCTCACATTCTTTCCAATTTTGCATGCCTTTGTCAGTGCCACTAGTTCTGCTACTTGAGCGGATTTAACTACTTTCAAGTGTGATGCTTCCACGACTGCTGCAACTGTGCATATTGCATATGCTGCACTCAACAATCCTTCATCCGTTCTCAAACAAGACCCATCCACAAACATCACATAATCACTTTCTGGCAATGGTAAATCTTTTATGTCTGTTCTGGGTTTTGTGCAGAAATCAAGCACATCCAAGCAATCATGATCAACATCATCTCTTACCTCCACTCTTTCCGCATCTGGCAATAGTGTAGCTGGATTCACATTCACACATCTCTCCAGACTCACATTGGTTGCACCTAGAATGACCTTCTCATACTTAGTCAGCCGACTATGTGACATGAACTGTGTTCGGCTCCTTGTGAAAAGGATTGCCACATCATGAGGTACAAACACTCTCACTGGATATCCCATCACAATTCCCTCACTTTGCTCTAGACTTCGGCATGTAGCAGCTACTGCTTTCAGGCATCCTGGCAGACCCACTGCTACTGGATCTAGCATTGATGAGAAATATGCAACTGGTCTCCTTAATCTTCCATGTTTCTGTATCAATACTGAGAGTGCACATCCGTTTCTCTCACTACAGTACAACTCAAACTCTTTCTCATAGTCTGGCATACCCAGAGCTGGGGCTTCACAAAGTTTGTCCTTCAATTGTCTGAATGCTGCCAATTCTTCTTTGTTCAATTCAAGAGGATCTTTAACCTCACTTTTTGTCAATTTTACCAATGGTTTGGCAATCAGGGAGATATTACTTATCCACTGACGACAGTAGCCAACCATCCCTAGAAACATTCTCACTTCTCTCTGGGTCATTGGGGCTCTCATCCCTCTGATTATTTTTATTCTGTCTATTGTCACTTTTCTCAGCCCTTTTTCAATGTTATGTCCTAGGTATTGTACTTCATTTTTGCAGAATTGCAATTTTGTCGGAGATACTTTTAGTCCTCCATCTGCCAAATGATTCAGCAAAGCTATGGTATCTATCTCACAAGCTTCACGTGTTTTCGATGCCACCAGTAGATCATCGATGTACTGGACTAAACCTGAATTTTCAGGCATCGTTAGACTTTCCAGAGATTTCTTCAGCAACTGATTAAATATTGAGGGGCTCTCTGTGTACCCCTGTGGAATTCTGCACCATGCCAAAATACGCTCTCCAAACCAAAATGCAAATATCGGCTGGCTGTCATGATGCAACGGAATGGAAAAGAAAGCATGACACAAATCAATTACTGTGTACCATTCTGCATCATGGGGAATCTGATACAAAATTACTGATGGATTTGGTACAATGGGACAGCAGGACACAACAATTTTGTTAATTTTTCTCAGATCTTGCACTATTCTGAACTTCCCATTAGGCTTCTTCAGTCCCATTAAAGGTGAGTTACATGGACTGCTCATGATTTCCCTCAAAACTCCTTGTTGAATCATTTTCTCAATTAAAGGTGTCACTCCTTCAATTATTTCAGGTGTCAGTCTATATTGTGGAATGTTTGGATAAACTACTCCTTCTTTTAATGTCATTTTTACTGGATCTATATTTCTCATAAGGCCTACATCTTCTCCAGTAAAATCCCAGACTACTGCTTTCACAGTCTGCTTCAATTCTTTGGGTAACTCATCAGGATTGAATACTGCATAAGTTCCTGCAACTTCATGCTCTTGATTAGCCATTGTCATTTAATACAGTACATCCTCATCTGGTGTATCAAATGCTATTCCATCTGTGGTACAGAATATAGTGCTATTAATCTTTCACACCAAATCCCTTCCTAACAAATTCACAGGACTGGTATCGCACACCACAAATCGGTGCATGTCTGTGAATTTTCCTTTTTTAACCTTTACCGGTTCAGTAAGGTAGGTCCTAATCTGGGTGTTTGACACACCAACTACTTGGATTGTTTCATCCGAGAGAGGAAGATTCTTTACATCTGCTGACCTGACAGTTGATCGTGTAGCTCCAGTGTCTACTAGAAAAGTAATGTTTTCATCATTAACTTTCCCATCCACAAATGGTCCTGTCTGATCTATTTCTAGAGTTGCGCCAAGCACGCACTCTTCTTCCTCCCTTCGGCACAGTCAATAATTCTCCTCTGAATCACTCTCTTCATTTCGCAGCAAATATTGTGAAACAGTGCTCACGCGTTGCGGCTTGTTTACCTGTTCTTCATTGTAGAATCCCACTTCTTTATTGTATTTCTGGGTATTTCTTCTTTGCGGTAGTGGCGGTTTTGGCACCTGATTCTGTGGATTAACAGGCTTCTGCTGTTGCTGCGACTGGCCATCCACCTCACACTGCACCTGTGGATTCAATGATGGATTTTCATTATTAGTACTTGGTGGATATTTACACTCAGATTTCCAATGCCCTAACCTACCGCAATTGTGGCATAGAAACTTCTTTTTGGCTTCTTCTATATTACCCTTCCCCTTGCCGGGGCCAAATATCGGTTTGATTCCTGGGTTATTGGCTTGTTCGACCAGCTGAGCTTCCTGTCTTTCTGCGACTTTCTCTTGAGCCCACATTGCCTGTTCTTTTAGTTTTCGCTGCTTTGCCTCAATCTCATCACTAAAATATTTGGCATGTCTCAGAATTTTATCTATCTTCTTGCTTTGCCAGTCTACACTGTGCTGCTTGATCAGTTCACTAATTTCGGGACGCAAACCATACACAAATCTGTACACAAAATGACTCAGATCCTTTTCTCCCAGATTTTCATCTCCAATAAACTGTTTGAAAGCTAGTATTAGCCTTTCATAGTAAGCATGAACTGATTCCTTCACTTCCTGATGTGTTCGATCTATTTTAACCCAATCTGTTTCTTTGGGAGGCACTTTGTTTTTCAAAAATACCATAACCTGTTCGTATTTCTTCATTACCTCGGGGTCTGGTGCTCCTGTTTTGGGGTCTCTCGGGTATTCTTTAGCTGGCCAATCAATGACTATTTTGCATTCTGCCCATAAGTCTGCTGGCACTATTATATCAAATAGGCTATTTAGATCAATCCACAGCACTTTTGACAGCTTAACAAATCTGTCCACCTGTCTGTACCACTCGACGGGCTTTTCCCGCAATCGAGGGAAGTCATTTGTAAATGACAAAATGTCCTGTCTTGTCCATGGGACATGCACATATCCCCCTCCCGGAATCTCTCTCATGGGAAACTCTGTCACTACCTTTTCCTTTTCTCTCACAGGAAATGCTGGGAAAGTTCTGTCTGAGGTATCATCCCGCTTTCTATACCACCTGCTTTTCCATTTGTCCACATCTCCCCATTTCCTTAACACTGTGATTATATCCTTAATCTGCCCTATTCGTCCTGCAGTGTTAAAATTTTCAATATCCTTTTCCGTGAAATCCACTCGGTAAGGCTTCTATAAAGCTTTTACCTTATCCATGTCAATTCCCATTTCACTTGCTATTTCTTCTAGCCTGTCATGTAAATTCTTTGCTCTCCAAGTGACGCTCTTACATAAGAACAACAGCTCCACATCCTGGTAATTTTTCAGCTTCTCCATGGGGATTGTCCCTACTATTAATTCTTCTAACACCATGCGTAATTTTGCCACATCAATAGTTTGGGATTCTTTCTCTTTTCCTTGCAAGCTCTTTAGCCATTCACTCAATTCATCTGTAGTGATACCTACTGATTTTTCCACATTCCCTGGCTCTGTCATTCTTTGTGGTTCTAGTATTGATCCTCCTACTATTCTGCCTCTTTCTACAGAGTCAGGACTAATAAACGGGTTATTTTACACATTTAGTCCACCTTCACTCATTGTATGTCTCCATGGATTCTCCCTTGCTCTCTATAGGGGTTGTTCCGCTTGTCTACTGCTTACATACAGAACTGTTAGACCATGCTCGCTTTCTTTCTGCTTCTCAAAAATGGGCATACCCGGACCTATGGTTACAGGGACTGTAACTGCTTCTAGATTCTTGGTCAATTCTCTTATTTTCTCTGTTAATTCTAACGTGGTTTTTGCTAGTTCTTTTGAATTTTCACCATCAGCCTTGTTTTCCATCTCTCTTTCCCTAAGAGAATTTCTCCTCTTTACCTCTGGAGTCACAACCTCTCTTAATGATTCGTAAGGTTTCCCTCACTGGAGTATCTGAGGTTAATATCTCTGATTCCTGTCTGTACGGAGGTGGGTTTTTGTAAAACATATCATCTAGGACATCGTCCTCCGATTCATTTGTTCCATACCTTCTGGGTTCTACATTATGTCTCTTCTCTACACATTTCCTTCCTTCATTTTCTCCTGCAGCTCTTACGGGAAACAGTCCTTCAGTCATACTTGCGTCTCGCCACCTTCTCATTCGATCACAATGAGTTTCACGATCATTTGGCCGTCCAAACATATATTTATACCTACTGCCATTTCTCAGTTTTTCTCGCTCATGCATCTCATCTTCCCACTCAGTCAATGCCTCAAACTGTGTAGGTCTCGGTCGGGGATCTAATCCCATCATCCTTTCACGTAGGTTCCTTAAAATCGCCAGATTAAATGAACCATGTTCCGGAAATGCTAAAACTCCATCTTCCTTTGTATACTTTGCCCAATTGTCTAACCAAATGCAAGTATGGTAACCATATTTCGCACCCATGAAGGATGCGGATGTCTTCGTCGGAGGAACTTACAGTCCTTCCCTCGTCACAATCTCTTTGTCTTTCACAAACCACCCCTTTATTTTACTGAACAGGGCTTTTTTCTTCTTCTCGGCTGAATGGTAATACATCTTCCTTTCTTCCGTAAACCCCTAGGCTTCTCGTCAACTGTTCGGTCTCTAGTCCAATAACAGCACGACTCTCACTTACGCACTAATCCTGAGCGTCTACGTCATTGTCACAATCCTCAAATCCCAGCGCGACTCTCACTAACGCACCAATCCTGGAGCGTCTACGTCACCCTGTGCTTCTTCCAATCCTTTCGCGGCACACACTAACGCACCAATCAGGGCGTTTCTGCTGTTCTGACCCACTGTCCAATCTCAGCGCGGTCTTTCTGATATCAGCAGTCGCTGCAGCAGCTCCTGCTCCTGTCTCCTGCCTCCAGTCTACCCCTCCTTTACAAGACTACTCGGTAGACTTTGTTTCAATTTTACGATACAGTTAGTCACAACATACAAACATCTCCATTGTCTGCTTCGCTAACCACAGAATAGCAATGGATCTTTCTCACGAGAATTCTGCCTTTCCCGAGAGCAGTGCTTACCTCTGCCCTACTACAGAATCATTACTTCCGTTGATAAAGTAGCACATCCCTCTACTTTACCCTTCTATCAAGCATCAATTAACTGTTTCTCTGGAATTAAGACACATAGTTGGAAACGTAATGCTCCTGAGAAATAAAAACCAAAGCTTCACAATTAACCTGAATGCTATTTCATTCATGCACTTTCACCCAGAAAATGTAGTACATTCACACAGAATCCTGTCTTTTCCGAGAACAGCGAACAGTCTGTCCTACTACAGAATTATAACACACGTTAACAAAGCAGCGCTTACCTCTACTTTGTCCTTCACTCAAGCTCAGAGAACACCTGCTACCTTTTCAGTGATAAGCGTTATCGGTATGCCAATTGGTTTCCTGGTACTTAAAGACCAAAATTTCACAGGTACCCTTCGCTATCATACACACTTTTTTTCACACAGAAAATGTCTCTAATGGCAACACATGACGATGTCGCCGAATCGAACTCAGACAATGCGACGCGCAACTTCAATTGTTGCACGTTTTTTCCTGTGTACCTACAGGTCCAACAATCCCGCCTTTCCCGAGAGCAGCGCTTCCCTCTGCCCTACTACGGAACTGTCACCGACTTCTTACATCCCAGAAGCCGTACAGACTACATAAAACTCAATACGACTTCAACATATAGTGTTAGTACACATATCAATACCAATCAATAAGCTATATACAGGCAAAAATCATTAAACCAAACAATAAAAACCATCTCTAGCTACCAGAAATACTGGTGCAGTTCGGGTTCCTCAATTTCCCTCTACTTCCACGGACAGAATGAATTCTCAGTCACACACACACACACACACATCATACGCTGGTGGTGCCCATAACACCAACATTCGTTCTATCAAACTATCCGCGCCTATAAAGGGACATTTGTTCCGAAACCAAACTGTTTTCCTTGATGGAAGAACCACTTTCCCTGAATCACCCTAACGATTCCTCCACCAAATAGGTCGATCGAATCATTTAGTTATTAGTTCAATGATACCTTAACACTCTAATTAATCAATAAACATTTCAATGACATAATCACCCGACACATTAATTCAAATAATGATTTTCTTTTATCTAATTTAAATGCAGGTTAAATCTTAATAATGCAATATCATCTTTTGTCATATTTACCTATTCTGGCTAATTGTCGTTTTCTAAGTCAGAACTGGTCCTCAGTAAATTCGTCAGAGTTCTGTTCTATCATGTAGAGTCACCGTCCTCTCCGTCAGCATAAAGATCTCTGATCATCGATTCTCCGTCCACAGCTACTCTCCCTACACCTCTCTAGTCTACTAATATTTATACTAAAATTTGCATATCAAATGTTACATTTCTCATTTCACAGTAAGATGATTGGCTGAATTCAAATACATCTCGGCACATCAGGAAACATTTTCAATTCTTCCCATGCGGTAAAAGTCTCAATGCGAATGTATGGGAAAGAGTAATCCGTGGTCCTAAATGTATCAGTTCGTTGAGAACAGGTCAGGTTCAACAGTTCGTATTCTCAATTGTTACATTTTCTTCACGTTCAGGGGCATTGGCACCTCGCCCAGGGTAGTCTTCATGGGCATGGTCTGACAGGTCACACAAGGGACACGGTCGAAGTCAGTGCAGGCGCCTTTCTCCATTGTTCAAATGGTGAAGTAATGTACTTTAGTCAGGATTCAGTCGGCGGCCATCTTTTGGTAGGCCAGAATAGTCAACTTAGGCAAAGAAAACACAAAATCGTAATTAATACATGGAAATTATTTAAACAGTGTTATTCCCTTGCTAATACCCTTATGTGTGTGCATTTATCTAGCCATTTGCAACAGCCAAAGCCATTAATGCTGGTTTATTTAAGCGCAAATCACAATAACATTACTCAAGCAACGTTTATCATTTTAATATGCATACAGACTTAGTTCACTTATTATTTTAGCCATGCAGATGCATTCCCACGTGTATTCTTTCTGTTAATAAGGTTGGTTTAGTCCTTACACATCAAACTATTATTTATTATAATTATTCATTAGTCATTTTAATATAAACATATAGAAATGGATTGGGTATATAAAAAGAAAACATTTTACCCGCTCCATCAGATGCACAACTTTGAAGTAGCCAACACTGCAGAAAGCCTCCTAATTTGCTGGTTACTAATGTCAGTGCATTGGACCATGTCATTGAGAAGGATCAACTGAGGTGTGGCGGGTACCCAGACAGAGACAGTGTCCTTGACCGTTGCAGTCACAGAGGCCCAGTACGGAGCTAGCAAGGGGCATTCCCACAGCAGGTAAACAATGTCTCCCTCATTGGACACACAGTGCCAACAGGAGGCTGAGGGGAGTAGTAGGGAGTGCCGCAGATAAAGAGGTATCCAGTGCCAACGATGAAGTATTTTGAAGTAACTGAACTTTATCCTGACTCACCTGAGGGAACCATCATGAGTGGCCAGTAAATACGACCAATCCTAATCGGTATGCTGCAGGACCAACCTGTTGGACCACCAGGTCTGCAGGGAACGAGAATCTGGCACAGAATACTGGTGGTCCGTCACAATGCATTAAAGGACTGACACAACACCCTAGGGTGTGCCCGATCTCCGCAAGTAGGTCACGAATGGGGAGGATGCCAGCTGAACCGAAAGGGGGCTCAGCTTTTGCCATACACAGTGTTAGAGATGTTGGTAATTCCAGAGAAAGCGTGAGGGCAGGTTGTGTTGGAACTGTGCCTCGGCAAAGAATTTGTTTGACTGGTCCGTGAGTAGTTCTGACATAGAGCCTAGGCCTTTAAAGTGAAAGGCCTGCCACAAGAGTTTCGTGCCATCTATTAGCAACGAGGCATTGCACCAAAATGGCACTTGGGCGTGAAGTGTGGGATGGATTTTCAGTAAGGTATGGACCTTTTTCTAGGCATAGATCGTGGTGGTCAGGACTGGATAAGAAGAGAGGAGGTGGTGTATAGCATCCCAAAGCCACTAAGGTGGCTGATCAATGCCTCCTTCATTGGGACCCATTTTGGAATTAAGTTGTGAAGCAGGCCAGTAATCCATGATACTAGGATAATCCATTCCTCCAGCAGCCACAGAAGTGTGCAATTTAGCAAGTTTTAGTCAGAACTTAAAGCCTCATAAGAGAACAGTCTTATTGGTACTGGCAAAGGCCTGCATCAGGTAAATGGGTATTCGTTTTGATTAGCTGGGCCTTACCATAGAGAGGGATTAAGGACTTCATTTGCATTAATCACATGCAAGCCTTCCTGCTGTGCTGCGTCAAAGGAAAAGGGCAAGAATGTGTTGCGTCTACAAGATGTGACTCATTCCTGTCCTTTTCCCCTGCACTGGCACACAATGGGCTGCCATGCGCCAACGCAGGCACCCTTGTGTCATGGTGCAAGGGTGTCTGTGTTGGAAGGGTAATTGTTTTCATGCAGGAACACCTTCTTGCACACAAAAAAACACAAGTGGTGTTTTCTTTTTTCTGTGTGCTGCAATTTGTAAAAGGGAAGGCGAGGAGAATTTTTTTTATTTCTCCTTGTTGCACCTCCCTTACACCTCCCCTGAGGATGCGTAGGAATCTAATGTATTCCCAGGTTTACAAAACCTTGTAAATCTGGGAATGCATCAGGTTCCATGAATGTTGCGTGGGAACACCCACATGGCACCCACGTAATGCCCCTTTCCAGCAGAGTAATGCATGAAAGGTGCCATATTTCATTAATCAGTCAATTAGTCAAGGGTTGGTTAAGCGCAACTACTCACCGATGAGGGTCTCAAGGTGCTGGGGGGAGGTGGGGATCAGATCCGTCTAAGTACTGGGGTCATTCGAAGAGAGAGGTCTTGAGGTCTTTCCTGAACTGGGGTAGCGTTGGAGATAGTCTGAGGTGGAGGTGTAGGGTGTTCCAGGTCTTGGCAGAGAAGAAGGCAAAGGACTTTCCTCTGGTTCTGGCAAGCTGAGAAGAGAGGAGTTGTCTTCTGAGTGCGTGAAAGTGGAGGCAGCTGTTCAGGTATGCTGGTCCAGCATTGTGGAGGGCCTTGTAAGGGTGGGTGAGGAGACTGAAGGTTATTCTTCTGTCTGCCAGGAGCCAGTGGTGTTTGCAAAGGTGTTGAGTGATGTGGCTGTGCCGGGGGAGGTTGAGGGCCAGTCTGGCTTCCATGTTCTGGACATTCTGGACCTTGCGGAGGGTTTTCTCGTTAACACCGGCATAGAACACTTTGCAGTTGATGAGTGCATGAGTGACAGTCTTTCTGGATTCAGTGGGGATCCATATGAGGGTCTTAAGCAGCAGGTGGAGAGTACTGAAACAGGCCAAGGATATGGAGTTGATCTGGCTGTCCATAGTGAGCGATGCGCCTAGTATGATGCCGAGGTTTTGTGTGTGGTCCATCGGGGTGGGGGAAGTTCCTAGCGCAGAGGGCCACCAGGTATTGTTCCATGCAGAAGGGGTGGATTCCAGGATAAGGACTTCTGTCTTGTCTGAGGTGAGCTTAAGACAGCTGTTCTTCATCTAGGTGATGACGGCTTTGAACCCTTCTTGGAAGTTGTGTCTGATGATGTTGGGTTAATTGCTGAGGTAGAGGAGCAGCTGTGTGTTGTT
Organism: Triturus cristatus; assembly: GCF_964204655.1. Classification (NCBI taxonomy): domain Eukaryota; kingdom Metazoa; phylum Chordata; class Amphibia; order Caudata; family Salamandridae; genus Triturus; species Triturus cristatus. The sequence continues at coordinate 16,717,351 of NC_140586.1, forward strand.
GGTGTAGGAGATAATGTTTAGTCTGTGGTTCCTGATGATGGTTGCTAGGACATGTAGACGTGGGGCTGAGAGATGAGCCCTGGGGCACTCCACAGTTGGTCTCTGTCCGTTGTGAGAGATATGGCGGAAGTCTGTCCCATTGTGTTCTGCCCGTAAGGAAGGATCTGATCCAGTTAAGGGCCTTGTCATGGATGCTAGCGTTACGGAGTCTAGGTTAGGGTGCGGTGGGAGATGGTGTTGAATGCTGCTGAGAGGTCCACTAGAATGAGGGCTGCTGTTTTGCCTTGGTCGAGGAGGAAGCGGATGTCGTCGGAGGCGGCAAGGAGGGCAGTCTCAGTGCTGTGATTGCTTCGGAAATCAGATTGGGAGATGACAAGGATGTCGTTTGTTTCAGTGAAGTCAGCTAGGTGGCTGTTGACAGCTTTTTTTATGACTTTGTCTGGGAAGGGGAGCAGGGAGATGGGCCTGAAGTTTTTAAGGTCTATTGGGTCCTCAGAGGGTTTCTTCAGGAGTGGGTTTATTTCAACATGTTTCCAGTCGTCGGGCAAGGCGGTGGTCTCAAAAGAGCAGTTGATGGTTCGGTGTAGCTTGGGTGCGATGGCGGCTCTATGGAAGATGCAGTGCGGGCAGGGGTCCGATGGTGCTTCCGAGTGAATGCTTTTCATTGTCTTTATGATGTCATCTTTGGTGAGTAGGGTCCAACTGAAAAGGGTCTGTCAGGGAATATTGGTTGAAGAGGTTACAGGTGCGGTGGGTAGGTTCTGGTTGTCAAAGTTGTTGTAGATAGTCTTGATCTTGTATTTACAAGGCCATGAAAAGCCATGTGGGTGGCTTTATATGGCCTTGTAAATATGGGCAGGCACACTGCAAGTGAGTCACAAGATGTGATGCACCAGAGGCGCAATGCACTTGTAGATAAGTCCATAAGTTGGGATCACCGCTGGAAGTCTGACTTGATATGGGTGTGCAGGTGGAAAAGATTGATTTCAACCATGTTGGTCAGTCTCAGGAATACCAAAGTGCCTAGGTATTTCAAAGAGTCAGGAACCAATGACAATGGATGTGAGTCATGGACAGATTGGGGCATGTGTGCTGTCAGGGGCATGGCTTTACACTTGTCCCAGTTCACCTTGTATCCAAAGAGGCTGGAGAAGGGGTAGATCAGTGTGGTAAGAGTATCAAGGGAAGATGTTGGGTGAGAAAGGATAACCAGGATATCATCCACCTACAATGAGACTTTGAGTCCCACGAGGGGTTGGAATGCCATTTATGCTTTGGAAGTAATTGCCCAGGGCTGTAGGTCTATGATAAATAGCAGTGGTGACAAAGGGCACCCATGTCATGTGCCCCATGAAACAGGGGAAGGAGAGGATACATGACCTCTACACATCACCCTCACTGTGGGCTCAGAGTACAGTTTCCACCACCATGCTGTGAGAGTGGGCACTATGCCAATATGGTGCAACACCTTGAACATGTAGTTCCGCTCCACCTTGTCAAATGCTTCTCTGAGTGAGTGAGACCAGCAGCTTTTTGTCCAAGTCATTGCACAGAAGCCATAGGACAAAAGAGAGGGCTCGAAGGTGGGACAAAGAAGAACATAGGGGAACACATCCGACCTGATCCCGTAATGGGGGACAACTGTTTGTAAGCCAGTATTTTAGGGTCAGTATTAGTGAGAGAGCTTCGGCTGTTTCTTGCGCAGAGCAGAGGGTCTTTGTCTGGTTTCATAAGGAGTGTGATTCTCGCTCTGTTAGCCTCAACAAGCATGGCAGCTAAGTTTTGCGGCTCTGAGAATACCTGGCACAGTAAGGGCCCCAAAATATCCTTGTGCATCATATAGAATTTGAAGCAGTATCCGTCCGGCCTGGGGATTAATTATATAGCAGTCCTGCTATGACCTCGTCCTCTGTAATGGGGAAATGGAGTTGGTAATGTTGTGTCAGGGAGAGTTGGGGCAGGGCATTTTGTGCCAAGAAGTTGGCAATGTCCATAGCAGCACTGTCGGTGTCAATGGTGTAGAGGGAAGCATAGTAGGAGCAAAAAGTCTCCAAGGTTTCCAAGGGATGGGTGCAAGGTGTGCCATTACTATGAAGGATGTCTGGTATGGTACTGGTAGCATCCTGATAGTGGGCTTGTCCACCTAAGAGATGACTGGCTTTCTTCGCCCTCTCATTGTGGTGCTCTGAAAGGTGTCAAAGGGCATTTTTCTGCTGTAGTTGTGTAAAGGGAGGTAAGGTTGTGCTTGGCCCGCAGGAGGGCCGTCAGTGTTGGTGAGGTGGGTGTGGAGGAGTATCAGGCAATGAGCGTTCCAATCTCATGCTCCAGTGCTGTGTGTGTTTTAATGGTCTCCCGCTTTGCGGAGGCTGTATCCTACATTATGTCGCCCTCTGACCATCACCTTCCCAGCTGCCCAAAGAACCCTGTGAGATGCCTCTGTCTCCTGGTTATCGTCCAGATAAGTTTGGAGGTGACCACAAGGCATTGTTTACCATCAGGCAGTTTGTAATGGGAAAGGTTAAGCTACCACTGTGCCGGGGAGGTTTGAGTCAGGCCTAGGTGGAACTACACCAGTACTGCGGCATGATTGGATACTCCAGAGGGGGATATGGATGCATCAGTCATGTGAGCCAACATCGATGGGGATAAGAGGAAGGAATAAATCCCCTTCCAAGTCCCAGGTACACTGGAAGTGAATGTATAATCTCAGGGCTAGGAGTGGGTCAATCTCCAAGGGTCCACTAGGGAAAAGTCTGAGATCAGATCGAGAAGGAGGCCCCGGTTTGAGGAGGAGGAAGAACGTGAGTGGTCAGACTTATCAAGATATGGGTCGAGCACCAAGTTCTAGTCTCCCTCGAGTATGGACTTAGTAAGGGAATGCTAGTGTAAGATACAAACTATGTCAGCGAAATGTCCCTTTTGGATCGGGGCATAGATAGACCCAATCAAGAAGGTATGGCCCAAAATGGACACCTGGAGGAAAATTACGTAACCATTTGGGTCCCTCCATATTTGTCTCCTGGAGCAGGAGACTGTTTGCCACCAAGATGGCAATGCCCACTTTACGATAAAGGTGTGTAGTATGTGTCTCACCGGGCCCTGGGGAGGTCTTGCTAATGTAATATTCCCTACCCACTCACTCCCAGTGAGACGTCTGACTTTCTGCATCAATAAGGTGTGTCTCCTATAGGAAAGCAAGATCAGGGTGGAGGAATCTCATGTAGGCCAGCTCCTTTTTGCACTTTACATAAGTTGACAAGCCATTGGCATCCAGGGAGACAACAGAAAAAAGTTACTTAACTGTGCTCAGGGAGCGGCCAGGAAATGAGGGATGCTGTGCGTGGTCAGATCGTGAATGAGGCAAGGTCATATGGAAGGGACCTGAATCAAGTCAACAATGTGCGCTGTGAACGGGTGGGAGAATGACCCAAGGAATGTGGCCCAACCATGAGGGTCATGGGAGAGAAGTCCTAGTGGCAGTGGTCAGAGCCTGCTGAAGGTTGAGTACCATAAATGGGGGGAGTGTGAGCTGGGGTGCAGAGGAGGGACAGCATGAATGCCCTAGGAAGGCAACGGCCAAAGGGCGTGGTCAGGGAGATGAGGAGTGTTTCAGAGGAGACCGAGACTTTTCTCGGACTTGAAAATCTTGGCGAGAGAATCTCAGCTCAGGCTTGCTCTACAAAAGGTGGGTTACTTCCTCCAACCAACAGCAATCATCTTCTGGGGTATCAGATAGGGCTGTGCTGGAGCAGTCGGTGTGAGGGTACAGGCTGGCTTGGTCACCCCCAAACTCCATGCCCAGGGAATCTATCAGTGGGGTTGATCATGGTTTCCCCTGGGTGCGGGTTTGTGTCTGGGCTAAATGAGACCCCACATGGGACCTGTCACTATATAGGCGTGAGTTGGGGGGTCATAGGCTTGTCTGACCACATATCTCTGACTCAGGGTAGATGGGGAGGTCACCTTGGGTGAATCTTACAGCAATGATATGAGTTCAATAGACCTCCTGAAAACAATATGGCAGTCATTGATACCATTTTCACCGATATTCTCAACATTGTGGGTACAGCTGTCACGGCATACATAGAAATTGTCTTTACTGATATTGACGTAGTTATGCATGCCTAGATCGTGGCCTACATTAACATTGTTTCTACTGGTAACAACATTGTTATGTGTGACTGGATTATGTAATACATTGACATTGTTACCACCGGTATCGACACTGTCATAGATTATAGCATACATTGATATTGCATTTATTGTTATTGACATTATTATGTGGGCATAGGTTATGGCATATGTTGACATTGCATTTATTGGTATTTCTGTTGTTGGGCCTTCACATATCATGGTATTCATTGACATTGTATTCACCCATTACAACATTACCCCCTGTAGTTGAATTTTCAACTTCTCTATCCTCCTCAATTGTCATGACCATTATTTTATTTGAGACCATGTGTCTGTCTGTAGTGTCTGTTACTCTTTCCCTAGCTATGTGTATACTACCTAATTTGAGAACTGCATTTTTACAGCAGGAAACTAAGCCCGGGCGGAGCTGGCGTAGTTGCACTATGTGGAGGTCCACGGAGTTGGGCAAAAACTCAGTGAAGCTTTGCTCCGCTCCACGCCTCCACCCCCCCAAATTAAGTAAATATAAAAAAAATAGATAAAAACACACTTACCTCTATCAAAGCGTCTTGGGCTGCACTCCTCCTCGCCGTGGTCTCTTCTGCAAACCGAAACTCGTACGTCAGACGTATGTCGCGGTAGGACTGCGCGTGCATGCGCAGTCCTACCATGATGTACGTCTGATGTAGGGGATTTTGCAGGAGACACCACAGGAAGAGGAAGAGGGCAGCCAGGAGAATCCGCGATAAAGGTAAGTGTGTTATTTTATCTTGATTTTTATTTTTGTTTTAAAAATATTTATTGGGGGGAGGGTGGAGACGGGAAGGTCCCAGGGCTGAACTCTGCTCCGCTGTGGAGTCAGAGTTTTGCATAAACTTTGCATTCTCAGTATGCAAAAATTCGCAAGCTCTGTCAGTGAATCGAAGTGCTCAGCCCACACTTACAGGAAACTCCCACTTGTAGGAAACCACACAACAGAAGTACAACACCGAAAACTGGGATCAGTGACATTAATAGTTTGGACACCTATGGGGGGTTCCATGAAAAGATGCTATGAAACTAGTCTTGCTCTAGGGCACTTCCCTCCTTCTTCATGTTGGCTTGCAGATGATGCAGTTCTTGGATGGCAAGAGGTAATGTCCAATTTTTCATTTCACAACCAAGGATAATAGTACAACAGAAGTACCGATCTTAGCACATACCCCACCCTCCATCGCAGCCATCAAGTCCAACACATACCAATGTTGGATCACCATAAGGCGGATGGCTCTCAGTTCTTCCTTGATAGCATTTAGGAGAAAGCAAAGAAACATTTATCATCTTCAACAATTCCCACCTGGTTATATGTAAACAGTGGGAATTTGCCTTTGTTTGCATGGTGTAGAAGGGCAATGACCCTCCATCATTTACTTGAGTCTCTCTGAACAGTCTAAATTATTCTGCAATGTCATTGTACTGAGCCCAGCCAAAATAATCAGCAGTTCTTCTCCTTCGAGCCTGATGAAACAGAGTTGTTTTCTTGTGTAACAGATGTTGAGAGACCTCAGACAGTTATTCTCCAGGGATGACCAGCATTGGGGTGTGTATGGTCACAAGGGTGCAGAGGCCCTCTGATCCGGGTACAAGGTGGTTGTAGCAAGGTCACCACTCCATCAATGTGGAGGTGCCCCATTGCAGATCCGGTATCTACAATATAGCGTCAAAGTTTTCTTTGCTGCCCAACGGTATGGTTAATTTGCCTCTGAAACACAGAGAATATAGTGTAAGTACAATTAGGGGCTGCCGCTTCCCCTTGTGTGTACCTATTAATCTCAGTATCACAAATTTCCTAGCATGGGGTATCTATGCTAGCATTGGACCCCCTCCCATGGGACTCATTTCCCCCAGTGTGATTGAGGTGAGCAGCCCTGCATGGAAATTCTATGTTCGGCGTCCACTTGTCATTAAAGAAGGTGGCCCTAAAGACATTACGGGCTACACTGGCACTGCAGATGGAGGTGGGGTGGACGCATTTGTGCACTGGGGAAGTGGTCCTGCTACCTCCAGGAACCTCTTTACAGAGAACTCTCGGAGTCAAACAGTGTTCTCCCCTATGGTGCCCCTTCTGCACATCCTGTCTACCTCTATTTGGATGTCGCAAAGATGAGTGAAAAGGTACAGTGCTGTAGGGTTGGTCTCATTTCGGGTGATGTTTACTATGGGGTTCTACTCTATTGGGTTGAATCTCAGACCCTATTCTACATAGTTACAGGTGGAGAAGAACTTTTTGCTTTTTCAGGGGCTATCTCATGGGATAAGTAAAGCCTGTCTGCCCCTGCGTGCGTGGGCTATTAGTGAACATATGTAGCACAATCTGTTCGTACTTTGAGTGCCTATGGTAGTCATGTGTTGGTAACAGGTGTTCAGTAGGAGTGTACTGTGTAGTGCATGAGGAATGCTAGCGTTTGGTTCAGTGTAGGTGTCATGAGGTGAGAGGAGTGCTGCACATGCGTTACAAGAATGTAGAGGTAGAGTTTATGAGAATAGGCATACCTCTAGTTCCGGAGGGGAACAAGAGCACCCCGGAAAAATAAAACAGGCACAAAAATATGTAACTTGAAAGCATTCATAGGCTGTAGGATCATGTTCGGGTGGTAGGGTCATCTTCAAGGGAGATGTCTCGGTGACCAGAGGTGTCTTCTGTTGGTGCAGTACAAAAAATGTCTCTTAAAGATGGTTGCAAAAGTCAATTGATAGTCTGGATTACTTGAGCGATTGGCCTTGTGAAAGTCGTTTTGAAAGCTTTGATCAAAGGGATGGCAGACCGCTGCCGTGATTGTGCACTTTTAGCTCGATCGCAGACCTGTAGGATTGGAGGTGCACGTTGTAGGTTAACTTGGAAAAAACACATTGTTAGGCAGTTGTTTCGAAAAATACTGCATTTACATTATACTGTGAGTGACTTTTTTCCTAGTGGGTGCTAGCAGGTGGTGCTAACATTTCTAGGGGAATGGTGAATTTTAAACTGTTTTAATGCTTTCTGTATCTTGGGTTTGATCGGTGTAGGGGTGTCCTTTTCATCTGCATGTGGTTCATGCAGAGCGGAAAATTCATAGCTGTTTGATAGGTTGTTGGGTAGGTGAGCCCTAGCTCAACTCTTCAGTATTACGCCAAAGAGGTGGACCCAGGCTTCTATTCTTTTTACCTTGATGGCCATTGGTGTTGAAAATATTACCCAATACGGCCCTTCAAACTGGGCCTGCTTCCACTTACACATGAAGTTGCAGATGTAGAATTTTTGCCCTGGTTGAGGTGTTTGGTAGGGTAGTTTGGTGTTTGCCCCTTGAGTGTTTCGGTTTCTAACCTGTTTGGTTAAAAACTAGGCAGCCTTTGCAGCTCATCCCCCAATACATGAGAGCTTGTTTCAGCACTTAATTTTGTCTGGGTTATTGGGATGGGTGTTTCCATTAGTCTGCCCATTACAATCTTGTCAAGTTTAAAGTTATGATCGCTGCTGGGTGTATTTCTTAGTGTAAAGCGGGCTAGGGGCAGGCAGTGGAGACACTTTTTATTGAGACTGACACAAAGTTTACTAATCTTGTTCTTTTTTTTTTTTTTTTTTTTTTATGTCCTCATTTATGCGATCTCGAAAGAAAAGAATGGCAATCGGGTCCTCTTGAATTTAGGCGCCCTTGGAGCAGAAATAGAGGCCTTGCTTTAAATCCACCGATTCCATGAACCAAGGATGTTAATTCCTGCATCGATGGATCCATCGGTTTTGATCGCGGAGTTTAAATCATCGGACAACCCTTCCTGCCCTACTATCTAACATTGTCCCATAAATCCCAAAACTCAGTGCGTTTACATACTTCCCTAAATTTATCCATATTCCTGAATTTATGCACAGACCCCACCCATTCGTGAATCAGTGGAGGAAAAGGAAGTATCCACTTTATACAAATTTCAAGTCTAGCTACAAGCATAAGTATAAATAGAAGATGTTTCTGTTTTTTAGTCAAATTAATTTTACAATCAAGGATACCCAGGATACCAAAAATAACAGTGAAAGGTCTTACCTTGAAAGTCAAATCTAAGCTTTTACCAATAATCTTACCAGCTTCATTCCAAAACTGGTCGAGTTGAGGGCAAAAATAAAATATGTGAATATCATTTGCTTCATTCTCGCCACATTTTGGGCATTTTTTCGTCACCTGGGTGTTCATTTTGGAAAGCTTCTCAGGAGTCCAGTATGATCTGTACAGGGTAAATAAATGATTTTTCCTCAGAGGTGCAGAAATTGTAGTGTACCATAAATAAGTATAAGATACTTGCGAAGCCAGTTGCAAGTCTTCAGCCGGAAAGATCCTCTTCCATTTATGATCTGGGATATCATAGTCTGATTTCTTCTTCTCTACCAGGGACCAATACCACTTCGCGACTTCTTTTTTTCCAGGAGCTTTATGTAGTTCGCCCCCTGCAATTGTAGAGTCCTCTGGTCCAATAGTTTGAGATTTAACCCAGTTAGCCAACTGATAAAATTTGAACCTCGAGATTCCATTCGCAGTTAACACTGCCATGTCTTCCCATGATTTTAAGTTACCATTTTCTAAGAGATCTCCCCATGTTGTTATTCCGGATCTTTTCAAGGGAAGAGCTAAGGAATCCTGCAAACATTCAGGAGTACCGGGCGAATTCCATATCGGGGCTTGCGAACTATAATATGGGTATCTCCAGGTTTTCCTTATATCAGCCCAAAGTTTAAATGCAGATCTTAGTACCTTTAACTTAATTTTTTTTTTAATTGTGGATGCCCAAACTTGTACAGACAATTACTATGATTTGTTATTGCTTTCCAATAAGAGGGGTACGAAGCATATTCTTGAAAAAGATGTCTTATGTTTTTGAAATGAAAAGCCTTATAATACATCAGAAGATCCGGGCTAGCTATCCCTCCTCGGTGTTTTTTTTGGCTCAGGTTCTTCCAGGCTATCCTAGACATTTTTGACGACCAAATGAAGGAGTTCAACTCACTTTGGAGCTTCTTTATTTGAGATGAGTTGAACTCCAAAGGGATAGCATTAAAGACAAAGGTAAACTTGGGTAGAATAGCCATTTTTATTACATTGACTCTCCCTATAAAGGATAAGGATAGACAGGACCATGATTTCAATAATTTCCTCATTTCTTTAGTTTTTAATTGCAAATTCGCCTGGGCAATTTCATCAATGTTATTTAAAATTTGAATCCCTAGATATCGGATTTCCCTCTTGGGGTCAGATTGGGAAAGGGGTAAATTCCACTGCATGATCTCAGTTTTTTGCTGGTTTATTTGGTACCCAGATATTTCCCCAAAGTTTGCCAGCAATTTGTTCATAATGTTAGATGTCTCAATTAGATTGCTCGAATAAACCATCAAATCATCGGCAAATAATGCCACTTTTATCTCCCAGTTGTTGAAGCTAAAGGGGATAAGATCATTGGAGATTCTAATCGTATTGGCCAAGGACTCTATATATAAATTGAAAAGTAATGGGGAGAGGGGGCACCCCTGCCTTGTGCCCCTTTTAATTTGAACGCTGTTTGTTGTAACACCGTTAATCAGTATTTTCCCAGTCGGGGCAGAATAGATATTCGCTATCGCCTTAGAGAAATGTTGACCTAAGTTGTTGTATATAATGACTTGGTGTAGATAAGACCAGTTAACTCGGTCAAAGGCCTTGGCCGCATCAAAAGTAAATATTGCTAGGGGTACCTTCTCATGGGTTGCAACATCTATGGCTCCTATCAATTGGTGTGTTAGATCATGCAACTGTCTCCCTCTGATAAAGCCCTTCTGGTCCTCGTGTATTAATTTATCAGAGAGAGAACCAAGTCTTATAGCCAATACCTGAGTGAACACTTTATAATCTGAGTTGAGAAGAGAAATTGGCCTATATGACTCGCAGTAGGTGGGGTCTTTTCCAGGTTTTAGAATTAGACTAATTGTGGCTTCATTCCAAGATTTAGGGATTGATGTCTCCTCAAGAAAGATGGTATTAAATAAATTTGTCAATATAGGAGCTAGAAGATCTTTCAAGACAATATAGATTTCATTTGGTAGGGCATCCGGGCCTGCCGCTTTGTTTTTTTTAAGATTATTCATTATACCTAGAACCTCCTTCTGGGTAATCTGATCATTTAGAATACTACAAGAAACGCTGTCTAGTTTAGGGGTTTGTGACCTGTTCAGATAAGCTTCAACTGGTGTTTGCAGAGGTACCGAATCCTCCTCATATAGTGTCTGAAAAAAAACTCAAAAGCCTCTTCTATACCTGATTTGTCCTCAATCAGCGGAGTGCTGTTTTCCTTGTGAATAGCGGTTATCTTACCTCGGTTGGAATCAGTCTTAAGCTTCCAAGCTAAGAGTCTCCCACAATTCTCCCCCCATTCATAGTTTGATAGGGAACTAGCTTGCCATCTTTTTCTTATCCTTTCCTCTAGGAAAAGTGATAATTCTTGCTTCTTTTCCAGACTCTCATTTATTAAGTCTTCTTCTGAAGTTGAACAGTCTATTTTTGTTTGTAGTTCTAGTAGGTCTGATTCTAACCTCAAAATCTTAGATCTCTTCATTTTGTTTTTACCCGCTGCTATGACAACTAGCGGTCCTCTAATAACTGCTTTAAATGCTTCCCACACTATTATGTCTGAGACTTCACCCCCACTATTTTCCTTAAAATAGTTTTCAGTTGTTGTTTTTAAAATATCGATAACTTGTTGGTCTAATAAGAACGACCGATCTAAGGTCCACCTCTTTTCACTCTGAATTGACTCATAATTTATGTCTATTTGAACCGAAGAGTGATCTGATAGGTGTGCAGGATTATGTTGCACTTTATTAACTCTATTGCTTAAAATTTTATCAACCAAAAAGAAATCTATTCTGGAGGTATGTCCATATTTATAATTCCTATAGGTATATTTGTTGAGTCGATTACCTCTCGTTCTCCATATATTGACTAAACCCAAATCTTCCATAAGCGTGGTCAGGCATTGTCGCCTTCTAGGTAGGTTAAGAATTTTACTAGGGGGATGTCTATCTGTCTTAGGATCTAGTAAGATGTTAAAGTCTCCTCCCAAAATAATTGGTGTATGTAGCGTTATCATCTGGGCATACAAAGAAAACAAGGGTTCGGGATCGTCCATGTTTGGGCCATAGTAACCCACTATGGACAATGCACAATCTCTATATTTAATATTGGCTATGGCCCATCTACCTCTTGTATCTACGATTTGTGTAACCAACGTGCAATATGGAGATTTTTTCATTATAATTGAGACACCCTTGATATTACATGATTGGGTTGTGCAGACTGATTCCCCAATCCAGCTCTCAGATTTTGTAAATTCGAGCCATTCTTCCCTAAGAAGGTGGGTTTCTTGTAGTATAATTATATCTAAAGTTAAATGTTTAAGATACTCAATTTTTTTTTGCCTCTGCCCCCTCATTCTTAAGCCATTCACATTCCATGTTAATATTTTTAAATCAGACATTGAACTACCTTTTTACTGAATCGAATTTTGACCCCAATTGCTATACATTTTGCAGATCGGACAAATATTATTATTTTTTTATTTTCTCCCCTATGCTCCCCACCAAAAAATAAATCAAGTGAAAAAAAAACAACCTGTAAGTGTGCCCACCCTGGAGAACCCTCCCCACTATCATGAGCAATCCTAGTTGCCCTATTTGAGAACCGCAACCGAGGCATTGTTATAAATTGGCTCATTAAACTATTTGTTTCTATTGGATTTCATGCATTCCAAGAACAGTTCCCCTTCTCGTGGATCTCTTATATTATACGTTTTATTACGCCACATTATGCGAAGAAGTGCTTGAAATTTCATTTGCACGGTGGCACCTTCTGCCCTTATGTCTTGCATGAATTTCCCTAAAGCCCATTGCCTGTCAGAAATAGCCTTGGAAATGTCCGAGCGAATTTTATAGTTATAGCCATCTTTAGTTAGAACACCTGAGATTAGGGCTTTATTCAAAATACATTATTTTATTGTATAGGATTTAAAGTTGACTAAAATCCTTCGCTTAATTTGTTTCAGCGCCGTTTCCACTGTCATTACCCTTTCTAGCAGTGCGTTGAACTTCCCCTCCAAAGTTTCACATGTCGCCTGAATTTTCTGCTGATTTTTTTCAGATTTAGCAAACCCCGCTTTCATTTCATTTAGTAGTGTAGCCACAAGGCCTCCAATGTCGCCCCCCACGACATTATTCGTAAGATAGTCGTTGTCTAGTACTGATGAGAGAGTTTCAGAATTTGATAGAGATATATGACCCTCCATCTGAGAGAGCTGAACTACCTGCTTTCCTGTGGAGTGCTCTTTATCTACCTCCTAATCGTTTAACAAAAGTGCTTGATATTTGTTAGGAGACTCCATTGAAATCAGGAAAGTATGTGGTATGGTTAGAGATGTTTCTGCAGAGGATAGAATTTCTGATACTGGCTTGTCTTGTATTTTAAAGAAGGAGCGCAATGAAGGTGTGGTTTTAATAAATGGGGCCTTTTTTAATTGTTCTTTTATTGCTGTTTTAGCAGCCCTTGTAGAAACTACCGCTATTTTAGTTCTTCCCATATTATGAGTCCTTTGGATTTTGTTGGTATGTTTGACAGGGCACTTTGGATGTGGTAAGTCCCAGCCGTCTTCCAGTTTTTGTTTTTGAGGGAGAACAAGGTTCTCATCCGAGACTATAAAAGTGCCCCCATCTGGTACTGGGATCAATGAAGCGGAGCCACTATAATTATCGTTGACCTCAAAGGGGTCAGTTGGATCAAGATTTACAAGCTTTTTGGGGTTTGTGGGGCCTAATATTGGCTTAGTGTCCAAGATAGTGTTTTTATCCTGTGCAGACGATACTAGTGATTTAGATTCAGAGAGACCCTTCTTATTGCCACGACCCTTTTTCCTGGTTGAATTCATACAGGCAGTGCCACCTAGCTCGTTTTTAGGAAAAAGTGGGAAGTCATAGGAGTCTGTAAGTTGAGAATTTTTATTTAAATCCAAGTAAATTTGAGTCTCTTGAATATGTAAACCCTGAGTATGTCCTAGAATTCTGTTATAATATTCAAGAACTTCATGAGTTTTATGGGGGGGGTGCCCTAAATGTTTGCCTAAACACTAAAACTCGTGCTTGATGGTAAAAGCTTGCTGCTTTATACCAAAACCCCCTGCTAATTTGATATTTAACACTTCTGTCTACTAGGTAGCGATTCATATAGGGGAACCCACTTTTAGCAATCCCACCAAGACACGAGTCATCGGCGGTGTCACCTTTATCGTGATGCCCCCGCATACATCAGCATACATCAGCAGCTGGACCCCTCTTGAACCCCTGCTCACCCGGACCGAAGTGAAGAGGACCGAGAACGCCGATAATGATTCCAGTTGAAGGCTGGCAAAGCAGGGGGAGGCAAGACCCAGCAAGTACCATCAAGGAAATTCTCCTCCAATCCTCTGGTCTCCAGTGGCACGTTGCCACGCAATACTCCAGCCGAAAGCCGAGTGCCGAGAACAAAATGTGCTGGCTAGAGACTAGAGACTCTGCAGCCGCAGACTCCGCAGCCGTGCAGAGCCTGCCCGACCTCCGATTCGCTTCCGGGATCAACTCCCAGCTCCCCCGGCGTCCCAGGCTCTCTGCTCACCAGCAGCGTCGCTCCGCTCCCCTCCTCACGGGACGCCCGCAGCCACAACACGCCGCGACGGTAGAACTGCCTTCGTAACTTCGTGACTACATGCCAAAAACAGGTATGAGTTGAGCCACTTAAAATGAAAAAAGTGTAGAACAAATTGCCATCGGTTAGCGGTGCTCGCGACCAAGGCTCTCAGCCGGCCGCCATGTTCTCCCTCCCCTGTAAAGCCGGCTAGGGGCAGGCAGTGGAGACATTTTTTTATTGAGACTGACACAAAGTTTACTAATCTTGTTCTTGAGAAGACCGTTGAGTTTCTCAACAATGCTGTTGCTTTGAAGATGGTTTACTTAGATCAATTTGTAAGTGATACCCATGAGGGTGAAAATATGACCAAACAGAGTTGACAAAGTGCCTGCCATTGTCCGATCAGATGACATCAGACACTCCCCATCTTGGTATCACTTCCATGACAAGGAACGTGGCTGCTGCCTTGGCTTCACAGTGTTGGCTTCGATACACCTCGAGTAAGGCTAGACCACAACTATCAGGTATAGATAGTTAGCACATCGGTCTATCATATTAATCAAATAAATATGTAGAGCTTTGAATGGTCTTGTAGGTCGAGGAATGTCTGATGAGATTAACTTTATTGTGGGATTGGGAGAATATAGTTGGCAAACAGTGCATTCATTGAGGTACATATATACTATCTCAACAATGTTGGCGGTTGAACCAGTCACTTTGAAGCTCCGCTACCATGTCATCTTTGGCCATGTGTGCAGGTAAGTGCAGTTGAGGTAAGGCTATGTCAACTAGACTGTGGGACAAAACGGGTTTCACAGAGGGTGTGTTGATATATGAGGCCGTGTGCTGTCTGTGTGCAACCCCTGGCCAGTCACAATTTCCTTTCTTTCATAGGGGCATTCTCTTGCAGTTCCCTTAGAGGCAAACTTACTATCACCGTGTACGGTTTGTTATGTCATGGTCTGATCTCCTCAATCTGCTGCAAGGACAGTATGTGAGCCTCACAAACCTTCCCATATGCTGCTCTTTTTGCCATATAGTCTGCTAATGCATTCCCTCTGGACATGAAGTCTTTGCCCCTAGTATGGGCGGCGGATTTCACTGCGGCTACACTTTTAGGTAAAGTCAGCACATTTATTAGCAACTCCAGGAAGTCCCCGTCTAATGGATTTGCCATCTGATTTTAGGACCCTCGTTCTCCCCATCTCCCTATGCTTGAGTGCACGGTGTTGGTGACATGCAAGGAGGCGGAGTAGATGGTCACTGTCCTCCCTGAGCTCTGGGTAGAGTTTCAATTAACGCTGTTAGCCATCTGCCTGTGCTGAGAGGTGGTGGAGGAGAGTCAGCTGTGCGGTGACCCATTCGCTCTCTGAAACCTCCTGATCAGGGGTCATCACTACAGCTGCCCCCGTATCCCTCACTTCATCTCCAGGTCTATTGTGGAGGATCTGTCAATAAACAGCAACTTGCTACCAGAAATGGGATTGTCCTCAGCCTGGCTGATCCCATCTGGTCTTTGAGTCACACAGTCATGAATATCCACACCCTCTCTGACCTCATGTGCTAGGAAAATGGCAGTATTTACCAGGTGGCACTGAACTTTTTTTAGGGATGGTCTAAAGAGCATGAGCTTGTACCCGACTGCATTGCATCGTCAGTGTGCTCTTTCCCTTTTGTATGACTGCAAACACCAAATGTTCTCCATACTGTGTCAGTGCTCCCCCACAGCCAATGCCTGTTTGCATAAAAAATGGCCCTGCATGACTGAATCCAAGAGCCCACTGTAATATGCAAGCGGTTTGTGTCCCAGGGGGTACTTTTGGGTTAGGACAGCTGCCATGGCTCACCCGTCACTGTGGCTGCATAGGAAGAACCCCTTCCTATAATCTGGCATACCTAACATGGGGGAGTTTGATATTTCAGTTTTTAATTTGCCAAAGGTTTCCCGCATCTCTGATGTACAGACCAGCTCCTCACTGCCAGTTTTGGCCTTCTGCCTTCTTGATTGCACCAAATAAGGGGGCAATGAGTGTGCTTTAATCGAAGACCCATTGTCAATTATAGTTACACAGGCCTAAAAACTTTTCATTCCCTTTTTCTTCCTCGGTGGCGGCAGGGCCCGGATAGAATCTGCCCATTCTGGCATAATCCGCCAGCCAGTTGCTGAGATGAGCTAAACTAGATAGCTAACTTGCTGTTGCACATATTTCACTTTTTCCTTTTCCAGCTTGTGTCCGCTTGTGGCAAGTGGGGTTAGGAGGGCTATCGTCTCTTGGTAGCTTGAAGCCTTGGAGGGACTGGAAACCAAGATGTCATCAGCATACTATACCAGGGTGCTGCTTGACTGAAAATTGGTGAGATCTTTACTCAGCATTTTGTTGAAAATACTGGGTGATTTGCAGTACCCTTGTAGCAGTCTCTGGTATATCAGCTGGACCCCGTGGAAGGTGAATGCTGTAAGATACTGGCTGTTAGGATGCAGTAGAATGCTGAAGAACGCATTCTTTATGTCTATCAGAGAAAAATAGCAGATGTCTGTCAGTATGCCAGTTAGTATGACAGAGGGGTCTGGTACCATTGGGAATTCTGGAACCATAATGTCATTGAGGGGGGGCAGGTTATGAACCAGGTGCCAAGGTCCTTCCTATCTCTTCCTATTGTTATTGTTAATTTGGCTTTGTAGAGTGCTTAATACCGGAAGGTCTCTAAGTGCTGCAAGAAGAACAGCGACGGATCCAGACGAGTAGAAGACAGTTATGCCCAAGCTTCTGTGAAGAGGATGGTTTTCAGTTTTTTTCTGGAAGGAAGAAGGCGGCTTTCCGCGCGAAGTTGGCTCAGCAGCCTGTTCCAAAGTGTGGGTAGGAGGATGGAGAAGGCTCGTCCTCCTTTGGTGACGTAGTTGAAGCATGGGCATTTTAAGAGGCCCTCCGTGGAGGACCTTAGCGTGCGGCCTGGCACGTATTTTTCAAGTCGTTGTTTGATCTACATGGGTGCCTGACCGTGAATAGCCTTGTGAGCAATGCAGAGGCCCTTAAATTTGGCCCTCTGTTTTATGGGCAGCCAGTGGAGGCGTTGTAGAAGGGGTGATGCTCGTGTGTTCCTAGGAAGTTTGAAAATGAGCCTGGCGGCGTCATTCATAACTATCTGGAGCTTGCCCAGTAGGGAGTCTGGCAATCCAATGTAGAGCGAATTGGCATATACGAGGCGAGCCAAGATCATGGCGGTCACAACTGTTCTCATGGTGGAGAATGAGAGGACAGGGGAGAGTCTCCTTAATTGCCTGAGTAGGCCCACGCAGGTTCCAAATACAGTGAACACTTGATTGGCCAATGTAAGCTTGGCGTCCACTTTCATTCCCAAACTTTTAACCACTGGGACTGGGGCTGGAGCGTCACCCAGCTCCTGAGGCCAGTAGAGGGAGTTCCAAGGGTTGTGAGCATCAGTCATGGCTAGGACCTCGGTTTTGTCTGAGTGAATTGGCTGTCATCCAGTTGACTGTGAATCGTAGAACATCTTACGCCCGGGAGTGTGCTTGAGGGGTGTTTTCAATTTGCAGAATAATTTGTGTGTCATCCGCATAATTGAAAACATGGCACTCCACAGCCATGAGGGCATTAATTAGAGGTCTGAGATATAGAAGCGGTGATAGAGCCGATCCCTGTGGGACTCCACAGGGAGTAGGCCCCCTCTCTGAGACCCAGTCGCCCATCTGAATTCTTTGGGTGCGATTCGTCAGGAATGAGGTGATCCATTGTATGACAGATCCCCCAATTCCAATTGTTCGTAATCTTTCCGGGAGTAGGGCGTGGTTGACCGTGTCGAACGCTGCCAACAGGTCAAGGAGGACTAGGACACAAGGCTTTTTGTTGTCAGCAGTCATCCTGATATCATCAAGCACCGATAGCGTCACCAATTCTGTACTGTGGTGGGCTCGGAAACCAGCCTGCCTGTCCCCCAGGAGGTGGTGATCCTCCATGAACCTGGAAAGATTTTGCAGGACATGTTGCTCTAAGATTTTTGCAAGAAAGGGGAGTTGGGAAATGGGTCTGAAGTTTTTCATATTGGATGTATCCGCGCCAGTCTTTTTTAGCAGGGGGATAATTCTGGCTTCCTTAAAGTAACTTGGGACCTTCCCAGTCTCCAGGGAGAGGTTCAGCAGGGCGAGGACTTCTTCCTCAAATTCTGGGAGAGCTAGGTTAAAGATTCTAGGGGGGCAGGGGTCGGTGGGTGAGCCAGATTTGATTTTTGTGGCACAGCGTCGGAGGGTTTCAAATTCAAGGATTTGGAAGGAAGAGAGAATTTCTACTCTCTTTCCCTGGGAGGCCTCCTCTATCGTGGGTGGTTGCTTAAATGGGGAATTGTCAATCTCAGTCAGGATGTCCCGGATTTTATTGGAAAAATATAATAAGAATTGATTGCATTGTTCTTGGTTAGATGGTGTTGACAGTGACTTTTGCGCCACTGTCGTTCGTGGTGTCGAAGTGCACGTTTTAAGGCCCTGAGTTCTTCCGTGAACCACGGGGCGCCTTTGCCTTTGTTGCCGGTTTTTCTTTTTCTTTCTGAGGCTATTTTACTGATGGCAGAAAGAAGCCGGCTGGAGATGGCTTCGGACCACTCATCAATGTCCGCTGTCTCTGGCTTCTTGAGAGGGCAATCTCGGAGGGTGCTTACTAGTGGCGGGCCCTCGGTTTTTGACCAATTACGAATGTATTTCCAGTCCGGAAGGGGTCTAGCATTGCGCTTAGTGAAAGGAAGTATCAGGTTGATACAGTAGTGGTCAGACCACGCACATGTGGTGATGTCCTTCAGTGTCACAGGAGGGGTGGTGGACCAGACCAGGTCTAGGGTATGTCTTTGCTCATGCGTGGGAGTTCTTACTAACTGAGGAAGCCCAAGATTGGTGAGCGTCTCCTCCAGTTGTTGGGCCTGTGCCTCTTTGGGTTGTTGATCCCAGTGGAAGTTAAAGTCTCCTACCACCAGGAGTTGTTGGAAGCATGAGCGGAGATTAGACACACATTCGGTCATGAGATCTACAAAATGTGGGGAGCATTTAGGTGGGCGATATACAATGGTGATAGTTATACTGGATGATTGGTGACAGACCTTTATAGTCAGAGTATCTGCCCCTTCTAGAGTTTCACCAGACACCTTTTCAATGGTCAGGTGCTTTTTCAAAAGGAACGCCACCCCACCTCCTCTTTTTCCCGCAGGCCTGTTATGCCAGAAGGCGTCATAGCTATCGGTTAGTGCAGCCAGTATGGTGGGGCCGGAGTCTTCGTCCAGCCACGTTTCGGACAGGGCTAGTATATCTGGGGCCTCATCTTGTAGGAGCGTGCGGATCTCAATGGCATGTCTTTGTAGTGGGCGTGTATTCAGGACTGATAGTTTCAGGGTATCAGTGCTGCTAGGATTAAGGTGGCCCGGGATGTGGGCTGGGTTGGGGTTGGGTGTCTCTCCCTTCTGAGGGATGAGGAGACCTTCTCTCTTGAGTGCCGTTATTATCTCGGTTTTTAAGGGGCAAGGTCTGTGATTAAGGGATATAAGTTCATTACTTGTGTAAGCTTGTAATTGGCCAGGGGTCCTGGGCCCGTCAGGCGCGGATGGGGGCAGAC
Source organism: Triturus cristatus (assembly GCF_964204655.1). Taxonomy (NCBI): domain Eukaryota; kingdom Metazoa; phylum Chordata; class Amphibia; order Caudata; family Salamandridae; genus Triturus; species Triturus cristatus. Next base: position 16,736,780 of record NC_140586.1, read on the forward strand.
AGGCTTGCCTTAGGCGCGCCCACTGAGCGCGTCCGCTCCAGCGTGCAACTTTTGTGCCCCCGTGTCCCCTGGCTCCTCCCCGCCAATCAGCCCTGCTGTGCAGCAGCTGACACCCTCACGTTGGCAAGACCACGTGAGAGCGTGCGGGGGAGGAGAGCAGGACCGGTCAGGAGAGGCGAAAGTGAGTAGCGCGGCAATTGCAGAGGAAATAGTACACTCAAATGATTAAAATGTTTAAAATGCTTTAAAAGTGGAGAAGCGGTTAAGAACAGAGCTTACAACACACAGCATGCACTGCCTGGGCTAGCGCGTCTTCTTTGACTGTGCATATGCTCCAGCGTGCGACTTTTGTGCCCCCCTGACCCCTGGCTCCTCCCCGCCAATCAACCTTGCTGTGCAGCAGCTGACACCCTCACATTCGCTAGACCACGTGAGAGCGTGCGGGGGAGGAGAGCAGGACCGGTCAGGAGAGGCGAAAGTGAGTAGCCTCTATTTGAAAATCGAAGAACTTATGAAACTGCACCTTGGCCCTATTCTCACCAGGCTGGATAAACTTGAATCACTTATACTCCAGGCAAACAAATGTTTTACTACTAGCTCTTTGGTATGCACAGGTATAGCACAAAATGGGCATGCCAAGGTAAATGGATGTAACAGTCAACCACAAAATACTGGGGTGACAATTATTGGTAGTAATCCAAGGGTTATCCAATATAGGGATTCTACCATGTATTATGTGAATATATATGCACCCATGTGTGTACTGCTATTTTTATTTTTATTTGAAGTGTTTAGTCATACGTGAAAAATGATGCAAAAGGGTCAGAGCTCCTTCTCTCAATTTGTGGGAAGGGCAATGTTTCAAAAAATTGTAAAATACCTCTCACACACTGAAACCTGATTCAGTGTCATGCTTCATCATTGGGGTCTTCCTGCCCCTCTACGGGATGGGGCGTGCTACGACTTACGTAGACGCAGGAGCACTTTTTTCAGTGATTGGTGAGTATGTGTAGTGCGTGGCATCGTGAAAAGAAAATGTGAGATGGTTAAAAATTCTCTGGAGCCAGGGAAGACCCGGGATGTTATCGCCCAATTTCTTTATTGGACTCCGCAGCAAAGATCATGGAAAAAGTAATTTTAGACCGCTTAGTGACCTGGCTGGAAGAGAGGGATGTGTTATCAGAACTACAATTTGGTTTTCATAAAGGGAGAGGCACAGTAGAGCAATGCATGAACCTACTCATGATTACCAGTAAATACACCCTAGCTAAAAAAGGACGTATGTCATTGGCATTTATGGACTTAACGTCCGCCTTTGACAGTGTAAATAGGTCTAAGTTATGGCACATATTAATAGATACTGGGATGGACATGAACTTAGAACGTTTCCTGCATTGGTCCCATCTCAATCTAACTGCCTCAGTGAGATATAACAAAGATGGCTCCCTATCTAATGCTTAGAAGGTCCAAAGAGGAGTACGGCAGGGTTGCATCCTTGCCCCGGTCTTATTTACTTTGTATATTAATAATCTGGGGGTAGTATTGCCCAACTCTTGCCTAGACATTCCTAGAGTAGGTTCTAAATCTATTCCAGCACTTTTATATGCAGATGACGCAGTTTTAATTGCCAGGACCCCAAATGCATTGAAATCTTTAGTTAACTCTTTTATTGATTTTATGGTAGCCCTGGATCTTGCAGTTAATTTTAAAAAATCACACATGTCAATGGGTTACTCCAAAAGGGGAATAAATCTCTTCCCTGTAAAGGTGTAGTGCTAACCAATGTGCCCACTTATCCATACTTGGGAGTATTATTTGACGACAGGGGCTCCTGGGTAGCACAGCGCTCTCTAAAGAAAAATATTTTGGCAAGAGCGACTAGAGCCCCACTGGATTTCGCTAGAAGATTAGGTAGTAAACCAATACAACCACTGCAAAAAATATATAACAAGAAATGTGTCGCAATGACAGCGTATGGTAGTGGGGTTTTAAGGATTGTAGCGAACTCCAGGGGGTAGAAAATAACTATTTACGAAAACTCTTGGCTGCTCCCCCTAGCATTGCACCTTTTATCATCCATGAGGAACTAAGACAGGGCTACTTGACAGACAAAATTGCTGCAGCACCCCTTATATGGTGGCTAAATATTTGGTCGAAAGATAAACCAAATCTAAACCAGACCATCTTAGAAGATTTTATGAGTTTGGATGGAACCATGGAAATCCTGTGGTTAAACTATATTTCACAGCAGCTTTCAACTCTTGGGCAACCAGAGCTATTTAAGAATCCTAGGAAGCTGCATCCTGAAAGTGTGAAAAATTTAAAAACTCAATTTCTCACTAGGAGGCAATTATATAGAGAAACAAAAGAACTTATGAAACCTTCGTGTAGATATTTTATGATTTTAAGTCCTGGCATTTTAAGTCAACCATTTTGGTCTTTTGTAAATAACCTGCACCACCACTTTATTTTGTCTAGGTTTAGTTTTAGTTGTATTCACTGGCTCCTAACTGTACCTAAAGGCTTCTCAAAGTTAGGCTCTCTGCAACCATGCGCATGTGACAACTTCTCTGAACAAGATATTTTGCACTTTATGTTCTTCTGTGGCTTTTATACTGAACTGAGAGTTAAATATATTCTCCCACTTTTTAAAGATTGCTATTTTGCACAAGTTAGGCCAGCACTGACCTACCTACAAATGCTTTCTTCCCCCTTCGTTTGTTATGGGGTTGCATGTTTTCTGTCAAGGGCGATCCGTAAACGAAATAATATGGTGGGCTTACATTCATGATTTGGGTCATTAGAAAATGTCTGCCCTTTGTGTCTCTATAACTTTCTCTATTTTAACTTACAACATCAATGTATTTTTAAAAAAATGTAATGAGTACTTTTATGGCCATCATGTGGCCGAATAAAGTTTTAATTGATTGATTGAGTAGCGCGGCAATTGCAGAGGAAATAGTACACTCAAATGATTAAAATGTTTAAAATGCTTTAAAAGTTGAGAAGCGGTTAAGAACAGAGCTTATAACACACAGCATGCACTGCCTGGGCTAGCGCGTCTTTCTTAGCCTTAACCAGGTAGATTGGGGTATTGCAGGGGGAGACCCCTACTTGGAGGACCCCTGATTACCAGTGCATGGATCATAGGAGGTACACCCTCATCAGCCTCTTTGGAGAGTGGGTACTGCCATACAATAGGCAGAAGGGCCTTTTCTCTCAATGTTATTTTCACTGGGTCTGTGGAATTGATGAGCCCATTATTATAGGGCACCTTGGCCCAAGGTTGTTGGGCTGCTCCTGCCTGTAGTGAGCACTGCCAGGCACAATGGGGCCTCACTCCGTACTTCTACCCTAAGATGGATGGGGTCAGTGAGGATGATCTCTGAGGATGATCATCCATTATCTCCTTTACACTGATGCCAGTCATACTGAAGATGACGCATGCCCACATTGTGCCTGCCTGGTCTGTTGCCAGCCGTACACCATAATTGTCCCATATCTCGAAAGTCTCCTATCTGAGCAGATCTTCCCGTGAGGGTTCCGCATCATAGTGACCATTCAGGCGGGTTTCTAATAAGCGTGGCAGGTGCAGTTTCAGTCCCAGCAACTCAGGGGTCTTATCCATGAGGGTAAAAACAGCATTGGTGAAGACCAGAAAATCGATGGGTGTTGCCCTGTGGATGTATCATGGAGAAGAGTCTGGTTGGAGTGACCCCTGGGGTTGAGCATGTCATTGTCCCATCCTTCAAGAAATGGACGGCCATGTTTAATTTGGCCATTAGGTCTCTGCTCAGGAGGTTAGTAGGTGATGAGCGGTAATACAATAGTTGCCTCCTCACCCTGCTTTCAACTCTAAGAGTTTCATGAAGGGGACCCCCACAGCCGCACCAGAAAACCCCTGTGAGTCCATGCAGTCCCTGGACAGGGACACAATCCCTTCCTTTAGACAGAACTTCATTGCCCCTGTATCAATCAGGAAACTGTCAGGTGTGTTCTTTACCAGGATTGTCACGGTTGATATTTCGTCAGATCGCTCTGTTACAGATAGCATGGGACACGTGAGAGTAGACATCTCTTCCACCCATTTAGCGTGAGACCGCCAGGTTACTTGGATTGTGAGAATTGAGGAGGTCTGGTCTTGGCTTGAGGGGTTTTCTGTAGGAATACAACTCTGTTGCCAATGCGCACACTTTGTTTGTAGTGTTTAAGCCTGAAATTTCTTTTATACCTATGGTGTGCTGCAACCACTATTACGTCCTGCCCCTTTGCTTCGGCATGGTCAATCCAAGCCAGTGTGCAAGCTGGAATATCCTTCTTGCTAGTGGGAGCACAATTCCATTAACACACAAGTGTTATTGACTATTTTTAGTTCACTTTTTCAAAAGATAAGACTCTTGCTTCCAAATTTAGTTCAAAAGTTAGAAGGTTTACTGAGTCATTTGATGCATTAAATAGCATGCATATTCATTATTAGTGACCATCCAAAATTCAATCGTGTGTGTGTCTTAATCCATCATGTTTTCACAAACCCAATGCATTTCGGGTCATTCCTTGACCCTTCATCAGGGGTCATCAAATGGAGTGCTACAAATAAAACAGAAGGCGATTTGTCATACAGTCCATAAAACTATTTTCTAACTCCTAAAGTTGAGCTCAGTGTGTGTCAAAACCTTGTGCCGCATAAACAGTATTCATGTCACCATGGTGCTTTATAGTGAACAAATCAATGGTCTGACGTAGGCGCAAAAAAGTGCAATAAATGGAATAAATGAAAATAAGGCAAACTGAAATGTGCGTGATAGTTCAAGTATGTGATACATGCAAATCTGACGGAGAGTATATCTATTTAGTAAGACTCTGTGCAAAGTAAAAGCCATCAAACACAATGACCATGCAAAGTTGATCTTCAACGGAAACCCCAATATGTGAAAGCTTGATACAGTAAACCATAAACAGCGGGTACCGCATGGTGTGTCATGAACAATACACAAACATTCCGAAACATCTCGAAATAGTATCACGCATGTGGGCTTTAAGGTGAAGTTGTGCACATCTAACGAAACGAGTGAATAACAAACTCAACGCGCAAACTTACCCGGAGTTCTCCCGTGTTTGGTCTACCGCCGCACAGTGAATAGGTGACGTAGTGCGGCATGGTTATTTAAACATGCTAGTAGCGTCTTTAAGACACAGTATACAATTGTAGTGAGGTCTAACTCGCAAGTGATCTTATGCCGCACAGTGAAAGAATGACGCGGTGCGACGTGCTAGTGGCGTCTTAAGGAAACCGCGTGAAGCTGTGTTAAGATTTAAAGTGCGATAAAGATACATAAAAAAGTAAACAAAGGTGGCCCGGTTTCATACTGCAGTTCAACATAAAGTGGAAAATCTCAGTGTTTGGTGGACACATAACAGGTTCTTTCATAATTAATCTTAATGCTGGCACAACGATGCTACCATGAATATACGATGAAACACTAAATCATGCAATTGAACGAAAAGCACAAAAATTAACCTAATCAACAAAATATGTGAGGTAATCAGAAAATCATCAGATCACAGTCAGTCCACAAATTACAGATTCACAAAAAGCAATTATGTTCAATTCTGTCATACAGGTTGTAATGATTGCAGTTTCTTAGTCCAATAGAATTCGGATCTGACCAGCGCTTTTTGGGGGGGTCTAGATCCTATCTTGGGTTTTGCGCCTCTAAAACTGTGAAACGTAATTGTGCTATGTTATGTTTAGCTTCCATCCAATGCGTTGTAACCGTGGATTTCTCATTCTTGTTGCGTATATTGCTTTTATGTTCTCCTATACACAGTTTGATTTTTCTCTCTGTTCTTCCCACGTTGTTGCAATGCACGCAGTTCATGCATTATTGCATGCCTTTAAAAGTAGTTGAGGTTGACACTGTCTTTCTTGCAAGTAATTCTTTGATTTTTTTGGATCATTGCATTACGAAGGTGGGGTATGGATTAAATAAAGATTTTAAGTCAGGTTCTGTACGAATAATTGTCCAATGCTTCATGATTATCGATTTCATCACATGAGATTGTGTTGAATGTTTAAGAACACAAACCAAAGGGTTAGACTGTTTAGGAGTAGTACGTTTCAGTAAACAAGCCCTGTCTACAGTTGCAATTCTTTGGCTGGCTTGATCTAAAACAGATTGAGGATATGCTCGTTGTTGGAATTTATCCATGAAATTATGTGTGATGACCTTTGTTTCTTCAGGATCGGATGTGATTCTTTTCATCTAATGAATTGCGAATATGGCAAGTGTTGTTTAAGTGCGTTTTGGTGAAAACTTCAAAAGTGAAGAGAGTTGTTCCTGTCTGTTGATTTTGTGTATACACTTGTTTTCATAGTACCAGAATGTATTTGGATTAAAACATCCCAAAAATTATTCTAAATTTTCTCAATCTGGTGGGTGAATTTGATCCGATTGTGGATTTGATATAGGGCACAGATGTTGTTTTCCAAATGTTCTAAGTCCCCTTTCCAAATAATCAATATGTCATCAATGTACCGTTTGAACAAAACTAAGTGTTGGGTCCAATCCAGATTCTGGAAAATGTGTTTTGATTCCAGTTTAGCCATAAATATATTGGCTACGAAGGGGCTCCGGCAAAGCCCATTGAAGTCCCATTGTTCTGAGCGTAAAACTCTCCATTCTATTCAAAATGGCTATGGAACAGTGCAAACTGTAATAGTTCTAATATCAACACCTTTTCTGCTCTGATTTCGTTTTGTTGTAGTAGAGCCCATTCTACCACGTCAATATGTGGAATGGAAGTATAAAGAGCAGTGACATCCACTGTACATAAGGGCCAATTTTCAATGCCATTAAGATCGAGTTCTTGTAATAGATTCAAGCGAGATGTGGTATCTTTGATGTATGTCTCATGTTGTTGTACAATAGGCTGTAAGAAGTAGTCAAGATACTTTCCTATGGGTTCAGACAATGATCCACATGCAGAGACTATAACACTTGTGTGTTAATGGATTTGTGCTCCCACTAGCAAGAAGGATATTCCAGCTTCCACACTGGCTTGGGTTTTCTGTAGGCCCGGGTGGTGTTCACGTAGCTGCTCTTTGCGGAACTCAGTGAAGTAACAAAAAAAAACTCTGCAGCACTACATAGAGTTCCCCAAGCTGGCAAAGTTGCTCGCTGCATCCGTTTGTACGATATAAGCAACGTGAAGTGCGTTCTTGCACCGGAAATCATGCGTGAACTGCACCACAAGGTTTACATGGGCGCAGCCATCTTGTTTTTTGCTCTGTTATGTTTTTGAATCCCTCCTTTATATGTTTAATCCAACCCCTCTCTAATTTATCTACCTCTCATTTTTTTTTTTTTTTTTACCATGTGTCTTTGAGTGTGAGTATTTTACACTTTTTTGTAATATTTTGGTGTTTTTTTCATGACTTTTATGATTTTTTGCTTCACTTTCTTATTATATTTCCTTCCTTCCTTCCTTCCTTCCTTCCTTCCTTCCTTCCTTCCTTCCTTCCTTCCTTCCTTCCTTCCTTCCTCCCTTCCTTCCTCCCTCCCTTCCTTCCTTCCTTCCTTCCCTATTATTCTCTTTCTCCCACCCAGCGCCATGGCAGAACAGGGGAGCGACAGTGCCAGCCCCCCCAAACCAGCACCGCCAGCTGCCTACTTTGCGGTCGACAGCACCATGAAGGGATGTAGCCCTGCGCCTTCTTCTCAGAGGTGGAAGTGGCTGTGCTACTTTTTTTATGTGCAGCACCACCTCCCCTCCACACTGACTGCAGGCCTGGCAAAGGGTACAGCTTCCGGGAGCGTAGGCAGCACTGGGAGAGGGTGTGCCGGGCTGTGCGCTGCTGCTCTGGTGATCGGCGCACCCAGCAACAGCTTATACTTTGGACCTGCTCAACCTGCTGTGTGTGGAGGTTGCAGGTGCTCGGTGAGTAACAATTATTTGTTGTGTTCTATCTATGCTAACATTTATGTCCCAAGTAGCAAGCATGCTGCTCACACTCGGGTAAGTTAAGTTTATTTTACAAATAATATGTGATCATCCTAGAGTAGATATGTGCTCGGCAGCGCTACCTAATCCTACTCGTTGGTGCTCGTTCGTACTGTTTATTTAAGACATCATGCAGAGTCTCCTCTGTCCTGTCAATTAACCCTGGGCGTAGTTCGCGTAGTAGCGCTACACGTAGCTACACGAAGTGCACTTCACACTATGCTAGCTACGCGAACTGCGTAGTGCACTGTGCAAAATGCTGTTCGCACTGATTGCGCAGTGCCGCATGCTTGTCCACACTGTGCAATCATTGCAAATGGCATCTTGCACAGTGCAAGTGGTTGTTTTCTGCCGCTCGAGTAGATTTGTACTCGAGCGGCAGCTTTCTCAACTCGGACTGGTAGTTTCTCATCGCGAGCGGTCGCAAGCATACGCGACCACTCGCGATGAGAAACCTGACCTCCCCGCGTTGAGAATCTCGCTGGGAGATTTATTTTCCACGCTCGCGATCGGCAACTTGACGTTGCTGATCGCAAATGAGGAAAAAGTCTCGCAGGGATGTTATTTTGCTCGCTCGCGGTCGCCAACTTGACGTTGAGGGCCGCGAGCAAGCAAAAAATGCCTGCTACGCTATGCATTTTTGCACTGTGTACGTGCAATTCGCGTAGCGCGTAGTTGCGCAAACTACGCGAGAGTAGCGTAGTTCTACGCCCAGGGTTACTGTCAATAAGAAAGTGGTAATTAGTTATTAGAATGAGTGAACTAGTGCATTCTCACACTTCTCTGTGCCTTTATTTTTTGTAGCTTGTACAGTCCCAACCCCAAGCAATTTCCCAGTGATTACACATTAACTAGTAACAATGCATGCACCAGCATCTATGCACAGAGAAAGAGTTGACCCATCTAAGGTTGAGACATCGAAAATGAGATGAGAAGCAAAGATCCTTCATTACAATTTATTAGTAGTTCCAAAATGTAGTTTAGGAAATTTGGACTAGGTTTAGGAAATTAAGGAATAGGTCCACGAGAGGAGAGGAGATCTGATTTATAAAATTTAAATAAAATGTTACTGTGTATGCCTCTCCCTGTCAAAATACTTTTGGGGAGATTAACTGTACCACTAATCTTTTTTTTCATTTCATTTTGTTTACTTCTTAAAACCACATCCAGGGACAAGAGGGATACCACCACCAAGGTGCCGGCGGATGAGGGAGCTTGAGGTGCCTCCGTTGCCTCCGCAAGTGCAGATGGATCTGCTGGGCACAGTAAGTCCTCCTGCTAATATTATTGTTATTGCCCTATCTTTTACTGCTCCACATTTAGAATTTCTTTTTCCTTTTTAGTTCGATCTATTTCCTAAATTCTTCTTATCCGTGCATTATCCTATTTACCTATTTTCTGTATTTCAAGTCTTGTGAACTACTGTACTTGACTTCAAACTATCTGTACTAGTCTGTATATAGCTTCCTTTTTCCTACTGCTTGGTCAGTAAGCTTTCCATCTCCCCATATAGACGGGTGGTACTGTAATACTCAGAGAATCCATTTTAGGTCATGTACTCTACTGTGAAGATTGCAGGCCCAATTAAGGTATTCTACGCATGTGTGTTGAAGGATTTCTTTTTCTATCTCATGCTCAAACAGTAAAGCGAGAGAGTGGCCATGGTCAGGGTGGAACCTCATTGTTGTGTATGTATTATTATTATAGTATACCAGCAGTTAACGGCTATGCAGCATGGCTGGAAGTATGAGGAGGGCTCCCCCTTTTCATTTGCGAACTAAGACCAATAGCTCTGCCCGTCCATTACAAAAAGTGCTTGGTCGGCATGGCTACCCTTTTTTCAAACATTGCTAACCAACAAATTGCTCAATGTGATGTTTTGAATTTTTTTTTTTTGAAATCTTTTTATTAGGTTACTCAACAAGACAGAACGTAAAAACCACTCTTTCAGTGCAGGGCTTAGGACAAAGCAGATTAGAATGTATCTTAAAAATTCAGCACAGGTATTACAGAGACAAAGAGGCAGGCAAAAGGTACAACACAGTAGTTCCCATCCCCAACCGTTGTGAGAGACATGGCAACTAGTCATGGTCGCTGAGGTCAGATTCTGATGTATCGGGTGGGGGCTCACAAATGTTCCCTCTGTACACATTCCAGCCACCCCACACCTGGGACCATTTCTTTGGGCATCCTCTATGTATATATACAGCTTTTTCCGTCACCATTACAAGGTCCATGTCTCGGATCCACTGTGCCAGGGTAGGTGCCTGCCCCGATCCCCATCGCTGGGCTATATTACGTTTTGCGAGCATGAGCCCCAATGTCACCCAAAGCTGGGCTACTCTTACGTGGTCTGTCTGCTCCCAGACATTGAGGAGACAGAGCCGAGGTTCAGGCTGCGTGAGGATTTTGGTTACCTGGGAAAGAATATGGAACACCCCTTTCCAATAAAGCGCTATGATAGGGCAGTCCCAAAGGGTGTGGAGGAAGGTTCCCTCGAGGCCACAGTTCCTGAGGCACAGCAAGGACTCCGTCCGTTGTAATTTGAATAGAAGTGTACGGGTATAGTATGTGCGGTGCAGAATTTTAAGCTGGACAAGCCTTAATTTGGACGATATGCCCACTTCCCTGGGGGACGATAGCGCGGCCTGCCACTCCGTATCATCGAAGTCCCCAAGTTCTGCCTCCCATTTCCCCTTAAGGACCAAAAAGGGGTCAGGGCGATTATTTATTATTTTCCGGTATGTTAGGGACGTCGCTCTTTGAATCAGGTGTTCAGCGAGGAGCCGGTCCTCCAAGGGCGATGACTCAGGGAGCCGAGTCCCAGGTGAAATCGCCGTCCGAAGAGCATGATGGATTTGTAAATAGCGGAAATGTTCGGTGTCGGCCAAATCGTACTCTGCCTGTAGTTGGGAAAAAGTGATCACCTCTCCCCGCCGCCAGAGGTCCCCTACCCTAGAAATGCCGATAAGATCCCACTGATGGAATCCCTTGGTGGTGCGCAGTATCCCAAGCTGTTTAGCGTCCCATAGTGGCGTTGCCTGGGTAATCCTACCCGCCCATCCCATCGCACGCTGTGCCGCAAACCATATCTGGAGGGTATGTGCAGCGGGCCCTGCCTGGACGCGACCTCTTTTCGGGTTATAAAGGGCGCCCATCACCCCTCCAGGAGCAAGCAGTTGTCTATCCATACGGTAAGCAGGGTCATCCCTCGACACATGGAGCCACTGATTTATGATCATGAGGTGCGAAGCCCAGTAATAGGTTTTGATATCTGGGAGGGCTATACCCCCGTCGTACCAGCCACTGGTAAGCTTGTGGAGAGCAATCCGAGGCGCCTTGTCCTCCCAAAGGAGACGGGTGATCTCAGCATTAACAGCCGTGAAATAAGAGGGCGCCACCGGGAAGGGGGTATTCTGTAGCGCATAGAGGAATCTAGGGAGGGCGAGCATCTTAAAGAGCGAGGCCCTTCCAAGCAAAGTCAGGGGCAAGGCGCGCCAGTGTTTGACGTCGGTACGAAGCCGTTGGAGGGGCTTCATTAGGTTTTCGGCCACAAATTTATCCCGATCTGCAGTGACATATACCCCAAGATATTTGAATCCTTCCTGGGCCACTAGAATATTGCATCCCCTCGGGGGCCGAGGCGGGGAGCCTCGGAGCATATACAAAATGGATTTCTCCCAATTGATTTCGTATCCTGACCGCCGTCCGTACGACTCACATATGTCGAGGAGACAGGCGATAGAGCGCGCCGGCGAGGCAAGATAAAGCAGAATATCGTCTGCATAAAGGGAGATACGATCCTCCCAGTCCAGCATCCATTTGAGGCCACGGATCACCGGATCCTGCCGCACCCATGCCGCCAAGGGCTCGAGAGCCATGGCAAAGAGGAGCGGGGAGAGGGGGCAGCCCTGCCTCGTCCCCCGGCCCAGAGGGAAGGGGTCAGAGACACGGCCATTTACCACCACCTGCGCAAGCGGCTGGGTGTATAAAAGCTGAATCCATGCGCAAATCTTGGGGCCGAGCCCCATGTGACGGAGAACGGCGAACAGGAAAGGCCACTCTACCCTATCAAATGCCATCCGAGCATCCAATGAGAGTATGGCCGCATCTTCTTCTATCGAGGAGCGGCAAGCAATGATGCCATGGAGACGCCGTATGTTTAGAGCGGTGTTCCGGTGCGGCATAAATCCTGACTGGTCAGGGTGGATTAGGGTTGAGAGGTAAGGCTGCAGTCGTGTTGCCAGTACCTTTGCTAGAATCTTAGCCTCGGCGTTAAGCAGCGAAATCGGGCGATAAGAGGAGCACTCGTGCGCCGGCTTGTTGGGTTTAGGGATCGCCACTATTGTAGCCATCCTCTGATCTAGGGGGAGGATCCCGTTCGACAGACAGTCCCTATACATGGCCCGCAGGTGCGGGACCACTAGAGAGGAGTTTTGCTTATAGTATTCGATCGGGAGTCCATTGGGCCCCATCGCCTTCCCTGTGCGAAGGGACAGAATTGCCAGCGTTATCTCCTCATCCGTCAAATCCGCCTCGAGGGCCTCTGTTTCCGAAGAAGTCAGTCGCGGCATTGCGATGTCCCGAAGGAAGAGCTCATTGTCTGCCACGGTAGAGGAAGCCTCAGGTGTATAGACGGATTGGTAGTGGGCCGCGAACGCCCCCGCTATGCGCTGAGGCTCCGAAGTAAATTCCCCCCCGCCGAGCCGGATCCGAGCCACCCACCGCGCCGCTCGGTCCCCCCTCTCAAGCCACGCCAGCAGTTTACCCGCCTTGTCCCCAAGTTCATAGATTGTGTGTTGGGTCGCTACCTGCCGAGCACGCGCTGCCTCCCACAGATGGGACCTATACTCCTGCTGCGCCATGCGGAGTGTATGTGCCGAATCCTCATCTCCTTGTAGTGTATGGGATGTTTCCGCCTCGTTTACCGACCGCTCCAGCTCCAGCACCGTCTGCCGCTGGGATTTCTTGTGATCCGAGATGATGGAGATGGCCTGTCCGCGGAGGACAGTTTTAAAGGCTTCCCAGAGGGTTGCTGAGCTCCTGACGGAGTCAGTATTTTCGGTGAAATAGTGCTTGGTCGCAGTTTTAAGGGCCTTACTGATTTTAGGGATTTTGAGATATCCGGGATGGACCGGAAACATAGTGCGTTTACACGGGTCGTTGGTCGCAAACGTGATGGCCACCGGCGAGTGATCCGAGATGCCCCTAGGAAGGTGCGACACCTCGGTCACCCCATTGAACCCGGCAGGTGAAGTGAAGATGTAATCTATGCGTGAAAGGGTATGGTGTGCGCCGGAAAGAAAGGTGTATTGTCTCTCACTGGGCCTATACTCTCTCCAAGTGTCTACCAGGCCCAGCGCGGCGGTGAATTCTGTAAGAATGGAGGTGTCACCACCGTGCGCCCTGTGTGACGACCTATCAAGTGTAGGATCCATGGTTGCGTTGAAGTCCCCACCCATAATGAGCTCCCCATGTGGGAGTGCCAACAGGAATTCACCCAGTGCCCTAAAGGAGACCTGGTGTAGTGTCGGGGGGATGTAGACGGTCACTAGATTGTACACCTTACCCTCCCATTGGCAGGTGAGTGCTGCGAAGCGGCCATATTCGTCCCTACGGGAGTCTAGAAGAATCAGGGGGAAACGCTTGTTAATCAGTATGCCCACCCCTCTGGATCCTGTCGTGAACTCTGAGTGGGTCGCCATCTTGAACCCCAATCTATCTAGGGCCTTGGTGGTAGAACCCACTAGGTGCGTTTCTTGCAAGAGTGCCACCGCGGGCCCCCTACGCCTGAGGTATTGCAGCACTAGGCCACGCTTGATCTTGTCCCCTAAACCATTAACGTTCCAGGATAGGACCGCAAATGAAGGACATCGCTGCTGAGTAGGGACGCTGGGCATTGTGTTAGTGGTCGCTTGGGTCGTGCTACGTGATGCCATCTTCAGGGAGGGATACATAAAATGTCCACTGCAGTATGCCACCCCTGTGCACCTGTGCCTGCCTAGTCAGCCTGAAACGCCCGTGAGTGGTAGGTGAACCTGAAACAAAACACAAAACAACATAACAACAAAATCCCCCTCCCCCCACCCCCCTCCCTGCCTCCCTGCCATGCGGATTTAAAACTACCTGCCACCCCAACTCAGCAGAGTGCTTAGTTCCCATAAACTGGTTACGTGCGTGTGGGGGGAAACCGCTCACTGTTCAGCCGCCGATCCCCACACCATAGGCTTGTCCCTTCAAGCAGCCAAAGGTCAGATACGAGCAAAGGGCCCCGAGTTCTCAGCCTCCTGCAGATTCAAGGCCCCACTGGGCCGTCTGGCGCATCAAGGCCGCAGATCGCCGAGTGTCCGCAAGTCCGATTGTCTCCATACCGCCATGCCTCACGGCGTTCCATCGCCTGCTCTCGACTCCTCGACACCCAGGTCCCCGGGAGAGGCGGAGAGGCCGCCAGGGGCACGCTCCCCCCTGCCCTTTGATCTAGCCGGACGCCATCCCTCGAGCCACTCCGAGGCCTCCGCCGGCGATGTAAAGAACCACGTGCGCCCCTCTGCCTCCACTCGGAGCTTCGCAGGAAACAGCATTGAGTATTTAAGCTCTCGAGAGCGGAGGTCCGCCTTAACCGCCATAAAGTCTCTCCGCTGTCGCACCACAGTCGCTGTGTAGTCCGGATATAGGGTGACTGTACTGTTTCCCACCCTCAGTGGGGGGGCGGTACGCGCCGCCTGGAGGATTGCATCCCGGTCACGGAAGTTGAAAATGCGGGCCAGGATCGGGCGCGGGGGGGCCCCAGGCCGAGGCCTCCCGCCCGGTACCCGGTGTGCCCTTTCCACCGAGAAGAACTTGGAGAGCCCACGGGGCTGGAGCTGGTCGGTAATCAGTTTTTCCACAAAGAGGTCTAATGCCGGGGCCGCGTTCACTCTCTGGCACACCAACGACCCGCACGTTGTTGCGTCGGGACCGACCTTCCTGGTCCTCCAGCTTGGCCAGCAGTTGCTTTTGCGTCAGTTCCAGAGTTTGTATGCGTTTGTGGTGGTCCGCCGTGCCCTGCGTGAGGGTCGCCGCGGTGGCCTCGACCTCAGTAAGTCTAGAGCTGATTTTAGCGACATCTGCCCGGAGGAGCGCCACATCCGTGGAGATCGTACCGATTGAGGCCTGCATCTGCGTCAACGTGGCCATGACGTCTGCCAGGGTAAACTCCGCAGGCTTGTCAGCGGGGGGGGACTGTTTCTGATCTGGAAGAAATGCGAATTTGTCCAGCTTCGCTTGTGCCCCACCACGGTGGCCCTTCCCTCCCATGGCGCCAGGCAGGCACCGAGGCTGCGCCCGGTCACTCGAGGTACCAGTCTATCGCAGAAGTATCAGACCTGCGTGTAGGGTGGGCCCAGAGATGCCGCTGCCAGACCCAGGGGCATCAACTCCCCGTCTCCAGGAAGCACCAGAGTTGGTAGGCAGCACCTAGTTCAGAGTCTCCAAAGCACCAGGGCCGCGAAGCCGCTCCCCACCAGGTCACCAGATGCTCAATACACCCATGCGGCGCGACAGCCGCCGCCCGCGGCGTCCAAGGGCTCGTCGTCCCAGGGGAAACACTGCCCCGGCCGGACCTCCGTGAGAGCGCCCTCCCCAACCTGGCAGCACAGGAGTCAGGGCGAAGCAGCACCAGGTCCCAGGGCGATGCCCAGTAGGTCAAAGTTTCAGGCCCCAGCCGGCGGTCCACAGGGAGCGTCGTCCAGGGGGTTCCAGCGCGAGGTCGGCCACCTGGTCAGGCGCACCCACTCTCCTCAGTAGGCCGCAGAGGCCGCAGCGAACCCCACCCAGGCAAAGCCCGAGCCGTCCAGATGAATGCGCTGTCACAGCCCACACTGACCTCTGCTTAGACGGCGCAGCCACCGCTTCTTGTTCGCTCCGCAGGATCCCAATTCAGGCCGGGGCGCGGGCGGCTGGACACGGAGGCCCACTCCTCCCCGATGCTGTCGGAAGGCTCCGGTCTCCGGTCTGCTCCGCGGGGCCGTCTCGATCTCTCACCGGACCTGCAGTGCCCCGCCCACGCTCCGATGCGAGTCGGCAGAGGGCCGGGCGGGTCCCGCCGCGTCTGCTCCAGGGACCGGCCCGTCCCGACGGAGCCCTGCCGCACGCAGGGCGACGCAGCCACGCCTCCCGTCCAGCACACCTCGGGGATGCGAGGCCCAGCCCTCCGCTCGCCTCTCTGCTCCGCAGCTCAGGAATGAGGGGGTCTCGGGAGCCCCAAGCTCCAGATCCCGGGCGCCGAGGCTTTCGGACCCAGAATTAGCCGTCCAGAAGTAAGTGTGCGTTGAAGGGTGATCGGATAAATGACGGATTAAAGGCCGGTGCGGAGGAGCTCCGGGCTCAGGCGGCCATGTTCGTCAAGAGCCAAGCTCCCCCCCGATGTTTTGAATTTTTGATAGAAGATTAAGTTACTGCAACTAAACTGTAGTGATGTTTTGTGGTTGTATTTTGCTTAAATAAAAATATGGGGAGGTGTATCTGGCATCTAAAATCATAAATGTGTAATGTTGTTTGTAGCCGCACAGACCACCAGTGCCATGGCAGGCGCCAGCGAAGAGGACACAGAAGCAGCGGTCACTGAGTGGGGAGTTCCAGCTGCAGCAGGGGCAGGCAGTGGTAAGTCACATTGCTTATTTATTGACAATTAGTGATATATTCACTGCAATGGCATTGACTTGTGAATCCCACGCAGATACAGTGGGAGTTGATTAGCTATGCCCTCTTCTATCTGCAACTCAGCTAAATGAACTTTAAGAATGATGGGTTGATGGGAAAGGGAAAACAGGATGGAAGGAGAAAGGATGGGTGAAACGTATGTTATAAATGAATTTAAGGATGCGTGGGTCAGAGCAGATGCATATAGGTGGATGATGATGATGATGTGAATCTCCATGGTTGGGTGAACGATGGATGAAAGGATATATATTGGTGAAACTGGAAGGATGCCCGTCTGGGTGTGTAAAAGGAATGCTTGGGTGGGTTAAGGCAAAGCAGGATGGGTGAATGGAATGGGTGAATGGATGTTGGTGAAGGGTTCATTAGGAGCTAAGTTTGGATGGATGGATTGATTGAATAACGAAGACTGAGTCAGTAACAACTGTTTTTCTATGGATGCAAGAGTGGATGAGAGAATGTAAAGCTTTAATTGGTAGCAAAGCCAAGGGTGAAGATTAAGAATACTAGAAGAACAATGCAATGATGAATGGATAATGTAATTACGTGACTTTTGTGGATGGGAAAGTCTGTAATGAACGTGCCAACCTATATCCCATTCCTTAATCCTTTCACTGACTGTACTGCAGCACATCACTTTTCCCACTGTCCACTTGCACAACTAGGGGGCCAGCTGAGGCATACCACCATTAATTAATTGTGAGAAGTTGGCCTGGTATATGATGTTCACTAGTTAAAGTGACCACCTTGTACCATGCCAAGCAACCCTTATGGTGTGGTTGTAAGTCAACCTTTTCGGACCAGCTGCCCTAGTGGTAGCGTAGGCTAAGCAGTCTTTTAGGCTAAACTCGTTTAGGCATGTTAAGCAAGCTGTTTTACCATATGTAACCCCCTTTTATACCAATGAAAGGACACCACACATATATATATTCAAAATATATATGTATTTATTACTCAAAGTATCCCCTAGACTCTTTATGAGCACAGGAGCACAAATCGTTAAACAAGCAAGTATCACAATATACGAAAGTTGCACTTTATATGGATAGGCCCTGGTGGCAGCTCAAACCATATACTAAAATAGTGGTATAAGTACCATGAACAGGAAAGGGAGAAGGCCTAGGGCCTGTAGAATCGCTGGGCCTACAAGGAGCTAACTTTAGTTAGTGACCAGGAGGACCACGGGTCGTGTGTGCAGTGAGGAAAGTTACACGTGGGCGCCCATAGGTTTTCAATGGGTGCGTAAATGTTCAAAAGTTACTGCTAGAAGGGTCTTCTGGTTGGACTACGAATTCAAGACTTCAAACCTAGACATTAGAGATGTTACTCTACACTTGTGCACCGGAGTGCCAGCTTTACCTCACCCACAGGAAGCGGGTGCATAGGGCTCGAAGTGCGTCGGGTTTTGTCTATCTGTTCAATGGAGCCTGATGACAAAGATGCTGCAGGCGGTCGGTCCAGAAGAGATGCGGTGGATCCAAGGATGGATCGGAAGTGTAGAAGACCTGTAAGCAGAGGGGACAGTGTTCACAGTCACTAGCCAGTGACCGGCGTGGCACCAGGTAGGTACCAGGCGATGTCGGGTGCAAACAGGTGAAGAGGTGTAGCTTGTCTCTGCATACACGTGGTTCCTGGAGGTCGACGGCATCCAAGAGTCGGTTCACGAGCTGTCCCGCGCAGGCTCTCGCTGTCGGCGGTGTTGGCGACTCAGAAGAAGCAAACAAGCCTTGGCAAAAGCAGGAGTCGCAGGAATCGAAGAAAGCTGTTAGCTCTGACCAGCAAGGTCAGAGGGGCTGCTCCTTTGGAGGGAAGCAGGGGCCAGTCTGGAGCAACCAGACCAGTGTCGTAGTTTTTCAAGATGGTTGCAAAGATGGCCACTAGTCAACGGACCAGTAACCGGTTAGGCGTGTCAAGTCGCGAAGTGCAGAGGGGCCCCACGCAGATCGTGGAGATGCTGGAGGGCTCACCTTTGGTGCAGATGCTGCTCGGATGTTGGGCTTCTCAGGACTCAAAGCACAACTCGGAGGGAGCCTCCGTTGTCACGCTTTCAGCTTAGTCGAGTGTCTTCCAAGATGGCTGGCTCCACGTGTCTCGGTGCCTCCACGGGCTCCTTCTTTTCAGGGACTGTGGATCGGGCGGTGAGAGGTCTGGAGCTCCAGTCCTTGTTGGTCTCTGGGCTCGGGCTCCGGCGGGAGGCGGCGGCAAAGCAGACGTCGATTTGCTGGATGGTGCTTGCGTTAGCAAGATGGTCACTCCCTGACCATAGGGGAGATTTCCTTCAGTCTTCTGTGCAGCAGAACGTCGAAGTTCCCGTCTTCTTCTTAGTTTCAAGTTGATTCCAGGATGTCTAAAGTCTTAGGACACAGCTCCTACCTTTAAGCGGATTCTAGGGGCCGGACTACCTGCTAGGTCCCTCCCTAATGGTGGGACCAGGAAGGGAGGTGGTTACACCCCCAATCCTTTGTCCAGCTTGTCCCAGGTCTGGGGTGGTGCTCGCACCTCCCCTGGCAGGAAACCCTTTGTCCACGTCTCCCAAGCTGGAAGGACTCCCAGCAGCAGGAGGGCAGACTTGTGTCTGTGGTGGCAGCGTCCATTTTGTGGAGCTGAGGCTCTGTCTGATTTTACCCGGGTTTCAGGTTCTGTACATGTCGTGTCCCTCTAGAAGGGTGGAATGCTAACCCCGTTGCCAGAATTGGCGAGGGGTTAGTATTCCAATTCGTATGACACCTTACTCGACATGTTTTGATAAAGCCAAACCAAAGATAGCATTTAACCGCGAGGTTCATAATGCACTTAAGAGTATATGGTATGGCGATATCTGGAAACGGTAGAAGGAAGTTGTTCCGACTACTGCAGACAGGCTCAGCTCATGCCAGAGCACCATCTCACATGAAACCAAGCACTCTGCCTTCAGGATTGTTAAGGCCTGCCATAGGAGTGACTTATAGGTTAACATGTGTCCCATTTAAGGTTAGGTATAGGCATACTACACCTAAGTAAGAGGTGGATACACCAACTTACCCCAGCTGAGTGATCAGCCAGTTGTGTCAAATTGCTAGGCCAGGCCAGGGGTGGCACAATACATGCTTCAGCCCCTGGTAGGCCTTAGATACACCAATGCCCTGGGTACCTAGTGTACACTGGTACAGGGGCTCACAGGGTGATCCAGTTCCAATGGGTTATGCACCTAAAGTGCATAGTGTCAATTTGGCAGATAGAACAGCAGGCTGGGGGTCTGATTAGCAGGCCCACAGCCTCAATATGTCAAAAACCAGTGAAGCAAAAAGCAAAAATTTGGGGTGACCATAGGATAGCAGACCCTACTCTCCTACACCCCCCCCCCCAAACGCAGGGACATTAAACTAGCCTGGACCAGTCGTGTCTTCATGTCCTAAGTGGAAGTACCTGGAGAGACCATCTGCATTCCCATGGTCTGTACCTGGCCGGTGCTCCACTGTAAAGTCCATCCCCTGTAGGGAAATGGACCACCTAAGCAGTTTGGGGTTTTCACCCTTCATCTGATTTACCCACAAGAGGGGCTTATGGTCGATCTGAATCTTGAAGTGAGTGCCAAACAAGTATGGCCTCAGCTTCTGTCGTACTTTAATATTCGGGACCGCGTAGGGGACAGGGCCCTACCCCTGTCTATCTCTGTATTAGCAAACCGCAAATGGTAAATGCGGCATGCACGAGTGCTTTATATATCGTTCTAGCTATGAATGCACTGTGTACACGTAATTCTGCTTCACTACGCGGGTTCCAT
The DNA here is from genome assembly GCF_964204655.1 of Triturus cristatus. Lineage (NCBI taxonomy): Eukaryota > Metazoa > Chordata > Amphibia > Caudata > Salamandridae > Triturus > Triturus cristatus. Next base: position 16,757,241 of record NC_140586.1, read on the forward strand.
TTTGGAAGCGGTGGCCATCTTGTCATTGCCCTCACATAGGCTATAATGGAGTAAATACGGGCCTCACAGTACATGGGCTTCTCCTCTGACTTCTCTGTGACCTGGGCAGCTGGCTCTGCTGCCCCGGGTCAAACTGGTCTCACGAGCTCCCCTTCCTCCGTCTGAGGAAATATGAATTTTATGACCAGTTATGTCCCCTATCTTAGACCCCAACGGCTCCATGTACATGCTACAAGTACATGTATGTTCCCTCCAGTTCCAGCTATGAAGACGCAAATGCATGTGCGTCCAACGTCAACATGTCCTCTTTCAGATCCGCCATGAATGGGTCAAATATTCCATTCCTAAGTATGATTGGCCACCGACTTTATATGGTTCACTTTTCTAGTTTTACAGTTCAGGCGAGTAGGCCCTGAATTCTGTCATCAAGCCTTTTCCTGCTTCTGCCTCTGAAATGCTCCAGCCTGGACCTGCATCCGTGTCCATGAACTTTGTCTTACTCCCTGCGCGGCTAGCGGTGCCTGACGCGGCCTGTTGCCTGCCAAAAACTGTATTCAGCCTTCAAGTTATCTGCTCCGCTCCACATCCAATGCATTCCTGTCTAGTAGTTTAGGTAAACATCCTTCCAGCTACCGAGCAAAGGGCCCGGCCTCGCTGTCTTTATGCAAGTAATTCATAGCCCCTGTTACCATGGAAGATTCCTGCCCCCTCGCATCTCATGTAGACACATAGACGCTTGTACATGCACTAACAGTCAGTATAGAATAGATTCCGTCCGAGAGACCTTTCCTTTTGGATAAAACAGTTCCTTAAACAAAGATATTAGATACAATTTGGGATTAGGTTGACCTGACCCCCCAGACTTCTGTCTCCACATGTAGAGCTAAATGTCAATTCCCCTTCACCCTCTAGTTGCACGTCAATCACACGTCATGCGGCTGCGCGCGCATCTCTGCCAAATATTTCTGCTGACACTGCAGGATTCTCTTATGGATCCACCCACTTGTGACATCATTTTAAATGACGTTTCTAGTATACGCCTGTATTTACGCCTATTTTCATTACGTATGTGTATTCTTATCTGTATTATCAGCTGTTACGCCTCCTGCATCTGTCTTAATGCAATGCTTTTCATATATATATTGTTACTTGTCAATAATGTATTGCCTATCCCTTCCTGAACCTTCGTGGTGATGGAATATGATTGCCTGGTTCGAACCATAATTCCTTTGTAAGGAATAAAGTCCTTTTCAGAACCTCTAATACCACGGATTCTGCCTCTTATTTTGACTGAGTTATTCTTACTAGACTTTACCGCATAAAAAATAGTACAGGTAATTTAAATATTTACCACATAAATTGGCGCCCGAACAGGGACACTTTCTCATCTCACGCGCCGGAGGTGCGTTGCAGGCCCGGTCTCCTGCCACAGCTGGACGGACAAAAACGCGTACCCGCAGGATTTCCTGTATCTCCCTCCGGCCAAGCGGGGGTGACTGAGGCTGCGATCAACACCCAGACGAGGCGGTGAGAAGTGCGAAGTATCCCGACCAGAGCCTAGCTGAGAGAGCAAGATCCGAGGTATACAGAGGCCCACCAGGTTCCGAAGTTCCGAGTCGAGTCGAGTCCAGTCCGGTCCAGTTCAGTTCAGTTCCGAGGCCTTCCGTTCCGTGCTACCCGGTGAGTACCGTTGCTGGGGAGGCAGTTAGACGTGCACATTAATTTGTGCCGGTCCTGACGGGTTTGGGTACACAGATCCGGTCTGCACTGTTTTAGCAGTGTATCTGTACTGTTTAGCAGTATATCCAGTATGTTCATGTATATAATTCAATATTATCTAGTATTAGTATTATGTCAGTAACTAGTTTTCTTCTAATTATCATTGTTCGTTAAATGTTAAATGTTAAATGTTAAATGTTTTACTGTGTTCAAACAATTGTGGTATGAATGAGTGTTCATTATTGTATTTATTGTATTAATTGTGTTCAAGTCCAGTTCAAGTAAGAATCAAGTAGCAAGGTTTAAAGATGCCGTTCTTTTCAAAATTAAGACAGATCAAAACTAGAAAAGGAGTACTCGAAGAAGCTGTTCCCATTCCACCTAGGGACACTCCAGGGTATTTTATGTATCATAAACATGGTCTAGATACCGTATTATATCTTGACTTATGGGTGGACTACACCAAGGATCTAGCAGAAAGTCAGAGGTGGCCCGCAGCTGGGACATGGGATGCAGATTGCATCATGAGAGTAGAAGAAGAATTATGGAAAAAGAAAGCCAGACAGTCACAGAAAGATGCTATTGAGTTATGGCGTAAAGAATCGCATAGGCGCACAGAGAAAGCGCTCAGACTGGAAGAGAAAAGTAGGGAGAACTCAAATAGAGCCCGAGAAAACGTATTAGTTGAGGAAGGTATCCGAGTAAAAACAGAAATCATTGACGAGCTCATTGCACAAGGAGTGGTTGTAGAAACGGACTCCAATGTATGTAATTCCCCGATAATTCCGATTCTTAAACGAACTGATCCAAAAGCACCACCCGTATATCGATTAGTTATTGATCTGCGAGAATTAAATAAATGTATTGTACCACAATACCCCGTGGTCCCAGATATCTCTTCATTGCTAACAGCCATAGATTCAGAAGCAACGTTCTTTACTGTAATTGATCTCAAGAACGCTTTCTTTAGCGTCCCAATCGATCCGGAAAGCCAATATTTGTTCGGATTCAGTTTAAATGGACAAAGTTTTAAATTCACACGCGCACCTCAAGGATTCACAGAAAGCCCCAGCATCTATAGCCAAGCACTGAAAAGAGAACTTGACAGTATTCACATGCCAGCTAACACTGCCCTGCTTCAATACGTCGATGATCTGCTGATCACCGCACGAAGCGAACCTGAATGTGAAAAAGCATCACTGACGGTTTTACATTTCTTAGCCGACAAGGGGCACAAAGTGTCCCCTTCAAAGCTACAATTCTGTGTCCAGCAAGTTGTGTACCTTGGGCACTTGCTGTCCAAGGGGGGAAGACAGCTTACACCCGACCGTATCCAGTTAATTGTTAACATGCCGCCACCCAAGACACAAAAGGAGGTACGGGCATTCATAGGCCTCACTTCGTACTGTAGGCAGTGGATCCCTCAATATGCATTTCTAGCGAAACCACTCATTCAGTTGACAACACAGGAGGCAGCGACATCGACTGTCCTCCCTTGGACTCAGGAACATACACAAGCTTTTGAAAGCTTAAAGAAAGCTTTATGCCAAGCACCTGTTTTAGCAACGCCATGTTACAGCAAACGTTTTACACTTTTTGTTACAGAACGTGAAGGTACTGCTTTGTCAGTACTCACGCAGGAACAAGCAGGATCACACAAGCCATGTGCTTATTTTTCTAGTACATTAGACCCCGTAGCTCAGGCTCTTCCTGCGTGCCTGAAATCAGTCGCAGCAACAGCTTTAGCAATCAGACAAAGCGATGCCATAGTGTTAGGACATCAATTGACAGTACAAGTACCACACGCAGTAGAGGTTCTCTTGAACCGGACCCAAACACAACACTTGACTATAGCAAGACTGACGGGTTATGAATTGACATTGTTCCAGCCACACATAGAAATCAGACGTTGTAGTACATTAAATCCTGCCACACTTTTGCCATTAAGTGGAACAGACCCATTGGCACATGATTGTATTGAAGTTATTACTATTACGACGAAACCCAGACAAGACTTGACAGATATTCCATTATCAGATCCAGACCTGACATTATATGTAGATGGTTCATGCATGAGAACAAATACAGGAGAGTTAGTGGCCGCTTATGCAGTCACAACAGATACTGAAATTATTGAAACGAATTGTATCGATACCTTGTCAGCTCAAGCAGCAGAGCTCATCGCTCTGACACAAGCCTGTATTCAAGCCAAAAATAAGAAAGTCAACATATACACAGATTCACGTTATGCATTCGGAGTCGTCCATGACTTCGGCGTACTTTGGCGAGAGAGAGGTTATTTAACTTCTCACGGTGCCCACATCCAGCACGGTCCCCTTATTCAAGCTCTGTTAGATGCAATACATCTGCCGACTGCAATATCGATTATGAAGTGTAAAGCCCATACAAAAGTGACTGACATTATTTCTCAGGGTAACGACCTAGCTGACAGAACAGCTAAACAGACTGCTCAGAATCAGACTCATCCAACTGACACGACAAAGACAATAGTTCCGACACCAACACACTGCATGACAGTTAAGGATCCCGCCCTTGATGTAATTGACATACAGACACATGCTACACCAGAAGAAATAAAGAGATGGACTGAATTAGGAGGGATCCAAACGGATCAAGGATGGATGACGAAGGGAAAATCTATATGGTTTCTCCCCGACTCAATGGTTCAGGTCATCATTAACACAATACATAGTCCAGCGCACCTAGGAGAGAAAGCTATGCTAGACAGCATTCAACACATTTGGTTCAATAAACACTTGCGAGCAGCAGCTAAACAGAAAGTACGTACCTGCATGATTTGTTGTCAGTTCAATCCAGGAAAAGGCGTACCTGTAGAACAGGGTGGATTTCAACCCCCCGATCACCCTTTTGCAGTCCTCCAGATGGATTATATCCAGATGGAACGATGTCGAGGATTCAAGTTGTATGCGCTCTTTCCCGGTGGACAGAGGCGTATCCCGTCTCAGATTACACTGCCCCGACTACTGCCAAACAGTTAGTTCGAGAATTCTTCCCACGGTATGGTTTGCCCCGTATCGTGTACTCAGATAATGGCCAGCCGTTCTCATCCGAGCTAATGAAACATGTTTCACTTCTGTTAGGCTACCAATGGAAATTCCACTGTGTCCGACATCCCGAGGCAGCAGGTCTCGTGGAGCGACATAATCAAACTCTGAAAATTAGACTGTCCAAAGTATGTAGAGAAAAAGGTGTCGACTGGATAGTAGCTTTACCGGTTGCGCTCTTTTACATGAGAATGGTAGCACACTCTCGAACAGGGCTATCCCCGTATGAGGTGATCTTCGGTAGACCACCAAATATGTGGGGGACGCCTATACCTCGTAAAATAACTGATGTTGATTGTAATATGCTGACAGATTACCTGGCTTCCTTGATGTCTGCACTACAATCTTGTCGTTCACAGGTAGCTGCAGCTTTTCCCGATAACACTGAGGTGAAGCCCCATGACGTGGTTCCGGGAGATATTGTACTTGTAAGGAACTTCGACAGAAGGAACCCGCTGGAGCCTCGCTGGCAGTCGCCTAAACTCGTCTTATTGACCACAAGGACAGCTGTGAAGATTGAGGGACGTAAAGGGTGGTTGCACTCGAGCCATATCAAAAAATTTCATGGACTATCATCCGACTTGAATTATCAGCCCTGCATTCCCTCACAGACTGACTCAAAACTCCCCCTGGTCGACAAGACAGAAAAGGAAAACTATAAACTGAAACTAAGGTCTAGCAAGTCAGACAATTTGATTGTTTAAGTCCTCTCCAAGGTGAATCGGTTGAATTTGTCTCTGACATGTATCCTCTAGACCGAAATAGAGAGAGAAATAGACAGAAACAGCTCAAGAAACATACGTACTGTAAATCACTTCGTAGTCACTGCATAGTGACATTGTTAATTATGTTTTTTCTAAGTCTTCTGATTATCATTACCAGTATATTATTACACATGTATTACCCTATTTCCAAGCGTGCTTTCAATGCTACTGCCGAACATTCTTTTAGCGAATTACCCCCGCATGAGTTGTCCTATAGATTTGCGCTGCGCAACAACACATTCATTAGTATGTTACATCATTCTCATCAGACCAGCAATGCTACAAATTGTTGGATATGTGGCCGACTCCCTCCCTATCAGAAATATAGGGGAGTTCTGCCCCTCTTTCCGTATCCATTCACACACAATGGCTCCTGTGGAGCATGGTTTAGTTTGATTAATTCCCTAGATTCAAATTCAGTAGTTTATCAAGACAACTGGGTTTGGGGAAACCTGAACCTAGTTTTACTTAAAGTCTGCTACCCTAACAAGGAGGGACTTCCCAAAAGAACAGGAACTGATCTAGAAAATGAAGTATATGGATTAGGTAACTTTACACTTAATCTTATGATCCTGAATATTGAATCCGAAGCTACACCAATCTTGCCCGCTATGTCAGTATTTCCAGTTAGAGGCGAATTATGTGTAAGAAAGAATGGTTCAATACACATGGGCCATAGTAAATGTATCACTGTAATAGAATTCAGTGATAAAGGCAAGTCTACATTTAGAGCTTCTCGTCACTCCTATTTCGTCTGTGGTCACACCGCATACATACGCCTACCCCTAGATTGGGATGGTACCTGTTACATTGCATTCCTTCTACCACCTGTTTTCCTAGCCCCGCCTGATTATCATAGGAATACCCATTTAGTACACAATAGACAGCAGAGAGATCTCCCGATTGTCGACTACACCGAAACAGCATGGGAGCAATACACAGATTTCAATAAAGGTTTCTTTCCCTACATAGGTACAGTCACTAATAGTAAGCTGATACGTAGATTAACTAGAACCCTTGAAGCAGTAGTGAATGAAACTACTTCCGCCTTAGGCAACTTAACAGAGGAGCAGTCTGCGATGCGGATTGTTGTTCTTCAAAATCGTCTTGTCCTTGACGTCATTCTGGCCGATAGGGGCGGAGCTTGTAGGGTCATCGGATCAAGTTGCTGTGTTTTCATACCAGAAAACGCGCCGTCAGTATATAAGGCCATAACTCGACTTCATAAGATCGTAAGCCAGATACACCAGAATCCAGGCACCTGGACTTGGTCCGGTTGGTTCTGGAGCGTGTTGTCAGCCTGGGGATGGAGTATCCTATCCTTCCTAGGTATTGGCTTTCTCATACTATTCAGTTGTTGCTTATGTCTACAATGTGGGCCAGCGATTTGTGGTCTGTGTGCCACATCGTGTATCCCGCCTTCAAATTTTCATTCAAGATTCCGGAAGAAGAAAGAAGAACAAATGATGCTATATGAACAGATTGATGGATTGATGAAGATGGATATTTCATAAGGGTCCGTAGGGGACAAGGAGGGAATGAGGAAATATGAATTTTATGACCAGTTATGTCCCCTATCTTACACCCCAACGGCTCCATGTACATGCTACAAGTACATGTATGTTCCCTCCAGTTCCAGCTATGAAGACGCAAATGCATGTGCGTCCAACGTCAACATGTCCTCTTTCAGATCCGCCATGAATGGGTCAAATATTCCATTCCTAAGTATGATTGGCCACCGACTTTATATGGTTCACTTTTCTAGTTTTACAGTTCAGGCGAGTAGGCCCTGAATTCTGTCATCAAGCCTTTTCCTGCTTCTGCCTCTGAAATGCTCCAGCCTGGACCTGCATCCGTGTCCATGAACTTTGTCTTACTCCCTGCGCGGCTAGCGGTGCCTGACGCGGCCTGTTGCCTGCCAAAAACTGTATTCAGCCTTCAAGTTATCTGCTCCGCTCCACATCCAATGCATTCCTGTCTAGTAGTTTAGGTAAACATCCTTCCAGCTACCGAGCAAAGGGCCCGGCCTCGCTGTCTTTATGCAAGTAATTCATAGCCCCTGTTACCATGGAAGATTCCTGCCCCCTCGCATCTCATGTAGACACATAGACGCTTGTACATGCACTAACAGTCAGTATAGAATAGATTCCGTCCGAGAGACCTTTCCTTTTGGATAAAACAGTTCCTTAAACAAAGATATTAGATACGATTTGGGATTAGGTTGACCTGACCCCCCAGACTTCTGTCTCCACATGTAGAGCTAAATGTCCATTCCCCTTCACCCTCTAGTTGCACGTCAATCACACGTCATGCGGCTGCGCGCGCATCTCTGCCAAATATTTCTGCTGACACTGCAGGATTCTCTTATGGATCCACCCACTTGTGACATCATTTTAAATGACGTTTCTAGTATACGCCTGTATTTACGCCTATTTTCATTACGTATGTGTATTCTTATCTGTATTATCAGCTGTTACGCCTCCTGCATCTGTCTTAATGCAATGCTTTTCATATATATATTGTTACTTGTCAATAATGTATTGCCTATCCCTTCCTTAACCTTCGTGGTGATGGAATATGATTGCCTGGTTCGAACCATAATTCCTTTGTAAGGAATAAAGTCCTTTTCAGAACCTCTAATACCACGGATTCTGCCTCTTATTTTGACTGAGTTATTCTTACTAGACTTTACCGCATAAAAAATAGTACAGGTAATTTAAATATTTACCACACGTCCACCTGTGATTAGCATCAGGGCTTGACCCATCATAAAACCCTTTCATTCTACACAATCCTCCGGCTAATCTCTTTCACACCTGCTTGTTCCTGCTTTATGACTTGTTTCCCAAAACAGGAGATGCTCATGTTTATTGGGGGGTCAGTTGGTATCAAACGTGGGATCTGAACCTTACTGTGTAAATCATTGTGGGCTGGCCGAACTGGAATGTGGGATGGTCATCATGACTCTGCCTTTTCTTTGTAATGTACACTTCTTCATTACCGTATCATAAAACCTAGGAATGTATGCTTGAGGCCAGAAAAGGCCTATTTAAGATGAAGTCCGTTTCTATAATTTTCAGCAGTCTCCTGAGAACATACACGCTGTTGTACTTCTAGGATACCTGTCATTGGTCTGCAGCCAATAAACGATTCTTTGACTTCACCCAGAAGACTCTGTGTTTCTGTAGGTCCGGAACAGGGTGAAACCCAGAAGTCACAGGATGTGTGCCCCTGCACCGCTGGGTCTAAAATACCCAGTACTTCAGCTCTTCAGGGCCCACACCACAGCAAAGGCCTCCCTCTCAATAGCTGACCAATTCTTCTCTCTGGGGGTCAACCTTCTGCTAATAAAAGCAATGGGTTGGTCTTGACCATCTACATTAAGTTGTGACAGCACAGCTCCCACACCCAACTCAGAAGCATCTGTTTGGACAATAAACTCTTTGGAGTAGTCAGGACTTTTCAGGATAGGCGCAGAGCACATGGCCTTCTTCAGGTCACCAAATGCCTTTTGACAGCTTACTGTCCACTGAACCTTTTTGGGCATCTTTTTGGATGTCAGATCATTAAGAGGAGTCACAATGGACCCATAGTTCCTGTAGTACCCAGTCAAGCCCAAGAAAGCTCGGACCTGAGTCTGGGTGGTGGGAGGAGACCAGTCCTTGATGGATTGTATCTTACTCTCCAGTGGTTGAACTTGGCCTCCACCTACAAGGTGGCCCAAGTACACAACCTTACTCTGCCCTATCTGGCACTTAGTAGCCTTGATAGTGAGGCCTGCCTTTTGCAGAGCCTCAAGTACCTTCTTCAGGTGGATCAGGTGATCCTCCCAGGTGGAGCTAAAGACAGCAATGTCATCAAGATATGCTGCGCAAAAGTCATCCAACCCAGTAAGGACTTGATTCACCAACCTTTGGAAGGTGGCAGGTGCATTCTTCAGACCAAAGGGCATCACCAAAAATTGGTAGTGTCCTCCTGGGGTTAAAAATGCTGTTTTGGCCTTAGACTCCTCAGCTAACCTGATTTGCCAATAGCCAGCTGTCAAATCAAATGTGCTCAAAAACTTAGCAGAAGCCAGTTTATCTATGAGCTCATCTGCCCTTGACAGCATTGAGTCCTCTGTAATCCACACAGAACCTCATCTCTCTCTTGCCATCTCTGGTGTGAGGTTTGGGGACCAGAACCACTGGGCTAGCCTAGGGGCTCTCTGAGGGCGCAATGACACCCAATTCCAGCATCTTTTGTACCTCAGTCTTTATACAGTCCCTGACATGGTCAGGTTGTCTGTAAAGTTTGTTCTTCACAGGAAGACTGTCACCGGTGTCCACCACATGGGTACACCAGTCAGTTTGACTAGGTATCAGTGAGAACATATGCTGAAATGATTGTAGAACTTGTCTACATTCAATTTGCTGATGCTCAGTGAGGTTGCCTCCAAGGGTCACTCCTTCAACTGAACCATCTTCAGGGTTCTGAGACAACAGGTCTGGGGGAGGGTCACTCTCTTCCTCCTGTCCCTCGTCTGTAGCCATGAGCAAGCCCATGTCTGCCCTGTCAACGTATGCTTTTAACCTGTTAACATAGAGTACCCTATGGGGACTCCTGGGAGTGCCTAGGTCCACCAAGTAGGTAACCTCTCCCTTCCTTTCCAGGATTGTATGGGGTCCAGACCATTTGTCTTGGAGTGCTGCTGGGGCCACTGGCTCCAACACCCATACCTTCTGTCCTGGCTGAAACTCAAACAAGACAGCCTTTTGGTCAGGCCAAGCTTTCTGTAAGGCCTGCCTTGCCTCAAGGTTTTTAGATGCCTTCTCCATGTACTCAGCCATCCGGGAGCGGAGACCAAGTACATAGTCCACTATGTCTTGCTTAGGCTTTTTGAGAGGTAACTCCCATCCTTCCCTTACCAAACATAGGGGTCCTCTTACAGGGTGCCCAAATACCAATTCAAAGGGGCTGTAGCCAACTCCTTTTTGTGGGACCTCTCAGTAAGCAAACAGAAGGTAGGGTAGAAGGATGTCCCATCTTCGCCTGAGCTTTTCAGGTAATCCTTTGATCATACCCTTTAGGGTCTTGTTGAATCTCTCAACAAGCCCATTGCATTTTGGGCGATAAGGAGTGGTGAACTTGTAGTTGACACCACATTCCTTCCACATAGCTGTCAAGTATCCTGACATGAAGTTGGTACCTCTGTCAGAAACTACCTCCTTAGGGAACCCCCACCACAGGTAGTGGTATTAGGGGGCCTTTGTTGTGCCACCTGATTTGCCACTGGCTTGGCAGGTCACACAGGAGCGACAAAACTCCTTGGTATCTTCATTCATGTGAGGCCAGTGAAAGTGAGGGACAAGCCTGTCCCAAGTCTTGTTCTGGCCTAAGTGTCCTGCTAGAGGAATATCATGGGCCAAGGTAAGAAGGAAGCCCCTAAATTGCAGAGGTATAACCAGCCTCCTGGTTGCACCAGGTTTTGGGTCTCTAGCCTCTGAATAAAGGAGCCCATCATCCCAATATACTTTATGGGTACCTTGAGCATTCCCAGCAGCCTCAGCAGCAGCCAGCTGTCTGAGGGGTTCAAGAGATGGACAGGATAACTGAGCCTGCCCCAAGTCAGCCCTAGAAGGTCCCCCTGTCCCCAGAAACTCAACCTGGTCAGGTTCAAGCTCTTCAGGGACAGTTCCTTCAAGGTTCTCGAGATCATCCTCCTGGGAAGACTGATCATCACTTGGAGGCAGGGGGGAAGGCACAGCCTTAACCCTCCTGTTCTTCTTCTTGGAAGGTGCTTGGTCCATTGTTCCAGGATCCAAGACCTGAGGTTCAGTAAGGCACTTTTTGGCCTGTGACCTGGTCACAGCAAGGACATGTGGTGATATACCTAACATCTCTGCATGTGTCCTGTACTCCACTTCTGACCATAGAGAACTGTCTAGGTCATTGCCCAACAAACATTGTACTGGGAGGTCTGCACTAACCACAACCCTTTTGAGGCCAGTTACCCCTCCCCACGAGAAGTTAACAATAGCCACACTATGGGAAGTAGTGGTATTGTTGGCATTGGTCACCAGGTAATTCTCCCCTGGTATGTACTGTCCAGGATCCACAAAGCCTGGTGTCACCATAGTGACACTGGCACATGTGTCCCTGTAGGCTTGAGCCACTTTTGTATTTATCAATGGAGTCTGTCTGTACTTGCCCAGATTACTGGGGCTCACAGTCAGGGACAAATCCATGTCCCCATCACAGATCAAGACTGCCTGTGTAAGGGTTCTGTCTAGGTCAGAATCTCCTTCAGTTCCCATAGTGATTCCCACTACACCCTTTGTCTAGGACCAACACTGCTAACAGTACTACTGGGAGCAGGTGCCTTAGGGGCAACAGTGTTGGGGGCTCCACCCTTTTTACAATCACTAGTCCAGTGAGTTGTATTCTTGCAAGACTTGCACCAGGGTTTCTTTGGACCTTCTTTCTTCTTTCCTTTAGATTGTTGGGACCCACCCTCATTAGTACTAGTTTGGGCCCTGTTGAAGACTTCTGGTCTTTGGATTTCTGGTCATTACCCTTTTGGTCTGTTTTCTTCTGATCACCCCTTGGCCCTGGTTCTGGTTCTTTTGCTTAACCCTGGTTCTGACCCATTTGTCTGCCTTCTTTCCCAATTCTTGGGGAGAGGTCAGATCCGAGTCAACCAAGGGTTGATGCAGTTGCTGGTTTTGACAGTTATTTAAAATCTGTTCTCTCATCATCAAATTGTACAATCCTGTATAATCTGAAACCTTACTTCCCAGCAACCAACCCTCCAAAGCCTTAGTGGCACATTCAACATATTCAGACCAGTCCTGAGTCTGTGCCTTCTGGGTATCTCTGAACATTAACCTGTACTGCTCAGTGGTTAAGCCTAACCCATCAACCAGGACACTCTTCAGGGCTCTGTAGTTTCTGTCATCCTCCTCTCTAACAGTGAGGAGTCTATCTCTGCCTCTACCTTCAAAGGAGAGCCATAAGATTGCTGCCCACTGGTCCTCAGGAACCTGCTGTACTTTGCAGGCTCTCTCAAGAGCAGTCATCCACTTGTGGATATCATCCCCACTTTTGTAGGGGGGCACAACCTTGGACAGGTTCCTATTATCAAAGACCCTATCTTTGTCCCTCGGGACAATGCTGCCACCAGTGGGTATAGGCCCACTCTCTCTAGGTTGCCTAGCCTTGTTCAGTTTCTCCTCCATCAGGGCTACTTCTAGCTCCTGCTTCCTGCATTCTGGCCTCATGCTCCCTCCTCTGAGGGCTGGTCATCCTTCTTCTGGACTGACCCTGAGAGCCTCTAGAGGCATGAGAGGCATTAGAGTCACCTGAGTGATTCCTCTGTCTCCCAAACCCCTGGTTAAGTCCACTGGGGAAACTCGATGGGGTGAACCCATTGTCATTCCCAAATAGTCTTAAGTTAGCTGGGCCAAGTATAACACCTGGCACTGGGCTATTTCTCCCATCAGAATCACTACTACTATCAGACTCATCCCCCTTGTCATCCTTGTCCCTATGCTGATCCTCATCATCTGTAGTCTGATTCTCACCTAAGGGGCGACTGTTAGGAAGGGGTGCTTCAGTAGCATCTTCAGAAGGAGGGCCTCCTGTTCCAGTCCCTAAGGGGCCTAACTGGGAGGCTTTCTTGAGAGCTCTCTGATCTTCATCAGTTTGCAAGAGTTCTCTGAGTTCAGCAGAGGTAGGGTTCCTGGGCTGTTTAAGGCCCCTGGAATTAGCCAACTGCCTGAGCTCATTCTGGTTTAGGGTAGCAAAGATGGATGGTGCCCTCTGGGGGTCACTCTCGACAGAGATGGGTACGTTGGACCCCTCTGCCCCAGCCATTGCTCTTAAGTGTGGGTGGAAGTGTTGCAACTACCTATACTTGGGTTTTCCTACTAAACCTATCTAGTAGTTGTAGTCAGGGTGTGCTACTCCCTTTGCTCTACAACAACTAAGTTCAGTAGAACTTAAGTATATAACTAACTTGTTTTATATGTACCTAAAGGTACCTGTATGATCTTTCAATTGGTAACAAAGAGATTACAGAGGCAAAACAACAGCAAGCTCAAATCCCAACCGCTGCTCACCAATGTGAGAAGTTGGCCTGGTATATGATGTTCACTAGTTAAAGTGACCACCTGGTACCATGCCAAGCAACCCTTATGGTGTGGTTGTAAGTCAACCTTTTCGGACCAGCTGCCCTAGTGGTAGCGTAGGCTAAGCAGTCTTTTAGGCTAAACTCGTTTAGGCATGTTAAGCAAGCTGTTTTACCATATGTAACCCCCTTTTATACTAATGAAAGGACACCACACAGATATATATTCAAAATATATATGTATTTATTACTCAAAGTATCCCCTAGACTCTTTATGAGCACAGGAGCACAAATCGTTAAACAAGCAAGTATCACAATATACGAAAGTTGCACTTTATATGGATAGGCCCTGGTGGCCGCTCAAACCATATACTAAAATAGTGGTATAAGTACCACGAACAGGAAAGGGAGAAGGCCTAGGGCCTCTAGAATCGCTGGGCCTACAAGGAGCTAACTTTAGTTAGTGACCAGGAGGACCACGGGTCGCGTGTGCAGTGAGGAAACTTACACGCGGGCGCCCATAGGTTTTCAATGGGTGCGTAAATGTTCAAAAGTTACTGCTAGAAGGGTCTTCTGGTTGGACTACGAATTCAAGACTTCAAACCTAGACATTAGAGATGTTACTCTACACTTGTGCACCGGAGTGGCAGCTTTACCTCACCCACAGGAAGCGGGTGCATAGGGCTCGAAGTGCGTCGGGTTTCGTCTATCTGTTCAATGGAGCCTGATGACAAAGATGCTGCAGGCGGTCGGTCCAGAAGAGATGCGGTGGATCCAAGGATGGATCGGAAGTGTAGAAGACCTGTAAGCAGAGGGGACAGTGTTCACAGTCACTAGCCAGTGACCGGCGTGGCACCAGGTAGGTACCAGGCGATGTCGGGTGCAAACAGATGAAGAGTTGTAGCTTGTCTCTGCAGCCACGTGGTCCCTGGAGGTCGACAACATCCAGGAGTCGGTTCACAAGCTGTCCCACGCAGGCTCTCGCTGTCGGCGGTGTTGGCGACTCAGAAGAAGCAAACAAGCCTTGGCAAAAGCAGGAGTCGCAGGAATCGAAGAAAGCTGTTAGCTCTGACCAGCAAGGTCAGAGGGGCTGCTCCTTTGAAGGGAAGCAGGGGCCAGTCTGGAGCAACCAGACCAGCATCATAGTTTTTCAAGATGGTCGCCAAGATGGCCACTAGTCAATGGACCAGTAACCTGTTAGGCGCGTCAAGTTGTGAAGTGCAGAGAGGCCCCACGCAGATCGTGGAGATGCTGGAGGGCTCACCTTTGGTGCAGATGCTGCTCGGATGTTGGGCTTCTCAGGACCCAAAGCACAACTTGGAGGGAGCCTCCGTTGTTGCGCTTTCAGCTTAGTTGAGTGTCTTCCAAGATGGCTGGCTCCACATGTCTCGGTGCCTCCACGGGTTCCTTCTTTTCAGGGACTGTGGATCGGGCGGTGAGAGGTCTGGAGGTCCAGTCCTTGTCGGTCTCTGGGCTCGGGCTCCGGCGGAAGGCGGTGGCAAAGCAGACGTTAATTTGCTGGATGGTGCTTGCGTTAGCAAGATGGTCACTCCCTGACCATAGGGGAGATTTCCTTCAGTCTTCTGTGCAGCAGAACGTCGAAGTTCCCGTCTTCTTCTTAGTTTCAAGTTGATTCCAGGATGTCTAAAGTCTTAGGACACAGCTCCTACCTTTAAGCGGATTCTAGGGGCCGGACTACCTGCTAGGTCCCTCCCTAAGGGTGGGACCAGGAAGGGGGGTGGTTACACCCCCAATCCTTTGTCCAGCTCGCCCCAGGTCTGGGGCTGGTGTGCCCCAGGACCGGTTTGAACTGGCATATGCACCGAGGCTCCTTGTGAGCCTCAGGCATGTCTGTTTCCTTTCAAGCCCTACCTGACCAATACACAAAATCCTGTCTGGGGTGGTGCTCGCACCTCCCCTGGCAGGAAACCCTTTGTCCACGTCTCCCAAGCTGGAAGGACTCCCAGCAGCAGGAGGGCAGACTTGTGTCTGTGGTGGCAGCGTCCATTTTGTGGAGCTGAGGCTATGTCTGATTTTACCCGGGCTTCAGGTTCTGTACATGTCGTGTCCCTCTAGAAGGGTGGAATGCTAACCCCGTCACCAGAATTGGCGAGGGGTTAGTATTCCAATTTGTATGACACCTTACTCGACATGTTTTGATAAAGCCAAACCAAAGATAGCATTTAACCGCGAGGTTCGTAATGCACTTAAGAGTAGATGGTATGGCGATATCTGGAAACGGTAGAAGGAAGTTGTTCCGACTACTGCAGACAGGCTCAGCTCATGCCAGAGCACCATCTCACATGAAACCAAGCACTCTGCCTTCAGGATTGTTAAGGCCTGCCATAGGAGTGACTTATAGGTTAACATGTGTCCCATTTAAGGTTAGGTATAGGCATACTACACCTAAGTAAGAGGTGGATACACCAACTTACCCCAGCTGAGTGATCAGCCAGTTGTGTCAAATTGCTAGGCCAGGCCAGGGGTGGCACAATACATGCTTCAGCCCCTGGTAGGCCTTAGATACACCAATGCCCTGGGTACCTAGTGTACACTGGTACAGGGGCTCACAGGGTGATCCAGTTCCAATGGGTTATGCACCTAAAGTGCATAGTGTCAATTTAGCAGAGAGAACAGCAGGCTGGGGGTCTGATTAGCAGGCCCACAGCCTCAATATGTCAAAAACCAGTGAAGCAAAAAGCAAAAATTTGGGGTGACCTTAGGATAGCAGACCCTACTCTCCTACATTATTGAATACAGAAAGAAAGAGAACACTTGTACTCCATAGTTCCTAATGCCTTTCTCATTAATGAGAGGTAATTTGTTTTTATTTTTCAATTCCCAAGCAAAAAGTCTGTTGTTTAGTTACTTTTTCGGTTAATAAGCAAGTACCCAATACATGTGCATTGCATAAGTAGAACTAAGGGTGGGTGGTAAACTCTGCTCCGCTGGCGGAATTCACAGAGTTTTTGTCACTCCGCACTCTGCTTGGAAGGTGTAGTTTGTCAAAAACTCCTACTACGCAACATAGAGGGAGTTTCCCTTCAACAAACCCCTAATATGGTGGCACTGATGAAGCTATAAGCGCCTGGACGAGACCAATTAAAGCTCCTTTATCTGCGCTTACCCTTTGTTATTGTACCTCTTTCATTTATCCCAGCACTCCTCTGGTAGATTAATCAATAGCCAATGTGTGATTTTGGCTCCCAGCAGGGGCTGCACACAACACACAGGAAAGTGAGTTCAGATGCAAACTGCTGCCTTCCCTTTCCTCATCCTGTGCAATGTTTGCACTGCTCCTAAAGCACTCTACTTGTGGTGACAGGGGTGTCAAAAGTAGGTGGCATTTCAGCGATCGCCCCCACCCATAGCAACTCTCTTATGAAAGAGTTGGGGAGCACCTCTAGGTCAGCCTCATCTCACCTGCATGCTCAGTAGAACTCTGGCATGCTTGCAGGTTCTCTGGCCCTCACCCACAAGCTCCCTGCTGCTCACGCCCTCACCTGAATGCTCCCTGGTCCTCTGGCCCTCACCTGCATGCTCCCTGGTTCAGTGAGGTTCTCTCTTATCCTCCCTCCTGCTACTCTGTCTGTTGCTAGCTTCTGTAGTGCTCATGGTAACATAGAAGACGGGCAAGCCGCATTTCGCCATGAAGCAGTTCTGGCTAAGCCTAGTTCTGGTGTTGGACCTATTGAAATGTACTGGCACCGCTCACTTACCATGTGAATTCTATGTACCAGTGCTGTGTTTGCACTCAGTACGGGTCATAGCTAGACAAAGCTGATATGTGTGATTAAGCTAATAATAATATACTGTTATTTTTCCTCTATACAACATTTTTCAAGAGGGTGTACCCTTCCCTCTATATCAGACTACTTTCGGGTCATGAGAGCAAGTCCTAGAATAGAGGTGAAAGAGCAGCGGCTGTATATATGGCATGGGACTCCAGAGAAGGAAGTAGAGCTGGTGGTGCTGCGACTGCAAGGCAGTGGAGGGCGGCAGGTAATGTGAGTGCCTCAAGGAAAGAGGAGCAGTGCCCCGAGGAATGAGCAGCTATGGAAAGTAGAGGGGGTTGCTGGAGCCCTCTCCAGGTAGAGGCACTGACATTGGAGAGAACCAAGTCCAACCGGGGTCCATCCCTATGACTGAGGTGGTACCTTTCTGAACAAAGGGGAACCAGAACCTACCCAAGGTGTGATACTTTGACCACCCAAAGAGATTCGATACCAGTTCTCTGTGTAGATGAAGACCCATCTTCACACTGAGAGTGAATGAAGCGTTGGACATGGAGGAGAGAGGACCAGACAGAGGCTGAAGTAGATTTATGGCGAACAAAGCAAACACAAGGAGATGATGGACGGAGCGCTGAAACTTTTCAGACACTCACCCCCAGTCACAGATCTGGGTTGAAACCATCATCGTTCTTTAGCTCACTTCGCCGCCCCAGTTCAGACACAGCTATATGCGAATCAGTCTTGACCCTGTGCCTCATGTGAACAGTCTATCCCGAACTGCCAAGCCATGTCTTCCCTGGACCAGAAACAAGCATCCTGGGACCGGTTTCGGGCTAACTGCCCTCATCAGCCAGGCTAGCTTGAATCCAGTGGCAAAGTGAGCAAGGGACCCACGTTTGGGCATCCCCTGCCAACTAAGGGCAAACAAAGCAAACACAAGGAGATGATGGACATAGAGCTGAATCTTTTCAGGCACTCACTCCCAGTCACAGATCTGGGTTGAATCCATCATCGTTCTATAGCTCACTTCGCCACTCCTTGTGTTTGCTTTGTACATTTATGGCACCCAGTGCTCTATCTTTTAATGTATTCCCTTAAATAGTTGCCAATGCAGTATTATTTGGTCCATAGGGGTGGAGAGTGGAGGAACTCCGTCTGCTCCCAGAATTCTACGGAATTCCACAGAGTTTTTATGCATCTCCACGGAATTCCACGTAGTGCAACTCCTCGCACTCTGCCCACCCCTAAGTAGACCATGGGCACTCTGTTGTAGATAACAGGAAAATAATAATATCTAGACATAGCAATTCAACATCTTGTAGGGCATTTTATAAAAAGGATGTAGGTAATAGCTGATAGTCAAATGTTAAATAGGCCTGAGGTGATAACAAAGTTAACATGCACGTGGCAACACAAGGATTCTTGTTTGGCAATCCCTGTCTTTCTAGCTACTCCTGGTCACCACCGTCCATCTTGCCAGGGGGAGCAGCCTGGCTGTGTCAGCAGAAGCTGGAGGAAATGCGGCTGAGCACCAGACCCAGTCAGCTGGTGGCACAGGAGGAGGAGGCAGCTGCCTAGGGCCCCAGTCAGGCCCCAGCACGTGCACCTCCAGCTTCTTCTCATGCACAACATCAGCACTGCAGTCCGCTGGCAGCTGCCTGCCAGCAGTTACATTCATCACCATTCACTGCTGCCCCCCACTCTGACCGCATTTCAATACGCCGTGCCCATTCAAGGCTGGTGCAGATGGAAGACCGTCAGAGGCAACCAGAGAGGCATGTCAATAAGCTCCTGAGCCTGGAAGCCGCACCCAGTGCCCTTTGCCTATTTTTTTAACTTTTGTTTTGGTGGGTTGGACTTGGTTGTTGTTGTGGGTGGGCAGGGTGGATGGGGACGTTGGAGAAGTGGCAGAAGGTGGTCAGCTAATACCCTTCTACCTAGACCTGAGTCTGACCAATCACCCTCATCCTCCTCCTTTCTTACTTCAGGTATGGTGTAATTTGGTGGTATAAAGTGCTGATTAATTTTGATCATGGTTAATCTCTCTACTTTTTGGGGAACAAGACTGGTCCTTCTCACTGTGACAACTGCACCAGCTGCACCAGCTGCACTGAACACAAGCTCAGGGGACATGCTGTCTACCGGGCAAGCCAGATACTTTATTACCAGCCTGCTGAACACTGGCATTGGCACCTCTTCCAGTACCAATACACCAAAAGGTGTTCATCAAGATAGACCTCTGTTGGGTAATCCAGATAGGCCTGGACCATCCTCTCAATAGTCATTGAGTCTCCACCTTTGCTCGACCTCTTTTGCCTTCATCTCTGCACTGCACTTAAGCCCTGCCTTTAGAAACCAATCATATGCAGATTTTGGGCTGGTGTTCATGTTCCTGTTGTTGCTGGTGTTCTTTTTGTTGGTTTTGGCTGATATGAGCCAAAAGCACTGCCCTCGGCTCTGAAGTTGAAGAGTGCATGGCAGAACTTGTGCCCTGGAGGAGTGGGCCTACAATTCCTAGCCGTTCTTTTTCTAGGTCACTGACTTGCTTGGCAATCCATGTCTTGTAGTTTGAAACATCCCCATCTGAAAAAGGAATTAAAGTAACCAGTAATTGTTTGTACCGTGGATCAAGAATTATGGAAATGTTTGGATGTCACAATGTCTCCTTGCACTCTTGTATTAACAGATATGCAAAGGATTAAGAATTCCACAACCTCATGCACATCTTTTTTTGTCCACATCTGCATACATTTCAGACACTTCTTTTAGCTCTTCCTGTAGAAAATGCAACAACGGGATAACTTGGCCCATGTTACTGTCCTCCTTGCTGACTTTCCGTGTGAAACCCTCACAAGGAAGCAGCATCTCTTCCAAGCATTTGACTAGGCCCTATTGGTCCACATCACTGATTATGCCTTTCACAGCATCCCCTTTTTGCATGATATAGTCAATGATCAGTCTGTACTGCTCAAACAGACATTGCAACATGTAATAGGCCAAGTTCCAACGTGTTGCCACCTCCTGTATGAGTGCTTTAACTGGCATACTATTAAAGTGTTGAATGATGCTCTGCTGCTTCCGGGCTTTAAAATAATGGCTGAAATGGGTGCAGATTCTTCTGCAGGTGGACAGTTAGTTGCTGACTCAGTCTTCTTTTTTGAAAAAGTCCTTTACAATTATGTTGATGCAGTGCACCAAACACATGACCCTAAAATAGCCATCATTTGCCATGGCCTTTACTATATTACTGCCATTGTCGGTGGCAACAAATCCAATATTAAGACCTCTTGGTTGCAGCAATTTAAAGACCTTGTTGTTAAAGTCGTCCAAGATGTTTGCAGCAGTATGGGATTTCTCCAAAGTGAACATGGCTACTTTTGCTTGCTTCCGAGCGTCATTTAAGCAGTGTCAACACCTGAAGATACCATTTCTCTAACCACCACAAAGGAGATCCAGTGTGCAGTGATGCACATGCAATCAGTGGCTTGGCAACTGGTTCACATGTCTGACGTCAGGTGGATAGTGTGAAAAGCCCTCTGCTGCAAAGCTTGTCCGTGCAATTCGAGCACATTGTGATGTAGCGCTGGAACAGCAACTCTGGCAAAATAGAGCAGACTGGGAACTTTCTATTTCAAGCAGATGGCTGTCAAAAGATCTATAAAACCCACCCCTTCCGCAAAAGATTAAGGGAGGAGGTCCAGCGCTTACATTTTAGCCAGCTTCACGTTGTACAAAAGTGCCGTTGGGTGGTTGCGTTCTGCCCATCCTGCCTAAACATGCCAGGAACAGTAAATTAGATTTTTTTCTTTTTTGGTTTCACTGATGCAGATGACTTATTAATAGCAGACGATGTCAGGCTCAATGTGCATCTCAGCATTGCAATCACTGTATCTTCTTACCTTGGTGTCTCACCCTGAGTCTAGTGCCATTGAGGTGTTACCTCTGTGGGCGATACTTCCGCACTGCTGGGGACAGGGCTGATTTGCGTAACAAAAATATCTTCCTCTTCTTCACCTTCCACCTTAGGAAGATCAGATTCCCTGCTCAGCCTTTCACCCCTTCACCAACCACATTTTCAGTTTTTTAGCCGCTAAGGTGCTCCTCCCACTGGATTGTGTAGTATTTTCTCAAATGGGTTGTTTGGCCTCTGGTACCATAGTTTGTATCAAGCTTACTGCGACTAACACTTGCTCCACAAATAGAGCATATGGCAATGTTCGGATTATTCTTGCTAACTGAAAAGAAGTCCCAAACTAGGGAGGTGCACATTCTAAGGCTGGTGCTGGCCTTGTGAAAGTCATTTTGAAAGCTTTGATCAAAGGGATGGCAGACCGCTGCTGTGATTGTGCACTTTCAGTTCGATCACAGACCTGTAGGATTGGAGCTGCACGTTGTAGGTTAACTTGGAAGAAACACATTGTTAGGCAGTTGATTAAAAAAATCCTGCATTTACATTATACTGTGAGTGACTTTTTTCCTAGTGTGGTGCTAAAAGGTGGTGCTAGCATTTCTAGGGGAATGGTGAATTTCAAACTGTTTTAATGCTGTTTGTATTTTGGGTTTGATCAGTGCAGGGGTGTCCTTTTCATCTGCATGTGGTTCATGCCCTTGCAGAGCGGAAAATTCATAGCTGTTTGATAGGTTGTTGGGAAGGTGAGCCCTAGCTCAACTCTTCAGTCTTACGCCAAAGAGGTGGACCCAAGCTTCTCTTCTTTCTATCTTGATGGCCATTGGTGTTGAAAATATTACCCAATAGGATCCTTCAAACTGGGCCTGCTTCCACTTACACATGAAGTTGCAGATGTAGACTTTTTGCCCTGGCTGAGGTGTTTTATAGGGTAGTTTGGTGTTTGCCCCTTGAGTGTTTCGGTTTCTAACCTTTTGGTTAAAAGCTTGGCAGCCTTTGTCAGCTCTGAGAGGTACGCTAGAAGCTCATCCCCCAATACCTGAGAGCTTGCTTCAGCACATAATTTTGTCTGGGTTATTCGGATGGGTGTTTCCATTAGTCTGCCCATCACAATCTTGGCAAGTTTAAAGTTATGGTCGCCGCTGGGTGTGTTTCTTAGTGTAAAGCGGGCTAGGGGCAGGCAGTGGAGACATTTTTTTATTGAGACTGACACAAAGTTTACTAATCTTGTTCTTGAGAAGACTGTTGAGTTTCTCAACAATGCTGTTGCTTTGAAGATGGTATACTTAGACCAATTTGTGAGTGATACCCATGAGGGTGAAAATATGACCAAACATAGAGTTGACAAAGTGCCTGCCGTTATCCGATCAGATGACGTCGGACACTCCCCATCTTGGTATCACTTCCCTGACAAGGAATGTGGCTGCTTCCTTGGCTTCACAGTGTTGGCTTCGGTCCCTCTCGAGTAAGGCCAGACCACAACTATCAGGTAGCGATAGTTAGCATATCGGTCATTCATATTAATCAAATAAATATGTAGAGCTTTGAATGTTCTTGTAGGTCAAGGATTGTCTGATGAGATTAACTTTAGTGTGGGATTGGGAGAATACAGTTGGCAAACAGTGCATTCATTGAGGTACATATATACTATCTCAACAATGTTGGCCAATGAACCAGTCACTTTGAAGTTCCGCTACCATGTCATCTTTGGCCATGTGTGCAGGTAAGTGCAATTGAGGTAAGGCTATGTCAACTAGACAGCGGGACAAAAAGGGTTTCCCAGAGGGTGTGTGTTGATATATGAGGCTGTGTGCTGTCTGTGTGCAACTCCTGGCCAGCCACCATTTCCTTTCTTTCATAGGGGCCATCTCTTGCCGTTCCCTTAGATGAAAACTTACTGTCACCGTGTACGGTTTGTTATGTGATGGTCTGAGCTCCTCATTCTGCTGCAAGGACAGTATGTGAGCCTCACAAACCTTCCCATATGCTGCTCTTTTTGCCATATAGTCTGCTAATGCATTCCCTAGGGACATGAAGTCTTTGCCCCCAGTATGGGCGGCACATTTCACTGCGGCTTCAGTTTTAGGTGAAGTCAGCACATTTATTTGCAACCCCAGGAAGTACCCGTCTAATGATTTGCCACCTGATTTTAGAAACCCTCGTTCTCCCCCATCTCCCTATGCTTGAGTGCACCGTGGTTGTGACATGCACGGAGGCAGAGTAGATGGTCACTGTCCTCCGTGAGCTCTGGGTGAGAGCTTCAATTAACACTGTTAGCTCTGCTGCCTGCGCTGAGAGGTGGGGGAGGAGAGTCAGCTGTGTGGTGTCCCATTTGCTCTCTGAAGCCTCCTGATCAGGGGTCATCACTACAGCTGACCCCGTATCCCTCACTTCATCTCCAGGTCTATTGGAGGATAGTCAATAAACAGCAACTTGCTACCAGAAATGGGATTGTCCTCAGCCTGGCTGATCCCATCTGGGGTTTGAGTCACACAGTCACGGATCTCCTCACCCTCTCTGACCTTGTGTGCTAGGAAAGTGGCAGTATTTACCAGGTGGCACTGAACTTTTTTTAGGGATGGTCTAAAGAGCATGAGCTCGTACCCCGACTGCAGTGCATCGTCAGTGTGCTCTTTCCTTTTTGTATGACGGCAAACACCAAATGTTCTGCATACAGTGTCAGTAGTACCCCATCACAATGGAGTTGCTCTTATCAACCACAGAGGCCACAGCAGCCAAGGCCTGTTTGCACAGAAAATGGCCCTGCATGATTGAATCCAAGAGCCCACTGTAATATGCAAGCGGTTTGTGTCCCAGGGGGTATTTTTGGGTTAGGACAGCTGCCATGGCTCACCTTTCACTGTGGCTGAATAGGAAGAACTCCTTCCTATAATCTAGCATACTTAACATGGGAGAGTGGGATATATCAGTTTTTAGTTTGCCAAAGGTTTCCTGCATCTCTGATGTACAGACCAGCTCCTCACTGCCTGTTTTGGCCTTCTGCCTTTTTCATTGCACCAAATAAGGGGGCAATGAGAGTGCTTTAATCGAAGACCCATTGTCAATTATAGTTACACAGACCTAAAAACTTTTGCATTCCCTTTTTCTTCCTCGGTGGCAGCAGGGTCTGGAAAAAATCTGCCCGTTCTGGCATAATCCACCAGCCAGTTGCTGAGATGAGCTGACCTAGATAGCTACCTTTCTGTTGTACATGTTGCCCTTTTTCCTTTTCTACCTTGTGTCTGCTTGTGGCAAGTGGGGTTAGGAGGGCTATCATCTCTTGGTAGCGTAAAGCCTTGGAGGGACTGGAAACCAAGATGTCATCAGCATACTGTACAAGGGTGCTTCTTGACTGAAATTTGGTGAGATCTTTACTCAGTATTTTTTTGTTTTAAATACTGGGTGATTCGCAGTACCCTTGTAGCAGTCTGGACCCCATGTGAAAGGTGAATGCTGCAAGATACTGGATATCAGGTAGCAGAGGGATGCTATGTCTATCAGAGAAAAATTGCAGATGTCTGCCAGTATGCCAGTTAGTATGACAGAGGGGTCTGGTACCATTGGGAATTCTGGAACCAAAATGTCATTGAGGGGGCGCAGGTTATGAACTAGGTGCCAAGGTCCTTCCTATCTCTTCTTAACCAGGTAGATCGGGGTATTGCAGGGGGAGACCCCTACTTGGCGGACACCTGATCTACCAGTGCATGGATCATGGGAGATACACCCTCATCTGCCTCTTTGGAGAGTGGATACTGCCATACATGTGGCAGAAGGACCCTTTCTCTCAGTGTTATTTTCACTGGGTCTGTGGAATTGATGAGCCAACATTATAGGGCACCTTGGCCCAAGGATGTTGGGCTGCTCCTGCCTGTAGTGGGCACTGCCAAGCACAATGGGGCCTCACTCTGCACTTCTACCCTAAGTTGGATGGGGTCAGTGAAGATGATCTCTGAGAATGATCATCCATTATCTCCTTTACACTGATGCCAGTCATAGTGAAGATGGCGCATGCCCACATTGTGCCTGCCTGGTCTTTTGCCAGCAGTACACCATAATTGTCTGATATCTAGAAGGTCTCCTATCAGAGCAGATATTCCCATGAGGGTTCCACATCATAGTGGCCATCCAGGTGGAATTGTAATAAGCGTGGCAGTTGCAGTTTCTGTTACAGCAACTCAAGGGTGTTATCCACGAGGGTAAGAATGGCACCGATGAATGCCAGAAAATCGATGGGTGTTGCTCTCACCTGTGCCTTGTGAATGTATCATGGAGATGAGTCTGGTTGGAGTGACCCCTGGGGTAGAACATGTCATTGTACCATCCTTCAAGGAATGGATGGCCATTTTTAATTTGGCCATTAGGTCTCTGTCCAGGAGGTTAGTAGGTGATGAGCGGTAATACAATAGCTGCTTCCTCACCCTGTTTCCAACTCTAAGAGTTTCATGAAGGGGACCCTCACAGCCGCAACAGAGAACCCCTGTGGGTCCATGCAGTCCCTGGACAGGGGCACAATCCCTTCCTTTAGACAGGACTTCATTGCCCCTGTATCAATCAGGAAACTCTAAGATGTGTTCTTTACCAGGATTGTCACAGTTGATTCTTCATTAGATTGCTTCGTTACAGATAGCATGAGACACGTGAGAGTGGACGTCTCTTCCAATCATTGAGCGTGAGACCACCAGGTTACTTGGATTGTGAGAATGGAGGAGGTCTGGTCCTGGCTTGAGAGGTTTTCTGTAGGAATACAACTCTGTTGCCAACGCGCACACTTTGTTTGTAGTGTTTAAGCCTGAAATTTCTTTTAAACCTTTGCTGTGCTGCAACCACTATTACGCCCTGTCCCTTTGCTTCGGTATGGTCAATCCAAGCCAGTGTGCAAGCTGGAATATCCTTCTTGCTAGTGGGAGCACAATTCCATTAACACACAAGTGTTACTGACTATTTTTAGTTCACTTTTTCAAAAGATGAGACTCTTGCTTCCAAATTTAGTTCAAAAGTTAGAAGATTTACTGAGTCATTTGATGCATTAAACAGCATGCATATTCATTATCAGTAACCATCCAAAATGTAATCGTTTATGTGTCTTAATCCATCATGTGTTCACAAACCCAATGCATTTCAGGCATTGCTTGATCCTTCACCAGGGGTCATCAAATGGAGTGCTACAAATAAAACAGAAGGCGATTCGTCATACAGTCCATAAAACTATTTTCTAACTCCTAAAGTTATGCTCAGTGTGTGTCGAAACCTTGTGCCACATAAACAGTATTCATGTCACTATGGTGCTATACAGTGCACAAATCAATGGTCCGAGGAAGGCGCAAAAAAGTGCAATAAACGGAATAAATGAAAAGAAGGCAAACTGAAATGTGCGTGATAATTCAAGTATGTGATACATGCAAATCTGACCGAGAGTGTATCTATTTAGTAAGACTCTGTGCGAAGTAAAATCCATCAAACACAGTGACCATGCAAAGTTGATCTTCAACGGAAACCCCTATATGTGAAAGCTTGATACAGTAAACTTTAACCTCTTCGCTGCGGCGCAAATTCCGACACAGCGTGCTGAACATTCCAATCGCGGGCGTGGTCATGACGGCTCCCGGCCGTCGTGCGCACACGCCCACCGTGACTCATGACGGCCGGGAGCCGTCATGAGCATGGAAGAGGATAAACAGCGGTTACTGCATGGTGTGGCACGAATAATACACAAACATTCCGAAACATCTCAAAATAGTATCACGCATGTGGGCTTTAAGGTGAAGTTGTGCATATCAAAGGAAACAAGTGAATAACAAACTCAACGCACAAACTTACCGGGAGTTCTCCCGTGTTTGGTCTCCCACCGCACAGTGAATAGGTGACGCAGTGCGGCGTGCTTATTTAAACATCTTAAAGACACAGTATACAATTGTAGCGAGGTCTAACTCGCGTGTGATCTTACGCCGCACAGTGAAAGAATGACATGGTGCGGCGTGCTAGTGGCGTCTTAAGGAAACTATGTGAAGCTGTGTTAAGATTTAAAGTGCGATAAAGATACATTAAAAAAGTAACCAAAGGTGGCCCGGTTTCATGCTGTAGCTCAACATAAAGTGGAAAATGTCAGTGTTTGGTGGCCACATAACAGGCTCTTGCATAATTAATCTCAATGCTGGCACAACAATGCTACCATGAATATACGATGAAACACAAAATCATGCGATTAATTGAAAAACACAAATTTTAACCTAATTAACAAAATATGTGAGGTGATCAGAAAATTATCAGATCACAGTCAGTCCACAAATGACAGATTCACAAAAAACAATTATATTCAATTCTGTCATTCATCCCAACAGGTTGTAATGATTGCAGTTTCTTAGTCCAATAGAATTCGGATCTGACCAGCACTTTTTGGGGGTCTAGATCCTGTCTTGGTTTTTGCGCCTTTAAAACTGTGAAACGTGATTGTGCTATCTTATGTTTGGCTTCCATCCAATCCGTTGCAACTGTGCATTTCTCATTCTTGTTGAGTATACTGCTTTTATGTTCTTCTATACGCAGTTTGATTTTTCTCTCTGTTCTTCCCACATTGATCTTCCCGCATGGGCATTTGAGTGCATAAATAACATTGGTAGTGTCACAAGTACTGGAATGTTTAAATTGTATGCTGTTGCCTTTAGTGGAGTGAATGAAACGATCACCAACAATAACATTTTTTCAATGCACGCAGTTCATACATTTTTGCATGCCTTTAAAAGTAGTCGAGGTTGACACTGTCTTTCTTGCAGGTAATTCTTTGATGTGTTTTGATCGCTGCATTGCGAAGGTGGGTTGTTGAGAAAATAAAGATTTTAAGTCAGGTTCTGTACGAATAATTGTCCAATGCTTCATGATTATGGATTTTATCACATGAGATTGTGTTGAGTGTTTAAGAACACAAACCAAAGGGTTAGACTGTTTAGGAGTCGTACATTTTAGTAAACAACCCTGTCTACAGTTGCAATTCTTTGGCTGGCTTGATCTAAGAGCAGATTGAGGATACCCTCGTTGTTGGAATTTATCCATGAATTTGTGTGATGACCTTCGTATCTTCAGGATCGGATGTGATTCTTTTTAATCTATTGAATTGCGAATATGGCAAGTGTTGTTTAAGTTCGTTTTGGTGAAAACTGCAAAAGTGAAGAGAGTTGTTCCTGTCTGTTGGTTTTGTGTATACACTTGTTTTTATAGTACCAGAATCTATTTGGATTAAAACATCCCAAAAATTAATCTGACTTTTCTCAATCTGGTGGGTGAATTTAATACGATTGTGGATTTGATTTAGGGCACAGATGTTGTTTTCCAAATGTTCTAAGTTCCCTTTCCAAATAATCAATATGTCATCAATTTACCGTTTCAACAAAACTAAGTGTTGGGTCCAATCCGGATTCTGGAGAATGTGTTTTGATTCCAGTTTAGCCATAAAGATATTGGCATACGTATCGGCTCCGGCGAAGCACATTGAAGTCCCATTGTTCTGAGCGTAAAACTCTCCATTCCATTCAAAATAGCTATGGTACAGTGCAAACTGTAATAGTTCTAATATCAACACCTTTTCTGCTCTGATCTCGTTTTGTTGTAGTAGAGCCCATTCTATCGTGTCAATACCATCAGTATGTAGAATGGAAGTATAAAGAACAGTGACGTCCACTGTACATAAGTGCCAATTTTCAATGCCTTTAAGATCGAGTTCTTGTAATAGATTCAAGAGAGATGTGGTATCTTTGATGTATGTCTCATGTTGTTGTACAATAGGCTGTAAGAAGTAGTCAGTATACTTTCCTATGGGTTCAGACAATGATCCACATGCAGAGACTATAACACTTGTGTGTTAATGGAATTGTGCTCCCACTAGCAAGAAGGATATTCCAGCTTCCACACTGGCTTGGGTTTTCTGTAGGCCCGGGTGGTGTTCACGTAGCTGCTCTATGCGGAACTCAGTGAAGTAACAAAAAAACACTCTGCAGCACTACATAGAGTTCCCCAAGCTGGCAAAGTTGCTCGCTGCATCCGTTCGCACGATATAAGCAATGGTAAGTGCGTTCTTGCACCGGAAATCATGCTTGAACTGCACCACAAGGTTAACATGGGCGCAGCCATCTTGTTTCTTGCTCTATTATGTTTTTGAATCTCTCCTTTATATGTTTAATCCTACCCCTCTCTAATTTATCTACCTCTCATTTTTTTTTTTACCATGTGTCTTTGAGTTTGTGTATTTTACACTTTTTTGTAATATTTTTGTGTTTTTTTCATGACTTTTATGATTTTTTGCTTCACTTTCTTATTATATTTCTGTCTTTCCTTCCTTCCTTCCTTCCTTCCTTCCTTCCTTCCTTCCTTCCTTCCTTCCTTCCTTCCTTCCTTCCTTCCTTCCTTCCTTCCTTCCTTCCTTCCCTATTATTCTCTTCCTCCCACCCAGCGCCATGGCAGAACAAGGGAGCAACAGTGCCAGCCCCCCCAAACCAGCACCACCAGCTGCCTACTTTGTGGTCGACTGCACCATGAAGGGATGTAGCCCTGCGCCATCTTCGCAGAGGTAGAGGTGGCTGTGCTAATTTTTTATGTGCAGTGCCATCTCCCCTCTACCCTGACTGCCGGCCTGGCAGTGGGTACAGCTTCGCGGGGCAGTACTCGGAGAGAGTATACCAGGCTCTGCGTTACTGCTCTGGTGTCCGGCGCACCCAACAACAGCTTATGCACTGGACCTGCCTAACCTGCTGTGTGTGGAGGTTGCAGGGGCTCGGTGAGTAACAATTATTTGTTTGTTGTGTATATCTATGCTAACATTTATTTCCCAAGTAGCAAGCATGCTGCTCACACTCAGGTAAGTTAAGTTTATTTTACAAATATTATGTGATCATCCTAGAGGAGATATGTGCTCGGCAACTCTACCTAATCCTACTCGTTGGTGCTTGTTTGGACTGTTTATTTAAGACATCATGCATAGTCTCCTCTGTCCTGTCAATAAGAAAGTGGTAATTAGTTAGAACTAGTGAAAAAGTGCATTCTCTCACTTCTCTGTGCCTTTAGTTTTTGTAGCTTGTTGAGTCCCAACCCCAAGTAATTTCCCAGTGATTACACATTAACTAGTAACTATGCATGCATCAGCATCTATGCACAGAAATAAAGTCCGACTGAGTTGACCCATCTAAGGTTGAGAGATCGAAAATGAGAAGAGAAGCAAAGATCCTTCATAACAATTTATTTGTAGTTCCAAAATATAGTTTAGGAAATTTGGAATAGGGATAGGAAATTAAGGAATTGGTCCATGTGAGAAGTTGGCCTGGCATATGCTGGTCACTAGTTATAGTGGCCACCTTGCACCAGTCCAATTCGACTCTTATGGTAGATAGGTTTAAGACAACCTTTTAAAGAAAGCTATCCTAGTGGTAGCTGTGGAGAGCAGCCTTCAGGCTAAGTCCCAGAGGAATGTAAAGCAGCTTGTTTTACCTTATAATCTCTTGAATTACCAAATGAAAGGACACCACACAGCAATATATATCAAATATGTATGTATTTATTTCTAGACACACTCTACTAATCTCTTTATGAGATTAGAAGCCAGGAAAACATTCAAATATCAACGTTTCACAATAAGTTAAGCACAAATATGGCTGGGGCACTAGGGGCGTACCAGACCATATACTAAAAAAGAGGTTTAGGGAAGTCGACTTGCAGAATGACAAGGCCTAGGGCCTGTAGAATCGCTGGGGCTTCACTACTGCAGTGAAAGCAGGTAAGTAACAGACCCACAGGAGACGCATGCAGTGTGGGAACACAGCCGCGGGTTCCCTATCGATTACAATGAAGCAAGTCGCGGTTTGATTTTTAAAGTTTTAGGGTACTTCGAGGAAGTCTACAAGCAAGCCCCTTACAAGGTAAGTAATTCGAGGGCCAACACACACTAGGGCACTGGAGTGCACGAGTTATCTCACCCAGGGAAGCCGGGTGCATAGGTGTCTTTTGGTGTCGGGTCGCGTCGCTGTTTTCTATGGAAACCAAAGAAGATTTGCTGCTTGCGGCGACTGAAGAAGTGTCCGGTGGAATCCAAGGCTGGATTCGAGATGCAGATGACCTGAAATTTGAAGGGACAGTGTTAACAGTCACTTGCCAGTGACCCGGGGCCAGGAAGATGTATGCCCACGGATGTCGGGTGATTTCAGGTGATCAAGGGTGTTTTGAGTCTTCGCTCACGAGGTCCAGGAGAGATCGACGATGACCAGCAGCTGGATTCGAGTGTCCCATGTCGTCTGCAGCTGACTGAGGTATTGGCTACCGGATTGGAGCCAACAAGCTTTGGCAGCAAGTCTTGTGAAGAGTGAAGAACGTCGATGGTGCAGACCAGCAAGGTCTGAGGGACTCATCCAGCAAGGGCAAGTGAGGGCAGGCCTGGAGCAACCAGGGGAGCCCTTTGAGTTGATAAGAAAGTCTTCGGGGGACCCACAAGCCAATGGGCAAGGGATCACAAAGATGCCTCTTGTTGAAATGCTTCACAGGAACCCACAGTCACTCGGGATGGGGTAGGCCTCTGATTTTCACTGTAAAACCTGCTGGAGGCTTGGGCCATAAGTGGTCTAAAGCACAAGTTCGTAGAATGTCGTGAAGGGGTTGCACTTGACAATAGTGCATGGTACCCGGGTATTGCTGTTCCTCGTCACTCGTGGGGTCCACTCACCTCAGCTCTGCTGGGGACTCACAATGGCCATCGAGAAGTCAGGAAATCTACTGTTGATTCAAGTTTTTGGTGCCTGCCAAGCAGGGGAGTCACTCCTTGACTCCAAGGGAGATTCTTTTGTCTTCCAAAGGTAGTGGAATGTCGAAGGGCCAGGATTTTTCTTTGTCGAGCGTCGTCCAGGGTTATCTACTTTGCAATGGCAAGGTTTGCTATCTTATACTGAAGATAGGGGAGGGATTAGCTCTATGACCACTCCTCTGGGAGGGTCAGGGTAGGGGGTGGTTACACCCACTTCCCTTTGTCCAGTTTCACGCCAGAGCAGGGACAGGTAGCCCCTGAACCGGTTTGAGCTGGCATATGCACAGAGGAGCCTACTGCTCCCCCAGTGCAGGACTTCAAAGCACTCTAGAAGTGCACCCACCCAGCCCCAATACACTAAATCCTGTCTGGAAGGTAGTGACACCTCCCTGTGACAGGATGCCTATTGTTGGGCCTCCTGCACTGTGAGTTTCAGTCAGTAGCAGGAGGGCAGCCCAGTGTCTGTGCTGGTGGCATCCATTTTGTGATGCCAGGGTTCTTTCAGATTTCTACTGTGTTACCACAGTAGGTACATGTCGTCCCCTCTAGAAGGGTGGGATCATACTCCCACACCAGTTACTGGTGTGGGGGTATGATTCCAAGATGTTTGACACCAAACACAACATGTTTTGATGCAGTCATTCCAAAGCTAGCATTAACCGGGAGGTTATAATGCACTTAAGAGTATATGGTTTAACCGCATCCATAAACAGCCACAAGGAATAGACCCTGCCAGCTGCAGAGGGGCCCTGCTCAGGCAGAGGCACCCCCTCACATTGTAAACCAAGCACTCTGCCCTCAGGATTGATAGGGCCTGCCATAGGGGTGGCTGATAGGTGTATATGTGTGTGTATGGTGAGATATAGGAGCGTATACCTCTGTGAGGAGTGCTAACACTACCTCACCCAGGCTGCAGTAGCAGGCCTGTGGTGTCAGATTTAGTCTGCTTCCCAGGGGTGGTATAATACATGCTTCAGCCCCTGGTAGGCCTGTGAAGTACCTATGCCCTTGGTACCTAGGGTACCATATACTAACCCTGGGCGTAGTTCGCGCAGCCGCGCTTCGCGAAGCTTCGGGAAGATGTACTTGTACTACGCGACCTTCGCGTAGCTTCGCGAGCTTGCGTAGTTGCTTAGGGCGCCCGTTCGCGATGGCTTTTTCTTGTTCGTGAGCGCGGTGAGCATGTTCGGGGAGCTGTTTGCATGCTCGGGGATATATCTCGCGATCTTACCCATGCGGTCGCCAACGGGCGCGGCCATCTTGTTTTTCTATTGTCCCGCCCGCTCGCAATGCCTTATTTCCTGTTCCGGGTCGCGGATAGCGTGTTCGCGATGTGCATTGACGTGTTCGGGAGCGCATTTTACTTGTTCGCGATGAATAGTACATGTTCGTGAGAAATATCGCGCGAACTTACCCACGCGGTCGCGAATGGGCGCGGCCATCTTGTTTTTCACTCTATGCTATGGTTCTGGGCCTACTTTTGTATCCTCCCTTTATCTGTTCAATCCTTTGTCTCTTAGTTATTATCTATCTCTCTCTTTGCCTAAGTTTATATTTTGCATGTTATTTCTACTTTTACTGTGTTTTTGTTACTTTTATAAAGTTCTTTCTATCTTCTTCCCCCTAACTTTTTTTTCCCCTTCTAACTTTTCTTTTCCGCCTCCCACCCACCCCAGAACCATGGCCAAGGGCACACCGAGTGCCAAGGGCAAGGGACCTGCAGGAGCAGAGAAGGGCCGCCTGCCTTGCGGCAGAATGCGTCCTGCAGGGGTGCAGGCCCGGCATCTGTTTGGGGAGGAGGAGGTGGCCGTCCTTGTTTTTTTCATCCAGCGCCACCTCCCCTTGACCTTGGCAGCAGGCGGCAGGCCCGGCTCCGGGTACGCTACCCAGGAGCGGCACCGTCGGTGGGCGAAGGTGCGCCGGGCCGTGTTCCGGTGCTCTGGGGTCCGGCGCACCCACAATCAACTAGCCCACCGGTGGTCCGACATCCTGGACCGGGAGCAGGACCTGTTTGAACCTGCTAGGTGTCGAGGTCGTCGGGCTTGGTGAGTAACTTATTGTGTATATTAAATTTGATGAACAACAAGATTACTGCTGCGTGCCAAGCGTTGCTGGTAAATTAAGTTCCAAAAAGCAAAATGTTCTTTGATTTAAGGACCCAGGTGCTCGGTGGTACTCTTACTTGTTTGCAACTTAGTTTGCGCTAGCTTGTGCTGATGCTGATTATATAAGAGTTTATTTTACAGAACTGAAGTTAGGTAATGCGATTTGCTAGAGAGACTCTAGTCCTTCCACTGTCCTACTGTGAAATAGTGGTGGATGTATATTGGATACTAGGTTTAGTTTGTTAGTATTAGTTAATAATTGTTTTATGCGGTCTGCGTGACGCCTCCTCTGTCACTGAGTGCTGCTTACCCCAGTCCTCCGTCGAACCTTTTGTACTTTGTTTAGTGAGTGGTAGGCTTAGTATGGTCAGTCAGTAGCAGAACTAGATCAGAATCATGCAACCAACCCACAATTTGTTGTATGTATGTATGCACTAATGTATGCATGTGTCCTCCATCTCATCTATGCATTTGATGGCTGAAAAAAAATGGAAATGCAGACTTAGTGAACAATTGGCCCGTCTGGAATAGGTGGTGTAGGTCAGGTGGTACTTACTAGGCTTCGTTAGTATTTGTAATCAGAATGATTATGGAACACTGGAGTGTTCATAAATAAGTAGACGATCCGTGAATGCAGGAAGAAGCCAGTAGTCGATCCATCTGATTAGATAGGTCAATTGTATTGCAATTGTTGTTTCCTAAAATGTTGTTTGACTTATTTTTCCAAATGATTTATTATTATTTCTTTCACAGCACTCCTTAATGTTTGTCTCTTTCTTTATTATATTTTACATGATCATCAGCACCACCCAGGGGCAAGAAGACGGGGTCGTGGAGTCGGCGGGGGAACCAGAGGACCGCTCCTCTACCGAGGCTCCTGCTGCTGGCCCCAGTAAGTCCTCCAGTGGTTATATTGACATTTACATTTCCCTAACTTTTACTGCATCTTTTTTTTCCGAACTATAAATTATGGTTCCACTTTCTAATTCTATTTTTTACAAAAGCTTACTTCTTTGACCTTGACTATCTGTTTCCAAATTCTGTTTATCCCTGCCTCTAACTAAGTTGCTTCTAACTGCCTCTGCTATGACTCTCTGTACTACTACTACTACTACTATTATATTACTCTGTCTGTAGCGAAGCTTGCACAGTTGCCCACTCTTTATAGAAGGTTTTCTTTGGAATAATAAAACTCTGATTGACCAATAGCTCTAGCCACTGTGTCCTGTCCTTTAGGTTGTCCTCTTCAAGTCTTCTCAATGTTGAGGCTTTGACAATTACCACAAACAAAATGGGCAACCAGATATTTGACTAGTATTATTGATCGGATAGTACATGATACAACTCTTGTCTAGTGATTCTGCAGAGCCACATACAGAACTATGCACAACAAAATAGGATTTTGCTGATGGGAGGTTGGACCTTGCTGATCACACCTCAGTCCGAAGAACCCAGGATCCCCTGACCGACTAGCTATAGTGTCTTACATTAGGGTCCCACTCCCGACCCCCCCCCCACGAAGAAGATACACAACGTTGATGATGACTGAGACAGACAACTCAGAACATAATAACACCATTTTGCTCACTCACTTGTGTAAGTCCACCCCACCACACCAAATACCACAGAGTCTATGTGTAAGTTCAAAAGGTTTATATGAAACAACGATCAAACTCTGTACATCGTTAATATGAAATTTAATTTACTACAGCCATAGTCAATAAGCCAGCAAAAAGCCTAAGATTAAAACAGTAAACATTTACAAGTGCATGACAACAAGAACAAGAGCCAAGATCTTTAGAACTCTGGAAGACCCCTCACCGTAGAACGTAGAAATACTGGTTACATCATCTTGCATCATAATATGTTCTGTAAATCTCTGGTTTGTAGAAGGGAATCTTCTGCCTATTATATGAGAAAAATGCTGCGAGTTAGCCGTTAGATAGTATACTGGTGAATGCAAGCATTTTGCCGTCATGGCAAAAAGTGTAACATGTATGTGATGGCTAAGCAATATGAACTAAACAAACTCAATAAGTGTTTTTTTTTTCGACCTCTTCACTTGTACGCAACAGTCAAGTGGCCTCAAAGGCATCTACTGCACATGTCAATAAGCTAGCAGGTATAATTAAATATGCGCCAAAAGAGTAGTAGTCGACATGATGAATCTAAAAGGGTTACACATGGCTCAGGCTAACTTTCAAAAGAGTAGAGTAGGACTAGATGACCCTAGGAAGTGGAACCATATCACTACTACTAGTGTCTGTCTACTGACTGTACTTACTGTCTAGTGCTGATGTATGTTGTATTAACTTTTTTTTCAATGTTCCAAGTGAACACTTAAAATAGGGGGAGGTTTCCAGGCATCTAAAAATGTGTGATGTTTTTTTCTAGGCACACTACCATCCACCAGTGCCGTCGGGGCCAGCGATGCGGCCATTCCGGAGGGGGCAGGCGAACTGGCGGCATCTGCAGGAGAGACAGGGGGGGATCCAGCAGCCGTGGCCGGCGGCGGTAAGTTATATTCATTACTTCTTGACATTACTACTAGATGGAAGTGTGTTCACTATTTCACTGTACTGTGCGACTTACTATTATACAACGGTTGAAGAAGACACCCTTTACTTAGCATTAGCAGCGTGAGTAGAGTAACCAATGGCCTCTTCTATTTGACTCCAAAATCAGCTTTGAAGGTTTTATGGAGAAGACAAACTCAGATCAGATGACCTTGATGGATGTGTTGAACAAAGAGGGAAAGAACTAAGGGTGGAAGGACGGGCGAGATAATATGATTGACTGGCAGAGAAGGATATGTTGTTGGAAGCATGCATAGGTGGCTGATAGTAATCAGATCAGATGCATGGGTTGTTGAAGGATGGGTGGAAGGTGAAAGAATGCCTGCCTGGGTGGGCGACACAGTATGGGTGGATAGTGCTAGATAGCAAAAATCAGCGTTGTTTGGTTCAAATTCAAAGCCAAGGCAAGCAAGGAAGGAGCGAAAGCATGGGTGGTTGTTGGTGAAACCAACTAAGTATGAGAGATATAAAAAAGAAGGATAAACGTTTACTTTAATGGATGTATGCCTGGATGTACTATCATCAATAGACAGTATAGGTGGAAAGTGTCACTGGAGATTCTTACTTAAAAGAAAATGTAAAAGAAACTGCGCGAAAGTAGCAAAGCCTAGGGGAATATAGGTAGTATTATCAGAATGCAGTACACTTGCAGTAGTTTGCAAGCACGTCATATATATTATATATATATATATATATATATATTATCAAGCGAAGCCCCTTCCTCCCACTCTGGGGACCACTCCCTACCTATTATTATTAATGTATGTTCGATTGGGGCAGCCAGCCTGCAAAGAGTGGCCTATCTGTTGTTTATGGTTATTGGTTACACAATCAATGAAAGCAAAGTACCCTCTGCAGTAGCGGTCGGTGGTGGGAGTGTTGGCGGGCGGTGACATGGGGAGGGGACGGGTGGGTGGCACTGGCGAGTAAACTGTGTATTACGGCCAAATACAGGTAATCAACATAAAAATAAATAAAATTATTTTCAATGTGCGCACTGCACCGCCAAATGCGATGCAGTGCTGTTAAATGGTAGCGGCAGTCGTAGTCGATAACCTTTCAAGTGTTGCCCGGCGGTAAATCGCCTCTTATACCATTCGATGCTAAACCAACAAAGAGGCAGGCGCCGGAGACTGGAAGGCAGAAAACAAAGTTTTATTCTCTCCGGAGGAGAACACATCAGATCCGACAGCGAGGTATCGTCACGAGGTGCTCTAACTGCATCTCTGAGGCCTGGCCTCTTATACACAGGTTTATGACTTTATTGCAGGTTTATCATACATGGCACATTCTTGAGATCGCTTTGATACATGAAAAGAACATCCTCAGAATCCCCACTTCAAGCTCGTTCCCACACATATTTACAGTGGAAGTCCCCACCCCACCCACAGTAGGAGATGGCTATCACACAGCTGGACATTCCGCCAATTCCCGGGGGTGTGTGCGACCGGTCGGGTCTCAGGGGGGGGGGGGGGGGCTTGATCTACTGTAATCCCTTTGATGTGGGGTGTTTCCTTTACAGTAGGGGCAATAAACTGCATCCGCAGGGCTAGGTGATGGCCTGGGATCGGTTCGGACAATTGGGCGCAGAGGAAGGGGGTTATCAAAGAGATGCATGACCATGTATGGGATGTCGGTCAGGCGTGGGATGTGGTTCCATGGCAGGGTCGCGCAGAAGGAGAGGGTTTATGGCCCGTGTATGAGAGAGCGGGGGGGTGGCCGGCGCGCGGGGGAATGCTCGCGGCGCCAGGGGGACGCGCTGGCGATCGGCAATGAGCAGGGAGAGAGACCAGGGTGCCTAAAATGGCTGCCGTGCGTATTCCTGTGTGTTGCGCTGGGGAGAGACAAGATGGCGCAGATAATGTTCAGTTACAAACTAAATTTCCACAGTCCTCCCTTTTAACATATCTCGCCAGCTTGTATAGTTCGGATCTATCCCCATAATGCCGCGAGCTTCTACCTTGTATACAGCTTTCATATGTTCCGCTTCAAAGTTCCGAGTTTTAGGGCGGACGGGAATAACCTGACACATTTGTACATAATTACATGTAGTTGATGGGATAGGCGAGGAGGCAGTGCATACAAAATTACATCAGCTGCGCCACATGTCAGACCCAGAGATAGGAGGAGGGAAGCTTGCTCGAGCACAAACATGATACCGTAAAGTAAAAATGTTTCTGGCAAAACAAGGGATATTTCGTATATTACTTAAGGCCCAGACTTCGTGTGGATCAAAAATAGTCAGCATAGTCATGTGCACGGCTGGTGTTATACAAATGTCATTATACAAAGTTAGAGTTTCTTAACTTATCAGTGTACAGTTGGAAGTGACTGATGCAATATCACGAAAACTCGATTGGAAGATAGTCAATAAAAAGCGGTTGGGAGAGGAACTCAACTTAACAAGAGTTACAGTCAGGGAAGGGAGTTCTTCTTTCCAGTGTCCTATTATAACGAGCCATCACTGGTAAGCTCTTATTGTTCTTCTTCTTTTGTTGGCACTGTTGAGCACCGGCGGTGGAGCTAAGGTCCAGCTCAAGTCCAAGTTTTCACGTAGCAGGGTGTGACCATTCATTGTTCTCGGATCACAGTCCTGTTCCCTAACACATTTTATCGTTAAATTCAAAATCCATATAAAAGAGAGAGAGAGAGAGAGAGAGAAGGGGTGTGGCGTGCTTTGGGATGCCGAGGGAAGAGGGGGTGGAGTGGGATCGGATCAAAAAGCGGACCAAGGAGAGCAGAATCTTTCAGCACTGGGCCCATCAATCGGGCTCGACGGGTTGGGACTTCAGGCACGCTGGTCAGCGAGCAGGGGGCCTCGAGATAGCCCTTTTTGCTTCGTATATCATGCTGATAATGGTGCCTCGTCTCACGCCCTTTTTGCTTCGTTGCTCCCCCCTTGGTCGATGCCATAGATGTTCCATGGTCCGCAGCCAGGCTGTGCGTCACGTCCGACCCCTCTCTTCCGATGGCCGCAGGTTATCTTTGAATGAGTACAAGAAACAAAATCTTAGAGAGTTGGCAGGGAAGACATTTACACACTTCATCCTCTCTCCCAACCACCGAGTAGTTGGGGAAACGCTTTTATCGGTCGCTGTATGATTGATGTCTATTAACTCTTATGTCGGTGTGTGTTACTAATTTATTAATCATTGCTGTGGTGCAGGTTTCTGTGGGTGTTCCTGTCCATCGTCTGGCCTGCTAGGTGTCGATTCCTGTGCCCTATAATCGTTGCAGGAAGCCTGATATCTGTCAACTTTCTGGTCTATCAAAAAATTCGAACCGGCTTCTCCGGTAGAGACTCGTTCTTCTTAACACAAGTTCTGTTAATACACATTTTCCTCCGAGGACTGCTAAGTTTATGAAAAAAAAAGAAAAGTGCGAGGTGCTACTGTCATGGGTTCACAGGTATCTATTTCGGGGAAGGACACAAGCTAAACATTTTTCTTGCTGGAGACAATAGGTAACCCTCATTAGTTTAGGCGATGTACCTTTAGAAAATAAAGTCATCAGCTGTTTTGTTCGGAATACTCTGGGACGGCTAGTACAGAGCTGGGGTGATTCTGGGAGGACGGGGTGCTTGGACATTCTAGTTCGGAACAATTGGGCGGGGGCAATTCTGGGCGGTGGAGATGGTGTCGTAAAAGCTCTAAAAACGAAAACCACTGACATATAGTCCCCGTGATGAGGGCCAGATTGGGAGACATCAGTCGTCTTACCTGTCCTTTCTTTCTCAGCCAATTAAATTCAACATTTTGCAGAAAGGAGAGGTAGTAACGTGGTAAAGTACGGTCGTTTTTTTGTTTCTGTCAATTTGTTCGAACTCCGCCGTGTTTGAGGCCAATTATACACATACTGAGGAGGTATAGTGTCGTTAATTTATTCAAAAAGAAAGAGGGCAAGAGAGCCTTCAGCGAGGGAGGGAGAGAGAGAGTAAGAGAGAGAGAGAGAGAGAGAGAGAGAGAGAGAGAGAGAGAGAGAGAGTGAGAGAGAGAGAGAGTGAGAGAGAGAGAGAGAGAGAGAGAGTGAGAGAGAGAGAGAGAGAGAGAGAGAGTAAGAGAGAGGGAGAGAGAGACGTGCGCATCAGGTAGGCTGTTTGGCATACGTACGACACAAAACGAGAGAGACATGTGTACGATAATAGGCTACTTGGTGCACACACAACATGGAGTAGCATGGGTCAGTTCTATGTAAGAAAACACAAGCGGGGGAAAGACATAAATTCGGTGATCACGTACACACAAATACCGGATAGGGCGTGACAGTACATACATCAAGCGCAGAAACTTAAGACGGAGACACAGGGCTACGTTGAGTATGGGGACCTCTCCTTTCCTGTCCTCTTTCCTATGCACGCTGCGTATTTTCAGTACTTTTGTAATTTATTTTGGGGGGGGTGTCGGACCTTTTACTCCCCTCCCTTTGATCGATAGACAAGCACTTCAATCATACGATGACGTTCTCTTCAAGCGACCCAGGCATATGAAATGCATACACATTTATACCGTATAATCGTAGCACACACGCACAGTCATACCATACAGTTTTTCACGTTCCCAATGGTGGTCTGCACTTCGCGCACTATCCCACAACGTTTGTCTATTTTATTTTTTTTTTTATATTGAGCACGGTGCGGTCCATGTCCACTCCATTCTTCAGTCGGAACTTCGTTGTGACCTATAGAGAGGGAAAAGAGGGGGGGGGGTGTGCAGTATTCAAAGTACGTTAGCGCGCGTAGACACGAAAAAGTTCTACTTACCACGTACCAGGCTAGTTGCAGGGGTGGGTAATACCACAGACCTACTATATCCTTCCCTTCGACTATACAAGACGCTCCATTTTATTCGCCTCCTAAATTCGGGTTCCCTTGTCGTGCATTTGTTTCTCAATTGGTTGCATATTATAAGGTAAGGTACCGTACCTTGCATTCGGCAGATACCTTAAGCTATAGTAAACCATTTTCTAACAAGTCTGAAAAAAAGATAGGCGTGATGGGTACAAATTTCATTAATTCAAAATTCAGGCAAAAAAAGAAAAAGGGTCTGCATTATCTGCCTTCTATTGCTTGGGAGTAACAATCATTAAAAACCTCTACCAACCTAGACGATCAGTTATGACGCCAATTCCGTAATTCCTTCGAAGAGCCTTTTATTTAAAACAATGTCAGCCTACAAATACGGGCCTACAACCGTTACAGGCCGGCCACGGTGTGCGAGGCGTTGGGTATCATGAGCAACTCTACCTTAACATGAAAAAAATTAAAAATGACAATAAAAATGGAAATGCCAGCATTAATAAGGTTGTTTGTATGCTCGATCAGTACCCTCCCCGTCCCTTCGCCCATCATGTGTGAAAACATCGCGTTCATATCCTGTTAACATGAATGTCAAATAACTGAAACGCCATAGGGAGTTGTAGGCCCTTCCTACATCGGCGCCATTTTGGGGCGAGGTCGGGTGGGTCCAGCGTACAGTCTAAGTCCTTCCGCTAACTAGCTGCCTGACCAGAATCCCTTTCGGTAGTTCAAGAACTTTCGTTAGAGCCAATGGAAAGAACAGACAGCATGAATCGTGATTCGGGGGTGGGGAAGCACAGTTTTTGGTCCTACCGGGTCATGTTGAGGTTCCACCGGAACTGATCCGAGCGGCTAGGCTACAGTGTCTCTTGATAATTCAAACAGAAGCTTGCGTCAGCATGGCGTCACCACGGTCTCGCAGCAATGCCATGATCCATTCTCAGGGCGGGACAGCAGGCGGGTCTCGCTGCCGACGCCTTGAATCAGTCTCTCTCAGGGCACCAAAGGGACGTAAGATGGCTGCCGCCCGGGGCAAAGACAAGTTAATGTGGAATGATCGAGCAATAGCGGAGGTTGCCCCCACCGGAAGTCCACGGGATTCGAATGTCAATGACTCCCTCAGAATCTGCAAAGTTGAGAGGGTGTTTTTCGAGGGTGGGGCCCACGCCCGAGCAGACAAGCTTCCGAGTCCAGGGCCGTCTTTCGGTGGGCCAGGCCTGGATCCGAAGAACCGACCGCCAAAGTCCAGAGGCAGCAGCAGCTCTTCGGTACAGCCACCGGGGTGGGTCCCCCGATCACTCTGCTGCGGGGACCCACCTCTCGAGTCAAACGCTAATGGCAATCTTGGTGCAGAAAGGAACCCGCGCCTGGGTGGCTGTCCGGCAGGCAAGGCGTGAATGGCTGTCTTGTCGCAGCTGGCCGGTGAGTGCAGGGGCGCCTACTCATCTGGACGGTGAGTGAAACGGCTGGGTGCAACTCAGCTGGCCGGCGAATGAAACGGCAGGGTGCAACTCAGCTGGCCGGCGAATGAAACGGCAGGGGTGCCTTCTCTGCTGGCGAGCCTCCACCTGGGGAGGCGGGGGAGGCCCGTCCGCGTCGCTTCCCCCCTGCCAGGGCACCCTTCGCTGCCGGTCGAAGCGGAGAATGGGAAGGCCAGTACAACGTGGTGGACTCCACCTTGGCGCTGCCAGAGCCTCCGCGCTGCGTGTAGCCTCCGGCCTATTCGCACAATCGTCCGCCACTGATGTCGATGGATTTTGCATGGCTTTTATAGCCCAAAGCCGACTAAAAGGACCGCCCAAAGCAGGTCAATGTTGCTATTTCGAAGAAGGAGGGGCGAGGACTGTCATGTAAATAGTTGTTTAAAA
The DNA here is from genome assembly GCF_964204655.1 of Triturus cristatus. Lineage (NCBI taxonomy): Eukaryota > Metazoa > Chordata > Amphibia > Caudata > Salamandridae > Triturus > Triturus cristatus. The sequence continues at coordinate 16,800,676 of NC_140586.1, forward strand.
ACGTGTTTTAATGTGTTTACCCTGTTGGCGTGTTTGTTATACCTATAAGTTATTAAATTGTTATAACTATACTACTTTGTTGGAGTGTTGTACATATTTGCAATCTGGTAACGAGCACAAGGATGTTACTGCGTAATCGGAAAAAATGACATAGCCCAATTGTGCGTAATCTAGCCCAGTTCGGTGACATCGATGGTGGGTATCAGCAGGCTTCCGGTTGTGCAGGATTTTGTCGTGTTTACTGGGCGGGGTGGGTGGTAGGGCAGATATGTTTAGGCAGCGAGAGTGATGGAGCTGAGCTACCTCGTGGCCATCTTGACCGTGAGCTTGGCTCCTTCCCCTAGTTTCATATTTTTCGCAAAGGGCTATTTCCTAGTGTTTCTTAAAAGAAAAAGGATCCCATCAGTGGTCTACTGGTTTTCAGAGTCCTTCTTTGTATATTTATGCCATAGTTTGCTATAAGCTATAGCGACTAGTCTATATTTAGTGAATATGTCCTTATTAGGGGTGCCTTCCAGTGGAGCCGGATGGTTCACCTCTAATAAGCGGTCCGGGCAGAACCAATTACCAACCAGTGGGGAGAAGATAGGCATGACGGGTTACAATGGGGACAAAAGTCAGCACTACCTATCTTTTCACTGCTTGCAAAGACTAGATAGAATATCTCTATTCCTCGTTATTTGTAAGCAGAGAATACCTCCAAAGAACAAATATCGAACAACTAGTGTTCGGACAATCAATCAATCAATGGTGAGAAAGAGATAGGCACGACGGGTTACAATGGGGACAAAAGTCTGCGTTACCTACCCTTCACTATTTGCAAAGACTAGACAGAATATTTCTATTCTACGTTATTTGCAAACAGAGAATCTCTCAAAGAGCACTATCCTTCAAAACAATCAATATTCGGACAATCAATCAGTGGGGAGATAAAAATAGGCACGACGGGTTACAATGGGGACAAAAGTCTGCGTTACCTACCCTTCACTATCTGCAAAGGGAGAGAGAGTATTTCTACTCCTCCCCGTTTGTAGACAGCGAATATCTCAAAGAGAACAGTCAATGAGCAATACTAGTATTTTCAATCAATCAATCAATCGTTTCGCAATTTGTCGTGTTTCACGACCTTACCCGGACCGCATGGACAGTTTCTCGTCTTCCACCTCCAGCGCCCGATCGTCCTCTACTCTCCGTATTTGCCGCGGCACTCCTGATGGTTCCCAGTCAGGACCGTAGATCACTCGAGAGAGGTCTGCTCGGAACCAGTGAAGTTCGGATGATCGGCTGCCAGACGAGGGTCTATCGGGCAGGAGCTCTCCCGATCGTTGCAGTCGTTCACTCTGTCGTCGGGACCTCTCTCTTTGGATCCACGTGTCGCTGATGGGCCCCACGCTTGGGACGCCAATTGTTAAATGGTAGCGGCAGTCGTAGTCGATAACCTTTCAAGTGTTGCCCGGCGGTAAATCGCCTCTTATACCATTCGATGCTAAACCAACAAAGAGGCAGGCGCCGGAGACTGGAAGGCAGAAAACAAAGTTTTATTCTCTCCGGAGGAGAACACATCAGATCCGACAGCGAGGTATCGTCACAAGGTGCTCTAACTGCATCTCTGAGGCCTGGCCTCTTATACACAGGTTTATGACTTTATTGCAGGTTTATCATACATGGCACATTCTTGAGATCGCTTTGATACATGAAAAGAACATCCTCAGAATCCCCACTTCAAGCTCGTTCCCACACATATTTACAGTGGAAGTCCCCACCCCACCCACAGTAGGAGATGGCTATCACACAGCTGGACATTCCGCCAATTCCCGGGGGTGTGTGCGACCGGTCGGGTCTCAGGGGGTGGGGGGGGTCCTTGATCTACTGTAATCCCTTTGATGTGGGGTGTTTCCTTTACAGTAGGGGCAATAAACTGCATCCGCAGGGCTAGGTGATGGCCTGGGATCGGTTCGGACAATTGGGCGCAGAGGAAGGGGGTTATCAAAGAGATGCATGACCATGTATGGGATGTCGGTCAGGCGTGGGATGTGGTTCCATGGCAGGGTCGCGCAGAAGGAGAGGGTTTATGGCCCGTATATGAGAGAGCGGGGGGGGTGGCCGGCATGCGGGGGAATGCTCGCAGCACCAGGGGGACGCGCTGGCGATCGGCAATGAGCAGGGAGAGAGACCAGGGTGCCTAAAATGGCTGCCGTGCGTATTCCTGTGTGTTGCGCTGGGGAGAGACAAGATGGCGCAGATAATGTTCAGTTACGAACTAAATTTCCACAGTGCGTGCAACATTTTTTTTTTTTATGTATTGTTTAATTACCTGTGATTGTCCTGAATCCATAGTTTACTATCCCCACCCTGCACATTCCAACGTCACCGACTCACCGCCCGGCAGCACTTCCACCACCGACCGCTACTGACCTGATGTTGTATCGTATTAGCATCTATAATATGAATATAAGCAATGATCATTGGATCAGATAAACAATCAGCCTTTTTGTAGTACCCATGGCAGGGTGTAAGTGAAATTTTGCATGCCATTTGCCCTCATGTAACAGAGTATGGCCAGTGCCAACGGCCGTAAGGCGTCATACAAAAATATGAGCTTCCCCACCTGCAGACAGTAGTAGTAAATAAAACTAAGAGGAGTCTGCATCATGTGGCTCATATCTGTTTCTCTTGGGTGCAAGTTTAGCTGACTGAGCTGGCATGCCGGCTACAACAAGGTTATGTAATTGGGCTAAACTACAGATAAGAACAACACGACTGGTGTACCGGAGTACATAGTACGATTATATTTATAATGTCGGAAACTCCCACAAATGTTAGAGTCCAAGGAAGTAGGAGTACCAATCTTGGGTACCCAGTGGTACCCAAGATTGATGTGCGGAGTGTCCATGGAAGGGAGGACCAAGAGGAATGACGAGAATGATGCAACTCTACATTGCAATACAGTAACTTTAGTATCATTTATCATTTATCATTCGTCTTTAAATTTATTTGATTGCTTTTTTCTCTTCAATCATTACGACTGTGTGTTGTGGTTTGTTTGGTAATTGATCCCTACAACTATTTTTTATTTTCCTAACTAAGGTGTCTGCCAAATAATATGCGTCTACTTTGTCATCCACACCTGCGTACATTTCTAACACCTCCTTCAGCTCTTACTCCAGCATGTACAACAATGGGATAGCTTGGCCCATAGTACAGTCCTCCCTGCTCACTTCACGTGTGAAGACCTCAAAAGGAGGTAGCATCTCTGTCAGGCATTTGACGAGGTCCCATTGGGCCATCTCAACTGTCATGCCTTTCACAGTAGGATCCCCTGACCTTTTCATGACATAAGCATTAAGTGGTATGTACTGCTCAAACAGACGCTCAAGCATGTAATACGTTGAGTTCCAACGTGTTGGCACCTCCTGGATGAGTGCTTTGACTGGCATTTTATGCTCACGTTGAATGACCCTCAGCTGCTTCCAGGCTTTAAAAGAATGGTTGAAATGTGTGAATATTCTTCTGCAGGTGGTCAGTAAGCTGCTGACTTTGCTTTCATTTTTCAGAAAGTCCTGAACAACAATGTTAATGCAGTGTGCCAAACATGGCACCCTGAAATAGCCACCATCTTTCATGGCCCTAACTACATTACTGCCATTGTCCGTGGCAACAAAACCAATGGTAAGCCCTCTTGGTCGCAGCCACTCAAACACCTTGCTGTTAAACTCATCCAAAATGTTTGCAGCAGTATGAGATTTCTCCATAGCAAACATGGCAACAGTTGCATGTTTGCGAGTGTCTTTAAAAATCTCAGCGGTGTCAACAACACCGTCAGATATCTTATCTTTAACACCCGAAAAACAGACCCAGTGTGCAGTGATGCACATGTAATCAGTGGCTTGGCAACTGGTCTACATGTCTGTTGTCAGGTGTATACTCTGAACAGCACTCTGTTTTAAGGCTTTTCCAAGCAATTCCAGCACATCGTGATGTAGTGCTGGAACAGCAACTCTTGCGAAATAGTAGCGGCTGGGAACTTTCCATTTTGGGCAGATGGTGGTCACAAATTCAAGAAAACCCACCCCTTCAACAAAAGAAAAAGGGAGAAGGTCCAGTGCTAACATTTTAGCCAGCTTTGCATTGTACAAACGTGCTATTGGGTGGTTGCGTTCGTACTGCCCCTCCGGCCTACTAAACATGCTAAGAATGGTAGGCTGCATGGTATTCCTTCCTGTGGTCAACGTCGCACTTTTTTGGCCAGCAGTACTCCTTGGTGTCTCAGGCTGACTCTTACTCTTGTGCCAATGAGAGTTGGCTGAGGATGTGGGCGTTACCACTGCAGTGCTGGGGACAGGGCTACTTTGTGTACCACTACCACAGAGAATGTCTCCCTCTTCTTCCTGTTCCACCGTGAGCAGACTTTCTACTCGTTTATGCCCAACAGCAATGGTTCCAGTTTTGATAATACTATGGTACTCCTCCCACTGGATTGCGTGGTGTTTTTTCAGATGGGTCATTTGGCCTCCGGTACCAAAGTTTGTACCAAGCTTACCACGACTAACAGAGGTATGACAAACGGAGCATATGGCAATGTTCTCCTCCTTTCCGCTAACCGTAAAGAAGTCCCACACTGGGGAGCTTAACTTTTGTCTCCTGCTGGAGGTGCCACTCCCACTTCCAATGCCGGATGAACTGAAGGGTGTGTGTTGAATTTGACTCTGTGCAGTACCACTACCTACTTCTGCTGAGGTGGTGCTTGTGCTGGATGTAGGACGCTGCCGGCCCTTTGCTAATGTAAATATGGAAGCTGGAGGTCGTGTTGGTGTTACCTGTGTTGGCGGTATGCGTGCTACATCCCTCTCAGCCATTTTGGATAGTGTAAAAATGTTGGTCTCCATCTCCTCAGGCCCGGGAGTGATGTTTGTGATGACTGGCTCATCATCATCATCATCATCCTGCTCTTCTACATCAACATCCATAAGTGTAAGGTTTTCTGGAACCTTCCTTTTCCCATGCCTGCTCTTGTGATGTGTTTCCCTCTCAGACTCAGTTTGTGGCTTCCAAGTGGCATCTAGATCATCAGAAGGGGGGCTTGGTGAAGAACTTGATGTACTAACCCTCCTTTTCCTTGCTGGGGATTTGGAAGCCAATGGAACTTCTAAAGGAGTGGCTTCCTCTGCATGAGGCTCAATTTCCTGAACTGCTCCTACTTCGGGAGGAACAACAGCTACTATTGCGGGCGGTGGCTGTGGCTGTTGACCACTTATCTGCTGTGTTCCCTCCTGCGTTGATTGTGTACTACTTTGAGATAGCGATAAGTTTAGTTCAGGCTCAGCATCACTGCTTTCCACCATAAGGCTGGCTACCTCTTCCACACTAATCTGCTTGGGCCTGGGTTGGTGGGTTGGGCCCACTGATGTGGAGGTGCTGCCCCCAGCTTGGCCCCCCGACACCGCTGCTGCAGGCGTCATTTTTGGTGTACCAGAAAAGGTTTTGGGAGCCACACCAGACTTAAGTAACAGTTCCTTCTTCTTCTGTTCCTTCTTCTCCATGGCAACTTTCTTGGTACCGGAGGACCTGCTACCTGCTTTCTTTGGGGGCATCTTCAACAGATGTCAAAACAGCACTCAGTTGCACAAGTTGCAGATATGCCTGGTCAGGTCACTCACACGTCACGTTGTGTACAGCAGCAGGACGTCAGTCTGGCACCACAACGGTGGATGATGATGACACACCTCCTCTGTCTTTTGTGCACCTAAAAGCAAAAAAGCCAGAAGAACATCAGTCAAAAGATCCATAATATAATATATAACTTATTAGTGTCTGGTCACAATTATTACATTTTATGAAGTCAGTGAACAACAACAGTATAGCCAGCCATTAAGAGACTGACAAGGCCAGGGATCCTGTTGTATTTGTACTGTGTACACTCAGGAAGAAGAATAGCAAAGAACAAAAACATAAATGTAGTCTAGCCTGTTTGCCCTAAATAAAAATTTGTGCATCTTATAGGATGGATGCAGTATCAGGGAGCAACAACAACGAACATATACACAAAAACTAAAAGCATTTATTTACAACACCCAAAAAGTGAAATCTACCCCCGTAAAAAAGTAAAGGTCACATTTTACAATTGAATCCAAAGCCATACATGATGTTGAAATTTAACGCACAACACAAAAACAGTTGTTTAAATTCCATGCACCCGTGATGATTGATGAGTAGTACCCCTGGGCCTACTGTACGACTAGGCCACAAGCTTGGAGGCCTATGCAAAAAGCACAATGCCTGCCTCCACAAAATGGCCGCCACACATGCTCAGGCCACCCACCACAAATAACCAAAGTAATTACAAAGGACAGGAACAGGAAGTTGTAGTATCTGTGGGACTTACTTCCTCTCTCAAAATTATTTTAAAAAAAATAAAAGCTTCTCCTTGCTCCAAAACTACAGCTGAATGACAACCTGAGTAGTTTTTTTAGCAAAATGCACAAAATCAGCGTTTTCGAGAAGGATATATGTTGCTCGCGAGATATTATTTGCGAGATTGCAAATGCTGCGTGTTCGGGATCGCGAACTGTACAAAAAGGCTTTATCGCGTCCGCGAACACGCATATTGAGAGCGCGAAAATGACGAAAACTGTAAGTCCGCGTTGTCGCGCTGTGCAGAGTTACCAAAAGTACGCAAGCTGAATCATTAGGGTTACCTACTGGCTAAAAAGCCCTATTTATTTAACACACACCCAAAAAATGCTATTCCACCCCAAAAAACACCTTTTACAATAAAATCCAAAGCCATCCATGGTGTAAAAAAAAAAAATCAACAGACAACACAAACTGTAAATTTAAATAACGCACCAAAGATTTGAGGCTGACTACCTCTGGGCCTACTGGCAGACTAGGCCACAAGCTTGGAACAGAATGGCAAAAGCAAGCACACTGCTTGGATGGCTCCACAAAATGGCCGCCACACACCCACAACAACAAGAAATGGAAGACAGTCAATGTACGCCTATGGCAAAAGCACAATGCCTGCCTTCCTAAAATGGCCGCCACACACATGCTCAGGCCACCCACCACAAATAACCAAAAAGTGATTACAAAGGACAGGAACAGGAAGTTGTAGTGTCTGTGGAACTTACTTCCTCTCATAAAAATATTTTCAAAAAAAAAAAGCTTCTCCATGCTCCAAACCTACAGCTGAATGACAACCTGAGGAGTTTTTTTAGCAAAATGCACAAAAAAAACGTTTTCGAGAAGGATTTATGTTGCTCGCGAGATATTGTTTGCCAGATTGCAAATGCTGCGTGTTCGGGATCGCGAACTGTACAAAAAGGCTTTATCGCGTGCGCGAACACGCATATTGAGAGCGCGAAAATGACGAAAACTGTAAGTCCGCGTTGTCGCGCTGTGCAGAGTTACCAAAAGTACGAGAGCTGAATCCCTAGGGTTACCTACTGGCTAAAAAGCCCTATTTATTTAACACACACCCAAAAAATGCTATTCCACCCCAAAAAAACCCTTTTGCAATAAAATCCAAAGCCATCCATGGTGTAAAAAAAAAAAATCAACAGACAACACAAACTGTAAATTTAAATAACGTACCAAAGATTTGAGGCTGACTACCTCTGGGCCTACTGGCAGACTAGGCCACAAGCTTGGAACAGAATGGCAAAAGCAAGCACACTGCTTGGATGGCTCCACAAAATGGCCGCCACACACCCACAACAACAAGAAATGGAAGACAGTCAATGTACGCCTATGGCAAAAGCACAATGCCTGCCTTCCTAAAATGGGGGCCACACACATGCACAGGCCACCCACCACAAATAACCAAAAAGTGATTACAAAGGACAGGAACAGGAAGTTGTAGTGTCTGTGGAACTTACTTCCTCTCATAAAAATATTTTCAAAAAAATAAAAGCTTCTCCGTGCTCCAAACCTACAGCTGAATGACAACCTGAGGAGTTTTTTCAGCAAAATGCACAAAAAAAGTGTTTTCGAGAAATATTTATGTTGCTCGCGAGATATTGTTTGCCAGATTGCAAATGCTGCGTGTTCGGGATCGCGAACTGTACAAAAAGGCTTTATCGCGTGCGCAAACACGCATATTGAGAGCGCGAAAATGATGACAACTGTAGGTCCGCGTTGTCACGCTGTGCAGAGTTACCAAAAGTACGCGAGCTGAATCCCTAGGGTTACCTACTGGCTAAAAAGCCCTATTTATTTAACACACCCAAAAAATGCTATTCCACCCCAAAAAAACACCTTTTGCAATAAAATCCAAAGCCATCCATGGTGTAAAAAAAATACATCAACAGACAACACAAACTGTAAATTTAAATAACGCACCAAAGATTTGAGGCTGACTACCTCTGGGCCTACTGGCAGACTAGGCCACAAGCTTGGAACAGAATGGCAAAAGCAAGCACACTGCTTGGATGGCTCCACAAAATGGCCGCCACACACCCACAACAACAAGAAAAGGAAGACAGTCAATGTACGCCTATGGCAAAAGCACAATGCCTGCCTTCCTAAAATGGCCGCCACACACATGCTCAGGCCACCCACCACAAATAACCAAAAAGTGATTACAAAGGACAGGAACAGGAAGTTGTAGTGTCTGTGGAACTTACTTCCTCTCATAAAAATATTTTCAAAAAAATAAAAGCTTCTCCGTGCTCCAAACCTACAGCTGAATGACAACCTGAGGAGTTTTTTTAGCAAAATGCACAAAAAAAGCGTTTTCGAGAAGGATTTATGTTGCTCGCGAGATATTGTTTGCCAGATTGCAAATGCTGCGTGTTCGGGATCGCAAACTGTACAAAAAGGCTTTATCGCGTGCGCGAACACGCATATTGAGAGCGCGAAAATGACGAAAACTGTAAGTCCGCGTTGTCGCGCTGTGCAGAGTTACCAAAAGTACGCGAGCTGAATCACTAGGGTTACCTACTGGTTAAAAAGCCCTATTTATTTAACACACACCCAAAAAATGCTATTCCACCCCAAAAAAACACCTTTTGCAATAAAATCCAAAGCCATCCATGGTGGAAAAAAAAAAAATCAACAGACAACACAAACTGTAAATTTAAAAAACGCACCAAAGATTTGAGGCTGACTACCTCTGGGCCTACTGGCAGACTAGACCACAAGCTTGGAACAGTCAATGTAAGCCTATGGCAAAAGCACAATGCCTGCCTTCACAAAATGGCTGCCTACCTTGTGTACTTCTGGGACAACTGTACCAGCTGCAGCTAATAAATCTGATCTTCTAACGCCTAACAGAGTGTCCCGTGTCTCTGTGTAGCTAAGCAAGAGAACCCAGGAGATTAAGGCGTACCCTGCGCCGCCAGGCCCAAAAGGTTCTGGTTCTTCAACTGGTGCCCAATGTGGGGCGGCTTCAGTGGTACCGGTTATGCCTGAAGGTCGTGAGGAACCCCGCAAGAAAATTCCGGAGGGTTCGCGAGCCACATCAAGCAACCCCTGTATGTCGAAAGTGGTCCGAAGGTCTTTTGCAGCGCGGTTACTCCTTCCTGACGGCTACTGACAACCGCTGCCCTGACTGCCGCCCTGCCTTGGCCCTTTCTTTGATGATGTATGGTAAGGCGAGACGATAGACGGGCCTCTGTTGGTGTAAGAAGACGTCCTTAGTTAAGTATCTTTGTGGGTTCGCGCCCACAATTTTTGTCCTTTGTTTTCTTAGCATTTGTAGTCCTTACATTCGACTATTGCAATAGCCGAAGCCGAGGGTAAGTGCATTTGTGCTGCGTAAACTGAGTTTTACTCCCTTGAAGTTTGTGAACAGTCAGGTGAAATCCCGAGAGGCCTGGTCTGACTAAGTTTGGAAAACTTTTTTGCTTTGGTTGTAATAGGGATTCCCGACTTGAGGACTCTTGTCCGATTCCTTCAGTTGGAACTCCCACATATGAGCTCTATTCGAAACATGGTGTTGGCCCCATTGCCTTTAACGAGGCATGGACCCGATACACGAAGAAAGATGGTGTTTTAAAATGGCCAGAAAATGGTAGCTTTGATCCCGATGTGCTAGATAATTTGGAAGCAGTTCTATTCAAAAGAAAAGCCCGGCCGGCAATGTTTGACTCTTTCCGGCTTTGGCGTAAAGAAGCCGAACAGAAAGAAATTAAGCAAGCAAAACGAGATAGGAAAGCACAGGGTATGACAATTATACAGGCTGCTCACCAATTCAAAAATGATTAAATTGATAACGCGACTGAAATTTCAGAGAGACAGCATCGAATGGCGATAGATAAATGCTATCCGGTGTTGCCTGTTTCCCCTTCTGAAAACAAGAAAGATATAGAAGAAGATCCCCTAATGTCCCATTTATTGAAGTTGCCTCCGCCCTATGCACAAAGTGCTAATGCACCCCAATTATTACAGCCTGTTCAGCCGCCAGCGGTACCTCCGCTTGTTCCGGCTCTTCCGCATTTGCCTCCTCCAGTAGAACCGCCTCTGCCAGTGTTACCATTAACTTCAACTTCTTTTCCCTCATCTCCTGATCTTAGATCTCCTTTGCCTTCTGCTCCTCCTGCAATTATCGGCTCTCCTCCTGTCAGTTCTCCTAATACTTTGTCTCCAATTCTTATGTCTAATTCTCCGTCTGTCACTGGTATTCTATCTCCTTTCTTTGGAGCTTTAAGTGTGTCTCCGGCTTTTGCTCGAAGACAGTCTCGTAGTCAGTTCCCAGATTATGAAGAACGAGAAAGGTTAGACTCTCTCGCACGTAAATGGATCAAGAAGGGTCCTCAATACAGTGTGTCCGATATTATGCCTACTTTCTCACAATGGAATGCGCCTACGCAAAGATATGTTTTTAATGCAATGTGCGATACTCTCATTAAAGAATGGGAAGATGTAAATTCGAGTCCAATCCCACAAGATCTGTTAGATGTTCAGACTGATTTTGATAAAGGACTTGTTGTGGGTTCTAAGGTTGAGAAAGCTGTTAGGACACTTATTTCTTATAGATCCTTATTGTTCTCTCAGGCTTTTCTTGATTCTGATCCGTCGGTTAGGTTGACACTGAAAAATTATCCCATGAGAGAGGTTCCTCCAGTATGGAAGGAAGAGGTTGCAGCAGTAGGTGCTAATCCACTCATTCCTGCTCATTTTCAGCGTATATGGGTACATGTTCCATGGAAACGATATGAAGTCTTGGCCCTTAAGCAGACTCTACCAGATCCTCGTAATAACCCTGCAGGTTATTACAAAGAATTATCGCAGACAGTAGATGTTTGCATCATGAATTTGGCCGATATCGACATTTTAATGGGAAATGTAGTCCCACAGACAATATGGGCTAAGATTCGTAAGGAGAATCACGCACAGGAATTAGGTGCCACTTGGGATGTTATAACTACCACAGATAGAGACCAAGTGGGTGGTGCAAAGCCTGAAGCTTTGATTTCGGAACTCCCTGGTTGAGAGTTAACTGGGATAAGCTAGCAGCATGCAAACAAAAGAAAGATGAAAGTGTCTCTGATTTCTTCACTCGTTTCGAGGAGACATTTATCGATCACAGTGGTCAAGATATGGCTACAGAAGGTGGTCAGCGAATATTTGTGGACAAATTCGTATTTAATTTGCTTCCCGAGCTGTCACACAAATTGAAAGACTCTGAAAGTTCATGGGCTGTTTCTTCTTCTGCCCAGATATTGGCTACTGCACAAAATTATGAAAATAGAGATAAAGAAGATAAGGAAAAGCAAGAGAAAAAGACGAAAGAATTAAAAACGAAGGTTCTCTTGCAACAAGCTTATCCTCCTCGCTATGTTCAGTCTCAGTTTCAACAGCCTCCGCAGTGTCAGAGGTTGTATCAAAAACCTGAGCTATACATTCCGCGACCTTTGTTGGGACCTAATCAATGTGCCTATTGTAGAGAAGAAGGTCATTTTAAGAATAGTTGTCCGGTTTTATTGCAGCGCAATGGAGCATTATCTCCTCCACGAGGTCGTGCTGACCTCCAGTCAGCAAATAGAGGTAGAGGTCGAAGTGTGTTGACTCAAGAACAGCGTGTCCTTCCTTCTCCCAATTCTGTGAACTATTTTGATCAACAAAATGTTAGATCTACGCAATATTATAATGAAGATCATTATATTGAAAACGGAAATGAGAGTCTCCACACCAACTAGGACAGCCATGGACAAAGTAAGGGAGTTTTGTCGGTTCCAGTAGATCAGAATGGACCTTATGTTAACGTCACTACAATGGGTGTTTCAGAGCCATTTCTTTTAGATACTGGGGCGATGAGAAGTTCTATCATTCATTCCAAACTCCCTGGGGCACTTTTGTCTGGCTTAACGAATGTTTCTGTAGGATTTTCTGGCGCCCCTGTTCGTAACCCAGTTTCTTGTCCTTTGCCTATTTCAATTGGCCCTTATGATTTGGAAGCTCCACTTCTCTTGACGAATGGTTGCGGTGAGAATCTGTTGGGTTTAGACTTATTGAAAAGAATGCATGCTACTATATATTGTTCTCCTTCTGGTGTACATCTTACTTTAGGACAGAAACTGATTTCTCCAATGTATTTGTCCAAAGATCAGTTTCCACCTGAATTGTTTTCTCTTCCAGCAACGCTTTGGGCTACGGGTCCGAACGATGTGGGTTGTCTGGAGATTCCACCTTATGTTGTCACTCTTAAGCCCAATGTAGAATTACCGCGCATCCCGCAGTATAGAATTTCTACTGAAGGTGAAAAAGCGCTTTTGAAAATCATTCATGACTTGATTCAGAAAGGTGTGGTTGAAGAAACAAAATGTAACACATGCAATAGTCCTATTCTTCCAGTTCTTAAACGCACTGATCCTTCTCAGCCACCTGTATATCGTTTTGTGATTGATCTCCGGGAGGTAAACAAAATTGTTGTGCCACAGTTTCCCGTAGTACCAGATATCACTGCTTTGTTGACAATGATACCTTCTACAGCGACCTGGTTTTCTGTTATCGATCTAAAGAATGCCTTCTTTAGTATTCCCAGTGCAGAAGAGAGTAGGGACATTTTTGGCTTCTCTCTTGGAGGCCGAAGTTTCCGATTTAAGCACGCACCTCAAGGCTATTGTGAAAGTCCTTCTATTTACAGCCAAGTTTTAAAAAGTCATCTTGATACTTTTCATTTGCCGTCTGGTGCTGCTCTCATCCAATATATGGATGATTTGTTAATCGCTGCTGATTCAGAAGAGATTTGCAAAAATGTCACTGTTGCATTGTTACGCCATTTGTTTAATCTGAATCATAAGGTCTCACCCTCCAAACTACAATACGTTCGTAGAGAGGTTACCTACTTGGGTCATCTCCTATCAAAGGAGGGACGACGATTAACGCCAGAACGAATTCAGGCGATTACGCAAATGTCTGTGCCATCCACACAAAGGGAGGTACGTGCCTTTCTGGGTATCACCTCTTATTGTAGGCAGTGGTCCCCTAACTTCTCTCTGATAGCCAAACCTTTGTTGGCACTCACTTTAAAAGATACGCCTCACCCCCTTCCATGGACTGATGAGTGCCAAAAGAGTTTTTCCGATTTACGTACTGCTCTGTGTTCCGCTCCTGTATTGGGTACTCCTGATTACAGTAAGCCTTTTACGCTCTATGTTCATGAGAGAGAAGGTTGTGCGAGTTTTAAAACAGCGATTTGGAGACAAGCAGCGACCATGTGCATATTTTTTGGCTACGTTAGACCCAGTAGCTAAAGCATTGCCCAGTTGCCTCAGGGCGACAGCAGCAGCAGCAATTTCTATTCGACAGTCTGCTGGAGTGGTGTTGGATAACACTCTCATTGTCATGGTACCACATGCAGTGGATACCTTACTAAATAGAACGAAAACGCAGCATCTTACGAGCGCTCGTCTAACTGGGTACGAGCTGACGTTGTTGGCTAGTCATGTACACATCAAACGATGTAATACCCTAAATCCAGCCACTCTGTTGCCCCTTCCAGATGAGAAAAGTGTTGAGGAGCAACATGATTGTTTCTTTCGTACTGAGGAAGAGACAAAAAGGAAGAATTGACTTGAAAGACACACCGCTAGAGAATCCGGATGGAACTCTATGGGTAGATGGTTCTTGTTTTAAAATACCTAATGGAGATACAGTTTCAGCCTATGCTGTGACTACTTTGCATACAGTTGTGGAAACAGCACGTATTAGGCATAATTCAGCTCAAGCAGGAGAATTGATAGCTTTAACGAGAGCATGTGTACTTTCAAAAGGGAAGAGAGTGAACGTGTACACCGACAGCCAATATGCCTTTGGTGCAGCGTTCAACTTTGGGCGTCTTTGGAAGGAAAGGGGATTTCTCACTTCACATGGCATCAAAATACAACATGGTCAGTTAGTGACTGATCTCCTTGAATCACTTGCCTTACCCACCCAAATAGCGATTGTGAAGTGTAGTGCACACAAAAAGATTACAGATGACGTTGGTCGAGGAAATGCATTTGCAGACGAAGTAGCGAAAAAGACTGCGAGAGATGCAACAAGTCGAATGTATGTGGCGGGTCCTGCAAATTGGGTTAGAGAGAGAGAAATGTATGAAGATACAGTGGAAAGTGTACGAGCGATTTAGAAAGAGGCTACAGAGAAAGAGTTGAGCAAGTGGAGAGAAAGTACAGGAATGTTAGATGAGATGGGTTGTTGGGTGGAATTATCTGAACACCAACGTTGGCTGTTACCAGATGCCTATGTGCTCCCAGTGGTTACTATGGCACATGGTCCAGCCCACTTAAGTGCAAAAGGTATATGCAAACTTCTGGCTTCAGTGTGGCGAAATGAACAAATCCCAAAATGTGCAGACAATGTAGTGAAACATTGTATTGTTTGTTTAATGTACAATCCGGGAAAGGGAACCCCAACTCCAGCGAGTCACTTTGCTCCTCCAACATATCCATTTGAGGTGTTGCAGATCGATTATATTCATATGGAGCGATGCAACAACCTCAAATATGTTCTGGTGGTAGTATGCGCCTTTTCAACATGGATAGCGGCATACCCTCTAAAAGACAACACAGCTTTATCCACAGCTAAAATTCTACTGAAAGAATTTTTCCCTAGGTTTGGTTTGCCGTGCATTGTCTGGAGTGACAATGGGAGCGAATTTGTTGGCCAAGTCATGCAAAAAGTTTGGGCGGGTCTTGGTATCAAGCAAAAGTTCCATGCGGCAAATCACCCACAATCAGCAGGTTTAGTAGAATGCTACAACGGTACATTGAAGTTAAAGTTAGCAAAGGTTCAGGCTAGTACAGGACTCAATTGGCCTGATGCTTTGCCATTAGCCCTACTGTCCACCAGAACAGCAGTACACTCTCGTTTGGTACTTAGCCCCTATGAAGTGGTTTCTGGACGCCCGGCCAACGTATGGGGAGTCCCTCGCCCTAAGAAATACTCAGACTTGCCATACCCAATGTTGATTGACTACCTGCATGATCTCATGACTAAATTGCGTATTCTCCATCAACAGGTTCAGAGTGCTTTACCAGAGGCTTCCACAGACCCAGGTCATTCCATCCGACCAGGTGACTGGGTCTGCACCAAGAATTTCCAAAGAACGAGAAATTTGAAGCCCAGATGGAGAGAGCCCCGAATGGTTTTGCTCACCACGAGAACAGCAGTTAAAGTCGAAGGAAAGAAAAATTGGATTCACGGCGTGCATTGTAAGAAAGTGCCTTTGCCCTTACCTTACGATCAATGGGTGCGTAGGGGCATTGGTGATTCTGAGAGTGAGGAGGTTCCACGATTCGTACCCTTTAGTGATGCACGCCTGAATGGGACACTGTCTGAGAAAGAGGACAACGACATTCTACAGGAAGCAATACCATCGCATCGTCGATTAGATACAACCAATCCACGAACATTGTTTCAAAATCAAAGCACTCCTGGAAAGGAACGGTACAATCTGAGACCTAAACAAAAGAACACTTAAGATTTTTTTTTCCTCTCTTGTGTAGTATTCTGTCCCGGTTGCAGGGTCACGGTAGGAGTCTTAATTGTGACCTGAGTAGTGGCCATAGTCCTGCAGGACTTGCAGTGTCGTAGGACGGCAGATAATCATAATTGAGTGATCGAGGAAGATTGCCGTGAGCATCCATTAGAAAGATGGAACTGACACGAGACAAAAGAGAGAGAAAGGATGAAATGAAGAAAGAATCCTGTAAATCAATGTACAGTCGTTTTAATATAACCTTATGTGTTATTATATTATTGTGTATTGTTTTGGCGTTTATAGGTTGGATTATTTATGCTCTGCAGCAAAAAGTTGTCTCTCCTTCTTCCTTTTCGTCTTCTTCTACTGTTTCTCCACATCTCTTTCATACCCTTCCTCAACATGAACTCATTAGAAGAACTGAATACTACAACAATTCCTTTGTCCAGTTGTTACATCAACACCAGTTAGTGGTCAATACGACTGACTGTTGGGTGTGTGGACTTATGCCACATACCACAGAGAAAGGAATGCCATATTTAGTTCTCCCGTTCTCTTATGAGGGTTCCGCTTGGGCGTATTTTGTCATTTTCTCTAATGCCTACCAAAGTAAGTTCAAATGCTCCATTAATTCATATATTGGTGGTCCAGATTTTAGTCATAGCTCATTAATTAAGGGAATGGTAGCTATGGCTAAAATCATGGAAAATAGTAAGATTTCCATTGATGAAAGAAAAGCGTATACAAATTGGAACGTCACTCATTATGTCACTAGTCTTAGTGATAAAGTCAAACAAAGAGAATCTCCACCAATTTGGACGATTCCTCATCAGGGAAATTTCTGTCTACAAATTAATGATCGCTCTTGTGAAACCGTACAAAGAAATAACTGTTCTCACACGTACGTTTATTCCTCTCAGAACTCGCCTCCTCTGGTGCCATCTCAGGGCACATATTTTATCTGCCACAATAGAGCTTACACATGGTTACCAACGGGTTTTTCTGGTACCTGCTATATAGCTTTCCTTCTTCCCCCTACATACACCGATTCTGCAAACTATCATCGAAACAGATATGGCAGAGGGATTATTGATTCGAAAGACACCGCAGGACAAGAAGGAGGAGATTTCCTCAAAGGATTTCTTCCCTTTTGGGGTCCAATGGCCAACAGCAGAAATATAAGGCAACTAGTCCGTGTCGTAGAGACCACAATAGACATCACTGTAGGAGCCTTAAGTAATATCACGGCAGAACTACAGGCGGACCGTCTTATGACCTTACAAAATCGAGTTGCCTTAGATTTTGTTCTTGCAGATTGTGGTGGAGTGTGCAAATTGATCGGGTCAAGTTGCTGTATTTTCATACCTAATGACGCTCCGACAGTATACCAAGCTATCTCCAAGTTGCATATAATCTCTGAGTCGATTCACCAGGACGAAGGAGATTGGTCCTTTTCGGAGTGGTTTTGGGGACTACTGTCCAAATGGGGTTGGAAAGCATTGACATTTCTCGGAATAATTTTGACCATTATTTTCTCCTGTTGCCTTTGTATGCACTGTGGTCCCGCCATCTGTGACCTATGTGCTACTATGTGCATCCCTAAACCCAAATCGCCAAGTACAGAAAACATAAGAATGATGTTACAGCAACAGCTCGATGACCTCATGGCTATCGACATTGACTCAGATTAACATGAGTCTACCTTGCCTGAGTTCTGGCAAAAGGAGGGTCTGAGAAAATTCTATTTCCGATCGCGATCGAATCGACCCGCCATTTTGTGCTCCGCCGCCATTTTATGTTGCCATCACTCAGGCAGCACGGCGAACAAAGTCTATTCTGCTTTTTCTGCCGCTTCTTGTCAAAATGGTCCTTCTGCCTCTATTGGCAAAGCTGGTGTTAGGACTGGCCGAGTACACTAATCCCTGTTTGGTTTTCCTAATCCCCGTCTCAACTATCTGTTGGTTCACACTATTCTTTTCTGACTTTATCTTATCGTCTGGCCTTCACTGTCCTCTGCTAACATTCTCTTGTTTCACAACTGTCCTCCAACACACACAAACGTATCTCGCCACCTGCAAGCTTGTTACAAATCCGTTAATAAATTAGTTTGAGGGAGGGGTGACAAACACAGTTGGAGGAGAGGTTTCTTCGAGTCATCTGACACTTTTGTTTTCAAATCTCTCCTATTGGTTCTGTCCTGT
Organism: Triturus cristatus; assembly: GCF_964204655.1. Classification (NCBI taxonomy): domain Eukaryota; kingdom Metazoa; phylum Chordata; class Amphibia; order Caudata; family Salamandridae; genus Triturus; species Triturus cristatus. Next base: position 16,818,802 of record NC_140586.1, read on the forward strand.
TTTTCAACTTTGCTTATTGGCTCTTTTTTTTGTATTTGCTGGGTGTATACTTGGTTAATGTATATGTTATCTATATGGTATAAAAGTTTGTGCGCCACAGAGTGAAGTGGCAGTCTCCTGAGAACCTACCTTGGGTACTTCTGGGACAACTGTACTAGCTGCAGCTAATAAATCTGATCTTCTAACGCCTAACAGAGTGTCCCGTGTCTCTGTGTAGCTGAGCAGGAGAACCCAGGAGATTAAGGCGTACCCTGCGCCGCCAGGCCCAAAAGGTTCTGGTTCTTCACTGGCATTTGTGAATGAGAGTCATGGTGGCAAGCTGACTCTGCTGTTGACTGCAGTTAAAGAGTGTTACCTCTGCATGTGTGGCTTCTTCCTCGAGGGCAACCTTGATGTTACAATATATATAAATATATATATATATATACATTCTCTATGGTAGCTTGTTCAGGTTGTAATTATTTATTCAATATTCAGTTTGATTCCTCCTGTATATTTGTTTTTTTTTAAAAAAGGAGATAATATGTTAGGCTGTATCGTCATGCTGGCTCTACATCAGCATGGAGAACGTTTATTGTGACTCTTCCTGGGAATATTACACTTTTGTCAGTTGAAGCGTGTCATGATTTGACAACGGCGATGGCTTATGGGGTTAAACTGAGAATAAACACTTAGTTGTGCTACATTACTTATGTGTCCGGAGTATAACTTCTACATACCCCTGTGGAGTACTGAACCAAAAATAAAAATCCTGTGGAAGGATACAAGGCAAGCTATCAGAAACATCTTTGTGCACAATCTTAATGTTATATATGTGTTTCCCCTCTACACAGTTCTAAGTCAGGATTTTTTTTGGAGCATCCCCAGCAGAATCACTAGCAAACCAATCATTAATATAACTAAGGCAAATACCACTGCTATTATTAGACCCCTGCAACTTTTCAGTGCACGTGACGCTATGGTTTTTCTCAAATCAAATCAAATAGAAAATTAAATATAACAAATCCGCTTGATTATTCAACAGTGCAAATCGGCAAAACTTCCAGTTTGTTTTCAGTGTAAGTTTGGTAATTCAGTTGACACCAGGATTAGAAAGTGATAATCTACAGCTGGATACACTAGTAGAACAAAAATCCCTACTCTTCTACTGGAACCTATGGACTTAATATCTTCACTGGGTACTCAAGATCCCAAAAATTAATATCAACATCTAGACATATGTCACTTTAATTCAGTCAGTCAAAAATATCAATCAATGTTACCTGCCATCTTCTATGGCATTTTTATTTCCTTGCAGTGCGTACTCGCACTGGAGTTGCCTGGCTCCAGTTACCTTTGAGAGCCATCTTGAGTCCAGGCTATCCATTGTGTTTTTAAACTATTTTAACTGTTAACTTTCTCACCTTTGATTTAGTTTGCTCTTGTTTTCAACAGTACAGACAGGGAAGCCTTATAGGAGTGATGGGAACTACTGGGCTCTAGCTTTTCGTTATTTTGCCCTCCACCCCTGTTTTAGGCATTGGCACACCTTAGCCATGCCCCTTTTAGAGGTGGGCTACTTCACGATGCAAGCTGCATGTCCGTGCTTGATCTAAGCTCCTGAATGGAGCGCTCTATGCTTTCAAGGACACTTGATGTTACCTGCCATCTACTAAGGTATTTTTATTTCCTTGCAGTGTGTACTCTCACCAGAGTTGCCAGGCTCCAGTTACCTTTGGGAGCCATCTTGAGGTCAGGCTATCTATTGTGTGTTTTAACTATTTTAATTGTTAATTTTCTCACCTTTAAATTAGTTTGTTCTTGTTTTTGTCAGTACAGACAGGAAAGTTTTCCAGGAGGGAGGGGAACTGCTGGGCTCTAGTTTGTCGTTATTTTGCCCCCCATGTGTTAGGCATTAGCACACCTTAGCCACGCCCTCTTTAGAGGTGGGCTACTTAACGATGCAAGCTGCATGTCCGTGCTTGGTATAAGCTCCTGAATGGAGCGCTCTATGCTTTCAAGGACACTTGTGTTGCCTACCATATACTACTGTGTTTTTATTTCCTTGTAGTGTGTATTCACGCTGGAGTTGTCTAGCAAGCCCGTCAGTGCATGTCCGTGCTTGGAAAGCACCAGAGATCAGGACCCCTGGTTGTGAGGCCTCAGACCCCAAGCAATACTCATCCCTGGAACTCAGGACTATAGCATCTATGTGTCCTCATGCTTGCCATCAGGTGCTTGACCTGACTAGTACATTTCTAGTGTGTGAGGGTTGTGGCTTTGCGCCACTGGGCATTGCTACCCCTAGCCTGAAGTAAGCGTTGTGTCTTCAGTTTCAGTTTATACCTATTGAGCTGGATGAGTTACAGTCTTGCATGTCATCGCTTAAGTCTTGCTCTCATTCTTATCCGGCCTCTCCAGCATCTTGATGCACGGAGTGAATGAGCTTCTCTGTATATTCAGAGATCTTCTTATTAGTTCTCTTGCGGTAGCCCAATCAATCAATCAAGTAGTATTAGTATAGTGCAGCTAATAACCCCTGGGTGTATCCAGGCACTTTGGTGCAGGTATCAGTTGATGAGCCAGGTCTTGAGTCCTTTCCAGAGGTGGTTCAGTGAGGGTGAAGTGCAGAGGTGGAGGGAGATCCAAGCTTTGGTGGCGAGGTGAGAGAAGGAACGTCCCCCAACATGGTTGTGGCAGATGCAAGGTGTCTGTGTAAGGGAGAGGTTTCTGGTGGGTTGCTGGAAGGTCTGACAATGGTTCATGTAGCCTGGTCCTTAGTTGTAGAGGGCTTTGTAACTGTGGGTCAGTAATTTGAACTGGCATCTCTTCTGCACGGGGAGCCAGTGGAGGTCTTTCAGGTGCTGGGTGATGTGTGTTCTCTTGGGCAGGTTGAGGATCAGTCTGGCAACTGTTTTCTGGATTGTCTGGAGTCTTTGCATGAGTTTGATGGAGGTGCCAGTATAGACTGTATTGCCATAGACGAACTGGCTGGTGATGAGGGCCTGCGTCACAGTTTTCCTTGTGCTGATGGTGAGCCATCTGAAGACTTTGTGGAGCTAGCAGATTGTGTGGATGCAGGCTGAGGCGACAGCGTTGATCTGTTTCATGGAGAGTTTGCTGTCCATATGATGCCAACGTTGTGGGTGTGGTCTTTTGGCGTTGGGGTAGGTACGAGCTCCGCTGGCCAAAGGATTCGTTCCAAAGAGTGGTGTGTCTGCTGAAGGTCAGAACTTCCGTTTTGTTGGTGTTGAGAGTCAGGCAGTTGTCTTTCATTCATGTTACGGTGCTCTTTATGCAGTTGCAGAGGTTGGACTTCATCAAGGTGGGGTTCGCTGAGAGTGAGAGGATGAACTGAGTGTTGTCGGCATAGGAGATGATGTTGATGTTGTGCGACGTGACAATGTCTGTGAGAGGTGTCAGGTAGATGTTGAAGAGGGTAGGGCTGAGGGATGAGCCCTTGGGTACTCTGCATGTGGTGGGTTTGGGTTGTGAGGTGAAGGGCGTGAGGCAGACTCTCTGTGTACATCCCATTAGTAAGGATGTCTTCTTTCTGAGCGCATCGTCTAAAATACCAAACTGGCGTAGTCGACTGATGATTATATGATGGTGGATGGTGTCGAAAGCTGCGGAGAGATGCAGAAACATGAGGGTGGCTGATTCCCCTCTGTCAATTAGGAATCAGATGTCGTCTGTTTCTGCAATCAGGACTGTCTCAGTGCTGTGGTTGGCTCTAAACCCCAATTGGGTGGGTTTAACAGTTTGTTTCTTTCCATACAATTGATTAATTGGAGGTTGATGCCTTCTCCAGGACTTTGGCAAGGAACAGTAGGAAGGAGAGGGGACGGCAGTTCTGGAGCTCTCTCAGTGCTGCTGCAAGTTTGTTGAGAATGGGTGTGACCTCCGCGTATTTCCATGTGTCGGGAAAGGTGGCAGAAGTTATGGAGGTATTGAAGATGGTGGTGAGCTTGTGGCTGATCTCATTGCTTCTGAAGTTGAAAAGTCGATGAGGGCATGGGTCGGTTGGTGCTCCTGAGTGGATGCAGTTCATCAGGGTGGTCGTTGTTGGTGTGTTAAGTTGATTCCGCCCCTATCATACTACTGAGTCGGCCCTTCTACTTGCCTCTGGGTCTATTAGCCAGATCATGGATATGTGTGACACTGCAGCATTACTGCTGTTGGATCTAAGTGCGGCCTTCAACACCGTATCTCACAGCCACTTACCAGAGAGGTTGTGTAGCTGCAGGGTCGGTCATAGGGCTCTAAAATGGTTAGTGTCCTTTTTGCAGAGCCCACTTTTCAGGTCCTAAAGAAGCCTTTTTGATCACAAGTTGTTGCACTGTCACAGGAGGTGCCACCGGGCTCCTCTCTCAGCCTGACCCTATTCAATCTATACATGAGCTCCCTGGCTCATATCATCAAGTGTCATGGTTTTGATATTATGTCATACGGCGATGATACTCAGCTGATCATCACCTCATCACATAATTCTGCTAGTGTTGCTGCCTCCTTGAGGGCTTGTTGGTCAGAGGTAGCCCAATGGAGGGACCTCATCTGCCTGAACCTAAAAGAAATTAGCCAAAATACAGCAAAATTTAGTTTTTTTGGGAAAAATGGGAAAAAAGGGCTACAGATGAAAGCGTCTGTTTTTTCCCCTGTAAATGGTATCAAAAAAGGGGTTGCGATGCTGAAATCACCATTTTCCCAGCTTTCAGGGACACGCAGACTTTTGCCAGAAAACCAAAAATGTTTACACAGTTTTGGCATTTTTCTGGGACATAACCTATTTTTGCTATTTTTGTGCTTTCAACCTTCTTCCAGTTAATGGTAGAAATGGGAATGAAAGCAATAATGGATCCTGGACAGCTATACATTTTTGAAAAGTAGAAAAACTTCTGAATTCAGCAAGGGGTCATTTGTGTAGATCCTTCAAGGTTTCTTTATAGAAGCTAACTGTTGAATATAGGAAAAATTTACATTTAGTTGAAAAAAGCAGCCATTTGTGCCGACGTGTTCACCTGTAGCTTCTTCAAATTATGAGAGCTGTTTGAAAGCAATATGCCATTACATCCGCTGGACCTTTCTGGTTGTGGGGATGTATAGGACTTGTAGGGTCACCAAGACCCCAACGAGCCCTGAGCCAATAACTGAGCAGCATCTTGCAATGGTTTTTTATTATGTATTGGGTATAGAGCAATTCATTTGGGAAAATATATACATGGAAAAATCGGTATGAAAGACACCTATGTATTTATGAAATAGGAACAAAATATAGAATTTAGAAACAGTAGATATTTGCACATTTCCGCAATTGTGAGTAGCCATACTAGCATGAGAATTATAGGTCATTTTTCAAAATGACTTCTTTTTTATACATTGTCTTTAATTTGGAAGGCAGAAATGCATCAAAAGTCAAAAGGTAATAACAGTTGCTCTACAATTTTGTGTTACCCTAAGTCTCCCGATAAGAATGGTACCTCACTTGGGTGGGTAGGCGTAGTGCCCGTGACAGGAAATGGCTCAAAACGCAACGTGGCCACACTTTTATTTTCACAGTGAAAACGGACCCTTTTTTTGCAAAGTGCCTAGCTATAGATTTTGAACCCTAGCTCTGCGGGCACCTAGGGAAACCTAGCAAACCTATACATTTTTGAAAGCTGGATACCCAGGGGAATCCAGGATGGGGTGACTTGACTGGCTCTCACCAGGTTCTGTTACCCAAAATGCCTTGCAAACCTAAAAATATTTTTTTTAAAACAAATTGTCCTCACATTTCTGTGGTGAAAAGTTCTGGAATCTGCGAGGATCCACAAATTTCCACCCACCCTGCGTTTTCCAAGAAAAATGGTGCCTCAATTGTGTGGGTAGGCCTAGTGCCCGTGACAGGAAACAGCCCAAAACACAACGTGGACACACCACATTTTTAGAGTGAAAACTGACCCTTTTTTTCCAAAGTGCCTAGCTGTAGGTTTTGAACCCTAGCTCTGCCGGCACCTAGGGAAAACTAGCAAAACTATACATTTTTGAAAAGCAGACACCCAAGGGAATCCAGGATGGGGTGACTTGACTGGCTCTCACCAGGTTCTGTTACCCAGAATCCCTTTCAAACCTAAAAATTTGTCACATAGACATAATTTTCCTCACATTTCTGTGGTGGAAAGTTCTGGAATCTGCGTGGATCCACAAATTTCCACCCACCCCGCGTCCCCCAAAGTCTTCAGAGAAAAATGGTACCTCACTTGTGTGGGTTGGCCTAGTGCCCGCGACAGGAAACGGACCAAAACGCAACGTGGACACACATTTTCAGAGTGAAAACTGACCCTTTTTTTTGCAAAGTGCCTAGCTGTAGATTTTGAACCCTAGCTCTGCCAGCACCTAGGGAAACCTAGCAAACCTATACATTTTTGAAAACTAGACACTCAGGGGAATCCAGGATGGAGTGACTTGACTGGCTCTCACCAAGTTCTGTTACTCAGAATGCCCTGCACACCTAAACATTTGTCCCAAAAAAATAAATTTTCCTCACATTTCTGTGGTGGAAAGTTCTGGAATCTGCGTGGATCCACAAATTTCCACCCACCCTGCGTTTCCCAAAGTCTTCAGAGAAAAATGGTACCTCACTTGTGTGGATAGGCCTAGTGCCCATGACAGGAAACGGCCCAAAACACAACGTGGACACACCACATTTTCAGAGTGCAAACTCACCCTTTTTTCGCAAAGTGCCTAGCTGTAGATTTTGAACCCTCGCTCTGCCGGCACCTAGGGAAACCTAGCAAACCTATACATTTTTTAAAACTAGACACACAGGGGAATCCAGGATGGGGTGACTTGACTGGCTCTCACCAGGTTCTGTTACCCAGAATCCCTTGCAAACCTAAATATTTGTCAATAAAAACACATTTCTGTGGTGGAATTTCTGGAATCTGTGTGAATCCACAAATGTACACCCACCCCGCGTTCCCCAAAGTCTTCTGAGAAAAATGGTACCTCACTTGTGTGGGTAGGCCTAGTGCCTATTGAGGCGACATCAAAATTACCTATCACAAAACAACCTGGTTTTGCAAGGGGAGGGTCCATGAGTTTTTGGCCCTGGGCTCGTCGACCGTCTAGGGAAACCTACCAAACCCACACATTTCTGGAAACTAGACACCAGGGAAAGTCCAGCGAGGTATGGCTTGCGTGGGTCCCCCAACATTTTCCTACCCAGAATCCCCAACAAACCTCAAATTTATCTGAAAAAAACATTTTTTTCTCAAATTTCTTTGTGGGAAAGTTCTGGAATCTCAGTGGATCCACACATTTCCTTCCACCCAGTGTCCCCCCGGTCTCCCAATAGAAATGGTACCTTACTCACGTGGCATCCACTGGGGAGGTACCATTGGAAAGGGGAGATTCTCCCGTTTCCAATTATACCTCTCCCGTCTTTTGACGTGCCCGGGGGGCTGAGATAGCTCCCTGACCACATAGAAAGTGAAACTGAAATGAGCCTAAAGGCTCATTTCAGTTTCTGTTTCTGTTCAATGACGACAGAGCTATGTGCGCGCTGATCGTCATTGCACAGAAACCAGGGAAGGGGCCTGGGGAGCTGGGGAAGCTCTTCCCCAGCTCCCAAGGCTTTGGGGGAGAAAAGGAAATTCCTCTGCTGTCTGAAGCAGAGGGATTTCCTGCCCCTGTCCTCATGACGGAATGGTTCCGTTATGAGCACAGGGGCACCGATGCTCATGACAGAACCATTCCGTCATGAGCATTGAAGGTGTTAAAGTGGCTAAAGAGGGGTGGTAAATTCAACTGGGCTTTGATGTCCGGTATGCATGGATCTTCTAGGTATGCACTGACCACAAAGTCCTTCACATTTGTGACTCTCTTGAAGGCAATTATTGGGTCCTCCGTTGTACCAATCTCCATTGCAAATAGGTTCCAATACTTTTTCAACACCTTTTTTATTTCATGACTTCTGGAGTTGAATGTGGTGACACACACCAGTTTCTCTGCATGTGTTTCCTTAGGTCTGACTTCTAGAAGGCTGTACCATGGGCAGTACCATGCTCTTTTCCTGGCTCTGTTGAGTAACCCCTGAGAGTAGCCCCTGTCTCTTAATCGCTGGATTAGTGCGTCCATATCTCTGAAGAAATCAGATCTATGTGAACAATTGTGCCTTAATCTAAAAAATTATCCATAGGGCGGGTTATCTCTTAGGCTCCTAGGGTGATGTGTATTATATTTAAGCAGGGTGTTCCGTTCAGTGGGCTTTCTGAAAAGAGTAGGGTGGATCATGGTATCTTCTGTCTTCAGAGTGAGGTCCAGGAAGTACATCGATTCTCTAACATAAGTCATTGTAAATTGAATGTCGGGTGACCTGCCATTCAGCCAATTTTTAAAATCAATCAATCTTTTTTCACTTCCTGTCCAAACCTTCAGGACGTCATCAATGTATCTTTACCACATTGTGATATTTTCTAAAAAAGGGTTGTCATGATTATATAAGTGTTTATCCACATAAGCACCCATGAATAGATTCGCTAGACTAGGAGTGAACCCGACTCCCATGGCAACCCCCTTGCTTTGGTAATAAAACTGGTCCTGAAAGTCAAAGTAGGTCTTGGTCATGGTGTTTTCCAATAGAGCCACTATGAATTCAGTTGGGGTGCAGTGTGGTGTTGGGCGCCTCTCCAGAACTTCTCATGATACTTCCTTTTTTTAATTTAAATCTTTTTATTAGGTATTTTGACATTTTTATATATACAGGGCACAGTACGTTATCAGCGATAGAAAAGAAAAAAAACAGTTCAAACAAAAAAGAGAAAAAGAAAAATAGTGGCAGAAATGCATTCAGTAAAGGGTAAGTACAATAGGTCAAAAGAAAAATACAATCATTAATTGCAACACCTACTATCCCCATCTCTAACGCATTACAAACTGTGCGGCTTCTAGGCAACAGAGCATAGATAATAAACATAATAAACATAATAAACATAGTTAACTGGCCTATTTACCTCATGAAACTAAATTAGCGATTTCCTTCTTTCCACCTAGTGATAGGATCCCAGATTATCCTGCCCAATTTCCTCCCTTTTTTTCCTTTCCTAGCATATATCTCCTTCTCAAGGTGATACACGAAAAGTAGTTTAGCAAGCCATTGATGATACGTGGGCGGTAAGGGATTGAGCCAAGCCGAGGCCAAGCACAATCTATAAACTGCAGCGGCTACAAACAAAAACTCTCCCCCTGCCTGCATCCCTCCTTCCTCCTCATTTATGCCTAACAAAATAATTGGGGGAGTTAACGAAAAGGCATTAATTCCCAAAACAGTCATTATAAAGTTCTCAACTTCTTTCTTCAGCATACCTAAGTGAGGGCACGTAGCAAACACATGTTCTAAGTCTGCTACATCACTTCCACATCTAAAGCATTTTGTTCCTAAAGTTCCTCCCCATTGGGCTATTTTGAGTGGGGTATAATACAAGCGATATATCGTTTTATAATGCTGCGCCTGCAGTGGTGCAGAGCACAGGAGCCTATGCCCCTCTTCAAGGGAAAGTTCAAAACAACCCTGACTAACACTCAGACTATCCTTCCACTTGTCGCTCCACTTCACTAGGTCGTCCTGCTTTCCCTTCATTAATTCATAATAAAATCGTTTAATCGAACAATCTTTCCCTATCCAAATCGTTTCCATTACCAAATCCTTATCAAACCCCAAAGATCCACCTATTTTATTCGCCAAAAAGCTCCTAATTTGCAGAAACTTAAAAAAATGATTGTTTTGCAAATTATACCTATTCTGGAGTTCGATATATTGACAAATACCTGAATCCCCCATAACATCCCCTATGCTCCTCACCCCCTTAGCTACCCACTCTGCAAACACTGAGTCAGCAAAAATCTCTTGAGGAAAATTAGGATTATCATTGAGCCTAGTATAGCGGTTGAACCTTCCCAAGCCTGCCCTATTCCGAAATGCTTTCCAGACTGCAAATGCTGCCATGATAGTCTTAAATTTAGTGCGCTTGTAGTAGCTGGGCTCCGTGAATTTCAAAAACACATTTTCAGCCTCCCTGCCCAATACCAGACCGTATATTGCACCCGTACCTAGATCGCTACCCCCTTCGGCCTCAGCACCCCCCACCAACCCTAACATGTTTTGGAACGTTGCAGCCCAATAATACAATTTTAGATCGGGCACTGCCCACCCTCCCCTTTCCTTTGGCAGTGTCATAAATCTAAGTGCCCTTCTTGTCTTCCCTTTCCCCCAAATAAATCTATTAAACATATGTTCTATCTTTTTAAACCACCTAGCATCAAACAGAAGGGGAATTGCCCTAAATAAATATAAAAACTTAGGGAGAATTAACATCTTAATTACATTTGTTCTCCCCACTAGACTCAGGTGCAAATTCTCCAATCTATCCAGGTCTTTTTGAATTTTACCAATTAATGGAGCAATATTCCTTTCTACTAATACATCCAAATCAGCCGAAATCAGAATCCCTAAATATATACCTGAGTGAGTGACACGATTATCAGTACAGATCGCAAAACGATTCTTAATTATTTGTGTCTTTCCCACGTTCAACTTATATCCCGAAATATAACCAAATTTTGTTGCCTCAAGCTCAATTTGATTAATAGACTCCGTTGGTGCTGGTGTAATAACAGCCACATCGTCAGCATAAGCTAACACTTTGCACTGACCAGTTAAAGTAGGGAGAGCACTAACCAACCCACATAACTCAATACGACGAATAAATGGGTCCATATAAATGGCAAACAGCAGAGGCGAGCAAGGACACCCCTGCCTAGTTCCGCGACTTATTTGAAATTGACTTGTATAACCTGCATTGACCCGGATAGCAGCGGCAGGATTCAGGTACAAGGCTTTAATTGATTTGATGAATCCCTGTTTTATGCCGACCCTTTCCATAGCCCCCCATAGATAGCCCCAGGAGACCCGATCAAATGCCTTTTCCGCATCCAATAGCATAACGGCCATCGGGTCCCCTGAAACTTCCATAGTATCAAATAGCGTGATCACTTTACGTATATGGTGAGTTGTCCCCCTTTCTGGAATGAAGCCATGCTGCATCCTACTCACTATATCCGTAATCACTCCTGCAAGCCTAGTAGCCAACACCTTAGAAAACACTTTTGCGTCGGAATTCATTAAGGTAATAGGTCTGTAAGATCCAGGCTCCTCCGGGGGTTTCCCTTTTTTCAATATTAATACAATTACCGCGCCCCCCCATGATACAGGGATTGAAGATCCTATTTGCGCCTGCTGCATTGTATCAGTAATACTCTCTTTTAATGCCCCCCAAAAGACCCGATAAAATTCTACAGGAATTTGGTCCGGGCCTGCTGCCTTGCCTGCCGGTAATTTCCAGACTGCTTCTTTTATATCTTCTATTTGCAATGACCCCTCTAAGCGCTCCGCTGCGTCCTCCTCTAGTACTACCCCCGTCAACCCTTCAAAGTACTCATTAAAAGCCCAGTTGTTAAATTCTCCGAGATCCTCAGTATATAACTTTTCATAAAAACTCCTAAATACGTCCCGAATTTCCTCTGAATCCGAATGTAACCTACCCACCGTATCCCTAATCTCCCTTATTATTCCAGCAGCCTCCTGTTGCCTTGCCCGCACTGCAAGGTGCCTACCTACGGCTTCACTACACTCATAACACTTCTCCCTTTTAGCTGTGAGCAACTCTGCTGCTTTGATAGCCACATCCTTTTCAGCCTCGACTTTCACTTTCAGCAACTCATTCCATGCGTTATCAACTTGGATACCGTTCCGGAGACATTCTTCCAATTTGGCCTCAGCCAAAACCAGCTTTCCCCTTACCTCCTCACCCCTCAACCGTTCTTGTTTCCGTTTATAGGAGCTAAAACTCATTGTCTCGCCACGAATTCCTGCCTTGAAGGCATCCCAAACTACTCCCGCTGGCGCACTGCCTCTATTAAACAGAAAGAAGTCTTTGATCCACTTGGCCATATGCTCTACATAGGCCTCATTTTTTAACAGTCCCCTCTCAAACGTCCAATTGCTACACTGTCTCTCAATTATTTTATTTGGTTTATTTAAAAAAGTAAGTATTAATGGGTTGTGATCACTGAATAGCCTTGGTAATTTATCTATCTGCACGTTCGTCACGTCAGAACTGGGGATCAAAAAGTAATCCAACCTAACACACACTTGATGCGGGGCCGAATAGTACGTGTACCCCATGTCGGCCACCCGTTTTATCCCCCAAACATCTACTAAAGCATTATTAACAATTAAATTTTCCAACGCTCGGCTCACTCTTTTCTGTCTTCCTTTATATTTGCCAAAAGAGCCTTGCCCTAGCCCATCTGCCCCGTTAATGTTAAAATCTCCAGCTATAATCACTCTGGGGGCCCAGGTAGCCATCTCGACATCCAAAAATTGAAAAATTTCGGGGTCATCTTCCGTTGACCCATAGACTGATATAAGTGTAGTCCATACCCCATCCAAAAAGCACTCTACCATGGCCCACCTTCCCCACTGATCCTGCGCTTTCTTCCTTACCCCAATAGACCTATTTCTAGCAAGGATAGCGACCCCTCTCTTCTTTACCCCTTGTTTGGAACTCACCAATAAGTGGAAGCCCAGCTGACTCAACAAATATACTTGTGTATCCATTATATGTGTCTCCTGCACAAACACCAGATCGACATTCATTTGCCTTAGAGCAATAGAGATTCTCATTCTTTTTTGTGCGTCATTTAAGCCACACACATTCCACGTTACACACCTAAAACCCATAGAAACCCATAGAAATCGTTGCACAAAACCTCTCCCCTTTCTTTCCTTATCCTTAAATTATCCTTCATTACATCATGGCTTGCTACCCTTAGGACAACATCCCTCTGTATCCCAGCATCCGCTTTTTCCGAGTTACCTAAATCTACTTGCCCTGATACCCCCTTTCTTACCCTCTCCTTAAATCCTCCTTGCCCATTCTGCGTCACTTTCTCTACCTCCACCTGTCCAATACGTACCGTGCCCTGCGCCCCCCTAAAAACCCCAACCCGCTCTCTTCCCCCTCCCTCCCCACCCCCCATACCGGCAATTAGGTCGATCCCGACCTAAGTGTGACGGCCGGCCCTCCATAGAAACACCCCAGCCCGCCCGTGCCCCTACCTCTTAAGTCTTCATTTTGCTGATGCAATTAGACCCATTGCTGTAACCAAGTCTAATCTTCGCCTCAATTCCTTTTATTTCATTTTCAATTTCCTATCTCTTCTTCACACCATTACACCATTACAATACTGTACCTAAACAATACTATGTTAGTCGCTCTGTGTTTCTAATGGCTGCACCACGGTCATTTTGCCTGCTTTGTTCCCTTTCTCCACTTCGCCCCTTCTCCTCCTTAAGAAAGGTTAAATATTCCTGTGCCACAATTTCTGAATAGAACACTCTAGTCTGCCCATTAACGATGACCTTGAGACGTGACGGGAACAATAGATACGCTTCACATCCAATGTTCTGGAAAGGTGTGATAAGTTGCCTCATTTGCCATCTTCTCTCCACTGTTTTGGGGCAAAAATCTGGGCGAGCAAAGAAAGAAATATCTTTATATGTTCGCTTCTTCATTGGCTTAGCTTTCGTGATTATCTCTTCCCTCAGCAAATAGCTCCCGACATAGACTAATATGGCTCTTGAATTGGGTCCTGCATTGTTCTTCCTCTGAACCAGAGGGAATCTATGTGCACGCTGCACCTCTTTGTCCCAGTCCCAATTACCCAAGTCTGGAAATGCACCTTTCAACAGCTCCACCACGAACCCCCTCATATCTCCTCCTTCTCTTCCTTCTTCCACGCCGAGGATTCTTACATTATTTCTTCTCTGCCTATTCTCGAGATCTTCTAGCTTCCAGAGGACATCCAAAGCTGACTTCTCCTGTTTTTGTCTGAACTCCTGCAGCATCAGTACCTCCTCCTCCACCTTGCACGTTCTCTCTTCAACCTCATCGAGCCTTTTAGCCGCTTCTTCATACAAATTGTCAATTTTTGAAAGTGAAGACTGGATTCTTTTATTCGCATGCTTTGCCCTTTTACTCTCCTGACGAGCCTCACCCTGAAACTGCTTCAAAGTTGTGTAGAGCAGCTCAAACTTATCTGCATCCGTGCGTTCCTCAAATTGCCCTCCAATTTTTTCCCTGATCGGATTGCCTCCAGAAGCCCCCTCATAAATTGGATACGAGGTAGATGGTGCCTCCCACACTAACCTCTTTGCGGTACCCCCTTGTGGTAGGTAACCTGACTTTTTAGTTCTCCTACGTGGCCCGCCCCTTACTCTGTTAGGAATTATCTTTGGCTTCGGTTTTGTGGCTTGGGCTTTCCCTGTAGCAGAGGCCTTTCCCACCAGGACCTCTGACCTCGCCGACATCTCCAAAGACTCAGAATCCGACTCCTCTGACCAACTGCCCACTGAGGTATCCGTGGATGAATCAGAGCTAGAGCTTGTATCCTCTGGCCCCCCATTCTTTTCATCCACCCCTGTGTAGAAACACTCATCGCTATGCGAGCCCATGGACCTTAATTGCGTTTCTCTCCTGCCTTTCTTTCCTGCGCGTAAGTCTCTCCCAATCTCAGTCTTGCCCCTTGTTACTGGTTGTTTTAAACTAGGCATACAATTATCATCATAAGCGGAGCTGCTGAAGTCTTGTACTGCTAAAATTTCACTAGACTTATTACCATCCTCTCTCCCTTGCTTCTCGAAAACAGTAAGCAGTGTGTTTTGAATTGTAGGTGCTGCTCTATTCTCCGCACAATCTACATACACATGCTGGCTTTCATTTGAAGCGGATACCGCTACCTCTGTCTCCAGCTCTGTCTCCACGATCTCCTCGTTTTTTTCACCACTTGAATTTAAATTTAATTGCCTCAGGCCGCTGCTCGATAAGGTCATCTCCAAACCCAAAGTCGGACTTGCATCTAATTGAAAATTAGGCTCGCCAGATAGTTCTTCCGCAGCCCCAACAGGCGCTGCATCTGTTGGCCTCGGCATCAAATCCGTGAGCACATTGAGCACCTTGACTACCCGTGCGTCACTCCCGACACGCCCATCAACTCCGCCCACTTCTACAAGAGGAGTGTTGCCGGACGGCTCTGTAATTTCTATCGATGAGGGAACAGCTGCTGACGCAGGCGCCGGCGTACCTTCCACCGGTACCGTAGTTGTCTCTAGCGCCACGAAATGAGATGTCTTCGCAGCCGCTGCCGTCTCTACTGCCGGGATCTCTCCGGAAACATCTCCCTCGGTAAGCGTGATGGAATTGACTGGAGCAGTTACCGAGGTAAAGGATTCAAACAATGTTGACTGGCGAAAGGAGCTGTCTTTCTGCTTATGCTTCTCACCAATCGTGCCACTGGTAACCGCTCCTTTTCCCATTGCCTGCTTCCTGCACTCGGCCTCTCGATCCTGCCTCCGCCTCTCGCTGGCTACCATCCGCTCCTCCTCTCGCAACCTTGCAGTCTCCTTCCGCGCCTGTCCCTTCCGATGATTTTTGGCTCGTAAGTTAACAGCCGGCATGTCAGAGTCACTCTCCGGCAGCTCCTGTTTTCCTGCGGCATCCTTCGCGCCCCTCTGTGTTTTCGGAGCCATACTGCGTCCGTCACTCCTGAAGTCCTTTCTAGTACTCTGACAATGAGATGAGAGACGGTTGAGACGGTTGGTCACCAGTCTTATCAGCGTCGTCAACTTACTCCGTACGGGCAACTTCTCTCCTAGTCTAGCAACCAGCCATGATGTGAGTATATGCGGCTCCCATAACATCTCTTCAATAACGATATCGTATCGCTCACTCTTTCTTTCTTTCTTGAGTAATCTTGAGTAATCGATCAATCAGCCCGATCGGTCCATGCACTCTCCCTTTATCAGCATTTTTACAAGAAAATCCACCAAATCCGCCAAATCCACCAGCACATCAGCACCATTACAAACAGAGGGCTTCAGGAGCAGGGCCAAGGGTGCTGCTTCCTACGGGCAGTCGGCGGCCATCTTGCCGTGAACTTCTCATGATACTTCCAATGCCTGGTCTTGTGGGATGCTTGTGTAAAGAGACGTCACATCTAGCATTACTATAAATTGTGAAAGCATAGCATTGGGTAAACAGGTCTCCTATCTGTCGAAACACAAACCTCATCATAATTCTTTATACATCCAGACTCCACCTACTTTTCCTTCTCATTTTCTGGGACTTCGTCTTGCAAGTTTTTTAATTCCTTTCATGAGTTAATTGTGCTCAACATTATGCTGAGTCATTTCAAATTTACATGGATCTTCTTGGTTGAATGTACAGGTCTCAAGAGCCCAATACCCTGCCATTTCAGCTACATTTTTGTTTCCAGCAGTCAGAATATCCTATCCGCTCCTGCATTCTGCACATTTTACAACAAATACTTCTCTAGTCAATTGCAATGCTTCTAGCAATTCCATGACATATCTCATGTTTCTTATGGGGGAAAGAGAGGAAGTCTAAAAAACCCTCTGTGACCACATCTGTCCAAAATCATAGCCCATGCCAAAACCAGACTGACTTTCGGTATTAATGGAGACACTACGTTTCTACTGCTAAAATCAATTGTTCATATTGTCTGAGTCTGCTATTTGACAAGTGCTATGTTCAAGTATGGGTCAAAAAGTTCTCAACTAAATGTGGAGCTATTACAATAAGCAAGCCAACCAGAACAATGCCCTCACCCTGTTGGATACTGACACCGACTGCAGCCACTGACATCCAAGAAGCACTTCTACCACTTATTCAAGTGTCGGAGAGAAGTTAGCCACAAGCCATTTTGATTCCTGTTGGTCTGTGTCAAATCAGACATGCTTGTGACAGTGTAATACAGAGTATTTTTTATAATGTATAATTGGTAAACTTCTAGTGCTGGTGTGTGGTAGAGTTTCTCTCTGAGCGGTAGAGAGACACTCATGCATTCGTTGTACCAGGGTAGTGGATAAGATATATCATTGCTTATAAGGCTCATGGGAAAGTTTAAGAATCCACTGACCACAGTAGCCTACAATTTCCAGGAACATTCTGACTTCTCTCTGAGTTGTAGGGGGGTTCATTCTCAGGATTTCAGAAATACGATCTTGGGACACTTTTCTACCTCCTTCCTCAATGTGATTTTCCAGATAGAGAAAGTTCTTCTGACAATACTGTAATTTTGAAGCAGACACCTTATGATCATTCTCTGGCAAGTGATTCATTAATGCAATTGTGTCTTACGTTCAATCTTCTTGCGTTGTTGAACCTTTGTCGTGTACTTCCTATAAACCTATATAGGATCTGTGCGTTTAGACAACTTAGACTGTGGCACTGGTGTCCAGACTGATTCCCGACACCCCCACCGGGTATGTTCGCCTGTATAACAGCTAGCACAGTGGCACTGTAAACTCCTCTTAACAAGGAGAGAATAGTTCTTGGCAACTATCGAACATGACAACTCTGTCCCATCAGGGATCGTGGAAACAGTACAGTACCTTTCGCTTAGTCACTTGTGCTCACTTCGTCTCAAAGAGGTACACAGAATGAATGGTGGAGACGTTTTTTAATAAACATTTACTCAACCAGCGTCATTCTAGTGTAAAATAGGTGTGCTGAGAATACCATAAGACAGAAATAGATATAAATGATTACAAGCACCAACAAAGTAAAGTGATGGTAGATTCCTGCCATAGTGCTAAAACAATTAATGCAGACAGGTATATAAATACATCAGAGAAATAATGCATACTCCTATGATGCAACCATAACTAGATGTACCTAAGTGTACCTAGCATGTATGTAGTTGTAGAGCCAAGAATCACCCTAGGCTGAAATCAACCCCATTACCTAAAGTGAGAGACTGTGGGACCCCGTCTTGGTCTCAAGATGGACACCCCGCGAGGGATGTCAGACCACTGCTACCTGGAGTGTCTGCATGCAGGAACCTCAGCGTCTTGTGTCCGTGTGTCAGCATGGAAGTCTTTTTTCTCCTCTCCCTGCCTCAGCAAAGATATGGTGTTTATATACCGAAGTTGCTACCCTCAATGGATCTCCCTTGTTGTGTCATGTCGAACTAGGATGATGGAAGGAATGACCCTTATACATAGTTATTATGCAGGAGATCGTAGTCCTGCTGAGATTCCAAGAATCCTCATGCATAATGAATGAGGCTAGTTTTCTGAGAAAACCAAACATCATTTAAGCAGTACCGTAACTAGGTTAAACGTCAGTACCAAGAACCGTTATGTAGTGTAACGGCAGGGAAAAATAGGAGAAAGGTCTGGTTACTACCTGAGCCTATATCGGGGTACCTGTATGAAACATAACACCCACTTCTCATCCAACCTGATGAGATACTAAAAGACTAAATGAACTTCTAAAAATAATCAAAAAAGTCCAGAAGTTAAAGAATGCATAAAAAAATGCTAAAATTCTAGCATAAGTGTTAGAAGTCTATCAAATTATATTAGTTTATATGGCCTGAACAACTACGAGGGCCTGAAAGCCATGCTGTTCAGCAACAGAAGCAAAAAGTGTTTTTGTTTTAAAATTCCATTTTTGGTTCTTTTGAAAAAAGGCCAATTTTTCCCAGCACACGATGAGCCAAATTTTTATGTGTCCTGTGAGGGAGACACAACATCACTGTTACTTGCAATCGTAGAAGACGGTACCTGCAGCACTTATATTTGCATCCCCATGTCCGTGGGGTCTGTCCCCTGGGCACTGTTTATAGTCTCTGGGTTGAGACTTTCTCCTGGTGAATAAAGTTTGTTTCACACTACTTTGTGATTTCTTCAATTGATATTTATTTCATTCTGAGGAAATTATGTTTCATTTCCCTCTATGATACAGTTCAATATAAATTCCACGTAACATTCAAATATCCCGATGCATTTCGGCCAAAGGTGGCCTTCGTCTAGGGAATATCTACAAATGTAAGAAAAATGCCACTCAATATCTGAAGGCCACTCGGTTCTATATGTATGTTTGAGGATCGTTAACGTGATTGGTGCCAAGATATCACTTTAGTGAAAAAACAATCATATTAGGTGAAAAAACAATTGTGGGTAATTTTTGTGGTTTGGTTAGTATATTAGAGCAATCTACTATGGAGTGTGGGTGTTAGCTTTTGAAGCTCGCATCTGTCGCTAAAAAGTATATTTTGTTGCAACGATGTTTAATAGCGCGTTATGTTTAAAAAAGGTGAAATCTGTGCGTTCTATTTGCATCAGCAGTGAAGTGCAGCGGTTTTAGTGAATGTATCGTGCTACATGCACCATACGTTTGTGGGTATAACATGCATTTCTTTACCCTTTCGCCGTGTTGAAGGCAGCTAAAATCTATTTTCAAATGGTGCGCACAGCTTTTACACTTACTTGGTGAAGACGGGAACCAGTTTGTGTAGTTAGCAAAAACCCGGAAGTTCTAGCGTGTGTATTTAAAGTGATTGCGTTTGGTGATCGTCCATGGTAGTAGAAATGGGACTGTGACTTCTATGTAAAGGTATCAACAAAAAACTACAATCATGGTGTATAAAAATGGGGAGTTCTGAATTATATTCATGATTAGTGCATTATGTGGCGGTCTAAAGTGTAAACATATTAACAATTCTAAATATAGTGCAATAAAATTTTCAATAATCAATGGAAGGTGGAAGACACCGTAAAACACAATAATCTGTCCTCCTAATAACAAATTTAGATGTAAGCATACACATATTCACTATTATGCATATAATTAAGCATGTAATTTTCAGCACTAAAATTTGCACTGTCTATCTGAGGTGTGATAAGTGATAGTAGTTATGGAGATAGTGTTCTTATAGTCAAATTCTAGAAATCAATCAAAGATAACATTGATATTCCATACGATCGTTCATTCTCAACGGTTCCATCGAATTTAATAAGCGTATCCAATGGTTTTCACGATGCAGTAGAGTGTTGTGGTTATTTTTTCCTTTGTTCCTAGTGATTACTTCTAGTATGCAAAAATTGAGATGACTGATATTATGTCCAGCTTCTATGAAATGGTTGGCTACGGTTGATTTTAAATTCCTGATTCTTATATTACTTTTATGTTCGTTGATTCGGATTTTGATTTTTCTTTCAGTCTGTCCTACGTATATTTTTCCACAAGGACACTTTAGCATGTATATTACATTGGATGTATAGCAGGTTGCTGTGAATTTTAAATTAATTTTATGGCCTCTCATGGGGTGTGTGACATATGGACCTGTAATAATATTGTTGCAATTGTTGCAGTTCCAGCAAGGTATTGTTCCTCGGTGTACTGTGTTGCTTTGTGTATCTGTTGGATATTTGATGATTTCTCCCAAATTTTTGGCTTTGGTGTAAGCAAATATGGGTTCCTGCTCAAAAATGTGATTGAAGTCTGGTTCTAGTTGTAATATTGACCAATGTTTCTTAATTATCCTTTTGTAATTGCCACTCTTGGTTGAGTACTTCGAGACTACTGTAATGCGATTTTATGTTGTTTTTTCTTTAGGTAATAATAATGTATCTCTGTTAATTGTTCTGCAGTGGTTGTTGGCTTCTGTCAAAACATGCTCTGGATAGCCTCTATCTCTGAATCTTTGCAGCATTTCTTGGATGCGTAACTCTCTGATGTGGGGATCAGATAATATCCTTGTCACTCTCAATAATTGGGTGTACGGCATATTATTTTTCAATGATGGTTGATGGAAGCTGCCATAAAGTAGAGTATTGTTTCTGTCCGTTTCTTTTCTGTGTAAATCTGTCTCAAACCCTTCTTCTGTTTTTATTATTCTAACATCCAGGTCATTGATTGCTTGTGTTTAAATTTCATGAGTGAATTGGATTCTTTCATCTATTTGATTTAATTTTGTGATTTGATCGACCAATTCTGCAGATGTTCCTTTCCACAATATGAAGATGTCATCTATGAATCTTACAAATAATTTCAAGTTGTGTTGCCATTCTGGTACTGATAGTATGTGTTGTCCTTCGAAGTTTCCCATGAAAATATTCGCATATGTGGGTGCGGTACAAATACCCATGGAAGTAACAGTCTTTTGAAGAAACCAATTGGTTTTCCATTTAAAATAGCTGTGGAGTAAAGTATATTGTAGTAATTCCATCAGGAACACTGTTTTGAAACGATCATGTCAGCTTGTAAGGAACAAATGATATCTGTGTGTTCCTGTGTCCAATGCCTAACTGAAAAATCAGGTTTTATTAGGTCATAGAAAGGTTTGACTTTTTCTGTGCAATCTAAAATTTAAGTGCTGTAAAAATTTAAGAATCTCAATATGGATGGTAAGTTTTTCAATGATTTAGGAGGTTGGACCAGCGCACATTTTTCTAAAAAGTTAGCTGCCAGGCTTTTCCCTTCACTTGGAAGCTCATATCCCATAAATAGCACGTTTAGGTGGGTTATTTTTGATTTTTTGAAATTGAATTTGTAGCCCTCAGAGGCGAACCCCCAAATTATGTTGCTGACCCCGGTCACATGATCCATTAAATTATCATCCATCAGATAAATGTCATCTACATAGGACAATGCCTCCCATCTAAATTCTTGAGTAACTCTGTTACCCTAGCTGAAAACAACCCAGGGCTATTCTTATACCCTTGGGGGAGTCAACAGAACTGGCTCTGAAAACCGCACGCTGAGTATACTGTCAAATATCTGCATTCAGGCGCTATATTCTGACAGAAAAATCCCTTTGAGATATCTAATGTTGTTTTGTATTTTTACCGCACATTGTTATTTATTAATGCGGCACTATGTGCATTCTGGGCTGCAAATGTTTTAGTGCATGTGTTCAGATGTCTGTAGTCTAAAACTAGACGGTATGAATTATCGGGTCTCATTACAGGAAACAAAGGATTATTCACTGAAGAGGTGCAAGTTTCAATTACACCCTGGTATTCAAGTTGGTCTAAGATCTCCTTGACTTGCTTTTTCTCATCTTGTTTTAATGGGTATTGTCTCTGTAGAATTGAAGTAGTTTTTACTGGGATTTCATGATGAGGTGACTCAGCATCCCACCCAACATGGTTGCAATATAATGCTGGAGCAAGTGCTACCGCCCACTCCTGCACAAATGAATGTTTTAAGTATACTAGAACGAGGTCAGAAAAAGACGGTAAAATTATCATCCCTCCCTTTTGGCACTACATAACAATTTCAGCCAAAAGGATGTCATATCCATAAGTCAGGTTCTCCCAAAAGAGACCTTAAATTTTTCATGGTTTGTCCCCCTCTGTTTAGAGTGTGATTTCATGTAACTTATGTGGGACACTCACCCTCATATCAGGTGTCTCCAACGTGATATGTTCATTCAACTCCGCTGTCACCAGAAATTCCAATAGGTTCTGGAGAGCTATTGTTACTTCTACTGCGCTGTCTAGCATCGTCAGAGCCCATTCCGTGTTCAGAAGTTGTGGCCTCAGAATTCTGGGCATGTCTACCTTTAAGAGCTGCTGCCTTCTTCTTTTTAAATTGAGGTTTCGATTTTCTTTTCTCTTCTTTTTTGGAAGTATAGTCTGAACCGCGTTGCGTGGCTCTTGACTTTTTACGTTCTTCGTGTCTGAGTTCTGACCGTCCTTTCCTCTCGGAGTTTTTTGATGAACCCTGAAAGAAACAAGAGGAACGCGTATCAGTATCCTGATACCTGTCATGTTTTTTAATGTTATCTCTATTCCTAAGGTTGTACCTCCTTTCGGAGGGCTCCTGTCTTGGAGACCTACCCCAGGATTGTGACCTATTTTCTCTATTCTTTGTTTTTTTATTATTATCCTATTTCTTCTTGGAAGAATTATGTGCTTGCTTGGTGTTCTCTTTTTCAGGACCACCCATGAGTTGAGGTTTTGTTGCTCTAGCTCCCAAACTATCTCTACCTAATTCAGCATAGGCATCTTAGATAATTTTAGGTAATTCACGCTCCTGTTGTAAAGGAGTTAAATCCCCGAGGCATTGGCATATTGCCACTGCTGCTGCCTCCCCTTTTATGTTTGATAATAAAATAGTTGGCACCTGGGCAAAATTTTCGAACAATTTCAACCCTAGTTAAGAACAGGTTCTGCTCCATACTCCTTCTGTATTTGTCCTAATACATCTGGTATTACTGCTATTGAAGGGATACCATGAGTTCTGGTATATATGGCAGTGAAAATTGTACCCCAAGAGGTACAATTCTCTATCTGCAGAGCTATCCCCATTGGCAAGCAGATTGTTAGCATCCTGTGTTTTTCTTGAGGGCTTGTGTGTGGAAACACTGCTTCTAACTGTGTTATTTTTTTAGCTATCCAGAATGGCATTTTCTCACGTCTAGTGGGCATTTTACCCATAACTGCGTGTAGCGTTTGTGGTGTTTTTTAGTTGTAGATCCCTGAATTTGTCCTGTAGGTGTAGCCCTCATTTGCTGAAGTGTGAGTTTTCTCATCACAATCTGTCAGGTTTCTGTACAGTTTTATTATTTCTTTATGAAGTGGATACAATTCTGCTCCTGGCATTGTGTAAATGTCTGGATGTGGCGTGTAAGCCACTAGGACTGGCCAAGTTGTTCCATCTGTTCTGAGTGGAGCCATTCTTAATTTTTCTTTTGTATGTGGGAGGGTACCGTTAAACCAGTTTATGTGCTCCTGGTAGGTGAGCGGAATTTCAATATCCTCATACGGACAGTATTCATCTGGTGTTTCATCTTCAGTGTAAGAGTAAAACATATTTGTGCGTGCATTTGCTGTGGGAATTTAACCCATGAATTGAATGCCTCTGTTCTATCTGACTCATGTGCCTCAATCACAAATGTTACTCTCCCAGCCCTAGCTGTGACTCAATAATCTGCTAATTTTAAAGTAAGGGTAGTTCTGTCATTTTCTGAAATGTTAATGTCACATCCAGCTCTCTTTCCTCTACTGTGTTTGCACATAATACTGGTGTTGCGCCTTCTTCTTCAGTCATTGTTGAAAAAGTTCTCAAGAAAAAGTTTCAAGGAAACCGAGATAGGGTTTTATGCACAAAAGGGAACTGTTTGACCTTCAAGCTTGATAAACCTACAGCCAATACATTGGATATGCCTACTCAACTGTGGCGGATTGTTCCCGTTCCACTCCAGATGTCTCTGGGAAAATGTGAGTAGAGGTCTCTGAGAATAGCATGAATGAACTACTCAGTTTTGACCATTAAATAGGTACCAAACCATGGTTGGGTGCCATGTTGTGTAGTTCCTATAAACCTATATAGGATTTGCATGTTAAGACAACATAGACTGTGGGATTGGTGTCCAGACTGATTCCTGACACCTCCACTGGGTATGTTCGTCTGTATACCAGCTAGCTCACAGTGCCACTGTAAACTCCTCTTACCAAGGAGAGAATAGTTCTCGGCAACTATCGAACATGTCAACTCTATTCCATCAGGGATTGTGGAAACAGTACAGTACCTTTCACTCAGTCACTCGTGCTCACTTCGTCTCAAAGAGGTACACAGAATGAACAGTGAGGACGTGCTTCAATAAGTATTTATTGAACCAGCATCCTTCTAGTGTAAAATAGGTGCGCTGAGACAACTATAACAGTAAGAGAAGGTACATCCATTCTAGCATATCTCTGAGGTCCAGTCTTTTGCCATTCTACCACCAGCATGCATTATGTCTGCAAGTCTTTAGAGTGCACAACATCAAAGCAAATATTCAAGAACTCCCAAAGCTCTTTTGAAATCTTCACAAGTCTGTGCACTGCAGTAGACCATTGGTGGGGATACTCCTGCAGCTTCTGAATGTAAGAAGATAACTACAACTGTGTGGTGTAGTGGCTTGAGCTGCCGATTCAGGAGCTGGGGATCACGGCTTGAGTCTCGGCATCGGTGCAACATCCTGTGATTCTGGGCAAAACACTTAATCTCCCCAGGCCACTGGACAGCACCTGTATACCCTCATGAGTGATAAGCTGCACTTTATACATCTACTAACTCTAACAACTCCAAGGCACATGCGCGAATCCACCTCTATGTACCTCTCTCAGCGGGTACTCTCTTAAATCCCTATAACTCTAACTTCCCTCCCCGTCAGGCTCATTCTTTTCTTCAGTTTTTTCTTTTTCTTTTACAACAGTCCATATACCTCTGTGTATCCTGAATGTTATCCCAAGTTGTACACCCCTGAGCATGGACACCTTAGGCCTTACTTTACACAAATGCACCTCATGCAACTTTCTTCTCCACAATATTAAACATAGCCCCCGTGACTGTTCAGAACAGGGTCCGTCACTTAAAGCAGCACTTGCAAATGCACGCGCTCTACCTAAGCATGCTATTGATGTCTATGACATGCTTGGGGAGGAAGATTTGGATGCTCTGTTTGTTACAGAGACCTGGCTAACAGAGTCTTCGGGCCCAGATATCTGGACTGCCATCCCGGTGGAAGATAGAAATGAGGGTAGGGGGGTGGGGTAGCTATTATATATAAAGACTGCTACACTATAACCCAGCTGCCCCAGATGAACCTCGAGATGGCAAAGATGCTGGGTTTTACCTTAACATTCTCTTCAAAACAATCTATATCAGGGAACCTCATATACAGACCATCAAGCTCAGGGGCTGGATTTGTGTCGGCTCTTTGTGAAATAGTATCTCCTTTGGTCCTGAGGTACAGACATTGTGACCTAGCTACCTCAAACAAATGATTTCCTCCTACTCTCCTCAAAGAAATCTTCGATCTGCTGATCTGTTGTTGGCCAATGTTCCCCGTTTTAAAAGGTCCAGGTTAGGAGGTAAGTCCCTCTGCTTCCTGGGGCCCTTCCACTGGAATGAAATGCCTCTTCAGTTGAGAAGCATTGACTCTACACCCTTGTTTTGAAAAAAACTAAAAACATGGCTGCTTTCCTGCCCCTAAGTTATTTTCCCATACTGCGATCTTTCAGCCTAGTGCCAGGACACTGTTGAGTAACAGTGCGCTCTACAATTAACCACACATAGACATAGACATTCCACCAATTTTTTGCATTGCAATTTCAAGCCTGGTGTTCTTATGTACTTTAGTGCACCCTCGGGTATGAGCATTCTGTGATTGTTCTTTAATTTCTGACCTTTACTCAAGTGCACCCCAAATTCAATAGCCAACCCTTCAAATTTCTTATGTGCCTCAAAAGCATATATGCTAGCTTCCCCACTCAAGAACTTAAGTTCTGCCTCATTATACTCATCCATAAAATCTAACTCAGATTTACCTTTGCAAGTCCCCTAAATGTAGCTTCAATCTTAAACCATCCAGGCCGTCGGTGGCGGTTCCACTGACATCTATGCCATCAGTCTAACCGCTGAACTACGATTTCGACGGTCCAAGCGAGTTAGGCGGGGAGAAAGACCGCCGCCTTCAACAGGCTCAAGGAGCCAGTTGGGATCGTGGTCAGATTCCTAATCCCTACAATGGGGCTGTGCCTACGCATGCATCACCGTAGTGATTAGGATATCCCTCTCTAACTGCCTGTTCATGGCTGTCCCATCTCCATTAACAGGCCGTCAGAAAGAGACTTTGGGCACCCCTAGCAGGGCCCCTGTCCCCCATCGGCCTCCACTAAGGGGCCAGGGTGACACATGTGGTGCCCTCAAACATCCATGCACTGTGTGCCAGGCACCACATGGTGCCTGGCACAGGGTACATGATTGTTTGCAACCATGCCCATTTTTATAGTGGCTTGTGCTACAGCCCATTTCCAGGCCACAGCACAAGCTGCAATAGAAAAAGGCATGTTTATGACCGCCTACAGGGCGGTTGCTTCGTAATATGTTGGGTGGAACCACCAACTACTAGTCGGGTGGTTACCATCTCGCAACGATGCCATTATAAAAAGGCCCTTAAAGGCTTCAGAGAAACACCAGCTCTAAATCTTAAAATAGCAACCTTTAAGACTGTGAGAGTTCCAGATGCAGATGATATGCCATCTCTCCAGAGGCTAGAAACATGTAAAAATCACTTTGATGACACTTACTGAAAACCCCCTCCAATAATTGTGAGGTACAGAATTTTGTGTGGCGAGATATCACTAGCCCCTTATCAAATGTATTTATGTTAGCCTGGGCGGTAAACATTTCAGGGAGCCCAGTGTCACTAAAAGTCTTTTTAACAAACCTCAGCCATGGAATTAAAAGTCCTTTATCAAGGCTAAGGCAGTGCAAAACAACCTATCTGTTAAAACTTTGGCTAACGCTGAACCATATCTTCAACCCACGCAAAAGTGGTGCCAACTTGATTGAGTTGAATACATATTGCAAATTCTGAATGCAGAATACAATTGGAACAAATTGAAGAGAAATTCTGGAGCTGTCTACATATCTGATTTTCCTCCACCTGGATGGAGGAGACATTATGAAACCCCTACCTTGCAAATTATAGCTCTTAATGCAGGGGAGAATGTGGACTTGGCCTTCCTTTAGAACAAGGTTAAATAAAGAACCTGCCGCCCTACTCAGTTTCAAATGGGCAGCATTTACCTGGTGCTGATAAGAATGTGATGAATTAAAAGTAACCCCAAGGTAGCTGAAATTCTACACGGAGCTCAAGGGCTGGTCTAAAAACCACTGCTATCCCATGTTCCTTTTGCCAGGGCCACACACCATTATATGGAACTTCCCAAAATTGGTTGACATGTCTAAATTCCCCATAAATGCAACAAAAGATTCAACCAGAGTCTGCAAGGCGATAGGAATAAGTGCCATTAAAACAACATCATCCGCATATAATAATGCTGGGACAAAATTATTGAGGGGATTATTTACAGGCCCACTGTGCCACCGGTGCGTCACTTTTTTTGACACACCGGCAGCGCAGATTACCTACCCATATTTACAAGGCCACGTAAAACCACCCTGCATGGCTTTTCTTGACCTTGTAAATATGGTCCCCTTACGCGCATTACTCTGCGTGAAAAGAGCGTTTCATGGGTGTTGCTGTGGGTGTTCCCACGCAACATCCATGGAACCTTAAGTATTATGAGATTTATAAGGTTTTGTAAAGCTGGGAATGCATCAGATTCCTATGCTTCTCCAGAGACGGGGTGAGGGAGGGTCAATGAGGAGGAATACCTTTATTTCTCTTTGTTTTTCCTTTTTCTATGTGTGCAGCATTCTGCAGCACATAGAGAAAGAGGAAAACACCTCTTGTGATTGTCTTTTTCCAGGAAGGTGTCCCTTCCTGCACAAAAATAATTAACCCACAACGCACAAGGGTGCCTGTGCCGGTGCTGGGTGGCCCATTTTGTGCCAGTGCAGGGGAAAAGGACAGGAATGCACTGCGTCATGCAGATACAGAGCATTCCTGCCCTTTTCTTTTGGCGCCCAGCAGTGCATCATGATGGCATGCTGCGCTGCCAATGCATCAAAATGTTGTAAATGAGGCTCTGAATATTTATGGCACATCTCTGGTGGCCGTGGAAAAAGGGTTGCTTCACTAATTTATATAAATATTAAAAAGTAGCAGAGCTAAAAATTACCCCTGGCGCACCTCGCTAGATACAGGTAAAACATCAATGGTTTACCCTGCACGACCATATCACACTCTGACCCCCTACTTTGTCATGCAGGGTATACAAACAATGAATCAGAGGAACCTTCACTTCAATGAAATGAATCATTTATGTTTTGAAAAGATTTTAGAAATTTTGCCGGATATTTGTCTTTATCCTTATGTTCATTTTGTCGTGAATGTATTATAGATTGCATGTGGTTTTAAGTAAGTGAAACAATAAAAATAAGACTTAAAAGTGTTAGATCCCAAAGCAAAGTCTCACTCTTGATCTTGGCCTGTCTGTCTTACCCTTTCCACACTTTAGCATCGATGTATCCAAACTATACTGCTTTTAAAAATTCTGTTCTGCTACATTCTCTCTTCCTACTCCACAACAACCTTCAATTGTGCAAGAAAGGCCACACCCTGACCTTGAATGCAATGAGTCATCCCCAAGTTATATTTATTTGTTTCTGTAATGAGTAACAGTGATTCCATGTAAAACTAATATTTTGCGTGCCCTTCAGCCCTGAGTTTAGCTTTTCCTGGCAATTTATCAAAACTGCAGAGTCCATTTGCATCATTCATTTTGATTTACTTAAGAGACATAAATAACACATGCCTGTGTGGACACTGTCAGTGGCAAGTTTCCATCCTGATCTTTTGCAGCCAATTAACTTCATTGACTGATTTAAATCATTCCTTTTTGGCTTGGTCTAGCTAGTTAATAAAGTTAGATTTTTAGGAGATGATACAACCTTATTTTTGTTGTTTCACAAAATAATGAGCTTGTTTTAGCATTATTTTTTCAACTAGGCGAGATTCCTCTTTGTATTTACATGCAGGTTTATTTGCTTCAAATAGGATAATACAATACAGGGGTATAGTCTCAAGAACGTGTGATAAACATTGCAAAAGTAACTTTAAGCAACTTTCAACATCGCAGGAAAATTGCGCCGTGTGTGAGAAGTTGGCCTGGTATTTGCTGTCCACTAATTATAGTGGGCACCCTGTATCAGTCCAAACAACCCCTCATTGGTGATAGATTGAAGACAACCTTTATTGAAAGCTATCCTAGTGGTAGCTATGGAGAGCAGCCTTCAGTCTAAGTCTTGAAGGAACCTAAAGCAGCTTGATTTAACAGTCTATAATCTTTTGAGTGCCAAAATGAAAGACAACCACACCAGGTATATATATATGTATTTATTACTAAAGCACCCTTCTAGTCTCTTTATGAGGCTAGAGGTCAAAATACAAAAGTTACACTTCAAATATCATAGTAAAATAGCACAAATACACATCAGGCCCTAGGGGCGAGCCAAACCATATACTAAAATAGTGGTATAAGAACCACAACTTAACTAGACACAAGGCCTGTAGCCTGTAGAATCGCTGGGACCCCAAGGAACCACCCAAGGTAGTGACACAGGGGACCCACGGGGGCTGTGTGCAGTGTGAGAACACAGCCACGAGTTCATGTTAGCTTCTAGTCGTGGTTAGATTTTTAAAGATTAGGGACACTTAGAAGTGAGTCAGGACCAAACCCTTTGGGACTTAGGAAGTTCGAGGGCCAACACCCACGGGAGCACCGGAGTACTTGTGTTACCTCACCCAGGGAAGCCGGGTGCATAGGTGTCAAATGGTGTGGCGTTGCGTCGTCGATTTCAATGGGAGCTGGCAAAGAAGGGCTGCTGCCGGGAAGATGCGAAGTGTCCGAAGAGATCCAAGCCTGGATCGAAGATGAGAAGAACATGAAAGCAGAGGGGACAGAGTCTGGGTCACTTGCCAGTGACCAGGAAGGCGATAGGCGGTTGCCCACCGATGTCGGGTGATTTCAGGTGAAGGAGGTGAAGCTTGACTCTTCAGCCACGAGGACCAGGAGGCGTCAAGGATGACCAGGAGCTGGATTCGAGCTGTCCCACAAAGGATGTCGTGTGCTGCAGCGTCGGTGCCCGGATTGGAGACCACAAGCCTTGGCAACAGCAACCCATGCAGAAAGGAGAAAGATGCTTCGGTGCAGACCATCAAGTTACCCCCTCAGGGACCCACCAGTCGTCGGACCAGGGATCGCGAAGGGACCTCAAGAGGAAACACAAAATTGCGGCCCACGCATCACTCGGGGTGACTAGGCCAACAAACTTCAGTGGATCTTCTGCTCGAGGTGGGGGCTACAAGTAATCCCAAGCACGACTTCAAGAGACGTCGAGAAGTCAATGTACATGCAAAAGTGCCCGGTGACCAGGAGTTCCGGTTCCACGCTACTCACGAGGTCTGCGGGTCTCAGCTTTGCTGGAGACTCGGGTCGGTCTCTGAGATGTCTGGAAATCCTCTTCCTGGGCTGCAATTATTTCGGAGTCCGGCGGGAGCTTCGTAGATGAAGACCGGCAAAATGCTTCGTTGGTGCCTGCCAGGGGAGTCACTCCTTGACCCCAAGGGAGATTTCTTCAGTCCTCTAGTCTTTAGTAGAGCTTTGAAGGTCCAGGATTCAGCTTCAGAGTTTCATCCAGGGATATCTAAAGTTCTGATTACAGAGGTTCCTTACTTATACCTAAGGAAGGGGTTGGACTAGCTCTGGGGATCCACCTATGGGAGGTTTTGAAAAGAGGGGTGGCTACACTCATTTCTTTTGTCCAGTTTCATGCCAGAGCAGGGGCTGGAAGCCCCTGAACCGGGTTGAGCTGGACTATGCACAGGGACACCAAATGTGCCCCCAGTGCAGGACTTCAAAGCACTCAGAGAGTGCTCCCACCCAGCCCGAATACATATAAGCCTGTCTGGGAGGTGGTTACACCTCCCTGTGACAGGAAACCTATTGTCCAGACCTCCCCTGCCAGAGTTTCGGTCAGCAGCAGGAGGCCAGACCCGTGTCTGTGGCTGCAGCATCCTTTTTGTGATGCCAGGGCTCTATTAGATTTCTACCGGGTATACCAGTACTGCCATGTCTCTCCCTATAGAAGGATGGGATCATATCCTCACATCAAGAACTGATGTGGGGGTATGATTCCAAGGTGTTTGACACCAAACACAACATGTTTCCGTGCAGCCAGTCCAAAGTTAGATTAACTGTATTAAATATAATGCCCTTAAGAGTATATGGTCAGGCTGCACGACTGACAACCCCGAAGAAGATATTCCGAAGGATGAAGAGGGGCTCAGCTCATGCCTGGGCACCCTCTCACATATAACCAAGCACCCTGGGGGACTGATAGGTTACTATGTGCAGTGATAGGTGAGGTATAGTGAACCTATACTTCAGTAAGGGTTGCATGCACCACCTTACCCAGGCTGCAGTAGCATACCTGTGGTGTCATTTTGGAGGGCTTTGCAGGGGTGGCACAATGCATACTTCAGCCCCTGGTAGGCCTCTGGGGTACCTATGCCCTGGGCACAAGTGTACCCCAGAATCCAATCTGGAGTGTACCTAAAGTGCATGCAACCAATTTAGAGAGGAAGCAGCTAGGCTGGGGCCCTGAATAGAAGGGTCCCAGCCAGACTAAAGTAAAAGAAACAGTGAAACACCTGCAAAAAGTGGGGGTAAACATGTGAAGCAGATCCTACTCTCCTACACTGTGTTAACCAAGTATTCATAATACTGCGGTACCATGCAATAGTCACCAGATAACGCATCAAATGGCTGCGATAAAATCAACACCTTGCTGCAAAAATGCAAAGCTGCGATGAAGCCAATCGCGATACAAAAATCAGCGAAAAACAGCTACAGGCCTGCAATTCACATGTGTCAGGCGGGAAAATCATCATAAAAGCCGAAAAAAACCAGGCAAACAAATGCCAAACAATAGCGAAGCACAATGGATGT
This sequence comes from Triturus cristatus, assembly GCF_964204655.1. NCBI lineage: Eukaryota > Metazoa > Chordata > Amphibia > Caudata > Salamandridae > Triturus > Triturus cristatus. The sequence continues at coordinate 16,851,101 of NC_140586.1, forward strand.
CGCTGGAGCAAGTACAGAGGGGAACCAGAACCCCACAAGCCCCCCAGAGGACCTACTTGGGACCTCGGGGTCAGGGAAGGCCAAGGAGAAGAAGAGTAGGAAGAAAAGGTTCAGTCCGCAGGAAAACAGGATCCTGATAATGGAGGTGGTAGAACACCATCAATTACTGTTCGTCACCTCCACTGTGTCATTGGCAACCAAAAATGGACTATGGAAGTCCATCATGGACAAGGTGAATGCAGTCGGAGTGCTGAAGAGGACAATGGAAGAGGTCAAGAGAAGCTGACCAAGCAGAAACTCGCAAACAACCGGAAGGCAGCAATGCAGACTGTAGTTGGGAGTCCTGCACCACAGGAGGAGCTGGAGGAAATGGTGTCCACAGTCATCAGTGGGGAGACAGTGGCAGGAGTAGGGGGCCCGGACACTGCTCAACATTACCGGACACAACAGCAACAGGGTGATTAACGACCGGGGACGGGAGGAGCTGGGCACAGTGGCACACATGAACAAGTAAGCATAGCACATCTGCGGACAAACCATGCCCCAGCCCCCAACTCCCACCAAGATACCAATATACACAAGTATGCAACTTCTCAGCACTGTATAAGCACAGAAGTCAAAGGCACACCGCATGAAAAGAATAAGGGGCAGCAAAATCAGAGCTGCAGGGGCAACTCTCCCAAAATGCGGCACACACACATAAAATGCAGAGCACATCAACATTGACAATGATGTGGCACAAACTGCAACACGTCCACAACAGAACGCAGGACACAACTGGTGCCGACTGGGTGTAGACACTGGCCAATCACAATTGGCATTGCAGGGAAATGTGAGTTGATAACGTACAAGTACAAACACACACACGTCTGCTGTTGAAATGTCCACTGTCCCACATCAAATAGGCAGCTCCTCCCAGCCATGATGTACACAGTCTGTATGTTAACATGTACAATTTGACAACATACATGTGAACACATTGTTAAACTGCATCTCCCCTTCACATTGCAGAGGGAGAATGAACACCTCCTGCAGAGCAGTCCCAACCTCTCTTTTCTGATGACAATGATGACTACCACAGCTTCGACTCCAACACCCTCCAACTGCTTGTGGACAGCCTCCGCAGCCCACTTCCAGGAGCTAGGCAGCCCAGCTGTTACGAGGAGAGACCAACCCCTGCACAGACTACACAGCAGGCAGTACCCACCACCACCAATGCTGCCTCCCAGGACCCCCACGACAAACACATGGCCTTCCAACACCGTGTGTTGGGGTGCCAGGATCAGCTGGCTGAACAGGTGCGGGTGGGTTTTGACTGCATGGCAGACAAACTAGACACCATACCTGGGTGTCTAAGTCCCATCAGGGACCACTCACGGTCCCTGATGGACACCCACAGTCCACTCCATGCTCTCCAAAGAACCATGGCTGACATAGCTGGAGCCCTGACTCAGAGAATGGAACAACTGTCCAGAGTGGCACTAGCGATGTCACACGGGAGTTAGGAAACATGCAGAGGTTAATGGAGAGCATGGGGCGGGCGAATGCGTAAAGTGCGGCTGCCACGGCTGCACACCAGCGAGTGGTAGCTGGGTTCCTCAATTACCTCAAGACCATCCTTATGGCTTTGCTGCCACAAGGCCTGGAGCTGATGCATGCTGCTGCTACTACTGCTTCCACATCTCCGTCCTCTGAAGTGTCAGTGCCACACAGTGCGGCAGACATTCCACCTCTGGCCCCATAGGTGTCACTGACACACAGTGCTTGAGAAAGGGCACCACCATGCACACGTGAGGCACATGAAACAGCAGAGGACGAAGATGTGGATGACTCTGGCTTCGTGGTAAGAAGGACGCAGTACCATTCATCTCCACCATATGGCCTGTTTCTGCTTGGTTCTGCCCTCTGCATCATCACCTTCCACTGTCTCCCGATACACTCTTCAACACTCACCTTGGACCTCGACATGGACTGCCATATACTGTTTGAACGCCAATGACACAGCAATCAGACTGCGGACTGTACACTTCCTCTTACTTTGGACTTGTCCTTCCCTGTAGGACTCTGTCTGGCCCTCCACGGGCCAACATCGTCATGTGGGGTTTTCACGGCCCTGTATTGCTCCAGATGCAACAATCCACTTAATGTGCATTAAACATTCATATTCTCACAGATGTGTCGTGTCTATGGTCATTCAATGGATGCATGTATGAATGTAGGGTCAGTGAATTCCTCTTACATCCGTGTGGCTCATGTCGTTGGACTTGGGTCACAGGGTGATACATTGCTGAATGTTGTCTGGGTGGCGCCGGAGAAACAACAGGGACACACGCAGTTTTACTTCCTAGTACAGCCCCATATGGAACCACGCACAGAGCCCCAGGGTCATTGTTCAAACCCTTATGCTGGACTGGCATATACCAGGTGAGCCCACTCCGCTTACCCTCACGGGGGGACGGCAACGCTACATGTCCCAGGTCTTCCCTGTAGTATTCTGCTGATCACAGGTCTAGTTGTCAGCATGCCACAGCCACTCCCTCACGGCTGGTAGACACCCACACCACACCCATCCAGGACACGCGTCACAGGACATGTGACCCTGCCAATTAAAAAGGGCCGGGCGCACGTGCTCGACGCCATTTTAAGCCTCTCTCTGGGTGTATCTGTGTGGTGTACATGTAGGCATGGGGGTCCAGGGGCCTGCAACATCACATTCCGCCGGCCGGGGGATGACATGATGGTGTCCGCACCACGATACCCAATCATAGAGGGTCCATGACTTGCAGGGCACAGACTTGGAGGCACCTGGACGGTGACTTTTGGTGCACTGAGGTGGGGGCACCTTAAGTGCTGAGCAGGTGTCCAGCCTGCGATGATGCCCTGTCCCTGCAGTCCGGACTTTTCAGGTTTTGTGTGCCCTGCTGGACCGCAGTGTAGGCCTGAGCCAGCGGACAGCGGGGGCCTACCGTCACGTGGCATCGCCTCCTGGATCACAGAGTTAGTGGCACCTATGAGGCTGAGCGGGTGTGCAGCCTGCGATGATTCCGGGTGCACTGGTATGTCTTCTGCCATGGCAAAATGAAGACCCCGAATCAAATGTGAGACCTGGTGGCCTGCTGAGCGGAGCTGCATGATGTGGAGGGTGCCATGTACGCGGGCCCCGGGCATGTGGCTTGCAGCAGCACGTGGTGGGCCCTCATCGCTACACGCCAAGGGTTAAAGGTGAGCAGTGAGGCCTGGGTGCGCAGGGGCAGGCATGCACCGCAGGGTGGCGGGAGGGGCTGGGCTGTATCTGTCTGGGTGCGCAGGGGCGGGCATGCACCGCTGGGCAGCGGAGGGGCTGGGGTGCATCTGCCTGGGTGTGCAGGGGCGGGCATGCACCATTGGGCGGCGGGAGGGGCTGGGGTGCATCTGCCTGGGTGCACAGGGGTGGACAGGCGATGATTTCTTGTGCAATTGTATGTACTTTGCCATTCATGTATCTGGACTCTGTTTCAGATGACGGATCTGTTTCAGATGTGTGACCTGGTGAACTGCACTACATACCGGCACATGGTTGGAGACACACCGGTGGCAGCAAGTGTGCAGTGTGGCCTGGGTGTACATTGTCGCCACTCTCTCTCCCTGTCCATCTCTTCTGTTATTTGTGTCCTTCCGTCCGTCTATTTCTCTTCCCCTCTCTGTCCGTCTATCTCTCTCCCCCTCTCTGTCCGTCTTTCTCTCTCTCTCCCTCTCTTTCTCTCTCTCTCTCTCTCTCTCTCTCTCTCCCCTTCGCTCTCTCTCTCTGTCCTTTGATGTGTGCATGTGTGACCTACGGATTTTCCCGAGGGGAGCCGCCATGTGTCTTCATTTCTGTTCTGTGTTCCGTTGAATACATTTTCATTTGTTCCATCGAAGGTGAATGTGTGATGCTCATTTTTGTGACGACACATGCATGTTACCAAATGTGATTGTGTGACATCAGGTGGGGGGGGTGCCCGGGGAGGGGGGTCCTGGGGGTGGTGGCGGTGGGTGTTGCGGCCCTGTTGGGACTCCGAGCTGCGTGATCATTGGCTCCATGGCATATGTTGCCCGGCAGGTGTGGCTCTGGGCTGGGCTCTATTTTGTGGTGCAGGCTGTGGTCCGACTTTGCACCAGGTCAGAGCAGGTGTAAGTTTCCTGCTGCTAAGGCGCTTTATCGCCTGTTTTGTGGTCTTATCGCCGATCTGACTGGTTGTTGAGAATGTTGCAGAGTGGTGTTGTTGCGCCTTTTTGCATGGGAACGACCTATTCTGCATCTCATTAGCAATAGTTGCCGGGGTCATCTGTGGCAATGTTTTTTTTTTGCGGCTGCTATCACCGGTAAACTGGTGCTATGGGCTGTTAGCACCAGCTTGTGAATGGGGTGATACATTTATCCCAACTTTGGCTGCTATAAAGTGCCGTTAACTCGGCGATAGCTCCTTGAGAATATGCCCCACAGTGTCTTTTTTAACGTACGAACATTTGCAGAGGTGTGGGTTAACTTTGAGTCAAAGGCATTGATCAGTAAGTTTGTAAGTAGGAATAACGTCCAAAAATAGTACTTTGTTATATGTGGCAAAGAGGCTAGTATCATCTTCAGCAATCACCAGAACCTGCGTTTGAGCACTACCATTTCTCTAGTTTGGCATTGGCTGCGCAGAACACCACTGTGCATCACGTAGAAGCGCCACAGTATGTAGTCCAGAGGTTTGCAATAAGGAGTGGAACACACAAGCAGAGTCAATAGTGCCAATGCTGTGATTGAATCTTCAAGTTAATCACAACTGCTGCCTCTTTGGAATTACTGTCCTGCACTACTCTTCCGACATGAGAGAGTCACTCACTTATGGCCTAACCCTATATCAAATATTATTGACCAAGCAAAACGACTACTCCAGAAAGCCATGATTCCTGCCCATGCACCCTGATTTCTTGATAAGCTGCAGGACGTGCAACCACCCCAACCTGCAGGCCATGCAAGAGACTTTTGAACTTAGTAAGCTTTCTCTTCCCCTCAGAGCTCTGGAACTTCCATTATGGAATTCACCATTATTACCCCACTCAGACACTTCTCTGACCCAGTCCAAAACTTCTATGCGTTAAGCTTCACCATCCTCCATCTAAAGATTTGAAGTCTAAAATACAAAAAATAGATTCAAATGTGCCCAAATTTGAGATCCTGGAGAGATTACGGGGAACATGCGTGGCTCTTTCTACAGCATTCAAATGTTTCTTTGTGAGGGAAGAAAAAAGTGAGGAAGTGTAAGAATGCTAATATTTACAAATACGTGGGCATACAATTAGAAGCTGACTATTCCAGCATTGCTGCCAGGCAAGCCGAGTAGGTGAGGGCAATGACATGGCAAGGGTGTCACATCCTTAATGCAAGCAAGGAAATCTCTCTCCTCAACCCTGCTTTGGTAGTAAAATACAATCATAATTGGTGTTCAGTGTCCTTATGACCAATGGAGCCTGTGCCACTGCAGCTGCTACACTAATGATGGCTACTTTCCTGTGTGGGGGCACTTTCACCATTGATCTATGGATCCCTAATGGCGTACATGTAGTGTCATATGGGTTTGGATTTCTGAACTCACTTTTAGGAAAAAACTCAAGACCTGGTTGTTCCCCCACTAACCTGTTACCATGCACAGTTATCCAGTTCAGCATTCACCAGCGCAGGAAATCCCTTGGGCAACAATGAGCTTACAAAGCACAAACAAAAACAGAATGACAGAACCTTTTTGGTTCCTGGTGGACTTTGTAGAACTGTGACATAAGCATTAGAGCATAGTGAATTGAATGCAGGTTTAGAATGTTGGGATCGTGGTTATACTAAGCTCCGTGTGTGGCATAGTCATTGGTGAGCACCCGGGCTGGGAAGGATGCTACAGCCAACAGAAACACAACATGGATACTGTGCTTATGTAGTGATTGCTGGTGGTCGCTGATGGTGGACTTATGCACTCATTTTCATCACCATCAGACTTTGTGCTGAAGCAAGAGAATAAAAGGTAGAAAAGGGAGAGGGGATGAGAGAGAGAAAAATAGGAGAGAAATCAATAATGAAAAAGAGCCCACTAGATTGAGATAAAAACAGGACACATAGGGGCATATGTACGAGTTAACGCTGTGTTAGTGCCACTTTTCTGCCACTAATGCGGTAATATTTGTATCAACCTATTAACAAGCTATCGCTAACAGCTGTTAGCGACAGCTTTCTGCCGATACTTGCTGCTTTCAGCATCGCCACCCATGTTAGCGATAACTATCGCTAATGACATGCAAGGTAGGCGTTCCTGTGCAAAAACGCACACTAACCCCACTTCACGATAGTTACAACGATCATCCGGACCCGCAATATGTTAATAAAACAGCTGCTTAAGGCCGTTTGTGGCTGGGACTTAAGACCGGAAAAAAGCTGGTCTTAAAAATGGAGATAACCCTTGGGGCCTCATTTCAGCAGGTTTTTTTGCTGGACCATGCTGCAAGTAATGTAGCTGCGCTTCTCTGCGACAAAACTACAGGGCAGGACTGCACACCTTCAATAAGATAGTGCTCATTCCTGGGCCTCACTCATGAAAGGTGTTGCAGCGCTGCGACAACACAGCGGTGCAACACTTTTCACTACCCCCTTCTTGCGACACCACAGATGTGCTGTATTGACTAGACAGCACTCCATGGCGCAAGTAACGACAGATACTTCTGGAATCCTGATGTATCTGTCTGCGCTAAAGCCACCCATTGCTGCAGTCGCGTCACAACCATGATGCAACTCCAGCAATGCATGGGGCCGGCCTATCCCTGTGGCACTGTGTCACCCTTATGCCTGGCATCATGCAGGCGTAAGGTTCTGATGCAGTGCCGTTATTGAGGGTTGCCCGGGTCTCAGGACAGTTGGAGATCTATCGGTGGCGGTTGGGCGCTGCGGTGTCATTGTCTGTAAGCGTTGGCAGAGTGGTGCTGCTGAGGAAATTGAAAAGACATACTTCAGTGGCCTTGATCCAGCTGCGAGGGGGGCAATGATGGCGGTTGTGTATGGTGGGCATGGTTAAGCCATGATGTGTCAGTCCAGGAGAGTCCGGTGGTGTGGCTGTAGTTGAAGGTCCCGATGGCCGAGGAGATATGCTCGACCGTGTTTCCTGCTATGTGGCTTGCTGGGGTGACTAGCTGCTTGAGCCTGATGTTGGAGAGCTACCCCAGGTGGGGGTAGTGTTCTGGTCACTAGGATTGTTCAGGTGGAACTGGAGTTCACCAAGTAGGATGTCGTCGGTGGATGGGAGAGCCTGGTGTGCAATGAGGTCTACAATGATATCAGAGAATGGGTGTCCATGGCCCGGTGGGCCTGCAGATGAGGGTGCTGCAGAATATTGGATTGGGGTTGGTCTGGATCTGGATCTGAAAGTTGAGGTGTTCCATGGTCACCGTGGGCTCATAGAGTGCGTGGTCAGTCGGAGTGTGCTTCTGTCGATGATGGCAATGCCTATTTCTAGACGGTTGTGGTGGTCCTTGTGGGTGATGTAGTAGCTGTCAGTGATGGCAATGGAGATGTCCGGTCCAGAGCAGATGTTGGTCCTGGCAGGCGATGTGGCGTCCAGGGTTGATGGCGAGGTGGGTGCTGGCGCCATAGGGGTGGAGTGTCCGAGAGGAAGGGTCCTTGGTGCTGAGCGTGGTCCAGGGGCAGACGGACGCAGACGGACTTGCCTATGGCTTGCCTTTGGCATGGGAGACATCCATTACAATGCAGGATTTACATCGTAATCCCTTTTGAACGCAAATCCCAAAACGCAGGTGACTTTACAGTGCATTCCATTACAATGCAGTGTGAGGTCAGTAATGGGGTATTTTACATTTTTAGGGTGGGTATGGGTTTCGGAGATGAAATGTGGGGTGTATTATGGTGTAAACTTTGAATTTGGGGTGTGCATTTGGGTCAAATATGAAATTTGGGGTGTGCATTTGGGGGCTCAAAGATGAATTTTAGGGCTCAGGGTTTGCTTTGGGGTGCAAGGGTAAGTTTCAGGGTTGCACCCACTGAAGTGGGAATAGTAATGTTTACATCTGCGCTATCCAACACCTTCCCTACATTTGCAATATCCCTAGTATTAGTATGCATTGTAATGGAATGCAATATAAAGGTATACATCGTAACTCCATATATACCTTTGGCACACCAGTGGTACGCCCGCAGCACATGGCCGCACAGCGTCTGCCATTGAGAAGTGCTGCGGGGGGGGGGACTGGTCAGATGAGAGGTGGAAAACACTGGAAACAACACTGGATGGGGCGTGGATGCGGGGTGTGTGCGTGAGCGGGTGTTGTAAATCTTTAAATGAGAGAAATCTTACCTTGAGGCCGAGTCCCGTGTCTTCGTTGCTCCTGCTCTCCTGTGTCTGCTTCTAGGAACAGGAAGCAGGCAGCCAGGCTCCCTCCCCTAAAGACAATCACAATGCTACAATGGGGCATTGGGATTGATCATTGGCGCAGGGATGAGGAGTTCAGCCAGGGGCTAGAAGTGTGGGCATGTTCTCCATGCAGGCTGTAATGCAGCCTGCATTGCAACAGGTACAGTGCGCATGACTGCTTTGTGCGGCCTGAGCGGGTCGATCAAACAGTCACTGCGCACTTGAGTGGGCGTGCTACTCCGACCCTGTTCCTGTCCATGAGTGGAGCAGCCCTACCCACCCTCCCACCCGCAAAGGAAACATGGCACGATAACATCAGGAAGTTATCCTCAAGTGATGATTGTTCCTCTTCTTGCACTGCTTGGAAGCAGTGGAGCAATGCTCTTCTGCAATAACGGATGAGCCTGCACTAAGGTGCTTCATCTGCTGGTGCTAGGCCTGGGCAACTCGACCGCCAGGTGTCCTGTGCTACACCTACCACCTTCTCCTTACCTGGACACTGACACCGTGGCGCAACCCGCTGCACTCTCTCCAAATCTGTGACTCAGCCAGCAGGAGCCTCAGCCAGGTGGGATTTCATAAGCCTGGGTACAGCAGTCGCAGCCAAGTCCGCTGGTGAACCACCTGATGCAGTTGATGCAGCAGGGCTCCCTTAGGCATGAAGTTACAGCACTCTCGCCACACAAGTTTGGCGTAGCTCAGGGGCCTCACCCTGTGACTGCTGTCAAGCAACACCTGGTGTCTCAAGAGCAGGTGGTCCCACACGCATTCTGCCTTGTTGTCAACGCTGACAACACAGAGAGTCATTGTCCAATGGCTCAAGTTCCCTTTGAGTGGGGGGGGGGTCTCTGGTACTCTGCAAGTCGCTGTGAGAACTGCCATGCCTGTAGACTGTCTCCTAGGGAATGATTTGGAGAGCTCCCCTTGGGAAAAGGTGGAGAAGACAACTCACCTGCAGATGGTGGGTTTACCTGATTGGGTATGCGTAACCATCCGGTCGATGGCAGCCAGTAGGGGTGTTGAAGGGACCCTGGAGCCTGAGGGAGAGGCCCAGGAACCGGCCTTAGGGAAAGGGCGCAGGAGGCACGGGAAACCGGCTCCTAATGTTCCCACGGCCCAGGAGGAAGCAGACCTTGAGGGGATGCCCTGGAGCCTACCGGGGAACAGATAGCCGAACTGGGGGACCTACCTGAGCTGACCCATTGGCAGCAAGAAGGAGGCCCCACCAGGGAGACATTCTGCAGGGAGCAGAAAGAGTGCCCCTCTCTAGTGGGTATGCGGCAGCAGGCTGCAGCCCAGGCCAATGGTGATCAGTCCGGTACTCACTTAATCTACGGGGAGAACGACCTCCTATACTCAGAACCTAAGGTTGCTGTTCCTGGGTCAGCCCGTGCGCTGGTGCTACCCCAGAAGTTCAGAGCCTTCCTTCTGGGGCTGGCTCACGACGTTCCGTTAGCAGGGCATTTGGGGCAGGACAAGACCTTCGAAAGGCTTGTCACCCACTTTTATTGGCCTCAAATGTGCAGGAGTTCTGACACTCACTGCAGGACATGCCAGACTTGCCAGGCAAGTGGTAAGAGTGGAAGGAACCTGAGGGCTCCACTCCAACCTTTCCCTGTGGTCAGTACCCCATTCCAGCGAGTGGGAATTGACATTGTGGGGCCACTGGACCCCAAGACAGCCATGGGCAACAGGTTTATCCTGGTCTTGGTGGACCATGCCACCCGGTACCCTGAAGCCAACCCTCGAAGGACAGTGACGGCCCCCGTGGTGGGACGGGCACTGATGGGAATTTTCTCACGAGTAGGATTCCCTCAAGAGGTGGTGTCTGACAGGGGGACTAATTTCATATCGAAATATATGAAATCCCTTTGGCAAGAGTGTGGTGTGACATACAAGTTCACCACCCCTTACCATCCCCAAGGAAACGGGTTGGTTGAGAGATTCAACCGAACCCTAAAGGGCATGATTATGGGCCTTGAGGAGCCCATGAGGCGTAAGTGGGACGTCCTCTTACCATGCCTTCTCTTCTCGTACCGTGAGGTGCCACAGAAGTCTCTGGGGTTCAGTCCCTTTGAGCTTCTGTATGGCCACCCAGTACGAGGCCTCTTAGTCTGGTCAAGGAAGGCTGGGAGCAATCTCCCAGGAAACCTCCCCAGAATGTATATAGTTACATGCTGGCCTTTCGGAACCAGACTAGGCGTTTCAGGCAACTTGCTGAGGCAAATCTGGAAGCCAGCCAGGAGGAAATGAAGCGGTGGTACGACCATAATGCCACTCTGGTTGAGCTTCAACCTGGTCAAAAGGTATGGGTCCTGGCCCCAGTGGAACCCTGTGCACTCCAGGACAAGTGGACAGGACCCTTAGAAATTGTGGAGCGCAAGAGTTCTGTCACCTACTTGGTGGACTTGCAGTCTCCTAGGAACCCCTGAAGGGTCCTACATGTCAACTGAAGCCCAACTGGGAGAGGTCCAAAGTGGGCATGCTCTTGGCCACAGATGATGGGATGGAGGAGGAGTCTGAGCCTCTTCCTGACCTCCTGGTAGCCTCAGAGCGAGACGGGTCAGTGGATGGAGTTAACCTCTCACCCACCCTGACCCCTGAGCAACAGGATGACTGCCGCCAGCTGCTGGGGCAGTTTCCTGACCTGTTCTCCCTGGTTCCTGGTATCACAGATTGGTGCATCCATGATGTGGATACAGGAGACAGCTTACCTGTGAAGCACAAAGCTTACAGGGTAACTGACAGGGTCAGAGCCTGCATCAAAGAGGAGGTCTCAAAGATGCTTGCTCTAGGGGTGGTTGAGTCCTCCAGCAGTCCTTGGGCCAGCCCAGTGGTCTTGGTCCCAAAGGCTGCCACGCCGGGTGCCACACCCGAACTCCAGTTCTGTGTGGACTACACAGGACTCAACTCAGTCACGAAAACTGACGCGCACCCCATCCCCAGAGCTGACGAGGAGCTCTTCGATCGGTTAGGGGCTGCACGGTACCTCAGCACGTTTGATTTAACGTCTGGGTACTGGCAGATCGCCTTGACTGATGGGACCAAAGAGAGGTCCGCATTCTCCACACCAGATGGGCATTTCCAGTTCCGGGCTATGCCATTTGGGATGAAGAATGCCCCTGCCACCTTCCAGAGGTTGGTCAACCAGGTGTTGGCTGGGCTGACCGAGTTCAGCGCCGCATACCTGGATGACATCGCAGTGTTCAGTGGCACATGGAAAGAACACCTGCAACATCTCTGGGAAGTGTTGATGGCACTGCGCAAGGCAGGCCTCACGATCAAGGCAAGCAAGTGTCAGATCGGGCAGGGATCAGTGGTGTACTTGGGACACCACGTGGGGAGCGGCCAGGTGGTGCCCCTCCAACCCAAGATTGAAACCATCCTGGCTTGGAAGACCCCAAAGACCCAGACAGAGGTGAGGGCCTTTTTAGGACTCACAGGGTACTACAGGAGGTTTGTCAAGGGGTATGGCAGCATTGTTGCCCCCTTGACAGAGCTGACTTCGAAGAAGCAGACCAGAAAAGTGATATGGAGTGACACCTGTCAGAAGGCTTTTGACACCCTGAAGACTGCCATGTGCACGGCGCCCGTGCTCTTGGCTCTTGACTTCTCCAAAGAATTCCTTGTGCTGACAGATGCATCAGAGCATGGTGTAGGGGCTGTTCTCTCACAGATGACTGAGGAGGGCTGGGGCCAACCTGTAGCCTTCATAAGTAGGAGGTTACTTCCCCGGGAACAAAAGTGGAGTGCGATTGAGCGAGAAGGATTTGGTGTGGTCTGGGCATTGAAGAAGCTAAGACCCTACTTGTTTGGGTCTCACTTCCGGGTTCAAACAGACCACAGGCCCCTCAGATGGTTGATGCAGATGAGGGGTGAGAATCCTAAGTTGTTGAGGTGGTCCATTTCCCTACAAGGGATGGATTTCACGGTGGAACATCGCCCCGGTACAGACCACGCCAACGCTGATGGTCTTTCCAGATTTTTCCACCTTAGTGACGAGAACTCCCTGGGGTAGGGTAGTTCTCCCCACATTTCAGCTGGAGGGGACACGTGTTAGACCTGGCACCATTGGCGTGGGTCACCCTTCCATTTTTTGTCTGTGCCTCAATGTATTTTTGTGCTGGTGTTAGGGCCCTGTGCCACTGCCATCCAGTGCCACAGGGCAAGTGCTCCCTATGGGAAAATGTATTATGTGAATTGACTTCCATGTTTGGCTTATTTGGTTTACTATCAGTCCCTAGTAGAGTGCACTGGGGGTGCCAAGGGCTTGTATATCCAAATGCTGCTAGTGGGCTTGCAGAACTGGTTGTGCCACCCACAGAAGCAGCCTGGTAAAATGTGTCTAAGGTCTGCCACTGCAGAACCTGCATGCAGTCTGGTACTGTCATGCTGACTGGGCAAGTGTCCCCACTTGCCAGTCCCTAAAACCTTCCCTTACCTTCATGTTAGTCACCCCTATGGTAGGCCCTAGGGCAGGGTGCATTGTAAGGATAAGGTAGGACATGCCCTGAGGTGTGTGGCATGTCCTAATAGTGAATTACAGCCATTTTCGTTTTTCACTATTGCAAGGCTACCTGCTCTCCATAGGCCAGAATAGGCTGCTAGATTATAACACTCTATAATCCTAGCAGGCTCAGGAAGCATGGTAGAAATTCATGTTTAGTATGCCTGAACTCAGAATAATAAAATACATCTTTTAGCAAAGGTTATTTTAATATCCTGGGTTTGCAAATGCTACTTTTACAGAAAGTTAGCCTTTGCGTGCCTAACCATCTCAGTCCGCCTCTGGAGGGGAGGGCTATCTCTTTGTGTGTAGCTTGAGTGACAGGGCTGGGAAGTTCCAGGAGACAGGCTGGGGCTACCAGGTGGTGAATAGAGAGATTACACCAGGATGGGTGGGAGGAGTGCACCTTGACTCTGAATAGGGCAGTGCTCTGCCACCACAATGCTGGCTCCACCCCCTGGGGAGCGTCTGATGTCTCTGCCCTGCCTGCTGAAAGAGGAAGCCAGAGTCCAAACAACAAAGTGCTCCTCACTGAAAAGAACTGGACTGGGATTATGCAAAGGCCCTCCTGGCCTGTAAAGACAAAAGAAACTTGGTATAAATGTAGGAGCCCTGCTCCTAAGAAATCAGATCCTGATTGAACCACGAAGAAACTCTGCCTGACCAGAAGGACCTGGAAGAAGCTGAAGGAGGAGTAACTTTACCTGACCTGGGGGATTGGCCTGCAGTTGGTGCCTTGCTGAGAAAGGAGAGGAAAAGACTAAGAGAGACTTTGCACTTTGTTTTCAACAAATCTCCAAGGGCTTGGAAGAAGAGCTTGCCCCCTAAACTGAGTCCCAGGACCATTAGACTCATCTGCCTTCCAAAACTGAGTTGCCTGGACAATTCTTGCTTGTTTCCCGCTGGATTTGGCCCCAGTACGACTCGTACCCCATCCGCCGCGAAGCCGTGTCTTTGCCGCCCGGCACCGTGTGTCTACGCTGATCCAAAAGCGTTAGTACGCACTGTATTCCTCCGGGCCGCATCGCACCTAACCTTCCCCGTCCAATTCGAGACGTACAACCCTGGCTGCCTAATCCTGTACGCCAGACCCAAGCTTCGCTGTCCCGCAGGTACGGTCCGTACGCTGCTAACGTACTGCACCGTGCCGTGCTCAGAGCCGAGACGCCGCATCGCACTGATCCTCCCCGTATACTGTACGGTGCAGATAAGTGTCGCCGCCTATCCGCACCGAAGGTACGGCTCGAATGCCGAATGCCACGGACTCTGCAAGCCGATCCGGGCCATCCGCACGTATCCCTGAAGGTCCCGTACCAGCGCCACGTACCGACGCCGCGACCCGACCAGCATCTGAATACTCTGCCGAGCTACGACCCGGACCTATCGACTTGTCCCGCACTGTCCGTCGCGGACCCTACAAAACCAAGGTACTTTGTTCTGTTCGCACCGCAGCGTGCATGCTACGGACCCCGGAATCCGCACCGATTGTTTGACTCGTACTTTCCTTGTTTTTAATGCCAACGAGTCGCACATCCAGGTACGAACCGTACAAAGCCTGAAAAGAAGCGTAATTGACTGAAAGAAGCCTATTTTTGCATTTTAAGCCTTTTTACAAGAACATTGAACTTTAAAATAATACTGTGCTCATTTTATTAGTTATTCTGGTCTTGTGCTAAGCCTTCTATAAAGAGAACTATTTTTGATACAACCTTGACTGGTGTCCATTTGTGGTGTGTCATTGTATTACTGTATGTGTTCACAAATGCTTAACCTATGACGCCCTGAGAATAGTCTTGACTGCTTGCGCCACCCTACCTAAAGGGTGAGCAGGGGTTATTTGAAAGGGTGATCCCCTTACTCTGACTTAGAATTGAGAGTACCTGCTTGTCGCAAGTGCATACCTGTGCCAACTAGAGATTCCCAATTCTAACAGACCTGTTGTGAAAAATGAATTGCACTATATTTTGCACACCGGATGGTGTTGCAATACAAACCCCAGATGAAGATGGAGTTTACAAGTTCATGTTAGCTAAACAGGGAACAGTGGTAAATTAATTATATTCGATGATGACACAAAACAAATTACCTGCCAAAGTCAAACTGACTGTAAATGCAGAAATATGGGATTTTACTGAAAAAGAAATAGGATTAATGGCAAATGTAGATCCCGTAAAAGTGACCGTGAAAGAAAGTGCTGTTTACCCGAATACCCAACAATACAAAATGAGTCCAGAAGTAAAGGCAGGTGTTGCAGCAGAGATAGAGAGATTGGTCGACCAAGGTATCCTGAAAGAAATAATGAGTAGCCCTTGTAACTCACCTATAACTGGCATTAAGAAACCTAACAGGAAATATAGGGTGGTTCAAGACCTCAGGAAAATTAACAAGATTGTTGTACCATGCTGCCCAGTAGTACCGAATCCAGCTGTGATTCTTTATCAGATACCATGGAAAGCAGGATGGTTCACAGTAATTGATTCATGTCATGCATTCTTTTCTATTCCATTGCATCCAGATAGCAAGTTTTTATTTTTGTTCAAATTTGAAGAGCATGTTTATGTCTGGAATCGTGTGCCTCAAGGGTACACTGAAAGTCCTTCCATCTTTAATCAGATTCTCAAAAGAAGCCTTGAATCTCTTGTATTGCCCAGAAAATCAGTCCTGGTGCAGTATATTGACGACCTATTGGTGGCGTCAAACACTCGAGAGGACTGTGTTACTGATTCAATTGCATTGTTAAATCATTTGGCAAAGGGTGGACATCAAATGTTCCCGGAAAAACTTCAGTTTTGTAAAAATTCAGTTAAATACCTGGGACATCAAATAGAGGAGATTGAAGGGTGACTTCTGAAAGAATTAAAATAATAAGAAGAATGCAGTTGCCACGAACCCAAAAAGAAATAAGAATGTTCCTTGGAGTTGTAGGATATTGTAGGCATTGGATTGTAGGGTTTGCTTTACTAGCCAAACCTCTGATACAAATCACCAGAAAGAGAACTAAAGATCCTATAGAATGGGATGAGGAGAGTATGGGATCTTTTAGAAAATTGCGGGAGTACTTGTGTGAAGCACCCGCTTTGGGCATGCCAGACTACTCAAAAGAATTTGCATTATTCTGCTATAAGCGGGGTAATTGTGCACTTAAAGTTCTAACACAGAGACATGGATTGATGAGAAGGCCAGTGGCATATTTTTCTGCTACCTTGGATCCTGTGGCCTGCACATTACCAGGTTGTCCGAAAGCTGTTGCTGCAACTTGTGTAAGCATAGAACAGAGTGAGTCAATTGTGATGGGACACCCTGTCAAGGTATACGTTCTTCACGCAGTGGTGATTTTACTGACCAGGACCCGAACACAGTACCTTACTCCCAGTAGACTGACAAAATATGAAAGAATAATATTGGGAGCTGAAAACGTGACAATAGTGAGGTGTACTGTTCTCAATCCAGCCACCTTACTACCTAATCCGTACGAAGAAGAAGTGAAAGATTAGGTTGAGCATGAATGTCTTGATGTGACTGAACCTAGCACCAAACCACGTCCTGACATACAAGAGGAACCCTTGAAAAACGCAGAACATGAACTGTTTGCAGACGGCTCCTGCATGAGACACGAGGAGGGAGGATTGAGTACTGTTTACGCTGTATGTACATTAACTGGAATAGTTGAAGCATCCTATTTACCAGAGGTCAGATCTGCACAAGTAGCTGAATTGATCGCTTTAATTAAAGCATGCAAAATTGTGAAAAATTGGAGAGTAACCATATTTACTGACAGTCAATATGGTTATGGGGTTGTGCATGATTTTGGCCAACTGTGGATGCAGAGGGATTTCCTGACTTCCTCAGGGACCCCCATTAAAAATTTAATTTTTGTGAAACAATTCAATTACCAAAAGAGGTGGACGTGGTTAAGTGTGCTGCTCACCAATCAGGAAATTATTATGTGACAGCCGATAACCGATATGCTGTCCAGGTTTCCCAACATTGTGCAAGGCATAAGATTGCCTTAAAAAAGAAAATCAAAACTTGTGGAATCAGCTGCCAACTTATGCTACTTGCAGGAGTGGGAACCTGGGAGGAGGTAAAGGATTTGCAGGATGCAGTAGACATAAGAGAAAAGGAACAGTGGGTGAAAATAGGATGTCAAAGAAGGGCAGAAGATGGTGTGTGGGTTTGTTTTGATGGCAGACCAGTCATGCCAGGCAGTATGCTTGCACCAATGGCTAGAATGTACCATGGAGACACACATGTGGGAAGAGATGCAATGATTCGACTTTTCAGACAAGATTGGTTTAACGCAAGGTTCAGGAATGTAGAAGAGAGCCTTTGCCGAAGATGTTTAATATGTCAACAAATGAACCCTGGCAGGAAAACTGTGGTCTGCATGGGAAAGATTGGAAAGGCAGAGGGTCATTTTGTGAAACTTCAGTTAGATTTCATTCAACTGCCTGCTTGTCGAGGGCTAAAATATGTACTTGTCATAGTTTGTTTATTTTCAAAGTGGGTGGAAGCATACCCGACCTGAAGAAACGACAGCTTGACAGTGGCCAAACTATTATTAAGAGAACTCATTCCTAGATTTGTTTTCCAGTAACGATTGAATCAGATAGAGGGACTCATTTTAATAATGAAATAATTTGACTAATCTGCGAAGCATTCAAAGTCGAACAAAATTGCACTGTGCTTACCGTCCAGAGGCTTCTGGAGTGGTAGAACAATTAAATGGCACAATCAAGTCAAGACTAGGAAAGGTGTGTGCATCCACCCTACTGGAGTGGCCTGATGCTTTGCCTCTTGTTCTGATGGGACTCACAAGTATTCCAGACAAAAATACTGGATTGAGTCTCCATGAAATACTCATGGGAAGAGCAATGAGTCAAGCATGTGTACCAGGACACAAGCTGTTGAATATAACTGATGACTTGGTCTTGAAGTATTGCAAAGAGTTGGCTGACAGAGTGCGTTCTATCTCTCATCAGGTTGGAGAAGACGCTTTCAACAGACAGCTGAGCCACTCGCATGATCTGAATCCCGGTGACTGGGTAGTTGTGAAGAATCACACTTGAGAATTGTGCCTAGCACCAAGGTGGGATAAAACGCATCAAGTTATATTGACTGCCTCAACAGCTGTAAAGTGTGCAGGATTGCCTAATTGGATTCATGCAAGCCATACCAAAAGGGTACCAGCTCCTGAAGAAGAAGAGTTACAATTGAAACAAGAAATTGATGGTGCTGAAGGTTGTGCAGCTGAAGAACTTCCTGTAGAAGATCCTGAAGTAGCTACCCAAGATCAACCAAGCACTTATCAGGACGACTGGATCCCAGTGGTGGGCATACCTGAAGTACGTATAAGAACTTGAAGTCAAACACAGTTGGATAGACAGGAAAAGAGTGAGGACCAGACAGGAATAGAAGAACTCACTCTGGAAAGTAGTGAAACAACTTTTAGGGAGCCTGAGCAGGAACAGCTAAGGAGAGAACAATATACTCAGACAGAAGAAACTCAAAGCCCTGTTCCGGAGTCTGAGGAGGGACAGTTAGGACTTTGAGAAAACATTCAGGAAGAAGAAGATAAAGAGGTAAAAAGACCCAAACAGGACCAGATAGGCATAGAAACGCAAGTTCAGGATGCAGAAGAAAAACCAGATATCACTAATCCTGAACAGGGTCAGATTAAGGTAGAAGAACCCATCCAGGCAGAACAGGCCAAATTAATAAGCCCTGAACAAGGTCAGATAGAGAGGAAATCTGAAGACGAAACTGGTCAAGTTGTGCCAAAATCTAAGGAAAATAAAAGGAGTTTTGAAGAACCTGGCAGTGCAGTGAAGTTTAAGAAAAGTCGAAAAGGTGATAATTGGCCAAGACTTATCAAGAGACTGAGATATCGTCTTAAGACAATCAGTGAAGAACCTGATCAAGTGAATGAAATAACTAGTCAATCTGGACCTTCCAAAGTAATACCAAAGCAAAGGAGTCAAAGATTGAAGACGTTGAATAACAAGTTCAAGGGTCCTGAATGGACATATGTTATTCTTGAAGACTTTGAAAATCTCAATTTAAATGAAGAAAGTGATGAAGAGCTGAATGTTGAACAAATTGAGGAAGAAGTGAGACCGAATTGAAAGAGAGAAGACGCATAAGGTATTTTCTCATATCAGGTTCTGAATTAGAGAAGAGACAAATCTTCTTAGCCAAAAATTTCTGATTATAAAGTTACTGGAAATCCAAAACAAAGCTGTATAAAGAAGTGTTGTAGAATCTGTATATGTAGTTTAATATTAATCCTTGTAATATGGATAATATTGGCAATAGCTATTCCTTATTTGATGATTACTGACAAACAGAATAGTACTAACACACATACAGAAGTAGCAAACATTAAGGGCGATAGAGTAGACATAGAAACACCAGATGAGCTAGATTTACACCACACTGTAGATAGGAATGAAACTGATTTAAATGTATTTGCAAATCTTTTAGTACATTATGTAGAAACTGTGGAAGATAGTGATTGTTATGTTTGCATGAAATTGCCAAGCTCAGTAGCTGAAGGGGTAACTTATCATCATTTACCCTTGACATATGGTATTTCATGTAGTGTACTAGCTAGTTTATTCTATAGAACTGGAAAGCTGCAGTATTATTATTCAAATGTAGATGTAATATTTTCAGAAGTTCCCATGCAAAAGATCATGAACCCTGTCCTTAGTACTAGAGACTCACAATTCATGGGTGAATATTTCCTAACAATGAAGAAAATAGATATAGCTGATGCACATGCAACTTAACCTGTAAATTGCATGAAGAAGAAAAGGTAATTTTTGAATTTAGTAGAACACAGGAGACAGGATTTCCAAAGAAGGGCATCTGAACCGAAACCTCAGACACCTAAATGGGCTGAAAGGGAAGACCTTTTAATAACTGGCAAGACTCATGCTGCTATGTCTCTGGATTTTAAAAAGAAAGGGAAAATCTGTCTCCATATACTTAAAACAGAATATAACAACGTATTTCTTGGTTCCAGTAAATGTGAACATAATTTCCTAGTAATTGGGGGTTGTGGACTAAAAGGAGGAACTGATCCAGTATTTCCTGGAATTTATTATATTTGTGGAAACAAAGCCTATTTTAGGTTGCCTGATCACTGGTATGAGAGTTGCTATTTAGGAATAGTGTTCCCTAACGTCTATCATGTTAAGAGAATCACTGGAAGCAATAATGACAGTAGGGGACTAACCAGATGTAAAAGAGCTAGTTTTTCTAAAATAGTAGGTGATATATTTGGTGCATTGATACCTTCAGTGGGGGTTCTGCTAAATTCTCGAAAAATCTGTCAATTGTCAACAGTGGTTGATCGGTTATCTACTGACACTGCTGGAGGATTTTTACTCATCAATACAGAATTAGTTGCTGTTAGATATATGGTTTTGCAAAATCGACTTGCCCTAGATATCTTATTGGCAAAAGAGGGTGGAGTCTGTAAAATGCTGGGAAGCGCAACATTGTTACACTTATATACCTGACAAAAGTCTAGAGATTGGAAGATATATAAAAAATATTACACATTTTGAAGAAGAACTGAAACCACTGGAGGTTGACAGTGTATGGAAGAAAATAACAAGTAGTTTTTTCACCATCAGTAGTTGGTTTTCTAACATAGGTAAAAGTATTTTAGGTCAAATATTATTGCCAATCATGGGCATAACTTTGTTAGTTTTGATGATAATAGGTTGTCGCAAATGCAGTGGGAAATTAAAAAAGTACGAAGTGAATGAGAAGGGTAGGAAAAGAAAATTAGAAGAAATACAACTTGAAGAATTGAAAGGGAATATCTTTTTTTTTTTTTTTTTTTTTAATCCTCATACATGCCATCGGAAAATGCTCTAGATGGAATATTTCCACACCCTTCAAATACGCCCTTATTGAGAACCGCCCTAATGGTGGACCTGAAGGAGGGGTAGAGTCTTCCCAGAGGTACGGCTGTATCCTAGTCCCACTCCCGTTCACAACACCTGGGGCACCACTTGTTACTGGGGAGGACCAGACCGACAGACCTCCGGCATAATCATAGGACTGATCTTACTTCACTCTCCAGACCTCTAATGCTGCCCAGATTTTTTGGGCGCTAGAGTTGTCACAGGCCATATCATATTGACTAATCATGATGATGTTCTTTAAACGTCTCTGCCAGGGTGGCGCCTCTCACCCCGCCACGAGGCCGAGGCCGTCCTCGTGAGCGGAGTTGCCTGCAATGCCGTGCGCCTGCCGGACCCTGTCACGCTGGACCACGAACTCATCAGGTCCGCCCCTTTGCAGCCAGGCCACACTGATCACCCGCCGACACCGTTGTGTGTCAAGGAGGGCCCACCACATGCCGGTGCAAGCTCCAAGCCAGAGGACCCCAACCTTGGCAGCCTCCTCAGTCCATCACGTCCTCCACGACACAGGCCTGCTTTAGTCCTTTCTCGTTGACATACTCTACTGCCGCCTTCGGACTACTCTTCAGCCCAGTTGGTAACATGTGCGAAAATGTGTCCAAATTCATGAATGGCAGTGACCCAAATTCCGGGCCAGCGGCCACAGCACCAGACCCACCCCGATCACTGAGGCATAGTTCCATATGGGCTATTTGTGACACGTGATGCCACTAACCGTGTTCAATGCCAGCCTGCGACACGTGGTGCCAATAACCCTGTTCAACGCCAGCCTGCGACACGTGGATAAGGGACCAGGACTACCCTGTGGACCAGTAGGTCCCACATCCAGCAACTTGGCACAAATCATGACTGGCAGAGTCCACACCAGTCGTCGTACGGAGAGGAGTAAGAGGAAGATGTGGCTCAGTCCGGACGAAAGCTGGGTCACGGAGGTGAGCGAACACGTGGTGCCTCTGAACCTGAACTACGCAGGCCGGTGGGGCCATCCAACCTATGCCGGCAACACTCGGTGAATGGCCCGTGCTCACCGCTGCCTCCGGCCTACACTGCAGTTCAGTAGATCACAGACTCTTCATTTTGCATTGGCTGAGTTCATATCAGCGTACCGGCATCATCGCAGACTGCATCCCCTCTCAGCCCCGGTGCCACTAAGTCTGTTCCCCGACAATCATGGACACTCTCTGGTCTAACTTTAGTGGCGTCTGAGTCTATGGACCAGGGGACAGTTTTTATCCTCATGTAGCTGATACCGAATTAGTGGTGGCAACGAGGCTGTCGCATTCCACTCCTCCATTTGCTGCTTCCGGATAAAATCAAACCTTTCGGCATCATGCCCTGGAGGACACCTTCCACCATCCCACAATACCCTCCGCAACATACACCTCGGACATTGTTGGTGACCCGCTCAGGTCGCATGGCCCATCTGACTGCACCACGAGTCACCGTCCCCTGGCTACGGGGCCACTAACTCTGTACTAGTCAGGTCTTGGTCCCCTTCTCCTGAGAAATTTGATGGCCCCTGAAGCGTTGGCCTTGGGGTCATCAACGCCATTTCTCTATGGCCCTGCGATGTACGCAGCGGCCCAAGAGCGTCTCAGCAGGGCTCACATACCAAATCAAGTCCAGACCGGCCCGGCCGTGGCATCACCGCAGGAGGCACATGCCACCACCGCAAGGACCACCTCCAATACCCATCTGCCACGGTCGACACGGTGGTCCTGACAGACTTATGGAGTTGCTCAGACCTGTCGTGGATGCCATCATCAGCCTGATACCCTGCTCAGCACTCCAGGTGCCAGAGACTCAGTGCACCGCAAGCCATTGTCTGTTACTGATTCACATTTGTGCTGTGGAGATGTTGTGCAGCAATGTCACCTCATGCAGTGGGGAAGAGCTGGGACTATGATGAGAAAAATGTGTCAAGTTTACGGACGGGAGATGGCACAGACAATGAGAGGGCAGGAGGCAACATCCCCAAGGCAGGAATGCAGACTGGAGGTAGTAGTTGAGCCACACACTCTGAACCATTACTGGGTATTGCGCTGTGGACTGTGCACGCAACTGTCACCTCAGACAGTTTGGGAGACCTGGAACATTGATGAGGAAGTTGATGCAGGTGTAACACACCCCACTGCATCTGCAGCAGGATTAACACGAAGGGACACAATCCTAGCATTACCTTCACATGAGCCGCTCATCTCTAGTGCCCCTACCTCAGTGCACTGCAACTCACGGGACCTCCTGACTGAATTTTGGGGGACCTCTGTCCTTACTCCAGCATCCTCCATGTTGTTGTGCAGTTGACTCTGTTATGCATGTGTTTTCTGTTTCCGTTGCACTGGTGTCCAATGTTCAGGTTGTTGCCAGCACCAAGCATTCCATGCGGGCTGGCTTACATTCACCCCACACACATCCAGCACAGGCGTCACTGTACATGTGGCCCTGTCAATATAAGGGGCTGGGCGCAAGTGCCCGTAGCCAGTTCAACATGATATCGGCGTGTGTCCCTGTGGTCTTGTTGTTTGCATGAGGGCTCTGGGCCCTACGACATTACATTGTGCTGTGTACATCGGATGCAGATGTGTCACCGCAGGCAGCGGGTTGTAGCTTGGACATGTAGCTTTGTCGTCCCCCCCTCAATTCATAAGGGCAGTGTCCAGGGCCGTCGTACACAGGGTCAACATGGGTGTGTGACTGCTATTTGAGCGCCCCTGCCCGTGGTTGTGCACTGTGAGTGTGCATCTGCATGTGTCTCCATTGCAGGGTGGGTCTCTTTAGTGGGGTCTTGGTGGGCCCTGAAGGGTGATAGACACCTATGTATGTGTCCTGGTTCGCAGTCCATGGTTTCGGCCCCCCCACATCTGTTGGGCCACCTCCTTTAGGCATACAGGAACATGGCATTTGGGTGCGATGTGTGGGTGGGTGAAGTGTCGTGAGCCAGCTGTGCTTGCAGGTGCTTCCTGCTGTGTGGTATGTTGCAGGCTCGGTATTCTCCTCTGAGTAGCTTGGCTGACCGGGTTCTGGTGGGGGGTTGCGTGGGATATCCATGTGCTGTTGTAGGGTGTCGGTGTCGAAGGTGTGGTGGTCCTTTCGGGCATCAATGATGTGTTGAATGCTCTGCTGAATGTGTTGTGTGCCCCTCTGCGATGTGAAGGGGAGGTGCTTATTGACTTTGTGTTGACATGTATGTTGGCGCATTGTGCAGGTTTGCATGCAGACTGTATGGCAATGTACATTGTGACTGTTTGGGGGTGCAGGATTCCTCTGCGGGACAGTGTTCATTTGGTCGACATGACAGATGTGAGGTCGTACGCGTACATTTCCATTTCACAGTGTCCGGCTCTGTCAGATGTAGTAGGCATGTTTCTGTGCATGCGCGGAGCAAGGTGTGTCCTCTATTCTGCAGTGTCGGCTATGCGCGTTGTTCCTCGTTGTCGTCAATGTGGGTGTGCTGTTCGTGCTATGTGTGTGTGCTGCAGTGTGCCAAGGGGATCTGGGCCATTGACCTGGGTGATTATGGGTGGGCAGTGTGGTACACCTCGTTGTGCATGTATGCCATTGTGCCCACTCCCCCCGTCCCCCCAGTCTCTGTTCGTTGCACTCCCTGTTGATGTTGTGTCAGGTCCTCTCGAGCTGTGTCCGTACTCCCTACTTCTTGCACCGTCTTCACACTGATGACTGTGGCCTGGGTTCCTTCAATTCCTCCGATGGCGCTGTACTGCCGACTCCTGTTGCCGTTGCTGCCTTCCTATTGGCAGCAGATTTGTCTCAGGTTTCGGTAGTTACGTAATGCCGGCGCCTAGTGGCCTCCTGGATTGGCCTCCTTGGCACTCCGCCTGCAATCCAGGTGGTTTGCTTGTGGGTCAGTTGCTGGTAGTGTTCTGTCACCTCCGTGACGCTGGTCATGTTGTCCTGCGGTCTGCACCCTGTCTTCCACTCCCTCTTCTCCTTGGCCTTCCCCGGCCCCGTTCTTCCTTGCTGGTGTTCTGTGGGGGTTGTTGGGTTCGGGTTGGCCTCTGCGCTGTGTCAGGGTGCATCCATGTTGCTACGCACTATGGATTGTTTTTGGTGTATTTTTTTCTGTGGTTTTTATAGTGCATAGTTCCGCCAGACCCGTAAGATTTGCAGGCCTGTGGCTGGTTTTCGCTACTTTTTGTACCGCGGTTGGCCTCATCGCATGGTTTTTTGCGTTCGCGTATCGCATTCATGCGGGGTGGCATTGATTTTGACGCGGACATTTGGCGTGTTATCACCACCTTGCTGTGAATCCCACGTTGTCACAGGGTTATTTTCCCGCAATAGGCTGCATTATTGAAAGTTGGGTTACGCTGCTCTTGCGGTAGTTATCACACGTTCTTGTGAATATACCCCCCAGTGTTTCAGTGTGTTCCAGTGTCCAGCAGGAAGCTGAAAAATCAGGTTGTATTAAGGCATAATGCGGTTTTATATTCTGTGCATGATCAGGTATATATGCTCTGCCAAAATTCAAAAATCCCAGCAGGGACTGTAATTTTGTAAGTGTACTTGGAGGCTGTAATTGTACAAATCTTTCTAGAAATTGAGGGGCAAGACTCTTTCCCTCCTTTGCAAATTCACATCCTAAGAAAAAGACACTTAAAAAAGCAATATTCTAAATTTTAAGATAAACTTGTTGCCAAGTTCAACAAATCACAATATTTCCGATCCACTCTTGACAAATGGGCGTTTCATTCATCATCAATCAGGTAGGTATCATCTATGTAGGACAGTGCATCCGGGTCTATTTCAGGAAGAATTAACACCATTCATGCAGCAAAAACTCCAGGGTTGTGCTTATAGCACATAGAAAGTCGCGCACGGCGCATTTGAAAGCCTAAGGTGCTGAAGGGTGACCAGTTGTGGCTCTCAAGAGCTAAATGGTGACTGAAATTTTTGTTATGGACCACATTATTAATAAGTGCCATGCTGTAGGTATTTTGCACTGCAAATGTGCGTGTATGAATATTCAAATGTCTATAATCTAAAAGAATCCGATATGAATAATCTGTTTTCTGAACAGGAAAAAGTAGATTATTAATTTGCGAAACACATGGTTCAATTACTCCCTGGCACTCCAGTTGGAAAATAATTTCTGTAACGGGTGCTTGTGCATTCCTTTTCATAGTATATTGTGGTTGTACCTGAGGTGCGGACTGTTTAGGAATAACGATAAGGAGAATCCTCATCCCAACCAGTATGGTTACAATAAAGTGCTGAGGCCAATGCAAGGGGCCATTCTGAAGCATTAGCTTGCTAGATTTCGTCAGGGATGAGGAGTGAGAAAGAAGGAAGAATGACATCCTCACCCTGGGGGCATGCAAGAACAAAAGGTGGGGGCCAATCGACCTTGGCCAAGAGAATGTGAGCAGATGTAGTTAAATTATCCCCAAATATTGCTTTAATTGTGTGTTTAACGTCACCTTCAATTTAAATATCCAAATGATTTAGTCTCTCTGGGGGGGCTACACATGTGTCTGCAGTTTTGTTGCTTTCGCCACCAGAAATTGGTGGAGATGCCGATGTACTATGGTGACGTCTGCAGCACTGTCAAGGAGAGTTACTGCCCATCTCCTGTTCAGGAGGAGGGTTCTGTGGCATATTTAGCATTTAAAGCTGCAACTTTCTTTTTCTGAAAAGGGTTTTTTTATGGGGGAGGCGTCCCGCTTTATTTTCACGTCTCACCAGCATTGTGTCCCTTTTTGGTTTCACGTACTATTCATGTTTGCGGTCAGATCACCCTGCTCTGTTGCACTATTGGTCAGACGAGTCCTGAAAGGAATGAGGAGAATGGCGATCAGGAATCTGATACCTGTCAGTGGTCTTGATTTTAGTGTGATCATGAAAATCATATTGTCTTTCAGAATACTCTGGTGGCGGAGAACCCCCACACTTTTTACCTTTCTGTTGTTTTTATTTAGATTTATCCCATGGTTTTTGGGAAAACTCACAGGCAGGTCTGGTATTCTTCTCAGAGTTAGGCTTGCCAAGTGGTAGTTCTGAAAGCCTGGTTCCCAAACTATTATGTCCGACAGACGTATATATATTAGCAATTATGGCAGGAAACGTGCGTTTGCAGTCGGCCTCTGCCACCACGGCAAGTCACTGGCGTATAGCCAAAGATGCTGCATCACCCTTAATATTCGAAAGAATAATTTTGGAGACAACAGGAAAAATTACCCACAAGT
The DNA here is from genome assembly GCF_964204655.1 of Triturus cristatus. Taxonomy (NCBI): domain Eukaryota; kingdom Metazoa; phylum Chordata; class Amphibia; order Caudata; family Salamandridae; genus Triturus; species Triturus cristatus. The sequence goes on from NC_140586.1 coordinate 16,878,159, forward strand.
TTCATCCCCAAATTTAGGGTAGGACCTGCTCCGTGTTCATTCTGTATTTGTTGGAGACGTTCGGCAGAATGGCTATCAAAAAAGTGACATGATAAAGAGTGTATATTGTGGCAAAGATAGCCCCTCAGGTGCTGCATTCAGCTATAGTGAAAACAAGACCAGTGGGTAAGCATATAGTTAAAATTCTGAGTTTGTCCTCTGGTCCTGTAAGGGGAAACACAGCTTCAAGTTGATTGATTTTCTTTTGGGCAACCCAATCGGGTTTTTCTCATGATTAGTGGACCTTTTGCCCATAACTGAAAGAACAATTACAGGACCAATAAAAGGGGATGCAGGCAACTGAACTTGCGCCTGCAGGCCCAGTTGAGCTGGACCAGCCGGCAAAGTACATGGAATATACTGCGCAGGATGCCTGTATAGGACGACAAGAACATTATACAAATCACGAGTTTATACCAAATTAAAATTACCTAAATCTGGATATAGGGTACAACCTGCTATGCTGGCCATGTAGCCCTTTCAAACAGTCACAGGCACATGGGGAAGGGTCCCATTGAACTAAGTCTATTGCTACCAGACGGTAAGAGGAATTTCAACAAGTGCACATGCAGGAGGTGCCTGGGGAATTGTGTATTCTTGAAAAGTATTATCATTAGCATCCACAGCCGGAAATGTGACCCAGGAATAAAAAACTGCCTAGCAGAACATTGCATCCACTCTTACAACAAAAATCACAGGAGCTTCCGCTGCAGGGACATCATGTTGTGTCAAATCATCAAATGCTGAGTTACCGCTGGGTGGTAGAAAACAGCAATAATAATGGGTTGCGCCATAACTAATTTATAATGAATTTAAAGCATAGCACAAACGGTGTAAAGCTTTTAATATTCAAGCTTTAAAAACCAACAGAACTAGGTGTTCCCTAAAAACTGTGGAGGACAAATCCCTAACACCAATCAAGTTACAAAGAAGAGGCTGAGAAACAAGGATGCCGCATACCACACATACAAGGGTTGCTTGCTATCCAGCAAGTTGTTGTGCTAGAGTCTTGAGGAACAGCCATCTAAATCCCCAAAACAAGGAAAAAATCTCCATCAAATTCAACAAAAATGTAACTCAGCACCCAAACCCCAACGATTTTTCAGTTAGTAATAACTTAATCAGTAAGTATCATAATTGGACAATGAAATGCACAGATACCAAGATCCTATCATTAATAAAAAAGGAATCTTTATTCTTTAGTTCTTGCATTAAAACATTGAATTTTCTTCTTGGATTCTTTGCTGTGGTCAACGTGTTTCATCCAATAGGACTTTTTCAGGGCTACAAAACACAAAAGACGAACACATTTTAAAATCATGTACTTGCATAAATCATTCTTTAAATAGATTTGTGACTGCTTGACAAAGGTTTATGCTTGCGCATAAAAGCATGTGCACCCTAAAACCAGAAGTCTCCGCATCACCAAGCAAAGAAATCATTAATTCCAACAAGCAAGAATTATTTTCTTACATACAACAAGTAAAAAACAATAATATGCTTCAATTTACTGTGTATAACAACTAAAATAGGAGATATTCCAGTGTATCATACCATTAAAGAAAAAGAGGCCAAGAATCAAAACATGCACGCTATAGGGTAAAGGTGACAGGGGTTCACCACAAACTCAATGTGGATCGACCCAATATTCTATTAGTGTAATGACAGTAGCACCATTGGACAAATAGTGGTCCAATTAGGTCAGCAAACTATAACTGTTGATTTTCACTAGTTTTGTATGAGTGAAACCTGCGCCTAACTATAACGTTTCTTTAACCTTTGTTCTTTTTCAGTGAATTTCGAAGGTTTTTAAATTCTATTTCCTAACAATAACATTCTTAAAACTTTTGTTTTTTCAGTGAACTTCTACTTTTTTTCAATTCTACCCTAAAGATAATGTCCCTGTAACCTTTGTTTTCTCAGTGAATATATATATATATATATATATGCTACCAATTTCGCACATAAAGTACAAAGAATGAAGCACTCATGGGGGTGAGTCCAAATGTTTTTTCGGGAACTCGTATCACAACCAGACGCATTTCGGCAGTCGCCTTTCTCAATGGTGAGGCGCGCCAGAAATGGCCATTGTTTATATATCAATCATTTCCTGTATGCCAACATGGTTGCAACAACAACATGGGATCGGGGGGTCTACGTTATTCTGGAAACTGAATATTTTGTAGTCCGGTTTAATTTTAATTTTACCTTGACATTCTAATTTGTTTGTGAAGAAGAAAGCGATAAATAGAGTCAACGACTTGCCCATCTGTGGGAACAATTCCATAATCTTATGTAGACTCTAGACAATTTATGTCTTAATATAGTGGGAAGTGGTATGACAATACCAACAGTAATGTACTGGATATATTACCTGTGCATGAAAGCTCTGGTTGCCACAAACGGAGGATCTATAATTATAAAATGTATATTTATGAATGGACTTTACATATTATAAGATGGCGGTGCGTTTTTCAATTTGAAATGCAGTCCGTTGTTGCTGTTTTCAACCATGTCGGGATACATTAAATGATTGATATATAAACAATGGCCTTTTCTGGGGCACCTCACCATCGAGAAAGTAGACTGCCGAAACGCGTCTGGTTGTGATATGAGTCCCGGAATAAACATTTGGACTCGCCCCCGTGAGTGCTTCTTTCTTTGTACTTTATGTGCGAAATTGATAGCATTTATATTTGCGGGCGCATCTCCCGCACAAAAGCACCCGTCCACGAGTGCACAGACGATAGATGCAAACTTTGGAGCTGTGATATATATATATATATATATATATATATATATATATATATAAATATATATATATCCTACTGGCGGTCGTCAGTAGGTAGTTATAGGACCTTGTTTCTATTCAAAAAGCATTTTTCCTTTTGCCAATATACTTGGCGCCGTTTGACGAATCTTCGCGAAATTTTCAAAGCTAATGGGGTGATCAAGTCAGCTCCTGTCCTGAAAGTTTCAGGTGATTCGTCAAGCAGGGGCCAAGAAAAAAGGGGGGGACCCAAAACACGTTTTCTCTATGTTCGTTTCAATAGGTAACTTTAGCCACGGCTACAGCCCGAACTTCTGAACGGAATTACACCAAATTTGTCAAAAAGGTAGCACTCTTTTTGATAAATGGTTTAAATCCGTTTAGTAGTTCCTGAGAAATTCATATATTTAGAAATATTATTATCTGGTGGCCAAAGTGGATATGCGAACCCTCCCGATCTCGAGCCCGACTCTGATTGGCTGCTAACAGTTCCAACCAGGAAGAGTTGGAACCCATCTTGTGACTCGGTTGAACTGAGTCACAAGAAAAATGTGAAAAGAGGTAGGGTCGAAACACCCTGACCCCCTAGGCCTGCTCAGCGGGTCCCACAGGGACCCCGATGGCCCGAAAAAGCATTTTTTGTAAAAGATTTGGCGTGATTCGCGTAGGGTGTGTGGGCTCCTGTGCTTCATTTTCTTGAAGCCCCTGGGTGGGCCAGGTCCCGGAGGCAATGTTTATTCATGATGCGGGGGCCTGCAGGGGCCCCCGCAGCCCTGGTGACTGTTACCTTCCTGAGGCAATACTAATGATATGCAGGGGGCCATGTGGGTTCTCCGCAGCCTCAGAGACGCCACCTCCCCGGGGCTTTATCAATGGGTGGGGGGCCTTGCGAGCCCCCCAAAGGCCAAGGGACCACCACCTATCCGGGGCTATTTTTAAAGAATGAAGTGTGGGGGGCTAAAGCCCCCCACACTGGCCCAGGGACCACCACCTCCCTGGGACATACATCAATTAAGTGCAGGGGTCCATTGCTCACCCTCGTCCCCAGGGACCACCACCTCCCTGGGACTTTAAACCTGTTAGAAGGGGGCTGCGTGGCCCCCCCTCCAAGAGTCTTCAATGGCCCTGGGGACCGCCAACCCCCAGGGCCTGCTCCATTAATGTACCAGGGTGCCCACCCCCAGGACATTGCAGATTGCTATGGCATGGTGGGACACTGCTCCCGCCATGCCATAGCAAATTTCTGCTTCGATTCATGGAAGCGAGAGCAGGAAAACTGCTCTTGCTTCCATGAAGCAAAGCAGAATTGCTTTTGGGGGATGTATGACGTTACAACGCATGCTTTTACACCGCATGCCGTTACAACGCATTTTTTACACCGCAAGATCTGTTACAACGCCAGCCTTTACAACGCATGCTTTTACAACGACGTACACTAGATGGAGTGCTGACATTAGAAATGTATAATTTACTATTCTAACTCCAGTCCACGTTGCAGTAGGGAAGGTGTTTGGATAGTAAAACTACACTATTTCTAATGTTAGCACGCCATCTAGTGCATTTCGTTGTAATGGCATGCGTTGTAATGGCATGCGTTGTAACAGATTTCGCGTTGTAATAGTTTCGTTGTAATGGTAGTGCGGTGTAAAAGTTGCGTTGTAAAGGTTGTTCACCGCTTTTGGGCAAAGGGAGCTGCATGTCAGCAGCTCCCTTTGTCCAAAAGCAATGCCGACTCCTGCAGGAGGGGGGGAGCCAGCAGGGACCGCGGGGGCATTGGGGCTCCCCCGTGATCCCCAACCAGTCACCAAGCCCCAGGGGATGGGAATCCCCAGAGCCAAAAATGGACCAGTTCGGGGGACCACACAGGTATCCCAATCATTAAAAAAAAAAAAAAAAAAGATTGGCCAAGCCCTGGGGGAATGGGTCCCTGTGACCAAAAATGACCGGGAAGGGGGGCCAAGCCGCCCCCTTTCCCTTTTTTTTATGGCCGGGCACCGGGAGATGGGTACCCCGGGGCCGATATCGGGCAATGGAACTGGGGGTATTAATTTTTTTTTGTCTCGTGATAGGAGTCGCAACACCATCATGACTCTCAGCTCGGCCCCCTAGTGTAATGTCATGGTGGATTCGTGGATCCATCTTAAAAAAATTATTTAATAGCATATAATTCAGAATGTAGTGTTGCATTTGTGAACTTTTTTTATAGAGCTAGTGAAATTGAAGTTAATAATCACATTAAATTTGATAGAGTTAGAAATAATACAAAAAATTAAAATTAAAAGTTAAATTTGAAAAGTGGATTGTGTTGTAGTTCATTGAATTTGTGCTTTTGTTTTGCGAATTCACGGCGGGTTCACGAATTTGGAAAATATTTAAAAAGGGCATGTATGCTAAAAAATAAACAATATTCACTGTTGGGTTACAGGGTGGCTCTAAAAGGAGCAGTTGTTTTCATTATGACTTTGTTGGAGCTACACGTAAGTGCGGATGCACAGCTCAAGGTTGTTGAGAAACACTCTGTTTCCTTCATCTGTGAAATGAACTTCATCACTTCTGTAAATGTCATGCATATCAAAAAGTAGATTGCTGTTATAGATGGAGCCCATCCTATGGCCTCCGAGGTAAGTAGAAACCAGCATTACTGACATTCTTCCTAGCTTTCTCAGTGTGTGGACAGAATTGGTTTGGCCACTTCCATTTCTATCTTTGGCATATGTTGGAGTATACAAAGACAGTTTGAGGCAAAAGCAACATCAATTGTGCATAGGTATCCTTCATTAGGATTTCAAGCCCTACCCCAAGCAATGTGCTTAGGTCATTGCCACCACAGTGCACAATCATGAGGTCAGAGGGTTGGAGATGTAAAAAGGTTTTAACAAAGGCAGCAATTGGTGCCACTTTAATCCTCTCTGTGCAAACCATTTAATATCCACATTTGCAAACATAGGTCTTTGTCAAAACGTCTGTGTTCAGTATACCTTTTGCACCAGAAAACATAACTGTGCCCTACAATCCATACTGTAAGCATTTTGAAGGGATGTCTGGAAAGAATCAAAAGATGTCTGTAGCTGAGTTAGTCAGTTGGTAGAATGAGAGGTATCTAAAATGGTGGAGAACATGCTGTTTTTGAGAAAACAGACAACTAATTGGCTGATCATCAATATTCTGCACTCAAAAATAGGATGCATGTTACTTTCCTGAAGAAGCATGTTTCTAATTGGTTATTAAAAAATGATTGAAAGATACAGTAGATAGGATAAGGTAATATTTTGCAAAAGTCAACCACACCTGCTTTTTGCATTTGCAAGCTACTGTGCTGACCTTGAAAATATGGTGAACCTGAGACCTGCCAGTACAGTTGAATGTTGCAGAAACTGTTACTAATGAGACTGGGATTAAGCAGAATGGGGGAAGGGTTGAAACTTAACTGTGGTTTTAAAATATGAAATGCTAATTTATATATAAGTGATATGCTAATAAAGTACGTTTTCCCTAATCAGTAGTGTGTTTAGAAGTAGTGTGTTGTTAAAAAATAATACTAGTGTTATTGGAAATTGGTTTTTGAACTCCCATAAGGGTTCGATGCTCAATGGCGACGCTACACTGCGGTACCACTGTGGAGTCATGACTTCTGTAAATTACAGAACCAGTTTGGGCACTTTTAGAAGACACTAATAAAGGATTAATATGTCTAACCAATAGAAATGTGTTTCAGAATTTGAAATGATGAAGGAAGCATTTTGATTTGTTACTTACATTTATTTGATTGCAGAAAGATAGGGAAAGTTTGCCATTACTGGTTTTACCTTGCTAAAAGTGGTGCATTACATTTATTCTGTGAGAAAGAAAATCTTTTATGAGTTTCTGATATTTCATATTCTGCAATACTATTTGAGAGGTGAGTTACAAATTTGTAAAGTGTAGTATATATTGTGTAGTAGTGCTTCAGTATTTGTAGTGATATTTTTAACTTTCAAAGGCAGTATTTTTAAAGTTTGGAGATTATTAGGGAAGTGTTGTGTTTGAAGTATGGTACGAAATGTACAAATGTGTATTGTAGTTTGTTTTATTGTACTCAAATGAAGATTGAAATAGGTTGTGCATAGTAATATGTGTGCTTTGGTAGATGGTTTAGTGATTATGGTACTTCGTATGAGTCTCTGTAAAGGTATTATTGAAGTATGCCATATAGTTTAGGTGTCTGCTTGAAATGAGAAGTCTTTCAAGTTTAAAGGACTGCATGGTCTTGTGACTGAGGTATGTCTCTACTTGTACATGTTTTTTCATATGTGTTATGCATTTGAAGATGCTAGATCTGTGGAACGCAGGTATACAGCTATTTGTCTGTTATTTTTTGTAGATGGCACTAGCAAAAGCCACAGATACATGTATGCATGTTTTCAAGAAAATGGTGAGACTTAGAAAGTAGCATGGTGTGAGAAGTTGGCCTGGTATATACTGTCCACTAATTAAAGTGAGCACCTTGTGCCAGTCCAAACAACCCTTATGGTGATTTAAGAGGTCAAAGATAACCTTAGAAAGCTATCCAAGTGTTAGCTGTGGAGAGCAGCCTTCAGGCTAAGTCTTAAAGGAATGATAAGCAGCTTGTTTTACTAGAATGCAACCTTATAGTATTGGTTAAATGAAAGGAGAACCACACAGTAGTTATAAAAATATGCATTTCTAAATATAACACCATCTAGTACGACACAGTATCTCCTACCTGGAGATAATCACAAAGCACACAATACTTAAGCACAGAAATGACAGTAAATAGCACTAATACACCGTGGGCCCCGGGGGGGGGACCAATCCATATAATAAAAAAGTGGTATAAGAACCAGGACTCGAGTCAAGACAGTGTTCAGAGGATGTAGAATCGGTGGGACCCCAAGGAACCACCACAGGTGAGTAAGTAGGGACCCCACTGAGGACGGGTGCAGTGTGGGCACACGACTGCATGCTCCATACAAATCTATGGGAAAATCGTGGTTGAAGTTTCAGGGGCTTATTTATGAGCCCTTTTGTCACTTTTGCGCCACTGGTGCATCCCTTTTTGTGACGCACCAGCGGCGTAAAAAATTAGCCTTGTTGCACCATATTTACAAAGTGGCGCATCTAGGTAGATGCGTCACTTTGTAAACCCCTGCGCCACATTACACCTGCGCCAGGTGTAATGTATGCGGGGGGCGTTCCTACGCAAGAAAGGGTCGTAGAAGTGACGCAGTGAAATCTATAAGATTTCACTGCGGGCACTTCTAGGACGCAAATGCGTCAATATCTTACGCCTGCCTCATGGCAGGCGTAAGACTGATGCAGGCACATTTTACATGAGACTTGCCCATGTGAAATGACTCATTGCTGGAGTTGCGTCACTTTTGTGACACACTCCAGCAATGCGTCATTTTTGCACCTGCAGATACGTCAGAAATAGTGACGTATCGGTAACTCCTTGCGACATGATGCGTCATACTGTAAATATGATGCATCATTGGTGTCCCAAGAAGGGCGTGACGCATCTCTGTTTTCTTGCAGCGATGCATCACTTTTCATAAATGAGACCCTTAGAGTTTAAGGACCCTTCCCAGTGAACTTCAAAGAAAGCATGTGGAAGTTAGGAGGCTGGGTACGAGCTGTCCCGTGAAGGCTGCCGAGTACCAAGGGGTCAATGTCCGGCGGGATCACCAGCAAGCCTTGGCAACGGCCACCCACGCAGAAGGTCACGTAAGGTTATGGTTCCGGGGTACGAAATGGTGCCAGAGGTTGGGGCTACTTGGAGCCCAATGCACACCAACAAGCATATGCACCTGTAAATGTACACGATGGACAGGGGTTTCGGGTATTGCAGCCACCACGAGGGATTCTGACCTCATACTTGGTGAGAGGGCAGCTCAGACCTCAAGGGACGTAGAAACCCAGCTCCTGTGTTGCTGAGCCCTTCAGAGTCTGTAGGAGCTCAAGGTCAGCAGACCGGACAACAGTGTTGCGGTGCCTGCAGATGCAGGGGAGTTACTCTTTCACTCCAAGGGAGATACCTTTGGTTGTCCTTGATGCTCCACAGGTCCTGCACAGATTCTGTATGATGCACAGGCACAAATAATGCTTCAGACTGAGAGGGAGATGAAGTCGGGCCCAAACGAAGTCCAGGGAAGTCCAGAGTGTGCAGAAGGTAAAAATTCAGTGGTTTCTGGTTCTGAATCTTGTCTGCATCAAAAACAAGGTCCTACAGCCATGTAAACCTTGTTATACCCATGTGAGAGGGTTGGACAGATTCAGGGGAGGGTCTGGACAGTGGGGAGGTAACTCCCATGTCCTTTGTCCAGTTTCACGCTAGAGCAGAAGACAACGGCTCCCAGGACTGGTTTGAACTGGACTATGCACAGGGACACCAAATGTGCCCCTCTTGTAGACTTTAGTTCACTGGCAAGCACACTCACCCAGTCGTAATACACTAAATCCTGACTGGGAGGTGGTCACACCTCCCTGTGACAGGATGCCTATTGTCCTGCCTTCCCCTGCTCGAACCTGGCATAAATGTGTCTCTGGTCTACAGCAACCATTTTGTGCTGCCCGGGACTAGAAGGCTGGTAGCGGGAACACCAGGGACCCAACGAAGCTCGCTTCTCAGGGGTGGAATCATACCTCCCACTTCTGTTACCGGTGTTGTGGTATGATTCCAACATGTTTGACACCAAACACGATAGGGTTTGTTTCAGCCGTTTTAGAGTTGGTAATCATGCGGTTGCATTATACCACTCTTTATGTCGTAAGTGTCGGGCTGCTTCACTGACAACCCGGGAGAATGGAGTCCGTAGGCTGCAGGGGTGTTCTGCTCATGCGGTGGTACCCTCTCACTTAGAACCAAGCACTCTGCCCTCAGGATTGTAAATGCCTGCTAGAGGGGTGACTTATAGGTTTTAAGTGCAGTGACGCTTAGATATCGTAAACCTATTTCTTAAGTAAGTGGTGCATTCACCAACTTACACAGGCTACAATGGCAGTCTTGTTGGTTCCATTTTGCATGGCCTCTCATGTGTGGCATAATACTTGCTTCAGCCCATGGGAGGCCTCTGGGGTACCTATGCCCTGGGTACATGGCCCTGGGGACGGACATGGATATCCCAGTATCCAATCTGGACTGTACCTAAGTACCTAACATAACAGTTTAGGGAGAAAGCAGATAGACTGGGGTCCTGATTAGCAGGATCCCAGTCAGACTAGTCAATAACAGTATCACATTTAGCAAAAAGTGGGAGTAACCATAAGATGCAGATCCTACTTTCCTACACATGGGAAGGATAGCTGTTTTAAATTTAGTAGCTGTAACATTCTGAGTAGTTGCTTATTAGTGAAGAGGGGCAAGATGGTGTCTGACTAGATTCTTGGTCCACGTCTCCCATTACCTCCTAGTCTGTACAAACAAAAGAAGAGCCAAGAGCCTCATAGCACTGGGTTGTGGTGTTTGCCAGATGCTGGAGTACTCTAGAAACTTCATGACCCCACCAAGAAAACTTGATCGCCTTCGCTGAGGGGGAAGAGGGCGCAGCAACCTCAGGACGCTCGGCGTAGTCATTATCACCGTGGTGCTCCCGATCTCGCTTAATAAACACGGGCAGATTGGTGTTCCATTTGTTTCCGGAGCATTGCTGGCTCAGATGGTGGCTCAAAGGGCCTGAAATCCCAATCCTCAGCAGCTACAGCATCGGGCTCACTTCATAAAAGTAAAGAAAAACCAATTACCTGGACAAAAATTGCGCATGCACATGCACGCGCGCATGCTCAGTTTTTGCGGAGACCGCGAGGAAGAGGGCAGCTCGGGGACGCCGCAGTCCAAGTACGTTGTTTTTCTTTACTTTTATGTTATTTATAATTAATGGTTAATGGGGGGTTGGAGGCGGGTGGCGAAGTTTATTCTCATCTCCATGGCTCTCAGCATAGCCCCGCTATGCACACTACGCCCGGGGTTAATCGCAATCCTCCCAATCATTTGGCAGGGCTTCGAAAGCAAAACACTAGCTTACGCACATGATCTTGCAGTTGTGACTCCAAATCCAGCATCTGCTCATATAGCAATTGAAGAGTAAGCCTTATGCTTTGGAAAATGATCTGTCTTTTCCTTAAACAAGGAAAAAAAACAAATTAACATCAAAAATAAGATAGCTTTTATAGAAAATCGTGTAGTCGATAAAGTGACATATCTGGGTGTATCCATTTCTGCTGATCTGGATAAGATTGTAAAGCAAAATCTAGATCCTTTGCTGTTAAAGACTAGTAATATATTATCAAGTTTGAATAACTTTCATCTCACAATGATAGGTCGATGCAATATGATAAAAATGATTTTTTCTCCAAAATATTATATCATTTTTAGATCTATTCCTCTAGAGTTCCCTAATGAATGAATAAAAGCTTTTGACAGATGGTTTACATGTTTTTTGTGGGCATATTCTAAACCCAGAAGAGCTCTTGGATATATTTCTATTCCGCAAGAGAGGGGAGGTTGGTCCATCCCCAATCTCAAATTATAATATTGGGGCCCTATGCTTCAATATGGTGTTCTATTTAGGGAAGCAGGTCCGAGCGATTTTCCACAAATCACCTCTACTATATTTGAATTGCTGATTGGAATGGAGACCTGGGGCTGTCTCTGGAGACAAATCGAACTAGGATATTATTAAAAAAAAGTCTGGTTTAAGTGTCTTTTGGGAGCTTTCAAAGTATGGCCAGCCCTTCGGAAATCATTGGGCCCTGTCCGTTTGAACTTTTATACCCCTATCCAGAATTACCAGCTTCTCCCAATTTTACTCAATGATGGGTGTATCCAACATTGGTTTCTCGCAGGGGTAGTCAGGCTCGGTTGATTCTTCTCTCCAACAGAATTGGTGTCCTTTGATGATTTGAAGACAGAATTTAGCATTTCCAATGAGGAGTTTTCCAAATATTTACAAATTAGAGATTACTTCCAGCAAAAAGGGGGTGGGCCTATTGCCTTTAAAAAAAGGAATTGATGGAAATCAAAATAGCTCTAAATCATGTTCGCATAGGTGCAATTTACAATTTGTTAACGAAAGAAGAAAAAGATGATCTCATCAAAATATATCAAAAATGGCAAAAGAAACTTGAGATTTCCGAATCTGATTTTAAGGATGCGCTTAGACTATCTCAAACAGTCTTAATGTGGGCCAATCTAAAGTTGCAAATCTTCAAGACTTTCTTTATGCTATACTATACCCCAGCCAGAATTGCTAAGTGGAGCTCGGGCCAGTGATCTAAGCGCCCGCGCTGTGCCGCTCCATCTGCCGATATAGTCCACGTGTTCTTCACTTGCACCTCCCTAAATATTATTAAGAAAGAAATTCAAGATTTTTTTAATAAAAATTAAGTATTGAATTAACATTGACCCCAAAACTGATCATCATAGGGATATTAGATGAAGAAGGAAGGCAAGATATCGAATATTTTATGATGGTCGCAATGACTATATTTAGACTATTAATAGCCACCAATTGGCTTAACCCCCATCCTCCCCCTTTCCAGCAGTGGCTGACCAGACTGATATTGGTTACCAACTTAGAGAAAGCGATATATGCATATATGCCACAAAGGGCCACAAAGCCAGGAAAAAGAGATGGACCATTTGGACACCCTTGGGTAGATGGCAGAATTAATCTATTATAAATGTACTGTAGCTGGTATGGCAGCCCAATTTCTGCTGATATATGTGTTGAAGCCTTCTTTCAATTAGCACATCGTAGCCGACTTGTCAGTCTATGAACTCTGTGTGAACCTTTTCAGTGGGCATGACTCTACCTGTAGCCCTAGCCTGTGGCCCAATGCACCTTGAATTAGTTTCGGCTCTAATATGTGTTCTGAACTTGGAGTTCTTTAGAATCTTTATGATTGTAAAATCTTCGTATTATGAAATCAGGGGAATGTCAGGAAATTTCATTTAATTATTGGCTCAATTAATACCTGCACAACACCTGATTTGACATAAATTGAAACTAAAGAGAATTTTTTTATGTTTTGACTTTGCCATCACTCTGGTTCGGTAGCACAATGCACTTTAAATTTCTATGAGCTATAATATGTAATATGAACTCTGGGTTTTTAGATCTTTTAAGACTGTCATGATCTCAGCAGGTCACCATCCCCGTGATTTTTAGCGATTCCTAGGGGGTCGCAAATTGCGACCTACCTCATTATTATTCATGCGGTAGGTCATTTTCTACTCGGTGGAGCCATTTCACTGCAGGGATATCGATCCTCACCTGACACACGGCGGAGCCATTCACCCATCGAGAGGTTATTTGCCATCACTCGACACACGGGGTCATTACCTGACGTGGCGCACACGCCCACTTCCGCGCCTGGAGGCGCTTGAAAGGCAGCCTGAGCTTCGGTGGAGCGGGGCTCCATTGTAGCGTTTTCTACTCGGCGGAGCCATTTCACTGCGGGGCTATCGATCCTCACCTGACACACGGCGGAGCCATTCACCCATCGAGGGGTTATTTGCCATCACTCGACACACAGGGTCATTACCTGCTGGTCTCCCCCGCCGCCGCTGCTCCTGACATCCCCGCAGCCGCTGAGAGGGGAGACTGCAGCTACCAGGACTCCCTGCGCCTGACGTGGCGCACACGCCCGATTCCGCGCCCGGAGGCGCTTGAAAGGCAACCTGAGCTACCACGTTGCGGGACGCGCGCGGGCACCGCCGGGCATAGGGCGGGCCGTCTGTGGCCGTCAGGGGCCGGAGTAGGCTGGGCTGGGCCACCCCCCTAACACTCTTTACATTTTCGCACCCAAAAGAAAAGGAAAACTACCGAGGGCGGCATTAGTCGGTGAGTGAACAGGAACGAAACGCGAAGAATGAACACTGAGGTTATCTTGCCCCTGAAACATCAATTTTTGATCCCCGTTGTTTGACTTTTTTATAGATTGTGTTGGTTGGAAGAAAATAAAAGTAAAATAGTGAAAAGCCAGTACTGTTTACAACCTTGTCTCACATCTTTACATGTTTTGTGATATCATTCTGCTGGCTGACAATTATAGCACTCAAGGTGTCTGATAAGTTAGGTCTGTACAGCACCCCCCCTCCACCAGGATATTCACAATCATATCTGTAGCGTTATTCACTACAGGATGGGTAAGCGCAAATTCATGGAAGGGGGTGTGGAAGGGTCCGATTTAGTCAACCCCTGCAAACAAATTAAAAAGAAGAAAGTCAAAACGGTTCTTAAGCATGCGGGTTCAAATTGCGTTCTTGATCGTATTGACAACATAGCTGATGATTGCTATGAGATTCTAACCAGTGATAAAAGTGTAAACCTGGATAGGCTTACTTTCCAAGTAAAGGAAAAAGGGCTGGTACCTGAACACATGACATCTTTAGTCACCACTATTCCTGAAATGTTCCGTTCCAAACAAAAAGTATTGGTCACACCTGCTAACAACCAAAGGGGGGTTATGTCTTCTATTAAAGGGCCTAAGCGAAGTGGCACTATTGATAAAGCCACCAGTCAACCAAGTGGTAGCTGCAGCAATCCAACTACTATTGATACTGATTCAATACCATGCTCTAACAGATTTACAGTGTTGGCAGACTTAGAGAGAGAAGATTCTATTGGCCTGGAATTGCAGAACAATTGCTTGGGTGGCACCACATCGCAAAGCATAGAGATGAGCTATGTTCCTAGAAGCTTTAATCCCACAGGCACCCTTGGTGAGGGATTAGCCAATGATTTAATTAAATTAGTCACCCTATTGAGAGACGAGATTGTGGATATGAAAAACATGATCACGAATTTAACTTTATTGGTTAAACCTACACTAGAGGATGATTCAGTGGCTTGTCCAAGTACTACATATAATAAAATAACGAGTTTTCCATCAGCCAAATTCACTGGGAATAAACCCATGGCTCCTGCACTTAACAACGAGGAAGCTATAATGACTCCCCATCCTCCCATCTTAGCTGAGGGGATAAATCACACAACCATGGAAAAAGTTATTACCCAAAACCCCGAGAAAGGCACTTGGCCGATGATTTTAAAAGGCAATCCACCCTGTGTTTATCAGACCAGGGTTGGTACACCAGCTATAAAAACCAAAGGAATGGCAATTAACCACATCACAGACCATTCTAGAGGGGGGGTGTTTCCATGTGGATCCTCTAGTGGCATTCGTGTCGAGAAGACAAAATCAACTCGAATGTCCTCAAGGGGAGATGGGGCAAAAACCTGTATACCCACCTCTAACAAAATCTATCTGACTAATGTCCCTAAGTTAGATACAGGGGGAACTAGCAAAGGAGAGGGGGTGGACTCACTAACGAATAAAGCTATTCATTGGTTACGCCATGTAAGAGGCTGTCGGTCAATCATAAGAGAGGACATTCTTAAATCTGTGAGGCTTGGTACATCCTCGGAGAAATTTGATGCCATCGAGCTAACACTATCGTCAGAAGAATTAGCAGAGAACCTATTCCAATTTTAGTTTAGATCTAGCCCGCCAAACCATTCTAATATCCAACTGAGAAAGACACCCCCACTTTTGTCTACTAAATCCCGCTTTTGCTCCTCACAAAACTACCGATTTAGATGGGAAGCTTCAGGGCTAGAAACTATAGATTGACTTCTTACTGTCCCGAAAGTAGGAGTTTGCGATGCGACTTATGTTAAAAATCAAAATGAATCAACTGGGCCTGCTGCTGTACCAATCTGTGAGGAGGGGAATGCTCGTGGGAAAATGAAAGGGGTCTATCAACATCATAACAACAGTCTGACCGCTTCACCAGTAGGGATGACACCTTCCTTGCTGTATATAGATCAAAACTTAGAGCAAGGGTTAATAGGTCTTACTTCTGAAAATTATCCTATCAACATTAGTACCCAAGTGACACAGGTTTCAGCTTTAGGGGGGGGGGGGAACTAAGCTCATGGAACATCGGGGGGCTTAGTGCAAGAATGCAATCTCCCGAGTGGGTCACCTACATTAATGATTATGATGTGTGCCTCTTCCAAGAGTCCTGGTCTTGTGAACCCCAATTTCTTTTGGGGTATTTGAATTTTCATATCCCTGCACTAAAGGGAGCTAAAGGGCGTCCAAAGGGAGGCTTAACCATTTGGGTTAAGCAAGAGCTCTTTATTGAGGCCAAAGAAATATTCACTAAGAACTGTGATATCCAGTTAATTAGATTAACCCTGGGCCTTGGGGGCAGTCTAGACATCTATAACTTGTATGTCAGAGGCTACGGGGGTAGGAAATCCCAGGTTCTAGTTGCCTTGGACTACCTGCTTGGGCTACATTCAAGCGATAAAAACGTGTTAAATGCTGGTGATCTAAACATGACCTTCGAACCGCTCGTAATCACAGACTGGTATTTTGGGGGTGAGGAGGACAGCCAATGGGGGATACCAAAGTTGGATCTTGAACTGGTCTCTAAATGGTCTGATAGTATAATCCAGATTAATGCAATCTGTTCTGAGAGAGGACTGAGAGCCTTGAATGGACAAACTCCAGGTGATGTCCATGGGGCAAAAACATTTGATAACGGACGCCACAAAAGTAGGATCGATTATGTCCTTTGTAGCATGAACCTCTGGTGCATGGTAGTAGATATGAAGGTGGAGGCTAAACAGGAGAGTGATCATAGCCCCCTTTGTGTGGTACACTACTGGTGGAGTCAAAAGCATTTAGGTCCTAGGAGAAGCGATCAGTCCCTTCCCGAAAGTCTATCCACCAACGACATGAGGAGGCTCAAATGGCCACAAGTTATGACCAATATAAAGGCAATAAGTAGCATTAGTAAGGAACTAGACAGAGCCATATTAAATCTGGATCTTGTGGCTGGTAATCCCAGAGAATTGGATAAGATAACTGACCTGCATGTAAACTTATTTGCTGCAATTAGGGCCCATTTTCTTAAGCCTACATCCAACAAAGAAGGTAAACAACGCCCCGTGCATAGGCCAGGGTGGTATAATGCTGCATGTAGAACTGCAAGAATAGCCCTTGGTACTGCAATCAGAAGTAGGGACCCCAATGTGATAAAACTGGCTCGGCAGGAATATAAAAGATGTATACAAGAGGCTAAGGAAGCATGGGATGAGCAGCATTGGCAGGATCTAAAGGAAGCAAGTGGGATAAAAGACACAAGGTTGTTTTGGGACATTGTCAAGTGGGGCGGGGGAGGTCGCCCTGAATCCCCGGCAAATTATGTGACCCAAGAAGGCTGGCTGGACTAATTTAGCCCCCAGTATGCACGCACCCCCTTAGCTGCCACTACTGAGGATCTTAATTACATCTTATATGCGAGCCCCCCTTTTGATAACAACGATGTAATGATGGCCCTTAACTCTGTGGCTAATGGGAGAGCTCCAGGGCCTGATGGTGTCCCCGCAGATGTCTTCCTCCACGATAAGAAATGTTGGGCAAAATACATTGAAAAGTTAGCCAATGCTGTGGCATTAGGTACACCAGTCCCGAAGTCTTGGAAAGGGGCAGTGATAATTCCTGTGTTTAAGAAGGGTGACAGAACCCAGCCGGGGAACTATAGGCCCATTAGCCTGATAGACACAATACAAAAAGTAATAGGGAGAATGCTTCTGAATAAAATATTAGATTGGGTAGAAGAGGAACACATCTTATCTCCCTTCCAGGCGGGCTTTCGTAAATCAACTTGTACAATTGATCAGGTATTTCGATTCACACTCATACACTGGAAGACAGTGCTGTTGGGCAAAGGCAGCATTTATGCAGCCTTTATTGGAACTACGCTAGTATTCAGTGGGGAGGGTACGGAAAAGTAACACCTGAATTCCCGGTTGAACGAGGGGTGCGCCAAGGATGCGCCTTGGCCCCCACACTCTTTACACTCTATATCAATGGCGTGATTGATCGAATGAACTTGATAAGTACTGATGCTCCTACCCTGGCAGGTGCAAAGACCCCAATCTTAATGTTTGCGGATGACACGCTTATTTTATCAAATACTCCGAGTGGACTTCAGCGTGCTCTGACGATTTTTGAGAAGTTTTGTGAGGACTACGGGCTGGAAGTTAATGTAGCAAAAACCAAGCTCATGGCATTTAATCAGCACTGTCATTTTAAGGGCAACTTTTTTATGAATGGCCAAAGAGTGGAAATGGTCAGAGATTTTACTTATCTGGGCATCCAAGTTGATAAGGGCGTTCAATGGGGAAAGCACATTGAACTGGCAGCACTAAAACACCGCCAACATGCAGGGGTTCTACACTTAGAGCACAAGAAGTCATTGACTAAGCCAATTAAGCCAGTTCTCCAAGTCTACGAGGCTAAGGCTTTAAGCTCGGCTCTCTATGGCGCTGAGCTATGGGGGTTCGAGAAGCTAACCACTCTTACTCTAGCTGAAAATAAGTTTCTACGCAACATCACAGGTCTTCCGAAAAGTACTCCCATGAAGCCGCTGAAATACGATCTGGGTTGAAAGGACATTGCAGATTTGGAGAGACTTCGTCCCATCTTGTATTGGCGCAGGCTCTGGACTACTCCGGAGCTTGCCCATTATGCTCTAGGATTCATGGATGTCATAAAAGCAGACGAATTCCATAAGATACACTGGCTTAGGGAACTTGCCAACATGTTGAAGGAAATGGGAATGCAGGGGCTGTGGGAAAACCCCAAAACAACTTTATTCCCTGCCAAAGAGATACTAAAAGGAAAATATTGGGAATTAATAGCGCAGCTTACATGGATTAAAGCAAACCCTTCCACAATGGAAGGACGCTTCCTCGAGTTTAAATATATCCCCAGGCTAGAATCCTATTGGGATCTAATTATGAAACCTGGTGATAGGAAGCTTTATTTCCAGTTGAGAGCCGGATCCCTGCCCCTAAGATCACTCACTGGCAGGTGGGCCAGTGGAGATAGTGATATCTGTCTGGCATGTGGGACTCAAAAGGAAACCATTCCACACTTTCTTTTTGTCTGCCCCGCGTATTCAGTTCCCAGAAGAGTTTGGTTAAGTACAATGTGTAAATCCCTGCGGACAAAAAGTAGCACTGTGGCACTTAGAATAATTTGCACTAGCACTTTACCATTTATTTCTATTGCTGTTGCTAAATACTTGGGCTGGGCATGGACAATGAGGAAGAAAAGAATGCTGTGACCAACTTTTTTTTTTTTATCTCTTACTCTGTGCAAGCTTTTATGCTACTCTTATAAGGAATAGACACATTAATATACATGAGCAACATTCTTGCCAATATTTAGTTTCTTTAAGTTTTGGGGATTGTTAAGCAGTGCAGTAGTACCAGGTTTAACTTGCATTTAGCACTTTTCTGATCATTGTACTGTGTATCATACTGGACTGTGCATCTTATATGACTATATTCTACCCTAATAGAATTTTGTATATAGTTTTTAAATTATTTTTACATCTTATTCCTTTTAAATCCTGTCTAAATGTTTTTGAGAGATATCTGTATTTGTAACTGTCGAGGCGCATACATTTTTGTATTGTTAATGGAACGCCTAATGTTTGGATAATTTTATTAATTTTATTCGAATAAAGCTGATTTTGACTTTGACTTTGACTTTGCGACCCCTTAGGAATTGCAGTAGGTGTACTATACACCTTCATACATTGCATTTTACGATTTCTTAATTGCGAATCCTTGTGAATTGAAATTAGGGAATCCCAAAATGCTATTTACATACATCTGGCCCGTAGTCTGTCAATTTTAAAGGACTGCATGGTCTTGTGACTGAGGTATGTCTCTACTAGTACTTGTATTCTCCCACGTGTTATGCATCTGAAGATGCTGGATGTATAAAACACAGGTATACAATTATGTGTATGTTTCTTTTATGTATGATGGTACTAGCAAAAGGCACAGACACATGCAAGAAAGTTTTTAGGAACATGGTGAGATTTACAACATAAAAATGAGAAGCATTGCTGTTCTAAATTTTGTTAGGGCCAACATTCTTAGGAGTCAGAGAAAAACTAATGCTGGAAAAGAAAAGTGAGCTTTAAGACATGTTAGGAGAGGGATTAGTGATTAGGGTACTTTGTATGAGTCTCTGGAAAGGTACATTTGAAGTACAATGTATAAATGTAGGTGTCTGCTTGAAATTGGAAGTGTAGTCTATCAATGTTTTAGGTCTACACGGTCTTGTGAGTGAGGTATGTCTCTACTTTCAAATGTATTCTTACACTTGTTATGTATCTGAAGATGCTGGATGTCTGAAACACAGGTTTACATCTATTTATACGTGTTTTTATGTCTGATGGCACTAGCAAAAGGAACAGACACATGCATGCTTGCCTTCAGATACATTGGGAGAATTACAACAGTAACATGGGAAGGATTGCAGTTTTATATTTGGCTAGGCCCAACATTCTGAGCACTCAGTGAATAGTGAAGTTGCAATAGAAAAGTGTGGTTTAAAACATGCTGGTAGATGGATTAGTGATTAGGATATTTTGTATGAGTCTGTGGAATGGTATGATTGGAGTATGCCGTATAACTTTAGGCTTGGAATGGGAAGTGCAGTCTGTCAAGTTTAAAGGTCTGCATGGTCTTGTGACTGAGGTATGTCTCTATTTGCAGATGTATTCTCATACGTGTTATGCATCTGAAAATGCTACACATGTGTAACCCAGGTATACAACTCTTTTTATGTTCATTTTATGTATGATGCCACCAGCAAAAGGTAGAGATGCATGCGTGCATGTTTTCAGGAACATGGTAAGACTTACAAAAGTAACATTGCAAAGATTGCTTTTTTGAATCTCTGGAGTTCTTTTGCTTCTTTCTGCACCTCTTTTGCTTCTTTCTGCACTTCTCTTGCTTCTTTCTGCACCCTTGTTGTCACTTTTTGCACCTCTGTTGCTTCTTCCTGCACTTCTCTTGTTTCTTTGTGCACCTCTTTTGCTTCTTTCTGTACCCCTCTTTCCCCTTTCAGCAGTTGTCTTTCTTCTTTCTACACATCTCTTGTGTATTTATGTACTTCTCTAGCCTTTTTCTGCACCTCTGTTGCATGTTTGTTCACCTCTCTTATTTCTTTGTGCAGCCCTTTTGCCTCTTTCTGCACCTCTTTTACCACTTTTTAGACCTCTCTTGCCTTTTTCCGCACTTCTTTTGTCTCTTTCTGCAATTTTGTGTTTCTGTACTTTTCTTGCTGCTTTCTGTACTTCTCTTGCTTCTTTCTCTACCTGTTTTGACTGTTTCTACACCTCTTTTAGTTCTCTGTATACCTGAGTTGCATGTTTCTGGAGCTCACTAGCTTCTTTCTGCACTTAAATTGCTTCTTTCAACACGTCTTCTTTCTATACCTCTTTTGCACCTCTCTTGCTTCTTTGTGTCCATCTCTTGTTCCTTTTTTCACATCTCTTGCTTTTTTGTACCTCTCTTGCTTCTTTGTGCACTCCTCTTGCCTCCCTTTGTGCCCTTCGTCCCTGTTTCTGTACCTCTGTTGCCTGTTTCTGCACAATCATGTCTCTTTCTGAACCCATCTTCCTTCTTTCTGCACCTTGCTTACTTGTTTGTGTACCTCTCTTGCCAATGTTGTACATGTCTCTTTCGTTTTTTGCACATCTCTTGTCACTTTCTTATCCTCTTTTCCCTTTTTCTTTCCCTTTTCCTCTTTCTGCACCTCTGTTGCCTTTTTGTGCACCTCTGTTGCTTCTTTCTGTACTCCTCTTGCCTCTTTCTTTTCCATTCTTCCCTCTTTTTGCACTTCTGTTGCCTCTTTGTGCAGCTCTCTTGTCTCTTTCTGCATCTCTCTTACCTCTTTCTGGACATTTTTTCTTCTTTCTGCAGTTGTCTTGTTTCTTTCTGCACTTCTGATGTTTGTTTTTAACATCAGTTGTTTCTTTATACACTTTTCTTTTTTTTCTGCTGATGTCAAGCTTCTTTCTGCACCTCTCTTGTCTTTGTCTGCACCCGTCTTCCCTGTTTTGCACTTCTCTTGCCTCTTTCTACATCTCACTTGCCTCTTTGTGCACTTTTTTCATATTTGTGTACCTCTGTTGATTCTTTGTGCACCCCTATTGTCTCTACGTGCACCTCGGTTGCCTCTTTCTGCATTTCTCACATTTTTCAGTAGCTCTGTTATTCTTTGTGTATTTCTTTTTTCTTTTTGCTGTTTCTAAACCTTTCTTTTTCTTTCTGTCCCTTTCTTTCTCTTGCAGCAACTTTGTCCCCTTTTCTGCAGTTCTCTTGCTTGTCCCTACACTTTTGTTTTTAATGTGTAATAAGGAGAATAGCAATGTAATTGTAAATAGTTGCATACTAGTTTTGAATATTCACATGTAATTATTTTAAATTGTTAATTGATGTAACAAACTATTGAAACTGTTCTTTATTTTTTAGAATTTGTTTTGTTTGAATCACAAATTGAAGATGGCAAGAAAACGTGAAAAGAGATGACAACAAAAAAAACATAACTACTTCAAGAAAAGTCGAAAGAAAGCATTAGAAAAAGACCAAAATGTTACTCAGGATAAAGTCTGTTCTGGTAAGAGCACTAAACAGTTTCTTAAAACAGTTGCAGAGAGATTAAAAAAAGACAATAATAATGGAAGGAAAAAGAAAAGTTTCACAACAAAGCACAAGGAAAAGAAGAGTTTTAATGGTAAAAAAACCATTAGTTTTTCCTAAAACAAAACATGTTATAAGAAGACAAAAACAATTTAAAGAGATACGTATATGAATGTTTCGAAGTAGTGTAAGTCCAAATTTATGAAAAGATTGTAAAAAGTATAAAAGAAGATCTGCAGCATATAAGAAGAAGCAGCACATTGAAAGTGTAGTAGATACTGCTTTTGAATTGAAATGAAAATTATTTATGTAACTATTGAAGAGAATGAGAACATTGGATAAAACAATGGTGTTTATGAAAGAGAAAAGCAAAAGAAAAAGCCTTGTTAATAGAAGTAACTTTTGTAAAAGTTTTACTGGTGAATGGAAGCACACTTCCATTACTGAGCCTTTCTTTAATGAAGAAAGCTATTTTCAACAGAACACATTAGTACATGCAGTTGATGCTAGATGGTTGAAAGATGGTTGTCCGATTCCCAAAAAAATAATGGTTGCTAGGAGTGTGAAAGAAGTAATAGCTGAAAACGTTCAAGGGAAGCATACACAAGCTCCTGTATATAAGTGGGATTGTAGCAGTATTTACAGTATTCAACAGGAATCTATTGACATATTGCAAATGTTTAATGAGAATATGCAAAAGAAAGTCGTAAACAGAAGATTTAGATGTTGCAAGGACTAGAGCGATGTAAAATAAGAAAATCTACTAATTTGCAGGCTCATTCTATGGCTTGTCTCTCAAGAAAATTGTGTCAAAGTACTTTTAATTACACTCCTTTCTCAGCCCCTATCAGACCGGCTTTGGAGCAAAAAATGTCCACAATTGACCAAATCTTCAGGTTGTAATTACTGCACTGGAAAACAGTGATCTTGGAGGGTGGCAGCCTCTACATGATCTTTGTGGATTTAAAATCGGCATTCGATTTAGTATCAAGGAAGAAATTATGGGCCATTTGTAGGAGAGTAGGATCTGCTTCACATGGGTACGTCCACTTTTTGGTGGTGTTTCACTGTTTTTCGTCCTTAGTCTGGCTCTGGCACTGCTAATCAGGACCACAGCCTAGCTGCTTCCTCTCTAAAATGGTTTGCATGTACATTAGGTACATATCTAATTGGATTCTGGAGTGCCTTATAAGTCCCAAGTATATGGTATACTATGTACCTAGGGCATAGGTACCTCAGAGGCCTACCAGGGGCTGACGCATGTATTATGCCACCTCTGGGAAGCACTCCAAAATGGCACCACAGGTCTGCTAATGCAGCCTGGGTAAGGGTGTGCTTGCACCCCTTACAGTGGTATAGGCTACCTATAGCACTACCATTGCACACATATAAAACCTATAAGTCACTCCTATGGCAGGCCTTAACAATCCTGAAGGCAGAGTGCTTGGTTTTTATGTGAGAGGGTGCCCTGCATGAGCAGAGCCCCTCTGCAGCGTTCGGAGTACCTCCTGTGATGCTGTTTGTGGTGCAGCCTGACAATATACTCTTAAGTGCATTATAACCTCGTGGTAAATGCTAACTTTGGGATGGCTGCATGGAAACATGTCGTGTTTGGTGTCAAACGCTTTGAAATACTACCCCTCCCCCGCCAGTTCTGGCTGCGGGGGTAGCATTCCACCCTTCTAGAGGGAGGGACATGTTCACACTGGTCTAACCCGGTAGGACTTTCCTGAGCCCTGGCATCACAAAATGAATGCCTCTGCCACAGACACTGGTCTGGCCTCCTGCTGCTGACTGAAACTCCGGCAGGGGAGGCCTGGACAATAGGTTTCCTGTCCCAGGGAGGTGTAACCACCTCCCCAGACAGGCAGATGTGTATTGGGGCTGGGCGGGAGCACTCTCTGGTGCTTTGAAGTCCTGCACTGGGGGCACACTTGGTGTCCCTATGCATAGTCCAGTTCAAACTGGTTGCAGGGGCTACTTGCCCCTGCTCTGGCGTGAAACTGGACAAAGGAAATGGGTGTAACCACCCCTCTTTCCAAACCCTCCCATAGGTGGGTCCCTAGAGTATGTCCAACCCCCAAACTTAGTATAAGTATGGGAACCCAGTCCTTGCGACTTTAGATTACCCTGGATGAAACTCTGCAACATATATCCTGGACCTTCAATGTTCTACTTTGACTAGAAGACTGAAGAAATCTCCCTTGGGGTCAAGGAGTGACTCCCCTGCTTGGCAGGCACCAAAGAAGCAACTGACCGGCCTGCATCGCTGAAGATCCCACCGGACGCCGAAGTCTTTGCATCACCAGAGGTGGATTTCCAGACCTCCCCGAGGGTACCCTGAGTCCACAGCAAAGCTGAGGCCCGTGGCTATTGTGGGTGATGTGGAACTGTGACCCCTGGACACCGTGAACTTTTGGAGCAACACTATCTTCCTGGTATTCTTTGAAGTTGTGCTTTGGGCTCCAAGTAGCTCCAGCCTTGAGCACCTCCTGCACTGAAGATTGCTGGCCTCCGCTCCACGAGTGACCCGTGGGCCAGTTTCAAGTGCGACTGCTTGAGGCTCCTTCACGATTGCTAGCCCGTTGGCTAGTAGGTCCCCAAGAAGGCAACTCTTCTTCTAATTGGGCTTTCCTGGTTGCTCCAGATGTGCCCTGACTTACCTTTGCTGGGTGAGTCCCTCAGACCTTGCTAGTCTGCACCGCAGTCCTCTCTCTAATTTCCAGTGACTTGCCGTTGCCAAGGCTTGTTGGGTCCATTCTGGTCGCCGACACCGCAGCACTCGACAGACTTTGTGGGACAGCTCGAATCCGGCTCGTGGACTTTGTCGACGCCTCCTGGACCTCGTGGCTGTAGAGTCAAGACACCCATCAACTCACCTGAAGCACCCGACTTCTGTGGGCATTGGTCCATCCTACATATACTTTGAATATATACCTGGTGTGGTTGTCCTTTCATTTGATCCTTAATTGATTTTAGACTGGTAAAACAAGCTGCTTTACATTCCTTCAAGACTTAGCCTGAAGGCTGCTCTCCATAGCTACCACTAGGATAGCTTTCAATAAAGGTTGTCTTTAACCAATTCACCATAAGGGGTTGTTTGGACTGATATAAGGTGCCCACTAGTGCACAGCATATATCAGGCCACCTTCTCACACCATTCTTTCTGATCTGGGGGCCCCCCATATCTATGCCACAATCTGAAAAGACTACATGAATATAATTTTGCTCAGATTAGATATGGGAAAAATGGAGAGCTCACTGATCGTATACCTATAGAGAGAGGTGTACGTCAAGGGTGTGTATTGGCCCCAACCCTCTTTTGTTTATTTATTATTGGCTTAGTGGAGGCCTTGACAGCAGGGAGGGACATAGATGCTCCAAAGTTGGCGAACCGCAAGGTACCAGCCTTGTTGTTCGCCGTCGATACCCTCCTACTGTCAAAGTCCCCTACGGGAATTCAGAGGGCTTTGGACATCTTCCACTCATTCTGCAAGAGTAGGGGCCTGGACATCAACACCCAGAAAACCAAATATATGGCTTTCGTCGCAGGGCACTCAACACGACCTAATCCCCAATTAGATGTGAATACCTGGGATTGTCCCTTAATGAGAAAATGGAAGGGGTGTACAAATCAAGAAGGCATGTTTAAAATTGTCCCAGACAACGGGGGGGGGGGGGGATAGCGAAGTTGCAGAGGAAATGCACACATAAAACGATGGGGCCGGTGTTGGAAATATACAAGGCGCAAGCCAGAGGAGCTGCCATGTATGGGGAGGAAATTTGGGGCCATCCACCATCTGACCAACTTTCCAAGTTTGAGAATTCGTTTGCTAGACAACTTCTGGGACTTCCTAAAAGTACACCGCTCACACCGCTTCCAATAGATCTTGGAGTCGGCCAGATTGCAGTAGAGGTCGCCCTTAGATCCTTGTTATATTGGCGTCATCTATGGAGCACCCCTGAACTATCTGTGTATATAGAGGAACTGAGGGAAGTGGCAAACCTCAGGGGAGCAAGCAAAGTCCCATGGATGGCCCACATTAAGAACTCTCTAATTTCCATGGGAATGGGTGACTTATGGGCTAGTGCCGAAGACAGTTGTCTGTCAACTCCTAGGAAGGCTCTGTCAAAGATCTATAAGGAATACAATCTTACCTTATTGCAGGGCAGTTCCTGAACTGGCACACTGACAATATTTTACTTAGAAGTAAAACTGCAATACAGGTTGGAACCTGTCATCAACGATATACAGCCACCCCTTGCTAAAAAGATATAGTTGCAGTTCAGGTATGGTACACTTCCCCTACGCGCTTTTACATATAAGTGGGGGGGCAGTTCTACTAAGGGCATGTAACAATATACCGGAGACAGACCTACACGTATTATTTTTCTGCCCGGCATATAAGAAAGCGAGACACTGGTGGTTACTGGAGTTGTGCAGAAACCTCAGAACATCCCACTGCTCCAAGGCTTTCAGGATTTTAAAATATGATACTAGTATGCCCATTGCGTATTCAGTTTCACACTATTTGTTTTCAATGTGGTGTGCAATTCTAAAGATAGGGCTAGCCCAATCAACTCATCCTGCTCCCCATTGTGAATTGTTGTCTTTTAAATCTGATTTTAATACATTTTATGATCTTCTGACGTGTAATTTTTAAATATGTAATATTTTATATAACTCCAATGAATTCTTGATTAATATTTTAATGCGTATGCCCTTCATTGCCGGATAATTTGTATTGTCTGTATTGTATTTTATATGCTTTTTATCTGTGCTTTTATGGCCTTGTCAGGCCGAAATTAAGAATCTCTTGACTTTACTTTTAATTATTTAAGAATGTTAGCAGTACACCACTCATAAACGTGGAAGTTAGTAAGGAAACTGATGACGGAAGACATCCAGAAACACGAATCTAGAGATTTAGTGCACTAACCTGCACCAACTTTGGTGGAACTCCAGTAAATATTCAAGTAAGGATGTACCATGAACTGCATTTACCATAATACTAAGGGGCGAACTATGCTGGGAGGTGAAGCAGTAGGCTCCCATCCCTTTCTGTTTTAAACGGCTGCCTTGAGCCATTGAGCTGGCGAGCTTGTGTAGATGCACCTGTGCATCTGTGAGAGGTACTGAGGCCTGAAAGGAGTGTGGCAGCCTGCTCAGCAACCCCAGATGGAATTAATTATTATCACTACTGATGACGGATGATACCCAGAAACACATGTCTAGAGATTTAGAGCACTGACCTACACAAACATTGGTGGAATACTCCAGTAAATATTCAAGTAAGCATGTACCATGAACTGCATTTACCATAATGCTAAGGGGCAAACTATGCTGGGAGGTGAAGCAATGTGCTCCCACCCCTTTCTGTTTGAAAAGGCTGCCTTGAGCCATTGAGCTGACAAGCTTGTGGAGATGCACCTGTGTGCCTGTGAGAGGTACTGAGACCTGAAAAGATTGTGGCAGCCTGCTCAGCAACCCCAGATGAAATTAGTTTTTATCTTTACTGCTAACGGATGATACCGGATGATACCCAGAAACATGCGTCTAGAGATTTAGAGCACTAACCTGCACCAACTCTGGTGAAATACTCCAGTAAATATTCAAGTAAGCATGTACCATGAACTGCATATACCATAATGCTAAGGGGCGACCTATGCTGGGAGGTGAAGCAGTGTGCTCCCACCCCTTTCTGTTTGAAAATGCTGCCGTAAGCCATTGAGCTGCCGAGCTTGTGGAGATGCACCTGTACACCTGTGCACCTGTGAGAGGTACTGAGACCTGAAAGAATTGTGCCAGCCTGCTCAGCAACCCCAGATGAAATTTGTTGTTATCTCTACTGATGAAGGATGATATCCAGAAACACGTCTAGAGATTTAAAGAACTAACCAGCACCAACTTTGGTGGAATATTCCAGTAAATATTCAAGTAAGCATGTACCAGGAACTCCATTTACCACAATGCTAAGGGGTGAACTATGCTGGGAGGTGAAGCAGTGTGCTCCCACCCCTTTCTGTTTGGAAAGACTGCCAGAAGCCATTGAGCTGACGAGCTTGTGGAGATGCACCAATGCACCTGTGAGAGGTACTGAGACCTGAAAGGATTGTGGCAGCCTGCTCAGCAACCCCAGATGAAATTTGTTTTTATCTCTACTGATGACGGATGATATCCAGAAACACGTGTCTAGAGATTTAGAGCACTAACCTGCACTGACTTTGGCGGAATACTCAGTAGCGTAACAAAACTTGAGGGGGCCCCCTGCAAAACACATGGAGGGCCCCCCCCCCCCCGGCAGCCCATTCCTCCACCTACCACTTTGCCCCACCACCCAAAAATCTGGCATATTTTGATTTGAAACCTCCAACATTTAAATTAAATGCCTCTATATTGTCTTTCTCAGTGGGAAACCCTCTTAACATATAAGCTATGCCATTTGTAACAATGTCAAAAGCAGATTATTTAACTGAGGCAGCAATCAGAACAATGCCAAAGAGCCATCCTATTGTCTCAGGAACTGCCTCTGGATGAAGAATAACTATGAAGGGTCTGAATTAGAATTGACATTAATAAACAATAAAGTAAAACTTTGAAAGACAAATTCAAACCTGCAATTCCATAAAAACTCGACTGACAATATACATGAGAAGTACACAAGATATAACTCAGTATCCTGCGAAAGGTAAGAGAAATAGACTGGTGAATTATCTGCATGCCACACACTAGCGACTGTCAAAGGTTGTGCATGATAATAATGAGAACTGAAGAAGAAATTTCGATTTCTACCATCATGTCTTTATTAGTAAGCATTACAAAACAGGCAGGCAAACAAGGCTCAGGATGAAAACTGTTTGGATACTTCAGAACATTGATGCAGATGTTTGTCTATTTTAATTTATCATTTCTGTAGTGTAAACAATGCTAAATACAAGAATTAAGGCAAACATTACAGACAAGTGCAAGCAACACCATAAATAACATTGCATGTAGAATAAAAACAAACCATATCAGAAAGTACCTAATGACAATCTATACAAACTGTAATTGGTAAAGCAAAAGAAAAGTGCAACTCCTTTCAAAGTGCATAATAAAGCAATCACCTGTCCAGCAAATAAACAAAAATCAAGCATGTTCAGTAAAACAATTAACTTTCTTCTTGCATCAATGTGAAAATACATTCAAAGTGCATGATAAAAACAAGTCCAGCAGTATGCATAAATTAAGCCAAGTTAGTCAAACAATTCCCCATTTGATGTGTGCATAAAGGCACAAATATTTCAAAGCAACTGGTAAACAATAACAACTACAGCACCATACAATAATAATACCAGTTTGAACTAACAATTCCTTTTTTGAACGCTCAAATATTTCAAAGTGACTAGCAAAACAGTAACAAGTACAGAAGGCAGCAGCACACAAAAATCAAACCACTTTAGTCAACCAATGACCTTTTGGTTTGTGCTTGTGCATGAAGGTGCAAATATTTCAAAGTGACTGGTAAAACAATAGCAAGTACAGCAAGCAACAGCATACATAAATCAAACCTATTTAGTCAAACTAATTCCCCTTTTGTTTGTGCACCACCACAGAAACACATATGCAGAGATTAAACATTCTACACCTGTGCTACAATTTGTTTTTTTTGCTGAACTTTATACTCAAAATGTATTTTCCATGGGCCTAGAGGTGCCAGCCCATGTGGTAA
This sequence comes from Triturus cristatus, assembly GCF_964204655.1. Taxonomy (NCBI): domain Eukaryota; kingdom Metazoa; phylum Chordata; class Amphibia; order Caudata; family Salamandridae; genus Triturus; species Triturus cristatus. The sequence goes on from NC_140586.1 coordinate 16,908,206, forward strand.
TTAGGGCCATCTTATTCACAGATGGCATCAGGAACATCTTAAGGATTTTAGGGGCCAACTTCCAAACATATATTGGGAACCCCTGTAAGAACAGTTTTGAATTTATGATCCTATTTCAGCTCTTTCATGCCCTCTTTGGGTGAGCCACAGACAGCGCACCGACACACTAGTCCAAATTCTAAATGTGTTTATATTTAATATTCAGGGATAGTGATGCGTGTTTTCAATATTGGAACACAACAGCATATTATTGCAAATAATCTCTAACACTCTCCCATTTCTCATATGTGTGAGGTCCTGATTTGAAACCAATTTTTTTTTTATGGATGTTGCATGAAACACAACATTCCTCTGCAAAATGCCTGTAATAGACACACATCATCAATATTGAAAAAAGCGAAGAAAGGTTGTATTCAAAACAACCTGTTCAAGAATAATTTAATGCCATCAGGGCAAAACTCTACAGAACAGAGCTGGTTTTATCAGTGGGCCCCCTGAAAGTCTGGGGCCCTGGGCCGGAGCCCACTTTGCCCATGCCTCAAAAATTCTCTGGACCGCATCTGACAGTCTTTTTTGGTACGCCCTCCCCCATTACCTCCTTTTCCATGAATTCCCTCACTACCACTCACCAACAATGCACCCTAGCTCTCTATAGCACCTTTCTGACAAACATTTAATTTTTTTATAGCGGTACTCATAGTTTACTCGCACTCAGTTCTGTGATCTCCATGGTACATGTTCTTTGTAGCAGGCACATTAACCTTCTGAGCTTTGTGCGTTGTAGGAGTGCCCATGTGAGTGCACGGTGAGTGATGCGACAGTGTGAGAGTAGGGTAAGAGGATTGACTGCAGGGTGAGTGAGGTGATCATATCAATTTGGGTGCGGATGTAAGTGCAGAGTGGGACGAAAGAATGCATGGTTAGTGAAGGGCTTGTTTAAGTGAGATTGCTGATTGAGCAGTGAGGGGGACAGGTGAGTGAAGTGTGACATGAGTGCAGGTTGAGTAGTGTGCCCATGTGACTGCAGGGTGAGGTACAGGGTGAACAGCGCTAGTGCATTATGAGTGCAGAGTGATCACTGTGAGTGCAGGGTGAGAGGGTGAATGGTGGGAGTACATGGTGATCAGTGTGATTGCATTGTGATTGCTGTGAGTCAGGGTGAGCGTAAAAGTGAAGGGCGAGAATGAGGAGTGAGTTGCTTGAATAAAGGTTGCATTCCCAGACACTGGAAGTAACTCAGCATGTTATTGACGGCGACGTAGGGTTTCAGATATGTTGAACTATTGCTATTATGGCGGTGATCAGGATCAAGGGTGGAATTAAATAATGTGCTGATCCTGCAACAAACTTCTAGTCTTATGATTAGGTTTGGCAGCTCATTATTTTGAAGTCCCAGACGTACAAAAATAAGCAGTCATTCGTATTTTCAGCACTTATCTGTGCATAATTCAAACAGCAAATATAGATAGAAAGCACTTTTCATTATGTTCTAGGGCTGCCTGAATGATCCATGGCTGATAATTAAAGAGAACAAAGACAGAAAAGCCACATTACAAATAAATACATGCTTTATTTATAACCCTATTTAGTGTCAAGATGAGGTCTTTCCAGGATCTTTAAAAAACACATTGCTGGCATTTTTCTTTTGCCAACCTTACTTTATATTCCTTTTCATAAAATGCATTCTCACACTACAGCAGTAAATGTAAATTTCAAATGTAAGGAATAGTCAGATTTGGGACCCAGGGGGTACTGGAACCAGAAAAAAACTACGCCTCTGTAACCAGTTTGCAAAGGTATGTAAATATGCAAATAGTCTCTGGCCTCAAGGCAGTTGCCTTCAACCCCCTTGCTGCTGGGCCTGGAAGCTCAGGTTACCTGCACCCACTGCACATGGCACGCACCATTTAATTTATGAGGCAGGACTGTTATGAGGCAACTCACTGGTGCAACCAACGCTGGCTAGAGAGTGTAGTGCTGACTGTGTGCGCTACAGCGCTGATGGGGCCCCTGGAGGCTGGAACACCGTGGCTGCTGCAGGCATAGCTGCCAAGGTGTCAGATTGCTATGTGTGACATTTTCATAATTTCAGTGTAAATATGAGTGTCATTTCAACGACTATGAGTGACACTTTCATGCGAGCAATATTATGCAATGAAGACGATCCAAACATATAAATATCAGAAATTACACCCATTTGGGCAAGAAAAATCTTGAAGATCTTAAAACACCAGAAATGGTGCAAAGCACCATAAATGGAAGGGCACTCAGTCATGGAATGGCACGATACGGCCTCACATTGTATAGTAAATGGTCATGTACTGTGCGTGTCCTTCCCTTCCACAGAGGCCAATGGGCCATTTCCAAGCCGCGCCATCCTTGAAGACGCAAACTGCACCGCAATACAAAGGGCGCACTGCTGGCAACGTAGAACCACCTTGATTCAAACCAACCCCCGGGGCCAAGCATCATTAAAAAACACATACCTAAACCGCATGCTGGGAAACTGAAATCAAAGGTTTTTACCAACCTACCTGCTGGAAGTGTGTGTTCTCAGAAGCTATCAGGAGTGTTTTATAACACAAGGCAGCTGGGATCACGGTTTAAGCACATGAAATGGCTTGTGGTACACATCATGACCAGTATGGAAACCCCCATGTTGTATGTGGGGTAAAGTAATATTAAAAACACCTTCTGATACTTAAACTGCATATTGGCATGTGCTTTTATGAAGTACAAGATTGCTGCCTGCTGCAGAGGCACCACTAAGATTGCCAGCCTTTGCCCACACTGGGCCCCCTCCCTGTCAGCAATCAATCAGGAGAGCACCAGGACTCAAGGGCCTCTCTGTCAACGTGGGATCCAACCCAACAGGATGTGAGGCAGCCCCAACATGAACAGTTACAACAAACGGATCCATCTTAGCTGCCTACGTGTGACAATGACTCGCACACAGACAGGCACCATACTGCATTAGCCTCAGGCTGAGGCAGAGCTGTGCAGTAATCTCAAGGCAAAACCAACATCTAGTAGGACTATCAGAAGAGACTCACCTGTTTTAAATTACCCTCAAGATGCAAACGAAGCACGGCTGCCAGAATGCCGGCTGCATTTACTAACAAAGCAATACCAAAGGAGGTGATGGACAGAGCGTTTGAGCAAATCAAACACTCACCCCCAGTCAACTGATCTGGGTTTAATCCATCATCATTCTTTAGCTCACTCCCCCACCCCAGTTCAGACAAGGCCATATGCAAATCAGTATGGCTGGGTCCAAACTGGAATGGCATGGTGAGCAAAAATACGATGGATTTAGGCCCAGATCTCTGTACTGGGGTGAATGTATGACATTGTTCTGCATTCTGTCCATCAATAGTTCTTTTTGCATTTACCAACAAGCGCTTGAAATAATGTGCGCACGTACCTGCGGCATTGCTGCCAAGTTTTTAGATTGCTTATATGTGTTATTTCAATTGCGATTGCAATTGCAGAGCCCACCGAGGCACCAAAGGCCTTTCTTATTAGCTATTTAAATTATAGAGCAATAATAACATAAGCACTATTCATTAAGATGTTATGGAGGCTACATTACAGGCTGTAGTGTAGCCTCCATAACATCTTAATGAAGGGTGATTATGGTATTATTGCTCTATATTTAAAAACTGTAGTCTACAGGAAGTTCTTTAGTGGAGCTAGATTCATGGTCATCGTTACGGCGCCACACTACAGAGTGCACTGCCGGGCATGATTTTGGGCAAGGCAGCTTCAGGCTCTGTGAGGCACACACTTAGTTGCAGCCCACCGCCACCGGTGTGTGGTTTTATCTAAATGCAATCGAAAGGCCGGACATTGAGATGCAGAAAATTTGGGCCTCCATTCGAGGTGTTCCAGATAGCACGTTTTCTCTATAAGCTTGATGCAGATGTGTTTGGGGTAGCTCACGTTTGGTTTACAATATGTTATTAGTTTTAGTAATGCGCTGCTAACTATAAAGGTATCCTAGCGCCGAGAAGAGGGCAAAAATAAGGCGGCGGTAGTGATTTTTTAATGTGTGCATTCGACCTCCAGGTATTAACTGGCGGTAAATGAATTGGGATAACATGTATTTAATGTCATCATCCTTTTTGCAAGAGACACATTAGTTATCTATTTCGTAGGTTATTACAAATATGTAAAGTTCTGAAATACCGAGTGCTCTGAAGTAACCGAAAGGCAATGCACAGTGTTATGAAAAACAATAAATGCATCCGATGGGATTTGCATAAAATTCTATTTCAGTTCCAAATATGTGGTTCTCTATTAAAACAAAAATTACGTTAAGACCAGATTTTGCTACCTCTTTAATTATGAAACTCTTCTATGGAGCTCCGGGCATGCTTTTGGGCCTGGTTTACAGAAACCTAGTAGTGAGTGGCACACCGGCTAAATTAGGCAGATGTCTCGGTTGCCTTACTTTTCAATGTGCCCGCCTCCTGTACAGGAGTTAGATGGTGTTTAAGTTCTTGAAGGCGTCACAGATCCTCAGTCGGCAACACTGATAGACTCAAAACGAGACACCGGCAGCGTCGAGCCTGCATCCCTGCCCAGGGGAGATTGACCTTACTACAGCTTGCCAGGCCTCGAGCTGTGGCGATGGGTTAATTACCGCTGGGCTGGCTGCCTGGCTGACCGGGCCCGGTCGCCCGCCTCCTCAGATTCCAGTCCTGGCCTGCAATATGTCACTCCCTCTGCAATTCACGCAGGTGGGGGTGCAGTAAAGTTTATGAGACTGAGAGCAAAGATAGTTGTTGCGGCTTGCGCACCATCTCGCAGCAACAAGTACAACATTTTCATCACGATGATTGTAACGGTGACAATCATCATGATTAAAATGTTTGATTTATTGCAGCCACGCGATGGTGCGCAAGCCGCAACCACCATCCCTACTCTCACAAACTGGAGCAATCGTCGTGGTCTCCACTGTAGAGAACAGAACCATCCGGGGCCTATACTACCTTTTACTTATTCAACCGCGGCTGCCCGCCCCATGATGCATTCTATTCCACCCCACCCTCTGACATGGACTTCTTGTTCCTGGCTCAGACGGACAGACTCACCTGCGGGCAGCAGAAGACGGGGCAAGACTGCAAGGCGAGCCAGGGGCTAGAAATAATTAAATTACGGCCGCCGGCAGCACAGTCCCTATCAGTCGTCTCTGGCCTCTGTGATGCCTCACCTCACCAGTCACGCGCGAACTTTTAATTGCGCGCTGCACATGACAATATGAAGAGGCCACTGCAAGGTGCAACGAATAATGGCGGTGGGCAAAACGTAAGTTACGTAATGTATTGATTACCAAAAAATGCTGGCTCTGCTAAGGGGGCCCCATAATGCTAAGGGGCGAACTATGCTGGGAGGTGAAACAGTGTGCTCCCACCCCTTTCTGTTTGAAAAGGCTGCCTTGAGCCATTAAGCTGACGAGCTTGTGGAGATGCACCTGTGCGCCTGTGAGAGGTACTGAGACCTGAAAGGATTGTGTCAGACTGCTCAGCAACCCCAGATGAAATTCATTTTTATCTTTACGGATGATATCCAGAAACATGTGTCTAGAGATTTAGAGCCCTAACATACACCAACTTTAGTGGAATACTCCAGCAAATATTCAAGTAAGTAAGTACCATGAACTGCATTTACAAAAATGCTAAGGGCGAACTATGCTGGGAGGTGAAGCACTGTGCTCCCACCCCTTTCTGTTTGAAAAGGACGGCTTGAGCCATTGAGCTGGCAAGTTTGTGGAGATGCCCCTGTGTGCCTGTGAGAGGTACTGAGACCCTAATGGATTCTGGCAGCCTGCTCGGCAACCCCACATAAAATTAGTTTTTATGTCTACTAAAGATGGATGACATCCAGAAACACATGTCTAGAGATTTAGAGCACTAACCTGCACCAACTTTGGTAGAATACTCCAGTAAATATTCAAGTAAGCATGCACCATGAACTGCATATACCATAATGCTAAGGGGCGAACTATGCTGGGAGGTGAAGCCGTGTCCTCCCACCTCTTTCTGTTTGAAAAGGCTGCCTTGAGCCATTGAGCTGACGAGTTTTTGGAAATGTACTGGTGCACCTGTGAGAGGTACTGAGACCTGAAATGATTTTGGTAGCCTGCTCTTCAACCCCAGATGAAATTCAATTTTATCTCTACTGATGACGGGTGGTATCCAAAAACATGTGTCTGGATGTTTAGAGCACTAACCTGCACCAACTCTGGTGGAATACTCCAGTAAATATTCAAGTAAGCATGCACCATGAACTGTATTTACCATAATGCTAATGGGAGTACTATTCTAGGAGGTGAAACAGTGTGCTCCCACCCCTTTCTGTTTCAAAAGGCTGCCTTGACCCATTTAGCTGACAAGGTTGTGGAGAGGCACCTGTGCGACTGTGAGAGGTACTTAGACCTGAAAGGATTGTAGTAGTCTACTCAGCAACCCCAGATGAAATTCGTTTTTATCTCTATTGATGACGGGTGATATCCAGAAACACGTGTCTAGAGATTTAGAGTACTGATCTGCACCAACTTTGGTTCAATACTCCAGTAAATATTCAATTAAGCATGTATCATGAACTGCATTTACCATAATGCTAAGGGGCGAACTATGCTGGGAGGTGAAGCAGTAGGCTCCCACTCCTGTCTGTTTGAAAAGGCTGCCTTGAGCCATTGAGCTGATGAGCTTGTTGAGATGCACCTGTGCACCTGTGAGAGGTGCTGAGACCTAAAAGGATTGTGACAGCCTGCTCAGAAACCCCAGATAAAATTAGTTTTTATCTCAACTGATGACGGATGATATCCAGAAACACGTGTCTAGAGATTTAGAGCACTAACCTGCACCAACTTTTGTGGAATATTCCAGTAAATATTCAAAGTAAGCATGTACCATGGACTGCATTTACCATAATGCTAAGTGGCGAAGTCTGCTGGGAGGTGAAGCAGTGTGCTCCCACCCAGCCTTTCAAAAGGCTCCCTTGACCCATTTAGCTGACAAGGTTGTGGAGATGTACCTGTGCGGCTGTGAGAGGTACTTAGACCTGAAAGGATTGTGGCAGCCTACTCAGCAACCCCAGATGAAATTCGTTTTTATCTCTATTGATGACGGATGATATCCAGAAACACGTGTCTAGAGATTTAGAGCACTGACCTGCACCAACTTTGGTTCAATACTCCAGTAAATATTCAAGTAAGCATGTACCATGAACTGCATTTACCATAATGCTAAGTGGCGTAGTCTGCTGGGAGGTGAAGCAGTGTGCTCCCACCCCTTTCTGTTTGAAAAGGCTGCCTTGAGCCATTAAGCTGACGAGCTTGTGGAGATGCACCTGTGCGCCTGTGAGAGGTACTGAGACCTGAAAGGATTGTGGCAGTCTGCTCAGCAACCCCAGATGAAATTCATTTTATCTTTACGGATGATATCCAGAAACATGTGTCTAGAGATTTAGAGCCCTAACATGCACCAACTTTGGTTCAATACTCCTGTAAATATTCAATTAAGCATGTACCATGAACTGCATTTACCATAATGCTAAGGGGCGAACTATGCTGGGAGGTGAAGCAGTGTGCTCCCACTCCTGTCTGTTTGAAAAGGCTGCCTTGAGCCATTGAGCTGACGAGCTTGTTGACATGCACCTGTGAGCCTGTGAGAGATACTGAGACCTGAAAGGATTGTGGTAGCTGGCTCTTCAACCCCAGATGAAATTTGTTTTTATCTCTACTGACGATGTATGATATCCAGAAACACGTCTAGAGATCTACAGGCACATGCATCAAGCAAAAAATGCCTTACAAAAATTGCGAATTGCTAAAAAAGGCTGTTTGGAAGCGCAATTCAGACCTTCCCAATGCAGGAACCCAATTACCGAAAAACAAACAAATTCGCAAAAATAAGGAATCGCACATATTGCGCAAACCAATTATGTGAATCCTTATCTGCGAGTCCCTTAACGGAGATAGCAAATAGCGATTCGCTAATAAAGAATCGCAAACCAATGCATGTAAACTCGCATGTAACGATTTTCATGAAAATCACTATTTTGCAAGTGCAGAATAAGGGGCATCACAATCAGGTGGTAAACTGGAGAAAAGAAATCACACAGGTGCAACCACTCAGAAACCTATTTAAACTGACCCAGAAGGCCGCTGAAGCTTTTCACAATGGCAGCGCTCAACGAGATGGTGAGGAGGATGAGGATCCATGCAGCAGCCCAGTGCAGAAGGAGAATACAGGAGTGGATTTTCAGAGTGCGCATCACATTGCTCGGACAAACAGAAGATTAAATCTACTACAAGTACAGGTTGAACGGTGCAATGATCCTACACCTAATAGCAGAATTGGAACCCCTAATGCAGCGCCAGACCCGTAGGACCCATGCCATCCCCGCTCATGTCCAGGTCCTATGTTGCCTGCACCTACTTGCTTCAGGCAGTTTCCAGGTGGTAGATGCTGTAGCTGGAGAGGTATCACAAAGCTCCCTTTCACGTTTCTCCAAATCCTTCCTGGACGCTATGATGACAAGGATCCACACCCACATCACCTTCCCCGCAACCCAACAGGAATTGAACAAGACAAAACTGGACTTCTACCAGGTAGCACAGTTCCCTCATGTGATCTGTTGCATAGATTATACACATGTTCCCATTTGTCCCCCAGCAGCTAATGAATACATTTCCAGGAACAGGAAATCCTATCATTCATTCAATGTGCAAGTAGTGTGCAATGCAAACCATATCATAACAGACATTGTGGTGCAATACCCTGGAAGCACACATGACTCCTATATATTTCAACACAGTGGCATCCACACCCGTCTGCTCAGGGGTAAATTTGGCGAAGGACATCTGCTTGGTAAACACATATACTCATTCTCAACACAAGTAGACACAATGTGAATGCATAACTGTCGCTAACTCTTTGCCTACTACCTTGTAGGTGACAGCGCATACGCCGTGTGGAACTACATATTGACGCCATACCTCAACCCAGCCACACCACATGAGCAGAGGTACAATGCCGCAGTCATCAACACACGGAATGTATTTGAACGCACTTTTGGACTACTGAAAAGCTGCTTTTGCATCCTACACAAAACTGGTGGAGCGTTGCAGTACCGGCCAGAGACCTGCAGCAGGATTGTGGCTGCATGTGCCATGTTGCACAATATTGCCACCAGGAGAGGTATACCCATTGAATTGTCCGACAGTGAGTCTAAGGGGGACAACCAGCCACCGGCACAACTACGACAAGCGCATGGGGCAAGCTCAGCAGAAGGGCAAATGAGACGTGCAGACATCACACAACATTATTTCTGAGGTATGTAATGATGAGACACAACACTTAAATTTCGAACAGAAAAGTATTTACTAACATGAGCCCATGTAGTAATGTGTAGCCACACAGAGAATGGTGCTAAATAGTACAGTGATTGCATGAACAAAACAGCAAATTAAACTATTCCAGGACCTGGAACTCAATCACTATCATGGTTTTGTCCATGGTTACGTCACCATGGGCAAATGAAGGACATGTCAGTCTAGCGCTTCCTGCCACGCACTCCCAAACGCCTGCATCTGCAACATCGCCCTGGTGTACACCGGTAGGTGTTGGGCTGCGGGTAGTGCGCCTCCTGGCAGTGGTCACTGGCACCGACAGGCTGCTAAGGCTGGATGCATCCTCATGTCCCTTCTCCCCCTTTACATTGCTGCCACCAACAGTAGCAGCCTGGATCTGTTCCACGGCAGTGGTTACTTGGCCTAGGGCCCTGGCCACATCACCACAACAATGGCCCATTTCAATTTGCATGGCCACAGACCGACGTGCAACAGTGTAGTGGTTTTGCAAAGGTTATTGTTTGACTGGGCATAGCCAGCCATGCGCATCATGAACTGCCGATGCCTTCTCCTCTGTGTGTCGTGGCCCTCAAGCATCACCCTGGTCAGCTCCTGCATGCTTGCGATGGTCTGCCTGTTTCCCTCCACCACAGCTGTAGTTAGTTCCCGCACACAATCAGTCGTGACCCTGATGTTCCTGGCCAATTTTGTTAGTTTCAGCTGGATCGATCCCATATGTCTTGCTTGCAGGCGCTGCACCATCAACATCTGGGACTCCACACTACCCCACACATTTGGAGCCTGGTCATCCTGAGCAGCAATGCTGGCCCTTGAGCTGCTGCTCCGTCTTTGTCGGACCTGTGCCTGGGGTGTAGTTGTTGGGGCTCATACGAGGCTGGCTAGTTACAGGAGCGAGTTCAGGATCCATCTCAGATTCCGTGGGCTGCAGTGATGGAACTTGGGCCCTGCGTTTTGTGGGTGCGGGGGTGTGCTTGCTGGGGCAACAGTTGTCTCCAAGTCAGTCTCAGCAGGAGTCTCCGAAATGTGTAGAAAATCACTGTCATCAGTGACTCCTTCTGCTGCATCTGTGATGTTAAACAGTGTAATGTTAATTTGTGTTAAGGCTACTGTTGTGTGACATTAAGCATACTTGGCTCTCATTAAATCACTGACTGCAATCACTGACTGCCATGCAGTGTTGGCATGTTTTACTTGCCATTGTTGTGTTTGACAACCCTTTTGCCTGACATGCCTAAGACTCCCATAATGCATTTGGATTCTGAGGGAAAACGTGGACTGGAGTTTGATCTGTACACTGGGGTTGGACTGAGTGGATGTGCACAATTGAACAGTACTTTGATGCGTACGGTTATATGCATCTTACCTTGTGAGGTACTGGCCGCTCCGGATGTGTCCAGCTGGTCAATCCCACCACTGCTTTTGGCTGGATTGTGGACTCCACCAGGCCCTCCAGGGTTGTATTGTCCGGAACTGTAGATGGTCCCCCTCCAGTACTCCTGGCCTCCTTCAGCCTGTCTGCTCTTCGCTCCTTGGCACGGCTGCGCAGGTCGTACCACCGCTTCTTGAGGTCACCTATACAGCTGTCTGTGACCCCCACAGCATTGACCTTGCTTTTGATCCGGAGCCATATATTGCGTTTTTCAGCCTCTGGAACTTTCAGTGAGAGTTTGGCAAAGAGCTTGTCATGACTCTTGGCCACCTCATCCATGAGGTTTTCCAGTTCCCTCAGGCTAAATTTCAATTTGCGCTTCCTAGGCGTGGCACTCTCCCCTGATGTAGGTTGCTCCATTCTGGTGCACTGAAAGTTCCTGAAACACAACTTGGATGTTTATTCAGCCCAGCTCCAGCCCTCTGCTTCCTCCTCTCACTTTCTCTGGGCACTGAATGAAGCATGTGCTGGATGACTTCCTGGTTTTGATGTCATCAGCATGCTTCCAATGCGACGCGCTATTTGTGATTTCGCTATTTGCGATTTCGCAATTAGCGACTTCGCTAAAAGCGAAATCGCAAAAGGGCTTTTTCGGAATTTGCGGGTCTCTATTGTAAAATCGCTATTCGTGATTGCGATTTTTACTGAATTGGTAAATATTCGCAAGGGGGTTCATGCATTTCAGATAGCAATTTCTAAATAGCGATTCCTTAAAAATCGCTATTTAGGAATCGCTAAATGAGATTTTGATGCATGTGCCCGTTAGAGCACTAACCTGCAAAAACTTTGGTAGAATACTCCAGTAAATATTCAAGTAAGCATGTACCATGAGCTGCATTTACCATCATGCTAAGGGATGAAATATGCTGTGAGATGAAGTAGTGTGCTCCCACCCCTTTCTGTTTGAAAAGGCTGCCTTGAGCCATTGAGCTGACGAGCTTGTGGAGATGCACCTGTGCGCCTGTGAGAGGTACTGAGATCTGAAAGGATTGTGGCAGCCTACTCAGCAACCGCAGATGAAATTTGTTTTTATCTTTACTGATGACAGATGATATCCAAAAACACGTGTCTAGAGATTTAGAGCCTTAACCTGCACCAACTTTGGTAGAACACTCCAGTAAATATTCCAGTAAGCATTTACCATGAACTGCATTTACCATATTGCTAAGGGGCGAACTATGCTCCCACCCCTTTCTGTTTGAAAAGACTGCCTTGAGCCATGGAGCTGACGAGCTTGTGGAGATGCACCTGTGGGCCTGTGAGAACTACTGAGACCTGAAAGTATTGTGGCAGCCTGCTCAGCAACCCCAGATGAAATTTGTTTTTATCTCTACTAATGATGGATGACATCCAGAAACACGTGTCTAGAGATTTAGAGACCTACTCTGCATTAACTTTGGTAGAATACTCCAGTAAATATTCAAGGAAGCATGTACCATGAACTGCATTTACCATAATGCTAAGAGGCGAGCTATGCTGGGAGGTGAAGCAGTGTGCTCCAACCTCTTTCTGTTTGAAAAGGCTGCCTTGAGCCATAGAGCTGACGAGCTTGTGGAGATGTACTGGTGCACCTATGAGAGGTACTGAGACCTGAAAGGATTGTGGCAGCTTGCTCACCAACCCCAGATGAATCTCGTTTTTATCTCTACTGATGACGGATGAGATTCAGAAACACGTGTCTAGAGATTTAGAGCACTAACCTGCACCAACTTTGGTGGAATACTCCAGTAAATATTCAAGTAAGCATGTAACATGAACTGCATTTACCATAAGGAGAGTACTATGCTGGGAGGTGAAGCAGTGTGCTTCCACCCCTTTCTGTTTCAAAAGGTTGCCTTGAGACATCTAGCTGACAAGGTTGTGGAGATGCACCTGTGCGCCTGTGAGAGGCACTTAGACCTGAAAGGATTGTGGCAGCCTGCTCAGCAACCCCAGATGAAATGTGTTTTATCTCTACTGATGACAGATGATATCCAGAAACACATGTCTAGAGATTTAAAGCACTAACCTGCACCAACTTTGGTTGAATACTCCAGTAAATATTCAATTAATAATTGTACCATGAACTGCATTTACCATAAGGCTAAGGGGGGAGGTAAATCAGTGTGCTCTCACACCTTTCTGTTTGAAAAGGCTGCCTTGAGCCATTGAGCTGACGAGCTTGTAGAGGTGCACCAATGCACCTGTGAGAGGTACTGAGACCTGAAAGGATTGTGGCAGTCTGCTCAGCAACCTCAGATGAAATTCCTTTTTATCTTCACAGATGATAACCAGAAACATGTGTCTAGAGATTTAGAGCACTAACATGCACCCACTTTGGTGGAATACGCCAGTAAATATTCAAGTAAGCATGTACCATGAACTGCATTTACAATAATGCTAAGGGGCGAACTATGCTGGGAGGTGAAGCACTGTGCTCCCACCCCTTTCTGTTTGAAAAGGCTGCCTTGAGCCATTGTGCTGACGAGCTTGTAGAGATGCACCAATGCACCTGTGAGAGGTTCTGAGACCTGAAAGGATTGGAGCAGCCTGCTCAGCATCCCCAAATGAAATTTGTTTTTAGCTCTACTGATGACGGATGATATCCAGAAACACGTGTCTAGAGATATAGAGCACTAACCTGCACCAACTTTGGTGGAATAATCCAGTAAATATTCAAGTAAGCATGTACCATGAACTGCATTTACCATATTGCTAAGGGGCGAACTATGCTCCCACCCCTTTCTGTTTGAAAAGACTGCCTTGAGCCATGGAGCTGACGAGCTTGTGGAGATGCACCTGTGGGCCTGTGAGAACTACTGAGACCTGAAAGTATTATGGCAGCCTGCTCAGCAACCCCAGATGAAATTTGTTTTTATCTCTACTAATGATGGATGACATCCAGAAACACGTGTCTAGAGATTTAGAGACCTAATCTGCATTAACTTTGGTAGAATACTCCAGTAAATATTCAAGGAAGCATGTACCATGAACTGCATTTACCATAATGCTAAGAGGCGAGCTATGCTGGGAGGTGAAGCAGTGTGCTCCCACCCCTTTCTGTTTGAAAAGGCTGCCTTGAGCCATTGAGCTGACGAGCTTGTGGAGATGCACCTGTTCGCCTGTGAGAGGTACTGAGACCTGAAAGGATTGTGGCAGCCTACTCAGCAACCGCAGATGAAATTTGTTTTTA